>NC_137278.1:82622500-83872500 GCF_054371585.1 Giraffa tippelskirchi
CCTTCAGTTCAGTTGCTCAGTCATGTCTGACTCCTTGCAACCCCATGGACCAGAGAACACCAGGCTTCCCTGTCCATCACCAACTCCCAGAGCTTGCTCAAACTCATGTCCATTGAGTCGGTGATGCCATCCAGCTATCTCATCCTCTGTCATCCCCTTCTCCTCCTGCCTTCAATCTTTCCCAACATCAGAGTCTTTTCTAATGAGTCAGTTCTTCACATCAGGTGGTCAAAGTATTGGAGCTTTAGCATCAGTCCTTCCAATGAATATTCAGGATTGATTTCCTTTAGGATTGACTGGTTTGATTTCCATGCAGTCCAAGGGACTCTCAAGAGTCTTCTTCAACACCACAGTTCAAAAGCATCAATTCTTCAGTGCTCAGCTTTCTTTATGGTCCAAATCTCACATCCATACATGACTGCTGGAAAAACCATAGATTTGACTAGACAGACCTTTGTCAGCAAAGTAATGTCTCTGCTTTTTAATATGCTGTCTAGGTTAGTCATAGCTTTTCTTCCAAGGAGCAGGCGTCTTTTAATTTCATGGCTGCAGTCACCATCTGCAGTGATTTTGGAGCCCCCACCCCCCGCCCCAGCCAAAATAAAGTCTCTCACTGTTTCCATTGTTTCCCCATCTATTTGCCATGAAGTGACAGGATGCCATGATCTTCATTCTTTGAATGTTGAGTTTTAAGCCAGCTTTTTCACTCTCCTCTTTCATCAAGAGGCTCTTTAGTTCCTCTTTGCTTTCTGCAATAAGGGTGGTGTTATCTGCATATCTGAGGTTATTGATATTTCTCCTGGCAATCTTGATTTCAGGTTGTGCTTCATCCAGCCCGGCATTTCTCATGATGTACTCTGCATATAAGTTAAATAAGCAGGGTGACAATATACAGCCTTGACATACTCCTTTCCCAATTTGGAATCAGTCCGTTGTTACATGTCCGGTTCTAAATGTTGCTTCTTGACCTGCATACAGATTTCTCAGGAGGCAGGTAAGGTAGTCTGGTATTCCCATCTCTTTAAGATTTTTCGACAGTTGGTTGTGACCCACACAGTCAAAGACTTTAGTGTAGTCAATGAAGCAGAAGTAGATGTTTTTCTGGAATTCTCTTGCTTTTATGATAATCCAACAGATGTTGGCAATTTGACCTCTGATTCCTCTGCCTTTTCTAAATCCAGCTTGAACATCTGGAATTTCTGAGTTCACGTACTCTTGGAGCCTAGCTCATTCTATTGACTATCCTTAGCCTTTTAATTTTCATAATGCCAAAGTGTGATGATTTAAGGAGTTAGTCACTGAGTTGAACCATGCCTGTGAACTCAGGAGGATGTTCTGGAGTAACCCTGGTTGCCTAAGGTGGCAGCAGGTTGGGTGACGGACTTGTTCCATGAGGGCATTACCCAGCTCAGAATGAAATGATTCTGTCCCTCCCCTTAAAGGACTGAGCAGCTATGGTCAATGCAGGGGCCCAGGCCAACCTGCTGAGGGACTTAGCACAACTAGCCCCTTTTGAAAGGACATTGGCCTTTCTCATATTTCCTAGGATCAGAGATTTGGAGCAGAGTCTTATAATCAAATTTTGTGTTTAGAGGAGTATTTCTGTTTTGGTAATTAGCAACAATAATTCCACCTGCCACCAAAAAAATAGAAAGTTAACCTGCAAGCATCTTCCTGCTGGAGGAAATATGGGCATGTACTCTGCTGATCTGAGAATTACTCTGGAGCCAGGAGGCTCTCCAGTTTGCTGTCTGTTATACTGCAGGGCTTGATAAGTGCAGGGACATAGAATGTCTTGACAACAGACAGTGTTTGGTGCTTCCCAAACTCAGTTGTGCATCCGGTCACCTGGGGTTTTTTTAAAATACAGATTCTGTGGACTGGATGTGAGGTCTGAGGCTCTGTCTTTCTCATAGCCCCATGAAAGGCTACGTCTCATACACATGACACTGTGTATCATGTTTGAGTGGCAGTGTCTTTGAAGAATGGTCCCCAAACTTTTTGGCACCAGGGACTGGTTTTGTGGAAGACAATTTTTCCAAGGACCGGGAAGAGGGAGAATGGCTTTGAGATGATTCAAGCACATTACATTTATCGTGTGCTTTATTTCTAGTCTGATGCCACCACTGATCTGACAGGAAGTACCGGTCCATGGCCTGCAGGTTGGACACCTCTGTCTTAGAGAATGCTGTAAGAATCAAGAACATAAGCAGTGGGGCTGCCAGTGATATGGGGAAGCTGTTAAGTCGCTTCAGTCGTGTCCGACTCTGTGCGACCCCATAGGTGGCAGCCCACCAGGCTCCTCCGTCCCTGGGATTCTCCAGGCAAGAATACTGGAGTGGGTTGCCATTTCCTTCTCCAGTGCATGAAAGTGAAAAGTGAAAGGGAAGTCGCTCAGTCGTGTCTGACTCTTAGCGACCCCATGGACTGTAGCCTACCAGGCTCCTCCATCCATGGGGTTTTCCAGGCAAGAGTACTGGAGTAGGGTGCCATTGCCTTCTCCGGATATGGGGGAGGGGGGAGAATAAATAAGTCTTCAGAAGGTGCAAGAAAGGCAGAGAGGAAGGAGAATGGGGCTCCTGAAGCCCTAGGCTGGTGACCTGGGGGGAGTCGGGAGGATCCCAGATAACAGCACAGCCCAGTTTGGTTTGGGCGTTGGGATTTTCGGATGTTCCCCAAGTAGTTCTAGTGTGCACAAGAGTGGCCATCTGCTTCTCTAGCAGAATGGTCCAGGGATCTAGGGAGAATAATCTCAGCATGGCATGGATGGGGGGCCCCCAGAGAAGCCCTGGTGATGTGCAATGCAGGGTCAAGGGGAACCCATCCAAGTAGAAAAGGCATGAGACAAGGGCAGTCTTTGTTTCCTCTGTCCCCCTGGGAGAACTGTGTGGTGGGAACAGAAAAGCATAAGATCGTTGTGTAAACTGTATTCCCAGCTCACTCAGCCTTGAGACTGTGTCCCTGAGGCGTGTGGCTCAAGGGTTCACCTGCCTTGAAAGAAGAGGGGCCGAGAAGTCTTTGCAAGTGCCCCTAGGCCCTGGAGAGCCCTTCCAGGGAGACAGGCAGCTGTTCTGGGTCCTGTTACTTCTTCTACAGGCAGTGTAGACGGAGGGCTCGAGGAGTGGACGGGGCAGGGGTTGAGAGACCTGAGCTCTGTGGGTGCTGCCCTCTTTCCAGGGAAGCCAAGCTGTCCCTTCCCCTCTCTGGGGGTTAGTGATTCTCACCTTGGCTACAGATTAACATACTAGCTTCTGGGTATTTGCCAAATTCCAGGTTAATAGGTCTGGGATAGCGCCTAGGCATCAGCATTTCTAAAAGCTCCCCTGGTGACCGCAACGTGACGTTGGGACCAGGCAGCCTCTTCCTGCTCTGGGGTCCTGTGGTGCCAAGCATCTCCCAGGTCCCCTCCTGTTGGGGCTCATGTCCCAAACCCTCTCACTCCTTCGTGTGCTGCAAACTCAAGAAAACGTGACAGAAGGGTCCTCCTTGCCAGGTGTAGCAGTTGTCTATTTCTGTTGCAAACTTAGTGGCCGAACCAACACACTTACCATTTTACAGCTCTGGAGGTCAGCAGGCCTCTGGGGCTCTCCCCAGCAGAGCTATGCTCTCTTTCAAAGGCTCTTGGAGACCATCATTGCCTGGTCTTTTCCAGCATGTCTTTCTTGTTTAGGGTCCCTCTCCTCCACCTGCAGAGCCAGCCGATGCATTTTTCTGAGCCTCTTCTGTAGTCACATCTCCCTTAATGGGTAATAGCTGGGAAGGGTTCTCTGCTTTTAAGCACCGAAGTGATTGGACTGGGACACCTGGGCATCCAGGGCAGTCTCCCCATCTCAGGGTCCTTGACTTTAATCACAGCTCCAAGCCCCTCTGGCTCTGATGGAATATCTTGGAGGGGGCTCTGCACTGGACCTAGTAAGTATAACATCGGGTTTTGAACATGCAGCAGCCGTCTGCTCAGTCGGTCTTGGTTGTAAGGATCATTCTGTTTACATTTCTGTTTCCCTCTTAAGTTGCATGAAAAAAGGGCTAAATGTTTCTTAGGGAAACCTTTTTAGGGATTTTTGCTTCTGGTACGTTGCTGGAAATGATAGGTCTCCTTATGAAGCCAGTTTTTGCTGTTTCATGGGAAACCAGTGAATTCATTCCACACAGCCAGGAAGGTTGTTGCTTCAGTGAGTTATCACAGCCATGGATCCCAGGGAGTCAGACATGGGCAGCTTCGCAGCCATTATCCCACCCATTGCACCACATCCAACACCTGTTTTCTTCCCCCGACTCTGGTTGCCCCACACTGGATGGCTCAGCTGGTCCACGGGAGCCTCTGAGCATCCTTCCTGCTTTGGGGGCAGGAAGGGAGGCTCAATTGAATGTAACTGAAGGTGTTCAGTCCGGGCTGAGTTGGGGTGGGCTGAGAAGTAAAGTAAGGAAATGCAGCCCAACTTAGAGCTAAAGCACGGGGCACCTGTCAGAGAACCATGAGCAAAGAAAAGGATTTCATTTTGAAATGAAGAACAACCAATATTTTGTTTTATTCTATAGCTTGTTTTCCAGTGTTGGTACCCTGGGGTTGATTACAAAGTTCAGAAGATCACGTACAATTCTGCTCTATTTGTATTGAAACTGGGAATGAGATGACATTATATTGAAGGTTCAGAGGGCGTTCAGCACCTGTGGATCCAGGCAGCAGCTAAAATGTAACCTGCTTGGCTTCACTGTTCTGTTTGCTAGAGTTCACAGCTACTTGTCTGGCCATTCTTTCATCTGGCCTCTTAGTGTTCCCGTTGGTCTTAAGTGCAACCATGAGCCTGTTGGCTGCGTAATGCTAAAATGAGACCACATGTGCAAAATGAGGGCTTGGTCTTTGGCCTTTTCTTCAACAGCGTCTCAGTCCTCAGTTTGGTGGAAAACTTCAATCATCAGGAGCTTTCTTGGCAGAGAAGCAAAATCTTTGAAGTCAGTTTGGTTTCACATTTTAGAGATTAACCCAAGATTTAATATCTATCTTCTCCCTTGTGGTCAAACATTAGCTGTGTGTTCTTAGGGAAGTCTCTCAGCCTCTCTGGGTCTATATCAAATGTGGACTCTCTTACTGGAGGTGCGTGATGATTGTGGAAGGAATGCTGTGGTTGCTGAAAGGTTAACCCGATCTTGGGTTCCAAGCCTCTGTATGTGCAGAGAGGGGATGTGGGAGATGGAGAAGGTGGGCACCACTGGGGCTGAAGAGCTCCCCCTGGCCTGGATCAGAAGTAGGAACCCAGCCAGTGAAAGGAGAAGTTACAGAAAGGGGCAGAAGCCATGAGCCTGGCAGTGGATGATGCTGGGCCACTGGGGGGAAGGACAGAGAGGACAAGCAGAGAGCTTGTCTGACAAGAGAGGAGATGCAGGAAAGGAGGAGGGAGGGGACCAGTGACCCGCCAATCCTGTGACATCACTCTCCTTTCACCTGCCTGCCTGGGCTGGTTTTCTGTCTCCTGTACCCCAAGTATCTCTGTGTAGGATGCTTAGGGACCAGCAGGTGGAACAAACTCTGCATTTTGTCCATCAGGCCATTGTTCTGCTTCTCATATTTCTATTTCTTATTTGCTTTCTGTTTCCTGTTCATAGTATGAGGCTTCTAAATCCCAAATTCAAAAGTCTAAGTTCTGCCTCAGCTCTACGGAAAGCCAAGCGAAAGAATGTTCTGGGGGAATCTTTCACGTGGACCCGGGGCAGCGCTGATGGGGGTAAGAGGCCTGAGAGGAGGAATAGGGAGCTCTGAATCTTCCCGCCTCCGCCAGCTCCTTCCCAGCCTGCGCCTCGCCTTGGGAGCTTGTTCTTGGCGGGGTGGGCATTTCTTTTAGAGCCTGTTTCCTCACTGTAACATGAGGAGGTGGAAGCACGAGTTTTTCTAGGGCCCCCACTGCTCTGAGATTCTGAGAGAAGGGGGCTGATCCCCAGTGGCGGGTCGTGAAGTGGGTACTAGAATCCAGTTAGAACCCAGAAGCCCAGGAAAGGGATCAGTTTCCCAGCCAGCCACGCACTAGTGAGCCTTCTTCCAGGAACACTGACCCCAGATTTGCATCGACCTCTGCCCCTCACCATTCCCTGCCCCACACCCTCCCCCTCTGCACACTAAGACCATTTGCTGGAGAAAGGATGGATGGGAGAGCTGAGCAGAAATAAAAGCATTTTCAGCTTTTACTTCTGGGTGCGTGGATTTCCCCTTCAGCCTCATTACACCCTCCTAGTGCTTTTCTCCAACTGATTGTGTTCCCCCGACAGACGTATAACCTCTGTGCCGCCATTGTTTCATTGCTCATCACTCACCCACCTATTCAGAACCTGAGGCTGGAAGGGAGAGGAAGTGCTTCCAGTGGGTTTGCCCAACGTTCCTTGATTGGCTGTCTTCTTAGTACAGAGCCAGTCACTAAATTACAGAACATCAGGGCTGGCAGAGTCCTAATAAATCATCTGCTCCGCCTGCCCCGGACTTCACCGATGGCAGCTCTGACGTGGGGAGGCTAAGTGACTTGCCTGAGGTCACCCAGTGGAGCCAAGGCTAGAATTCAAGATGTCCTGTCATCAGTTCCTTGCGCTTTACACCCCACCCTGAGGCCGAAGATGATCGATCGGCTTGTGTGAGCAGAAGGTGAAGGAAAACAGACACGTTTCCTTCCCTTAAGGGCTTTAAATTAATAAGGACCCTGGACGGAAAAAAGATAAGCAGCAAAGGTATTTTTAGAAAGTGACATTGGAAAGTGTGGCGGTAAACTCTTCCCTGTGAATGGTGATGACATTAAGAATACGTGGGAGAAAATGGTATTCTGAGAGGAAGGAGTCTTGATTGAATTGTTTTTCCTACCCTGCTACATTTGTTCTTTAATCCGTGTTCCCATCAGCACACCACGCAGTCTGCCTGCCACTTTTCTTTTTCTTGACATATTTATCGCCTTATTTTCATATTATCCTATAAACTTTGGTATACACAGCTTTTAAAGCAGCTATTTTTAATGCAAGATAACACACCAAGCTTTGAATCCCTCAATAAACTGACCAGAGACATCTGCGCTGAAACACTTACATTTCCTCCCCAGAGAAGCCGGCTATTCATTTGCTATCTTTAAAAAGAAAAACAGGAATGAAAACAGGTTGACGTGTTGAAAAACAAGAAAACAGTGGCCAAAACCACGCATTTTCCTACCTCAAGATAAAATGCTCCAAACCATCTGACACTGAGAATTAACATTTGTAGCAAGTGGTTATTTTTACATATTTGACTCGGACTGTATACAAGTGCCACTTAACTCAGCGACTTTGGTTCACAGAAATAGAAGGTGATGCTATATATGTTATTGGAATTTAATTCTAAAAATACAAATGTTATAGGTTCTTGTGAAAGCAAAGCATTTTTATTCCTTTGGAGATCTCAAAACTAAATATCCTCGTGTCTTTGACATAACAACGCTGGTTAAAATGCTGCTCTAAATGTTTGAAGGGTCTGGAGACCTCCTGGCTGTTGTCAGGTTGTTTTTTTTTTAATTCTCACGAGGCACAAATAAGCTGTGACTGCGGCTTCTGAGCAAGAGGTTCCAAGGCCTAAGTTAGTTTCCAAGGCCAAGGCTGCGATACAGATCTGGGGGATGAAGGGGGGAGGTTGTGTCCGAGATCCTTTGTGGCAAGTGAGACAGTTATCCTGCCCTTAATCATTCTTGATCAAAAGGCCACCTATTATTGGAGATTTGAGCTTGTTTGCTCTTTTAATTACTTATTCCCAGTTGATATCTGTAAATCTACTTTAAAGAGAAATCTATTGCATGTGAAATAAGATTGATTCATTATCCCCATAAGAGAAAAGTTGAGGGTGGACATCAGTATGAGCCCTCAATTTCTATCCTATGTAGAAGAGTAGAATGAATTGGGGGTAGTCAGCTAGATGACTGCTGGGGGCCATCACACCCACCCCTCACCTCCTGCAGTGCTCCCCATTGCCAGGTGAGCTTTCCCACCACCAGTGCAGAGGCCTTAGGTTATTGGGAGAAAGGAGAAAGTTCAACCCAGAGGCCCATGTTTTCTGGGCATCTCACCTATAAGTGAGACTTCTGCTACAGAGTTTTTGGTCTTCCCAGCAAGTGGTAAAGAACCCACTTGCCAATGAAGGAGACATAAGAGACTTGGATTCAATCTCTGGGTTGGGAAGATCCCCTGGAGGAGGGCATGGCTACCCACTCCAGTCTCCTTGCCTGGAGAATCCAATGGACAGAGGAGCCTGGCAGGCTATAGTCCATGGGGTCACAGAGAGTTGGACACGACCGAAATGACTTAGCACACACACACCTATAGGATAGCACAGGAGCCCCTCAAACTAATAGTCGAGGAGTCAGGGTTGAAAGGGAAATTGCCTGAGAGAGAGGTGAAGGCCTTACCCTAAGGCCACACAGCCTGCTATTGGCTAAGTGAAAACTTGAACCCAGCTCTCTTAATCCCCAAACAAATATTCTCTCTACCAATCCGGAGTGCAAATGCCATTTACTTTCAAGTGTTGATTAACCTGTCCCTCCTTCTGGAGACCTCAGATTTCTTCATTGGCATTTGGATTGCTTCAGTTTGTCTCATTTATGTCTGTATCAGGAAAGAGAATGAATCTGCTGTGCTCTAGATGTACGGATGTTTTTCTTTTCTGGCACAAAATGAAACGAGGGTCATACCCTTGTTTCAGAATTCAGAGCCACACTTACCCATACTGAACAACACCCATCAGTGGACCAGCAGGACCGATGTCAAGAGTCTGGGCGACGTCGGTCAGAAACTGCTTCTGGATTCGGAATCGACGTTTGCCGATGCTCGAGCTCCCATCAATTAAAAACGACAAGTCAACTTTGCAACCTGAGAAGCGGAAAAGGACTCTGTTATTCGGCTCCTCTCTTATTGCATTCACCACCCACTTCCCTCTTCCTCAACCACAGCTGCCTGAGATTGCAATGAAAAGAAAGTTAAAAGAAAAAAAAAAGTAGCAAGATGCAAGATATACTTATTTATTTATATTCACAGCAGATTTTCACTGGGCACCAAGATCACGGATACTCGGGCTGGTACTTATTTCCATTGTTGTTGTAGAATTCTCTGTATTAGCCATGGTTACAGACTTCAACGTAACTTCATGGTTACAGAGTCTCTTGGACTGCAAGGAGATCCAACCAGTCCATCCTAAAGGAGGTCAGCCCTGGGTGTTCATTGGAAGGACTGATGTTGAAGCTGAAACTCCAATACTTTGGCCACCTCATGCGAAGAGTTGACTCATTGGAAAAGACCCTGATGCTGGGAAAGATTGGGGGCAGGAGGAGAAGGGGACGACAGAGGATGAGATGGTTGGATGGCATCACTAACTCGATGGACATGGGTTTGGGTAAACTCCGAGTGTTGGTGATGGACAGGGAGGCCTGGCATGCTGCGATTCATGGGGTCACAAATAGTCGGACACGACTGAGCGACTGAACTGAACTGAACTGAACATACTTCAAAAGCCAGACCTCCAAGTCAAGTCTAAGGCCCTCAGAATGGTTTCCTAGCTCAGACCATGTCAGCTGTTGTGTTCAGTTGCTAAGTTATAGTGATCACTTTGTGACCCCTTTGGAGCCCGCCAGGCTCCTCTGTCCATGGGATTTTCCAGGCAAGAACACTGGAGTGGGTTGTCACTTCCTACCACTAGCGCCACCTGCAAGCCCTAATATATATATATATGAAAACGTGTGGGCTCAGACTGTAAAAAATCTGCCTGAAATGTAGGAGACCCAGGTTGGATCCCTGGGTCAGGAAGATTCCTTGGAGAAGGAAATAGCTACCCCCTCTAGTATTCCTGCCTGGAGAATCCCATGGACAGAGGTGGGAGCCTGGTGGGCTACAGTTCATGGGATTTCAAAAGAGTTGGACACGACTGAGCGGCTGAGCACATAGCACATATATATATTAATGAAAGCAAGAAACAGACATGAGCTGATACAGTTTTAAACAGAATTGTTGAGGAATACTTAGTAAAGGGTATCTTAGTAAATACTACAGAATTGGACATGAAGGGGAAAAGGTTCTGAGAAAATGCCTTGTTTTCTTGCTGTGGTGCGTGGCAATCAAAACCAGAGGAGAGGTAGGTGATGACAGGGACCTCTCTGGGCCTGGCTCACTTCACTCCATCTGGAATCAGTGCCCGGGCTCACTGGAGACCTTGTAAGCTTTTAGACCCTGTCTGCCTGGACGTTTGAGGCCTGCCAACTCTTCTCATTCAGCTGGCTACCCCTGTCCTTTGCTGCCTCCAAACTGCCTATGCCCAAGCATGATCTTTGAGATGAAGATTGGAAGAAGCAAATGAAATCAAGAAGTGACATTTAAAGATGCCACTAAAGTAAAGAATGTTCCCTTGGTATCTCTAATTTTCTTGAAGAGATCTCTAGTCTTTCCCATTCTGTTGTTTTCCTCTATTTCTTTGCACTGATCACCGAGGAAGGCTTTCTTATCTCTCCTTGCTATTCTTTGGTACTCTGCGTTCAAATGGGTATAGGTTTCCTTTTCTCCTTTGCCTTTCACTTCTCTTCTTTTCTCAGCTATTTGTAAGGCCTCCTCAGAAACCATTTTGCCTTTCTTTTTCTTGGGGATGGTCGTGATCACTGCCTCCTGTACAATGTCATGAACGTCCATCCATAGTTCTTCAGGCACTCTGTCTATTAGATCTAATCCCTTGAATCTGTTTGTCACTTCCACTGTATAATTGTAAGGTATTTGATTTAGGTCATACCTGAATGGTTTAGTGGTTTTCCCTATTTTCTTTAAGTCTGAATTTGGCAATAAGGAGTTTATGATCTGAGCCATAGTCAGCTCCTGGTCTCGTTTTGCTGACTGTATAGAGCTTCTCCATCTTTGGCTTCAAAGAATATAATCAACCTGATTTCAGTATTGACCATCTGGTGATGTCCATGTGTAGAGTCTTCTCTTGTGTTGTTGGAAGAGAGTGTTTGCTATGACCATATGACTTATAACATATGACTTACAGCAGAAGCAGACGATATTAAGAAGAGGTGGCAACAATACACAGAAGAACTATACAAAAAATATCTTCATGACCCAGATAACCATGATGGTATGATCACTACCTAGAGGCAGACATTCTGGAATGAGTGGACGTGATGGAATTCCAGTTGAGCTATTTCAAATCCTAAAGGATGATGCTGTGAAAGTGCTACACTCAATATACCAGCAAATTTGGAAAACTCAGCAGTGGCCACAGGACTGGAAAATGTCAGTTTTCATTCCAAGCCCAAAGAAAGGCAATGCCAAAGAACGTTCAAACTACTGCGCAATTGCACTCATCTCACATGCTAGCAAAGTAATGCTCAGAATCCTCCAAGCAAGGCTTCAACAGTATGTGAACCAAGAACTTTCAGATGTTCAAGCTGGATTTAGAAAAAGCAGAGGAACCAGAGATCAAATTGCCAACATCTGTTGGATCATTGAAAAAGGAAGAGAGTTCCAGAAAAACATCTACTTCTGCTTTATCGACTATGCCAAAGCCTTTGACTGTGTGGGTCACAACAAACTATGGAAAATTCTTAAAGAGATGGGAATACCAGACCACCTGAGTTGCCTCCTGAGAAATCTGTATGCAGGTCAAGAAGTAACAGTAAGAACTGGACATGGAACAACAGACTGGTTCCAAATTGGGAAAGGAGTACGTCAAAGCTGTATATTGTCACCCTGCTTATTTAGCTTATATGCAGAGTACATCATGCAAAATGCTGGGCTGGATGAAGCACAAGCTGGAATCAAGATTGCCAGGAGAAATATCAACAACCTCAGATATGCAGATGACACCACCCTTATGGCAGAAAGTGAAGAAAAACTAAAGAGCCTCTTGATGCAAGTGAAAGAGGAGAGTGAAAAAACAGGCTTAAACTCAACGTTCAGAAAACTAAGATCATAGCATCTGGTCCCATCACTTCATGGCAAATAGATGGGGAAACAATGGACACAGTGACAGACTTTATTTTGGGGGGCTCCAAAATCACTGAAGATGGTGACTGCAGCCATGAAATTAAAAGATGCTTGCTCCTTGGAAGAAAAGTTATGGCCAACCTAGACAGCATATTAAAAAGCAGAGACATTACTTTGCTGACAAAGGTCTGTCTAGTCAAAGCTATGGTTTTTCCAGTAGTCATGTATGAACGTGAGAGTTGGACTACAAAGAAAGCTGAGTTCCAAAGAATTGATGCTTTTGAACTGTGGTGTTAGAGAAGACTCTTGAGAGTCCCTTGGACTGCAAGGAGATCAAAGCAGTCCATCCTAAAGGAGATCAGTCCTGAATATTCATTGGAAGGACTGATGCTGAAGCTGAAGCTCTAATACTTTGGCTGCCTGAAGTGAAGAACTAACTCATTGGAAAAGACCCTTATGCTGGGAAAGATTGAAGGTGTGAGGAGAAGGGGACGCCAGAGGATGAGATGGTTGGATGGCATCACTGACTCGATGGACAGTAGTTTGGGTAAACTCCGCGAGTTGGTGATGGACAGGGAAGCCTGGTGTGTTGCAGTCCATGGGGTCGCAACGAGTAGGACATGACTTAGCGACTGAACTGAACTGTCTGCAAAAGAACAGCAGAACTACTCTATTGCTTGGCATGTTTCCCAAACAGGGCTATTCCCACTTTCCTAGGTCCAGGCTTGTGATGTGAATTGCCGCCAGCAGGTGGCAGTGTTGCTCTTTAGGGCTTGCCGCCCACCAGCCCCAACAGTTTGCTGGAAATGTGGATGCCCAGGCTCCACCTGGACATATAGAATCAGATCCCAGTTTAGCAAGATCCCCAGGTGATTGGTGTGCACATTAAAGTTTGAGAAGCACTCCTGGAGAGAAGGTTTTCTTTCAGATGTCAGCAGCATAGTTCAATACGCCTTTTTAAACGAAAATCCTTTTTTTTTTTAGATAAAAAAATAATTAGAGTAAGGGCCAAACAAGAGTACCTGGATTTTGTAGCATCTATTTTGGTTCTGCCTAGATCATTTTTTCTCCTTATTTCTTACAGCTTGAGCTATGTTCAGGATTGATACATTGATTTCATAGGTTTTAAGAAGCAAAGTGTTTATCTATTTACTTCATTCTCTTCACTCAGCCTAATGGCTGAAACTGGGGTTAACTTGCTCCTCTTTTCCAAGAATTTTTAAAAATTCACTTTTATTGGAGTACAGTTGCTTTACAATGTTGTGTTAGTTTCTGCTGTACAGCAAAGTGAATCAGCAATATATTTGCATATATCCCCTTTTTTGGGATTTCCTTCCCATTTAGGTCACCACAAAGCAGTGCATTCCCTGCACTATACAGCATGTTCTCATTAGTTATCAATTTAATACATAGTATCAATAATCTGTATATGTCAATTCCAAACTTCCAATTCATCCCACCCCCAACTTTCCTCCTTGATATCCCCATGTTTTTTCTCTATGTCTGTGTCTATTTCTGCTTTGCAAATAAGATGATCTATACCATTTTTCTAGATTCCATATATAGGCATTAATATACGATATTTGTTTTTCTGACTTCACTCTGTATGACTGTCTCTGTGTCCATCCACGTCTCTGCAAATGGCACAGTTTCATTCTTTTTAATGGCTGAGTAATGTTCCATTGCATATATGTACTATATCTTCTTTATCCATTCCTTTGTTGATGGAGATTTAGGTTGTTTCCGTGTCCTGGCTATTGTTAATAGCACTGCAATGGACACTGGGGTGCATGTATCTGTTTCAATTATGGTTTTCTCTGGATGTATGCCCAGGAGTAGGATTGCTTGGTCATATGGTAGTCCTATGTTTAGTTTTTCAAGGCACCTCCTACTGTTTTCCATAGTGACTGTATCAATTTACATTCCCACCAGTGCAGGAGGGTTCCCTTTTTTCTACACCCTCTCCAGCATTTATTGCTTGTAGATTTTTTGATGATGGCCATTCTGATGAGTGTAAGATGATACCTCATTGTAGTTTTGATTTGTATCTAAGAATGTTTGAATGACAATGGCTCACACTCAGGGCATGTGCTCACTGAGACCCTAGTGGCTTTCTCACATTAAGATGAAAACATGCTGATGTGAAGACGACAGTGTCAGTACAAAGGGACAGAACTGGGTTATGAAGTGTTCAGCATGAGCAATTTATTATGCTCACTGAGGATGGCAGAGGAGGAAGGAAAGGTAAGACAAAGTGTTTGCAGGAATCAATCTACCAGTTTCCTTAATTGCTCTGGTATTCTTCAACATGGTACAATTTTATAGATGGATGCTTTGTGTTGACCAATATATTAGGCCAGTGTTTTTTAACCCTGGATAAATATCTGAGTTCCTTACGCAGCTTCAACAAATAAAGATGCCTGGGAATCACTCTAGGCAGTGCTTCTCAAGGGTTAATGTGCAAAGGAATTGCTTCATTCAGTAGGTCTGGGGTGGACCCTGAGAGTTTGCATCTCTAACAAGCTCCTAGGTGATGCGTGATGCTACTGGTCCTCAGACCACACTTTGAGTGGCAAAATCAAGGGAGACTCAGGTTCAGTAGGTATGAGGCAAGAATTGGCATCTTTCATTTTTTAAGATGTCTGTAGGTGATTCTCATATATAGGTGAGTTGAGACTTGCAACCCATTGGTGGCTGACTTGTCATGGCTTTCTGGGGGAATTTGCAGATGCTTGCAACACACAGCTCCCTCCTGGTTTCCCTCTTTTTCTTTGCTCTCTTTCTTGTATCCTTGGGTGGCTTCTCTTCCACCCAGTCAGTATCAAAGATCTTCAGGTTTAAGGTCCCTGTTTCTTCTTACTGTAACCTGTCTCCCTGGGTCACACTTTCGGTTCTCAAAACCTTAGTTTTGCCCTCATCATCTTCCAGTTCTAAATTTCCAGCTAGACTGTTGTTTCTGAATGTCAGGGTGGCCAACTCTCTGCTAGACTGAATGTCTTACAGAAGATGATAGATATAAACGCTTTCCTGCCCCAACCTGTTCCAACTCCAGTGGTCCTCATGGCAGCTCCAGTTGTTCAAATCATCTTTAATTGCTCCCTGTCTTCACCTCCACCCCTCTAGCTTCTTCTTTTTCTATCTCTTGGATTTGCCCGTTTCTCTGCATTTATGCTTCCCACCCTGAGCTCTGTGTACCATCATCTCCGCAGACCTCCATCCTCACTGGCAAGCCAGTCTCCTCCTTTCATCCCCTCTTGTCTCCCCACTCCACCCACCCTGTTGCCATAGTGACATTTTAAACATCTGAGCCTCTCCCCCTCTTGCACACAGATAGTTTAAATCCTTCAGGAGCTTCCCTTTTCCTTTAGAACAAAGTGACAGAAGAGAGATAAATAGATCCAGGGTAGGAGAGAGGCGGGTGTGGGTGGGAGTGAGTGGGCAGAGGGGAGAGAGAGCAGATTAGATGTCAATGCCACTAGGGGTTTTTAGTTGTCAATTAACTTACTTGGATCTCCCTGGGATGCTGGCTCCAAAGACTGTGTGCTTAATTCTTCTTTTGGAACAAATCCTGGAAAGAGCAGTAAAACTTTTGGTGACTTAGAAGAACAGGAAGCATCTGGCCTCACCCCAGGGACGGGGACAAAATGGATATTCACACTCAGCTCCAGGGTCTGGGCTTACTGCTAACTGTGCTCTTCTCCATACCACCCCCATCTGAGGAGATAAGAATGAATGAATATTTACGGACAGTGCGATAGAGACACAGCACTCCTCTGGGTGCTTACAGGCATTTGAAGTCAGGTGAGCTCAGCCCCCTACAGCCCCTTTGCTTAATCTGTCTGAGCCTTAGCCTCCTTATCTGAAAGCATTAAGCACTTTGCCAGTGTAAATTATCCCTCCATACAATTCTGAAAATCTTGAGGTCAAGGATGAGTCTCACCCATCGCATAAACCTTCCCTGTGGTCCTCAGTCAATATTCAGTGACTGAGTTGATGAACAAAGATGAGTGAGACTGAGGCCGGGGTTGGGTGTAGACCAGAGGAGAAGAGATGAGATACTAGCAGCTCAAACAAACAAGAGGGTCTACACTGCAGCCTGTCCTCTCCTGCAGTCTGAGACTAGACGCAGATACAAAAGGATTTAATGCTTTGAGAGTGAGTATGTGTATGTGAACTGAATTTCAGCTTCAGGGTTTTCTTTAGAAAACCTGGGAGCCACATTCACAAGTATTTCATATAAGGAAATAAAGACAATGGTCTTTTAAGGCTTAGAAAGGCCATTGAGTTTCTCGGCAGAGTGTAATTGCAGCACCGGAAGTGAGTCTCCTGTTTCTGGGATGCTGGGGAACGCCCGCCAAGAGTCCCCCACCTCCGTGGAGGAAGGTGCTCAGGACTCCACTCTTGGCTGGGGTGAGCTTTCTTCTGGCTTTGTTAGTTTTTCCAATTTGCAAAGCACATGATTTCATCTTCCCATTAAAGGTCAGCTTGCTCATCCCACTTCCTCAAATCATTTAAAAAATTCACTAATGGCATTTCTCAGCCAGGAGCCCTGGGAGGGGAAGAAATACACGTCCAGAGGCCCGAGTCCTCTCCTCCATGTCCCCCTGCCCGCAAACCAGCAAAATCTGCCCTTGTACCAAGAGTGTGAAGACTGTGTTTGCTGTTGGAGTTTTAAACACTTAATTTAGTAAATAGGGAACAACACTCATTCATGTGAAGAAAAAACCTGAATCCCATTGGCAAAGAAGGAAGAAGAAATAGAAGAAAGTTAAGGTGTGTGCCCAGACAGAGTGAGGGTCTAACCCATTTTGGGGGCTGGGAACTCACTGTCTTCTGTCTTCACATTTCCTTCCCTCTTGGTGAATCCCGTCTTGTCCCTGACCCAGTCCTCCCCGTGGGGGTTTCAGTGGGCCCTTTGCCTGGCCACCAGACACCTATCGTTGGAGGTGACACCAGAGGATATTCAAGCAGAGCTTGACCTCTGTGCCATCTGCTGTAATCCTAAGAATCTCAATCTAGTCATGGCCAGAAGGATGGTCTGTATAAGTACCTGCATCGAGAAGGACCGATTCAGGTTTCCACAAGGCAGGTTCCCCTGATTTTCAGAATTAAAGAAAAAAAACAAACTCATTAGTTAGATGAAACCAGCAGAAACCCTCAAGTGAACTGCCAGGATGATAACATTTTCTAATAATGGCAGAAAGCTCAGGGAAGAAACCCAAGACCAGACTTTGGGATGAAGCAACCTGAAATCTGTGTGATTTTCTTATTTAAAGTTCTTAAAGTCAGAGACAAAAACATCTTTACTCTTTTCTTCCTTTCACTATGCACCAGTAACCATGGAATAATAGCAGTCCTGAAATTCAAGGGGAACTAAAAGCTCATGCAATTCGAAGAAACCCCCATTGTTGTTGCTGTTCAGTCTCTCAGTCGTGTCTGACTCTTTGTGACTCCCTGGACTGCAGCACACCAGGCTTCCCTGTCCTTCACCATCTCCTGGAGCTTGCTCAAACTCATGTCCATTGAGCCAATGAAGCCATCCAACCATCTCATCCTTTGTCGTCCCCTTCTCCTCCTGCCGTCGATCTTTTCCAGCATCAGGGTCTTTTTCCAATAGGTCGGCTCTTCGCATCAGGTGACCAAAGTATTGGAGCTTCAGCATCAGCCCCTCCAATGAATATTCACGACTGATTTTCTTTAGGATTGACTGGTTTGATTTCCTTGCAGTCCAAGGGACTCTCAAGAGTCTTCTCCAACACCACAGTTCAAAAGCATCAATTCTTCGGCTCTCAGCCTTCTTTATGGTCCAACTCTCACATCCATACATGACTACTGGAAAAACCACAGCTTTGACTATATGGACTTTTGTTGGCAAAGTCAGTCTCTGCTGCTTAATATGCTGTCTAGGTTTAGTTATAGCTTTTCATCCAAGGAGCAAGCATCTTTTAATTTCATGGCTGCAGTCACCATCTGCAATGATTTTGGAGCCCAAGAAAATAAAGTCTCTTACTGTGTCCATTGTTTCCCCATCTATTTGCCATGAAGTGATGGGACTGGATGCCGTAATCTGTTTTCTGAATATTGAATTTTATGCCAGCTTTTTCACTCTCTTTCACCTACATTAACAGGCTCTTTATTTCCTCTTTGCTTTCCTCCATAAAGATGGTGTCATCTGCATATCTGAGGTTGTTGATATTTCTCCTGGCAATCTTGATTCCAGCTTGTGCTTCATCAGCCTGGCATTTCTCATGATGTACTCTGCATATAAGTTAAATAAGCAGGGTGACAATATACAGCTTTGATGTACTCCTTTCCCAATTTTGAACCAGTCCATTGTTCCAATGCAACTCACTAACCTGCTTTAATAACATCTCTACCAAGTGAGTAGCTGGTGAGTGCTTGAATACCTCCAGAGACAGGGAACTCATTACTTTAGCAACAACAAAAATAGAGCATTTCTTCTTGGACTATTGAGACTTTGAGAAAACTTTTCTTTATGCCAATCTGAAACCTTTATCCACCATCTAGCCATCTGTCCTTCATTACACTTAATCACGTGTGTGCACTCAGTTGTGTCCAATTCTTTGTGACCCTATGGACTATAGACTGCCAGGATCCTCTGTCCATGGAATTTTCCAGGCAAGAATACTGGAGTGGGTTGCCATTTCCTCCTGCAGGGGATCTTCCTGACCCAGGGATCGAACTTGCATCTCCTGCATTGCAGGCAGTTTCTTTACTGCTGAGCCACCAGGGAAGCCCCATCACACTTGATATGCACCCAAAATATGCCCATTATCATTCCAAGTACATTTGCTTTATCCATCTATTTGTGTTTCTTTCCTTGGAACCACACAGAACAAATCTGGCCCCTTCAGGGATTAGACAGTCCCCTCATTTCCTGAGGCTCTGCTGCTCCCCTCGTCCCCGAAGCAGAATGGATCAAAGTAGCACATGCTTCACCGCACACCAGTGCTGAAGCATTGGCAGGGGTGGTCAGGAAGTGAACATTCTTATCCAATAGTCCCTGGTCTTTTTGGGGGAATATGTCTGGAAGGGACTTAGGGGCAGCAAAACATGTTAGGAAGCCTCGTAAGGACACCCACATGGCCATTTTTCTCCTCCTTCCCACCCCCTCCCCCCACCTTCAGCTCATAAGGCTGAGAGCATAACCAACTGTTTCATTTCTTAAAGGCCATCAGCTTTCCAGCACACTTCAGTTAGCACACTCAGATGAAGTGATATTCTCCTTTACATGATTCAGTGATGCCAGGCTATTGTGAAAGGGAAATCGGTGCTCTTGTAGATTCTGGGTTCATGGTGAAAAGTGAGTTTAATTTGACTCAGTCATTAATCAGGTGTAGGACCTTGAGCAAGTCACATACCCTCCATGAACTGCAATTTCTTTTTGAGTGATATTAGCAGTTTGGGTGGGATGATCTCCAAGTTCAAAATATTTATGATCTATATGTTTAAGTATTCAGCTTCTTTAGCCTCATTACTCTATCGCCACCTACCGGCAAAACTATGCACTTTGCCCTTTTCCTTAAACAAAAGAAAAAAAGAAAAAATGTGCTGTTGACACCTCAGTTTTTGTCTAAGGCTTTCAGCACCATTGGGTGTGAGGAAAGATTAGAATGTTGGGTGCTCTATTACTTTAGTAGGAGATGAACACCTTTCTGACATGAAGTATGAAGCGATGGGACCAGATGCTATGATCTTAGATTTTTGAATGTTGAGTTTTAAGTCAGCTTTTTCACTCGCCTCTCTCACCTGACGTGAAGGATTTCCAAGTCTCTTACGCTGTCCTGGAGGCCTGTCCTCTATCTGTGTCACTTTAATTTGTTTGGGAAAAGTTTGAACCAAATCACTTTCACCCAAAAGCTGAAGGCTGAAAAAATATTTGGACAGCTCAGACTTGGTGCTTTGAGCTTGGTGGTGATGAGAAGTAGATTTGTGAGAACGTTTGTGTTCTGGTGTCGAGGTCAAGGGCATGGTGTGGGGCAAACAGAAGACTATCCCGAGTCTACCAAAGACCAGCTGGGGGCCTGAGGGGCTTGGCTACCTTCTATGACATTCAGTTTTCACCTGTGTAAAACTGAGGGCACAAGGACTTGTTCTGCCCTGCCTCACATGAATATTGTTGTTTAGTTGCTAGGTCGTGTCCTCAGTTTGCGACCCCATGGACTGTAGCCTGCCAGGCTCCTCTGTTCATGACATTTCCCAGGCAAGAATACTGAAATGGGTTGCCATTTCCTCCTCCAGGGGATCTTCTTGACCCAGAGATTGAACCCGTGTCTTCTGCTTGACAGTTGGATTCTCCGCCACTGACCCACCTGGGAAGCCTTCATATGAAGGCAAATGTATATAAAATCGCTATGAAAAGGGTAAAAGGCACTTGTAAAGAAACAGCTAATTATTTTTGTGACAGTCCTGGCTCCGTCATCTTATAGATACAGTCAGTGTCTATGGGAGGTGTTGGTCTTGAACGCACACTGACCAAGCCCCATGTGAACATTACATCAGAATAACCCTGTGGGTCAGGGACAGCCATGACCCCACTTTACAGATGAGAAAACTGACACACGAGGAGTGGCAGAGCAGAATGTTAAACCCAGGCAGGTAGGCTCTACCTGTGATATTCACTACCAGTTTATGACGGGAGGCATCATTGTTGCTTCCGAATCTCAGGGTTCTGGGGGTGGGGGGGTGCACCACAGAGAAGCCAGGCCTGGAATGTCACATGAAGAATGAGGGCCCAGAACATCCCTGGTTTAAAATCCATGGCGACCTTTGCACTGGTTACAGCTCCTACTGTTCCCTGAACATCTGGAGTTTACCAGCCTGGGATCCAATGGGAGTCATGACAATGGCCCTTAGGGCTCTCCAGTTTTATGGGACAGACCCACAGGTGGCCTCTCAGCCCCCAGCTTCTCTCCAGGGACTTTCACTGCAGTTTTTAGCAGGAGGCGTCAGTCTGAGGGGCAGCAGCCTCTGGAGCCAGGGGACTCTGCACACCTCCCTTCCAGGGCCTGGCCTCGTGCCAGCAGCTCCACATTTGAGGGTGATTGGAGCAGGCTGGGGACAGTCAGAGGTCCTGGACATCGGCATCAGGCCAGCAAAACATCCGCAGCCCTGGGTTTACAGATGGGTTCCCCTCCAAAGCTCTGCATGGGACATTTGTTTGGGAGCTGGCAACCTCTTCTCATGGAAACAAATGACATCAAATCTGCGGTTAGATTTCCAGGCCAGCGAAGCTTATCTGATCAAACAGAGCTCAGGATACCGTGAAGCTACCTCGGATGGTTCCAAGGAAAAGTCCCTGAGTTCTAGCCTCAATCTTCCTGAGTGCTCCACCCCTCCCTCTCCTGGGGACACAGCAGGAGCAGTCAGGCTAGCCAGGGTGGACTTAGAGGATCTTGGTCGGGGGGGTAAGGGTATGCCTGTGGGGACGGGGGGAGGCGGTGGCATCGCTGATGAGTCTGGAGGTGGGGAGTATGGGACCTGCCAAAGCAGGAGTTCCAGCCCCAGAATATTAGAATCTGAAAACATTTGAGTCATCTTTTAGTTCTAACACATAGCACACAGTGTCTCAGTACATTTTTTAAAAAAATTAACAGTTCCCCTGCCATGGAGGTGGTGGCTTAAACTGGGGACATGTCAAGTTACATCTGTGGGTAGAAGGCATAGTGGGAGGAGGAAGCAGGACTCACTCAGGGTCCTAAGTTCGGGGTCCTGTGCAGGAGAGGATGAAATATTAAGGCCAATGGCCATACTATTAGGTCTGTACATAGCTGCCTGTGTCTGTTAATGCATTGCCTTCAACACGGATTGGGTATTTAGTGGGGCTCAGGAGATTCCATCCCATGATATAATTTTATCAGTGACGGGAGAGGAGACGGGTGGCGTATTAATCAATTTGGTGGATGGCAGAGAAGGAAGGCTAGTTGATGATGATGGAAGGCTAGTTAATACATTCAGTGACAGAATTAAGATTCAGGAAGACTGCAGCCCACTAAACTAAGGGAGGGTTTAATAGAGTTAAGTGTGATATTCCAAGTGGGGTGCAAAAACTCAGCTGCACCAGGACAGCGTTGGGGTGACCTGCTTCTCTAGAAATACGTGAGAAAAAGCCCTGGGAACCTGAGTAATTGCCAGTTCAGTAGGAGATGAGCTGATGAGGAGACAAAGCCTCCCCCACATGGAACTTGGGATGTTTTCAAGGAACCAGAGCATTTAGGGCGAGAGAGGCAGTTCCCTGGCACAGCCCTCGAGGCAGCGTGTCCTGCTCTGAGTGCCTGCTCTGAGTCACCACCATCAGACTGAGGGCTAGCTGGAGCGTGTGCTGCCGAGTCACGTAAGGAACTGTTGAAAGTTTGAGAGAAATTTGTCCCAGAAAAGACGAGATGCAAAGGAGGACATGAAGGCTACTTTTATATGATTAAAAGACTCTCAAATTTATTCTCTTAACAAATACCGAAGATCCCCATAGAGCCTTTGTGTTGGTTACATCTATTATTGCTTTTTCTCATATTAGAAATTAAAACTGTGTATCCTCTCATTTAAAACAGACTAACTATCCACTTATTTCAGTATTCATTCACTTAAAAATAACAATAAACCTATTTATTCTATTTTAACGTTTTATAATGGAAATAACTGCTTCCTAAAACAAAAGAATTCAGTAAGAGTGGCAGGTTTCTCCAGTGTCTGATATAATAGAAGACAGCTCAAATCTGATGTCAGTTCCTTCAGTCCATCTGTGGTGATATGTCATTTTTGTTGAAGAGTTTGAAGAAAATCTGGCCTCAGTTATAGAGGGAGAGAAGGGAGGGCCTCATAGAAGCCCTGAAAGCAAAGTTCTTGGACCACATTATGAGAAGTAGTAGTTTAGACACGTTAGGAGCAACCAGGCTTAAGTTCCAGATAGTACATCCAACAATGGGCCTGGGAAGCTCTGGGCCCCTCACATGCAGTTATCCTACACAGGGCAAAGGCTTCCCAGGTGGCCCAGTGGTAAAGAATTTGCCTGCCAGTGTGGGAGACGTGTGTTTGATTCTTGGATTGGGAAGATCCCCTGGAGAAGGAAATGGGAACTCACTCCTGTATTCTTGCCTGGGAAATCCCACGGACAGACAAGACTGGCGGGCTATAGTCCACGGGGTCGAAAAGAGTCAGACACGACTGAGTGACTAAACAACAAAAAAACACAGGGCAAGGCCTCTGTCTGCCACATCACAAGGGATTCATTTGTTTGGTGGGAAATCAGATCAGATCCACTTTGCTTTATTTTTTCATTGTGGCATTAAGTAAATATTTTAATGGGCTGTGATTACAGGACAGAAGTCACTAAAGTACATAGAAGGTTGAAAATAAGACTTCTGAACTAATCTGAAATACCAACACATAAAAGACTGAAAATGGGTAGGATGAGAAAACTGGAGCGAGTTACAGTCCCTGATCTAGCTACCTTGCACTTCAAAACAGAGTCATTGCTGTGCTGTTCATTACAAACATACAGACCAGAAGAACTTTATACAGTTCTTCCTGATTCTATGATCTGATGATTTTCTAGCTGAGAAGCTGGCTGACTATCTGATATGCATGATTTTATCAGAATTGAGAGCCAGGTGAAGATCCCGTGTGCCAGTGGCTCCCCCATCTGCAGGAGCTAGCTCCAGGCTTTGAGATTTGTGCAGACCCGAGCACCAGAGCCTCTTGATGAAAGTGAAAGAGGAGAGTGAAAAAGTTGGCTTAAAACTGAACATTCAGAAAACTAAGATCATGGCATCTGATCCCATCACTTCATGGCAAATAGATGGGGAAACAGTGGAAACAGTGACAGATTTTATCCTTTTGGGCTCTAAAATCACTGCAGGTGGTGACTGCAGCCATGAAATTAAAAGACGCTTGCTCCTTGGAAGAAAAGCTATGACCAACCTAGACAGCATGTTAAAAAGCAGAGACATTACTTCACCGACAAAGGTCCGTCTAATCAATGCTATGGTTTTTCCAGTGGTCATGTGTGGATGTGAGAGTTGGACTATAAAGAAAGCTGAGCACCGAAGAATTGATGCTTTGAACTGTGGTGTTGGAGAAGACTCTTGAGAGTCCCTTGGACTGCAAGGAGATCCAACCAGTCCATCATAAAGGAAATCAGCCCTGAATATTCACTGGAAGGACTGATGTTGAAGCTGAAACTCCAATACTTTGGCCACATGATGCGAAGAGCTGACTCATTGGAAAAGACCCTGATGCTGGGAAAGATTGAGGGCAGGAGGAGCAGGGGATGACAGAGGATGAGATGGTTGGATGGCATCACCGACTCAATGGACATGAGTTTGAGTAAATTCTGGGAGTTGGTGATGGACAGGGAGGCCTGGCATGCTGCAGTCCATGGGGTTGCACAGAGTCAGACACAACTGAGCAACTGAACTGAACTGAGTACCTTGGGCGAGCAGAAGCCCCAAGGCAGGGTGCTCTGGCCCATGGAAGGGTCTGAGTGCTCAGAGCAAAGTGGCAGAGGTGATAATGGAGTGGGAAGAGCAGCAGAAAAGAGTAGGATTTGAGGGAGAAAGGAGCTGGAACCATCAGTGTGGTCAGTGAGATGGAGTCTTAGTTGCTAGGAGCACAAAGAGAATGAATGAGAAAGGGAGACTCAGGGCTGGAGACTCAGGCGGTAAGGCTATGAAAGGTTATGAAGAGGGAATGGGATCAAATGCTAATGGGATAAAATGGGATCAAATGGGATCAAATGTGATCAACAGTCTTGGGTTGTTGGGCAGGAAGAAACAGGAGCCAGAGGTCAAATAAGTACCATCACCCCCCCAAGCCAAGTCTGATTCTCATGATGTGTCTGGGCATTTGCACTTTGTACCAGGGGCAGGTCCTGGGATGGCAGGATGGAGCCTAGGCTGCCCAAATGAGGGACCTCTCCAGCAGTCCCAAGCCCCTGGGAGCCCCAGGGCATCTTGTCTGGTAGAGACATATCTCTGACACTGAGGGACACTGAGATCGGACAGAGCAAAGAGATGGTTATTAGAGGTTAAAAGCTGGGCGTGACCTGGAGGTGAGCTGGGGGGGCCAGCACTGTGCGGGAGATGGTGTTTGTAGGTGCAGCAGGGCAAGGGCGGTAAGCAGCCGGCAGCCTTGCCAGGTTTCTGGCTTCAGAGACTCCTGCCTTTGGATACCCCAGGGGGTGGGATTAAACAGGACCAGCTGATTAACATGCAATCAGCAATCTGTTTTCTTCTCTTATTTTGCCCCCTGATGAAAGTGCCCCTCATTCAGATTTTCCTTGAAAGTCAGCCTTCCTCTCTGTGGTTGGCTCTACTTTGGGGGTTGCAGAGAAGGCCAACAGCACTAAAGGAAGCTGTGCCCCATGCTTGACTGCCTGAATGACTAGTCCCCTGGGCCTGTTAAGTTCTAAAGTGACCTTGGAGTCCTTGGCCTGCCCAGAGATCTGATTCTTAAGCCTTTTGTCCTGAACATCAGCATGTACGTTGGCAAAGAGGCAATTGGGAAGGCATAGAAGCTCTCAGTCCTGTCCAGGGGACTCCTTGGAGCCCCTACTCCCATCTGGCATCAAAGCAAAACAGAATCTGCAGTCTCAAGGAATCTTTTAACATGTGGAGAACAGGTACCTCTAGCAAGAAAAAGGCCTGGACTCTTCTCCTTCCTTGTGTTCCGATGCTGTAAAAGAAACTGTCTGTTAAGTCTGTCAGCTCATGGCCCAGGCCCCAGGCAGAGTTTGTGGAGGGCATCTAACTGGGCTAGATTCTCCTTTCTCATCTCTGCAGGCCTCAGTAGCCTCTCAGAGAAAAGAACTTGTTTCATGTGTCTGCATCCCCAGTTCCTGGGCCAAATCTTGAAGGGATGCGCACCGAAGTGAAAAAAAGGGAGCCAGGGAGTGTCAGGATTCATAGGAGAATTGCTAGAGGAGAAAGGATGATGTCTGTTCCCCATGTCACAGAAGTACTTAAGCAAAATTGGCTCTGCCTTTTCCTGGGAAATGATAAAGGCTCCTTTGACCCAATTCCTCAAGGATAAACCCCAGAGAGTATCCCTTTTCAAGTTTATAAGAGCTTAGTCACTGAATCCTTAGGAATTTCTATTACAACCTCCAAAAAATTGCCTCAAGGGAGTGGCGCTTTGCTTATTTAATGGCTTCCTTACAAGTTGGGCCCTTGAGCAGTATCTTTTGTTGACATATCTGGTTTAATGATTTCTGTTCAAATCTGAGTCAAATGACAAGGATTTGGAAAGACAACCTTCATGTAAACAAGCTTAACTTCCTCCAGTAGCTAAAAAGGTGAGTTCAGGTTCTCACCTGGATTAGCTTGGGGGCTATTTTGGCTGTTAATATAGGTAGTGGCTCAGATGGTAGAGTCTGCCTGCAATGCAGGAGACCCGGATTTGATCCCTGGCTTGGGAAGATCCCTGAGAGAAGGAAATGGAAACCCACTCCAGTATTTTTGCCTGGAGAATTCCAGAGACAGAAGAGCCTGATGGGCTACAGTCCACGGGATCGAAAAGAGTTGGACATGACTGAGTGAAAAGATTTTTTGATTTGTAGGTGGTGGTGGACCAGAGATCTGTAATAACATTTGACTGGCCAGAGCATGAATTTTAATTTAACTCTTCTCATTCTTTCCATGATCCATCCTAGCAAGATATTATCGAGGTCAGAACCAACGTAAAGCTTTGTCCTTGGGTGGCCTGAACCTGCTCTGGAGGAGGCATTGAAATGAGGGGAAAGAAAGGATTTAAGTCAAAACACTGACTGAAAATTCCAGGTAACAGTATCCCTTGCACGCCGCAACTGTCAAAGCATCTTTTACTAAAGTGCCATATTTCTTTATACTTCATTATTCTTGTAATAATTCAGCTGTGCCTCTCCTGAGGGGGTTACAGTAATTCCTCAATAGAAATGTCACTTAGCATTTAGCAGTTTGCTTAAACTGCATTAACATGGTATTGATGCAAATAGCATTAGCTTTCAGTCATTTTTAAGGGTACACAATGGGTTATCCTTAATTACTCTGTGGGAGAATTGAATACATTTCAGCATTCATTATTCACTGGGCAATTTTTCTGAAGCAAGGTTTTTAGAAGGGCAGAGGGAGATGGGAGATTCTGTGAAGAGAGCTGCAAAGTCTGTTTTGGGGGAGAAAGGGACCACATAAAAACTGGCTGAGGGAAAGAACCAAGTTTCATGGAAGGGGAGAGATAAGAGGTCATGGGAAAACATCAGTTTTTCTTAGAATCAAATTTATCCACCATAACTTTCCACTCCTTTTGTTTTTGTTCCAACTGTTGTTGTTATTGTTCAGTTGCTAAGTTGTCTGACTTTTTGTGACCCCATGGACTGCAGCACCCCAGTCTTCCCTGTCCTTCACTATCTCCCAGACTTTGCTCAAACTCATATCCATTGAGTTGGTGATGCCATCCAACCATCTCATCCTCTGTCATCCCCTTCTCCTCTTACCCTCAATCTTTCCCAGCATCAGGGTCTTTTCCAATGAGTCAGTTCTTCGCATCAGGTGGCCAAAGTATTGGAGTTTCAGCTTCAGCATCAGTCCTTCCAATGAATACTCAGGACTGATTTCCTTTAGGATTGACTGGTTTGATCTCCTTACTGTCCAAGGGACTCTAAAGAGTCTTCTCCAACACCAGAGTTCAAAGGTGTCAATTCTTCACCGCCCAGCCTTCTTTATGGTCCAACATCCATACATGGCTACTAGAAAAATCATAGCTTGAGCTATATGGACTTTTGTTGGCAAAGTGATGTCTCTACTTTCTTGCTGCAATTACTTGGACACAAAGTCAAAATAGCTCTGTTTTCTAATTATAAAGTGAACATGTGCTCACTATCAACATATCCACTATGGGTAGTAAAGAATTATCTGCAATCCCTCTATCCAGCAGTGGCTGGTTTACAATTTTGGTATACAGTGTTCTATTCCTTTTTCTATGCACATATTCTCATGTGTAAAACATAAGTATAACACATGAGATTGGTAGCCATCCTGTTTTGTATCCTGCTTCTTCGACTTAACAACCTGTCACAGACCAATCTTCTCTTGTCAGTAAGTATGCATATTTTAATAGCTGCATAGTGACTTTTTATCCATTCTGACAATGGAGAATTAAATTGTCTCCACTTATTTTTCTATCATGAACAACATCTATGTCCAGGCTTCTTTTAACTTTGGCTGATAATTACCTTAGGATATATTCCTGTAAGTGCAAATGCTGGGTCATTTCTCCACACTGTTGCCCAAACCATTTTATCAATTTCCAATGTGAATTGGTGAAAACTGACACCTTCCTGTTTACTTTGAGTGTATTTGATTCCTGGTGACCATCTGTTATATTTATGGGCTATTTGTAGTTCTTCCTCCATGGCCTGCCTGGTCATAACCTTCATCCATTTTTCTTTTGGATTGTTTGCCTTACTGTTTTATAAGACTGGATTTTAAGAAAAATCTCCTCCTGATACCTTAAGGAAGATAAACATTCAGAGATGAGATACATGTTGGTGAGAAGGGATATTGCACGTGGAAGGCTCAGACGTTTTATAGATACTGGTTCCTTCCTGTCCCAGGCTTCACCACGTCTTAGCAGACCTTGGTCAGGGGGTGGCTTGAAGTAGAAAGTTGTGTCACCAGCCCTTCCACCAGGTGGCGCTCTGCTCCCTCTGGGGTTTACCCTTTAGTGTGGACACATCTCATGATGTGTAATTAGATTAGCCACACTCCACCTTCCAAGCCGCAGTAGGTTCAGCGGACCCTGCAGCTGGACCTAAGGCATCGTCCATTGTTTCCAGAGCCCTTTCCTCAACATAGCGCTGGACCTGGTTCTCCAGGCTGCCCACTCTGGTCCTGGGAAGAAGCACTCTGATTGCCTGACTCCACTGGGTGCCGACATTCCTACCCCGCCGGCCTCTCGCATGAACAGTCTCGCCTCTGCTCCGGGCATGGTCTCTGTCACTCTAGGTCTTGGCTCCCCCAAGAAGCCCCAGCCTTCTCTTGTTCTGTACTCCTCTCTGTCTTGTTAGGTTTGCACAATTGTGGGTCAGTTAAGTGGCTGAGATGTGACCTTGGTGTCCAGCCCCATCTTGCTGGGAGTCCTGCCACCTGCATCGGCTTCTCTTCATGAGCCGGGAGAGCCCCTTCTTTTCCTGCTGTGAAGTTTCGAACTCTCCTGGACTCCCTCCCATGCCTGTGTCCTGTCTGAAAGGCAGCTCTTGAGCTCATCAGAGAGCAAAGATGACTCCGAGACCCCCAAAAGCAGGCTCCTCCTGTTCTGCCTCACACTCCTTAGGTGTCCTGCTGCGGGGGTCTTGGGGGATCTTGGTAGGAGATATTCACCGACATAGCCCAAGACCCTGGAATGATGCCTGACACACAATGGGCACTCAAGAAATTCTTTTGAATGAATACATGAATTAGATTTTGCTTCAGTGCCCCACCTACAGTCACTTGTAGAATCTTTTGACGACAGTCACATACGTGAAAGGAAAAAAAAAATTCACTTAAATGCATCAATAGCGAGTTACTTGTCCATCAGCAGGAGAGTTGCTCTCATAATTTAATAGAATATTTTCAGCTATTTGAAGAAATAAATTATCTATATATTAAATATTATTTACTACAGGTGGGCTAAAATATCACAGAGAATATCTACAGCCAAGCATTAGGATAGGCATTCATGAGAGTAGATTGGTGGTTATCTAGGGCCAGTGGGGGAGGACTTTAGGGGGCATGGTGAGTGACTGTCAGTGAGTGTGGGGTTTCTTTTTTGAGGTGATGAAAATGTTTTAGAACTGACTGTGGTGATGGTCGCACTACTTTGAGTACACTGAAAATCATTGAACTGAATATTTTAAACGAGTGAATTGTACGGTAGGCAAAAAGTATCTCCAGAAGGCTGTTATTAAAAAAAAAAAAAGACATAGGCATTCAAACATGAATCTTCACTCTTTTTCATTCCTACAGAAAATCCTTTGAGTAAACCATTCACGTTTTAAAAAGTCCTCTCTTCCTGCCTCCCTCCCCAATTTGGCTCCTCTCTTAGCAATTAGGGCGCAGGCTACACAGAGCGCTTGCCCTGGATATTTGTCTAGGAGTCCGTGGGGCAGCACAGACATGGGTGCTGGACCGGGATGAAGAGCAAACACTGACGGGCTGCGAGGCCACTGCCCAAAGCTTGTGTCCCCAAGCCAGGAATCAGGAAGCTTTGCCAGGCTGGGAGCCACTGCTTCAAGTTGCTTGAGGTTTTCCACAAGCACAGACCCAACTTGTAACAGGATTTCCAAGCTCCCAGTGTAGCAAAGTAAATATGCCCCAGGCTTAATTATATGTGTTATGTAAAAATTGCCATCCTCCAAGGAGACACCAGGAGCAAGCAACTCACTCAGCTACTCACAAGTCTTTAAAAAAATCAAGATGATGGGGTAGTGTGTTAATATATTTCAGAAATTATTTTTGTGGTATTTTTATTTGGGGACTTTATGTTGTAGCTTCTTCCGTGAGCCATGCATCGGATGGAATAATAATAATTCCTATTTTATAGAACTGTTGGGAAGATTAAAATAATGTGTGCAGGGTGCCTGGCACAGGGAGAGAATGGACTGTGCATTCTGTAATTGCTTATTACTAATCAGAGCAGGAGTTGGCCATGTCTAGACCCTCTAATCTTGTCACCCGGTCCATGTCCAGGCAGGTCAGGTGTCGGCTTCTATGCCACATTGTTAGTGCCTTGGGTGTTTGTTCATGGTGGAGATGCCTCCTGTTGCCGGGGCCAGTGGGGAGTGTCACGGGAGGGCTGGCTTCTGGTCTTGGACCCCAGCTCTGCTTCTTCCCATCAGTGTGACTAGGGGCTAGTTTCTTCCTCAATACAATGAATTAATCAAATTAGAAGCACTCTATCTGCTTTATAGGGTTTTTTGAGGATTTAATAGGCTAATATTTGTCAGGTACTTAGAAGAGTGTCTAGCACACTGAAAGTGTTTGGACTTGTCGAATAGAAAGATGACTAGAGAGCTGGGCTCTGACGGGGAAGAGGGAAGGGCCATGCTATGTGGAAGTGATGTTTGGAAGCTGGAGGTGAGGCTGAAAAGACCCAGTCCTGGGCACTTCCTCCTAGAAGAAAAAGTGATACCAGGTGGGAGATATTTAGAAGTAGCTGAGACCCACTCTGTGGAATTTCCTACCCTCTTGCTAGAGGACCTTTAGAAATGAGATAGATGCTCACTGCCCAGGGTGCCTAACATAGAAGACTGTGTAAAGCTGTTGTTTGGATTATCCAATGGGCTCCTAAGGTTGTGTTCAATGTAATACCGAGATTAATTCCATAAACTGGACTTTGGTAAAACCTGAAACATGATTTAAGAAATGGATACAAGTGGCAAGACAAAAAGCAGTCAGAAAAGAAATAAAAACTTGAGCTATCTGATTTTTCCTAAAGGGATTCTTTTTTGTTGTTGCTTGCTTCTAATATTTGAAGACTTCCAGGAGAATTCAGTTTGTCCCTTGAAACCCAGCAGTGTTTACACAGGAACCTATTAGCCCTCCAACTGAGCTTTTGGAGAAATGGAGATTTTGTAATGGGAAAGTTTCACATAATATCCTACCTTCCAAAGTATGATTAACAGCAGTCCTATTTTCAAATCTGTATTAAGTCCTTCTACATAGTTTGCTTAGCTTTCAGTTCAGTTTTGAATTATCATGAGCTCAATTTACCCCTTCAATATGTGAAGACACGACACATACCCCCGGCCCAGGTCTCAGGAGTTCTTCCCTTACCCAGCTCAAAACTCCATACACAGGCATTCAGACAGGCTGTTGACCATAAAAACCTGGTCTTCCACTTTTCTAGCACACGGCAACATATAGTCTACCTACTGACCCAGGTCCTTGCTTCTCTGGCCCACGGGCTGTGGTTGGAGGCTGCTGGTGGCATAGCCTGCAGATGGGGAGGGCTTTGGCAAGGTGGTGTGGGTGGCCTCAATGGCAATGGTCCCCAGTCCCTGTGTCACAGTGACTGGCTGTGCTGCTGTCCCTGGAACTGATGGGTTCTGATCAGCTCTTGCGGTCTCACCTGTAAGAAAGTGGAATTACATTGGGGCTTACAGAATAGCTGGTAGGCTCTTCAGGACAGAAATAAGTAGCTCTTGAACACTAGCTAGGAGCAAAGGCCTGTGCTAGCTGCTGTGGAGGAATGTACAATCTGGATGGAGGAATAAGTCGATAAATGAACCAAAGATGAGATAATGATAAAATATTTAAAAGACAGCTCAAAACAATAGCAACATAAACAAGGCTGAACATGATTAATCATCAAAGTAATTTGCCATACACCAGAAGCAATGGATATATAGGCTGTTTCAGTTAGTGCTGGCCTAGAGATAAGGGGTGCTTTCAGGGCTTTCATTATTTTAGAGAATGTGTCTTAGATGTTTCGGTTTTGGTTCATGACTAGCCGACTAACTCCTCTAGGTCCCGGTTTCCTCATCTATAAAATGGGGTAACAGAACTAATCAGATGGTAAAGACCATCTCGTTTCTTCTTCTAAATGTTACTCCTCATCCACATGTGATGATTTAGATTGCTTCCACAATTTTAAATGATCTGAATTTATTAGGTTGAGGGCATGGGGGGCAAGCGGCCCACTGGACCTTGGGGTTGCATGGAGAACCATGGGTCTGCATCAGAAAGAGACACCGCATGGTCCCCGAAGTGAAGAGCACCCTGGCCCTGGGAGGCAGCAGCAGCCGCCCTCACGTGTGTCTGTTGGACCCTGTGGCAGGTGTGCCAGCTTCTCTTACGAGGATACATGTGATTGCATTGAGTTTGCCTGACAACTCTGCTCTCAGACAGTCTAGGATCACCACCACCCCCACCCGCCATCTAAAGATCCTTAACTTAATCACATCAGCACAGCTTCCCAGCCTTTTCGCCCTTACCCTTTTCTTGCTGTGTTAGAAAACATCTACAGATTCCAGGATTAGGATACAGATATCTTTTCAGGGGTTGTTTTTCAGCCTGTGACAGCATCCTAGCTCTAGCCGTAACTCTGCTTAAGGATGAAGCATCTTTGGTACACAGAACAGCAGGCCTAGGGGGTAGCATCTGAGATAGAAAGCTCTACATTCTGTGGGAACCACCCAACCTCCTCTTGGACATGGTACTGCGTGCTGGGCCATGTCAGACTGCAGCCCTGTCCAGACGTGCAGACAAACATGAGGTGGGGTTGGGTGTCCAGTCCCACTTCCCAGCACTAGTACTTGCCAGTTTCCCCACCTTGACACTGTCACCTCCTGTGGGAGTCAGAGCATTGACCTGGGAGCACAGGTCAGCACAGAACACCCTGGAACTGGGCTGGAGTTTGGCCATCCTGTTTGCTCTTGTAGGCGCTAGCCTGGCAGGGCAGGAAGCGGATCCCACAATTACCCTGATGCTTGCTAGCAGTTGGTTGTCTTTAAATCCGCCTGGAGACTGTGCCAGACTAATTGCTAAAGAGCTGGCAGTGGCCTCAGGGGTTCAGCCAGTCTTCACGCCATCCTTGGGCAAAACTAAACCTGAGTGATTTATGACATTTCCATTACTCTAAAGGAACTGAGCTTTCATAACAAGTCCTAGGGAAGTTTCTAATTTCTCCAAAGTACTCCTCTGTTGTACCCTCTGGTAAATGCTACCAGGCATTAATGCCTCTTTAGGGAGACACAGGCTCAGGTTCATACAGGGAAGAGCCATTTAACAGAATCACTTGTATATTTTATGAAATAGGATATATTACTAATCTGGAGACAAATCTATAAATAAACTGACAGTACATTATACTTGCAAATTATTAATTAAAGCACAATTAATTAAAAGAAAAACTTACTTGAAAATAGTGAATATTTTTGCCACTTTAAACTCATTAGATACTAAGGATCTGGATTATCTTTTTCTCATAACACTGGCTAATTCTGAGGTTGCCAACCTGCTTCCCTGCCAGTCTGCCTTTGCTGATATTGATTTGCTAGATAGCAAACGAAATATCCTGTGGACAGCCATTTCTGTTACTTGCTTAGAACACAGATATTTTCAGGCATAAATAAATTCAACCAACAGAGCCATCTCCTTGGTCTTCCACACTCTTCCATGGAAGACCTAGTCATTTTCGCCTGCTCTCCTTCAAGGAATAGAGCTGTCTCTAAGAGGGCTGCTGCTACTGCTGCTGCTAAGTCGCTTCAGTCGTGTCCAACTCTGTGCGACCCCATAGATGGAAGACCACTAGGCTCCCCCGTCCCTGGGATTCTCCAGTAAAGAACACTGGAGTGGGTTGCCATTTCCTTCTCCAGTGCATGAAAGTGAAAGTGAAGTCGCTCAGTCGTGACCGACTCTTAGCAACCCCATGGACTGCAGCCTACCAGGCTCCTCCGTCCATGGGATTTTCCAGGCAAGAGTACTGGAGTCAGGTCCCATTGCCTTCTCTGCTCTAAGGGGGAGATAGAGAAAATACCCCAAATGATTCCAGTTCCTTATTGAATATAATGCCTGGTGTGACACCAGGTGAATTCTTCATGAGACCAGGTTCCTTTTGAGCAATTTGAAATAAAACTACTAAAAAACAATTTCTTTGTACAACTTCAGGAATATGGAAGCTTGGGCTTTTTTCAAAGATTTTCATGGGGAAACATTACAAAACTTCCCTCAGACTCTTGACATATTGTTCTTTGGACAAGGTCAAGAATAGCTCCAGACTCAACTGCACCAAGGGGTCCCCCAGCTGCCTATACCTGAACATCGTTAGGATTGCAGTGGGGGTGGTCCAGGGCTCTATTCACAGAGATTCTGATCCACTGATCTAGGGTGGGCCTGGGAAATCTGATTGGAGAAGCATAGCCAGCGCCAGGCAGCTGGACTTTTGGCTTCAGTCCTCACCAGCCTGGCCATGAGGCTTTCTCCAGTCTTCTGAGCCTGGCTCCCTTTGCTGTGAAGTGGGGATGGTGAGACCTACTTGGGGGGCTGTTGTCACAGTTAGAGATCATGTCTGTAAGGGGGCTGCACAGTGCTTGTCACATGGTAGACCTTTGGTAAATGACAGCAGCTGACATCATCGTGATACACCTGGCTCTCCCCCAGGGGAGGGTTGCGATGCTTGAGGGGATCATCCTAACCTGATTTATCTGTTCACTCACATTCTAGGAGAGATCAGGAAGCATCTTGTTAGGGGCATGTTGGGACCTGAGCAGCTGCTGGCCCGCGCATCTCCAGTTCTCCCTCTTCCTTCTGTTTCTAAAGGAATTTTATCACCAAAGAAAGAGTGGCAGCTAAGGGGGCCACCCTTTTTACTGTTCTCACTGGATTTTTTATTTGAATTGTTGAGACTCACTGCATGGTGAGACTGTCGCTTGAAAGAGAGGTTCCTCTAATTTTGAGGCTGGATAAGACCCCAGTATCTCTTTTATGCTGGAATCTCAGCTGAGCTCAGAATCTGCTACCAAATGTGCTCAACACATGATTACTGAATGACTGAATGAGTGAATTTAATTTTTCAGACTCAGACAACTTTGGATGGTCTTGTGGTAAGAGGCTGATAGTGATAAATGGAGATGGTGTCATTGAAGGTGGAGATGGTTTGGTAGAAGGGACAGATGATGGGAGATATGGCTTTTGCTAGTTTTAAATGTGCATAGCAGCACTGGAATTCCCTGCTTGTCCAGTGGTTAGGACTCGGTGCTTTTACTGCCAAGGATCCAGGTTCAATCCCTAGTTGGGGAACTAAGAGCCCACAAGCAGGATGGTATGGACAAAAAATACATGTATGTAGCAGCACAGTGTGAGAAGGTGCCAGCTCCTCCACATTCCTCCTGGTGGTCAGTGAGTCAGGCCTGCTGGATGGGTGGTGCTAAGCTGGGCCATGGTGCAGGGGCAGATAGAGAAGTTTTAGAACTAGTCTCTTCTATGGACGACCTAGAAACCAACTGATCTGGTCATCCAAGTCACCACTGGTTGTGATTGGTTTCTCTCCCCTCCACTCCCTCTCCCCTCACCCTGACCCACATCAGGGGGATGCTGTTAGAGTTCTAGTGCCATCAAGGCCCATTAGAGTGGCACCCTTGGGGAAGGTGCTGAAACGTATCTGAAACGGAGGTGTCCTGGCCCTCTGCCTCAGGGTCACTGTGTGGGACAGGTGTCTGGCACAGTCACAGGAGGAGGTGTGGGAATCTGTCCAGATTCTGGCCATGGCCCAATGCAGAAGCCAGAAGGCCTCAGTCCCTGCTTTCTGTCCCCGCTTTCTGCATGAGGAGAGGTGTCACTGAACCTCCCGCGGTGGGGCCGTGCTGGCAGAACTGTGCTGTCAGTGGTCACACTGGACCCAGGCCCCTCAGCAGGACTCGAAGAAGGGGAGAGGCCCGAGGCCACCTCTGGGGGAGAGCGGTGTGCAGGGTAAGAGGATGTTCCCTCCCTCCCTTCGCGCTTTGTCCTCTCCCCGGGCCCACAGCAGAAGGGGACAGGTGGCATTTCAGAAATGGTCCCTGGGGCACCACCCTCTGCTTGTGGGAGGCATTAAGAAAGAGTTGATTCTGTGCAGTTAAACAAACAAAAACAGGTCTAGATTACTGGAATAATTAAGAAGTCATTAAAGATATTATTGGAGAGTAACTGGGGCGGGGAATGAAAAATATCCTCTATTTGAATGCTAAGTGCCTCAAGTCAGGATTCTATATATACACTATAATTGGCAGAAAAAAATACAGGATAACAGTATAGAGAGGGCTTTTTGGAGCCAGACTGACTGGATTTGATTCTCAGCTCTGCTACTCACTTGCTGTGTGGCAAAGGGCAAGTTACTAAACTTCTCTGGTGCTGCAATTTCCTCAAACTCTTAAGTTAGGGCTAAGAATAGTATTAGTACATATCCGTGGTATTGCTGGGGTGATCAAATACAAAGATCAGGTAAATGTTCCAATGATCTTGGAACAATGCCTGGCACACAGCAGAAGCTCAATAAATGCTAGCTAGCTTATATTGCCAATTTTAAAACCATATTCACTTTACAGACATGAACAAAGTCAGCTAGCCTGTCAAGTTTCTGGCTGTCGTTGTTTAGTCGCTCAGTAGTATCCAATTCCTGCAGCACACCAGGCTTTCCTATTCTTCACTATTTCTGTTTCTTCATTATTTCAAGTTTCTGGAATTAATGTTAAATCCCACCACAAAACAGTGCACAGCTTCTCTTTGATGAGAAATCAAAGTATTACCCCACCTCCACGCTCCCCACCCCTGGCGAAAGGACAGGAATGCATAGCACAGTTACTGCTTTAACACAGAAACCCAGTAAAAAGGTATTTTCCTGGCCTGAGTTCTCTCTGTACCCCCTTAGTGGTTCACAGGAAGCTGGGTTGGCACAACTCAAAGACAGTGTAGTTTTGGCTGGTGTCATTGAGATTAGCGGCTTCCTATTGTCACAGAAGCCACATCACCTTCTTTGCTTCCCTTCATTTCATACCTAAGTAGAGACAGTCTTTTCCCTTTCAGCCGCCAGGGAACATTTCCACACAGAATGTCATGTCATCTTTTGAAGTAGCAATACAATAAAATTCAAGGCAACAGTCATTCTGAATGAAAATGATACAAACACAGAGATAATCTTGGAATTGCAAAAACAAAAAATAAAGCCTCACTCTTCAGTCCATTGATTTCTGTGCCCGTGTTCCTGGCATCTGTTAAAATATTACTGGAGTTAGTGGAGCCTGACCGGTTAAGATGTTAATTTCCACCCTATCTTCTAAAACACAGTATTGCCTGATTACAAAATCAGAAGATTTAGATGAAATCACACGTGGACACTTGCCTGCTTTGGCAGCTGAGCTTTTAGATGATGAATATGTAAGAGACGATGGATAGGTTACACCCTTTTGGGGTTTACCTTCTGCAAAAAAAGGAAAAAAAAAACTTTATTTCTGGAGCTAGAGATTTTAGATGGTTGCATCCTGATAAGTTGATTCCCTCCTTCTGATTTGTTTCTTTTGAGTTTAATTAAATCAGTCAGTCTCCACCTGCCTCCCATCCTTTGCTGAATTGTTGATTACAGTAAGAAAGTCAAGTGGCATTCTGTTTTTCTGTATTGCCTGTGTTGTATTAATATTAGAAATGAAGCCATAACATCTTCATGACTCAGAATTAACACGAGCAACCCTTATTAGTTCGTAAAGATGAGACCTGGAGGTGAAGTTTTCATACATGTGACTCTGAATGTTGAACCAGGTCAGTAGATGAAAATCCTCCTTACACTCTCTTGGACATGAGAGCTCTGGTGGCTGACTGGCTGTGCATGAACAACTACCTCTCACTTTCATGGACCCTGTGGGACCCATTTGAATTCCACAGCACTAGAGAAACTTGAAAGTAGGTAAATAGAGATCAGCCTTGAAAATAGCCATTTGTTGCCCACCCAGGGAATGAAAGTTTAGAGAAGGAATGCTAATGTGTATCAGGGAAATGGTGGAGGCAAAAACAAGAAAAATGATTGGGGCTGAGTAGGCAAGTCTCAAGCCTGGTATGACTGAACAAGCCTGTAAAGACTGCTGCCCACAGCGGTCCTCTGCCAGGGAGTTAGCCTGAAGTTCCACCAGGGAGCCTCATTCCCAGTAAATGGAAACTGTCAGTAGAACACAAGCCCCACTGAGGCAGGTAATTGGTCTCAATTGGTGGCTGTTAAATTCCCAGGGCCTGGAGCAGGGTCTGGAATGTAGTAGATGCTCAGTAAGTATAACTGAGGAATTACCTTAGTGCTTAGATCTCTGTTCCCTGGTAGCTCAGACAGTAAAAAATCTGTCCTGAATGCAGGAGACCCAGGTTTAACCCTCGGCTTGAGAAGATCCCCTGGAGAAGGGAATGGCAACCCACTCCAGTATTCTTGCCTGGAGAATTCCATGGACAGAGGAGCCTGGTAGGCTGCAGTTCAAAGGGGTCACAAAGAATTGGACATGACTGAGAGACTAACACTTTCACTTAGATCTCTGTTAAAATTTAAATACACTCGGAAGGGGTCTCACCTGTTCTGTGATATTTCCATCTGATAATGAAAGCATTTTTAACTCTCAACCCAAGGGAATATTTTTATAGGATGGGCTTGGAGGGGAGATGGTGTGGAGTGTCACATAGGAAATGGGCAGTGGAACAGAATCTAGTGCCTGAGTTCACCAAAGGTCCTTCTGGAACAAGGAACAGAAGGAGTCATGCAGTAGAATGGGTAACAGGGTCTCAGGAAGGGTTTGGGATTGAGAACAAAAAAATCTAGGTTTCTGTTCCTATTTTACCAATGGTTAACTGCCTCAATCTCTAAGACTCTTGGTTATTTTTTTTTAATTCAGAAAATATGGATAATGATTTGGACCAACTTACTATACAAAGTTGTAGGAATCTGAAGGAAGAAAATAGGTAAGATGTTTTGGAACATAACATGCAAAGAAGTTATTCTGGTGTTAGCTATGAATGTCACTCAAGGCGAGAAAGAGGCAAATGTTTGGGCTCAGGGGAGTTACTTCATTTCATGGAAGACCACTTAGGGCAGGGCTGGGCACCCTGGTTCAGCCCTGCTCCAGGTGGACAATGGGTGCTGTGCTAAGTCACTGTCTTGTCCAACTCTTTGCAACCCCATGAACTGTAGCCCACCAGGCTCCTCTGTCCATGGGATTCTCCAGGCAAGAACACTGGAGTGGGTTGCCATGTTCTCCTCCAGGGGATCTTCCTGACCCAGGGATCAAACTTGCATCTCTTGCGTCTCTTACTTTTTCCATATTGGCAGGCGGGTTCTTTACCACTAGCGCCACCTGGAAGCCCAGGTGGACAGTGAGTGGGGCTATTTCAGACCCAAGGAGGGTGCCTTGGTGAGGCCTCACTTTATCCACAGCAAACGCCACAGGGACACCAGCTCCTCAGTTTCCTATTCTTCTCACATCTAAAACCCTGTGGTTCTCTCTGTTCTGTTCAGGAGGAAAAGGAGCCTGAGCTCAGCTTTCTGAAATGTGGATCAGAGGACAAACAGGCAGTATTAGGAAGTCCCTCTCTGACCTTTCCCATCTCTGAACTGTGAAAAGACTGTGCTGAACACAGCCCCTCTCCTGCCCCCTCCCAGCCTGCCAAAGTGAATTAATTAAAGATGCATAGCAACATGTGAAAATTGGAAATAAAAGCCTAGAGAAAGGTCATGAAGGCATCTGAACCTTCAGAAGAGACTCTGACATGATCCAGCAAAACTCGTTGGCCGTGAGCCACTGGACAGTGGATGAGCAAGCTCTAAGCTGCTGTCAGCTGAGACCCTTACGTGGCATGGTGCTCTCCAAACTCATTCACTGGTAGTCATTGCAGAGCACATATGCTTATTATCAATGGCAAAAAGTGTTTCTGGTTAAATGTCACTAGGTGGAATGAGATGACACAGCAGTTGAGATTTATAGGGAATGACAGCAGATTGATTTTCATTCTAAAAATCCAAAACATCTCTACTCTCATGGAATTAATTTTTCTTTTAAACCTCTGTTAAGATTCTTGGATTGCAGGCTAAGCACCGAAGACTGAAACCCTCCTATTCCCGCAGGAGCCACTTGGTAAACACCAATGTGGAGATTATACTTCTAAGATTGGCAAATTTGTATTCTAGACCTCAGTATTTTCATATGGCCCCTGTTTTGTTATGAGGCAAAGCCCACAGTACCATGATTAATGACCTCCCACTACCTGACATAGAAACTTGTATAATTTGAACCCTGGGTGTGCAGAATTCCACACATAAGAGGAAACAGAGATTGTTCAAGTTGAGAAGACTCTTAGAAGTTCTGATTGTAGTCCTACTAAAATTATGATCAATGGATAGTAGAGGCTGGGACACGGGGCATCTAAAGGTGCAAAAATCACATCCAGATTGGAAGGCCTGCTATATTATGAGACATTTCTCTCTTCCTTGCTTTAGCTAGACTTTCGCAGGCAGTGCCTTCTCAGGAGAGTCACGTGGCTCCTGATTTTGTGGGGAATGCCAGAAAAGTTTGCTAGAATGTGTTTAAAATCCTGCAGTGCCTCTTTAGAGAAAATGAGAGATTCAAGGTCCAGTGCAGAGTAAACAGTACAAGGTGAAGACAGAACACTGTCTTGTGCTCAAATGCTGATGGGGCATGTCAAAAGCTGGAAGGGCTCCCAGTGGCCAAACCTGGAAAATGTGAGCATCAAAAAGAATAATGATGATAATAGGCTATAACGTGTTATATTTTAAAAAACAATCTGTATGTCCATCATGGTACTTGGAAAAATAGTTGTGTGTGGGGAGGAGGGCTCATTTCTTTATGTAAGAATACTAGCTAATAAATGTGGAAGGATAACGATAATTTTTCAATCTCTGACTTTACTCTTGCTACCGCAAGGATCACTGATGGTTGTTAAAACCACTGGGTGAATTTTGGGTGGAGGGACAAGCTATTCATGCTGTTTTCAAGTATCACCCTACAGATTGCTATTAATTACAAAGTATCTTTACCATGGAGAGATATTATAAAATATCCAAGTTATCAAATTAAGCATCACCAACAAATGGACAAAATGACATTATGTGTCTCCTTATGACCATTTATGATACTATACAATGGATGTGCTATGTTGCCATCTATATAGTATCTTTCTGAAATATTTAACCTGAATCAGCCTTGAGGCAATAGCCAGACCTGTCTGTGGTCCAGATTGTGGAACATAGTACTGGATGACCGGCTGAGACTTCAAAAATAATGCAGGACTTCCCTGGTGGTCCAGTGGTTAAGAATCCGCCTGCCAATACAGGGGACAGGGTTCGATCCCTGGTCTGGGAGATTCCACATGCCACACACCAACCAGGCCCATGTGCTGCAACTATCGAGCCCACATGCCCTAGAGCCTGTGCTCCGCCACAAGAGAAGTGACCGCAAGGGGAATCCCATGCACTGCAATGAAGACCCAGCACAGCCAAAAATAAATAAAATAAAATAATGTCATTGCTACTCATGACCAAGAATGGAAGTGTGGTGGTAGACAGGTCTAGATTAAAGGAAACCAAATAGACATGACAAGTAAATACGGTGGGTGATCTTTGATTGTAGATCCACACCCTAACAGAAGAAGAAATTATTGTGAAGAATATTTTGGGTGTAGTTGGATATAACTGAATAAGACTATTTCTTATTTTTCATATTTATTAATATTCATTAACATTATTGTAGCAATGCTAATTCTTTTAGGCATGGTACTGTGGTTATTTAGGAAAATGCTTTTGTTCTTACCAGATGTGTGCTGAAGTATTAAGAAATAATTGTCATCATGCCAGTGGCTTACTTTCACACAGTTCAAGCAAAATATAAATAGATAAAGCAAATGTAGCAAAATATTACCAACTGGTGTATCTGGGTGAAGGGAATATGGGTATTCATTGTACTATCTTTTCATTTTTCCATAAACTTAAAAGTTTTCAAAATAAAAGGTTAGGTTGGGAAAATTCACAAAAATAAAAAGAGGGGAACAGGCAGGTCATGATAATACAGAGATACTTGGTTATCTTTTTACTGTGAAGTCACACTAGCCATTAGGTCATTGACCTTACCTCCTTGGAAGAGGGCAAAAAAAAAAAAGTGAAAATGATTATCTGTAAAATCCTATGGAGCCAGATAGTGAGAACTGATTAACAGTGAAACAATTAGTCTTAAAAAAGAAATCTCAAATACAATTGTATCTCAGTTCTCTAAAAGCCTGTCCCTATCTATTCATTTACCAGAATTCCTTCTCAAGGAATAAGCTAGATATGAGGAACATTTGGCATAACTTAAGGAGTAACTCAAAAACCCAAGTTATTAAATGTAATTCACTTAATTAAAAGTTTGATTGGACTTACTGATAGCTGCTGTGTGTTTAAAATGAGTAATTGGGGCCTTTTTATATTTCCAGACTTGGTAGTGATTTATCACTGTAATTAGAATTCATTGTTTCATGATCCTAATTATCAGAAGAACTAATGCTTCAGATTTTTATGTAATGAGGTAGGCCATAAAATAAAGCTAACAGCGCACTGAAAAGAGCACATTTTGTCCCCTGAGGTCACTTAACCCAGGTGTCGGTTATAGGGCAGCACTTCTCCAGGACATAGATGTACCTGAGACGACAAAGGATTCTCTCCATCGTGGAAGGGATAATGACCGGACACCGTTGGAATAACTCCCTTTATAGCCAGACTGTCCAGCCACTTTCCGAACAAGTATTTTCCCTCCTGAATTATCAAGCACACCACTGTGAAGAGAGAAAAAACTTTTTTGAAGAAAGAGGAGAAGAATATTGTTTGACATATAATAGACTATGAAACCAGTCACTATCTTAATTTTTTTCTTATTCTACATGTTATACATTAAAAAAAATTTTTATTGTAATATTGTTGATTTACAATGTTGTGGTAGTTTCAGGTGTGTAGCATAGTCATTCAATTATTCATATACATGTATTTATTCTTTTTCACATTCTTTTCCTATACAGGGTATTACAAAGTATAGAGTTCCCTGTGCCACACAGGGGCTACCCTGGTGGTGGCTCAGATGGTAAAGAATTCACCTGCAATACGGGAGGCCTGGGTTTGATCCCTGGATTGGGAAGATCCCCTGAAGGAGGGCCTGGCAACCCACTCCAGTATTCTTGCCTGGAGAATCCCCAACGACAGAGGAACCTGGTGAGCTGCAGTCCATGGGGTCACAAGCAGTCAGACACAACTAAGTGATTGTGTGTGCCTGAGTGCTTAGTCCGGAGAAGGCAATGGCACCCTACTCCAGTACTCTTGCCTGGAAAATCCCATGGATGGAGGAGCCTGGTAGGCTGCAGTCCATGGGGTTGCGAAGAGTTGGACACGACTGAGCGACTTCACTTTCACTTTTCACTTTCGTGCATTGGAGAAGGAAATGGCAACCCACACCAGTATTCTTGCCTGGAGAATCCCAGGGACAGGGGAGCCTGGTGGGCTGCCGTCTATGGGGTCGCACAGAGTCGGACACGACTGAAGCGACTTAGCAGCAGCAGCAACAGAGTGCTTAGTCACTTCAGTTGTGTCTGACTCTTTGAGACCCACTGGACTGCAGCCCACGAGGCTTTTCTGACCATGGGATTTTCCAGGCAAAAATACTGGAGTGGGTTTCTGTGCCCTCCTCCAGGGGACTTTCCTGACCCAGGGATGAACCCGTGTCTCTTACATCTTCTGCACTGGCAGGCAGGATCTTTACCACTAGCACCACCTGGGAAGCCCACAGTAGGTTCTTGCTGGTTATCTATTTTATATATAGTAGTGTGTGTATTAATCCCAAGTTCCTAATTTATACACCCCCCACCTATGTTTTCCCTTTGATAACCATAAATTTGTTTTTGAAATCTGTGACTTGTTTCTGTGAGTTTTGTTTTGTTTTTTGTAAATAAGTTCATTTGTATAATTTATTTTTAGATTTTGCATATAAGGGATATCTTACAATATTTCTCTTTGTCTGACTTCACTCAATATAAGTCCTGTAATTCTAATATAAGTGAATGTAAGTCCATTCACTCTAAGTCCATCCATGTTGCTGCAAATGGTACAATTTCATTCTTTTTAATGAGTAATATTCATCGTATATAGGTACCACATCTTCTTTATCCATTCTTCTGTCCGTGGATATTAGGTTGCCTCCCCTGGTGGCTCAGACGGTAAAGCGTCTGTCTACAATGCAGGAGACCTGGGTTCGATCCCTGGATGGGGAAGATCTCCTAGGAGAAGGAAATGGCAACCCACTCCAGTACTCTTGCCTGGAAAATCCCATGGACAGAGGAGCCTGGTAGGCTACAGTCCATGGTGTCACAAAGAGTCGGACAAGACCGAGCAACTTCATTCACTTCGCTCCATATCCTGCTATAGTGCATAGTGCTGCAATGAACACTAGGCTGCGTGTGTCTTCTTGAATTATGGTTTTCTCCAGATACGTGCCCAAGAGTGAGATTGCTGGATCACATATAGTTCACTGTTACTTATTTAAGGAACCTCCATAGTGGTTGTATCAATATTCATTCCCATCAACAGCATGGGAGTGTTTCCTTTTCTCCACACCCTCTCCAGCGTTTATGGTTTTTAGACTTTTTGATGATGACCATTCTGACTGGTGTGAGGTGATACCTCAGTATTGTTTTGATTTGCATTTTTCTGATAGTTAGTGATTTAAATATCTTTTTAAGTACTTTTTGGCTATCTGCCTGTCTTCTTTGGAGAATTGTCTATTTAGATCTTCTACTCATTTTTTGATTGAGTTGTTTGTTTTTTTGACATAGAGATACATGAGTCATTTTTATATTTTGGAGATTAATACCTTGTCAGTAGCTTTGTTTGCAAATATTTTATCCTATTCTATGGGTTGTCTTTTCATTTTGTTTATGGTTTCCTTTGCTGCGCAAAAGCTTTTAAATTTAGCTAGCCCCTGTATGTTTATTTTTGCTTTTGTTTTTATAACTCTAGGAGGTGGATCCAACAAAGATATTGCTGCAATTTATGTCAGAGTGTTCTGTCTATGGTTTCCTTTAAGAATTTTATAGTGTCTAGCCTTACTTTTAGCTCTTTGAATCACTTTGAGTTTACTTTTGCATTAAAGAATATTTGTTCTAACTTCATTCTTTTATACAAAGCTATTTAGTTTTCCCAGCTCTTATTGAAGAGACTGTCTTTTTCTCCATTGTATATTCTTGCTTCCTAAATTAATTGACCATAAATGCATGCATTTATTTCTGGGTTTTCTGTCCTATTTCATTGATCTATATCTCTGTTTTTGCTCCAATACCATACTTTTTTGATTACTGTAGTTTTGTAGTATAGTCAGAACACAGGAGCCTAATCCCTCCAGCTGTTTTTCTTTTTTTCTATAAGGTTGGTTCTTAACTTTATTTTCACAAGCTATTCTTTTAGTTTTATAAATTTTTAACCATTTTTTCCCACTGACTTAAAAAAAATTTAATTGGAAGATAATTACTTTATAATATTGTGTTGGTTTCTGCCATACATCAACGTGAATCAACTATAAATTTATTTTTTTTAATCTTTATTGATTTTGTTATATTATTATTTCTGTTTTATTATGTTTTGATCTTTTGGCCATAAGGCATTTGGGATCCCAGCTCCCTGATGAGGGATCAAACCTACATCCCTTGCATTGGAAGGTGAAGTCTTAACCACTGGACCACCAGGAAAGTCTCCAAACTTTTTTTAAATTGGAGGAAAATTGCTTTATAATGTTGTATTGATTTCTGCCATACAAAATGCAAATCAGTCATAATTATATATATGTGAGTATGTGTGTGTGTGTGTGTGTGTGTGTGTGTGTATACATAAACCTTCCCTCTTGAGCCTCCCTCCCCACCTCTCCCCCCATCACACCCCTCTAGGACATCACAGAGCACCAGGCTTGGCTCCCTGTGCTATAAAGCAACTTCCCACTAGCTATCTTACAGATGATAGTGTGTGTATATGTGTGTATATATATATGTGTGTGTGTGTGTGTATATATATGTGTGTATATATATGTGTATATATATATATATATATCAGTGCTACTTTTTCAATTCATCCCACTCTTCCACCATTGCTGTTTTTCTTTCTCTTTGTGGCCCTATGAACTATATAGTCCCTGGAATTCTCCAGGCCAGAATACTGGAGTGGGTAGCCTTTCCCTTCTCCAGGGGGTCTTCCCAACCCAGGGATTAAACCCAGGTCTCCCTCATTGCAGGCAGATTGAGCCAGAAATGTTGAGGTAAGTTCCTTCTTTGCCCACTCTCTGGAGAGTTTTTATCATAAGTGTGTGTTGAATTTTGTCAAAAGCCTTTTTTTTTGCATCTATTGAGATCATCATATTGGTTTTTATTATTCAGTTTGTTACTATGGTGGATCATACCAGTGGATTTGTGGATACTGAAGAACCTTTGCACCCCTGGGATAAATCCCACTTGATCATGGTGGATGATCTTTTTAAGGTATTATTTGATTCAGCTTGCTAGTGTTTTGCTGAGTAGTTTTGCATCTATGTTCATTAGTGATAGTCAGCCACCACCTTTATTTAGAGAGATGAAAGCAGAAGAGCAAGAAAACCTTTGCCTTGCAGCCCGACCCATGTGTGGTGCTTCCATCACATGGCCTGGCAGCTGACCTCCCAGGTCTGACGTCCTTCTCTTTCATATTGCAGGACCTGATTATGCTTCAAATTTCTTCTTTTTGGTTTCTTATATATATATGTAAATACATATATATGTGTGCATATGTATATATATATATAAATGATGATTTAATTTAATCCTCTTTTATTTGTTTCTTTTTCTTTCACAAGTTTCTCTTTGATGTCTTAATCGTTACTAGTTCTCCCTGAAGTAAAAGTCAGGAAATTGTCTTTCCTGACAATTTCCAGGTTGGTTTTGTGACATCACAGAATGATTTCAACTATTTCAAAGGGTGGTACAATATTTTTTAAAGCACATTATTCCTTTTATTTTGGGCCAGGGAAGGTGTGTAAGCTAAACTAAACTCATTTAAAAGAGTCCCCAAAGGTTGGAAATTGTTTCTTTAATTCCTAGGATTTTGAAGATTTTAGATCCTGATATGACAGTAACTGACATATCTACCTCTTTGCTTCCACTGAAGCAGGGGCTCCGGTAAGTCATTTCCTTGCCCCAGAGCCTAACATGGCTCCCTTGGGCATCTGTAATTGACAGCAGGGGGGAACTGAAAAAGTCCTTAGTTCCCATCAACACCCTTCCTTCTCTACAGGAATGAGTGCTGCCATTTCCTTCCCTCCCACCTCCATGGTGAGTCAACAACTTTCAACACTCAACTTCCTAACAGCTCAAAAGGAAAGAAGGTGATAATAATACTTGACATATAAAACCCTTAATTGCATTTGAATCATTCCCACTCATGGTATCTCACCAGGTCCTCCCAGCAAACCTACTGGCTGTGGAGCGGAGGGAATGCTGTCATTCCCACTTCACAGAGATAGGCTTAGGCAGGTCAAGGGATCCTGTGACTCCAGATTTTATAACTTCTAAATTGCAAAGGAGGGATGTGAACCCAGGTCTAAGAGACCTGGAATCTTGAGTTTGCCCCACATGGTCACAGTTGCCTCTCAGAGTTCAAAAGCTCCAGGCATCTCCCCACATCTAGTCCTCTTCTCTTCCTCACAGCACTGCAGCCCTGCCCACCCTTCTCCGGGGAGCTCTCAGCCAGGGCCCCTCACTCTCCCAGCTGCAGCAAGGCCAGTCCCGCCTTTGCTGACAAACCACAGGATCCCACTCCCATGTTTCTGTTCATGCTGTTCTCTTCTCTGGAGAACCCTGCAGTCTCCCCAATACCTCCTTCTCCATGATGTTGCTACACCACTTCCATGGCTCAGATGCTGAAAAATCTGCCTGCAATTCAGGAGATGCCGGAGATATGGGTTTGATCCCTGGTTTTGGGAAGATTCCCTGGAGGGGGGCATGGCAACCCACTCCAGTTTTCTTGCCTAGAGAATTCCATAGACTGAGGATGCTTGCGGGTTACAGTTCAAGGGGTAGCAAAGAGTCAGACATGACTGAGCGACTTTCACTCACTTCACTTTCTAACAATGCCTTTGAATCTTGTCTTTCCATGATGACTCTGATTTTATCTTATAAAAATTCTTTGAGTTAACTTTGTCTCTCAACTGGAACGGAAATCTTCTTATGGGACGACACTAGTTTTGCTCCTGTGTTCGAAGGCCTGTCTCTGTGGGGATGCCCCTCATGCTGACTTGTGAAAGCTGGTTGTTAGGTTCAGGATGGTGCCAAGGGGTTCATTTCACAATGGTAGCTTGAAATCAGCCACAGTGGGAGAATTATCAGCATCTACCCCCTTCTCCTTTTAAGAGGGTTAGTTTGTAAACACTGACCAGCACAACACTGGCATAAGCTGACAATTCAAATTATTTTTTAAAAAATTATCCCAGTTATCCCATGGTCCCTTATTCATAACTAGTAAAGGAAATAGAAATAGCTCTAATCTTTTTATTTTCTCCCAGGGGAAATTTTTCTGTCCCTGGATTTATATTCCACTGTACTGAGGAAATGTGCAAGCAGTCATTCTTGTTTTAAAAGTCAGAAGCACTGTAGCTGCCATTCAGAGTGAGGAAGAGGTGCTGAGTTTCGCTTTGCTCTGGCTTTTAAAAAGGGAATGGGGAAGGCCTGGGGGTTCTTAGGCTGGACTGGGAGGTGGAGATCCCTTGTGACGCTTATAGAGGACTCCAAACCTAGACTTTGGGAAAGGCATGGACACAGAACTTTTGTCTTCTCATGAGATTTTCCTGTTGCCTTAAGAGAGAGATCTTGTGAGTGGTCTTCACTGCAAGACGTGAGTATTTCCAGACATCCTTCTGCAGGAGGCATGGGGCAGGGAGTGGTCTGTCAACTCGAGGAGGTGACAGCTGTCCCAGGGGAGAAATGCGCAGGACACTAGACCACCACAGGAGATACCAGAGGAGGGAGAGAGCCTGAAGGCCTGTGGTTGCACTTAGGACACATTTAGGGGCTCAGAACCAAGGTAGTTTGGAAAATTTATGTAAATAACATCCTCACCTGTATCCTCATTGAGGTAGAGATACTTCATACACATTCTCTGAAAGAGGAAAACCAGTTCCACTTCTTTGCATTCCTCAGACATCCTGCATGATACTGAACATGGCCTTGAGGTTCACCCTCAGGACACTAGGGTAAGCTGAGGGTCAGCATCGTGGCTTGGAGGAAAGGGGCTGTTCACCACGAGGCCAGGTTTTGCTGGCTGCCATTCTCAAGATGGGTGTCTGGTCAGAAATCCGTGCTCAGCAGGAAGATGGCCTCTTTGTTGTCCCATCTCAGAACTCTTCCTCTCTCCCAGGCTTTGGTCCCACTTTAAACACAGAAGTTAGCCCAGGCCAAGACTGAGTCTGAATGTGATGCCTCAAATATGTTCATTATCTCTTTGGTTTGAAAAGATCAAGGGGATCACTCATAATAAGTCATCTGATTATCATACATTATATGAAAATTAAACCCTTTAAGCTAAATCTGAATTTCTAAGCCAAAGTATGCCCTCTCCAGTTTCCCAGTTCTGACTGCATGGGCCTCTGGCAGGACAGTGATGGACAGTCCCTTATGCATTTCCCACTCTTATCCTCTGTCTTCAATCCTGCCTTCTGAAAAGAGACTTGTTCTGTTTGTAAAAAATGGAATTGATATAATCCAAAATTCCTATCTCTTTTCCCTTAAGACTTCTATACATCCTCCTCATGGGTAGTGATTCCTTCTTTCCAGTCTCCTACTATATCAGCCATTGGTCCAAGAAGTCATGAGGCATTCAGTTGCTCTAGCAGCAAATCTTTTTCGAAACAGTCAAGCTCTTCTCTGCAGTCCCTCTACCCTCATCTATATTCTTCTCAGCAAGTTCCTAGGCTCCACCCCAAATGCTAATATTGCTGAGTCCTGGTCCTTGTCAATGCCATTCCTATTTTCTCCCTAGAGGTGTGTTCATCGATCATAAAGCCTTTCCCAACTCTAACTGCTCCAAAGTCTATAACCTCATCATGTCCTCATGTTGTACATTAAGCAATGCTGGGACCCCTCAGTTCTTACCTAAATGGATCACCTGGGCTCTGGGCTGGAAGCCAGGGGACACAAGTTGTAATCCTGGAAGTAACTAGCAATTTAATTAACCTCTCTATGCCTCCCTATGGGCTTCCCTGGTAGCTCAGATGGTGAAGAATCTACCTGCAATGCAGGAGGCCCTGTTTTGATCCCTGGGTAGGGATAATCCCCTGGAGAAGAGAATGGCAACCCACTTCAGTATTTGTGCCTAGATAATCCCATGGATGGAGGAGCCTGGTGGGCTACAGTCCGTGGGGTTGCAGAGTTGGACACTTTCGGCTCTTCCTCTTCTGAGGATGTTAACAGCAGCCTCGTAGGGCTGAGGCGCTGCTAGGAGAGGATCTCTGTGTAAGGGGTTACTGTCATTATGAAGACATCTTGTGAGCTCATATGAACTCGTGTGGCTCTGTACCGCACAGGAGACAAGGAAAGACAAGAGATAGACAGCAAATGCCAGAGGAAGCAAGTGTCAACCTGGAAAAATACAAGCAGGTCTAGGATAGGCTCAGCCTCTACAGAAGATGTCAGTGTCTACACAAACACAAACCAGAGTGTGCTGATGGTGTTGGCGGAGCTGTGAGGGCATGCACACGTGTGTCGGGGGTGCGTGAGCACATACACTTGTGTTCAACCACTGGTAGAAGGCATGAGTGTGTGGACAAGTGATTGGGTGGGGGGGTGCGCTGTGTCAGGGTGTGTGTGAACACACACACGTGTGTTCAAGTGCAGGTAGGAGGCATGAGTGTTTGAACAAGTGATTCTGTGGGGCAAGCACAAGTGTGTGTGTATTCACGTGTAGATTTGCATATTGCCTTGCTGCACAAAATTAATTTCAGGGTGAAAGCAAAATATTTTTATTCCGTAGTTTGGAGTTAAGAAATAGAATTTGGTGTTTGTTTCTTTAATGTTCCTCTATTTATCCTTAATAGAGCTTTTGTATTCCCTCTCCCATTGAAAAATCAGGTAGCTCTTCATCTCTGTGTGCCGATGGGAAAAAGAGTATGGCTGACAAAGTCTATTAGTAACTCTTAAGTCTTATTTTAGGCAGAGATTTTTTTCATTGCTTCCTCAAATTTCAGAGAGAGGCTACTGCCTAGACACCTTGAAAGGGAATGAATTTTAGTCCCCCCTCTCTCTGGCAGAGATACAACTGAATGAACAAGTGACTGGCCTGCAAGTAAAGAAAAGTGAAAAGAGGCCAGAGGCCTGAATAAGTGAGAAACTTCAGCCAGTATCTGGCAGCCAAGCCCAAACTTTAGAGCCACATCTCACAGCAGTGCTGGGTAGTGAATAGAAGCGGGAGTACTGACTTGAGTTTGAATCCCCACTCTGATATTTTTCAATGGTGTGGCTTTAGAAAGGCTATTCAACCTCACTTCACCTTTAAGAGGTGAATAACAGTGGTAGATAGCACGCAGGGGAGTTGTGGGGGCTGAATTAGGCAACACAGGTGGAGTGCTGGACATCCACCCATCAGCCTTATTATCGAACATATTCAGTAAACACACCTTCCCCTGTGTTTTGACTCCAAGCCTAAGTGAATGAGGTGTGAGGCTTCTGTGAAGGTCACGCCTGCCTCATTTAAGCAGTGACATAGTCATGCTTCCTTCTTCCTGGATCCCAAACCAACAGCTGATCAGTCAGGACCACCTGTCAGCCTACTTTTCACTGTTTCCTGTTCCCATTTGTCTCCAGCCATCAACCAGAGCTGTGACATTTCTTCTCTAAACCTCTGGGCCTTCCTTAGTCATGTCCCTATCATTTCCTTGCTCAGCACATACAGGTAGAAAATATTTTTTTACATCATCAAGAACTTTGGTTTCTTTGTCATGAACACGAAAGAGTAGGATGCTCCTCCCCTCTCATTCATGTGTAAAGAGAAGTCAGTTCTCCTTTCTAGAGAGAGGTGCAAGGAGATCCAGGGCCATGCACAGATTCTGGGTCTTCCTCTGGAATAGGGATGCTTCATAAAACACAGTATGCTCACTTAAAGTTGTCCATTTTTGCTTGCTAATCAGGCAACCCTGCGCTGGGGGCTCCCTGCCCACACCCTAACCGCTTGTTCTTAAGTAACTCAGTGTTGCCCACCTGTGAACTGCAGCGCCGCACACGCTAGAATAGGAAGCGTAGACGTCAGTGCCGTAAACGTGGTACCTGGGGTCTTGGCATCCTGGCGGACACTTCACGATGAACTCAACATTGGTTATCTTCCCAGCTCTCACATCACAGCTGATCTGAGGCACAGCTGGGAATGCAAAATGAAGTCACGATTACACTTTGTGATAGCGGCTTATATATGGGGTGACTGTTAGGTTATAACTATTCATTTACTTGATCTCTAAAAGCCAGAGCCTGTGCCGACCCTGGATCCCCTCTGTATAATGAAAGCAGAGAGGTAATTAGGGCATTCCTCAGTCCAAAAGCGCAATCACTGTCCGTTGCATTTAACCTGCTGAGAGCAAGAACAAGAGGCTCATTCCTGTGCTTAATCGAACAATTAATTAATTGGAGTAGAGAACTCTGGGAAAAGACCCACCTCCAGTGGCCAGAAATGTCAGTGTGGGTGTCCACAACTGGAAAATACTGTTTTTTCAGGTGCTCTAGAGCTAGCCCAGGAAAAGAGGAAATGCTAAGAAAACCTTGCAGGAGGAAGGAAAGGTATTGGGGAAGGGCGAGTTAGAGAGCATGGGCTTTGGGTCAGGACTGGCTAGGAAAAGGTGGGCCTACAGCAGCCAAGACCCCAGCTGGAGCCTGGTGGGAGCAGAGGGATGGGCAGGGCCAGGCCAGGAGGAGGCAGCTTGAGTGCTTGTGTTCTGTGAACGAGGTGGGACTCGTTGGAGAGTTTTTGAATTGGGGAGATAGATAATGAAAGCGATCTTTTGTCTTGGTCCTTGAGGCTGGGTCCTAGCTCCAGGGTCAAGGTAGGACATCTTTCCTCCTCTTCCTCAAACCTCAGTGGAAAGCTGGGGACCGCCCTGTTGAGCATCCTGGGGAAGCCCATTCATTCATCCTCCCTCCTCTTGGGCCTCGTGATGCCGTAGGCAACCTAGCAATAGTCAGTCGGCAAGGCTGCTGGAGCCCCAAGCTTGCTTAGGGATGAGATGATATAGATCCTCTAGTGGCAGTAACTAAAGGCGGGTGTGGCTGCGTCTTCCCTGAAAAAAATTTCCCTCAAAAACTCCTGAATGAAAAGGCCTCCTAGAAGATCCTTTGCTGATGCCCCGGAGCTAGGAATGTATTCTCTAGAAGAAACTCTGAAACACAAACAACCGTTCAAAGAGTAAGCAGGAGGGAACTGGAAACCACCAGATGCAAGGGCTGCCTGGCAGAGATGGGGTGTTTGGCGAGCATTTGGAGGCAAGTCACAAATAGGACTGAGCAAGAACTGAAGGGGAGGTTTCTATGGAGTCTTCTTTTCTTCTTTTTTTTTGCTAAAAAGAACTTTCTAGTAAATGAAGTTGCCCTTGAAGGAAGGGGCAGGCAGGGACTGAACAGTTGAAGATGGGATGTCTCCATTGGGTGGGAGGTGGAAAGAAGGCCCTGCCCAGTGGTGAGAGTCAGTGATTACAAACATAGATTCCGGATCTCTGCCAGGCCACCCATCCTCTAACTGGGTTACTGAGATGCTCTCAGAGTTGTTAATGGTTTCCAGCTGTATCCAAAATGTATTTTTTTTTTTTTAACTCTTTTGTACCTGAATGGGTCAGAGCTGCATTTCCTTCAGACTGGAGAGAGGGCTGAAGTTAGAGCTGCTGCTCTTTTCCTAAACACCCCTCCCAGACAGTCCTGGCCGCACAGGGCTGGGCCAGCATGGAAGTCCTCCTGGGAGCCCGGGGGCTGAGTGTGATCACAGGCTAACACAATTTGTGGTCCCCATGGAGGAGGGGAGCGCCGCGCTTAAAATGGTTTTGTGGTTTCATTCTCCCCACCACAGGCTGCTTCCTCTCCAGTTATTTTCTTTTTATCTTCCATTCTTCTAAACCCTGATACTCAAGGCTGCATGGACTATTTTGAGTCTCGGAGCACTGTTTTAAACAGACGATTTGGGGATGCAAGATGCCTGTGTAGCCTCTCCTAAAACTGGTTAATTGTCGGATCACTGGGTGTATAACTAACTGCGTTCAACTCTCCTCCCTTCTGCAGATCACTGCCCCATTCCTGAATGCAGCTCCTCCCTTGGATGCAAAGAAAACGAAAGCATTCCCTCTTGGCTCTTAGTTGTGTGAAATAGGAAGTGACAGCTCTGTGCCCTGGGATTCCATGTGGGCGTGACTTTGGCATCTTGAGGTTTTGGACCTCCTGGTAGGCCAACCCAACTCTTCTGGGGTTGTAAATGGAGTGCTATGGAGAAGCTTGTTGCATGAGTGTCATACAGTGATCAAACCTACAGCAAGACAGGTGCGCAGGCAGTAGAATTTTCCATGAAATAGTTAGCTTAAAATGACAAGGGGAAAAGTGTCACATGGGAATATTTTGCTTCCTGGTCATCAATTCCCACCCTCAACTAACCCCTTCCTTTGGGGGGAATTTGTTTGTTTGTTTTGTCTTGCTTTCACAAAGGCCTGGGGCAGTCCCTCCAATTAGATCTTCTGCTTTATCTGCATCCAGTTGGATTAGAAATTGGTGAATTAATTCACCCCACGATAGTGGGAGGGGGGATAAAATGAAATCAAGCATGTACACTCGTATACTTTGAAGATGTACTATTCACTGTCCCCTGAGCCTTACTTGCCAAATCAGTGCCTCCCTGCTCCCTTCAGACCTGAGGCAGATACTTTTTGAGCTGCCTTAATTTTGACTTTTCCTCTGAAGGAAGCATTATTTCTGCACTTTTGAGAGGAAACACAAAGATAGATGAAAATGAACCTAAACAACAAAGGAGAAAGAGAGAAAGGAAAACTTCTGGGAAGGCATGTGGGATCTTCCCAGACTAGGGATCAAACCTGTGTCTTCTGCACTGGCAGGTGGATACTTTATCAGTGAGCCACAGGGAAGCCCCCATCCTACACATAATCATTTGCATCTGCTAACTATCAGCTGTAAAGTGGGATAGTTCAAAAGTATGCAGAAGAAATCCAGAGATAAATCATTTCATTTGGGCCTTAAGTGGATGGATGGATGACTCTTAGAAGGTTGCAAGAAAACAGACTACTTCACAAATAAGTGGGAAAATACTGTAAAGGAATAAACCGTGGTTTCCATATACTCAAACAAAGAGCGGCCAAAAAGATGCAAATGACTGCTTCTTGTTGGCTGGATTTAGATATTACACTTTCCAATGATTTTGGCCATCACTCTGAAATTATAATTAGCTCACTCTCTCCAGCTTAATTTTCTGTACAAATCGAACAAATATTTGACCTTTAGACATGCTTTGTCATTGCGCCCTGTTCTTCCAATGTTCTTGATTATATGTGCTTGATTTCATTCCTTCCTGAGTGTACTTTTGTGAGTGGAAGCGAGAAAACCCTGGGCTAAAGTTACAGAGCCCAGAGTTCTGGGGGAGCCCAGAACTACTCGAGTGGAAGCTGCTCAGAGACTTGTTTCCTGGCCGTTTGCTCTGGTTCCACCTCATATGATTCCTTAAGGTTACCTTGCCTTCTCAGGGCTGTTATCATTTTCTCGATGGAACTCAAATCAGAGCATCTCAGAATCTGTTCTTCCCAGAGGACCTTGACACTAGACACAGGGAAAAGAGAACCATTTGCAACCCAGATGGCAAGAACTAGCGATAATTTTTAGATGTTGTTCACTGAGGCAATGGGTCTGCTGTACTGATCTCAGAAGCAAAACAGGTACTGTCTGAGCCTCCACTTTCATGCAACATTGGGATCTTAGAGGCACGACTGCAGATATTTCTGCTCTAAGTTGGGTTTTCTGCCTGACCTAATAATAGAGTGATTATTGGATGATGTCACATACAATAAGCCGATGATGTAGAGGCCAAATCAAACTGTATAATCTCCTGCTTATTTTCTATTCATCTTTTCAGTGAATGTGGTTTTCCAGGCAAACCACATTGCTTTGGGAAAACAAATTTCCTCATCAATTAGAGAAGGCTGTGATAAGCTTGCCTCCTGGCTGTTAATGAGAAAGAATTATTATAACATAAAAGCACTTATGCATAAGCAGTTTTGATATGAAACTTAATTTTGTTGGATTGTGATATTCAATTAGAGTAAAATTCTATTTTTAAGAAAATCATGTAAAAATGTTAATGAAACAAAATGACCACCAAATAAAATTTTAAGATGAAAGCTTCCTTCTCCTTGATCCTGACATCAGTGACCAGATCATATTAATTCTTCCTTGGCAGCAAATTCTTTTGCAAAGATTCTTTTCCATTTTGCTTAAACAGTCTTTGACCATGTTGAATCTTTTTAAAAAATTTATGTTACTGAAGTATAGTTTATTTAAAGTGTCATGTTAATTTCTGTTGTACAGCAAAGTGATTCAGTTTTACATATATATATTCTTTTCAATTATCATTTATCACAGGATATTGAGTATAGTTCCCTGTGCTAGATGGGAGGACCTTACTGTTTATCCATCCTATACATAATCATTTTTAAAAAATTTTTTATTTATTTATTTAGGCTGCTCTGGGTCTTTGTTGCTGCCTGGGCTTTTCTTTAGCTGCGGTGAGTGAGGGCTACTCTCTAGTTGTGGTACTCAGGCTTCTCGTTGTGGTGGTTTCTCTTGTTGTGGAGCACATGCTTAGTTGCTCTGAGGCATGTGGGACCTTCCCGGCCTAGGGATCAAACCCATGTCTCCTGCATTGGCAGGTGGATTCTTTACCAGTGAGCCAACTGGGAAGCCCCTATTCTATACATAATCATTTGCATCTACTAACCCCAAATGCTCAATCCTTTCCTCACTCACCTTCTCTTCCCTCTTGGCAACCTCAAGTCTGTTCTCATATCTGTGAGTCTGTTTCTGTTTCACTGATAAGTTCATTTGTGTCATATTTTAGATTCCACATACGGGTGATATCTATGATATTTGTCTTTCTCTGTCTGACTTACTTCACTTAGGATGATAATCTCTACATCCATCCATGTTGCTGCAAATGGCATTATTTTACTCTTTTTATGGCTGAGTAGTATTGCATTATATATATATATGTACACACCACATTTTCTCTATCCATTCATCTATCGGTGGACATTTAGGTTGTTAACGTATTTTGACTATTGTAAATAGTGCTGCTATGAACATAGGGAGGCATGTATCTTCTTGAATTACAGTTTTGTCCAGATATATACCCTGGAGTGTGATTGCTAGATGACCATGTTGAATCTTTGATCAAAATCTATCAGTACCTTTTCGCTGCCTTGAGGAAAAATTCCAAAATCTTTAAGGCCTTTCCATAGTCCCCTCCATGGGGAGTATTAGGGGTTAAATAAGTATTTTCCCTTTTGTATAAAAGATTTCTCAGGATGCAACAGTTGAGGGAAACCTAGGATGTGTGATGAAAAGGGTTTATAAAGACAAAGCTAGTAACAGACACTTGCCTCAATAAATAGATCCAAGCTCCAGCTCTAAGCATGTCAAAAAGCCTATAAAGATTGGTCCTTCTAGCTAGTGTTTTTGTCAGCCTTGAGAAAACACCTTCATCCATGCACCACAGATAAAAGAGTGATTGAATGACAGAGGTTAATATGCCTGTGGTGACACAGCTTTTGGGCAATTGCAGAAATTTGTATGTCTAAAAATAACCTACTCTTTAAAAAATTTTTTGGCTGCACCACAAGGCATATGAGAGCTTAGTTCCCTGACCAGGGATAGAACCTGTTGCCTGCAGTGGGAGTGTGGACTCTTAACCACTGGACCGCCAGGGATGTCCCTAAAAGTAACCCACTTTTAATTTAGAAGGGACTGTAATACATAATTTTCACTTGACTCTTACAAAACCCTGAGAGGCATATTGTCCTTATTTTCCAGAGAGATGTTTGCTTGTTCAAGCTCAGGTGCCAAGTAGCAGAGCCAGGCCCTGAACTCGCGCCCCGGGGCTCCAGGCACATAGCTTTGCCAGCTCCCCTTGGGTGCTTCTCCCACTACTGAAGAGAAGGAGCTAAACTGTTGCCTCCCTGCTCTAATCCTGCAAGGCTTTTCTGAACTTAAAGATCACTGACCACCACTAGTGGGTGAATACAGGAAATGTCTTGCAAATAGGTTGTCTGTGTGGGTGTGTTCGTGTGCATTTGTGTGTATCTGTACACATCTGTGCATTTATCCCTAACACTTGCAAGGCAACTCTTCTAGTGCAATTTTCCTTGCATTCTTTGCCTGTTATTTCTGAGGATTGCCATGGTAGAATTTATTCAACTAAAAGTCTGCAGCAGAGAGTCAGCCTTCTTTTTCCCCTACACACCAGAAGGAGGACTAGAAGTTAATCCACTTCCTTTTTCATGGTTTGAGAGAGGGCACAGGCACCAATCTGTGTGAAGACACTGGTGTTGGAACCAAGTGTGTTCTTGGTACCAACACCTAAAGAGCAAGAAAACATTGAGGGTTACCTACCGGTTGCTACAGCTGACAACATGTGAGCTCAGTGAGAAAGCTGTGTGTGTGCTATACCCAGATCCTACAAGCACAGAGCCGTATGTCTTCAATAGCTCCAATACAATCAATAACCAAGTCCCAGAACAGTTACCTCCTCATACTGAGGTAGTACCTCTGGGAATTATCCCCCCTTTCAAGGTTGATTGCAAAAATATTTCCATGCCTTACATGGTATTAAGGTTAACTTATTGGAGAGAACTATGAGAATAAATTGCAGCCATGAAATTAAAAGACGCTTGCTCCTTGGAAGGAAGGTTATGGCCAACCTAGATAGCATATTGAAAAGCAGAGACATTACTTTGCCAACAAAAGTCCATCTAGTTAAGGCTATGGTTTTTCCAGTGGTCAAGTATGGATGTGAGAGTTGGACGGTGAAGAAAGCTGAGCACCGCAGAATTGATGCTTTTGAACTGTGGTGTTGGAGAAGACTCTTGAGAGTCCCTTGGACTGCAAGGAGATCCAATTAATCCATCCTACAGGAGATCAATCCTGGGTGTTCATTGGAAGGACTGATGTTGAAGCTGAAACTCCAATACTTTGGCCACCTCATGCGAAGAGTTGACTCATTGGAAAAGACCCTAATGCTGGGAAGGATTGGGGGCAGGAGGAGAAGGGGACGACAGAGGATGAGATGGTTGGATGGCATCACTGACTCGATGGATATGGGTTTGGGTAGACTCCGGGAGTTGGTGATGGACAGAGAGGCCTGGCGTGCTGCAATTCATGGGATCACAAAGAGTCGGACACAACTGAGCGACTGAAATGAACTGAACTGAACTGATGAGAATAAAAGGTAATACATTTCACCCCAAGCTAAGTGTATTTCAACAGACTCCAATATAATGGAAATATTTCAGAATGTGGTTTCACTGCCTGCAGGGAATATCTTGCTGTTTATCTTGCTGACTGTTGTCTTCATCATGTAGATTTCCTGCTCAAAACACTCTCTGTGTCCCCACCCTCTAAGGAATGGCAAAGAACAAAGCTTCTCAGACTGACATTTCCTAGCCCACTCCAGTACTCTTGCCTGGAAAATCCTATGGACGGAGGAGCCTGGTAGGCTACAGTCCATGGGTTCGCTAAGAGTTGGACACGAATGAGCAACTTCACTTTCACTTTTCCCTTTCATGCACTGGAGAAGGAAATGGCAACCCACTTCAGTATTCTTGCCTGGAGAATCCCAGGGACGGCGGAGCCTAGTGGGCTGCCGTCTACTGGGTCGCACAGAGTCGGACACGACTGAAGCGACTTAGCAGCAGCAGCAGCAACCCATCTTCCAGCTGCATCTCCCATGATGCCCCAACAGTTAAGCCAAATCATGCCACTCACTATTTCCCGATGCCGTCTCACTCACGATATATGGAAAGCCTAGAAAGCCTTCCCATGTAGCTCTGCCTGTAAAATTCCACTGATTTTTCATGTCCTACCTCAAATAGTCCTTCAAGGAACCAGTGTGAATACTATTGTGTGTGCATGCTAAGTCTTTTCAGGCGTGTCTGACTCTCTGTGACCCCATGGACTGTGGCCCACCAAGCTCCTCTGTCCATGGGATTCTCCAGGCAAAAATACTGGGGTGAATTGCCATGCCCTCCTCTAGGAGATCTTCCTGACCCAGTGATCGAACTGAAGTCTTTGATGTCTGCTGCATTGGCAGATGAGTTCTTTACCACTGGTGTCACCTGGGAGGCCCTTTGAATCCTATTGTAGTCCCCTTGTTATTCTTTTGTAGCATTACCACATTTTGCTTTATTTTATAGTGTTTTGTTTCATTGCTGTTGTTCTATTTCATTCTGCTGTTCATTCATCCAGCAAATACCTAATGAGCACTAATTATGTGTTCATGGTGATTTTGGTCTAGTTGAAAAGACAGATTGTATATATATATATGTATTTTAAAAGCTCTTTTAATAATGTGCAGTAAGTCAACAGTAGAGAAAGTATAGTGTACTCTGGAGCCATGTAAACTGGTTTTTGGTGTGTTGGCAGTGGCTGTTGGGTCCAGGAAGGCTTTCCTGTGCATAATTTTATTTTACCCAAATGAGATCAGGTGCTCAGTGAAGTCAGAGACTTTGCAGAATGGGCAGGCAATAATATGTTGGAGTTAATCACCACAGCTCTCACCTGGGTAACACTTATCTCATCTGACCCCACTTTAGACTAAGTCCATTGCTTCTGGAGCTCTCCTGGGGCTTCCTTACATATAGAAATGCTATGGAAGAGATTTTGCAACTTAAAAGCTTTTCTCTCTCTAGCATAGGAACTCTGCCAGTCAGGGACTTTGCTAGAGTTGTTCCCCATAACTTATGGGGAAAAGTATGATGTGTTTATTACAGTATGGGCTGAAAAGCTCATGAGTTGAAGAGAAAGCCTCTTTTGAATGTGGAATCTACACATAAATGACGTTAATCCTTAAAATCCACAAGATATCTCGACTACTTTAGGAGAAGCGTTTCACGAACACAGCTAAATCCTTCAACCTTTATTTGTACTATTCAATGATGAAGAAAATGCAACTGCATTTTGGCCATTTGTCAGGAACTGTGTGAATAGGTTTATGCTGACTAAATACATCAGTGACGTGCCTGTGAGTAAGGTCAGATCTATGGTTCCAAAACATAGCAGGGAAATGAGAGCCTTGAAAAAGTCACCTGTGTACAAAAAACTTGATAAAACTCTCATTTTGTACAGTATGGTAAACTTTACTCTGCACCATACAGCAGGTTAATTTACTAAGACATTTGTGTGCGTGTGCTCAGTCATGTCTGACTCTTTGCGACCTCATGGACTGTAGTCTGCCAGGATCCTTTGTCCATGGGATTTCCCAGGCAAGACTACTGGAGTGAGTTGCCATTTCCTTCTTCATACTAACTTATGCTTATTTTTATTGTATTTTCCTCTCTTTCTGTTCCAAGAAGGTAGTCAGATTTTTGTGTTCTCCTATTTGGGGCTCAGAGTTGCAAGGGAGAGGGCAGGGGTTACCTGGCAACCCTTCCTCAAGGCTTTGGGAATTAAATACTCTAAATCCTCCTTGTTTGAGGGGGTTGGGCTTGGCCAGTCCAAAGAGTGATCGAGAAAAAATGACCTTCCATGACTGGGAAAGTGGGAGTGAGCGGGTAGGTCCCAGTAAGGGAAATGCCTCTGTTCCCTAACAGTTGCCTTGGGTGAGCATCACTTTGGGACAATACCTGGGGTGGTGCCCCTCTGGGTAGAACCTTAAGCATGAGGCTTCCCCACATTTCCAAGATCCCACCATTTATGAAATGGGGGAGCTATTCAGCTTCTAGGAATAACATGGGTTTGGACACTGAACAGTCCAGGGGCTCTCCCTGAATGTTGTAGATTGTACAAGGCTCCCGAGGACTGGAGCTGGGAGGGAGGAAGCCCACTAATGAGGGAATTTTAATATCTCTGCCCTTGGCAATTGGCAGTTTGGAGTCAGACTTGATTTGATTTATAAAATAAGGTGATGTGATAAGTCAAGTGACAGAAGAAAATTGTACCCAGTACAACTCTGTACGTGACAGCAAAATACTGGCCTGGAATGAATGGTCATATGAGTGGGAGGAGCAGAGCTGTAAGAACTAGTTCCACTGTTTTTATCTTTGCTTTCTCTTTTGTAAAACTCCCATGTGAGATTATTTTCAACATGTACTACCTTCTTGGTCCAAAGATCCGCCAATGAAGCTGAGGAACATCCATAAGGGACCCTGGGAGGCGATGAGTAGACCAAAGAAATAGAAGGAAAAAGAATTGAGAAGAAAAAGAAATGAGAAAGCAGAGGAAGTAAGGAGGAGAGAAAATGACAGTTACCTAAAGTAACAGTAAGCCTCTGCAGAGACAGAAGAGATACACAGGTGTGGTGCAAGGTCTCAGGCCAAGTCAAAGGAAGAAACTCCTTTTTTCTGTTTTCCCACATTTCCTCTATTGTCCCACATGTCTTCTCTTTTACTTCCTATTTGGTCAGCCCTTGATTATCTTAGCACCTCATCTGCTTCTAGACAACAGATATTGGGTTAATCAAAAAAAAGTCATTCGGGTTTTTCCGTAAGATGCTACAGAAAAACCCAAATGAACTTTTTGGTCAACCCGATACTTCATTCCTAAATTCTGGCTAGTCTGGGACAAGGCACTGGGAAGGCATCTGGGCTTGAGCCTCACAGAGACCTGAATTTCAGATCTGGCTCTGCCAGCTCATGGCACCATGTCTGATCATTAGATCTTCAGGAGCTGAAAGTAGTTCTACATGCAGAGTAGGTGTCAGTAAACTGTCCACTGAGCAAAACTCTCAAATGACCTCCCCCTTGTTATTTTACCCTCAGCCCTCTGGGTGGTGAAGACTTTTAGTCCTGAATAAACACTGGAAAGAATTGAGGGTGGGCTAGGAAAGAAACAGAGGGCACTGAAAGGTCCCATGGTTTCACATTTACATCTATAAGCAGCCCTGAGCTTATGTACGTCTAGTCCAGCAGTTCTCCAATTTCACCAGGCATCAGAGTGCAAGGTCTCCAGACTTCTGATCCTTGGATCAGAAGTAAATATTGATACTTACCTCCAGAAGGAGCTTAGAGCTCTCTGGGTATACAAAAGACACTCAGCAGGTACCTGCATTTATCTTTCCTGGAGTTAAGAGAAGTTGTAATTGTTCTGTCTTCCACTTCACTGTATAAGTTGGTGTGAAATTCTGTTGAGACTTGGCAGCTACTTTCATCCTATCTGTACACACGTGTCTATTTGTAATACTAACTCACTAATATATTGTGTTCTCTCTCTTCTCTCTTCATATATCTGGACAAAGGGATTTTGTTGCTTTTTCCTGGCAGGATTGTTTTACCTCCCTAACACAACCCTAACCATTCTACTCTTCTTTGAAAACCACCCTCCCAGCCTATGCTGCTGTAGTTAGAGTTTCTCTCCCAGGAATTTGAAATCAAGACTGAGACATGGTCTGCATGAAGCAGAGTTGGTGGGGGGGGGGGGGGAGGTGTGTGGTGGGGGTGGGCTGGGGGCTTGGACAGTGAGGCAGATACATAGAGAGGAGTAGAGGCACCCATTCTTGAGGTCTTTCTGCCTGGGGTACAGTCCTAGTGAGTTCCATCTGCCCTTCCAGCCTTGGGTTCTGCGAGATACTTCTTGTCCTACAAAAATCTCCTTTTTTGCTTACGTAAATCGCCCTTGGATTTCTGCTAACTGAGCGTAAATAACCTGCACTGAAATACTCCCCATTGCCTTCATGATGAACTCCAGATTGCTGAATACAGTAACAAAGCTCTTTGTGATCTGGTGCCTGCTTACCCCTCCATCTCTCATCTCAACACATTTGCCTCCCGCTCTAAACCTCAGTCATACTAAACTAATTTTTTAGCTCTTTCTGTTCTTTAGGCCTTGGAGATGCTTTTTTCTTTCTGTGTGTAACACTCTCTTCTCTTCCTGTTTGCCTGATCAATCCCTATTTGGCCTTCAGATATCAGTGTTGGTGCGTCACTTCCTCCAGGAAACCCTCCCAGATACATAACTTTTTTTCTCTCTATTCATGGAGTACCTTTAGCTCCCAAGGTCTAGCATTTATATAAGACATCATAGTTGCCTGGTGACTTGTCTTTCTTCCTCTCTAGATTTTGAGCTCTGTGAGGGCAAAGTCTGAGTCTGAATCACTGTTGTATCTGAGTGTGTAACAGTACCTGGTACTTGGCTGGCACCAAATCAATACTTGTCAGATGAATGAATGATGTGCCTCCCTTGCTATCAGTCACCTGCCCCGGTGGCAGATTAACAACGTTGAATAGAAAAAAATGAAAATTACGTTGGCCTCAAGCTATAGACTACAATTTGGAAATACTCCTGAGGCAAAGAATCAGATATAACCATACTTTGGGAATATCCTATTACTTTCACTGTATCTATCTTTCCCCGCTTTTTTAATGACTGTGACAGAGTTTCTAATTAGAGAAAAAACTTCATGCATATATTGACTCAAAAGTGCTGTATCACTAGGGAGATTTTGTGAATAAGGTTAGAATTTAGCATGTCAGAAATTCAATCCATTTGAGATCTCTCTAAGAGGTTTCCCCTTGGGTCGTTTAGCACAGACTTTCATAGTCACTGAAAACTGTTGTCATGGTAATCATGGAATCTTTCATGATTTTTGTATGTGACTCAATGAAGATACTGGAAACAACCCAAAGGAATTCATACTTGGGTGTGCATTTGTCTCCATATTAGCCCAATCACTGTTTTGAACACACATCTGCCCCTGGGCCAATTCTCTTGGCTCTCAGCCTTGACGGGAATAAATAAACAACTAATTCCTTTTTAGTATTTCAGGCTAGGAGGCTATGGATGGCTGCCCTTTTGGTCTCATTTCAACAGGAAGTCGTGCACAAACAGCTTAAAGGAACAGAAAAAAAAATGCTGTGTGAAACATCTCTTCTTCTATTTTAGGATTTTAATGTTGCTGGGTTCAAAGCACCTAAATCTAATGCCTAAACAGAAGTTTCTGTTGTAGAGAGCACAGAACACTGAATGTACCTAAGGTCTTTCTTTTATGGTCCTTCAAAAATATACCTTAATTCAAGCCTCCATCAAGTCTACAAATCCACATCCAGGTAGTTCAGTGTGCTCAGAATATTTGAGTGTGAGATTTTTCCATTTATGTCCCATCCTGCTAGTTTCCCCCCCAACATCTATTTTCTCTTCTTTCCTAATAATAGAACACCTTGCATTTAGGAGACATGTAGATGCTTGAAATCAAGACATTTCTATTCTCCCTGAATGCTGGTCAATGGTATTTAGGTTGAAGTGGTGTATTTGACTTCCTGGACTTATCTTTAAAGGGAGTAAATATGTAACCTTCTTCATCCCTTCCTACTGACTGGAATGTAGACATGCTGGTTGGAGCTGGGGTAGCTACTTTCGACAAAGAGTTGAGAGCCACATTGGGAAAAGCAGAACAGCAAAATAGAAGTATGGGTCCCTGAAGATTGTGAAGCTTCCATAAAAGCCTAGACTATGTTTATAGGAGAGAGAAAGGAACTTCAGTCTTATTTAATCTATGATTATTTTGGATTTTCTGTTGTCTAATCTTAACTAGAAGCCAAAAATGAAGTTAATTATTCCTCTTTTCACTGATGGGGTGTGAAGTTTTTTGTGAGATTACCCACTGACCCCAGGGCATTCTGGAAGGTGGGCAGCTTTGCTGGACTTTTGCATTAGCCAGACTGAATTTTCTGGTATGGGGAATTGAGACAGCATTTCTGTGGCAGAAAAATGCCTATTTCAGATTAGTCATAGTGTTGTCTGGCTTTGTATATACATTTTGAATTTTTCTAATGTAGTGAAACATATCTACCCTAAAATAAGAACTTGTATCAAATGCTTTTTGGAATAAAATAGAAAACCAATAATGGACTTCTCTGATGGCTCAGTGGGTAAAGAATTCACCTGCTAGTGCAGGAGACACAGGAGACATGGGTTCAATCCCTGGATCAGGAAGAACCTCTGGAGAAGGAAATGGCAACCCACTCCAGTATTCTTGCCCGAAAAATCCAATGGACAGAGAAGCCTGGTGGGCTACAGTCAAAAGGGTACTAAGAATCATCACTAATTAGTCTGAGTGCAAAGTAATTGAGGTAAGAAAATAAAACCCAACCCCAAAACAAAAAAAAAAATAACCCAAACTTTCCAAATTAACTGATACAGTGTGACAGTCTTCCGCATGGGAGACACAAGTCTTGCTTGTACTAGTGAGGAATTGCAGCTTTACTTACTGAATTTGGGCCTTTTCATTTTTTTCATCATTTCTTGATTTGAGTGTATTCCAGTCACCAGCAAAACTACATGAAGAAAATGCAAAAAATCAAATCAGTATTATTTCACTAAATACTTCGTCTCTTTTGACCTTTATACTTGCTTCAATCACATGTTGAAATATTCTCAGTAGTAAAACTAATTTCCCCTTATTTTATGGTTGAGGAAATAAGATGTATCATTTGTGCTTTTCTTAGCCTCTGCTGAAAGGGCCTTTCAAAAATATCTCTTGGCTATCTGTCCTTTGTTTTGCTGTCTTTAAATTTCACCACACCAACTCCACCATTTTTACTTTCCAAAGACAGGAACATAGGTCTAGAGAAGTCCACTGATTTGCTTGGACCCAGGAATGAATGATAGAGGCAAGATGAGCACCCAGGCCCTTCCTGTGCTCTTTCTTCTGTTCCACACTAAATTTCCTTTGAGCCTTGTGTTTTTAAAATATAACATAGACCATTTTTTTTCTTATTACCAAAATAATAGATATTGCTGGTAGAAGAGTGTAAAAACCACACAAAAAGAGTACTACAGAAAATATAGATGAAAGCTAAAGTGTATTATTTTCAGGCTTTTTCTGTACATGTGTATTCATATGGGTACTTTTAAACAAACTTTTGATGATGCTTATACTGTTTACAAGGTGTCATAAATATATCGGTTTGGCCAAAGAGTTCACTGGCATTCTTGATACCATCTTATGGAAAAATCCACATGAACTTTTTGGCCAACCCAATATTTCTACTTAAGGATATGTGGAAACCTTTTTTTCGGTCATTCAACGTTCCTCCCATAGTAATCTTAACTGCCTGCGAAATATTGCAGTGCACAGGTGTATCATAATTTAGCCAACCCCTTATTTAATATAAATAGCTTCCTCTTTGTATGGATTTCTTATTATTTCCTTAAAATAACATTCCAAATACAATTTCTTGTCTGAAAGATATGCCCACTTAAATTTTTGACGTATACTGTGAAAATTTCTCAGAGCAATTTTTTATTAATAAAGTCTGAAAATTCTCATTCCTCTGTACCTATGCTAATTGTACCGGTAAACAGAAAAGCACATTTTTCCTTTCAAAAGGCTACTCAGTCTCTATTCTTATTCCTTCCTCTCCAGGAATTCTTCTACCTTACCTACCCAAAGATGGTACTGCTGTAACTTACTTCCATTTTACCCACTTTTTTGAGAAACCCATTTTATGGATAGAATTGGGATTCTGGAGGTGAACGTGAGGCAGTAGAATAATTAAAACAGGCATTTTACTTCCTACTTTATGTGCTTTTTAAAATTTTTATTTAATAGAACATAGATGCTTGATTAAGGCATAAATCAGGACTTGGGAATTCTTTAATTGGCAACTATCTTTGAAGGAAAAAGTGGCAATGTCACCAAGTGTTGATTAAGAAAAATTTGTATATGATTCTCTAGCTAGGCTGTGCCAGTGATGTACCTCCTGAATTATCCCCAGTTCTGACTGTTTAGCACTCACTGAGGCCTGGACAGTTGACATACCATGTCCTGCAAGAACAGAATCATAAAAGAGAACTGAGTGAAAACCAAAAGTCTAGCCAAGCAGAATGAAGGCAGACATTTTTAGGTGTTATTTACTTCTGGGGTTTGGGTGGGTGTGAGTGTCCTGGAGGTCTGATTTTTATAGTAGTCTCTGTGTCATTGAACTCTATCCAAAGACTGCATCTTCATTTTATACACAAAAATAAATAGCTAGAATTCTAGAATTAAAAAAAAAACAAGGATAATAAATACATAGAAAAAATGATGCAAGTTAAGTAGAAAGAGCTAAATAGTAATAAATTTGGTTATCAGTTCTTGGTGGAAAACCAAGTTCTGTTCTTCTGGGGCTGTGTGCCTGTGGCGAGTGGTTTATAAGTCTCAGTATCATTAGGACTATAAATATTTCAGTAAGACCACTCCATCACTCACTTTTGCTCACCCAAGACCCTCCAGGCTGCAAACATGCAGAGCTGGGTTCAGTTTTACAGCAGTGGTTAATAAAGTCATTATTTTCAGTGGTGGACAGAGGCCCTCCCCTCAGCTTAGATGCTTGTTAATTAAAGCTGCCCAGAAACCACTCCTCAAGGGGAGGGCTGGTCAGTAAGGCTGCAAAAGTGCTTGTGCCCTGAAGCAAGTCTTCATTCCTCATCATTAGGACCCTTCTTGCTACCTTGGAAGTGCAGTGGAATTCCACTGCATGTAGAATTTGGGTGAGAGGAAAATCTGTCTTGTATTCCTGTTCGTAGGAAGCCAGACAGAGCACAGAGATGGATGACTGATGCTTACTTCAAAGTCAAAGCAGAACACAAGTCTCAAAGCACTTGCCTGAGAGTAGTTAGTTATCTGGCCACTGAGGCCATTAGAATCTAGAGGCTTTGAGGAGATCAAATCTAGAGTCTGAAGTTCCAGGGCAATCATGATTTACCAACTCTGCAACAATATGTCTCAGTCTTTAAAAATTCAGTGTTCCAATTTTGATTAACATGAAAAGTTCTCACCTTTCATTAATCAGGCTTGACATTTCAAAACAAAGTAAATATTAAAATTATTTTTTCAAATAAAATTTTTCCTCTACTTCTCTTTCTCTCTAATGTGGCCATCAGGATGGTTAAGATGGCTGAGGTGCAATTGCTTAAAACTTCAACAGTTTAAATACATTATCATACAGATAATTTATAGAGAAAATACAAATGAGTTAGCTTGAAACAATGTTAAATCTCATTAATGATTAAAAAATGCAGGCTAAAGCAAAATGACATTACATTTTCTCATATTGTGTACTGAATATTGAACTCAGGATTATAGTTATTCCTGGCTTGGATTTGAGATTAGGGCAGTCCAGTACACAGTTAGTAAATTCTGAGCAGGTAGACTCATTCTGGATAGCCATGGGCAATAAATTTCAGTAGCCTTAAAAAACATTTCTATTCTTTGTCCTAGAAAATATATACCTAGTAATATATCCCAAGTTATAATCAGAAATATCCAACTAGGATCCAACTAGTCCATCCAAAAGAAAATCAGTCCTCAATATTCATTGGAAAGACTGATGTTGAAGCTGAAACTCCAATACTTTGGCCACCTGATGCGAAGAGCTGACTCATTGGAAAAGACCCTGATGCTGGGAAAGATTGAAGGTGGGAGGAGAAGGGGATGACAGAGGATGAGATGGTTGGATGGCATCACCGACTCAATGGACATGAGTTTGAGTAAACTCTGGGAGTTGGTGATGGACAGGGAGGCCTGGCGGGCTACAGTCCATGGGGTTGCACAGAGTCAGACACAACTGAGCAACTGAACTGAATCAGAAATATAGACAAAGATTTAGATTTATGTAAAAGATGTTCATTACAGCATTATTTCTTTTCCTTTCTATCTTTTCTTTCTCAACTGCACAGCACCACATGCAGGATCTTAGTTCTCCTATCGGGGATTGAATCTGTGCCTCCTATAGTGGAAACACTGAGTCTAAACCACTAGACCACCAAGGAGGTACCAGAGCATTATTTCTAACAGCAATCTGGAAGTAATGAAAGGTTGAACATGTCCCAGCAGTAGGGGAATCCTAAGCATTTATTAGGGCTTCACAGGTGGTTCAGTAGCAAAGATTCTGCCTGCCAAGCAGGAGAAGTGGTTTGATCTCTGATTTGGGAAGTTTCCCTGGAGACGGAAATAGCAACCTGCTTCAGTATTCTTGGTGGGAAATCCCATGGGCAGAGGAGCTGGTGGGCTCCATGGACTCCATACAGTCCATGGAGTCACAAAGAGTCTGACATGACTTAGCAACTACAACAACCAACAAAGCACTTATTATGAATGATGTGTAGCAGAAGATTAAATGACCTGGAAAGCTCTAATTGTAAGCTTGATTCTGACAAAATTAGAACATATACAGAGAGAAATACTTGGAACAAAAATATCCCAAAAGTTTAATAATAGTGGAATTATAATTCCTATTTTATATTTTGTGTTTTTCCCTTTTCAAAGTATATTTCTTATATATATGTATATATACATACATACATACATATATGTATATTTTATATTTTTTGTAGAATGTCTCTTTCCTCGTTAGAAAAAGACAATTGTTCTTAATTTGGTTATATTGATATCATATTGATGTAATAATGAAAAATGCTTTCTAAAATCATTGGCATGGTTAATAGGCACTTGTGTTGCGCTTTTCCTGTTGGTAATAATTTAAAATCAGAATCCATTTACATTCAAGGAAAGACATAAAGTGCCATAACATCTAGCCAGTGATCAAATTAGTAAATACTTACTGAATGCTTAATATGTGTCTAGAACTTTTATAAGAATGCCTCATTCTAGCCCATCAACTTCCTGTTTGATCCCTTAGTGCCACTCAGGGTATTAACTCAGGTGGTGTTAACAAGGACTCTCTCCTTGACCAACTTTAGTCAGGCTCCTCTAAGCCCTCTTTTCAATGAGGCTTTGACCTTGGCCTTGGGTGTCTGTCCTTGTAGGGCGTCCATCATGTGGTTTTAGCAAGAATCTTGTTTAGAGAGAATCTTCCACTCTTGATATCTGATCATTCTGGTCTGCCTTTAGCAAGAATCCTGTCTAGTCAGTTCTGCAAGAATCACCCTATTCCCTTGCTATCCTCTCAGTCTTTTCCATTTCCTGACCTCTGCAACCTGCTCCTTGGCTATAAATCCCCATTTTCCCTTGTTGTATTCGGAGTTGAGCCCAGTATAATACTGACCTCTCCTTTCCCCTCTCACAGTGGTTTCTGATTAGAATCTGTGTTTACTGCTTTAAATACTGTCCAGCTCTGGTTCTCTTTAACAGCGTTCACAGTGCCTTCCTAAAAACTGATTTATAATGCAGATCATTTTAAATCAGCTCAAATTTCCCCTATGCTTCGATTTGGAGTTACATATTCAATGAAACATTTACCATCAAATACATCAGAGCTCCATGGCAGAAACAGGATAACTTATTCTCTATAATCACATAAATCAATAAATTATGCTTCAGATCACTGAATATTGAAGCTGGGAGGAGCTTAGAAGGTCATCTTTTTGTTTTATAGAAAAGAAACCAAGGTCAAGGTTGATATCTTGGCTAAATCTGCTGTTTTGAAGGGGGTGGGGACAGAAGTTGGAGCCAGAATGCATGTTTCTGGTGCAGCCTTAGGCTTTTTAGGCTCCTTTCTCCCCTTAAGTGCTGCTGTTGATTTATGTGGTGCTCTGATGACAGTGGGCAGCATAAAACTCGGCTACGTCATAAATTTATACATATTTAGAGCGACCGTGCTAGCTCTGATATGTATTGATTAAACACTTAATTGACATTAATTTAGAGGGCCTTGGGGGATCACTGGATGGTTCTGTGTGATATGGCGATTTATGATAAATACACATTTTGGCCTTTTGGCCAAGTTCCTGGCTAACAGCTCCCTAAACCCCTGGAGTATCCTCAGGGATAAGAGCAATGGCAGCATCTTTTGTTATAATATTTGATTTCTTGTCCTCAGTTCCTGAAATCAGAGGCATAAAGGTGAAATGGATGTCTTGTTACTCATAACAAGCCCCTTTCAGTTACAACTGAGTTTATGTTAATGAAGTGGCTTTTGAAAATCTCTGAAGATGATGGAGCTGGTTGCCAGGGGAACCAACCCAGAATAGAGGGTTGGATTTCATTCCCATCTCCTGATTTCCCAGGAGGAAAGAGGGGCTGAAGTTTGAATCAATCACTAATGGCCAGTGAGTTAATCAATCATGTCTATGTAATGAAGCCTCCATGAAAACCCCAAAAGAGGGGGTTCAAAGGGCTTCCATGTTGAGAAACCAGAGCTCTTCCGTGTGCCACTGTGCTGGGCCCAAATTCCATGGGGACAGAAGCTCCTTTGTTCAGTACCTTGCCCTATGTGTCTCTTTATCTGGCTGTTTATTTGTATCCTTTAATATCCTTTGTAATAAATTGGTAATCTACTGAATAAACTAGTTTCCTGAGGTCTGTGAGCTGCTCCAGAAAATTAATCAAACCCAAGGAGAGGGTCATGGGAACCTCTGATTTGTGGCCAATCTGTCAGAAGAGCAAGTGACAACCTGACCTGCAGTTGGCATCTGAAGAGAGTGTGTGTGTGTGTGTGTGTGTGTGTGTGACTGAGCCTTTACCTGTGGAATCTGATGCTATTTCCAGGTAGATGGTGTCAGAATTGAACTGAGTTGTAGGACACTCAGCTGGCATTGAGGAATCACTTGGTGTTGGAGGAAAAAACTCACACAGAGGAATTGTGGTGTGCAGAATCAGACTCAGACTCTGAAACCTGAAATACCCAACATCCCTGAGAGAATACTTTATTTGGCAATGTTTCTTGAGTGCCTGTAAGATGTGCTGAGGACTTAAAATGCAACAATGAGCAAGACACAGCTCCTGCGCTTGCTTATGCACAGTGTCGGGGTAGCAGACTCCTAATGAGGTGAATACAATATGACAAGGTTATAATCAATACAGGGCTCCAGGGAAGCTCGCAGGAAGATGGTCTGATCAATTGGAGGGCAGAGGAAGCTTCCTGGAGGACTGTTAGGATGTGTGGGGATGAGAGGAAGGATATTCTAGGAAAGGGAACCACATAGTCAAAGTCTGGGAAGTAAATGACTCGACTTTCATGGGAATGAGAGGACCAGCACTTTCCAGGTCCCTGGAAGCCAGGATTGGGCTCTGTGATTGAGAGAAGAGCAGGAAAGGATGGAAAGAACCGTATCAGAGAGGCCTCGTCAGCAAGCAAATTGCTTTAAGAGACCTGGGCTCCACCGTAAAGACAAAAAGAAAACATTGAGTGTTAAATCAGGAGTGGAATACAGGCTTTAGGGAGATTAATTGGAGTGTGGTGGAGAATGAATTGGATAAAGATGTGGGACAGGGAGGCTGTCACAGTGCTGAAGAGGGTTATGGGGAACTTGAAAGAAATGGTCCTGGGATGGAGACAAGCAGATGAATAAAGAGACGTCAGGGAGGGGGGCATATAAGGACATAGAGAAAGAACTTTGTAATAGGAATCTCCTTTTTCTACTTTGATTTCTTACTTTGGGATGAGCCAACCCTGAGTGGAAATGGATTTTGCAGAAGGGCAGGTTGAGAGGGGCAGGTCAAAGAAGGACAGTCAAGTTCTTCTTTGTCCACAATGTGGGGGATGTGGCAAATGGGAACTGGCCTCAAGGTTTCTGGGTTTTGTTCTGTTTTACTGTGGCTAAATCCTTCCTAGTCCTGACCTCCTACCCCACCTCCATCCCACCGTGTCCACCTCTACTAACCTGTAGGTTAGAGACAGCCTCTCAGAAGGGCAAGGAGGGAATGAAGGACCCTGTGCTCTTAACGTGAATATTCCTTGCTAAGTTAGTGGTGGAGTCATGACAAGATTCCCCTAGCCTCCTAGCCCAGTCTCCTACCAGCATGCCAGGAATCCCCTTGCCTTTCCAGCTGTGTCACTTCTTTCTCCTCCAGTCCCCAGTTCTGCTGTGTAGACTCCCTCTGCACAGACCTTGTGCATTCTGAGTATATTATGGGTTGCATTGTGTCCCTTCCCTACTTCCTAAATTCATAGGACTTCACATTGGACTTCATGTTGAAGTCCTAGCTCCTACAACCTCAGAAGGTGACCTTGATTGTAAATAGAGTGGTTGCAGATGTAATTAGTTAAGTTAGGATGAAGTCATGTGTGGGCTCAGTCATGTCTGACTCTTTGTGACCCCATGGACTATAGCCTGCCAGGCTCCTCTGTCCATGGAATTTCCAGGGAGGAAAATAGAGTGGGTTACTATTTTCTTCTCCAGGGGATCTTCCTGACCCAGGGATTGAACCCCTGACATGAGCCTTGGCAGGTGGATTCTTTACCACTGAGTCACAGGGAAGCCCAAAGGTGAGGTCATACTGGGCTCCTAATCCAATAAGACTGGGGTTATAAAGGGGAAAATTTGGATATAGACACAGACATACACATAGGGAGAACGCCATGTGAAGGTGAAGACATAGATTGGGGTGAGGCCAAGGAATGCCAAAGATTGCCAGCAAACTAGCAGCAGCTAGAAGAGAGGCATAGAACATATTTCCTTCTAAAGGAATTGGCCCTGCTGACACCTTGATTTTGGACTTCTAGCCTCTAGAATTGTGAAAGAATAAAATTTCGTTGTTCTAAGCCACCGAGTTTGTGGTATTTTGTTACGGCAGCTCTAGCAAACTTCAGTTCAGTTCATTTCAGTCGCTCAGTCGTGTCTGACTCTTTGTGACCTCATGAACCACAGCACACCAGGCCTCCCTGTCCATCACCAACTCTCGGAGTCCACCCAAACCCATGTCCATCGAGTCAGTGATGCCATCAAACCATCTCATCCTCTGTCGTCCCCTTCTCCTCCTGCCCCCAATCCTTCCCAGCATCAGGGTCTTTTCCAATGAGTCAGCTCTTCACATCAGGTGGCCAAAGTATTGGAGTTTCAGCTTCAACATCAGTCCTTCCAATGAACTCCCAGGACTGATCTCCTTTAGGATGGACTGGCTGGATCTCCTTGCAGTCCAAGGGACTCTCAAGAGTCTTCTCCAACACCACAGTTCGAAAGCATCAATTCTTCAGCACTCAGCTTTCTTCACCGTCCAACTCTCACATCCATACATGACCACTGGAAAAACCATAGCCTTGACTAGATGGACCTTTGTTGATAAAGTAATGCCTCTGCTTTTTAACATGCTGTCTAGGTTGGTCATAACTTTCCTTCCAAGGAGTAAGCGTCTTTTAATTTCATGGCTGCATTCACCATCTGCAGTGATTTTGGAACCCCCAAAAATAAAGTCAGCCACTGTTTCCACTGTTTCTCCATCTATTTGCCATGAAGTGATGGGCCCGGATGTCATGATCTTAGTTTTCTGAATGTTGAGCTTTAAGCCAACTTTTTCACTCTCCTCTTTCACTTTCATCAAGAGGCTCTTTAGTTTTTCTTTGCTTTCTGCCATAAGGGTGGTGTCATCTGCATATCTGAGGTTGTTGATATTTTTCCTGGCAATCTTGATTCCAGCTTGTGCTTCATCCAGCACAGCATTTCGCATGATGTACTCTGCATATAAGTTAAATAAGCAGGGTGACAATATACAGCTTTGACGTACTCCTTTCCCAATTTGGAACCAGTCTGTTGTTCCATGTCCAGTTCTAACTGTTGCTTCCTGACCTGCATACAGATTTCTCAAGAGGCAGGTCAGGCAGTCTGTTATTTCCATCTCTTTCAGAATTTTCCACAGTTTATTGTGATCCACACAGTCAAAGGCTTTGGCATAGTCAATAAAGCAGAAATAGATGTTTTTCTGGAACTCTCTTGCTTTTTCGATGATCCAGCAGATGTTGGCAATTTACTAATACTGTCTAAAAGGCCTTTGTACCCTTCCCTGGTAATAGCTTCACAGTGACCTATAAGATCACTCTGCCTGACACAGAGTGGCCACAGCCCTATAGGGTCAAGATTAACAGAAGATTACCCTTGGGCTTAGTGTCAAACCCGTCATCACTTTTCTTTCTTTCTGCAGGTTTAATTGTTGCTCCTTAAGGGCCTACCCCAAATTGTGTTCTCTGGTGATAAGTTTAAAGGATTTCATCTCTAAAAGTATGAGTTGCCAATGGTACACCTAGATAGCAAATTGCAAAGCACAGACTTTTTTGACAAAGATCTGTATAGTGAAAGCTATGGTTTTTCCAGTAGTCATGTATGAATGTGAGAGTTGGACCATAAAGAAGGCTGAGCGCGGAAGAATTGATGCTTTTGAACTCCGGTGTTGGAAAAGACTCTTGAGAGTCCCTTGGACTGCAAGGAGGTCAAACCAGTCAATCCTAAAGGAAATCAGTCCTGAATATTCACTGGAAGGACTGACTGATGTTGAAGCTGAAGCTCCAATGCTTTGGCCACCTGATGCGAAGAACTGACTCATTGAAAAGACCCTGTGTGTGTGTGTGAAAGTTGCTCAGTCATGTCCGACTCTTTGTGACACCATGGACTGTACAGTTCATGGAATTCTCCAGGCCAGAATACTGGAGTGGGTAGCCTTTCCCTTCTCCTGGGTTGAGATCTTCCCAACCCAGGGATCGAACCGAGGTCTCTTACATTGCAGGCAGGTTCTTTACCAGCTGAGCCATAATGGAAAAGACCCTGATGATGGGAAAAATTGAAGGCAAGAGGAGAAGGGAATGACAGAGGATATGATGATTGGATAGCATCACCGACTCAATGGACATGAGTTTGAGCAAACTCTGGGAGATAGTGAAGGACAGGGAACCCTGGCATGCTGCAGTCCATGGGTTCACAAAAAGTCGGACTCAGCAACTGAAAACAACAACAAGGTCACGTCAGAGATAAGAATTATTTTTTTTTTGAGAAATTAAGAAATAAGATTCCTAAATTCAGAATCTATCAATATGCTTTATCTGAAATATTTGCCAGTTGCTGAATAATATACACACACAAATATGTGTTTACATATGTATGTTTAATAAGTAATATGTAGACATACATCTGCAATATATACTTGCTTTATGTAAAAAATATATAGGCATACATCCTGAATTTGATCTACATTTAACATTCTCAGTTAAATATCTCTCCAAAATGTTTATCCTAAAAAGATACACTGAACTGTTTATATGCTCTGTCTTGGATTAAACCTCTTGGCAAGATTCTTTGGACATTAGGAGAATGTTAAAAGCATATCCAGATACACATATAAAAGTACTTACCAAGGAACATTTCAATAACAGATGCCTTCATAGTGAGGACAACAATCCCCATAAATATCAAAATGGCACCCTAGAGAGGAGAAACAATAAGATCATCACGTTTCAGCCAAGAGTTCTGAATTGCGTGCACAGAGCGTAGGGAGGGGCGGCTTCATTTTGCATTGCCCTCTAGAGTCTTAAGATTTCAAGCTGTGGCTCTCTGTAAACAACACATGGAGACGGCGGAGGTCAGCTGTAGTGGTACCCAGAGAGGCTATTCTCAGAAAACCCATTCTAGCTGCCAGCCTCCTCTTCTTCAGAGATGTGGTCTTAGACTAAAGAGGAAATAATTCCGCAATTTCCTGAATATGTTCAACCAGTCTTCAAATTAGGACAAAAGTCACCCTTCTGGTATTTACAGAACATTTTTAGATTACAAACTGTTCTAGATTACAAAAGCAATTCATTCACTGTTCATTCAATAAACATTTACCAAACTCCTATTATATGCCTAGGGAAGAGTTTATAAAAATTGAAATAAAAAACAGTTCTGCTCTTAAAAGACACAGTTTGATAGAAGTGAGAAAACATACGTGGACTGAAATGACCCTAACATTAGAGAGTGTGCAGGCCCCCAAAGGGAGAATAAGGGGAGTTTATGGACCAGTGGTTCTCAAACTTAGCCACATATTAGTATCATCTGGGAGTTTTGAAAGGCCCTGATGCCTGGGCTGCACCTCAGACTAATTGAATCAGAATCTCTGGAGAGTGGGGTCTATCTAGGCATCAGGCTTTTTCAAAACTCCACAGGTAATTCCAGTGTATAGCCAAGTTTGAGTGATTTCCAAATCACTCAAGGCTTCCTAAAACTTAATGTACACATCTGGGGATCTTGTTGAAATTCAGATTCTAATCCAGAGAGTTGCCAAGAAGTCCCCAAGAATTTCAGAGGAATGAGAGATTATGTCAGCTGTGGGAATAAGAGAAAGTCTCATGAAGGTGGCAGCAATTGGGTTAACTCCGAGAGATGAAAATAGGAGACGAAGTGGCTCCAGGTTGAGGTGAACAGCATTTAAAGATGCTCAGAGGTTTGAAAGCACAGTGGATACAAAGATGCTATTGATCCACAGAGGTTCCAACTTCTCTTAAGGCTATGAGGAAACCGTAGGTTTATTCATACCACCATTAATTGAATGCATACTGTGTACACTATATTGTCTAGAATCTGCACAGTAAGCAAAGTAGCAGATTTTATGATCCCCGTTGAACAAATGAGGAAACTAAGGCTTAGAAAGGTACACTAGAGGTTACACACATGGTAACCAGGCCGAGAGTAGGATTAGAATGGAGGTGGCAGTAAGTGGGAACGATCTACCCTGGGCTTAGGCCATACGGAGGAATATGGTCTGTAGACAATTTAAAGACTTAAAGTTGGTCTGCTCTTTATTATCTTTATAAACTAGCAATTCTAAACAATGTCAGTGATAAAGCTCTCCTCCTCTCTGGGGCAGATGGCCCCCACTATATTCACTCCCCACCCCCTCACCCCGCCTGCCATTGCTGAGTGGCTTTTAGGTTTTAGCTGGCATTCATAACTCTACCCCCGGCTATGTCCACTGGTGTGCTAGGAAACCTGCTGTCTGGAAAAGAAGCTCTGATTTAAAACATTTGTCCATTTCTGTGGCATAAATCCTCCCACCATGGGTGATTTTGAAGTCACCAAAGTGATGTCACTGCCTGGAGATTGGGAAAGAGAGAAACACAATCTGGTACTAGCTAAGTCTAGAGCAAGCATATAATTAATATGTAGATACGCTTCTGTGCAGAGTTTATTAACAAAAAGCAATTATCAGATTATAGCTAGGGTAGTAATACAAGCCCTTGATACTATCAACTTAAATAAAACTGGTAGTTGAAAGGCTTTATTACAAACAAATTAGGCAGCAAGAGTAACCTCAAGCAGAACTGTCCCTTTGCTAATTTCCAGCAACAGCTGTAATGTGTTAAATTTCCTAATTAAGGTAGTTGACCACTAGCTAAGTAAAAGGAAAATGTTTTTTTCCTTCAAAATAGAAATAATCATACCCTGTATATGATCGGCAATTTGATACTTAATTAGCTGGGTCATATTTTGGAAATAATGTGATAACAAGTCAAATTTTGTTTTTTTGTCTTTTACTAGTTTGAGAAGCTGCAGATCAGCTCACATGTTTTCAGGCTTAAAAATTTAACTCTCCTGTTGGGATAAATGCAGTATATTAATCTGCTTCCTGACCCACCTAACTAGCTTCACCAACTGGCTGTTGCCATCTAGCACTGGACTTTAAAAAATTGTTTTATTTATTTTTTCATTGAAGTAAAATTGCTTTACAATATTGTGTTGGTTACTGCTACACATCCACATGAATCAGCCAAGATATATATATGTCCCCTTCCCCTCCCACTTGAGTCTCCTTCCTACCTCCCACCTCCCACCCCATCCCACTCCTCTAGGTTGTCACAGAGCACTGGTTTGAGCTCCCTGAGTCATTCAGCAACTTCCCACTGGCTATCTATTTCACATATGATAATTTATATGTTTCCATGCTACTTTCTCCATTTGTCCCACCCTCTCCTTCCCATAGTGTGTCCACAAGTCTGTTCTCTATGTCTGCGTTTCCACTGCTGCTCTGCAAATGGGTTCATCAGTACCATCTTCCTAGATTCCATATATATGTATTAATATACAATATTTGTTTTTCTCTTTTTGACTTCATTTTGTATAATAGGCTCTAGGTTCATTCATCTCATTAGCACTGATTCAAATGTATTCCTTTTTATAGCTAAGTAATATTCCATTGTGTATATGTACCACAACTTCTTTGTCCATTCATCTGTCAATGTACATCTAGGTTGCTTTGTCTGTGAGTCATTCTAGATTTCTCTTTCTCTTGTCCTGCACATCTTTTCCATCAACTAAGACTGTTGGCTCTACATTCATAATTTATCCAGACTCTGACTGCTTCATCCTATCTTTACCATTGCCATCTGGTCCAGGCCATGCCCCCTTTCACCTGGATTAAAGTAATTAGCCTCCTAACTAGGGTGTTTCATTCTTCCCCTGCAAACTGAAGTCCACACAGCCGCCACTGTGATCCTCTTCAAAGCAAATCAGTTCACGGCATTCCTCAGATCAAAACTTCTGTGGTTCTCTATCTTAGAAGAAAAGCCAAAATCCTGGCAAATGGCTCAGGACCCCATGAGATTTGGCCGCCGCTGGCCCCCTGACCTCTCTTGCCTCCATTCTCCTTCTCAGTTATTAAGCTCTGGGCACACCTCTCCCTTCAGGGTCTCTGCACTTACTATTAACTCTACCTGGATGCCCTTCCCCCAGATCAGAACAGGGTTTACTCCCTCATTTCTTTCAGGTCTTTGCTAAATGTTATCTTCTCCTGAGATTTTCCCTAATCACTCAACTTAAAATTGCAATCCCTCTTCCACCCACCATCAATTGGTACACCCTACCAAGTGGTGCCAGTGGTAAAGAGTTCACCACCCAATGCAAGAGATGCAAGTTCAGTCTGTGAGTTGGAAAGATTCCCTGGAGAAGGAAATGGCAACCCACTCCAGTATTCTTGGCTGGAAAAATACCATGGACAAAGGAGCCTGGCAGTCTGTGGGGTCCCAAGAGTTGGACACGACTGAGTACCACCAAGCATCATCCTTTCCCTATTATATATTTTTTTCAGTCACTTACCACCTCTGACGTACTCTGTACTTTGCTTATTGTATTTGTTTATTGTTTGTGTTCTCCACTGGAATGCAAGCTCCATGAAGGCAGGAATTTTTATTTGATCTTTTATGGGCTTGATAAATATATTGAATCCATGAGTGAGTAGTTAGGGCTCTTTCTTTTCCCAAGGAAATAAAGAGAAGAAACAAAATGAAGACAATCTGTGAATACTCTAAAAGCTACTGAATTGTATACTTCCAGAGGTGTATTTTATGACATGTGGGTTATATTTCAATAAGCATTATTAATAGTCAACAAACAAACTTGAAGGGAAGATGGAATTGCAGAGAAAAGGGCTCTCAGATCTGTCCTACAACTTAAGAAGACATGATAGACCTGACCTTCACACAAAGGGGTGGATGGATAAAAAACAACAGGATTCCAGGAAACATACTAACCCCAGAGGAAATATTTCGCAAGTGCTGACTCATCAGTAATGGACTACAACCAGAATCACTCTGGTCTTTTAGAATCAGAATGTTCTGAGGTTTCTTTCTCACCACTGCATTTTCTCTCTTTGCTTGGTTCATTTACTTACACATTTCAAGTGTAAATATGTCTTTTGAGATGTGTGAAAAAAATTCAAACCCTTTCTTAGTCTTTACAGAAACGAGATAAGGATGAATACCAGTATTGTTAAACCGTTTCTGCAGGCAGTTCAGTGTCAAGGAGCTGTGGGGTACACAGTGATGTTGGAACCTTACTATCTCATGTGCTCACCAGGTTTCTAACAAAAACAGAACAATAGAGGTTTCCAAAACAATGAGTTACTGATTCATAGATTTATAAATTGTGAGATGTGATATAGAGTTCTGAATATGAAGTTCTGGTAAGGTAAAGGAAGGCTGATTGTGAGATGAAAGTATGCATAAATAGAGTAGCCAGCAAATTTAATTAAATCTCTTGCTGCCTAGAATTAGAAAAGAGCTGATTATTGGTAATAAATAATAATGCCACTTTATTTTTTTATTATTATTTTTTATTTGTTTTGCCATACATTGACATGAATCCACCATGGGTGTACATGTGTTCCCCTTCCAGAACCCCCCTCCCACCTCCCTCCCCATCCCATCCCTCCGGGTCATCCTGGTGCACCAGCCCTGAGCACCCTGTATCATGCATTGAACCTGGACTGGCGATTCGTTTCACAAATGATAATTTACATGCTTCCATGCCATTCTCCCATATCATCCCGCCCTTGCCCTCTCCCATAGACTCCATAATACTGTTCTATTTATCTGTGTCTCTTTTGATGTCTCGCATACAGGGTTATCTTTACCAACTGACTAAATACCATATATATATGTATATATGTAAATACCATATATATATATGTGTTAGTATACTATAGTATGTGTATTGGTGTTTTTCTTTCTGGCTTACTTCACTCTGTATAATAGTCTCCAGTTTCATCCACCTCATTAGAACTGATTCGAATGTACTCTTTTTAATGGCTGAGTAATATTCCATTGTGTATATGTACCACAGCTTCCTTATCCATTCATCTGCTAATGGGCATCTAGGCTGCTTCCATGTCCTGGCTATTACAAACAGTGCTGTGATGAACATTGGAGTACACGTGTCTCTTTCAAGTCTGGTTTCCTCAGTGTGTATGCCCAGCAGTGGGATTGCTGGGTCATATGGCATTTCTATTCCCAGTTTTTTGAGGAATCTCCACGCTGTTCTCCATAGTGGCTGTACTAGGTTGCATTCCCACCAACAGTGTAAGAGGGTTCCCTTTTCTCCACACCCTCTCTAGCATTTATTGCTTGTAGTCTTTTGGATAGCAGCCATTCTGACGGGCGTGAAATGGTATCTCATTGTGGTTTTGATTTGCATTTCTCTGATAATGAGTGATGTTGAGCATCTTTTCATGTGTTTGTTAGCCATCTGTATGTCTTCTTTGGAGAAGTGTCTGTTTAGCTCTTGGCCCACTTTTTGATTGGGTCGTTTATTTTTCTGGAATTGAGCTGCAGGAGTTGCTTGTATATTTTTGAGATTAATTGTTTGTCCGTTGCTTCGTTTGCTATTATTTTCTCCCATTCCGAAGGCTGTCTTTTCACCTTTATTTTGTATGGTTCTTCGGTGTTTTTCCTCCATTTTTTAAAAAGTATGGTAAAATACAAAAATGTGAAATTTATCTTAACCATATTTAAGTGTACACTTCAGCAATATTAAATACATCCATAAAATGCTATCATCACCATTATCCATCTTAAGAATTCTTTTTGTCTATGAAATCGAAACTCCATATCCATTAAACAGTAACTCTCCATTCTTCCCTTTCCCCAGCTCCTGGAAATTACCATTTTAGTTTCTGGCTCTATGATTTTGACTATTCTAAGTACCTCTTATACAGTATTTTCTTTTTGTGACTAGCTTATTTCAAACAGCATAATGTTCTTAAGGTTCACCCATATTGTGGCGTATGTCAGAATTTCTTTCCTTTTTTAGGCTGAATAATTCCATTGTAGGTATATACCATATTTTCCTCGTCTATTTATCTGCTGATGGACACATGGGTTGCTTTTGTGTTTTAGTTATTGTGAATAAGGTTGCTATGTACATGAGTATAAGAATATTTCTTTGAGACCCTGTCTTCAATTCTTTTGTGTCAATACTCAGAAATGAAATTGTTGGATCATATGGTAATTATATTTTTAATTTTTTTGTGGAAACTCCATACTGTTTTCCAGAGTGGCTGTATTACTTTACATTCCCACTAATATGTGTACAAAGGCTCTAGTGTTTCTACATTTTCCCAGCACTTATTATTTTCTGTTTCTTTTGATAGTAGTAGTGGTAGTGTTAGTTGCTTAGTCGTGTCCGACTCTTTGTGACCCCGTGGACCGTGGCCCACCAGGTTCCTCTGTCTATGGGATTCTCCAGGCAAGAATACTGGAGTGGGTTGCCATTCCCTTCTCCAGAGGATCTTTCTGACCCAGGGGTCAAATACAGATCTCTTGTATTGCAGGCAGATTCTTTACTGTATGAGCTACAGGGAAGTCATCCTAATTGGTATGAGGTGGTGTCTCATTGTTGTTTTGATTTGCATTTCCCTAATGATTAGTGATGTTGAACATCTTTTCATGTGCTTATTGGTCATTTGTATATCTTCTTTGGAGAAATGTCTGTTTGAGTCCTTTGCCCAGTTTTTGATTAGATTGTGTTTTGATTGTTGTTGAATTTTAGAAGTTTTTCTGTACTTTCTGGTTATTAATTTCTTACCAGATGTATGATTTGCAAATATTTTTTCCCTTTAGATAGAGTTGTCTTTTTATTCTGTTGAATAGCATTATTTTGGTGCAGAAAATTTTTAAACTTTTATGAAGTTCAGTTTGCTTCTTTTTTTCTTTTGTTGTCAGTGCTTTTGGGCACCATATTCAAGAAATCATTACCAAATCCAACGTTGTGATGCTCTTGTCCTAATTTTTCTTTTAAGAGTTTTATAGCTTTAGGTCTTATGTTTAGATCTTTGATCCACTTATGTTAATTTTTGTATATGGTATTTGGTAAGGGTCCAACTTTTTTATTTTGTGTGTGTATATCCACTTTTCCTGGCACCATTTGTTGAAGAGACTGCCTTTTCCCCACTGAATGGTCTTGGCAAGAAAATCATTTAACCATATATGTGAGGGTTAATTTGGGGGCTCTCTATTCTGTTCCATTGGTGTGTATGTCTGTATCTATGCTAGTCCTACAACCCTTCTCTTCTTTTTCAAGATTGCTTTAGCTATTTGGGGTCCTTCAATATTCTGTATACATTTTTTGTATTTTATTTGTTATTTCAGCAAAAAGTGTCATTGGGATTTTGATAGTGCCTTGAATCTGTAGATTGCTTCAGATAGAATTGATATCTTAACAATGCCAAATCTTCCAATTCACGAACATGTGATGTTCCTACTTGTTTATATCTTCTTTAGTTTCTTTAAATAATTAGCGTTCTATAGTTTTCATTGTACAAGTCTTTTACTTCCTTGGTTAAGTTTAATTCCTAAGTATTTTATTCTTTTTGTTACTACTGTAAATGGAATTGTTTCCTTAATTTCTTTTTCCGATTGTTCATTGTTAGTGTATAGAAATGCAACTGACTTTTGTGTGTTGATGTTAGATCCTACTACCTTGCTGAATTCATTTATTATTTCTACAGTTCTGTTGTGGAATCCTTAGGATTTTCTACCTACAAGATCACATTATCTGCAAACAGAGACGATTTTATTTCTTCTTTTACATGTGCATAGGTTAAAGTGGACTGTATTTTTACTTATTTTTCTTGCCTAATTGCTCTGGCTAGAACTTCCAGTACTGTGTTGAATAGAAGTAGTGAAAGCAGGCATCTTTGTCTTTCTCCTTATCTTACAGGGAACACTTTTAGTCTTTCACCATTGAGTGTAACATTTCTTATGGGTTTTTCATGTATGGCTTTTATTAGGATGATGTTGCTTTCTCTTCTACCTAGTTTTTGAGCATTTTTATCATGAAATGGTGTTGAATTTTGTCAGGTGTTTTTTCTGCTTCAATTGAGATGATTGGGTGGTATTTTTCTCCTTCATTCTGTTAACATGGCATATTACATTGATTCTTGTGTACGTAACCATCCTTGCATTATAGGAATAAATCCAATTTGGTCATGGTGTATAATTATCTTAATACGCTAGTGAATTCAGTTTGCTAATATTTTGTTGAGGATTTTTGCAATCAGTGTTCATAAGAGATATTGTATCGATATGGGAAACTGTGCTTTCCTTTTCTTGTAGTATCTTTGGTTTGGTATTCATGTAATGCTGACCCCATAGGATGAATTAAAAAGTGCCCCATAATTTTCAATTTTTAGAAAAAGTTTGAGAAGAATTGGTATTAGTTCTTCTTTAAATGTTTAGTAGAGCTCACTAGTGAAATCATCAGGTCCAGAGCTTTTCTTTGTTGTAAGATTTTTGATTACTGATTCATTCTCCTTACTAATTATAGAACTATTCAGATTTTCTATTTATAATTTAGTCTCAGTAGGTTTTGTGTTTTTAGGAATTTGTTCATTTCATCTAGATTATCCAATTTGTTGGTGTACAGTTACTCATGAAAAAAGTTAAAGTGTTAGTTGCTCAGTTGTGTCCAACTCATTGTGACCCCATGGACTGTACCCATTAGGGAATTTCTGGCCATGAAATTCTCCAGGCAAGAATACTGGAGTGGATAGCCATTCCCTTTTCCAGGGGATCTTCCTGACCCAGGGATTGAACCCGAGTCTCCTACATTGCAGGCGGATTTTTTACTGTCTGAGCCACCAGGGAAGCCCAGTTATTCACAGTACTCTCTTATATTTTTTTTTGCTTTACTTATTTTTAACTGAAGGATAATTGCTTTACAGTATTGTGTTGGTTTCTACCAAACATCAGTGTGAATCAGGTTTACCCATGTCCCCTCCCGCTTGAGCTTCTCTCCCACCTCCCTCCCCATCCCACCCCTCTAATCTTTTTAATTTCAGTAACAGTGGTTGCTTCAGGGAAAGAGAACTGGGTAAATGGTGATCAGAGATAGGAGCGAGTTTTACAGTTTTGTTCTGTTCAAATCTTTAACCTATGCACATATGTTAATAAAACAAATTGATAAAATGATCTCTCTTGGGAAGACTTAACATATACAGACAGTGTTGATACCAAATGAGAAGCTACAGTAACCTCCGAACCCTCTCCTTGCTTTTTTTGCTCCAGATCACTTTTCCCTCTGGTTGGAAAGGATCACCTTCCTAAAACACAGCTCTGACTATGCATTTGCCTCCTAAGAATTCTTATTCACAGTCCACTCATCCTCTGCAGTATAAAGCCCAAGTTCCTTAATAAACTTTTCATGAAATGGCCCAACTTATACTTTGCAAACCATCTCACTGCACTTCTCTTCTGTAATCCTCTCCTTTGACCCTAGCACACACCAGACTTTTGGTCCTTTCTCTACACCTTGGTACATCGGTGTCTTAGCTCATGCTCTTATTACTGTTCTTTTTGGAATATGTTACCACCCTTCATCTGCTTCTCACAAGCCTGTTTGTTTTTCACAGTTTGCTCATGGGCCACTTCTACTTAAATCTTCCCAATCTCCTGAAATCATAATTCATCTTCATTCATGCATGCATTTAATCATTTTTTTAAAAGTCATGTGTGTACCCTATGCTCAGCAGAGAGGAAGAAGGGTCAGGTTTTATCAAGTTGCTTTAAGTCTTCTAGAAAGAAACTGATGCAGTCATCATAACTAGTGTTGATTGAGCACATACTAAGTGCCAGTAATGTATTAACTCATTTAATCTTCACAACAACCCAACAAATTGGGGGCTATTTCTTGCCTTAATTTGAAAGGTAAGGAATTGAAAGCACACAGAGGTTAAGTACCTTGCCCAAGGGTCATAAGCCTGGAAAGAGGAGGAGCTGGAATTCACACCAGGCATTCTGAGTGCAGAGGTCCAGTATTTCATTTCACTACTTGCCACAGATATTTCATAACAAGCAAGTGCGTTTCCCTCATCTACATTCTGATTTGGTTGGTCTGAGTTGAAATCCATATTGTTTTAAAGTTCCCCAGGTGACTCCGCTGTGTAACCAGAATCAAGAACTTCTGCTGTCGGGGATATGGTGATGGCATAAAGGGTAGATGATTAAATAGTCCTGGGGCATGAGGATTGGAAAAGGCTTCAATTAGTTTAACTGGAGACTGGAAAACAATGAGGAGTGAGGGAAGGACAGGACATAGGAGACAGAGGAGCTTCAGGAACTGGGAGCTACTGGGTCAGGCTGGGAGAGGAGTCAGACTGTTAGAGAGGAAAGAAGGGGCCATGTCAGCCTTGACTGTCATGCCTGAAGAATGTGGAATTGATCCTTTAGGCAATAGGGAGACATGGAAGGCTTAAAAATTATTTTTGCATTCATCATTTTTAATAAGCCCCCTCGAGGCTTTCACGAGCCACTCACTTGAAGAAAATCTGCTGTAATGGATATGTAGGATTTATGTAAGGCTAGTGTTTGTCTGATCTATGGTGCTACGTGGGGGAGCACCTAACAATGCCCTTTGTCCACAAGGCAGAAAGAACCAGTGTTCATTTGGAAACATATAAGTTATGAGAGGCTTGTGCTATATTTTCAAAATGCCAAAAATCCCTGAATGGGGGGAGGCCACATCTGCACCCTTGCTTTCTCCATCTCTGCCTGATATAAAGCCTCAGCCACTTGTCAGTGATGTGGGTTGATCTGGTGAGGACGGAAAAAGGAAGGCTGGCACTTAGAGGGGCCTTTACAATGGGGAGGTGGCCTCAGCCTGCATGTAAAAGCTTGTACAGATCGTATTCCTTTGGACTAAGCCCATAACACTGCATTTCCTGTTGCCATGACATCGGTGGCCACTGTTACAAACCCAAGGATTCTGTAAAGAAAGAGAATAAGCCAGAGAGGACAGTAGTTTTTCTTATTTCCCTTCTTGTTCCAGTTCTTTCATTCTTTTATCTCAAGGAAATGCCTAAAGAAAAGTGCAAGCCAATCAGGCAAGGAAGGCAGGGAAAATTTTGCTTTTTCTCAATATCTTGGCTCCTAAGGATGCACCAGACTCCTGAAGATGTGCTTAGAATCTGAGTCAAGCTGTCTGGACTGGGCACTGTTGGTTGCCTAGCAGAGTACCTGATTCCTGGCTTCCTCCTTCCTAACACAACCCCAACTTGACAAAAGGAGTAAATGCTGCCAGAAGGCTCCAAGGAAGCCAGTCTATCCCCAGCTTCTGTTGTGGATCTGACTCCAAGTCTATGCCAAGGATGATTCCAAATATGTATATATTCCACCTCGCTGGTGATTGCTTCAGGACTGTAAGTTTGAGCCCATCAGCAGAGGGCCCGCGCCAGTTGACCATGACTACTCAAGGGGTGGGCTATGTCCTAAGTTGAATCAAACCAATAGAAAGGGAAAACTTAAATTCTATGTTTTTCAGAATGAGGTTACCTCTCTTGCTGGAAATGAATAAGGGAGTGGGTTGTTACCAGTATGCAGCCATGTTGTGACCATGAGGCAATTTAGACTGAGGAAAAAGCCAGCACAAAAAGGAGGAAGGCAGCCAAATGGATCAGAGAAATGGAGCTGGATCTCTGATTGTCTCATGCCTGGAGGCTGGGCCTACCTCGGGACCACCTATTCTGTGAGATAACGAATTTCCCTTTTGGAGGGAGCTTACGGCTGAAAGATTATTCCTGACTGCTTTCTAACTCACCGTGCCTGGCCATTCAGTGAATTCAACTAGGGAAGACTGTAATAATATAGGTTTATATCAGAATCTGCAGAGTGTTTTCTCAACAATTCTCTCATCCAAACCACCTAAGATCCTCTTGAGGCAGTAGACAGACATTGTTATTCCTATAATTCAGAGCAGTGAAGTGACTTGCCTAAGGTCACACAGCTCATATCCAAGAGCCGTGGCAGCCACTGAGAAAGAAAAACATGGTCTGCATGCCTGGGATGCTCTATGTAGAAAAATGGGAGAAGGAGACCCTGAAATCATGCTGTCAGAATGTCCCTGTGGAGTTCCTGATGTACTTAATGACCATGGTTCACGACAAGGGGTGATTTTGTCCCCCAGGGAAGATTTGTCAAAGTTTGAAGACATTTTTGGTTGTCACAACCTTGGGCGGAGATGCTATTGGCATCCAGTGGGTAGAGACCAGGGATGCTGCTGAAGATCCTACAGCATGCAGGACAACCTCCACAACAAAGAATTATTTAGGGACTTCCCGGGTTGTCCAGTGGTTAAGAATTCGCTTTGCAGGTTGGTCCCTGGTTGGAGAACTAAGATCCTACATGCCGCGGAGCAACTAAGCCCATGAGCTGCAACTACTGAGCCCATGCAGCACAACAAAAGATCCCACCTGACACAACTAAGACCCCACACAGCCAAATAAATACCTGCTTAAAAAAAAAAAAACAAGAATTGTTCAGCCTGACATGCCAATAGTGTCAGGGTTGAGAAACTCTGATTTAAGAGAATGTTCATTTTTTCAGTGTATGTATCAGAATCTTATATTTACTGATGTTTCAATCTAGGAATTTTCCATAGATATTATAGGTAATTTTTTTTGATGGTTAAAGTGTATACTACTCAAGATCCCTTTTCCAAGATCATTTTTGATCACTACACCATTCAGGGAAAATCCTAAAGCAAAGATATTCACCCCTGGGAAGCTGAGTGGATTAAAATGCTCTTATGCACGTGTTCGATAATTGATATATGCCTATGCCATGAGAATCATTGATCCATGTGGCATGTTTCTACATGTCACAGAACCAAAAAGGGAAAGCCTGTCCTGGTGCGTGTGTTTCAGACCATCATTTTGTACCTTGTTAAGAACCTGACATATGGTAATGCTTACCACATCCACAAAGACTTCGACCAATAGTGATTTCCAGTGAGGCTGCAAACAGTAATTACGTTTCTGAAGTGGTAGTTTAGATCTTATATTGCCAGTGGGAAAAAATACTAGTTTGCAGGCATGCCCCCAAATGAGCTCTAAAGAACTCCTTCCAAGAGTTATTTATCCTCTGTAATGGAAGGGGGCAGGAAGAGCAGTAAATCTGGAGGGGGACGGGCAGAGGGCCTCAGTAAAAGGCCAGGTGGACCATGACTGCTCCTTGTAGTTACTCCGGAAACCGTTCTCGGTTTAAATGGTTCTCATGGAAGCTCTGGAAGACGAGTTTCTCTCATCAGCAGCATCTTTACCTAACGCATTTGACACTGTGGATTAGCCCTCTTCCTCCCAGCAAGTTCTCTCCCCTGGGCTCTGAGGTTTGTGGTTGCCAAGGGGCCGTCCACTGTTGAATCTGGAGCTGGGTATTTGGTTCAGTCCAGCTGGGATCCCCAGGGCCTTAACTGGCCCAAACGCTCTGTGCTTTTTTGGTCTGCCTTCAATTCTGAGGCCCAGAAAAACATTTTTGGGTCTGGCACAGCCTTCCAGCTGAGGTAGGAAGATGAGGGTGTGTCTACAAGGTCTGTAGTATTTTGCTGTCGGCCTCTTGGTAAAGAGTGGGTTAGTCTCAGATGACAGGGTCCAGCTCTCTGGCTGCGACCATGAGGCAGGCATGGGGCTGCGGGTCCCAGTGCATTCCTGATTTCCAGCAACCAGAGGCTTGGGGAGAGTGGGGGCTGTGGAGGAGGACTGGGACTGAGGCTGAGCTATTAATGGCTCTGAAGGATTAAGTCCCAGAAATTGGTGGGGACCAGCAGGAGAAAGAGAGTCATTTAGAAGCAGGAGACCCAGCTCTCCATTGGGAGCCATGTGGCCTCATGCTCCAGAGGTCCCCTGGGCCCATTCCCAGCTCTGTCCACTGTGGCTGAGCTGTCTGGTGGTCTGGACATGGGATTTGTCCTTGGTCCTTTGTTCCTCTTGAAGGAAAGTTTTGGAAGCTTACAGTCCACTCTAATAATAACAGTCATATCATTCTTTGAATGCTCACCATATATTATACATTGCACCTGTGTGATCTTATTTATTATGGTGATCCCATCAGGTCGCTATTATTGCACCCATTTTTCAGGGTAGGAAATTGAGGCTCAGAGAACTTTAGCAAGCAATCAAACTTTAGTAAGCTGTAAGTAAGTTATGGAATAAGTATGTAACAGAATCCACGCCTCAAACACTTAATCCCACTTACTACCCCCCATGTTACCATCAAAAGATGGTTTTTCCCTTCTTTTTTGCCTTGATGCATCTGTCCTAGGCTTTTGAAATGCTCTGTGGACAATAGCTTAGAGACACACTCTGAAATACATACATTTGTGACAAAACAGTCTTAGTTATGAGGATTAAGAGATTTTTTTTTGTTATTTGAGAGTCATATTTGGACCTGAACTCACACACAGCTTTCTCCTTCTCACAAATGTTATTTAGGGTAAAGTGATGCACCAGGCGTATTTTTAAGTTTAACCAGGCATAACACACCCATCTAAATAAACATTTGAGAGTATTGTAATTGGCTGTGTAATGGGATGTTAAAATAGGATGAGTCTTTGTCTAAGTTTCGGCTGAAACCAAGTGCCAACTACTTCCCTCTTCCTAAGTGGTCTCCTTGCAGCTTCTCTCACCATTGCCTGAGTGGGTGGAAGTGGGGAGACCACTGGCTCCCTTTCTGCATCTGGGGAGGCAGAGGAGGAGGGAACATGCCAACAACTATTTCTAAAGAAACCCTGCTCTCTAATCTCCAGCTACCCCCTTGGCTTCTACAACCACCTGTGTTGTCTGAAGTGGGGCAGATAGCCAGGATCCTGGTTTTTGGTTACCTTCTTTGGAAGTCCAGCTTGGATGCCCAGGGACCAGTCGAAATGACTGAGTAGTTGTGTCTTGTGGACTTGAGGGCACAGTGGACTCCTGATTAAGACAGAGAGGGAATAGTTCATGGCAAACAAGACTACCTGTGTGACGGTCAGCCTGGGGTGGCTCTAGGTACCTCCCAAGCCGGGTCCAGGGAGGGCTCGGGAAAGGGCAGCAGAAAGCCACTGGACACCGCTCGCCAGCTGCCCAGTGGCTGGGGGAGGAACTGTAAGCCCCCAGCCAGAGCAAACTCATATGAAATGACATCTGGGAACCACAGGCAAGGGGTCACTAACAAAGTCAGGGGCATTTTCAAAGAACCCATAGAAGTGCTCCTATGGGGACAAGAAACAGTGGTGGGGACAAGAAACAGTGGTACATGCCTGCCAAGCCTAGGGAACCTGGGTGCCAACTTAGAACAGTGCCAACCGGTGAGGCCCTCTGTCACCTTTATCTTTCCTCTCTGTGACCTCTTCAACTCTGGAACTGAAGAAACTACCATTAGCAGTCAAGGGGAAGAGTGGTAAAGATGCAATGCAGGGAAAGAGAGTGCAAGCCTGCCCTTTCCCATTGCAGGAAGCAAGCCTGAGATGGGGGATGAAACTGTGAATGCCATTTGCAAGTTTTTAAGTATTACCTAAGTATCACCTCCACATTAATGACTGCACTGAGATTGTTGGCAGGTGTAATGTAAGCAAGCTCTTTTAAAACCCTGAGCATCGGACCTACTCAGATTTCATCCAGGGCAGAGGCAGGAACTGTCCAGAGACAGTGTGTGAGTGGGCATTTGGGGGTGTCTGGGTAAAATCTGGGAGCATTAGGATGGTACCTTCTGTGTCTGCTTTCCAAAGGACACCCCGGATCTCACCTCTTTTCCTCCTCCCCCAGCCTGCTCCCAAGCATGGTCCAACCTCAGGGTCTTTGCACTTACTCTTCCTGGCTAAGAATCCACAAAGGCTGCTCCCTGGCTTCCTTCACCTCTCTCTCAGTTTAAACATCCCTTTATCAGACATTTATTGAATGAACCACACATTGCAAATCATCACTGCTTTGTCCAGCCCCCTTATTCCACTTTCTGAAGTTTTTTTTCACAGCCCATATCACCACCAGACTCAGACCTCTTATGTCTATTTATTTATCATGTGGTCCCAGGTTGGCAGCTCTAGGAGAATGGAGACTATTTTGTTCCCTGTTCTTCCCAAGCATATAGAATTGTGGATGGTACATGGTAGTAACCCAATAAATATTTGTTTTGCTGTCATTGAATAGCTCTGCATCCCCAGATTCCTTTTATTGTTCAGAGTACAGATTTATTCACCGTGTTCTAAAAGTGAATCTGGTCTGGGCAAGTTGACTTGTACCTTTATGTCCCAAGCATGTTTTCTCTGTCTGGGATATAAAGGGGCCCAGAGGACAGATTCACTTCTCACTGAGATGCCAGTGACCTGATCCCTTGGAAACTGTACATTGGGTGCCCCCAAAGGAATAGTTTTTTCCCCCCTTTTTATTTCTGAGAAGAAAAAATGCAGACACAGAATTCCTTCTCCCCATAGCCCGAAGGGTGATTTTTATGAATTTTTACCACATGTCCACACAAAACTTTAGCCTTTCTCTCACTGTGGGAAAGAATTTGAGCAATTTTTACTCGAGTCTTGTCAAGGTAGAGACCCTTATCAGGGAAAATGATTTTCTGAAGCAGCATGAATTGTAAGGCAGTACGATTCTTTCTTGATATTGATTTAAAAAAAAATTGGAGTATAGTTGCTTTACATTGCTATGTCAGTTTCTGCCGTACAGCAAAGTGAATCAGCCATCTCCCCTCTTTTTCGGATTTCCTTCCCATCTAGGTCACTACAGATCACCGAGTAGAGTTCCCTGTGCTATACTATAAGCTCTCATTAGTGATCTGTTTTATAAGTAGAAGTGTATATCTGCCAATCCCAACCTCCCAATTCCTTCCCTCTGCCTTTGCCTTTTGGCGTCCATACGTTTATTCTCTATGTCTGTGTCTCTATTTCTGTTTTGCAAATAAGATCACCTATGCCATTTTTTCTAGATTACACCTATGTGTGTTAATAATTGATACTTTGATTCTTTCTGTGACTCATTACCAGTTTAACCCTAGAATGAAAATAAAGGATACCTTTTGGGAACTGAATACTCAAAGAACTTGATAATGAGGTCTGCTCCTTGGCCTTGCCCCTGAGAGTCTTCCCAACACACCAGAAAAGTGATTCTTGAGTCAGAAAATTATTCAAGAGTGACAGAAATAAAAACCCTGTCTTCCTAACAGCTTTCCCCTGTGACTTCCTGACCTCCACTCCATTCCATCAGTATTACTGGGGAGTCTATATTTACAAAGAGGAATGATTTTCCTAGAAATCTGACTTGGCTTGAAAATTGCATTTTTAGGGATGGCAAAATAAATTTTGTGCAGTGATAGAAAAACCAAGACCATGTATAATTGTTACCTGGTAGACTGATGATGTGAGCTCTGAAACTAGAATGCTTGGGTTTGAAGTTGAGCATCATCATGGACCGGCTGTGTGACATTGGACAACTTACTTCTCAGTGTCTCAGTTTTCTGATCTGTATAATGGGAATCATAACCACCTGTCTCCTATGGTAGCTGTTAGGATTAAATGAGTTGACAGATGAAAAGGGCTTAGAACAGTGCCTGGTACATAAGACTTACTAAGTGTTGGCAGTATTTACTGTTGTGGGGTGATAGTTAATCATGATTACTATTATCATCAACATTCTCATAACCATCCTCCTACAAAACATGGCCCATTCAAGCCATGGATTTAGCAGAGGTGAAGCCACCAGTTGAATCCCCCTCAGTAAGATTGTGCCAGGATTTGTTGTTGTTCAGTTGCTAAGTTGCATCTGACTCTTTGCAACCCCATGTACTACAGCATACCAGGCTTCCCTGTCCTTCACTATCCCAGAGTTTGCTCAGATTCATGTCCACTGAGTCGATGATGTTATCTAACCATTTCATCCTCTGCCACCCTCTTTTCCTTTTGCCTTTGGTCATTCTCAACATCAGGGTCTTTTCCAATGAGTTGTCTCTTCACATCAGGTGGCCAAAGTATTGGAGCTTCAGTATCAATCCTTCCAGTGAATATTCAGGGTTGGCTTCCTTTAGGATTGACTGGTTGGATCTCCTTGCAGTCCAAGGGACTCTCAAGAGTCTTCTCCAGCACTACAATTTGAAAGCATCAATTCAGTGCTCAGCTTTCTTTATGGTCCAACTCTCACATCCATACATGACTACTGGAAAGATTGTAGCTTTGACTATACAGACCTTTGTCAACAGAGTGATATCTCTGCTTTTTAGTATGCTGTCTAGGTTTGTCATAGCTTTTCTTCCAAGGAGCAAGCGTCTTAATTTCATGGCTGCAGTCACTGTCCACAGTGATTTTGGAGCCCAAGAAAATAGTTTTTCACTTTTTCTACTTTTCCCCCATCTGTTTGCCATGAAGTGATGGGACTTGATGCCATGATCTTAGGTTTTTGAATATTGAGTTTTAAGCCAGTTTTTTCACTCTTCTCTTTCATATTCATCAACAGGCTCCTTATTTCCTCTTCTACCATTAGAGTGGTATCATCTGCATATCTGAGGTTATTTGATATTTCCCCTGGCAATCTTGATTCCAGCTTGTGATTCATCCAGCCTGGCATATTGCATGATTTAAGTTAAAGAAACAGAGTGACAATATATAGCCTTGTCATACTCCTTTCCCAATTTTGAACCAATCAGTTGTTCCATGTCCGGTTCTAACTGTTGCTTCTTGATCTGCATACTGGTTTCTCAGGAGGCAGGTAAGGTGGTCTGGTATTCCCACCTCTTGAAGAATTTTCCACAGTTTGTTGAGATCTACACTGTCAAAGACTTTTGCATAGTGAATAAAGCAGAAGTAGATGCTTTCTCTGGAATTCTCTTGCTTTCTCTATGATCCAGTGAATGTTGGTCTCTGGTTCCTCTGCCTTTTCTAAATACAGCTTGTACATCTGGACATTCTATGTTCATGCATTGCTGAAGCCTAACTTGAAGGATTTTGTGCATAACCTTATTAGTGAAATGAGCATAATTGTATGCGAGTTTGAACATTCTTTGGCATTGCCCTTCTTTGGGATGGGATGAAAACTGACTTTTCCAGTCCTGTGGCCACTGCTGAGTTTTCCAAATTTGCAGGCATATTGAATGCAGCACTTTCATGACATCATCTTATAGGATTTTAAATAGCTCAGCTAGAATTTATCATCTCCACTAGTGTTGTTTGTAGTAATGCTCCCTAAGGCTCATTTGACTTCAGACTCCAGGATGTCAGGCTCTAGGTGAGTGACCACACCATCACGAGTATCTGGGTCATAAATACCTTTTTTGTATAGTTCTGCTGTGTATTCTTGCCACCTCTTTTTAATTTCTTCTGCTTCTGTTAGGTTCTTACCATTTCTGTTCTTCATCGTGCCCATCCTTACATGAATTATTCCCTTCATTGCTCCAATTTTCTTGAAGAGATCTCTAGTCTTTCCCATTCAATTTTTTTCCTCTACTTCTTTACACTGTTCTTATAAGCAGGCCTTCTTTTCTTGCTCTTCTCTGGAGCTCTGCATTAAGTTGGGTATATCTTTCCTTTTCTCCCTTGCTTTTTGCTCTTCTTTCCTCAGCCATGTGTAAAGCCTCTTTGGACAACCACTTTGCCTTCTTAAATTTCTTTTTCTTGGGGATGGTTTTGGTCACTGCCTCCTGTACAATGTTATGAACCTCTGTCCATAGTTCTTCAGGCACTCTGTCTACTAGATCTAATCACTTGAACCTATTCATCACCTCCACTGTATAATCATAAGTGATACGATTTAGGTCATACCTACATGAATGGCCTAGTTATTTCCCCTACTTTCTTCAATTTAAACCTGAATTTTGCAAAAAGGAGCTGATGATCTGAGCCACAGTCAGCTCCAGGTCTTGATTTTGCTCCAGGTCTTATTTTTGATAGAACTTCTCCATCTTCTGCTGCAAAAAATATAATCAATCTGATTTTGGTATTGACCATTTGGTGATGTCTACGTTTAGAGTTGTGTTGTTGTGTTGTTGGAAAAGGGTGTTTGCTATGACCAGTGTATCCTCTCAACAAAACTCTGTTAGACTTTGCCCTGCTTCATTTTATACTCCATTTTATACTTTCTATTTTTGCATTCTAGTCCCCTATGATGAAAAGGATATCTTTTTCTGATGTTAGTTGTAGAAGGTCTTGTAGGTCTTTAGAGAACCATTCAGCTTCAGCTTCTTTGGCATCTGTGGTTGAGGCATAGACTTGTGTTACTGTAATGTTGAATGGTTTGCCTTGGAAATGAACAGATATCATTCTGTCATTTTTGAAATGGTACCCAAGCATTGCATTTTGAACTCTTTTGTTGACAAGAGGAATACTCCATTTCTTCTAAAGGATTCTTGCCCACAGTAGTAGATATAATGGTCATCTGAATTAAATTCAGCCATTCCCATTCATTTTAGTTCACTGATTTCTAAGATGTCAGTGTTCATTCTTGCCATCTTCTGCTTGACCACATCTAATTTACCTTGATTCATGGACCTAATATTCCAGGTTCCTATGCAGTATTGTTTTTTATAGCTTCGTACTTTACTTTTACCACCTGACTTTGGCCCAACTGTCTCATTCTTTCTGGAGCTATTAGTCGTTGCTATCTGCTCTTTCCCAGTAGCATAACGGACATCTTCCAACCTGGGGGCAGTGCTCATCTTCTAGTATCCTATCTTTTTGGCTTGTCATAGTGTTCATGGGGTTCTCATGGCAAGAATACTGGAGTGGTCTGCCATTCCCTCCTCCGGTGGAACACGATTTGTCAGAACTCTCCACTATGACCCATCTGTCTTGGATGGCCCTGCACGGCATGGCTCATAGCTTCATTGAGTTATGCAAGCCTCTTCGCCATGACAAGACTATATTCCATGAAGGGGCTGCCAAGGTTTGATTTTAGGATCCTTGGTGAAGGAACTGTGACCATAATTGGGCTGAATTCTCCTAGAGCCCCAGACAGGAGGCAATTCTGTAGTTTTGTTCCTGCTTTCTCTGCTCAGAGATTTGTAGGGATCTTTAGCCCATTCTCATGAAAATCTTCTAGATGGCTGTCAGACAATAGACTCAATCGAATGGCTAAGGAATGTTATCTAGCATTCTTAAGAAGAATTGAAAAAAGCATCTTGCAAAGTGACAATGAAGCAGTGTGTGCATGCTCAGTTGCTTCAGTCATGTCTGACTCTTTGCAACCCTATGCACCGTAGCCTGCCAGACTCCTCTGTTCATGGGATTCTCTAGACAAGAGTACTGGAGTGGGTTGCCATGCCCTTCTCCAGGGGATCTTCACAACCCAAGGATCGAACCTGCGTCTCTTATGTCTCCTGCATTGGCAGGTAGGTTCTTCAACTAGCGCCACCTGGGAAGCCCCAACGTTGATGCAGTTCAGTTCAGTTGCTCAGTCGTGTCTGACTCTTTGTGACCCCATGGACTGCAGCACGCCAGGCCTCCCTGTCCATCACCAACTCCTGGAGTTTACCCAAACCCATGTCCATTGAGTCAGTGATGCCATCCAACCATCTCATCCTCTGTCGTCCCCTTCTCCTCCTGCTCTCAATCTTTCCCAGCATCAGGGTCTTTTCCAATGAGTCAGTTCTTCGCATCAGGTGGCCAAAGTATTGGAGTTTCAGCTTCAACATCAGTCCTTCCAATGAACACCCAGGACTGATCTCCTTTAGGATGGACTGGTTGGATCTCCTTGCAGTCCAAGGGACTCTCAAGAGTCTTCTCCAACACCACAGTTCAAAAGCATCAATCCTTCAGTGCTCAGCTTTCTTTGCAGTCCAACTCTCACATCCATACATGACTATTGGAAAAACGATAGCCTTGACTAGACGGACTTTTGTTGTAGACATGGGCCTAAATATTTTTTTAAGCTATAAGACCAAAATCAAACACAGCAAAATATTCTCTAAACTGAATCTAAATCAAATGAATTTTTACTCTGCTTTATTTTGAGACCCTGGCTTGTGAATTTGACTCAGGAAGGATTCTGGCATCTCAGTTCCCCTTTCTCCCTCAGGGTATAAGCACCCGAGGAATGTGAGAGTGGATTCCAGTCACAACATCTGCTGGTGGGGGATTTGCTCTTTGCAGGTTGCCACACGATGTGCCGCTTTTATGGGTCTCAACTCCAAGCATCACCTGGTGCCTGCTGCGCACATTTTCCAGGCAGCCTGGAGCATTTCTGATGGGCGATCTCAGGATTTCTTTAAGGCTTGCAGTCTGTTGAAGTGGAAAAGTTTTCTAGTTGATTAAAAACAAATTCTGAATCCAGTTTCTACAACTGTGTGTTTTGTGATAACCATAGGAAAATGCAGTCAACAAGACTGAAATAGTCTTTGCTCTATTGTGAATAGGATTTTGGCCCTTCACCTCCTGGTCTGTAAAGAGGAACTCACCTAGATGGTCTCAGATTAACTTTAATTTGTGTGTGTGTGTGTGTGTTTTAGTTAAAATTCCCATTGGGTTCTTTCTCAATCTTCTCTGTCCCTTTGCTGAGCTTCTCATTTTGTTCCTGTGATTTGGTTAAATTATTTATCTGTATTTGCTTGTAGCTCTCTGAGCATCTTTAGGAGAATTATTTTGCATTCTTTGTCAGGCAGTTCATGCATCTCCATTTCTTCGGTGTCAGTTACTGGAGGTTTACTGTGTTTCTTTGGTGGCAGCGTGTTTCTCTGATTCTTCATGATGCCCATAGCCTTGTGTGGATATCTATGCATTGGAAGAAGCAATTACCTCTTTCCAACTTCATGGACTGACTTCTGTAAGGAAAGACCTTCGCCTGCGAGCAGAGGCACACCAGAGTGTACTGTGACCCATCTAATGGTGCAGGGCTTTAAGTATGGGCGTTGTATTAGCTCTGAGTCCAAGGAGATGTGATAGCTTGACAGCTCAGGCCACAGCATCAACAACATCGTGGTCCCTGGAGAGGAGGGCAGAGGATCCACAGTGGCTGCAAGGGCTGTGGGAGTCCTCAGTGGCACCTTTAGAGGCTGGGGATCAGGGCAGGCAGTAGCAGTGACTTGAGCCGGGAGTGTGCATACACTGGGTTGCAGGGTCAGCTGTCTGTAGGGTTGAGAGCCAGGGTTGGTAGCAAGGGCTAGGGCCAACCTTGGGTGCAGGGCCCCTGGCTGTCAGCAAACACCCCTGTCACTGCAGGGTCTCCCCATGGGCTGTGCGCAGCAGTAAAATCTGGTGAAGGGAGTTGGGCTGGAGGGGCAGAGGTGCACAGCTGGAGGAACTAGCTGCAGGAGAACCCCGCAGTCCAGGCCAATGTAGGAATCAGGCCCTGGCTGTCTGTGTGCAGTCTTGTGCCTTAATGAAACTTTAAGAGCTGGCACTATCAGAAAGCCATTTCTGGTGGGGAGTCACGACTGGCCCTGGTCTCTCGCTCATTTCTTGCCCCATTCTCTGCCTGGGCAGAAGCTGCTCACTGCCACCTGCACAGGGAATTTTCACGTCTGTAGAAACTAGCAAATTCCCTGTGCACTTCTCTCTCTCAGTGTATATATGTTCAGGGAGCCAGGAATTTTACCACCTTCTGCAAGCCACAGGGCGACACATGTTTTGGCAACCAGAAGGGGACCTTTGGGGTTTCTCAAAATACAGACATCAAAGAATGGCTGTGCCACTCTTGATTTAATATTTGTTGAACTATTGATTAGTTCAGACCTGCTGCAAGATAGCAAGAAATTTCTAATAATTGAAAAAAAAATGTTTGGCTGTATCACATGGCATTTGGGATTTTAGTTCCCTGATCAGGGATCAAACCTGCACCCCCTGCATTGGAAGCACAGAATCTTAACTGCTGGACCACCAGGGAAGCCCCAAATTTCTATTAATTATATTAAGATCATATAGTTCCATATATCTGTTTGCTTACTACATCCAAAGAGTTAATGTTTAAAAGTTTGAAGAAGATTGCAAATGATTTGTTTAACAGCTGATTTAAGTTCTTCATTCCGGTCCCATACCATAAAAAATTACTTGCTAACGTTTGGGTACTGACCAAGCTACAACAACTTGTACTAGCTACAAGTTGGAGTTTTTTTGCCACAACCCTATGAGGTAATCACTAATAGTAGACTCTTTTTACAGATGAGAAGACTGAGTCCCAGGAGATTTACAAAATTTGCCAAAGGTAACACATCTAAGAAGTGTCAGAACCTCCTCCCTGACAAGCCCCTACAGGATCCATAGCGTAGGAGGGCCACTTGGCCTTCACTTGCCCTAAATTTAGATATTTGACATTATCGCTACATGAGGTCATACAGTCATAGAAATGCACCAGAGAACTAAAAGAAGTCTGAACCACACTGTCCTCTATGGAAAGATAAGTGTAAATATACATCTACATATATTTATTTATACACATAGGATTATACATACACACATACATGTATACACACTGGATTATATTTCATTAGCATAAAGTTATATTACTTTTCATTTGTGTGTGTGTTGAAGTCTTTAGTTAGGTGAGCACAGACATTTTCAATATATTGTAGGTTCCACTACCCTGTTTTGATATTGTATCAATAGTATACAGAAAGTCTCAACAGTGAAATTGGTCTGGCCATATCTTAACATTGAAGATATTCCAGTACATAGAACCATAGGATTAGGAAGGCAATTTCCTCACTTCTTTTGTGAGGAAATGGAGACACAGAGACGTTGAGTAACCTCCCCAAGGTCACACAGCTAGAATGCCCTTCCACTGACAGAGTGGTGAGCTCTGTCCTGCATCCACTGCTCTTGATCCCTGGCACGTGCCTCCAAACTGGCAAGGAGAGGCTAAGTCACACATGTGGGCATTGTTGTAGGAACATCCTAGAGGCCACGAAACATTTATTTCACAACCAGTGATTCCTTCCCATGCATTCTTTTTTTTTTTTTTAATTTTTGGGAAGAATGGTTCCATTTCTTTAGAACTTTTCACAATTCAAATCCCTTTTAAAACTGAGAATCAATATGGAACTCCATGGCCATCCTGGGAAGGGTTGTATGCAGGGATTGCTATTTCTATTTTTCAGATGGAGAAAAAAAAGTCAAAAACTGTTACACGCCTTTCTCAAGATAACACCACTAAACAGTGACAGAGCTGTGACTGTGGTTTAGGGCTCCTGGCTTGGGACATGGCACCGAACCACACCACTTTCCTGTCTAGCAGTATGTCTTATAGGAATTGCAGATGGGAACAGCACAAGCATTTTTGTTCTCCCGATGCTATTCATAAACCATTCTCAAACCCAGTGTATTTTCACTGAAAGAAACTATTCTTCATGTGATCAACAACTTGGCAAAAAAAATAATTAGATCGTCTAAACGCTATTCACAAAGTAAACGCTATGTCAGGATAGATATTAAGCACTTTCAAAGTTCCTACCGTATTTCCTTTCAGGGGTGAGGTATAAGATATATTTAAATGAAGCTTGGTCTGGGAAACCAGCATATTGCAATTAAAAATGCAGCCCTTGTAGTCTTGCAATTCTTTGTCTAAAGTCCTTCAACAAAAGAGGGTATTTTAATTCGATAAATAAAAGACAGGCACTTCCAGCTTTCCTATGGGGGAGTAGCTACTGCTTGCAGTTCACACACGCACAACAGAGAAAATACACAAACAAATAGTATTTGATCTTTCTTGGCTACAGGCTATTTTCATCTTTCAAGAGACCGAGAGAAAAACAACCTTAGAACGTTACCACCAAAACGTCCAAATTTATTGCAACACAACGTAATGGCAAAATGCTATTTTCTTAGCGCTCACATTTTTGAATAACCACCATGGCCAAAAATGCCTGGTTTTATATTTACAATAAACCCAAAGAAAATCTTGAATTCCACTCTCAAAGCTGGGGATGGCAAGGATGCCGTGGGTTGTTCAGAGCAAACCATCGCGTCTAATTATTCAATCTTATCCTCTCTGTTTAACCTGAGCTTGAGGCATTTATTTCATGTTTATACTGGTTTAACACAAATCATGCTTGAAAGAGATTTCGTATCCTGTTTCCCTGTGTAAAGTTGGGCTACAATAGAAGACTTAACAATGCCGGCTGTTTCTTGGGGTTATCAGTTAAAGAAACATTCAACCTAAGAAAATACTTCCACTGTAAACAAGATACAAAATCACATATGTAGCCACATTTCTCCAAGATCTGTCTGAATAGAGAAAAGTATAGATCTACTCTAAATAATTTCTCTTTTAACTTAGCATCAATATGCCCGTATCTTCTTTTCCTTCATTGTTACAAGCAATTTTTTCTGCTGTAGCAGCAGCAGTATTGTATTCCACATAGGCAGTAAGGTATAATGTGGGGTAATAATAGATTTAAACGTACTTTAAAGTTCTGCACAAACATACTTTTCAACTTATGTTAACCACAGTTAAGTTGGTTTAAAAGATATAGTGAAAATCTTATTCTAATCTTAACCTCAGCACAATTTATTTAGAGTTGATATACATATATTAGTTGTTTCCAAAGATGTCAGTTACCATTCAATTCTCCTGAGACTGAAATTTGTAGACTGGTTACTTGGTCAAGGGATATATTCTAGTTTCTTAATGATAAATATATTTTCATGTTTTTATAACAAGAAATGGAAAACAAACTACCTAAATAACATAGCAATTCATTAGAACATACCTTGTTTGAAGAAAGCAAATTTTTTTCAAAACTTTTCCACCACAGAGAACGGATATCCCTTTTTCCTTAAGCTTTTCTGCATCACAGATCCCATCCAAATTATTCTAAAGAAGAAACAAGAAGAGGTCCAAGCACGTTTTCTCTTCTGAGAGGAGCTAATCAAACATTCCTATCAAACTCTCAGCACTTTGTAAAGCACATTTTACACCACACACACACACACACACTCTCTCTCACACTCACACACACTGCTTCTCACACTGGTTTTAGTATACTGAATTAGGCGGTCCTCTTTTAAATTTCCACTCCCACTTTTTTTTTTTTGGGTAAGGATTTCTAAATATTCTTTCTAGCCCAAAGCACACATTTTCAGCAAGCAAATTCTACAATTAGAAATTCTAAAAAGTAGCAGAGAAGTACCTAGATAATATGGGAAAATTTTAAGTATACTTTAAAATTGACTTAAGCAGGGCAATTATATTTTCTCTTTCTTTTTCAAATGCTGGCAAACAGCTGGAGTAAATTGCATAAGGAAATAAAACTGTACAAACACTACTGAGCTGGTTCTATTGGACTCTCACTTTTGGAGTAGAAATAATTTTCCTACATGTTAAAGCTGTTTTTTGGTTTAGTTCACTTCAGTCCTTTTTGCATTTTGGTAAGTTTAATGAAATGACTGTAGTCTATGCTGCTGGGAACAGGACACAAGATAATAACAGTGGGAAGCAAAACCTGACTCATGTTGCAAAAAAACAAATGATGGATAGCTCACAACATAAGTGCAATCTGCAGGATTTTATTTATTTAAATATTAGTGTCATCAATTAAATTGAAGGGATTCAGACCCAATACATACATGAGCATATCACAACATCTTTAAAAACAGACCATAAAAAGGTACATCTGACATTCCTGGAGATTCAGATGTTTATCAGTCTGACAGCTTCTCCTCTTCAGCTAGGGTGGGAGGGAGCCCAGGGCCGGTCCTCTGCCTGCCTGGGACTGTGCACTCACCCAGCCCAGCCCAAGGAGAAGAATCTTCTCCACTAACCACCCCTGGGGATTGCTCCGGTTTGAATCTTTTCCCTCTGTTTGGTCCTGCATTTTCTCAATCCTGGGGACTTCGCTGGCAGCCCAGTGGCTAAGACTCTGCACTACCACTGCAAGGGGCATGGCTTTGATCCTTGGTCAGGAAACTAAGATCCCGCATGCTGCACAGCACAGACAAAACATTAAAAAAGAAAATTCTCGATTCTACTTCTTCTTCCTTAAAATCCTAGGTCCATCGGAGGTAAGGATGGTATTGCCAGATGGAAAATGCCCTGTCCCATCCTTTGAGGGAAGGTTTGGATGAAATGGCAGTCCAAATATAATTAATATTGATATTATTCCTATTAATGTTAATAATGCTAATTACCATTTATGAAATACTTGTGCTGGGAATGGTGATAAACCCTCTACATGTATCAACTCATTCAATAGATAGAACAACCTGGAGGGGTTATTACCATTACTTTCATACTACAGATAAGAGAACTGAGGCTCAAAGTGATTAATTGACTTTCCCAGGGTCAGCTGGCTGGAAAGGTAAGAACTGAGGTTCATATTCAAAGTTGGCTGACCTTTAGGCAATGTGCTGTGTTAGGGCTGAGAGCTTCTTTTCTTTCATTTGTTTAACTTGTTTTCTTATGGTGAATAAGGCGTAATCAAATGTAAACATACTGAAAGCATAAGAAGAGATGCTCAAAGTGAAGTGGAAATTGAAAAATAATGTTTGTGGTGATGGAAAGTTTTGGAAATACATAATGATGGTTGTACTCCACTGTGTGTATAATTAATGCTAATGAATTAATTAACTGAAAGATGGTGAAAATGGCAAAATTTTTGTTGTATGTTTTTACCACAATAATAAACAGTATTAAAAAAGAGAGAAATTCTCCTTTAAAATAAGCAATGAAATATCACTTTTTTATGTTGATTAAATAATTTTAATTATTTTTTAAATGTCTCTAAGAGCTCAGGAAATTCTTTTCATTTCCCTGAGATTCAGTTTTCTTATTTTTTAAAATTTGTATTTATTTTTTAATAATTTAATTGAAGTATAGTAGAGGAGAGTGAAAAAGTTGGCTTAAAGCTCAACATTCAGAAAACTAAGATCACTGCATCTGGTCCCATCACTTCATGGGAAATAGATGGGGAAACAGTGTCAGACTTTATTTTTGGGGGCTCCAAAATCACTGCTGATGGTGATTGCAGCCATGAAATTAAAAGACGCTTACTCCTTGGAAGGAAGGTTATGGCCAACCTGGATAGCATATTTAAAAGCAGAGACATTACTTTGCCAACAAAAGTCCGTCTAGTCAAGGCTATGGTTTTTCCAGTAGTCATGTATGGATGTGAGAGTTGGACTACAAAGAAAGCTGAGCATTGAAGGATTGATGCTTTTGAACTGTGGTGTTGGAGAAGACTCTTGAGAGTCCCTTGGACTGCAAAGAGATCCAACCAGTCCATCCTAAAGGAGATCAGTCCTGGGTGTTCATTGGAAGGACTGATGTTGAAGCTGAAACTCCAATACTTTGGCCACCTGATGTGGAAGAGCTGACTCATTGGAAAAGACCCTGATGCTGGGAAAGATTGAGAGCAGGAGGAGAAGGGGACGACAGAGGATAAGATGGCTGGATGGCATCACTGACTCGATGGACATGGGTTTGGGTGGACTCCGGGAGTTGGTGATGGACAGGGAGGCCTGGCGTGCTGCGGTTCATGGGGTCGCAAAGATTCGGACACGACTGAGCGACTGAACTGAACTGAATAGTTGATTTACAGTGTTGTGTTAGTTTCAGGTGTGCAGCAAATTGAATCAATTTTATATATACCTGCATCCTCTCTTAGGTTCTTTTCCCATATAGGCCATTACAGAGTACTGAGGAGAGTTCTCTGTGCTATACAGTAGGCCCTTATTAGTTATATATTTTATATATATAATAGTAGTGTGTAAATGTCAGTCCCAGTTTCCCAATTTATCCCTTCCCTGCTTCTCCCCAGTGAGCATAAGTTTGGTTTCTACATCTATGACTCTATTTCTGTTTTGTGAATGAGTTCATTTGTATCATTTTTTAGCTTACACATATAAGTGATATCATATAATATTTATCTTTCTCTATCTGACTTTCTTTACTCAGCATGTCAATCTCTACGTCCATGCATGTTACTGCAAATGGCATTATTCCATTCTTTTCGATGACTAATATTCCATTGTATATATGTACCACATCTTCTTTATCCATTCCTCTATCAGTGGACATTTAGTTTGTTCCATGTCCTGATTATTATGAAGAATGCTGCAATGAACACTGAGGTGCATGTATCTTTTCAAATTATGGTTTCCCTGGTGGCTCAGAGGTTAAAGCATCTGCCTGCAATGTGGGAGACCTGGGTTTGATCCCTGTGTCGGGAAGATCCCCTGGAGAAGGAAATGGCAACCCACTCCAGTATTCTTGCCTGGAGAATCCCATGGACGGAGAAGCCTGGTAGGCTACAGTCCACGGGGTCGCAAAGAGTCAGACACGACTAAACGACTTCACTTTGGATATATGCCTAGAAGTGGGATTGCTGGATCATATGGTAGTTCTACTTTTAGTTTTATAAGAAACCTCCATACTTTTCTCTGTAGTGGCTGTATACATTTGCATTCCCACCAACAGTGTAGGAGGTTTCCCTTTTCTCAAACCCTCGCTAACAATATAGACTTTTTGATGATGGCCATTCTGACCAGTGTGAGGATACCTCGTTTTAGTTTTGATTTGTATTTTGCTAATAATTGGTGATGTTAAGCATCTTTTCATGTCCTTTTTGACCATCCCTGGTGGCTCAATGATAAGAATCCACCTGCCAATACAGGAGATGCGGGTTTGGTCCCTGGGTTGGGAAGATCCCCTTTGGGGAAGGAAATGGCAACCCACTCCAATATTCTTGCCTGGGAAATCCCATGGACAGAGGAGCCTGGAAGGCTATAGCCCACGGTGTCGTAAAAGAGTTAGACACAATTTAGCAACTAAACAACAGCAACAATGTCTTCTTTGGATAAATGTCTATTTAGATCTTCCATCTATTTGAAATATCACTTTTCCTCAGATTGCCTAGAATTAGAAAGCTGGAAAATGCCTATGGCAGACATATGTTGACCCTGATGTGCTGCCTGTGCTGTGGACAAATGTGGATATTCTAGAGAGCCATCTAGAAGTACTTAGTCACGTTACATATGTATCCTAGGACCCCTGAAACTCCTTGTGGGATAGTCTTTGGTGAGCTTCTTGCACAGAGCCATGAGAAATCCATCCCTAAAAAATTAAGAGTTAAGTATGGGAGATACACAGTGTGAAATATTATGTAGCTGCTAGAAGCAAAGAGCCAGATATGGGATTTGAACAATCATTCCCCACACCAGATCACCTAGGTCTGACTGTTGGTTTTGGCACCTGTCATTTGGCAAGTAACCTAACTTCTCTGTTTTTTAGTTTCTTCATCTGTAAAATGGGAAAAAAAAATAATAAAACATGTATCTCCAAGTTATGACAATTAAAAGAATTAATACTTGTAGAGTTCTTGGGATCTTGCATCATGTGAAAGAAAAAATACTACTATTTGTGTTTTTTAAATAAATAAAATGGACAGCAACACTGATTTTAGCCAATAAGGCTAAAATCAGAGTGTTGGTGGGACTGGTTCTTATCTAGAAGCTCTGGGAAAGACTCCGCCAAATCAGGTTGTTGGTAGAATTCAGGTCCTTGCAGTTGTAGGACTGAGGTTGCTGTGTTCTTGCTAGCTGTCAGCCAGGGACTGCTCTTAACTACTAGAGGTTACCCCACTCCTCATCACATGGCTCCTTTCAGCCTCAGTCAGTCATGGTGTATTGAATTGTTTTCATGCCTGAGTTCTCTCTGAGTTCTTCTTTTACAAGAAGCTGGAGAAAACCATTTTTAAAGAACTCATGTGATAGGTTAGGCCAACTGGGATAATTGTCTTATCTTAATGTCAATTGATTAGTAACTATAACTATATCCACAATATTGCTTTGTCAGGTAACATAATATCATCATGCCCCAGGGGCAAAGATTGGGATGGGGGGCATCTTAGAATTCTGCCTACCACAAGTGTTGATCTTAAAAAACAATATTCTAAGTAAAAGTAAGAAACAGATTGAGAAATATAATATAGTACTGGGATGACTCAGACGGTAAAGAATCTGCTAGCAATTCAGGAAACCTAGGTTCAATCCCCGGGTCAGGAAGATCCCCTGGAGAAGGGAATAGCTACCCACTCCAGTATTCTTGCCTGGGAAATCTCATGGACATAGGAAGCTGGTGGGCTACAGTCCATGGGATTGCAATGAGTTGGACACAACTGAGCAACTAACACATTCACTTTTCACTGGGATGGTTAATTCTATGTGTCAACTTGACTGGGCCACCAGGTACCCAGATATTCAGGTCAGTTCAGTCACTCAGTCATGTCTGACTCTTTGCAACCCCTTGGACTGCAGGATGCCAGGCTTCCCTGTCCATCACCACTCCCGGAGCCTACTCAAACTCATGTCTATCATGTCGGTGATGCCATCCAACCATCTCACCCTCTGTTGTCCCCTTCACCTCCCACTTTCAATCTTTCTCAGTATCAGGGTCTTTTCAAATGAGTCAGTTCTTCGTATCAGGTGGCCAAAGTATTGGAGTTTCAGCTTCAGCACCAGTCCTTTCAATGAATATTCAGGACTAATTTCCTTTAGGATGGACTGGTTGGATCTCCTTGCAGTCCAAAGGACTCTCAAGAGTCTTCTCCAACACCACACTTGAAAAGCATCAATTCTTCAGCGCTCAGCTTTCTTTATAGTCCGACTCTCACATCCATACATGACTAATGAAAAAACCATAGCTTTGGCTAGATGGACATTTGTTGGCAAAGTGATGTCTCTGCTTTTTAACATGCTGTCTAGGTTGGTCATAATGTTTCTTCCCAAGCGTCTTTTAATTTTATGGCTGCAGTCACCATCTGCAGTGATTTTGGAGCTCCCCCAAAATAAAGTCTGTCACTGTTTCCATTGTTTCCCCATCTATTTGCCATGTAGTGATGGGACCAGATGCCATGATCTTAGTTTTCTGAATGTTGAGTTTTAAGCCAACTATTTCACTCTCCTCTTTCACTTTCATCAAGAGGCACTTTAGTTCTTCTTTGCTTTCTGCCATAAGGGTGGTGTCATCTGCATATCTGGAGGTTACTGATATTTCTCCCTGCAATCTCGATTCCAGCTTGTGCTTCATCCAGCCCCACATTTTGCATGATGTACTCTGCATATAAGTCAAATAAGCAGGGGGACAATATAAAGCCTTGACATAATTCTTTCCCTATTTGGAACCAATCTGTTGTTCCATGTCCACTTCTAACTGTTGCCTGTTAACCTGCATACAGATTTTTCAGGAGGCAACTCAGGTGGTCTGGTATTCCCATCTCTTTCAGAATTTTCCAGGGTTTATTGTGATCCACACAGTCAAAGGCTTTGGCATAGTCAATAAAGCAGAAATAGATGTTTTTCTGGAACTCTCTTGCTTTTTCGATGATCCAACGGATGTTGACAATTTGATCTCTAGTTCCTGTGCCTTTTCTAAATCCAGCTTGAACATCTGGAAGTTCACGGTTTATGTACTGTTGAAGCCTGGCTTGGAGAATTTTGAGCATTACTTTAATAGTGTGTGAGATGAGTGCAATTGTCTAGTAGTTTGAGCATTCTTTGGCATTGCCTTTCTTTGGGATTGGAATGAAAACTGACCTTTTCCAGTCCTGTGGCCACTGCTGAGTTTTCCAAATTTGCTGGCATATTGAATGCAGCACTTTCACAGCATCATCTTTTAGGATTTGAAATAGTTCAACTGGAATTCCATCACCTCCACTAGCTTGTTCATCATGATGCTTCCTAAGGCCCACTTGACTTTACATTCTAGGATGTCTGGCTCTAGGTGAGTGATCATACCATTGTGATTATCTGGGTCAAGAAGATCTTTTTTTGTATAGTTCTTCTGTGTATTCTTGCCACCTCTTCTTACTATCTTCTGCTTCTGTTAGGTCCATACCATTTCTATCCTTCATTGTGCCCATCTTTGCATGAAATGTTCCCTTGGTATCTCTAATTTTCTTGAAGAGATCTCTAGTCCTTCCTACCCTATTGTTTTCCTCTATTTCTTTGCACTGATCACTGTGGAAGGTTTTCTTATCTCTCCTTGCTATTCCTTGGAACTCTGCATTCAAATGGGTATATCTTTCCTTCTCTCCTTTGCTTTTCACTTCTTTTCTTTTCACAGCTATTTGTAAGGCCTCCTCAGACAGCCATTTTGCCTTTTTGCATTTCTTTTTCTTGGGGATGGTCTTGCTCCCTATCTCCTGTACAATGTCATGAACCTCTCTTCATAGTTCTTCAGACACTCTGTCTATCGAAGCTAATCCCTTGAATCTATTCATTACTTCCACTGTATAATCGTAAGGGATTTGATTTATGTCATACCTGAATAGTCTAGTGGTTTTCCGTACTTTTTTCAATTTAAGTCTGAATTTGGCAAGAAGGAGTTCATGATCTGAGCCACAGTCAGCTCCCAGTCTTGTTTTTGCTGACTGTATAGAGCTTTTCCATCTTTGGCTGCAAAGAATATAATCAATCTGATTTCGGTATTGACCATCTGGTGTTGTCCATGTGTAGAGTCTTCTCTTGTGTTGTTAGAAGAGGGTGTTTGCTATGACCAGTGAGTTATCTTGGCAAAATTCTATTAGTATTTGCCCTGCTTCATCCTGTACTCCAATGTCAAATTTGCCTATTACTCCAGGTGTTTCTTGACTTCCTACTTTTGCATTCCAGTCCCCTATAATGAAAAGGACATCTTTTTTGGGTGTTAGTTCTAGAAGGTCTTGTAGGTCTTCATAGAACCATTCAACTTCAGCTTCTTCAGCATTACTGGTCAGGGCATGGACTTGGATTACTGTGATATTGAGTGGTTTGCCTTGGAAATGAACAGAGATCATTCTGTTGTCCCCAAAACAGATGGTTATGGTGGAGAGTTCTGATAAAACGTGGTCCACTGGAGAAGAGAATGGCAAACCACTTCAGTATTCTTGCCTTGAGAACCCCATGAACAGTATGAAAAGGCAAAAAGATAGGACACTGAAAGATGAACTCTCCAGGAGAGTTCATGCTACTGGAGATCAGTGGAGAAATAACTCCAGAAAGAATGAAGAGACGGAGACAAAGCAAAAACAACACCCAGTTGTGGATGTGACTGGTGATGGAAGTAAAGTCCAATGCCCTAAAGAGCAATATTTCATAGGAACCTGTAATGTTAGGTCCATGAATCAAGGCAAATTGGAAGTGGTGAAACAGGAGATGGTAAGAGTGAACGTTGACACTTTAGGAATCAGCGAACTAAAATGGACTAGAATGGGTGAATTTATCTCAGATGACCATTCTATCTACTATTGTGGGTAAGAATCCCTTAGAAGAAATGGAGTAGCCATCATAGTCAACAAAAGAGTCCGAGAAGCATTACTTTGGTGCAATCTCAAAAACGACAGAATGATCTCTATTCATTTCCAAGGCAAACCATTCAGTATCACAATAATCCAAGTCTGTGCCCCGACCCAGATATTAGATTAAACATTATTTCTGACCATGCCTGTGAGGATGCTTCTGGATAAGATTAATAATTGAATCAGTAGACTGAGTAAAGCAGATTGCTCTCCCCAGTGTGGGTGGGCCTCATCCAATCTACTGAAGGCCTGAATAGAATAAAAAGCTGAGTAAGAAAGAATCCTTTCTCTCAGCCTCTGTCTTCAAGTTGGGACATTTGGTCTTTACCTAGCTTTGGAGTAGATCTTAGACTGAACTACACCATCCAAGTCTCAGAATTCCAGAGACTCAAGTTTTCTGACTGAAGATCTTGGACTTCTCAGCCTTCAAAATCATGTTAGCCAATCTCTTATAGCATGCATGCACGCATGATAAGTTGCTTTAGTCATGTCTGACTCTTTGCAACCCCATGGACTGTAGACCACCAGGCTCCTCTGTCCATGGGATTCTCCAGGCACGAATACTGAAAGTGTTGCCATGTCCTCCTCCAGGCTCATAGAGTATATCTAAATCTAAATATCTAAATATATCTATATCTTTAATTCTCTTTCTAAGTATACCTCCTATTGGTTCTATTTCTCTGGAGAATCCAGACTTTTACAAATGGAATTATGAAAATTAACATATATACACCTAAAGCAACAATACACATTTTGCAAGAACATGTATAAGTGAACGTATTCTCACTAGATCCATGGTACTTCAGAGACTTGTACAGGCTGTTCCCAAGGGCTTCTCTTGGACATCTGCATGGCTCACGTGTTCACCTTCTTCTCATCTTTATTCAAATGTCACCTTCTGAGTAAGGCTTGCTTGGTCACCCTATTTAAAATAGCCCTACCCCCAGCATTTCCTCCTCTTCTTTTTCCTTCTTTAGAAGTCTGTATTAGATCATAAATGTACAGCATCTTCTTAAGACTACACAGGCACTTCAGTTTTTTAAAGGAATACATGTAAGCATATGTCTCATTATGCCATAATCTTGGATTACAGCTTTTTAAGAATTTGTGAGAAAAATCTTGAAAAAGGCTCCACATATCCCTCTACCTCTTCTTTGTTTTATTTTCTCCATAGTAATTATTACCCTTTAATACCAGTTGCTACTTAATTTTTCATTGCACATCCCTCACTGAATGTAGGCTCCCAGAAGGCAAGTTTTTTTTTATGTTATTCTGTTTTGATCACTGATGTGTTCCTAACCCTTTGAACTGACATATAATAGGCATACATACAATAAGTACTAGCTAAATGAATAATTACAAATATACTAGAATGCTTGCTTATGGGGCAAGTGAATGGGAGTGGAGATTTGGGATAAAATAGGATAAAAAACATAAAAGCAAAAGCCTGGAGCCTTGTGTGGACCAGCGATGATGATGCCAAGAACTGAGTCAATCCTCCACACCCAAGGCTGGCAACAACACAATGTTTACAAAATAGTGAAGTTGGTAGCCTCAGTGAAATCTTTGAGGTTCTTTAGCTAAAACAAGATCATAACTTCCTGGTAAGTGGCCTTGAGCTTGTTACTTGGCATTAACTGAACTTCTAGTTGTTTGTAGCTGAGAACAGAAATTGGGGTGTTCAGTTTTTCCTGATTTACTACTTGAGATTCTGTTTTGCTTGTAAATTACCTATAGTTGCTTGAAAGCATCAGTTCTTTCCTAAATACCTATTTGTCACTACATAAATTTAGTGTCCCAGTCTTGTACTATATCCAATATAAAAATTCAAATCTCTTTTAGAACATTCTCTATTGAAAGTTTTTATTATTGTCATAAACATTGAACTTGATGACTCTTTAAAATAGTGCCTCATGTTTTTTGCACTCCAGAGATAGAACTCAGAGAAATCAATGTAATCTTCGTATCACAAGTTCATTCTTTTATGGGACTTTCAAAAATCCAGGATGGCAGCTTAAGAGTCAAAGTAATGAGAGAGTCTTTTCATATATTTCTGCTACTTGTACTGCGTGCAGATATAAAACACAAGAGTTACACTTTTCATAACATGAGCTCACTGAAATGTCTAAGGCTATATCATGTTTGATGCTACATCAGTTTTTCATAGAAATGTGATTTGCCTTGAACTCCTTTACAGCAGTCTGGGGACTTTTTCTCCCTGCACTGTAGTGGAATCTTCCTGCAATGAGCAGATGTTATTTCAGTTTCCTGGACACTGTTGAATAGCACTGCTCAGTACACATGTTTTCTGTAGTGTCGATGTGAATGGAAAATTTGCTAACATAATGAACTTTTGTTAAATTTATGTTATCACTATCTGCCAGAAGCAAAGAGGTTATTACAAGGAAAACATGTCTTTCACCAAACTGAAGGAGCCAAATCGGGAGCACAAATAACCTACAAACAGTAGACTATAGGAAGTCAAAAGAGATTTTTGCCAAAGAATGGAAAAGCCTCCAAAGCTAGAAGGAAGAGTTCTTAAGAATAAATCACAGGCAAATTGATTAGAGATTAGATAGATATTATTGACTGTGATTCAAAAGGGCAACTTAGTGGTCCACAGGAAATAGTGGGCCAATAGAATTCATCTTCTTCCTTGGGCTTAAAAAAAAATGTTAGGAAGATTACTACTCCCAAATACTTCCCTGAAAGAAATGAGCTGGAACCACTGTATCAAATTTTGGACAACAACCACAATGTTCTAGGCCAAACTGACAAAAAATAAATGCAGATAAATCACTGTGGTTGCAATAGCATAAAAGAGATTCAAAGACCTAAAAAACGATATGGGGAGCTAGAGGCTATAATGTAGATCCTAGCATTAAAAATAGGCTGCTGGTCTGGCAGATTAGCAAAATACAAAAGTAGCTTATTCAAAACAAGGGCTCAAAATGGTTGGCAAGAGATTATAGGCCTTATAGCTCCCTTTTATGCCAAGTAAGCAAATGGAATCTAAAATAAAGGATTGGTTCACTGAACACTTGTCAGCTGGGGCTCTGCTGATCTAAGCTGTGTTGTGCTGTATTGTACACATCCCAGTATAGGTCTGTGGTTGGCTAGGGAACCTCTGTTCTATATGTATGTGTTTTGGTGCCCATGCTACAGGGAAATAGCTTCTTCTCTTGGCAATGGCAAAGTCATTGGTGGCCAATAGGAAATGTGTGAGGGATCTTAACGTTTAGTCTTAGAACTGGCACACTGTCATTTCCTTTTAGTTATTTCATTGGCCAAAACGATTTCATACTAGCCCCAAAGTCAAGGGGTGTGGAATGAGACTCTGCCCATAGAAAGGCTATGGCAATGGTAGATGAAGAGAGGTGTGAAGATTCTTATTTCAATACAAAGGCATATTTTATCAGTGCCCATGTTTGCCATTGTGTCTTTCTTCCCATTCCTTCTGTTTGGATTCAGATTTCTTCTTGCTGATAAAAAGATTCAGTAAAATTAGAATTGATGGGTACTTAACATAAAACATATATACCATAGTCCTAAATCCATCATCTTACTTAAATATGAAATTCTAGAGGCATTTCCACTAAGATCAGAAACTCAGCAAGAATACCTAATATCTCTATTACTATTCAGAATTGTACTAGAGATGTTAGCCAGTGCAATTCAACAAGAGAAATCTATTAAAAATAAAAGTTAGTAAAGAAAGAGTAATACTATCTCTATTTACCAGTATAGAAATTGATATCCAGGTGTATATGTTTGCCTTAGCTTTGCTTGCTAAGAATGCCTAGAAGCAATGGAGCCCAATGACCAGTGAGTATATGTAGAATAAAAGCTTGGTTTCAAAAAATAATTACTCAGTAAACAAAATTGTATGCACTCATAAAATACCTGATTTTAGGGTTGGGGATGGGAAAATACATGATATATCTGGAATATTTTGGAGCTAGTGAGAAAAATGATGGTAATCTGTCAAATGGATACAGGAACCAACTTGAAGGAGCTCTCAGTGGCCTAATCTGGGGAATTTGAACAACAAATCAAATAGAAATAGTAATGAATTAAAGCATATACAATAAAGGAATCATATTTGTGTTTCTATATAAAAAATAGGGGAGAGGAATAGCTTTTCTTTAAAAAAGAATTCCAGCTAATGAATGAAGCAAGAATGACGGCCGTCCATGGAATTTTCCAGGCAAGAGTACTGGAGTGAGTTGCCATTTCCTTCTCCAGGGGATCTTCCCAACCCAGGGATCGAACCCAGGTCTCCTGCATTGCAGGCAGACGCTTTGCCATCTGAGCCACCAGGGAAGCCAAATGAAAGTGAAAGTAGCTCAGTGCCAACTGTTTGCAACTCCATGGACTAGTTCTCCAGGCCAGAATACTGGAGTGGGTAGCTTTTTCCCTTCTCCAGCGGATCTTCCCAACCCAGGAGTCGAACCAGGGTCTCCTGCGTTGCAGGTGGATTCTTTACCAACTGAGCTATCAGGGAAGCCCCAAATAGAAAATTGCTCTTCAGCATATAAGTAGTGGGTGAAAAGATCATGAAAAACAGAATACTTATGTAATATTAAAGTATCTCTCTGGAAGATATTTATTAATTAAATAGGAGAAAATATCTTTACAGTGGAGAAACCTGGAAGATGCCACTTAACATTGTGATTACAGTTTACATTATCAGTAATTAGACTGATTGACATCTTGTGCCTCCTAATATGACACACTGGGAAGAACACATCACTTCTGTGGAATTCTTTCTAAAAATGCATAGCAGACTTTAATAATGAGAATTTATCACAGACTCAAATAAAGGAACCATCTACAAATGAACTGTTTAGTACTTTTCCAGAGTGCCCAGATCATCAGAGGCAAAGACTGAAAAACTACTATTGATAGAAGAAGACTAAAAAGATATTACAGTTGATGCAACATGTGATTTTTAGATTTGATCTTGAACCAGTAAATACTGGTTAAAGGATGTTAATGGGAAATTGGTGAAATTTGAATGAAGTCTAAATTATTAGATAATAATGCTGTATCAATGCTAATTTTCTGATTTTGATAATTGTATGGTAGATGTGTGAAATATTAGTATCTGTGGAAGCTGGCTGAAGAGTACCATCATCCTTCCATATCCACTGGAGTTGATTCCAGGAATCCCTGCAGATGCTAAAATCTGTGAATGCTCAAGTCCCTTATTACACTGGTGTAGTATTTACATATAACCTATGCACATCTTCCTGTATATTTTAAAGCATCTCTAGATTACTTATAGTACCTAATGTGATGTTAATGTTATGTAAATAGTTGCTGGTGCTCAGCAATTTTAAGTTTTGATTTTTGGAATTTTCTGGAATTTTTTTCTGAATATTTTCCATCTGCAGTTGGTTGAATTTGTAGATACAGAACCCATGGATAGATAAGGTAACTGTATGCATAAATTCATTGTATTATTTTTTCATTTTCATAAATCTGAAATTATTTCATTATAAAATAAATCTTCAAAAAGGAAAAAAGACATAGCAAATGGAAAATTCATAACTAGAATATCTTTCATACCTAGAAAGAGATAGCAAGTTTTCATAGAAATAGCATCAGATTTATATCAGGAAAGCTTATTCATGTCTTTTGGCTCTTTAGCCTTGAACTAGGCACCTATGAAGAATCCACCTGCATCGTCTCCTGGTTCTCCAAGGAGATGCAAGTTTGATACCTGGGTTGTGACGATCCCCTGAAGGAGGAAATGGCAACCCACTCCAGTATTCTTGCCTGGAAAATCCCGTGGACAAAGGATCCTGGAGGGCTACAGTCCATAAAGTCATGAAAGAGTCAGACACGACTGAGCACAAGATGGATGGAAGGTAGATTCTTTGTTTGTAAAATGAGGAATATAATTTGTCTGACCATTTTGAGTATCAAATAAGGTAAAATTGATTTTTTTATAAGGCCCTTTAATCTATAAATTACTGTACTTGTTGTTTAGTTGCGAAATTGTGTCTGACTCTTTTGCAACCCTATGGGTTATCCATGGGATTTTCCAGGCAAGAATACTGAAGTGGGGTGCCATTTCCTCCTACAGGGGATCTTCCCTACCCAGGGATCGAACCTGTGTCTCCTGAGTCTCCTGCATTGCAGGTGGATTCTTTACCACTGAGCTACTGGGGCTGAAAGCCAGGCCTTGATGGATAGCAAGGCAAGGTGATACACCTGAGGATAAACCACATTCCTGCCACATGCATAAAGAAAAGTTTTGGAGTACTTTTAAGAGATACGGATAAAGGGCCTGGATCTCCCTATGGAAGGGACCCCACGAATATATACACGAATCCTGGCCACACAGACTAACATGTTTGTCATATGTTTCAGTCTTAATGTAGAAAAAGATGGCAGATTACCATTTGGAAATGTGTTGTTTGGTGACTCTCATCTGGATGGACAAATAATCAACATTGTTTATGCTGTATCCCTGAGCTGGAGGTTACCCAGTCAAGAGCCTGGCTGTCATGGATAGGCGTGTGGATGGGGCCTTTCCAGCACTGATCCTGGAGGCCTCCTTGATTCAGCACCAACACACATCCCCTGGGGGTATTCACCGTGGTGCTGGGTTGAACTCCTGATCTATCTCTGAACTCCTGATGGGTAGGGGGTAGAGTTCTGCTATGTGTTATTTGTGTTTCTATGCCTCTGGTCTCAGGAAACACTGATAAGAGTGGTAACTACAGTATTAATACAGTCAGCTCTTGAACAACACAAGTGTGAATTGCACAAGTCCACTTACATGCAGATTTTTTTTTCAATAACTATACTGAAAGAACTTTTTGGGATTTGTGGCAACTTGAAAAAACTTGCAGATGGATCTTGCAGCCTAGGAATAGCGAAAAAGTAAGAAAAAGGTACATCATGAATGCATAAAATATATGTAGGTATACATATAACGGGCTTACCTTGTGGTTCAGCTGGAAAAGAATCTGTCTGCACTGTGGGAGACCTGGGTTCGATCCCTGGGTTGGAAAGATCCCCTGGAGAAAGGAAAGGCTACCCACTCCAGTATTCTGGCCTGGAGAATTCCATGAACTGTATAGTCCATGGGATCGCAAAGAGTTAGATATGACTGAGCAACTTTTGGGCTTTCCTGGTGGCTCAGCTGGTAAAGAATCTGCCTGCAATGTGGGAGACCTGGGTTCGATCCCTGGCTTGGGAAGATACCCTGGAGAAGGGAATGGCTACACTCCAGTATTCTGGTCTGGAGAATTACATGGACTATATAGTCCATGGGGTCGCAGAGAGTCGGGCACAACTGAGCGACCTTCACTTATACGTGCAATATTGGAAAAGGAAATGGCAACCCACTCCAATACTCTTGCCTGGGAAATCCCATGGACAGAGGAGCCTGGTGGGGTCACAAAGAAGTTGGACACAGCTGAGCAACTTAACAACTACAATACATATAACATACAAAATATGTGTCACTCGACTATGTTTTGGGGAGGTTTCTGGTCCACAATAGACCATCAGCAGTTGAGTGTTTTGAAGTCAAAAGTTCTGTGCAGATTTTTTACTTCAGAGGTGGGAGGGTGGTCACTGTCCCTAAACTCACCCAAGTTGTTCAGATGTCAACTGTAATATTTATTGAGCATTTGTGGTATACCAGGCACAGTTCTAAACAGCAGCCCCAATGAGTAGCAATCATTTTAGAAATGAGAAAATGGGACAGAGAGTGACCTGCCCAGGGCCACTTAACTGGGGAAACGGAGTCAGAGTTTAAACCCAAGCAGCCTCTCTCCTGACCATGCTATCTCCACCCCAGGCTACTGTGAAGATCAAGACAGAAAAAAATATCTGAAAGAGATTATATAAAATCATAAAGCAGGACTTACAGAAGGAAGGCCTATTTATCGCTTGGAAGGCAATCTGCAGCACCTACCTTGGCAGCATTTGCTGATAATTCCACATTTAAAATTTGACTTAAGAATAAAAAGGAGTATTGAAAAATCTCTTTATTTTTTAAAACTATAAGCTGGTTGAGAAGGGGTGTCTTGCTAACTGGGAAGAATGGACAAGGTATGGTTTGGCTGAGCTAATTTTTCCAGTTCTCTGAATGCAAAATTTAATCCAGGCCACAGTGTCAGTTTTTCAGCAGAGGTTTTCTGTGGTCTGATTTGTCTAGTTACATTTCCTTTCACTCTGCTTTTAGGGTGAAGAAGCTTAATTTAATTTGCAAGTTAAAAAAAAATGTTTTCTTTCACATGTTTTGTGACATATTAATGCATGAAAGGATTAATTAGCATAAGAGATTAATTACAAAGCACTTGAACTAAATGAATGCTAATTATGATGAAAGCTGAACATAACCACTTCATTAGCAGAACAGGGAAAATAAAAATGCATTTTGCCTACCACATGACAGGTGAGCGCAGGCAGGTAGGCTAGGTTTCAGAACAGCACAGAAGCCTGGTGTTTGGTATCCAGCTAGTGGGCTGAGTCGCAGGGCAATGGCAGTCTTACAGAGTCCCAGATGGGTGCACTTGACCTCCACATTCCCTGACTAAACAAAATCATGTTTGGACGAGCTCCCAAGTATTTTGAAACACTGTTAGTGACATGACTAGGTTCAGCAGCTGGTAGGCTATTTATTTACCTCTTTGTGCTCTGATAGCTTCTTCACCCTCCTTTGAAGGCACCTCTTCTGTCTGTTCCTTAAATATGACATTCCTTACTGGGCTAGCCCTGGTCTCTTTTCACCCCACATGCCCTCCTTAGTTTGTTGTATTCACTCCCGTAGACATAAATACAAACTATGTGCTGAATTACTTCAAATCTTTTCCCCTGGACCCTCTGTCATAAGTTTCCCTGGCTATTATTCATCACCATCTTGATGCTTCACAGGCATTTCAAAACAAACTGTCCACAAAAGAGCCTGTTATCCTTCTGAATTCCCTGTCCTGCTTTGTGCCCATCCACCTAGCTCAGCCAATCAGAATTACAGAATTGTCACTGCTCTCATTTCCACCTCATTGTTTTTCTAGCAACAGTTTTTATTGAGATATATAATTCACATATCATAAAACTTACCTTTAAAATACATAAATCAATAACTTTTACTATAGTCAGAGTTGTGCAACTGTGACCACAGTCAATTCTAGAGCATGTTTCATCACCCCACGAAGAGCACCCCTTAGTTATTTTCCCAATCCCTCCTCCTCCCAGCCTCTGGCAACTACTAATCTACTTTATACCTCTATAGTTGGCCCAATTCTGTATATTTCATATGAATGGAATTATACAATGAGTGGCCTTTTGTGATTTACTCCTGTCACTTAGCAAAATGTTTTGAGGTTCATCCCTGTTGAAGCAAGTATGGTACTTTAATTCTTTTCAACGGCTAAATGTTCGATAGTGCTCATTGTTTCTTGAATGGACAATTGTATAAATTCCCAACTTGTTCTTGTGCTTCTAGTCCTACCCCCTCTAGCCCATTTTCTACTGTTTCCAGAGGAATCTGTAAGCATGATCTGATTACATCCTGCTTCGAATCTTTTGGTGGCTCCTTGCAGAAGGAAATCTAAACTGCTGAGCATGGTGTACAGCTCTAGGGGGCTCCCATTGACTACCCAGCTTCTCTCCCACCCTTCCCCTCTTGCGTCCTGGGCACAGCCAGAGGAGACCACCTACTCTGCCTGTTCTATGTGGAGTGACCTCTTCCTCTCTTTGCAGGTGCAGCCTCTCTGCCAGGAGTGTCCTTGCTCATAAACTCTGCCAAGCACATGCCTTCTTACCTTTCTCTTCTTATATGTCAGCTCCTCCTTGTTTATCCATGGGATCTTGACATCAAGGAAAGTTTCCTTCCTTACACTGACCTTATAAAAGTTAACCGACTTGGCAAACAGGTTCTGTTAGGGTTTGTATCCCTTGCTATAATTATTTGTGAATATCTGTGAACTTAAATCCAGGAGCTCAGTTTTGCTTCTCACTTTATCCTTGGGGTCTGGTACAGAGTCTTGAATACAGGCAGAAGTTGATAACTGTTTGTTAAATAAATAAATGCTTGGAGATAGAGAGAAGCATAATAGTTTAAGTAGTCCTATTAGTAGCTTACAAACTCATAAACAGTGTGAATAATTTTGAGCACAGGGGTAATAATCGGGGTTACTAAATATCAGACTATTCCAGGAAAAGTAGAAGCAGAGTTACTATTAAAAATAATAGAAATTTTATTGTCTGGGATTGGCTTAATTTATTTATCAAAAATTTACTAGAAAATTGCTGACCACTCTGTTTCATGATGACACTAGTAGCTTAAGGATCTCAGTAAATAACTGGTTCATAAGAAAAATCTGCTTTTGCATTTCAGTGTGCAAAGTGCATTCCTCCTGTGTACAACGAGTTAAAAAATTTTTTTTTATTTGTCTGTGCTGGTCTTAGTTGCAGCATGTGGGGATCTTTAGCTGCTGCATATGGAATCTAGTTCCCTGACCAGGGATCGAATCCAGGACCCCTGCATTGGGAGTATACAGTCTTAGCCACTGAACTATCAAGGATGTCCTTGTACCATGAATTTTGATCATGAAATTCTTGTAGTAACTGAAGGCATGATCAATATATGGAGGTATCAAAGAGCTCTGTTGCCACACACTAAATCCAAGAAGCCAAATAGAATTTCCTCTTTTCAGGAAGTGCATGGTTAACTCTTGCTGAATTGATCAGCACTCTATACCTTGTTCTGATTATTGACATTAATCCCATGGTTTGCATTTGATAGTTTTTTTTTTACTTCTTCTGGAGAAGGCAATGGCATCCCACTCCAGTACTCTTGCCTGGAGGGTCCCATGGATGGAGGAGCCTGGTAGGCTGCAGTATTATAGGGGACTGGAATGCAGAAATAGGAAGTCAAGAGATACGTGGAGTAACAGGCAAATTTGGCCTTGGAGTACAGAATGAAGCAGGGCAAAGGCTAACAGTTTTGCCAAGAGAACACACTGGTTATAGAAAACACCCTCTTCCAACAACACAAGAGAAGACTACACGTGGACATCACCAGATGCTTCACTAATGCTGAAATTAGATTGATTATATTCTTTGCAGCCAAACATGGAGAAGCTCTATAAAGTCAGCAAAAACAAGACAGGGAGCTGACTGTGGCTCAGATCATGAACTTATTGCCAAATTCAGACTTAAATTGAAGAAAGTAGGGAAAACCACTAGACCATTCAGGTATGACCTAAATCAAATCCCTTACGATTATACAGTGGAAGTGAGAAATAGATTTAAAGGACTAGATCTGATAGACAGAGTGCCTGATGAACTATGGACAGAGGTTCGTGACATTGTACAGGAGACAGGGATCAAGACCATCCCCAAGAAAAAGAAATGCAAAAAGGCAAAATGGTTGTCTGACAAGGCCTTACAAATAGCTGAGGAAAGAAGAGAAGTGAAAGGTAATGGATAAAAGGAAAGATATACGCATTTGAATGCAGAGTTCCAAAGAATATCAAGGAGGGATAAGAAAGCCTTCCTCCATGCAAAGAAATAGAGGAAAACAATAGAATGGGAAAGACTAGAGATCTCTTCAAGAAAATTAGAGATACCAAGGGAACATTTCATGCAAAGATGGGCACAATGAAGGACAGAAATGGTATGCACCTAACAGAAGCAGACGATATTAAGAAGAGGTGGCAAGAATACACAGAAGAACGATACAAAAAAGATCTTCACGACCCAAATAATCACAATGGTATGATCACTCACCTAGAACCAGACATCCTAGAATGTGAAGTCAAGCGGGCCTTGGGAAGCATCACTACGAACAAAGCTAGTGGAGGTGATGAAATTCCAGTTGAGCTATTTCAAATCCTAAAAGATGACGCTGTTGAAAGTGCTGCACTCAATATGCCAACAAATTTGGAAAACTCAGCAATGGCCATAGGACTGGAAAAGGTCAGTTTTCATTCCAATCCCAAAGAAAGACAATGCCAAAAATGCTCAAACTACCGCACAATTGTACTCATCTCACATAAGCCAGGCTTCAACAGTACATAAACCATGAACTTCCAGATGTTCAAGCTGTATGAGATCAAATTGCCAACATCCGTTGGATCATCAAAAAAGGAAGAGAGTTCCAGAAAAACATCTACTTTTGCTTTATTGACTTTGCCAAAGCCTTTGACTGTGTGGATCACAACAAACTGTGGAAAATTCTGAAAAAGATGGGAATACCAGACTACCTGACCTGCCTCCTGAGAAATCTGTATGCAGATCAAGAAGCAACACTTAGAGCTGGACATGGAACAACAGACTGGTTCCAAATCAGGAAAGGAGTACGTCAAGGCTGCATATTGTCACCTTGCTTATTTAACTTATATGCAGAGTACATCATGCAAAATGCTGGGCTGGATGAAGCACAAGCTGGAATGAAGATTGCTGGGAAAAATATCAGTAACCTCAGATACTCAGATGACACCACCCTTATGGCAGAAATTGAAGTGAACTAAAGAGCCTCTTGATGAAAGTGAAAGAAGAGAGTGAAAAAGTTGGCTTAAAACTCAACATTCAGAAAACTAAGATCATGGCATCTAGTCCCATCACTTCATGGCAAATAGATGGGGAAACAGTGGAAACAGTGAGAGGCTTTATTTTGGGGGAGCTCCAAAATCACTGCAGATGGTGACTGCAGCCATTAAATTAAAAGATGCTTGCTCTTTGGAAGAAAAGCTATGACCAACCTAGACAGCATGTTAAAAAGCAGAGGCATTACTTTGCCAACAAAAGTCCGTCTAGTCAAAGCTATGGTTTTTCCAGTAGTCATGTATGGATGTGAGAGTTGGACTATAAAGAAAGCCAAGTGCTGAAGAATTGATGCTTTTGAAGTGTGGTGTTGGAGTAGACTCTTGAGAGTCCCTTGGACTGCAAGGAGATCCAACCAGGCCATCCTAAAGGAAGTCAGTCCTGAATATTCATTGGAGGGACTCATGCTGAAGCTGAAACTCCAATACTTTGGCCATGTGATGCAAAGAACTGACTCATTTGAAAAGACCCTGATTCTGGGAAAGATTGAAGACGAGAGGAGAAGGGGACGACCAAGGGTGAGATGGTTGGATGGCATCACTGACGCAATGGACACGAGTTTGAGCAAGCTTCAGGAGTTGGTGATGGACAGGGAAGCCTGTCGTGCTGCAGTCCATGGGGTCGCAAAGAGTCTTACTTGACTGAGCGACTGAACTGAAATGAAGATTTTAAAAAGATTTCAGTTTTGAGGAGTCCTTGCTCTCTCTAACTCATAACAATGGTATGAGACTGTCCTTTTGCAATTCTTATCAGAGATGGAATTGTAAAAGTTAACTGACTTGGCAAACAGGTTTACAAGGTATGCAGTGTTCAAAGGCAGATCATAGCTGTTATGTGTGCAGCACACAGTGCTCTGTACCCATCTTCTCAAATGTCCAGCGTTAGTGAAAGTCAAATGGGTAAGCTACCTGAACATCTTTTTCTCTTTCCCTTTCTGCCTTTCCCCTTCTCTCATTGGAAAATTACTTGAATTAGCTAGTTGGACTCTTAGAATTTAGATTCTGATTGGTAAATACTTACAAATAGCTGTCAACTTCCCTCCCCAGGGCAATCCAGGGTGGATCTGTGGAAGCTGAATGCTCATAAGAAGAAGGAAGGATAATGAATTTATATAAAGAACCTCGTTTCCAGTGTCCTGGCTAAGGGCAAGCCTTCATATACATTATCAAGTTCTTTATTGCCTCACAAGTTACCATTAGGCCATCTCAGAATCCTAGACCTCTGGTGCCTGAGAGAGAGCAGGGACAATCAGCTTCTGAAAAAACATGGCCTTGCACATACTCTATGCCATATCAAGTTTTTAAGGAACGTTTGGGTGATGCACAGACCCTGATGTTAATCTGCAAAAATATACTTGATTGAATCCTTTTGTTCTCTGAACTCTTAATGCATTGACTGGTTTTATTACCCAAGTAATATGAAGTCATACATCGCTCTTTTTGTTTGCTAGTTGTTTCCAGTGTTAACCTTTTCTTCCAATTGGATTTTAAGAATACTGAAAGCAGGGTCTGGGCATTTAGACTTTTCATTTTATAGCAAAATCAGTCAGTACTGGGCAAGACTCTATGATACTGGTTTTGGACTAGCATTCCTACTGATTACAGTGATAAAATCTCAAAAATTACTTTGTCCCAGTCAAAATCCTGGCAAATTATTTTGTAGATATTGACAAACTGATCCTAATTATCTGGGGAGGCAAAAAGATCCAGAATAGTATCACACAGTCTTGAAGAAGAAGAACGAAAGTCAAAAGGAGAGAACAAGTCAGGCACTACTTGATTTCAAGATGTACTATTTCTTGATTTCAAGAAATAGTAACTTTCAAGTTACAGTGATCAAGACAGTGTGGTATTCTTTCTTATTGGGTTTGTCTTCATATTACTGAGTTGTAAGAGTCTTATATATATCCTGAATACAAATCTTTGATAAATGTGTTGTGACTATACTCTTGCTCAGTTTGTGGTTTGCCTTTTCAACTTAATGGTGCCTTTTGAAGGGGGCTTTCCAGGTGGCACTAGTGGTAAAGAACCTACCTGCCAATGCAGGAGACATAAGAAAAATGGGTTTGATTCCTGGGTGGGGAAGATCCCCTGGAGAAGGAAATGGCAACCCACTTCAGTATTCTTGCCTGGAGAACCCCATGGAGAGGGGAGCCTGGTGGGCTACAGTCCATAGGGTTGTAAAAAGTTGGATTCGACTTAAGCAACTTAGCATGCCTTTTAAAGAGCGAACATTTTTTTATTTTGATAAAAAGTTAAAAAAAAAAAAAGACAATGTGGTATTGGCAAAATAATAGACAAGCAGATCAGTGGAACAGAATGGACAACCCAGAATCAGACCTACATAAAGAGAGTCAACTGATCTTTGACAAAGGAGCAAAGGAAATACAATGGAGAAAAGATAGTCTTTTCAACAGACAGTGCTGGAACAATTGGACATCCACATGCGAAAATAATTTAGACAGACTTTACAACCACATGAAGACAGACTTTACAACCTTCACAAAAATTTACTTGAAAGGGACCATAGATCTAAATGTAAAATGCAAAACTAATAAACTCCTGGAAGTTAACATTGGAGAAAGTCTAGATAATTTTGAGTATGGCAATGACTTTTAAAATACAACACCATGGCACAACTCGTGAAAAAATAACTGATACGCTGAACTTCATTAAAATTAAAAACTCCTGCTCTCAAAAGACACTGTCAAGAAAATAAGAAGACAAGGCACAGCCTGGCTGAGGATATTTGCAGAAGAAATATTTGATAAAGGACTGTTATGGAAGACATACAAAGAACATTTAAACTTAGCAATAAGGAAATGAACAACCTAATTAAAAAATGAGCAAAAGACCTGAATAGAAACTTCAACAAGCAAAATATACAGATGTGAAATAAACATATGAAAAGATGTTCCACATCATGTGTCATAAGGGAAATGCACATTAAAGCAACAATGAGCTATTTCTACACACCTGTTAGAATAGCTAAAATCCAAAACACCGATAACAAATGCTGGTGAAGATGCAGAACATCAGAAACTCTCATATATTTCTGGTGGGAATGAAAACTGGTACAGCCACTTTAGAAGACATTTTGTCTTACAAAATTAAGCATACTCTTAAGGTACAATCCGGCAGTCATACTCTTTGGTATTTACCCAAGCTAGCTGAAAGCTTATATCCACACAAACAAATGCACATATATGTTTATAAAAGCTTGATTCATAATTGCAATTGCCAGAACTTGGAAACAACCAAGATGTCCTACAATAGGGGAATGAATGAATAAAATGTGGTACATCCAGACAATGGAGTATTATCCAGCATTAAAAATAGGTGAGCTATCAAGCCATGAAAAGACATGAAGGAAACTTAAATTCATATTCCTAAGTGAAAGAAACTAATCGGAAAAGATTACATACTATATGAGTCCAACCATATGACATTCTGTGCTTAGTCGCTCAGTTGTGTCTGACTTCTCATGACTGTATGGACTGTACCCTGCCAGGCTCCTCTGTCATGGGGATTCTCCAGGCAAGAATATTGGAGTGGGTTGCCATGCCCTCCTCCAGGGGAACTTCCCAACCCAGGGATTGAATCCAGGTCTCCCGCATTGCAGGTGGGTTCTTTACCATCTGAGCCACCATGGAAGTCCATATGACATTCTGGAAAGGGCAAAACCATGTAGGCTGCAGTCCTTGGGGTCGCTAAGAGTCAGACATGACTGAGCAACTTCACTTTCACTTTTCACTCTCATGTACTGGAGAAGGAAATTCAACCCACTCCAGTGTTCTTACCTGGAGAATCCCAGGGACGGGGGAACCTGGTGGGCTGCTGTCTATAGGGTCACGCAGAGTTGGACATGACTGAAGCGACTTAGCAGCAGCAGCAGCATGAAGACAATAAAAAGATCTGTGGCTGCCAAGAGATAGAGGGGAAGGGGGCAGAGCACAGAGGATTTTAGGACAGTGAAACTACTCTGTATGATACTATAATGACGGATACATGTCATTGTATATTTATCAAAACCCATAGACTATTTAACACAAAGAGTGAATGGATAAAGAAGATGTGGCACATATGTACAATGGAATATTACTGAGACATAAAAAGGGACAAAATTGGGTCATTTGTAGAAATGTGGATGGACCTAGAGTCTGTCATACAGAATGAAGTAAGTCAGAAAGAGAAAAGCAAATATTGTATATTAATGTATAAATGTGGAATCTAGAAAAAATGGTCCAGATGAACCTATTTGCAAGGCAGGAATAAAGACACAGACATAGAGAACAGACATGTGGATATGGTGGGGGAAGAGGAGGTGGAACGAATTGGGAGATTAGGATTGACCTATATACACTACCATGTGTTAAATGGATAGCTAATGGGAATCTGCTTATAGCACCCGGAGCTCAACTAGGTGCTCTGTGATGACCTAGAGGGATGGGATGGGGGAGGTGTTGGAGAGAGGTCCAAGGGGGAGGGAATATATGTATACACGTAGCTAATTCAACCCATTGTACCACAGAAACTAACACAACACTGTAAAGAAATCATACTCCAATTTTTAAAAGAGTGAAGTCTAATGTAAACTACAGTGATAACATTGTGTCAACAGAGATTCATCACTTGTATTAATTGAACCACTTTGGTGTGAAATGTTGATAGTGAGGATGTGCGTGTGGAGAAGATAGGAAGTATATGGAGTAGCCTGCCAGGCTCCTCTGTGCATCGGATTTCCTAGGCAAGAATACTAGAGTGGGTTGCCATTTCCCTTCTCCAGGGGATCTTCCCAACCCAGGGCTTGAACCTGGGTCTCCTGCCTTGCAGGCAGATTCTTTACCATCTGAGCCACCAGGAAAGCCCCCAAAACTTCTCTAAATATTAACATCTGGTTGTTTTTTTTTTTTTAATTTACTTTTTGGAGGCACTGGAGAGTGACCCAGAGATGGAAGAGAGTGCCCCAGAGATGGAAGAGAGTGCAGGGATTTGTCCTTTGAAAGAAAACCCCACTGTGTGAGAGCATTCTCAGTCTGTGCACCCTGGGGGACAAAGTCAGACTGGAGGTGACTGTCTTATGGAACTGAGAAGTCAAAAGTGGAGTCTGGGAATACCAAAGCAGCTGGATATTAAAAAGATAAATAGTATAAGAGAGATCTACAGAGCAGGGAATCCAAAATCTACATGAAAACTCCCCACAAATTATTGGCAGATATGGAACTGGGCACGCATTGATGAGATTTTCAAGATGCCCCAATGAAAAGCATCATCTGAGAGGCTGAAAAAGTTAACCAGAAACTTTTGCAGATGTCCACTGCCAGGGAGACGGGAAATTGGAGTTCTTATCCTGCTAAGTTAGATGAGATTGGTAAATACCCCAGGCTGTCCATTGAATTCATATAAGGGCTATGCCTTAGAAATAAAGACAACATCTAGGGATTAAGAAACCCACCCTAAGATTAATGGCAAAACCTGTATAGGAGACCTGAACAAAACCTAAACCAGGCCTTCAATAGATAGATGATTCATTCATAATTTAGAACAAATAGTAATGCTTTTAGAGGAAGATAACAGGATCCAGAACTTCTAAAATGTATCATCTACAGCGTTTGGACTACAGTTAAAAATAAAAAACACTGAAAACAAACACAAAATTTTCCATAAAGTAAAATCCAAGCACAGATATTTTCACTAGTGAATTTTGTAAAACCTTTAAGAAAGAAATAAGATCAGATCAGTATTACACAAACTCTTCCAAACAGAGAAAGAGGGATCACTCCCCACTGTTTTGGAGATACTCATGTTGTGATGTATACTTGTATTTCAATCTTTATCATTCTCTTATATGAATATACAATGATTTAAAGCTGTTATGAGCACTGCCACATAAGTGTTTTGTGGACAGAGATTTTTAATTTGTATCAGTAAATATCTAAGAGTGGAATTGCTAGGTTGTAAGGGAGGCCTGGCGTGCTGCAGGCCATGGGGTTGCAAAGAGTTGGACACAACTGGGCGACTGAACAAGGCAGGTGTATGTCTAATGTTATGCTACAAACTGAAATTGACCTCTCGTCCGTTGACCTCTCATTGGTTTCTGCTGCTGCTGAAAACCCATGACACTTTTCTGGCCTTACTCTTCTTTTCTGTAAAAGGAAAATTCAGATGATTTTATCTCTAGACCCTTCTGTTCTCAAATACCATAATTACATGATTAAGCTATTTCCAGTTGTTCTAGTTTTTAACTAATGTTATATTTGAAAGTAATATCAAACTTATAAAGTTGCAGAAATGAATGTAGTACAAGAATCCACATACCCTCATTTTATCTAAATTTTTTTGTTTACATTTATTCCATTTGCTTTATCATTTGTGCCATCTGTATCTATATAGCTATAATTATATTTATTTACATGGACTTTTCCATACTACTTGAGGATAAATTATATACACATCATGATCCTTTATCCTGAAGTACTTTAGTGTGTACTTCCTAGGAGGAGGGCTATTTTCTTACATAACCACATTACAGTTATCAACTTGATAAGTTTATGTTGATATAATATTTTAATCTAGTCTATTCTCCATACATAATGTCCTTTAAAACATTTTACTTCCCTTCAATGCAGGATTCAGTCTAGGTGCAGGCACTGCATTTAATTATCATGTCTCTTTAATTTGGAACCTTCTTTAATTTGGAACATTTCCAGTCTTTCTTTGTTTTTTAAGACATTAACTTTTTTAAAAAATAATTTTTACTGGAGTACAGTTGCTTTACAATGTTGTGTTACTTTCTGCTGTACAGCGAAGTGAATCAGTTCTATGTATACATGTATATCCACCCACTTTTTAAAAAATTTCCTTCCCATTTGGCACAGAGTATTGAGTAGAGTTCCCTGTGCTATATAGTAGGTTCTCATTAGTAATCTATTTTACACATAGTAGTGTATACATGTCAATCCTAATCTCCCAATTCATTCTACCCCACTTCCCCCCTTGATATCTACAAGTTTGTTCTCTACATCGTGTCTCTATTTCTGCTTTGTAAATAAATTCATTTGTACCATTTTTCTAGATTCCACATGTAAGCAATATTATATGGTATTTTTTTCTCTTTCTGACTTTACTTCATTCTGTATAACAGTCTCTAGGTCCATTCACATATGATATTAACATTTTTGAAGAATATAGTACCTCTTCATTTTTATTTTAATAGAAACTTCCTCATTTTCTGTCTGCCTGATTAGGTTCAGGTTATTCATTCTTAGCTTAAGTATTACATATGTAGATGAAGTTGACTCCCTTTGGAGGTATCACATGGCAGCTTCATTTTAACAGAAACAGAAGCTCTAATGTGAAGGGATGACATTTTTAGCATGATTTTCAGGATTTAGTGCTGGAGATGTGATGCATTTTCTGCTGAATTTTCACTTGACCCTTTCATTCATTCACACAAGTATTAATTGAGTATCTGCTATATACCAGACACTGTCCTAGTTGCTGAGAATATCATGGCAACCTAGAAAGGCACAATTTTCTCTCTTTGTTGAGTTTATATTTTTATCAGAGCTTTAGACAAGAAAAAATAAATACTGTAATGTGGATCTTGAGAGGGGAATGAAAATACAAAGATGATGTGGTGAACAGTGGCAGGGGCCATGGATTTGAGGGGGCTAATTTAATCATTTGAGCTGAGAACTGAATGAACAAAAGGAACCGAATACAATGGCCTTAAGGCGAGACAGAGAAAGGAGACATTTAGCCTGAAATCAAGAAAACCTCAGAGGTCCATTTCCAAGGGCATTTTAGAGCTTAATCTCACCATTCTCAGTATGATTTCCAAAATATCAACACAATTTCATTCTCTTTCATTCAATTTCATAACTTTTCCTATCCTTCCATCTTACCTGCCCTAATGCCTCTGCTCTAACAATTTTTAAAGAATCATTTTTAAAGAGATTTGGGGGAATTCCCTGGTGGCCCAGTGGCTAGGACTCCATGTTTTCACTACCAAGGGCCAGAGTTCAATCCCTGGTCAGGGAACTAAGATCCCACAAACCATGCATGCTGTGCCCTCTCAAAACAAAACAAACTAGCCAAAACAACCAAAAAACTAACCACCACCACCACCACCACCCCCCCCAGAAAACCCCACGAAGGAATCACTGAGATTTTCGATCTCAATGACCCTACCTTTTTTTTTATTTCCCACCACCCTCAGGTCTGCATTTCTGTCCTTAAGGTTCTACGGTCATGCATTCCTAAACTCCTTGACACTTCCTCCATCATCATTGTCAGGCGGGATTCCGACTATGGAATTCAACCCCGGCTACCCACTTTATTCTCACCTGTACCTGAGCTGCTGAAGGCTGCCTGCAAAGAACACATACTATTCTAATTTGTGTCCTATTAAATTCACGGCCATAAGTCTCACAGGCAGTCCACACCACCTACTGCTTCATTCTGCCCTCTTGTGTTTGCTCTCTCACTCTTCAGAAGACTATCTCACACCTGCCCCTCCCTTCTCACTGTCCATATCAATCTCTCCTATAACCTCCAGTCACCTGTAGATATTGCTTCACATTTTCCATAGAAAAAAAGAACCAGTCCAGCAGGAATACCTCATCTTTCCACAACCATGTCTACAAAATAATCTGCACATGTGGCCTCACCTTTTCTTTCTGTTTCACAAAGTCCATCTGCCTCTCTACCATCCCCCACTCAACTATCTCAGATACTCCGGTTATGGAGCAATACCTTCTTTGTCTTGTAAATAGCAATTTTTCCTCTTCTGGAACATTCTTAACAGCCTTCTGGTATATTCTAAAATCTTCATCTTGAAATACAGGAAAAACTTTTTTCCGTGACTCCATATTCCCATCTAGTTACTGTCTCAGATTTTTGCTTGCTTCACACACAAACATTTTAAAAGTTGTTCATGTTCCCAGTCCCCACTTTCTTATGCGCTCTCTCACCTTTTCTAATGGGATTTGGTCCTCAGTACTCCTGAAACTACTCCTGCCAAGGTCATCTGTTACCTCCACAAAGTCAAGTGCAAGGGCCACTTTTCTGTTCACTTCTTCCTTGACCTCTCAGTGCATTTGACAGGTCCTCTTTCTTGAAACCTTCTCTTCTCGTGGCTGCTCAGATGGCATGATGGCACCCTCTCTGGTTTTCTCCCACCTCACTGACTCCTCCTTCTCCATCTCCTTTGCTGGCATGTCCTCTCTTGTTTCCCCTCTACTTGCTATGTCCTCAGGACTTAGTTCTGGTCCCTTTTCCCTATTTCACTCTCCTCCTAAGTGATCTATTAATTCCCATGATTCTCCCTTCACTGTATGCCAATAGCCTTTCTTCTGCACATGAGAGTCTCTAATCCCAAGCATTAGATTTCTGATGCCAGTGTCAGAGTGGGTGGTAGATTTGCAGTGCACTCTTTTCCCCTTGACCACAACCATTACTATCATGACTGGTTAGCAAATTAAGATCTGACGTGAGACCAAAATATATAATATACACACACACACACACACACACACACACACACACACACACACACACACACACACATATATATGATTTTGAGAAGATTTCTACGTATCATTAAAAATATTTCTTATGGTAAATTTTTTTATGATTTCAGCATGAGAAAACTCATTTCCTACCACACATAACCAAATATACTGCAGTTTGTTTTAGTTTCAAGCCTCCTGGCTCTAAATTTAAAAGTGAGCTCAAGTCAACCAGAGTGCAGAATCTCTGTGTGTGGCCTGCCCTCCTCCTTTCCCTAATTTTGTAGTTGGAAAAACCTTAAAAGGAAAAACAACTCCCCTTTGGGCAAAGTGAAGCAAAAATGTAAACCATTTCTTATGCTATCTCAAATGAATGTATGTTTCTTGTCATTACACTTCGTGGTTAAGAGTAGGCTCTTGAGAGAAAAGGGAGGAAAGAAGTAGAAAAATATCACAGCACGTGCATAGAATCATAAAAATAGAAGAGAGGGCTGTGTGAGAATTTACTGAGAAAAAAAAGTAAACTGATCTATTTAGTTCTCATGCCAGATGAATTTTTAGCATCTCTAAGAATAAGTTGGTAAGAATTTTTTAAAAATGGGCTTTCTCCGTCAAGCTCCCCAGTCTCTAAAGAATTCAGGTTGCTACTAACTCTTTGTGTCCTTCAACAATTGGTCTAATCCTTAAATCAGTCCTTTTGTCTAGAGGACTTCTTCAGCGAAGTCTCCCTCATTCATTGCCTGCAACTGCCCCTCTGCCCTCCTGAGCAAAGGAGAAATTCTCCCCGCCCCCCACCACATCTGCCAAATGCCTAGATAATACTCTAGAAATTCCCACAGCAGCGCGCATACATAGAAACTACAAAGTTTAGAAGAGCTATGACTATGGATCACCATGAGACTTCTAGAGACTCTGGGCAAAGAGCAGGGAAGGATTGCATTGTGGGACTTAACTTCTGGGAAGAAGGGATTGATGCACCTTTTAAGAAACTCTACTTTTTATGCCATATTCTGTAAAATGTCTCCATTATGCCTATTTCCCAGTTGCAGAGGTGGGTTTGAGGGTGAATAAAGGAAGGAGAGGGAGTTTCTAAAGTAAGATCATGCAACATTGTCTCCAAAACAATGGGTCACATCAGTTTATCGTTCAGGTTTTGTATATTACAGACACAATCTGTGAGGTAATACCCTTTGAGCTCTATGCGAAGGCACCTTAATACACTATATGAGAGTAAAAACTTCCCTCTGTTGCTTGCAAAGACTTTTGTAAAGAGGCAGGAGGCATAAAGGAAGAGGTCATTAAACAATGAAAGTCTAAGGGGCACTTGCAATAAATTCCTCTGGAGAGCAAATAGTGCCCAACCAGAAAACAGGGTAATGAGTAAGATGGAGAATGGGTAAAGCAATACTGAAGTCAACAGCAGTGAAAAAAAAAGAAGAAAAAGAAGAAAGAGGTAAGGAGAAAAGTTAGCATGCACTGAACTCTTGATGAGCTCTGGTCATTGGGGGAAGGTGTCTAACAATCATTGAGACAATGAAAGAAATGGCTGTGACTAAGAATGACAATTATTGAAGTGCGGGAGTCTTACAAGAAAGGTGAAGCAAGTAAGCTAGAGTTCAGATCTCTTTTCCTTTAGCTCTTCTTTTTTTTTCTGCACAGCTTTATAATTTACATACCATCTGATTCACTTCAATGCACAGCAGAAACTAACACAACATTGTAAAGCATTTACACTCCACTAAAAAAAAAATCTACTCGTTCAACAGTTTTTATAGAGCTGTGCAAACATTACCATAATCTAAGTTTACAACATTTTTATCATCCCCCAAAGAAACCCCAGTACCAGTTAGCAGTCACTCCTCCTCTGGCAACCATTTGTCTACTTTTGATCTCCAGATTTGCCTATTTTGGGCATTTCATACAAATGGAATCATACAATATATGGTCTTTTGTGGCTGGCTTTTTTCACTAAGAGTAACCTTTACATGTTGTGGCATATATCAATGGAATGAATCCCTTAATGATTAAATCATAGTCCATTGTATGGATAAACCACTTATTGTTTATCCTGTCATCAATTAATGGGCATTTGGGCTGTTTTCACTTTTTGGCTATTATGCAAGTTGAATATAGGTTTCCCAGTGGCTCAGCAGTAAAGAATCTGCCTGCAATATAATGCTGCTATGAACATTCAACTACAAGTTTTTGTGTGAACAGATGTTTTCATTTCTTCTAGATAGATACCCAGGAATGAAAATTGCTAAGTCGTGTGGCATCTCTGTTTAATATTTTGAGGAACTGCCTAACTGTTCTTCAAAGTGATTTCCCTATTCTACATTTCTACCCTCAAGGCATGAAAGTCCCAATTTCTTCACATCCTCACCAATGCTTGCTATTGTCTGTCATTGGATTGTAACCATCCTATTGGATCTGAAATGACACTTCATTGTCACTTTGATTGGCATTTCTATAATGACTAATGAAGCATCTTTTCATGTACCTATCAGCCATTTTTCCTGTCTCTCTTGCCACACACATTCATTCATTATCCATTCATTATGAGCAAATTCCATCCTCTGCTCTCTTTGAAATCTAGCACAAAATCAGGGTAGGCAGGACCTGCATCTAGAGGGAATTTTTTCATGCTGAAACTCTCTCTCATAGAAACCCAAGGACGAGTTCGTTACTATTGATTCTGAACCACTAAAATGACTAACTTTAATTTAATTTAACCTAATAGGCTTTAAGTGTTCACAAGGTATTTATGTTTAAACTAGTGGAATATTATGGACTTACTGACCCTCAGACTTGACATCTAATAGAAAATACAAGTCCATCAATAAGTATAAAATAAGGAAGGATTAACTAAGTCTCCTTTAGGATGGACTGGTTGGATCTTCTTGCAGTCCAAGGGACTCTCAAGAGTCTTCTCCAACACCACAGTTCAAAAGCATCAATTCTTCGGCGCTCAGCTTTCTTCACCATCCATCTCTCACATCCATACATGACCACTGGAAAAACCATAGCCCTGACTAGATGGACCTTTGTTGGCAAAGTAATGTCTCTGCTTTTAAATATGCTATCTAGGCTGGTCATAACGGAAGGACTGATGTTGAAGCTGAAACTCCAATACTTTGGCCAGCTCATGAGAAGAGTTGACTCATTGGAAAAGTCCCTGCTGGGAAGGATTGGGGGCAGGAGGAGAAGGGGACGACAGAAGATGAGATGGTTGGATGGCATCACCGACTCGATGGACATGGGTTTGGGTAGACTCTGGGAGTTGGTGATGGACAGGGAGGCCTGGTGTGCTGCGATTCATGGGGTCGCAAAGAGTCAGACACGACTGAGCTACTGAACTGAATTGAACTGAACTAAATATCATGAGAAAAGCACTAAAGTACTATCTATGGGAGAAGGGAAAGCCTTCAAAATGGGCTTACCATTTGACCCAGCAAACCACTACTAGAAATCTATCCCAAGGAAATAAATACACATTTCCACAAAAATTTAGATACATGACTGTTTACCCAAATGTTATTTCTAATTGTGAAAAATCAAACAGTTCAATAGGTAGGTGAATAAATTGCCGTACATCCATACAATAATTATGCATTCATTTAAAATGATTTAAAAATATATTTATGAGAATACATATATATATATAATCCATTCAGAAACTATAAGTGACATGGAGCGCTCTCATTTTTTAGACAGTCTCTGGGTAGAAAAAATAAGTTCGTTTTAAAAATTTATTATCATGGACTTGTAATTCGTATGGGTTTAGAGTCCAAATTATACTAAGTTCTAGAGGAGCCCAAGGTAGGAGTTTTTTTTTAATTTCTTAGAATCACCAGGTTCAGAAGCATTTTATGATTACCCCATTGTTTGTAGTTATAGGTTCTCCTATTTTTTGAATTGAAGTCTAGTTGATATCATATAAGTTACAGGTGTACAATATACTGATTCACAATTTTTCTAAAGATTATACTCCATTTAGAGTTATTATAGTATGTTGGCTATATTTCCTGTGTTATAATGTTCTCCTTTTTTTTTTTATCAGCATCTTTTATTTGAGTAATTGCCTGGCAGTTTGGCTTTGTAAACACCCACCAGTATGTCTGGAATTCTTTGTAGCACCTCTCAAATTTTTACTGGCTCCATCTATGCTTTCTGTTAGTATTTAAAAATGTTGCACCTTCTTCGGGTATCATAGCACATCCTGCTTTCACCATCATCATTTTTTAGAGGAGTTAGTGCATTTCATCCCTGACTTCTTATCGTTGTGACAAGACTACTACTGCTTTTGGAACTTTCCACTCTAGGTCTCTGCTGACTTGCACTTCTTCAGCAGAGTGTAACATATTTTAATAGAAACTCTATTTTTAGTTGAAGACTTGTTTGATGCTTTAAAAACTCATTTGGCTGGATGGTCTAGTTCTTGTTCTTTCAGATGATTTTACTTTTGAGTTGAAGTTCTGGTTTGGAGGTGGTGTCCTCCACAATAGTAGTCCCCCAGGTGGCAGCAAGGGGAATGAGAAGCTGGAAAATGATGTCTTGTGAGACGGTCCATCTGAAAAACTGAGAACCAGGATGTCCCTGGTGGTCCAAGGGCTTGCACTCTGCACTCCCAATGCAAGGAGCCTGGGTTCAATCCCTGGTCAGGGAACTAGATCCCACATGCCACAGCCAAGAGTTTGCATGTGACAGCTAAAGATTCTACATGCCACAACTAAGACCCAGCACAGCCAAATAAATAAATAAAATAAAATAATTAAAAATATTAAAAAAGGAAAAAAACCAAAAAGCTCTAAGAACCCAGGAAAGACAGAAGAGTGGTCCCCAAATATCAGAATAATAAGAGGGAGAATAATCAAGAAAGAAGTTCTAGATTCACTGTGCAGAAGACAATGTTAATTAGAATCATGCAATAAACCAGTCTATCATTGCAAGTGAGGTGCTTTTTGTCAGTAGGGTTTGAGGACTCATGCATGGGCTCCAAGCCCAGACCAAAATTTTGCTTCCTTTCAACCTGCACTAGACACATTCCATAGTAGGGAGAAAAAAATATAAGTGTGTGAATTATATAACCTGTTCTCTTGAAATTTAACTGGTTTAATTGTGAGAGGAAGCTTGGAAATAGGGTGCCATTATATTTTATGCCCATTTTTGCTCTTTCGGGAAAGAGAATTTTCTGTGATGTTTCTAAGGTTCTTTTTGTGATTTAAATGGTCTTACCTTTGGGGCTTCGTGTGTGGAAGAATAAGACAACACTGGACAAGCAGCTTTTGTTTTCTCTTTGGATTGGACATTGCAGTATACAAGTTAGAAAATATGGAGGGTATTTTGTTTCTAAGAATTATAAATTCATTTATAATATGTATGTTAATGTACATGAATATGACCCATTCTTTGTTTTGGTCAACTCCTAAAGAAATTTGGTTATCGTTTCTAAACTAGAGAAAGTTTCTCTTGTAAAGAGAAACCCTTATAAGAAAGCATAACAAAACAAAGCAGAAAGGGAAATAGCAAAACCCTGATCAGATGTCAGTTGTCCTAAAGTTCCACAATGGGGCACTATTGAGTTTTGTAAGTTGCCCTTTCAGTGGGCAGAAAGGGAACCTTGATATAAATGATCACCTAAAAGGTGATGCTTTGGTTTCTCATAAATGAATTATGTATCATGTATTTTTCTTAAGTGACGATAATAAGTCCTCATCAAAGAATATATACTTGTATAAACTTGCTTGGAGGTGCCACAGTCTCTTGTTAAAAGGTATCAGTTGTGCCAGAATTCTTTGGAGATGTGAACAAACGCCGGGAAAATTTAGAATTTGCAAGTGGTGTGCTAAAGGAAAATTTCTCTTCTAGGCTTTGCTTTTGTGAATTATTTCAGTTATTAGATTATTGTTACGTATTCCAAAGGACCTAAAACCCCATCAACTTTGAGTCTTTTCAAATATAATGCTGTGTACCAATTTTCAGTTGAGATGATATGATATATAAATAACCTGTGATTTAGGTAATTTGGCGAAGACAGCAAACCAATTGTTTGGCACTGTGTATGTAGACTGAATGATTAATTTGGGGTTCTATTTTCTTTTAAGATTGTTCTTTTGTCATTGTTAATATATTTAGGCGTGTATTTTTCTTTATGGTATTTTTCTTCTTTTAGATGAAATAGCTCTGGCATAAAAGAGCAATTTTGAAAAGAAAGGGAGAAAACGAATGTGTTATGCAAGGTGTGTTTTCCTCCAGTCCTTACTGAGCTTACAGAGTATGGTATTTAGCGAAATGGTGAGTTTCAGAGGATATTTGATGCAAACTTGCATCCCCAAAGGAAAGTCATTTGGCTCCTACTTGCCTTCACCCAGGGAAGGACGATGCTTTGCCTGCCAAGGCAGCCACTTCAAACAGTGGATTCTCAAAGGTCTTATCCTTTTGGCTTCAAAAGGGATGAGATATGCTGATCTCTGAGTGCCATCGTAGCTGTAATGTGTGTGTGTGTGTGCACACTCAGTCGTGCCTGACTCTTGGCGACCTTATGGACTGTACTCCATCAGGCTCCTCTGTCCATGGAGCAGGTTGCCATTTCCTTCTTTAGGGATCTTCCTGACCCAGGGATTGAACCCACATCTTTTAAGTCTCCTGCTTTGGCAGGTGGGTTCTTAACCACTAGCACCACCTGGGAAGCCCATAGGTACAATAGCACTCACCATTTATCTACCCTCTAAAATGCTACCTCCTGGAAGACAGGATGGTGCCTTAGTTATTATATCCCCGGCACGATGCTTGGAAAATGATAGCCCCTGAGGAAATGTTGGTTGCTGCATTAATATTTCTGGGGACTGGAACAGCTTGTAATTCCAGCCTCTCTGTCATTGCTATCTCACTCTTCTCTCCTGAGCACAATGGAGCATTACTTAAAGACAATCACATGCATATGACAAGCAGAGCTAATTTAATGGGTAGAAAGAGAGCCAGTGTTTTTTCTTTCAGGGATTTAAAAGCTGAAATGCTAGCACTTTTAAAAGATTAAGGCCAATTTTTAATAATCCAAACTAGACTTTTTCTGGAATTACTATCAAGCTCATCTGTCTGTTGCTTCTGTGCAACCTTTTGTTCTCCTCTTTCAAGTTTAGGCTGCCTGTCTGTCTGTGGCCTGAGACATTCCTCCCAGTGTCTGTGATCTTCTAACTCTTACCTCAAGTGGCTTTGCTGTGAACATTGATGGATTTCTTCTGCACTCTGGTCATTTGAGCCTGAAATCAATTCATTTGGTGCGTTATCTCCTTCTGCCTGTGGAGGGCATGTTTTCCATTTTGAAAAAGAATCCATTTACTGAAGAACAGGTTTCAACAATACGTGAACCCGTGAACTTCCAGATGTTCAAGCTGGATTTAGAAGGGCAGAGGAACCAGAGATCAAATTGCCAACATATGTTGGATCATCAAAAAAGCAAGAGAGTTCCAGAAAAACATCTTCTGCTTTATTGACTATGCCAAAGCCTTTGACTGTGTGGATCACAACAAACTGTGGAACATTCTGAAAGAGATGGGAATACCAGACCACCTGACCTGCCTCCTGAGAAATCTGTATGCAAGTCAAGAAGCAACAGTTAGAAGTGGACATGGAACAACAGACTGGTTCCAAATTGGGAAAGGAGTACATCAAGACTGCATATTATCACCCTGCTTATTTAACTTATATGCAGAGTACGTCATGAGCAATGCTGGACTGGATGAAGCACAAGTTGGAATCAAGATTGCCAGGAGAAATATCAATAAATTCATATACTCAGATGACACCACCCTTATGGCAGAAAGCAAAGAAGAACTAAAGAGCCTCTTGATGGAAGTGAAAGAGGAGAGTGAAAAAGTTGGCTTAAAACTCAACATTCAGAAAACTAAGATCATGGCATGTGGTCCCATCACTACATGGGAAACAGATGGGGAAACAATGGAAACAGTGACAGACTTTATTTTGGGGGGCTGCAAAATCACTGCAGGTGGTAACTGCAGCCATGAAATTAAAAGACGCTTTCTCCTTGGAAGAAACGTTATGACCAACCTAGACAGCATATTAAAAAGCAGAGACATTACTTTGCCAACAAAGGTCCAGCTAGTCAAAGCTATGGTTTTTCCAGTAGTCATGTATGGATGTGAGAGTTGGACTATAACGAGATCTGAGTGCCGTAGAATTGATGCTTTTGAACTGTGGTGTTGGAGAAGACTCTTGAGAGTCCCTTGGACTGCAAGGAGATCCAACCAGTCCATCCTAAAGGAAATCAGTCCTGAATATTCATTGAAAGGACTGGTGCTGAAGCTGAAACTCCAATACTGTGGCCACCTGATGCGAAGAACTGACTCCTTTGAAAAGACCCTGATGCTGGGAAAGCCTGAAGGTGGGAGGAGAAAGGGACGACAGAGGGTGAGTTGGTTGGATGGCATCACCGACTCAATGGACATGAGTTTGAGTAAGCTCTGGGAGTTGGTGATGGACGGGGAAGCCTGGTGAGCTGCAGTCCATGGGTCGCAAAGAATCGGACACGACTGAGCAACTGAACTGAACTGAAGAACAATCAATCACACAGAGTCCCCGTAGGGCTGGCTTCTCCCAGTCTTCAAAGAGTTCTCTGTGGAGTCATACTTCGTATTTTTCTATTTCTCTCCCTTTTATCTGTTTTTCTTTCCTCACTTCAGTCCTTCAGTCCTTTTGGAATTACAGAGGGTCTTCTGGTCTGATTTCAGTTTTTAGATACAGGTATTACTTTCAAGCCACATACTCTTTGAGAATATCTAACTAAGCATGGAATCTTCCCCCTCTTTTCTCAGATTTATTTGAAATTCTCGCAGGTTGCAAATAACTTTTTCCCTGATCATAAAAGTAAAATTAATTCATCGGCAAAAATTTGGAAACTACAGAAAGAGTACTGACAAAAAAAACAAAACAACCCAACAGTTTGTATTTGTGTCCCTCAGAGGATTGTGTTTTGCATTGTGGGATGTGTTTGTGTGTCTGTGTGTGTCTTTGTGTATATGTCTGTGTTTATGTGTGTGTGTGTTCTGAGAACATGTTTTGAACCTCTCTCTAAGCGGCTGTACCGTTGTCTTTGTCTGTGAGAGTAGCAGAATATGAAGCCATGTAAAAAGTCCCATGCAACATTCTGTTTTCATAGAACATATATCATCTACATATACTATAATAGGATGGTATTTTGAAGTATTAATTGATGAATGTTTTCTCCCCATCCTTCTTTTTACTCTTGTCACCTTTCCTCACATGGGTCAGGAGACAGGACCTCCTTTGCTTCATGGGAGGTGGTCAGGATGGAGCCAGATAACAAAGGCTGTAAATTCTTAATTTTTAATTTCAAAAACTATAATCCAAGTGTGAGACTAAGGAATCAGAGAAAAAAGATGCAGTCACCTCAGCTCTCCCTCATATCTTTTCCTCTTTCCACTACAGATATGAGGACCTATGACATAAGTTATAATAAGAAATACAGCAAGAGAAAGATCCCAATGACAACTGTGACAATAACAAAGATTATCAAGAAATTAACTTCAAAAGAAATGTACAGGACTAACCTACAGAAAGTTATTGTAAAAATAACTACTGAGGTAAGAAGAATAAATGTAGAGATGACTTTCAGTTGGATGACAGGAAGAGTTTATATTCCAAAGAAGTTAATTCCCCCAAAATTAATTTGTAAAGTTCATGCAATCCTAGTAAAATCGCATCATGATTGTTTGTGAAATTTGATATGATCTCAAAGATCAGATGGGAAAATAAACATGTTGGGATATTTAGGAAATTCTGAGTTGGAAGGGATGAGAAAACTTGCTCTACCACAATATATGATGAAGCTAAAATGTATATAATATAACAATTTATATTATAAAATGTGTTATGAGGCTATAAAGATGTTTGCAGTGTGCTACTGGTGTGGGAATAAATAATCTGATCAGCGGAACAGAACTGAGGTCTGAAATAGACCCCAAGGTACACAGAAGTATTGTTTTCCCAAATTTACTGCAGTAATTTCCCAATTTTCTTTATTATAGTCCTTCTCCTTCTTTTATTAGCCTCCTTCTAGCCTTTCTCCTCAAAACATCCAGAGTTATGGCCTCAAAACATAATAGAGTTACATAAATCTTTGGCTTAAACCTTTTGATGGTTTTCCATGCAATTGAAATTAAATCCATATTCCTACCCTGAATCCCGGGATCCACTAATCCTGCTAACCTAATTTCTCAGCACATTTCTCCATGCTCAGAAGGTCTCAGCCACACTGGCTAGTTTTGTTTTCCTCCAAAGACTCAGATTCTTTTTCCTTTGGAGCCTATGCATGCACTGCTTTCTCCACATGGCATTCTTGTCCCCAGGCTCTTTGTGAGCCTGGCTCCATCTCAGGCTTTGAACTCCAATTTAAATTCAATGGGACCTCCTTCAAGCAGTCTATAAGAGGAAGCTGCCCTACGTCTCTGCCCTGTCATTCTCTCTCTGTGCTTTATTTGTTTCCTTTGTAGCGTTTTTCAAGTTGTTGTTTACCTGCTTATTATTATCCCTCCACCATACTGTAAGCTCCAGTGTATGGCACCCTGTGGGAGGAAGTAGGCTTTGTTCATCACTGTCCTTCCGGATTCTAGCACAGTACCTGGCACACTAGGCATTCAACTGATGTTTGTTGAGTGGAAGAAGGAATGCATGCATAAATAATTAATAAAGGTAGGCTTTCAGATTAGTGAGGTTACTGCTTTTTATGCAAAATAAATTTAAGGTTTATCAAAGTTTTAAATTTAAATTGTAGAACCATAACATTTCATAAAGAAAACACAAATGTTTTTTATATAACTTATGAGCTAATACATAAATACGATTCTAAAAGATAGTGACAAAATTATTCTTATGCTAAAATTTTGTTAGAAGTATATATTTTTTCCTGTAGCTCAGATAGTAAAGAATCTGCCTTCAGTGTAAGAGATCTGGGTTTGATCCCTCTGTAAGGAAGATCCCTTGGAGATGGAAATGACAACCCACTCCAGTATTCTTGCCTGGAGAATTCCATGAACAGGAGAGTCCATGCAGTTGCAAAGAGTCAGACATGACTGAGCGACTAACACACATATATTTTTTGCATTGATGTATATAAAAACCTCATGTTCTTAGCAACATTACTGTCCCTCATCTTTCAATGTCAAAGGCTTGAACAAGATAGGAGCTTACTTTGCTCTTAAAAAAATTACCTAGCTAAGCAGTTTAAGGTTGGTAGGATGACTCTGCAACCCTTAACTTGCATCTTCCATCTCCCAGCCAATGGGAAGGGGAGGGGAAGGAAAACATAGGCGATCTCATTCTTCGGAAAACCTAGAAGCTAGCCCCATGGTCATAACATGCATCTTTTTCTGTTCATATTTCACTGACCAGAGCATGGCCATGCCTAGCTGCAAGGAAGGCTAGGAAATACAGTCTTTAGGTGGACAGACTTCCTTCAAGCTCAAATTTAGAAGTTCCATTCTTAAAAGATGGGAGAATGGTTATTTATGGACATATTGGAATCCAAAGAGGAACTTGGCCCCAATGTCACTGAGCTTATTTTTTTCCCCCTCACTCATGTTTTGCCTTATACTAGTTTTAAAATTTAGTTTTACCTAGATTTTTCCCCTTCTGAAACTCAAGGTTAAAAGTTCACAGGGCAGTGTATGCTTTTCTGATCAGTATCACTTTCCTCAGTCTTATTCACTCCATTTTCTGTTAGAAAATGCATTGCCTTTGGAATATGGACTGATTCAATAAGCCAAACCAGATGTTTCAGCACCATCTATGTTCCAGGTATTTTTTTTCCAAGACCCTTTTTCCTGAGGATCCAAAAATCATGTCCATTAACCTGATTTTGTAGAGCAGGAGTCAGTGAACTTTTCCTGTAAAGCAAATGTTTTAGGCTTTCTTGGCCACATAGGGTCTTGGTTGCATCCTTTTTAATTTATTTTACAACTCTTTAAAATATAAAAATTATTGCTAGCTTTCATATAGTACAAAAACAGGCTGCTGACCTATATTTGGTACACAGGCCATAGTCAGCTTACTCTTGTAGAGAAATGAGTGGTCATGCATGTCTGTATATTTCTCTTGAGCAATGAAGGAGTGGAAGTTACAGTATTCCTGCACCAGATGGTATATGTCAAAGGATTATAAGAAATTTCTTGCTCTTTGTAACCCTGATACAGATTTATTTGCTGCTAGACACAGTCTGATGGCCAAAAATTATGATACAGTCAGTATCATGAAGTTTTCTGCTCAATTTATATCATGTCACCAGAATGAGTGGTGCAGTTTGTCATATATATCAGTGCCTTTTTAAATGTTATAAACAACACATCTATACATGCCTGTGTTAGAAGAATACTGATGATACCCTAATAACTTTGACAGTATGCAGCTTAGAAATTATTTTCTAGTTCCAAACTTAAAAATGCCTACAGATTCTCTCTGAATATGCATTAAATCATACATTGTATAATTAATCAGCAAGTATTTATTGAACACCTATCGTATTACCAGGCACTGTACTAGATTCTGGGAATGCAACAGTGAACAAAGTCCCTACACTCCAGCAGGGGGAGCTCACATACAAGAGGAGAGACATGGACAATGGTCCAATAAGCAAGTACATTTAAAACAAGCAGGGTGCTGACAAGTGCTATGAAGGAAGAGAAATAGATGTTATTTGAAGGGGCCGTCTTAGAGCCGTAGAGCCGTCAGTGGTCTCTTAGCTGAGGTGAGAGATGAACTAAGTCAAGAAAGCCACCAGAGAGCAAGCTCTGCAGGTATCCAGGAAACAGATGCAAAGGAGCTTTCATGATCAGCAAGGAGCCAGCTGGCTGGAGAGTAGAAAGTGAAAGGGGAGTGTGTTATAAAGAAGGTCAGAGGACTTAAAGAAGCCAGAGGGTGTAAGACCTTGTAATCATTGCAAGGACTTTGGAGGGTTTTAATCAAAGAAGGCTTTTGATCTGACTTAGGTTTTAAAAGGACCACTCCAGTGGTGCAGAGAATAGACTAGGGACAGGATGGAAGCAGAGACTCTGGGTGGGATGCTCTTATATTGTGCAGGTGAGAGCTGACAGTGCTTGCCCTGGGTGGTGGTAGAAACTGTAACTGTGTTCACGTGGCTCAGCACACAAGAAGCAGGTTTGTCTGGAATTACATATACTTCTAATCCTGGAGGGATCCAGTAGCACCTAATTGTCCGTCCCAGTATAGGTGTTGCTAGCCAAGACCTGTTTCAGTGGAAAACACAGACTAATTAAACTGGAATTTATTATATGGTTTACTTTTATATCTCAAAAATCTAGACATTGCCATGTTATTATTACTAATAAAGAGTCCTGGCTATAAATTAGGATGACTTCATGAGGCAGTGCTTCCTTTAATATTGAAGAGTTAATGGAACTCTATTTAGAGCTGAGTTATGTAGAGCACTAATCTTCCAGCAATGGCTTGATTTTCAACCCTCTATTTACATCACTGGATTGCTTTGTGGCAATAAGGAATGAACACAAACAAATGTAACTCAATGCCTAACAATGCAAGGCAACAACTGCATATAAACAAAACTAAGCTCACAGTGGATTCACAATTAATTGTTGTGAATGACAACTGAGTGATGGATTTTAGCATTTAAAAATTAACACATTCAAGTGTTGAGGATACCATCGTAAATTAGAGGACTATGAATACCCTCCAAGTTAGTTTATTTTTTTCTAATTTACTGCCAAGAAGTGTCTTAGGTGCAGGGTAAATGAAGCTTATTATTTCACCTCTGCCTTCATTTCTCTTCCATTTTTTGAAGTTCACTGCAATGCCGAGTTTGGCATTTTTTTTCCTTTCCCACATTCCCCCAACACATTTACTAGTTGAGTTTTGGGTAGTAGCCTCTCAAAAAAAATTACAAAGGAAGGGTATCTTATCACTGCAAATGCATCCTCTTGCTGAGATTAATCTTTCTTATTTTAATTTTTTAGATAGCTATAACTTATATAAAGGAAAGTATACAGATTTAAGTAAACTATACAACTTAATGGATTTTCATATATGTATTTATTCATGTAACTAGTATCTGATTAAGATATATTCACAAAATCCCAAATAATCCCTGTGTATCCTACTAGTCAATGGAAGTGATAGCCAGCCCTCTATCTCCATAGTTTTGCCTTTTTTTGAGCTTCATACAAATGAAATCATATAGTATGTGTTCTTTTGAACCTTGTTTCTTTTACTCTATATTATGTATGTGAAATTCATCCAAGTTGTCACATGTAGAAGTTCATTTTTTTCACTGCTGTTTATTATTCCACTGTGTCAACATAGATAGTTTATTTTTCCATTGGCCATCCCCAGGTTTGGGCTGTTATGAATAAAGTTACTATGAGCATTTTTATACATGTCTGATAGTGGGCATGCACGCTCACTTATATTGACTCTGTACCTGGAGGTGGAGTACTGAGTCAGAGGATCTATGTAGGCTGACTACTTTTTGCACCAAACAGTGCTTTTTATCACTAGACAAAGAATAGATTAGAGCCAGAGAGACAGTAGTGTCTGAGGGTTGTAGGAATAATTGAATAGAGTGTTTAATTGAACTACTTAGAACTGTTTGCTTGGTTGTTAGTTTTCTTTTTATAAAATGCAGAGAGGAAGCACGATGAGACAGCACCTCATCATAAGATATCATTATTAGGATGGACACTATAAAAAAAAAAAAACCAGAAAGTAGCAAGTGTTGGTAGGAATGTGGAGAAATTGGAAACTTTGTGTATTGGTGGCAATGTAAAATGGTATAACTGCTATGAAAAACAGTATGGAGGTTCCTCAAAAAATTAAAAGTAGAACTACCATCAGTTCAGTCGCTCAGTTGTGTCCAACTCTTTGCAACCCCATGGACTGCAGCACGCCAGGCTTCCCTGTCCATCACTAACTCCCAGAGCTTGCTCAAATTCATGTCCATGGAGTTGGTGATGTCACCCAACCATCTCATCCTATGTCATCCACTTCTCCTCCCACCTTCAATCTTTCCCAGCATCAGGGTCTTTTCCAGTGAGTCAGCTTTTCGCATCAGGTAGCCACAGTATTGGAGTTTCAGCTTCAACATCAGTCCTTCCAATGAATATTCAGGACTGATTTCCTTTAGGATGGACTGGTTCGATCTCTTTGAAGTCCAAGGGACTCTCAAGAGTCTTCTCCAACACCACAGTTCAAAAGCATCAATTCTTTGGTGCTCAGCTTTCTTTATAGTCCAACTTTCACATCCATATATGACTACTGGAAAAACCATAGCTTTGACTAGATGGACCTTTGTTGGCAAAGTAATGTCTCTGCTTCTTAACATGCTGTTTAGGTTGATCATAGCTTTTCTTCCAAAACTACCATAGGATCCAGAAATCCCATTTCTGGATATATACCCTAAAGAATTAAAAACAGGATTTCAAGGAGATATTTACATACTCATGCTCATTGCAGCAGTATTCATGATAGCCAAGAGGTAGAAGTAACCAAAATCTTCATGGGCAGACTAATGAATCAAGAAAAGTTTGTGTGTACATACAATGGAATATAATTGAGCCTTAAAGAAGAAGGAAATCCTGTCAAATGCTACAACTTGGATGAACCTGGAGGACATTATGCTAAGTGAAATAAGCCAGTCAGAAAAAGATGAAGCATGATAACAACTTATATAATATACTTAAAATAGTCAAAATCACAGAGACAGCAAGTAATAGGTGGTTGCCAGAGGCTAGGGAGAGATGCGGGAAAGGCAAATTGTTGTTTAATGGTTATAGAGTTTCAGTTTTTCAGTATGAAAAAATTGCAAAACAATATGCTTAAGGTTAATACTACTGCATTACACATTTAAAAATGGTTAAGATGGTAAACAAAAAAAGATAGATGTTATTAAACAAAAAAAGATAGATGTTATTTTTTAAGAAACCTTATAGCTTTGATTGCAAAATACTCCTCTCTGGTTTCAGGCAAACATATCTTAACGAAGTAAGAGGCAGACTGGTCTCTATTAGATTTACATGTTTTATAAGCTTTTGTAGAACATAAATGTATTTGCTCCCACAGGCTTCCCTGCTCCCTTGTTAAACCAATATGAACGGTTTGAAGGAAAATAAGATCCTTGAAATTGAATAAACTTATATAAATAATTTTTAAAAGGCAGTGAGAGGTGATTACTGGTCTATAGAGATTAAGAATTTACAAGTTCAAGACACTCTCTAGCTCTCTGATTAAATTGATCTATTTTTGTATTTCTGCTCTTTGCATGAAACAAAAAACCCTGAAGTTACAGTGACTCATAAATAACTGTAGTGAAGCTTTAAGTCCTTGACCTAGCTGGTTGCAGGTTGTCAATAGACACGATGGAGTGTAAGGACCTCTTGACAACAGCTGCGCTGGTGCTGAAGGTCCTACCCTGCAGTAGAACAGAACGCTACTTCTGCGGGCGGGAACCACTGCCTGCCTCTCTGCTGTGGGCACCGGACCTTTAGGAGCAAAGCTGAGGCTTTAGTGAGATATCAGAGCTTTCCCCAAATGGTCATGAATGTAGGTAAGCCAGAGAGCATCACAGGCACGCAACTGTTGATGAAGGGCAGACTTTCCAGCGATGGAATATTCTTAGCCCTTAGTTGTTCTAACCTCAGCTTCCTGAGTTGACCTTATTTGAAAATAGAATGGGTTATTCAGAGGCTCAGAAAGAGTCCCTATTTATTGTTATGGGATTTTTGAATTCGTTTCAACCTCTATCAGGGCATGAGCCTTTGGGTTGGTCTTGGGCAGTCTTTGACCTTGGGCCACATGCTGCCTGCTGTATCCTTGCTGTCAGGCCCAGGATCTAATTTCAGAGTCAAAGGTTAGAATGCTGCCCCCATTTTGCTGCTTCCTAAATAGACCCAGATAACATTGTAATGGCTAAAATAATAAGTTCTATTTTTCTCAAGGTTATGCTTGTTTTCAATACAGCTGCTGCTGCTGCTGCTGCTAAGTTGCTTCAGCGTACAGCAGATAATCTAAACTGTAATATTATACATTTCCATGCAATGAAAATGTATAATAAAACTTATTTAGAATGAAAAAATAGTGTAAGCATTTTAAATTATTTTTCCTCAATTTTTGTGCTTTTCTTTCTTTTTCCCTTTCCTTCTCTTTTTTCCCTCCCTCTCTTCTTCTTTCCCTCCCTTTCCCCCTCCCTCCTGCTTTTCTTCCTTCTTCTCTCTCTGTTTCTCTCCCCTTTCTTCCTCTCGCCCTTTCTCTTTATCCCTCTGTGCCCCCTTTCTTTAGATGCCAACTGAGTCCCTTTGGAGTAGACGTCTGGACTTTGAACTCTACAGTCAGATAATCCAAGTTGGGCTCTCACTTGCTGTGTAACTCTAGAAAACCTCCTACCCCTCAGTGCATCTTTGCTTCTTTACAAAACAAAGACGATAATAGTGTTTCCCTTAGTGTCACTGTGATGATTGTATGAGATGTTTTGTGCTTGCTTATAGTAAGTGCTTGATGTTAGCTGCTATATATTACTAACATGCCACGGCTGTGTGTATAAGTAACAACAAGAACATTGATTTGAAGTAAAAAAAAAAAAAAAACAAGAAAAAAGCTCATAAGAGCAACCAAAAAGCTAAATACGATGGCAAAACTATTGGAAGAGATCTTGAAATTGCTAATTAAATGCTCAGGAAAGAAGTGAAAAGTAGGAAAAACACACAATTTTGGTCTAGGAAACCACAAGAATAAAATTGTTGCTTTAAATGAAAGAAAGTTATTTCTGGCCATAAGCTACAACAAGGGAATTTTCCCAAGTCATGAGCACCATTTGTACTGGTAAGACTGGTTCAGGTGATTATATTTCTCTGAAGTACATCAGAGATTAGAAAAATTTTGAGCTTATCAATCACCTAGTCCGACACAGTCATATTATAGGTGGAGAGACTAGGATTCGAAGAGGTTAAGCACCTTGCCTAAGGTTACACTTCTTCTGATGGTAGAGCTTTACCGGAACACGGGTACCCTGAGGGCAGTCCAGGGGCCATTCTACTGGAGCACATGGCTTTCAAAATGTGACAAGATTGAAAAGCCCGGAGAACTTTCATGCTGGAGTGAGAATAACTTTGCATTCACATCAGGGATCATTTTTCACACCTGGAATTCAAAGCATCTGAAAACAGATATCATTATCTCAGTTTTACAGATGGAAAAAAACAGGAATGGAGAGAGGCTCTCCGTGGACTGGCTTCATTGCCCAGCTTCAGGTTCCAGGAAAGCCCCTCTCAGGTCCATGCAGGCTGGTGGATGAACCTGCAGATACCTGCCTCTGATTCTGGGACACCTTCCAGTTTGCTTCTATTGCCCACTTCTGTCTTCCTTCATCACTGTCTTCTTCCCTACCAAATGTAAGGAGCCCAAAGGAGGGATATATATTTTGTTGTTGTTCATAGACAAACCCCTACCTTCTTGAACAAGTACCTGGCATTTATTTGACTATCAATGCTGCTGCTGCTGCTAAGTCGCTTCAGTCATGTCCGACTCTGTGTGACCCCATAGACAGCAGCCCACCAGGCTCCCCCATCCCTGGGATTCTCCAGGCAAGAACACTGGAGTAGGTTGCCATTTCCTTCTCCAGTGCATGAAAGTGAAAAGTGAAAGTGAAGTCTCTCAGTCATGTCTAACTCTTCACGACTCCATGGACTGCAGCCTACCAGGCTCCTCCGTCCATGGGATTTTCCAGGCAAGAGTACTGGAGTGGAGTGCCATTGCCTCCTCCGAGACTATCAATGAATATTTGTTAAATGAATGAAGAAAAAAATAGATTCTCTGGGTTTCTCCAAACAGTCACTTGGATTGGCTGATGCATTGGGGCCATGTGTCTAGGCTCTGATTCTGAGACCTCTACTATATGTTGCCCAGTCCCATGGTCTGCAATCTTGGGTGAAAGGAGCCTGCCTTTGGACCATGGCCTGGATTCCAGAACATGAGCTGCTAAGCAAATTCTCTGCTCCACCCACGACTGATAAGAAAGAGGGTAAGATTCCAGAAAATTGGACTTCTGTAATTCAGAAGTGTAAAAAGGAATCCTCCAAACCCTATATACCGTGAGAACTCTGTTGAGGATTCACTAGTGAAGTCAGTGAAGTAGCCCCTCTGGGAGAAAGACTAGATCCAAAAGCCCATATATGTAAATACAGTGAATCCAAACAGGGCCTTCCTCCACTGGGTTCATCCAACCCACCATTATCAAGGCTAACTCACCCTTCAGACTGGGTGTGTGAGGCTTCCTTTAGGCTGAAGTGTCCCTGGATGTTTATGTGGTTTACCTCACCTGCAAAAACAGACTGCTTCATCGCTGCTGTCACAAAGAGTAGGACAGCTAAACGTCTTTAGGCGTTTGCTTCATTTCTTTAAGCCAAACAGTTTCAGTGTGGGGACTTCCCTGGTGGTGCAGTGGCTAAGACTCCGAGCTCCCAAAGCAGAGGGCCTGAGTTTGACCCCTGGTAGAGTCGGACACGACTGAGAGACTAACACATACATACCTGGGATCCAGATCTACATGCCACCACTAAGGATCCTGCATGCCACAGCAAAGATCAATGATCCCGTGTGTTGCAACTAAGACCCTATGCAGCCAAATAAATAAACAGATACTAAAAACACAGAAACAATTTGAGTCCCTGGTGAAGCAGTCCTCCAGTCACCAACTCACACGTGTGACAGAAAGCCTTCCCCAAAGGCTGCCTTATACAGAACTGCTACCTCCCCTGACTCCCAGATGTTGTCTCTAAGGTTTGATAGAATCCTCAGCCAGGCCTGTGAGTTCCTGCTGCCTTCACTGATGTGGTCACCTTCCCAGATGATATGTTTGTCCTCCCAACACTCACCACTTCTGATATTTCACACCACGTTAGGAGTCATGCCAAAGATGAACTGAAGGTGACCTTCTCTTCTGCTATATATCACAGGAAGATGATCAAGTTATATCAAATTATAAGTTCCCCTAGATGTTGGCAAATACATTGTTCACGATGAATATGGTGTTTCATTTCTCATCCAGCAAGAGCAACTTTATCATCATCATCTACAGCTAAACTGGGCTGGTCAAAATAAAAAAAGTGACCATCTTAAGCTGTCACATCCACATTGGTCACACATAGCTGACTAATGGCAACATGCTGCTTCTGGGAAAAAGGATAGACAAGCCATCCAATGAGTTGTCAAGGTGAGCAAGCACTTCCAGGCCATGGGAACATTTTCAGTGCCCTTGGCTTCAGCCCTGGATGTTCCTATCTTTATGCTGTCCTGTGATACAGGGGTTCAAAGGAAAAATGATGAGAAGTAATTGAAATGAGGAATAGCATCTGCAACACAAGCTAGTCCATGCACATATTTGACCAGGTCTTCTGATGACCCAGCTCTACCTGTTGCTACACAGGTAACCTGTGATATCATTTTGGCAGACCAGATAAAACCCCTTCTCATCAAACCTTTAAAAATAAAGATTTTTAATTTATGACTCCTAGAAAGGATATAAGGATGGAAGAAGCCTTTTCCTATAAGTAATCCTTGACCCTATGCAGCCTTAAAGGCGATTGTAATAGGTTGTGGGCAGTCCTGTGTTACCATAATGAGAGAGTCATCTCCTAGGCAGGTTGATAAGAAGTCTAGGGCTCCCCATGGAGAGAGGGGTCTGGAATTCTCAAGGAGGAGAAAAGGACAAACTTTCTTTTTTCTTTCTTTTTTCCTCTGCATTCCTTAGTCTTAGTCAATTACACAATTCAGTTTAAACTCTGTACTAGGGATTATACAACAACAATGTATCCAGCTGGAGGACAGTTTCTCCTTCCTGAAAACCTTCTGACTAATCCTGATATCTTAGAATGTATATTATGGGAGTGGGTCTGGAGGATCTTTCTATTGTCAAAGGCTAATCCTGTTATCCTAAAATGTATCCCATGGACTATACAGTCCATGGAATTCTCCAGGCCAGAATACTGAAGTGGGTAGCCTTTTCCTTCTCCAGAATCCTGTTATCCTAAAATGTAAATTATGGGAGTGGGTCTGATGAGGTCTTTCCAACCTCTAGACATTCTTTTGATTCAGTGTAATAATTAGAGAATACATAATTCCATTGCTAACACTAGCAAGGGGGTACTCTTTCTGCCCCCTTCTGATGCCTATGTCAGAAGCTTTCTCTATCCCTTTTATACTTTAATAAAACTTTATCACACAAAGTTTTGTGTGATATCAAGCTATCAAGCCTCGTCTCTGGCCCCGGATTGAATTCTTCTCCTCCGGAGGCCAAGAATCCTGGCCATATTTCCGTGGTCCAGCAACAACCTTTCAAGAACACCTACCTATTGAAGAAAACTGTTCTGTGGCCTTAGAGTATTGGGTCACCATTTGTGAGGGGCACTGTCATTATCAGAGAAGGAAGCAGAGGTGGGTTTTGTGGCTTTGGTGAGGTTCCATCTTGTTCTATACCTCTTCCCCTGGTGAACAATTCTGCCCTTTGTTTGTTGGGAAGCTGAAGTGGGTGGGCCATTGATGGGTCTTCAATTTAAAAGCAAGACCAGGGGAATTCCCTGGTGGCCCAGTGGTAAGGACTCCATACTCTCACTGCTGAAGGCTAGCATTCAATCTCTGGTCAGGGAGCTAAGATCCCCCAAGCTGGGTGTCCAAAAATAAAGAGAAGACAAGCCCAGTATGACTCTTCCTTCTGCCTGGGCTCCAGTAACAGTACCAAAGTTTAGAATATTCCACAGGTCACCAGGCTGTAGGCTTAAGAAAGGAAGTCAAGAAATGTTTTTCAAATAGCTTATTTTCAGAGGAAATGTCAGCTGAGTCAGGTGCATTGTTCCTCAAATGGACCCGACTGTTGTAGGATTTAATTGGAGTGAATAGTTGAAGCAGGACAAAAATGGTTTTTCCTTGGGGACCCATGTACTCAGTTAAAAGGCCAAAACAGAAATGCTTATGCAGTGACTTTCTTCCTAAAAATTCAGAACACTTCAAAAATTCCCACAAATTGTATTCACACCACAACCCTGAAGGTTAATACACTTATGATGCAAATATGTTTTTAGGGCAGTTACATGTGTTCCCATAATTCCTTTTATAGCCATGCATATTCATTAGAAACACTGAAAATTTATTAAGAAATCACCAAATGTTTTCGAGGGCTGCAAATGCAAACCATATGCTGGGAGAAGAGAGTATTTAGAGAGATTCCGAGAACTTAAAAAATGATCAGCTCATTAAGTCTTCCTGCAGTGTGTATATTTCAGTTTCAATACTTAAGCTCTAGATATTTTCACTTGTTTGTCTTGAATGGAGAAATTTGATTTTAAAGTCTTATAGTGGATATGCATCTTTTCAACATTTCTGCTTTTTTAAAGTAGATGCTGTGGTATTTGGTATGTAGATATTTATAACTGTCATATCATCATTGTAACTTGGAGTCTTTAATATTATAAAGCAGTTCTACCCAACAGAACTTTCTTGTGATGATGGAAATGGCCTCTGCACTATATAAATTAATGAATGAACTAAAATCAAAGATTCATTTCCTCACATTACTATGTGTTGCTCATGACTACTGAAATGGACAGCATGGTTATATAGTATCTTTTTTGTCTTGATTAATACATTTTTGGCTTGAATTCTACCTTGTCTGATATCAGAGCCTTGACTCCTGCTTTCTTTCTGTTTGCTTTTGACTGGCACAGCTTTGCATAGCCTTTTATTTCTAGCCTTTCTAAATCACTTTCGTTTTAGGCAAGTCTTTCATATACAGCACAGAGCTGAATTCTACTTTTATCCTAGGATTGCTAACTTTATTGGTATAACCTCTATGTTTGATCTCATTTCTTTCATTTTTAAAGACGTATTATAAATACTAATAGTGTCTCTCTTGTGCACTGGTTTCACATTCTGAGCAAAATAAAATTAGCTTGCATCCTCTCTCATCTCTTGTTTGCTTTCCAATTTTAGTCAATAATATTATCTTTCTTAGTGTTTATCTTTGTATTCTTAGGCGTCTACAGTTCTGTTTGTCAGCATTAAATAGTAGCCTATGTCCCCTCTTGTTGCTCATGATGCAATTAATGTTATTCTACTTACCCCATTCTCTCCCTCCTTTTATCCTCCAAAATTGTATTATGAAAATTTCCAAACTTACAGTGAGGTTGAAAGATTTTTACAGTGAACACTCATATGCCCACTATCCAAATAATTAACATATTTCTTTACTTTATCAATATGTGTCCATTTAGCCATCTGTCAATCCATCTCAGTTTTTTTCATGCATTTCAAAGTAATCTGCAGACATTAGGACATTTACTGTTAACTATCTCAGCATCCATATTGTTAACTAGAGTTTAATATTTGTTTAATATATTTTTTCTTTTGATGTAAAATTTGAATGCTATAAAGCACCCAGATCTTAAGTATACCTCTGCAAGTTTTGAAAATCACATGCACCTGTGTAACCCAACCCCTAACAAAATATAAAAGGTTACCATTATCCACCCCTCCCACCCCCCAGATTTCCCTCATGCTCCTGCCCAGTTAAGTCCCACTCACCTCCCAAAGGCAAACATCTGCTTTTTTTCTACCATAAATTAGTTTCACTGGTTTAAAAACATCACAGAAATACAATTATACAGTACATACTCACTGAGTAAGAGTTCTTTCACTCAGACATTCATTTTATTCAGACTCAAAGACATTCATAAAGTCTTTGAGACCCATCCATGCTGCTGCCTCTATCAGTAATTTATTCCTATTTGTTGCTCAGTGGTAGTTCATTTCAAGAACATATGGCAGTTTGTTGTATATTCTCTTAACATACTTTGTGTCCAGTTTGGGGCTATCAGGAGTAAAGCTTCTATGAACATTTGGGTACACATGTTTTTGGGAAAGCTTAAAAGTTTCTCTTTGGTCAGTACCCAGGAGCAGAATTAATTAGAGTATGACATAGGGGTATGTTTAATTTATAAGAAATTTTGAGACCACTTCCCAACTGGTTGTACCATTTTATATCCACATTTTCACTGTATAAGAGTGCTGGTTTCCTCATATTCCTAACCAATTTTTGTGTTGTCCATCTTTTAAAATGTTATCCATTCTAGTGGATATGTGCTCAATCGGCCTGTAGCCCCCAGGCTCCTCTGTGGGTGGAATTTTACAGGCAGAACACTGGAGCGGGTTGCCACTTCTTACTCTAAAGGATTTTCCTAACCCAGGGATCAAACCCGGGTCTCCTGCATTGCAGGCAGATTCATTACCAACTGAGCCACCAGGGGAACAAAAAGTGTTTTTAAATCTTAACTATCCTGGAGATTTCCCCTTTGCCTCACTACCAGTTTTGAATTTGTCTCTAGCTGTGCAAGCACTTAATAAATCTAAGTTACTAGGAAAATGTGTTCAATACTACTACTACTACTATTCACTACTATTTACCTTTTGCCATACCACATGGCATGTGGGATCTTAGTTCCCTAGCCAGGGATAAAACCCTTGCTCTCTGCAACAGAAGCATGGATTCTTAATCACTGAACCACCAGAAGTCCTTCACTACTATTTTTATAGTGAGAGGTTTATATCTTAGAAGGCAGAGGGGGTTTCCCTAAAGCAAGACTAGAATGCTAAGGCTAGAAACACTAGGCATAGTTTATCAGTTGATAACCCCAAACTTTGAATAATTTAGTTTCTTATATAAACTTGGAACCCAGATGTGAGTTAAATTTCAATTACTGATTCTTTGGAAACCTTTGAGTAATTACAAGTTGGGTAACACAACTGAATTCCTAGGGTATGAATTTTTTTTCTACTTAAATCTTTTTGCATTTGAAGTTTCCTGACTTAGCAAGTCTGTATAAGGAATGAGGAATCCATTATCTTAAAATACATTAAAGACTTTTAAGAAATCTCTTGTGTGCACAGACACTAGCATCCGATCTAACTGAGTTGATGTGAGATAATCCATGGAATTCAATATGCTTCTGTTTATGTAATACGAACATCACAATGATTTCCAAACACGTCACCCTGGTATAAAAATAAAACTATATAAGACGGAAGGGAGTAAAAAAAGAAATATGTAACTTACAACATGCTAGAATTGTTAAATATTGACTCGTGTCAAAAGATTGAATTTATCTAACACTACACTGGCAACAGACGAGCATAGAGTAAGAATAGAGGATTTTTGCACATTTCCCATGAAGACAAGACCTGAAGTTTTCATGAAGACAGTCAGTCCTCTGTTCACTGGTGTAAAAAATAACTACATGGAATCTTTGCCTTCCATGAAAATTTTAGTTTTAGAATAGAAATTGGTATATTTAATGTTTTTTCTTATAAAAAACATAGAAGTCTCAAATGTAAAAAATATAATTGCGTATAAGATAGAAAATGAAACCCCCACTGCTACCCCCATAACTGATCTAATGCCACTGAGAAATCACTAATATTAATAACTTAGTGTTTCAGACATTATATAAATCTGTTATGTATTATTATAAATTTATAAATTGTATATAAGTATACATTTTTGCATTAATAAAATCTGTAGTCTTATCTTTTTTCACTTGACACCATATCTTGGACATGTTTCCATGTTAGTTCACATAGATGTACCCTTCTCCTTTTAAATGGATCGATAGTATATAGCAGGCATTGTATGAATATGCCTTAATTAAGTGAATGAATCACTTGCTGATGAATAGTCAATTTGTTCCCAGTTTTTTGATACTATAAACTGCACTGTGGTAAATGCTCTTTTACATATATTTATCTACCAGGAGAACTTATATTTTTTTTAGATGTGAAATTTTAAGAGGAAAAGGAATGGCTATTTTAAATTTTGATGCATAATGCTAAATTATACTATGTGTTTGTTATGGTTGCTTGGAAGATGACCAATAAGAGTAATAGAAATTTAAGATATTGAGGCCGCATTAAAATTGGTATCTGTTATCAACAGAGCAAACTTGAGCAAACTCTGAGATATACTGAAGGACAGGGAGGCCTGGTGTGCTGAAGTCCGTGGGGTCACAAAGAGTCAAACACGACTTAGCGACTGAACAACAATAGCAAATTTATTATTAAGTCATTATTTTTGTTATGAGAGATACATTAAGACTGGGGAGAGGGAATTCCCTGGTGATCCAGTGTATAGGACCATGTTCTTAAAGCAGGGGACCCAGGTTTGATCCCTGGTCAGAGAACTAGATCCCGCACTCCACAACTTAAAGATAGCGCATGCTACAACTAAGACTGCTGCTGCTGCTGCTGCTAAGTCACTTCAGTAGTGTCCGACTCTGTGCGATCCCATGGACGGCAGCTCACCAGGCTCCGCCGTCCCTAGGATTCTCCAGGCAAGAATACTGGAGTGGGTTGCCATTTCCTTCTCCAGTGCATGAAAAGGAAAAGTGAAAGTGAAGTCGCTCAGTCGTGTCCGACTCGTAGCGACCCCATGGACCGTAGCCTACCAGGCTCCTCCGTCCATGGGATTTTCCAGGCAAGAGTACTGGAGTGGGGTGCCATTGCCTTCTCTGACAACTAAGACTAGTGCAGCCAAATAAATAAGTATTTTTAAAAAAGACTGGTGAGAGATTTCAAGGTACTGATCAACTATTTTACAACATGGAGAAGTAATGAAATAGAAGGTATACTTTTCATCTTTTTATAAAATGGCAATCAGAGGACTTACCTCATAGGGCTGTTGTGTTGGTTTAGTGAGCTAATAGCTGTAAAATTCCTTAGATTAGTACCTGGCAGCTAGTAGGTACTCAGCAAAGTATTACTGATATTTCTATAAAGAGAAATTGTTCTCATAAAAGAGTCCTCTTTTAGCTTTCATGATTTTATTTAAATAACTCCTTTTGGCTTCTGCTTTCATCAAGTTGGAGACCACTGGTAAACACCTAGTACTATTTAGTGTGAACAAGAGACAGTTTGTATTTAAAAATGAGTGATCATATTTTATGCTATAAGATGTGGGAGGCGGGGGATGATTAGTTAAGGCAAATGTTGGGGCCAGCAGGGTCTGCCATATGCCAAGGGTCAGTGCCTGAAAGGTGAGTGGTACCAGCACCAGCTCTGATGTCAGGAAGTGAAAGCAGGCCAAGAGTCAATGAGTGAGATGACTCACAGGTAACAGGACACCCAGATGTCGGGAGTTAGAGGAAGCCAGGAGCCTGGTTCCTGACACAGGAAGGCTCAGGCCAAGTCAAGCTCTGAAGTTGTGAAATTCAAGGTGGCCAGCTAGGGGCCCAGGGAGACCAAAGTGCACCTCCGTGTCAGAGCGACCTGGCTAATAGCTGTTTCTGAGCTGCTCCAGGCCAGAAGCCAATCACAGAAGAGCTTGTCTAGATCCTCCAGGCCATGGAAAGTCAGGTCTGATATAGGAAGAAAGAAGAAATAAGCTTTCTGCGGTAGTTGCAACACACTGTGATGGAACCCTCCTACAGCAAGGCGTTAGAAGAGCTATAGATGCTTGCATTAGCGACCCTGCATCTGCTGTCATCCCTTGGGAAATGAAATGTTGCTGTGTTCTTTTCTTGGCATTTCTAAAGTAATCAAATATCTAAAATTCATACAGCTTTGCTGAGATGCAAGCAGCTATTGCACTAAAGCCTCCATTGTATGTTCTGTCTCTGTTTTATCCTCACCTCTGTGTCTTCCTTAAGGAGACTGGGAGGGGAGATCTGTGGGAGACATGGCTGTGTGCTGCTATGGGGTAGGTGGGGAAGGGTTGTATAAGCTCTGTTAGAAGCATTGCTCATATACTTGGAACCATGAAATATGTACAGAAGCGTAAGTAACTGTCTGAGGCCAATCCCTGGAAAACAGTGTCTAAGGCTAAATCTTAAAACACTTCACTGGGGAGCCCAATCCCAGGAAGCAAGAGGGAGGCAGAGGAAAAAGGAGGGAAGGTTATGAAGTGGTGACAAGTGCTGTTGATTGCCCATTCCTGTAGCATGTCTTCAGAAACCTGCTGTAGAGCTGTGACAGCTCTGTCCTGGGGGTGTAATCCACTGACTTCATTTCCATTGATCAAAGCTTGCTCTGCAGGGCGTTACTCCCTCTAAGCTGTCTGTCTGGGAGGCTGGGTCCAAGATGGCAGCTGTGGCATCTGCAGCGTAAGGCACAGTCCTCAGGGCAAGTGGGAGTGTAGACACATGTCCTCAGGGCAAGCCAGAGTGTAGACACATCCTCAGGGCAAGTCAAAGTGTAGACATATGTTGGCAGCATGCCCCACATCTTTGCTGGCAACATGCAACCTCAGAGGCCCCACTGGATGGGTGTCCATTGGGTTCCATGCCATCCTTTAGCCTGGAGCCCACAGCATCTCATGTCTCAGCAGCAAGAGGGAAGTCCTGGAAAGACACTGGCTGGTCATTCCCATGAGTGTCATGAGGGACCGCAGCATTGCCTGATGCTGCCACCACAGGAATAACACACATCACTGCTTAGGGCCATCTCAGCCAGAATGTCAAGTATGTGTCTGAATCTGGGGTGGCCCAGCCACTGAGCCAGTACTGTGTCATTTACATGTTTGTGGTTATACAACAATAACATACCATTTCAGCACTCACTGCACAGAACATTTTATGTATAGTAAGTCCCCTACATACGAATGAGTTCCATTCCAAGAATGCATTCCTAAGTCCAGTTTGTTTGTAAGTTCAACAAAGTTAGCCTAGGTACCCAACTAAGCAATATACCACTGATTTTACACTTGCTTCTGGACATCCTGGGCTTGAAATAAGAGGTACTGTACTCTTGCACTTGATACAGTACTGTATAGTAAAGTGCACAAAAGCACAACCCTTGTAGAGGATGCACACATATGACAATGTATGCCAGACATGTGAGTTAACTTACCTGATTGGACGTGTGAACGAACGGTTGCATCTTTGAAAGTTTGCAACTTGAAGGTTCTTATATAGGGGACTTACTGCATAATCTCATGTGTGAGTCTCATTTAATATATATTGTTTTATATTCTATTTTTTTCCATTTAATTTTTGATAGTGAAGATTTTCTCATCTCTTTCAATATTTTCCAAAAGCACTCTTCACTGGCAACAATATATTCCTTGATGTGAATATATAGTCATTTATTTCACTTTCCCGTACTATCAAACATATTGGTTGTAATTCTCTGCTCTCATAAATCATTCCATGAGTTCAAGTCAAATTTGTCTAGTCTATGTTGTTATAACAAGTAACTCTCCTTTGCTTAAAATAACAGAGATTTATTTTTCACTCATGTACAGGGTTAGCAAGGAACCTCTGCACATCATAGTCACATAGGGACCTAGTGTAACAGCAGCTCCATCTCGAATGTCACTGGTCACTGTGCCAGAGGGAAAAGGTAACTCTGGAGTAGTTCACGGGGGAGATGAAATGCATCCTGGAAGTGACACATGCCACTTCTGAACTCGTGGGTCAAATCCGGTTGCAACATGAAGAATACAGGAAGGGAAAAACAACCAGGCATGGCACGTCTTACTGAGTGTGACACCATTACAAACGTCCTTGTCATACATCTTTTTGTGTTTTGTTACTTATTTCCTTAAACATTTATATAGGAAAATTATAAATGATAGTTGTTGTTTAGTTGTTAAGTTGTCCCAACTCTTTGAGACCCCAGAGACTGTAGCCTACCAGGCTCCTCTGTCCATGGAATTTCCCGGGGAAGAATACTGGAGTGGGTTGCCATTTCCTTCTCCAGGGGATCTTCTTGACACAAGGATCAAACCCACATCTCACATAAACGTTTTTATGCTACTGATGCATGCACTGGAGTTTTAAATTTTGGCACTCAGACCCGTACTTGCCCTTTAATACTCTCTTGTGTACAGGCGACTGGGAGCCTGTAAGCTACAGTTCCCAAACTCCTTTGCCTGCTCGGTAGAAGCCATGTTTTTTCCTGCTTTTGGCTTCATCAGGTCCTTGGGTGGAGAAGGCAATGGCACCCCACTCCAGTACTCTTGCCTGGAAACTCCCATGGACGGAGGAGCCTGGTAGGCTGCAGTCCATGGGGTCGCGAAGAGTCGGACACGACTAGCGGCTTCACTTTCACTTTTCACTTTCATGCATTGGAGAAGGAAATGGCAACCCACTCCAGTGTTCTTGCCTGGAGAATCCCAGGGATGGGGGAGCCTGGTGGGCTGCCATCTATGGGGTCGCACGGAGTCGGACACGACTGAAGCAACTTAGCAGCAGCAGCAGTGTCCTTGGGAGCCAATTGCAGGTGATTACAGGCTCCAGCAGCAACAAGTCCAGAAACACCAATGTTGACTTTCTGCTCAGGTCCTGTGGTGGTGATTATGGACCCTGGTAATATCACCTTTTTCATTTTGCTTCTCAAGCCCGAGGGGTGGTGTTAGTTCTGAAGTTAATGGTCTCCAAGTAGCATCATCTTCCCCTTTGGTTTCTCTGGCCCTTTAACTATTATCTGATCAACACTTGTATTAAATTTCCTGTGTTTAAATGCTTGGCTGGACAACAACTGCTCTAATGTGTGTTATAAATTGCCCTCCAGAAAGTTTGTACCAATTTAAAATATTTATTTACTTATTTGGTTGTGTTGAGTCTTAGTTACAGCATGCAGAATCTTCCTTGCATCACGCAGGATCTTTTTGTTGCTGCACACAGACTCTCTAGTTGTGGCGCATAGGCTTCAGAGTGTGTGTGCTCAGTAGCTGTGGCACACACACTTAGTTGCCCCATGGCATGTGGGATCTTAGTTCCCTGACCACGGATCAAACCTGCATCCCCTACTTTGCAAGGTGGATTCTTAACCACTGGACCACCAGGGAAGTCCCAAGTTTCTTCCAATTTATACTCTGTCCCAAAATATTTGAAAGGACCTCTTCCCTTTAACCTTCACCATAAAGAATACACTTGATCTTATTATTTAAATATAACCTTCTAATTTTATAGGCACTAATTATCATATTTCAATTAGTATTTCCTTATTTACAGTTGAGACTGTTTATTAGAATAAACACAAGAATTTGTATTCTTTCATAAATTGACCATTTGTGATCTTCACTTATTTTAGGGCTATCTCTATTTTTCACTGATTTTAAAAGATCAGTATCTAATAAGGACTTTCATTGTCTCTTGTTTATGTTTCAAATATAATCCCAGGTTGTCATTTGTTTTTCAATTCTGTTTACAGTGTTTTATAAGGAAATTATTTCTTTTAAATTAAGTCAATTCTGCGTTATTAACTATATGATTTCTGCTTCGGGATTGGTCTTTCAAGGCTTAATTAAGGTTGTTAAAATTTCCTTCATGAAGCATAGTTTTAACCAATTATCTGTAAGGGTCTAACAGATAACACAATTAGAAATTCATGGCTTAAGATGGTTTTCTTATTTCTCCTTCTTTATACCTCTTCTTGTCTGGATAACAGAGGGATGTAGAGAGGGCAGAGGATGACGGTACTCAGACACTTCACAGTGAAGTGAGATGCTCCCCCCAGAATCACAGCAGCTCTACTATCACTGGCCAATGAGTCCACTCGTAATTCCATTGAAAAGTGGTCCATGGAACTGCTTTCCTGTGGGTATCACTGTGGCATGAGAAGTAATGCCCAGAAGGTCTGACCTCGAGAACTAGCTGTCTGATCTTCCTCTGGGTCATTGCAGCCAGGACTCTCATCTGTATATTCTAGACCCCAGCCTCAAAATGTGATTTTTTTGTTAGAACACAGAGACTTCTTCTCTGGGCACTACTTCCTGCCACAAATGGTGCTCACAGTTTTAGCTAAAATGCCCTTCTCTGCTGTTCTCTCAGGTAATTTAAGAACATGAAACTATGTATTGGATGAATATGTATCTATAATTTATAAAATTTTATACATAAATAATTTCTAATTAATGTTTCACTGAAAGATAAGTCATTTTTCTACTTTGTTGGTTTCTTGCTTTACTTTTATGCTTAGAAAGTACTTTTCCTTTACAACATCAGGAAACCATTGATCTATCTTTTCTGTTAGTTTGGAGAGAGCAGCTTTTGCTCTGAGCAGTGAACAGTGGTTGGGCCGTAGAAAAATTTTTAGCAAACAGCAGTAGCTGATATGTAAAAAAATATATAAATAAATAACGTATTTGTCTCCTGTTCCTTTTTGAAGCCTTTTTTACCCCTCCCACTATGAAGAACATAATTTCCCAGTAGTCTGTTTCACTTTATTTCTCTTCTGGAGACTGTTCTATGGGCCCAGGAAGAAAAGCTGGTGTTCTCTAGTAGCACCTCTATCCCAGAGCAAGGCTCCTTTCTCTAGCATCCTTGGAAGAGCTTTTCAGCTTAAATATGTTAATAAAGGGGAAGTCACAGTTCTTAAAAGTCTATTACATTGATGGATAAGTTTATGTCTTTAGAAATTGTAATGTCTGTTAGAAAATATCCAAATCTCAGAAATGCTAAACATGTACTATATAACCTGTTACTAACTAGTAATGTAAAATGGGACCCATAAGAGAAAGTGTGACTATAGACATATTTGTATACATAAAACATGTATACATTAATATACATATTTTTATACATAAGAGGATCTCATTAAACTTATATATAACATAATTTTTTAAAGTGCTATTTTTCCACTAATGAAAACAGTATTAGTTAAGATATTATTAGCTACCATAACAAATAAACCCCTGAATCCCAGTGGCTACACAAAAAATGTTTATTTTTTTTGCTAACTTGAAGATCAAAATGGACGTTTAGATTTGGTTTTCTTCCAAGCAGTGAGTGAAGCAGGGATCTAGCTTCCCTCTGCTTAGAGGCTCTATTGTGATGGTTTAGTCACTAAGTTGTGTCCGACTCTTGCGACCTCATGGACTGTAGCCTGCTAGGCTCCTCTGTCCATGGGATTTTCCAGGCAAGAATACTGGAGTGGGTTGTCATTTCCTTCTCCAGAGGATGTCCCCGACCCAGGGATCGAACCCGGATCTCCTGCATTGCAAGCAGAATTTTTACCTACTGAGCTAGGAGGGAAACCCTAGAGGCTCTATTACCTGCTACTGTAATTTGCAAGGATATTGTACTTATGTACCTTAAGCCAACAGAGAGGGAAGAAGTGGAGGTTTTTCCATGGGAGGTTTTCATGGGCTAAGTCAGGAAGGGGTGTGTCTCTCCCATCCACATTCCATTGGCTAGAATACAGTCACATGACTAACACACACACACACACACACACACACACACACACACACAACCGCAAGGGAGCCTGGGAAACGTAGTCGTATGTGTGTCCAGGAAGACAAGGAATATGGTAGGATATAGGCTAGCAGTGTCTACCATAGATATTCTCCCTGTTTGGCTTTAATAAAATCTCAATGCAAGACACACTTTGTACATACTGAAGTATAGTCCAGTCTTTTGCAGTTTTAACTAAAAGCTTTAAAAATTGTATATTCATGCCTATTTAACTACTTGCAAATAGAATAAATGTCAGGCTAAACCTGGCTGACTCCACCCACCTCCTTAGTAGAGGCCTCTTGATTAGGGGCAGATGCAGATTTTATGGATCCTGAAAGTGAAAGTCACTCTGTCTTGTCTGACTCTTTGCGATCCCATGGACTGTAGCTTGCAAGGCTCCTCTGTCCATGGGATTTCCCAGGCAAGAATACTGGAGTGGGTAGCCGTTCCCTTCTCCAGGGGATCTTCCCAACCCAGGGATGGAACCCAGGTCTTCCTCATTGCAGGCGTGTTCTTTACCATCTAAGCTACCAGGGAAACCTATGATAATACTATGGATCCTGAAGCTTGTATAATTTGGTGGAATCTGCTTAAGGAAAATAAAGTACAAAATTAGCTACAAACTAAATATTTAGAATGAGAAACAATTTATAACAAATAACATTTTCTAAAAAGGTGGCAAATATCACAAACATAAAATCCAGAAAAACAACATATTATAAAAGAAGTAACTTTCTTTTTTAAAAATTTATTGAAGTATAGTTGATTTAAATGTTGTGTTAATTTCTGCTGTGCAACAAAGTGATTCAGTTATATATATATGTATGTGTGCATGTATATTCTTTTTCCTATTCTTTTCTATTATAGTTTGTTACAGGATGTTGAATATAATTCCCTGTGCTATACAGTAGGAGTTTGTTCTTTGCCCATTATTTATATAATAGTTTGTATCTGCTAGTCTTACACTTCTAATCCCTGCCTTTCCCATCCTCACCCCCTGCTCCTTGGTAACCACAAGTCTGTCCTCTGTATCTATGAGTCTGTTCCTGTTTCATAGATAAGTTCATTTGTGTCATATTTTAGATTCCACATTAAGTGATATCATATGATATTTGTCTTTCTCTTTTTGACTTACTTCACTTAATATGCTAATCTCTAGGTCCATCCATATTGCTGTAAATGACATTATTTCATTCTTTTTTATGGCTTAGTAATACACCATTGTGTATATGTGTGTGTGTGTATACCACATCTTTATCCATTCGTCTCTCAATGAACATATAGATTGTTTCCATGTCCTGGCTGCTGTAAATATGGCTGCTATAAACATAGAGGTACGTGTATCTTTTTGAATTGTAGTATTGTCTGGATATATGCCCAAGAATGGGATTGCTGGATCATATGGCAACTCTGTTTTTAGTTTTTTGAGGAACATCCCTACTGTTTTCCATAGTGGCTGCACCAACTTGCATTTCCACCAACAGTGTAGGAGGGTTCCCTAAAAGAAGTAACTTTCTAACACATATCTGTAATACCCTTCTCTTACATTTTGGCTGTTATTCTTGATTTGCCTCTCATTGCACTGCAATGTTGTAACATCATTTTCCATAGACAACAAAGAAAAATTCAATCTTTACATAATTTATCAAAGTATTTTTCTCTACTGTTGATAGTTTAGAAAAGTTTCAGGTTTATGACTTGTAAGTAATATTGTCAGGTAAATGTGTTAGATTATTGTCAAATTTGGAAATTTTTTTCTCAAGTTTCTTGAAAAAACTAAGCTCTAAGTTTCAGGGCAATGCAAATGTTCTGCTGCTGCTGCTGCTAAGTCGCTTCAGTCGTGCCCGACTCTGTGCAACCCCATAGACGGCAGCCCACCAGGCTCCTCCATCCCTGGGATTCTCCAGGCAAGAACACTGGAGTGGGTTGCCATCTTTGTTCTGTGCAGTGGCTAATGTTTAATGTTCCATGAACTTGTAGCACTCTTTGATTGCATTGGTAGGGCTTCTCCTGGGCTTATAAAGATCTGGTGCAAGTAAGCATCCCTGAAACTTAAGCATCCTTAGCTTCTTGGTAAATCCACGTCTATGCCAGTTCCCACAGGCACGCTCTTTTCTCATGTTTCTAAGACCAGTGGTAACCTGGAGAGACCTGGCTGTTTTCTTGAAGACTACCCTAAGCTTAACCGTTTTCTCCCTGGCTGAATCTCTGGATATTGCTGGCTCCTGAATCACTCATCACCATGCTTTGCTCAACTGTGACAATATAAAGAAAGCCTGGTGAACTGGATGTAGGTCACTATGAGGGTACAGCACTGTTGGTTCTGTTAATAACACTTTGTTCTGTTAATAACTTGGTTGTAGCCTCAGCATCTGCAGCAGGGCATATCCCCCCATCCCACGGCCCCAGGCTGTTCCAATTCCAGTGGCAGGTCTAGCTGCAGGCCCTCTGTTCTCACAGTGTATCCATCCTGTTAGAATTGGTTGGCCAGGCCCTGACCTGCCTGATCACTGGATATGACTCTGAGAAGAGGTTGGGGGCGGGGAGCGGGGAGCTAGTGGATGAGTTACTTAGGATCAGGCTTGATTTAGCCAGAAAAGACCATTTGGATAGAAGGGTTCCAAAGTCTTTCTGAATGACAATAAAAATATTGGAGAAACTGGGGCAAGGCTATTGTTCTAAACACATGAATGACTTGAGTAAAGCCTCATGAATTTAGGGTAAGGTGGAGAAAGTCATTGAGAGCAAATAAGAGAGTGAAAGAATGGAGAAATAGATGGGAAAGTAGAAATACTTAAAATAATTATAGACAAAGAAGAAGACAAATGGAACAGAAAAGTTTTAAGGAGAAGGGTAGAATAAGGTATGTTTATAGGGGCTTTGGGTAAGGAATAACAATTGAAGGCTGTAGTTGAGCTGAATGAGGGAATACGGGGGCTTAAAAATCATACAACAGGACTTCCGTGGTGGTCCAGTGGTTGGGACTCTGCCTGCCAGTGCGGGGCACATAGGTTTAATCCCTGCCTGGGAAGATTCCACACATCTTGGGGCAGCTGGGCTTGTGCACCACAACTACTAAAGCCTGCACGCTCTAGAGCCTGTGCTCTGCAACAAGAGAAGCCACCCCAATGAGAAGCCCACACACCTCTGCTAGAGAGTGGCTCCCACTTGCTGACAGTAAAGAAACTCTGCAAAGAGCAACGAAAACACAGTACAGCCAAAAAAACCAAAATCATAATCATTAACAGCATCTAGTGGTGTGTCTCACTCACTATTTATTTTAAAACCAGATATATTCAAATTGTCAAAATAAGGCATATAATAATACAATCACCAACCACAAGAAAGTACTTTTTATGATTCAAAGAACTTCAAAGCCTAATTAAAAATTCAAGGAGATAAATGAAAATATTGTGATTCAATGAAACCAATAACAAGTATGTTTCTTTTTTCAAACTTAGCTTGATGCACGTATAAGTACCATTATTTGCAAATAAAATATGTAGGAAAAATTAGTAATTGGCCATCCTTCTTTGCTCTTCTGACATTTTTAGAAGGTGTAAGTGCTGTATCTCCTTATAGCTATCTTCGATTAAATAATTTAATTTCAAAGAACTAAATATTGTTTATTTTATTAGATACTGTGAATGGATCTCTACTTCCTGCATCATTCAACATTTATTATTAAATACATATAAAATCACTACCTGCTTCAGGAGGTTATTAAAGTGAAGCTTTTGGCTGTGTCACCCTTTGTTTCTGGGAGACTATTTTTACACCAATTTTTAAATGGAGAACAAATATAGAAACAATCTTCAGAGCAATTCATAGAAACAAATTCTTAGCTAGGACACTTCCCATAATAAGAGTGGCTTATAGTCTCTGGAGGAGGACATGGCAAACCATCCCAGTATTCTTGCCTGGAGAATCCCCATTGACAGAGTAGCCTGCTGGGCTACAGTCCATGGGGTCGCAAAGAGTTGGACATAACTGTACAGCACATACATCATAGTCTGTACTTGATCAAATACAACAATCTGTCCATGTGCAACTGTGACTCTATACATTTTCCTGGGAGAATTGGAGAGGGATTTTCAGTTCTCTGTTGCCTAAAACATTTCTCAGGTGCTAATGACAAAGAAAACGTTTTCTTAAAGTTTGGCTCTCTTTACCCAGTTTGTGAAGTCTTCTGAGGAGTGAGAGGTTTTAGAATCTTCTGACATACTATTTTTTCATTTCTATGAACATTTTCCATGAATCTGTACACAGGCAACTCTGTTTGAAGGGCTGGAAGTTGAGGCTTGTGACAAAGCAAACTTGAATAACCAAGGAGAGGAGATGAGTAATACGTTTTTGACAAAAATTATGATAAATGGGCATTAAACCAGGTATTCAGCAAAAGGAGAAAGGGTCCTTACTTGTCAATTACTAACACCCTAAACTTTGAGGGAAGGATGATGGATGCATGTGCTGAGCCAAGTCAGAACATCTCACAGAAAAAGGTAACCTTGTCATTTTCACCTGAACTGCATTTTCTTGCGAGCTTCCTTTATTCCACAGAATTAGTGTCTTTGGTCCTCTGTGATTTCCAGTAGTTAATGCCTCCCATCCATCATTCTTTTATGATGGGACCAGAGTTTTAGTAGATTTTCCTCTGATCTGTGATCCTTTAAGCAACTGCGTGGCATCCTGACTGCAGCTTGGAATTTTGGAGGACTTTTCACTTAGATGGTTCCTATCAGGACCCCATCCTGTTTCTATATGGTATTGTCTTTATTTGGTGGTTTAAATATAGATTAATTACCCACAGAGTGGTGCCAGGTGATCTCAGTGGAAGTTGAGTTAGACTGTACTGGGTTAGCAAACTCCTCAAGCATTTGTGTCAATGTAAGTTACTATTTATCGGCACATTGTTTCTGAAAGACAATGGGAGGGCTTTGTGCATAGGCTACAGGGATTGGGGACCAGCTCAGAGAGATGAGAATACAGGGGGTGACATGGTGTCTGTCCAAGGTGGTTAGAGCTAAAGTTGTTGAGTGTCATGTGCTAAAATAAGGTATGGGTTGAATTTGGTAGAGTACAATGAGGAAAAGTCTCTCTTTCTTCTCCCATCTCAGTCTTTGTCCAACATGCTCTGTCCAATTTTTCCTCCCCACCTTTGACAGGCCTCTTGATCGGATCTGTGGATTTTCCATCACTTTCATAAATGAGAACAGTCTCATTTTCAAGTAGAAAAAATATGATTCAATGTAAATAACCATTTCATCATATACTTATGTCAAAATGCCCACCCTCCCCTACTCAGGGCTGACCTGGGAGCCAGCAGGGAAAGGTTTTGGCTTGTTCTTTCACTCTGTCTCCATAACATCCCTTTTGCTCTGCATCCTCCCATCTTTGTAGGTTGAGGGCTCCTGCTAGAGTCTCTGTAGCCCTGCTCATATTTAGGGGGACTGTGCAAGGTGACTTGAGTCTAGCTACCTTCTGGGGTGTCCACTTGGCTCAGGGGGAAATCCTAACCTTTGCCCAACAAACAGTATGCATGTGGCTGCTCCCTCTCCTCCTTCCCCTCCCTTGCCCTGTCATCATGGGCAGCTCCTCCAGCCCCCTGCCTACAGAATTCTCCAGGAAAGAGCAATCTCGAGTTTATAAGTTTCCTCCCAAGAACTCATGGTGTCCCACTCTGGGCCTATGGAAGCACTGGAATCTCAGTAACCATTTTGCTGGAAAGAAAGATGCTGTTCACCCTTAGTGCAAGCTCTAACCACTCTGTGGTTCTTGGGCAGCACTCTCATTTGTGTTGAATGGAGAGCATCCTAACTAGATGGCTGGCAGCTCTGCATCTCAGTGACTCTCATCCCTCAGACTTTTTAGTCTTCTCTCCTCTTCATGGATAAAGGGAAATGGGGAAAGGTGTGGCTCCACTCTTTATTAGTAAGTCACCCATTTAACATTCTGTTACTGTTATTTCTAGGAGAGATCAATACTTGGAAGTAGGAACAGAATCATTTCTGTACTGAGCTCAAGTGGGATACCCCACAGGGACTCCCAGAAACCACTGATATGACCTGGGGAGTTGTATTTGTTTGCTAGGGTTACCATAAGAAAATACCAAGGGTTGGGTGGCTTATACAACAGAAATTTATCTCCTCACAGTTTTGGAGGCTAGAAGTCAAAGATCAAGGTGTCAGCAGGGTGGTTTCTTCTGAGCCTCTCTCCTTGGCTTGCAGATGTCTGCCATCTTGCTGTGTCTTCACATCGGCTTTCACTGTGTACTCTGAGTATCTCTTCTTCTTGTAAGGACACCAGTCATATGGGATTATGGTTCTACTCCAGCTACCTCATTTTAACTTAATCACCTCTTTAAAGATCTTATTTTCAAATACATTGCTAACTTGACTTACAATGGGGTTACATTCTGATAAGCCCATTGTAAGTTGAAAAGATTAATTATAAGATACATTTAATTCACCTAACCTACCAAACATTATTACTTAGCTTTAACCTTAAAGATGATCAGATCATTTATAAATACATTAGCCTGCAATTGGGCAAAACCATCTAACACAAAGTCTATTTTATAATGAAATGTTAAGTATCTCATGTAATTCATCGAATACTGTACTGAAAGTAAAAAACAGAATGGTTGTGATTGTGTGGATCCAGAATGGTTATAAATGTATTGATTGTTCACCCTCGTGATCACATGGCTGACTGGCAGCTGCAGCCCACTGTCACTGGCCAGCATCATGAGAGAGTGTCAGACATATCACTAGCTCAGGAAAAGATCAAAATTCAAAATCTGAACTATGGTTTTGACTGAATGTGTATTGCTTGTGTGCCATTGTAAAGTCCAAAGATGCTAAGTTGAACCATGGTAAGCTGGGGACAGCCTGTACCAAAACATTCTGAGGTACTAGGGGTTGAGACTTCAACATGAATCTTTAAACAATGTATTTATTCATTTATTTAGGCTGTGCAGGGTCTTGGTTGGCATGCGGGTATCCTTGGCTCAGCTTGTGAACTCTTAGTTGTGTCCTATGGGATCTAGTTCACTGACCAGGGATTGAACCAGGGCCCCGTGCATTGGGAGTGTGGAGCCTTAGCCACAGGAACACCAGGGAAACCCCTCAATGTGAATTTAGGGGGAATACAATTCATTCCATGACAGGAGGAGAAGGCTGAGGTTGGGATTAGCTGGTCCCTCTGGGTAGACACAGCCCTGAGCATGCCTGTCCTCTCCAACACACTCACCTGTTGACGCCACAGTGCCTGGAGTCTTGAGTTCCAGAGTGGGGATGATGCCCAGTCTGGTGAGACTTGGAACATTCAGGGTATATGCTCATTCAGTCTTCCAAAGGGCTAATCAGTCCTTCACAATAACAAAGCTACTCTCTCTCTCTACAATGTGGAATAAAAATAACCTTTCTTTCTTTAAAAAAACAACACAGAATTCCCAAGATACCAAATCTCAAGCACCTTATACCAGATTAGAAACAATTAGCTCACTTCTGTGTCTACTGTGGTCAAATCAAGCAAAAAATTGTGCAATTATGTGTGTATTTGCTTGAATTATGTAAGCAATGATCTTAATAGACCACTTTGCTTTGCTTTTGTAGACCCAAGCCCTATCTGACTTAGTGAAATTGCTCAGTCGTGTCCAACTCTGCGACCCCATGGACTGTAGCCTACCAAGCTCCTCTGTCCATGGGATTTTCCAGGCAAGAGAACTGGAGTGGGTTGCCATTTCCTTCTCCAGGTTATCTTCCCAACCCAGGGATCGAACCCAGTTCTCCCTCATTGCAGGCAGACGCTTTACCATCTGAGCCACCCCATCTGATTTAGGTGGTTTATTTATTAATATTTAGATCCATAACATTTTGATGAGACCATTTTTATGCCCCAGCATTTGTGCAGCTCCTTAGATGTCAAGACATTTTGACTACTCTTTAAAAAGAAAATAGAAAAAGAAGAACACTGTTAAGCTTAAAAAAAAAAAATTATAATGTTATATGTAAATAGAACTCCCCACTCTTAGTCTGACCCCGTCCTGATCCTATTCACAATGAAATTTCCCTTCTCTAAAGGTAGCAAAAGAAATGTCAGCATCTCTGGAAACAAAATTTTGGAGGGAAAAAATGAAAAACAAAGACAGAAAATAATAGTTCAAAGGAGAAAGACACTCCAGTTTTAATACTCATTCTTATAATACCCTCATTGGTCAAATTTTGGAGGACTCCTCCAGCTAATTTTGTGGAGTATTTCTGGATTCTGTGGTTCCCATTCCTAATACTCTTGTGCTAAGTCACTTCAGTCATGTCTGACTCTTTGTGACCCATGGACTGTAGCCTGCCAGGCTCCTCTGTCCATGGGATTCTCCAGGCAAGAATACTGGAGTGGGTTGCCATACCCTCCTTTAGGGATTGAATGCATGTCTTTTATGTCTCCTGCATTGGCAGGTGGGTTCTTAATTTATATTAATAAGTATATCAGAAAATAGAACATAATGCACGTGATGAACATAAAATGTGTGACCTGGATCAGGCAAAAAATATAATCATTTACAGAATCCATTTATCTCATCTAAATGTGATCCAAGTCTCTTGGTTTCTCTTCAGTTGCAAAGCCCTCTGAATTGTCTGCATCTATGTCCTACTATATACCTGGCGGAGCCTCTATGGATGGTCCCCTGAATGAATGTGCTGTCTGTCTTCCCCAGTGTCACCTTCTGACAGTCTGTTGTTGCACTTGATAGAGCTTTCTTAATTTTATTTTTTAGTTCCCTCCCCTCCAGTTCAATAGGGAGTGGAGTTGGTCTGTTTTCTTGAAGGAAGCTTTTACTCTTTCCTCTTTTTTTTTGCTCTGTTGGATCAGAGAGATTTCCATCTCCACTGAATTTCTTCTCCTTAAAATTAGCCCCTCAAATTCAAATCTTCAAATGACAACAAAGTCAATTTTATCATTCTTGCATTACTTTCCAGTGAAGTCAATGTATATAATTACAGTATAAAATACTACAATTTGAATCAAAAAGTAACTAGAACAGATAATTGACAAGTTAGCAGTCCATCAACAATTAATCCATAGAGTGGATGAACTAATTTTAAGTGTATGACTTGAATCCACTTTAACGAGAGCAGATGTCAAATAAACAGAGCATATCTGTATAGGGGAATTCTAACATTTGATTCAATATGGCAACTCTTTTTAGAAAAAATTGTGGTTAAATATACATAGCATAAAAATGATCACTTAAACATTTTTAGGTATGCTGTGGCATTAAGTATATTCACATTATGTGTAGTCATCACCACTGTCCATCCACTATCCAGTATTTTTTCATCATCCCAAATGGAAACTCTGTATCCAAGAAACACTAACTCCCCACCTCCCCCTCCTCTCAGCCCCTAGCAACCACCACTCTACTTTCCAACTTTATGATTTTGACTTCTCTAGTTCAGTTCAATTCAGTTGCTCAGTTGTGTCTGACTCTTTGCGACCCCGTGAACCGCAGTATGCCAGGCGTCCCTGTCCATCACCAACTCCCGGAGTCTACCCAAACCCATGTCCATCGAGTCAATGATGCCATCCAGCCATCTCATCCTCTGTCGTCCCCTTCTCCTCCTGCTCTCAATCTTTCCCAGCATCAGGGTCTTTTCCAACGAGTTAGCTCTTCGCATGAGGTGGCCAAAGTATCGGAGTTTCAGCTTCAACATCAGTCCTTCCAATGAACATCCAGGACTGATCTCCTATAGGATGGACTGGTTGGATCTCCTTGCAGTCCAAGGGACTCTCAAGAGTCTTCTCCAACACCACACTTCAAAAGCATCAATTTTGCGGCGCTCAGCTTTCTTCACCATCCAACTCTCACATCCATACATGACCACTGGAAAAACCATAGCCTTGACTAGACGGACCTTTGTTGGCAAAGTAATGTCTCTGCTTTTTAATATGCTGTCTAGGTTGGTCATAACTTTCCTTCCAAGGAGAAAGCATCTTTTAATTTCATTGCTACAATCACCATCTGCAGTGATTTTGGAGCCCAGAAAAATAAAGCCAGCCACTGTTTCCACTGTCTCCCCATCTATCTGTCATAAAGTGATGGGACTGGCTGCCATGATCTTAGTTTTCTGAACGTTGAGCTTTAAGCCAACTTTTTCACTCTCCTCTTTCACTTTCATCAAGAGGCTCTTTAGTTCTTCTTCACTTTCTGCCATAAGGGTGGTGTCATCTGCATATCTGAGGTTATTGATATGTCTCCCGGCAATCTTCCAGCTTGTTCTTCCTCCAGCTCAGCGTTTCTCATGATGTACTCTGCATGTAAGTTAAATAAGCAGGGTGACAATATACAGCCTTGATATACTCCTTTTCCTATTTGGAACTAGTCTGTTGTTCCATGTCTAGTTCTAACTGTTGCTTCCTGACCTGCATACAGGTTTCTCAAGAGGCAGGTCAGGTGGTCTGGTATTCCCATCTCTTTCAGAATTTTCCACAGTTTAATGTGATCCACACAGTCAAAGGCTTTGGCATAGTCAATAAAGCAGAAATAGATGTCTTTCTCGAAGTCTCTTGCTTTTTTGATGATCCATTGGATGTTGGCAATTTGATCTCTGGTTCCTCTGTCTTTTCTAAAACCACCTTGAACATCTGGAAGTTCACGGTTCACGTATTGCTGCAGCCTGGCTGCATATGGTATTTATCCTTTTGTGTCTGGCTCCACTTAGTATAATGTTGTCAATGTTCATCCGTGTTGTAGCATGTGTCATTCCTTTTTAAAACTGAATAATATTCCATTATGCATGTGGTTTTGCTTATCAATTCATCTGTCCGTGCACATTTAGGTTGTTTCCATTTTTTGGCTATAAAGCCACACCTTAACCTGTATTTACAGAGTTATAATTTACATGCAGTAAAATGGACTTGTTTTAAGCTTACTGTTGATAAATGTATACACCTACATAGTCACCATGATGGTCAAGTTATAGAGTATTTCCATTACTCCAGGAGTTTTCCTCCTGTCCTTCTGCAGTTAATTCTCCTACCCCAAACCATCCCATGCCTTGGGTACCCCCCATCTGCTTTCTGCCACAATGGATTAGTTTTGAGACCTTTTTAGGCCTGAGAGATCTTGGTTAGTAATGAGACAAACAATTCAGAATAAAGGGCTCATTAAATATAGGTGAGATAGGCTCTGGGAGACAAAGGTATTGGAATACATACAAGGACCCCAGTGACACAGGTACCACACTCAGCGTTGCCTTTGCACAAAAATGTCACCTTGATTGATCAAGGTTAGGACCAGTTTTCCTGTGGGAAAGCTACAGATTAATGTTGATGTGGAACAACCAAGATCACAATTTTCTGAAAGAGAGGAAATATAGAGAATATATTATGCCCTCTTTGTTATAGTTCTTTTGTTCATATTTTTTTTACTCAATGTCCTAGAGGAGGCAAGAATATTCTTCTAGAAATTTTAAGACCCACATGTAGCCTCTTCCTCTTGTTCGTGGGAGGAAGAGTTTCCCCTCCTCATTCTTTGTTCCATCATAAGACATAGTGAGGACATGGAGCGCTGACAGCCATAGAAAAGAGCTAACAGAGAGGGCTGCAGCAGCCTAAGATGTGTCTGTGCTCAGAGTACGGCAAGTCTGCAAAATTACAAAAAAAATAGATAAAATGTGGTATATTCAACTCTGCATGGTCTTAACTTTGGATGAGAAAATTAAACATTTCAAAGCAGAGAGTTTAGGCAGCTTAGAATGTTCTTGGGGTGCTGGCAGTTGTCAGAACTGACATGTGCTGTGTTGTGTGCTCTTTCAGTCTGACTCTTCGCGACCCCACGGACTGTGTAGCCCGCCAAGCTCCTTTGTCCGTGGAATTTTCCAGGCGAGAATACTGGAGTGGGTTGCCATTTCCTACTCCAGGGGATCTTCCTGACCCAGGGATCCAGGCTGTGTCTCTTACATCTCCTGCCTTGGCAGCTGTATTCTTTACCACAGCGCCATCTGGGAAGGCCCTGCAACTGTCATGTTAGCTAACTAACCACAACTAATAGGTGGTTCCATTAATTGCCTGAGGCCAGTGTTTGATTACCAGAACACAACCAAATGCATACTTGGCAATGTCTTTCCTATTCAGTTACTTTGATAACCTTGTAAGAGTGTGGCCATGGCCAGTCACCTAGGCTCCTTCTCTTGGTGATGTAGCTCTGCTTCTGTGGATCCCTGATCAAGTGCTGCCTGATCAAAACTCTAATCTGATCATTAAAATTGAAGAGTCATTACTAATAAACATGAGTAAATAGAATTAAATATTTTTTACTAATAAACCCTACATTGTAAATATTGGTTACTCAAAAGTTTCTCGATTTTTTTTTTTAACAGAGACAAAGTGAAACAACTCACCCTTTCGTTTTTTTGGCCACATTTCCTTAAATTCTTGAGTCAACATATGGATTGCTCAATTCTTTCTGTCAGCTGTTTTCTTTTTTAACCTGTCATTGAATAAATTTAGCAATAAGCTTAGGTTTTCTCAAGAAATTTTCACTCATGTCCATTCTCCTTGTCTTACTCTTGCTTTGCAATGCCTTCAGCATTTGCTACATGTGAAACTTGAACAAGGTATTTTCTGATCCTGTGTTAAATCACTTGTTCCTTTTGCAGTTCTTATGTTTTCTGATTAATTACACCCTTAGGTGGTCTATATGTTGAATAATCTTCGTTTCCATTTTTCTTTACTTTTCATCGTCATATACCTGTGAAAAATGTAAATGCGTTGTCAAACAAGAGAAGTAACTTTTTCCATCTTGAATGATTAACCTGAATGTAATACCCGTGCCATGAAGTTCTCTTTAAAAGTTACTCTGTATTATCTAATTTTGCATCAAGTGTTGAAAATTAATTCTATAGACTAACTGTTCTTAATACATGGCGTGAGCAACAATGTTTACACATGTTGGTATTCATCTGCTTTATAGAAAATAAAAGCCTGAAATAGATTTAAGTAGACAAATGAATAGAATTAGGTCATGTGAGAGACAATGAATTGTGGGGGCTCTTCTTAATTGGAAACCTTTGAGTGTTGATGGCGTGAACTAAACTGGTGAAACTGGCAGGAAGCCTGTGGTTTTTCCCAGATCTGTGTCTGTCCTGGGAAGCTAGAATTTAGCTGGTGGAAGAATTGCTGGAAAATGGACTAAGGTTACTCTCAGGAATTATTAAGTGGGGAGGTTTAGGGAATGGTGAAACTGCGTAATCATAGTTAAATCCATTTCACCTGTAACCTGCCTTTGCTATAATCAAGGTCATTTTACTTGTTGTTCAAGAGACTCGCAGGTCCTCTGAGCTGCATGTAACCCAAACAGTAAGACGTTTTCCAAGTTGTTTTCTAGGAATTGGTATCAGGTGTGTCTAGCTCAAGCTGAGCTGGTTTAGACTGGATAGGACCATCCACCTAGGCATGCCGAGTTTGCTGGGTGACCTTTTGATGTTGGAGGGCTAAAACCTCCATCCTCAGATAGTATTAAGCACCTCTGCTTTTCTACATGCAGGGGCCAGAGCTTAGTTACACCTGTGCAGATTTACCACATCCTTTTTCAATCACACCCTCCACACCTCAGACCACCCTGCTCCCTTAGTCTTTATGTCATTAACACCCAGAGCCCCTTGCCTTCAGGAAGCAGGTTTGAACTGGTTCTCTCTCTACTTTGACTGCCTTGTGAGTAAATTCTTTGTTTCCTACTGTCTCAGAGATTTCGCTTGCTGCCCATCAGGCAAAACAAACCTGGTTCTGTAAACCTGACTAGAGGAAAGAGCAGGCATAAGGAAATGAGGCCACAACGGGTGAAGTGCAGACTCCTGCTGGATGTCCTTGAAGCTGTGGAGCTCTGTGCAGCCCCCAAGTACCCCAGGGGGAGAGAGGTATGTGGAAGACGTTGAAGTACCGCTACTTTATCATTTCACCTGGCTGTGAACATTTCACCATTTAAACGTTTCTGTTGTTACTCTTTCATGTGTGCAGTCATTATGTAAATCTTCAGAAGCACCAAGATTCACATTTTGTTCCATACTATAGTTTCTTTCCTGTCTCATTGCTTTCCCCATTAAATAGCACAGTTTTCTCCTAGGCACATTTTTGGGAAGCACCTTCACAGAGTGTGTTGAGTGCCAAGAGATTACTGTGTCAGTCAGTTCAGTCACTCAGTCGTATCCGCTCTTTGTGACCCCATGGACTGCAGCACGCCAGGCTTCCCTGTCCATCACCAACTCCCAGAACTTACTTAAACTCATGTCCATTGCGTCGGTGATGCCGTCCAACCATCTCATCCTCTGTCGTTCCCTTCTCCTTCCGCCTTCAATTTTTCCCAGCATCAGGGTCTTTTCCAATGAGTCGGTTCTTCGCATCAGGTGGCCAAAGTATTGGAGTTTCAGCTTCAACATCAGTCCTTCCAATGAATATTCAGGACTGATCTCCTTTAGGATGGACTGGTTGGATCTCCTTGCAGTCCAAGGGACTGTCAAGAGTCTTCTCCAACACCATAGTTCAAAATCATCAATTCTTCGGTGCTCGGCTTTCTTTATAGTCCAACTCTCACATCCATGCATGACTACTGCGGACCTTTGCTGGTAAAGTAATGTCTCTGCTTTTTAATATGTTGTCTAGGTTTGGTCATAGCTTTTCTTCCAAGAGCAAGCATCTTTTAATTTCATGGTTGCAGTCACCATCTGCAGTGATTTTGGAGCCCCCCAAAATAAAGTCTGTCACTGTTTCCATTGTTTCCCCATCTATTTGTGTGAAGTGATGGGACTGAATGCCATGATCTTAGTTTTCTGAATGTTGAGTGTTAAGCCAACTTTTTCATCTCCTCTTTCACTTTCACCAAGAGGCTCTTTAGTTCTTCTTTGCTTTCTGCCATAAGGGTAGTGTCATATGCGTATCTGAGGTTACTGATATTTCTTCCTGCCATCTTGATTCCAGCTTGTGCTTCATCCAGCCTGGCATTTCGCATGATGTACTCTGCATATAAGTTAAATAAGCAGGGTGACAATATACTATAGATGTGCTAGTATAAATTAATTAAGAAAAGTGATTCATATCTTGCTTCTGCCACGGACAGAGGAGCCTGGTGGGCTATACAGTGCATGCATGGGGTCGCAAAGAGTCAGACACAACTGAGCAACTGAGCACATTTAAAGAGTCTGGGGTGATACTAGATAATTTGCATTTAATTAAAAGTAAAAAGCGTCATATGTGGAAATCTTGACTAAAATAAAATTGAGACCATTAAAGCTAACCTAATAGCAGTTTATTTGCAAGCATATGAAAAATTTGTGTGTTACCTTTGGGTCCTAAGAGTAAGTAAATTTTATTTCCACTAACACACGTATACAGGTCACACAGGCAAATGGAGATACAGGTCAAGAAAAATATTTTTTTGCCTTAGCTATGTACATGATTAGGAGAGTTTGAGTCAATTCTATAGTTTCTCATAACTGAGTAGCCCAACACCTAGAGAAAGACCAATTTTTACATTTAGTGCATCACTTCTGAGTAGTATTCAAATAGATGAATGTCAGCTGAGCTAATGTTTTCTCATTAACCCCAAAGCTGTAAACTATTGAGTAATCAGTTCTAGCTCTTGGCTATGTAGAGCTCAATATCGGCTCCCTTCATGATTTCAAAGGAAATGGGAAGGTAGTGATATTGCCTTTATCATCAGTTCCTTAGGTTTGATTCATAAAAGTATTTTGTTAAATATGAGACAAATCATTGAAATATGAGACAAAATCCATTGGAAAGGTAAATAGGAAATTTTGATATTAACATGTATTCTTCAGGGTAGGTTTCCATGTTGTCAAGAAATGAACAGAGCATACTGGGAAAATCTTATTTTCTATTATTAATTTTGTATTTATTTTTCAGAATAGGAATTCATCTTTTATGATCCAATTATGTTCCTAAATGAAGTTATTTGATGACTACAGTCCAAAGACAGCGTCTATCAACTCCTAGGTATTTATTGTCTGCATATTCATGCTCCCTCAGAATTATACCTTTTCTCCTAAATTTTTTTTGGTGGTAAAATATACATAACATGAAACTACCATCTTAACCATATTAAGTATACAGTTCAGTGGTATTAAGTACGTTTATATTCTTGAGCAACCATATCCAGTACTCTTCCTCTTGCAAAACAAACTCAGTATACATTAAACAGTAACACTTTACTCCTAGTTATACTTTTTGGTATGAATGCTCTCCAGTTTTATCACTCTAACTACACTGTAAGCCCCAATAGGGAGCAGTTATGTATTAGTTACATAACATACACATTTGGTACTTACTGTCAGTCCCTGTTCCAAGTGCTTTGCAAATATTAACTTGCCTAATTATTCATCTCTGTATGTTGCAGAGGGTCTAGCATGTGCTTTGCACATGGGGCACGTAAAATATTTGTGGAATGAATTTTGGTACCATTTAAGCATTTCCAAGTGACTGTGGCTGTTTTTCTGTTTGGAAAGTTACCAGAGCAGCCAGGTTACCCTGGGGGAAATTGACTTGGGGAATAATCCGACACTGGGTGCAAGTTTAAAGAAATTCTTTATTTAAGCCATACTTAGGCCAGAAGAATTGATGCTTTTGAACTGTGGTGTTGGAGAAGACTCTTGAGAGTCCCTTGGACTGCAAGGAGATCCAACCAGTCCATCCTAAAGGAGATCAGTCCTGAATATTCATTGGAAGGACTGATGTTGAAGCTGAAACTCCAGTACTTTGGCCACCTGATGCAAAGAACCGACTCATTGGAAAAGACCATGATGCTGGGAAAGATTGAGGGCAGGAGGAGAAGAGGACGACAGAGGATGAGATGGCTGGATGGCATCACCGACTCGATGGACAATGAGTTTAAGCAAGTTCTGGGAGTTGGTGATGGACAGGGAAGCCTGGCATGCTGCAGTCCATGGGATTGCAAAGGCTATAAGAAGTGAGTGATTCAACGCAGTTAAGGTTTTCCGTTCAGTCGGGACCCGCGCTCAACTCAGAAATCTAAGACCGGGGAAAAGGGAAGACCTCGGGGCTAGAAGGCAGCAGGCCAGGTCCGAGCTGCCAAGAGCGGGCGGGGGCGGGGCCTCGGGCTGGGCGGTGCTCCGGGGGCGGGGCCCGACGGCGGGGCGGGGCGCGCGACGGCACCGGGCGGCGATGGCGGCGGACGGGGACTGGCAGGATTTCTATGAGTTCCAGGAGCCGGCCCGGAGCCTCCAGGACCAAGAGAACTGTAACGCGAGCCCCGAGGCCGGAGCAGGGCCGGGCGGGGGTGGCGACGGCTTCCCGGCGCTGGCCTGCCACTTGGAGGAGAAGCTGAGCCTGTGTTTCCGCCCCTCGGGTCCGGGTGCCGAGCCCCCGAGGGCGGCTGTGCGGCCCATCACCGAGTGCAGCCTCCTGCAGGGGGACGAGTGAGTGCGGGCCCAGGCCGGGAGCGGGCGGGAGCCTCCCCTGCCCCTCGTCCAGCCCCTCGCCCTGCCCACTGGCCCAGGGTCAGCAGCCTTGGCGGGACTCCGACCGCAGGCTCCTCCCGGCTCTCTCCTTCCGCCTCCAACTCTGGAGTCCCGCCCCTCCCTGTTCTCCTCCTTCCTTGGGGCTTGTGGCCTCTGCGCGCCTGGGAATTTAAATCTCGTGTTCTCCTGCCCCTCTACGAGCCCTTAAGCCTCCTCCTGCTTCCTGGAAGCCAACCTCTGGTTTGGTTTAGAGAGGAGTCTTGTACTGAGCCTCATAGTTGCAGATAGTACTTCCTCGGGCACATGTGTAGCCATTCATTCGCTCAACTACAATTTATTAAGCGCCTGCTACTTGCTGCTTCACAGTGGGAGTACCAAGGTGACTGGACTTTGCCACTGTCAAGCAGAGCGCAACCCAGGGTGGAAGCTAGATTTGTAAACAAACATTTTACGGATGTTACAAACGCTCTGATACATGTGCAAAATACAGGAGATTTTGTGTATGTGTGTGTGAAGAAAGATTTCATAGAGAAAACTGGATCCTGATGGATGAGTGGGAGTTTGCCTGGCAGGTGAAGAAAGGTTACTAGTATTCTAGCTCACCGATACAGTGCATGCAAAGGTACTGACGTTGAAGCAGCCTTTATGCCACAGGAGATTATTGGCTTCATCTGAGAGCTCAGGTTGAGTGCGAGTCCCCACAGAGGCAAAAAGGAAAAGATCTGGTTATTAATAGGAAAGATCACCTAGTCTGGTAGGGAGATCGGTGCATAAACAGGTAATTATTACAGGGCGGTGGTCAGAAATTCACCGGGATTTATGACAGCTAGGAGAATGGAGGGACAGAGATTATTTAACCTCCCAGAGCCCCAGTTATAATTTAGTTAAATAAGGGTTGTTATGCATCATAGTTTTCCTCCAAAAGGTACTGAAAGAAATGAGAGTGAGGGATTTGACAATATTGTAATGTAGGGGGAGAGGAGAGCCTGAGGGTAAAATTATGGAGTAAACACTGAGATTGTGGGTAGGGATGGATTTTCAGAGCATTGATGGGATGGAGAGATTAGAGGTTAGGGAAGAATGCTTCAGCTGAAGCTCCAATACTTTGGCCACCTGATGTGAAGAGCCAACTCACTGGAAAAGACCCTGATGCTGGAAAAGATTGAAGGCAGGAGGAAAAGGGATGAGATGGTTGGATGGCATCACGGATTCAATGGACATGAGTTTGAGGAAACTCTGGGAGATGGTGAAGGACAGGGAAGCCTGTTGTGCTGCAGTCCCTGAGGTCACAAAGAGTCGGACTGAATGATTGAGCGACTGAACAACAAAGAATGCTTGAGAGAAGGCTCCATGGGCAAAGGAAGGGGCTTGTCATTTGATGGTTTTCTTTCCTCTGTGAATCAGAAGATTTATCAGGAAGAGGGAGTTGGGAATGGAGGCCAGTGGCTTAGCTGGCAGTGGTTCAGGGCCGTCTCTGTTTAGAGATCACATCTTTTCATTGGTACCTCTGTACAGTGTTCTGCCCCAGCATAGAAGGAAGAGTTTATGATTGGATCTTATACACACAGATATGCACGCTTCCCAGGTGGCTCACAGAAGTGAAGAATCCCCTGCCAGTGCAAGAGACACAGGTTTGATCCCTGTGTTGGGAGGATCCCCTGGAGTAGGAAATGGCAACTCATTCCGGTATTCTTGCCTGAAGAATCCCATGGACAGAGGAGCCTGGTGGGCTACTATCCATAGGATCACAGAGTTGGACACAACTGAGCCTGCAGTCAGTGGCAAAAGACATTTTAAACAGTCTGTTCCCAAAGAGAAGATAGTGTTATGCATAGATTTATATACTCGGAATCACTAGACTCAGGACCTACTCTGGATTTTAAAAACATATTTATTATATATTTGGGTTTATCAAGAGTAACATCAAAATGAATTAGTAGTTTGTACACAGATAAGGTTCCCTATTTTTCATTCACCTGTACTGTCTGAAAAGGAGTGTATTTTAGCCTTTGCTTAAATCTTAGGTTGATACAAAACAGCTTTTGTTATTCTTGATAATGATTTTTCGTAGATATTACATTGGTGGTACTGCATGTTGCTTAATTTGGGAATGTATAAGAAATCAATCTTTTCTAAGCAGGAGTTGCCTACCACTCTCATGGTCCCTGTTCTGTGGCATAAACATGCTCTCCATTGCTTGATAGAGTTCATTCCTGTTCCTTTCACTAGAGAGAGTTGAGAATTCTTTCACTCAGTTAGGGCCCTGCCTTAGAGCACTTTATTCTTTTCTGAGTCCCAGTTTTAGTTTTGGTTACATACAGATTGTGCTTATTGGCTAAAGTTTTACTTTAGAAAGGTCTAGTGAGGGAGTGAATGTCAGGGAGACTTTACCCTCCTTTGGAAAAGAGCTGCCTTGCTAGTTGTTTATGACTGGCTGTAATGCTTTATGATAAGGATGAAGGCAGTTCCTGTCTTGATTGGAGTATTCTAGAAATCTTTGAGTTAACCCGGCCTTGTGTCCTTTCAACCACAAATGTTCTGGCCTTGGTGAAGATAGAGGACTGTGACTTGTCCTTCATTTTCTTGGGAGATCAAATTCACCCACAGTCAATTATTCTACATGAAATCTTCCGCTCCACTTGTCCTTTTATTATGGCCTCAATTAAGAAGGAACAAACAGCAGACAAAACAAACCTCAAAAACTCTGGACTGTCTTCACCTACTAGACTATCCTAGTGGTTCCTGACCAGGGTTAGGTGTATGGTCAATCATTTAGTATTTGAAAATCTTCTACCCAGGACGAGGTGGGCCAGCAAGTTTAGCAACTCAGAGTGTTTCCAGTTTGAGCATATTGGCATTAGAGGAAATGAGGATTCCAGCAGAGAGGAGGATAGGAATGAACCATGCATATGAGAGATTTGCTGGGTAAATGAGCCAGTTTTCTTGAGCTTTTTGTGTTCACATATTCATGGAGGCTAATATGCATTCAACAGCCAAATGTCATTTGGGGATTTTTTGTTTTTGGCAGTTGTGGTCCCATTGCTTCTCTTTAGCACCAAATTCCAGTTCATTAAATCAGTATGTTGTTTCTCTGTTTTGAAGCTGCATTCTTATTTTTATAACCCAAGTGGTCTTATTTTTGTATCCTAGTATCTTACACACTTAGAAAAAAACCCACCCAATTTTTTAGTGGCTTATTCACATTTAGATACTTGTTAAAAATGTTAGCTTATTTTTTATGACTTGTATGCGTGTATCTCTGACCATTAAATAGCTTATTTGTGTAATGTTCAACTTTACTTACACTAATTAAATTTAATTTCATTTATATTTCTGAACTCTTTTTTTCATATAATGCCTTTTTAAAAAGTGCTGGTTATTACTTTGGGACTGAAACTGAATTTTGGTCATGAAATTGGTTTGCAGTCCTTATTTTGGTGTGGTTTGGAACTTTCATCAATATAACTCATTTGAATGAATGCTTCGAGCAGTAGAGCTGGAAGAAATGTCAGCCATCCTTATCCAAGCTTCTTGTTTGAAAAAGAGCAGCTAATAGCTGCAGAAGTTAAAGTACATGGTCAGAGACTGATTGGGGATGAATGGAGATAAGAGTCTGTTTTCTGAATCTAGTCAAGTGCTCTTTTCATTTTACTCTGTTGCCTCCCCAAAATTCTGTTTGTTAGTAAGGAAGAGTAATTGCATTGGGTATAATCTGTGTATTTTATCGTGAACTTCCTTTCTTTCCCTTTTCATCTTATCTTAGTCTTACACTAAAAATTAGATATTAAGCCCTAGTCTCATATTGAGGCTGAATTCCTTCTCCTGGAAATTCTTTCTCATTGGTTAAAGAGCGATTATTCACTCTGTGGAATAGTCTATATGTTTGGAAGTTACAAAAGAAAAATAATTATAAAGCACAGTGTATTTACTACCTGTTTTGGCTTGGGAAACACAACTTAACTTTCCTGTGCTTTAGTTTCCTAATCTGTAAAATGGGGATAATAATGGTTCTTCATGGTACTCTTTTTGAGGATTGAATGAGCTAATTCAGTAAATTGCTTAGAATGTATGTAAACGGTTTAGGTAATACCTGGCACACAAGACAGTGCAAATGTTAGCCATTGACTTTGTGAGTTTTCTGTTCCATGTCGTCTTCTCTTAGGCCTTGTCAGCCCAACGGTTGGGTTTTCCTTTAGTCTTACTTAGGAGGCTCTGGTTTGTTGATGCTTTTCTGAGAAACAATCGGCCTCCTGTTTTTTTTTTTTTTTTGCTGTGATATTTTTTGTTCTCTCTTTCACTGTAGTACTAGATGTATTTAATAGTGATAGAATGTTAACTTTCATTGATTGTAGTTTTTTTGTTTTTTTTTTTTTTTAAGGATTTGGAATGCCCTGACAGATAATTACGGAAATGTAATGCCTGTAGACTGGAAATCATCCCATACTAGGACCTTGCATTTGCTTACTCTGAATCTCTCAGAAAAAGGGGTAAGTTAGGATTTGCACCAATAGTTTCTGAATAATTGATTCTGATAATGGAACTAAAAAATAGCATTTCTATCTAACCACAATTCATTGAGTTGCTTCTTATTTCCAAGCTTATGGCAAGTGAAGTAGTCTTCTTTTGCCATCTTGGTTTTTGCTACTGTCCACTTGCTAACATTTCCCTCCAGTTCTTCCCTAGCACACACTTAACTTTTTTATGTTTAGATAAATTTTCATCACCTGTGTATGAACGGCAATGATCAGCATTTTTTTTTCCTAGCTTAAATAACGTAACTTTGATACATTGAGAATACTTGATAAAAACCTTAGGCTTTGATTTAATATATGGAGGATTCTGGAGTGTCTACAGAGAGTTAACTTTCGGATGAATTTAATGCTGGATGTAACATGTTTGAATGTTGGAGAACCTTTAAAAGACATTTCAAGTCTTGGCTTTTTGATGTGTTCTTGGCTAACTGTTGGAGGCTGCTATGTATGTTTTGAAATTGTAAAGTGAAGGCACCTTGAGTAAGGAGTGTGAGCACAGGTGGAAGGACAGCAAAGGGGACAGAAAAGGGAAGAGAATTGCTTTAAGTGGAAAATCACAGTGTGGTTTAACACTGATGAGAAAGGAGGTCAAGTGGAAGTTTCAGGGCCGGACTATTTAAATTGTTCATCAAATAGCAGTGTGAATTCATGCCAGGTCTTTTGGCATGCTCTATATTTCATTAAGTGTATTTGTGTAATTTCTGGGAGTATAATGCAGTAGGACTGTATTTCTGGGAGTATAATGCAGTAGGACTGTATTTTAAATAGTATTGTTAATGTTTTCTGAAATGATTTTCTTAAAAATGTGATTCAGAAAAGCTTGCTGCCTACTATTTCTAGTAAAATATAGGATTCTGACTATATTTCTTTGTATTCTAGTACATACAGGATTTATTTGTTCCAGTTATTAATCTCCTTAAGCTGTTTTGCAGGCTGGCCTGACATACATTTAGGGGCAGGAATAAAGCAAAATATCTTCTCCTCTGTCTTCTGTTTATTTGGATCTTAGCTATCATTCTGGGCTTACTTCAAGTTTCCCTTCCTCTCTGAAGCTCCCTATTACTGTTTTAGCCTTTGCTGATCTCATGGAATTATATAATTTTAGAGTTGGAAGGGACTTTAAAGGACACTTAATCCAACCTCTCACTTAGGGGGAATCCCCGTTTACAGTGTCTCTGACAGATGGTCATTCAGCCACAGACTAAATCCCAGCAAGGAAGGAAAATGCAATCCTCTCTGTGGATATCGGTCACACTTGTCAGGGTGTGAAAATCGTAAAGGACTTACATGTCCCACAGAGTTTGACCCCCAAGTCTCCTGGGTGCTGGTCCTCACAGCACTTGATCTGTGTCTTAAATCATCATTGGTGTCTCTTAATAATTATGTTTGTGGATCTGTCATTAGATTATAACTTCCTGGTAGATATCTTTGTATGTGTCTTCTCAGTAACTAGCACGGTGCCTGGCACATAGTGAGAACTAAGACAAGTGTTTGTTGAGTGAACAAATGAATAATCTCATCAGTAAGACTATAGGGTCAGAGACCATGGTGGAAAGTTTTTAAAACTGTTTTCTATGTTACTTAACATAGTGCTGAATCCACAATAGCCAGCCAATGAGTACTTTTTTGTTTGACATAATAAAAAATGGTCGAGGAGGTCTTTTCATAGTTTCAAGCAGAAGTACTTTAGTCACATGAACAGGACACTCTAATCCAGTTTTACTGAATATTGTTCTTTGGTTACCTCTTGGGGTGTCACTCCCTTTATCTGCCTTTTGACTGTTTTCAATGCCAGAGCAATGGCATAATCAAAGATAGTGATTAGTAGTGACCTGGAGTTTAGTACTCATGCTCATTGTAAAAGCTCACCTGGAGAACTCAGCAGGTTAAAATGGACAAATGATCATCTCACATCTGAGTATCTTTTTTAAAAATTAATTTTATTCATTTTTGTCTGCACTGTGTCTTTGTTGCTGACATTGGGCTTTCTCTAGTTGCGGCAAGTGGGGACTGTTCTCTAGTTGCAGGTCGAGGACTTCTCATTGCGGTGGCTTTTCTTGTTGCGGAATACAGGCCCTAGGGCACTCGGGCTTAGTTGCCCCATGGCATGTCGGATCTTCCCAGACCAAGGATTGAACTTGTGTCTTCTGCATTGGCAATCGGATTTTTAACCATTGGACCACCAAGGAAGTCTTAACATCTGTCTATCTTCACATGATCACGCAGGTGATGAATACAACTAAGATGAGAAGTCTAGTTCTTGGGAATGAGTAGCACATATTAATTTCCTGAAGAACAAATGCACAGCAAGGAACTATGTAGGAAGAAACCATGTTATTCTATTAGGTAGCACATAATTAATTTTTTTTAACCTGGGAAGTTGCCACCTGTGTGCTCTATTATTTCCATAACTGAATTATGCAAAATTTACCTTTTGAAACCATTCTTTAGATTATTTCAACTGTAAAACAGGGTCTGTATGAAATTTTTTTTGACAAAGGGGAAAGAGATTTCTTTTGCATTAGGATGAGACAAACAGGAAACTACAGCTCCCTAGATTTCAGTTTTTAATTTTTTTTTTTTAAATTGATGTTCAGGATGGGACACTTCTAAATGTGATTGGTCTTTTCTAGAGGAAGGCAACTGGTACGTTCCAAATTCTTACAGGGACACATTTTTTCCATTTGAGGCAGCTTCTCTTTCGTACAGGGAAACAGAACCACGGCTCTGTATCTAAACCTGGCACAGAAAGGAGTGATGGGAATGCTTGGCAAAGCGAAGGCACATTGATGCCTAATGGGAGCGTGAAGAATGATACCCATGACAGCCAAGGTTAGTTTTCAAAGCCCAAAAGGGATTCCAGCCCTTAGCATATGCCATCTCTGTGGGGAATGGGCTTGGCTCCCTCTCTGGAAAGATGGTCTGGGATTATTATTTCTGTTGTCATGGAAATTTATTCTAATGGCTTATTGGTATCACTCATGTGTTTTGGCAGTAGCTGCAAACCTGTTCTAAATCCAGTGCCATTCTTGATCATGCTTATGTGATAGAATGCTTCTAAATTGTTTTGCCTTAGGAACATCTCCTGAGCCATATTCTTCCTCCTGCCATGTGTGTTTCTTTAGAAACAGAGACTTTGTTTAATGCATCTTTGTATATTCAAGAGTAGAAATAGAAGATAATAATGTGTTCCTTAGGAGTAATTTTAAAACTTTCACTTGTCTATTAAGGGGAAAAAATAAGACAGAACTATAGTCCTCAAGTTACAACATAGAACTGTCATTTGAGGGGAGGAGAGTGTTGAGATTTTAGGATCAGTGAATGTAATTCTTAGGTTTACTCTACATCATCGTACATCCTTACGTGGCCCATTTCATCTCTACTTCTACAATCTTGAAATTAAACATCCTCTCTCATCAAGATCCAGATCTCTTGACCTTTCTCCTTTCTTATTAACAGGATAACTTAGTTTAAAAAAGTAAGCTAAAGCTACAGAACTTAACATGAAAAAGCAGTCTCTCCGCTACTTACCGTATCCTTGATTTCCACTTACCGGTAGCAGCCAGTTTCAGCTACTTCAGCTGTTTCTTCTAGCAGATAACATTCTCCTGTCATTTTACTTAATTTTATTCTTCAACTTTAGACTTTATCCATTGACTTTCAACCCAGAGGATGAGAGTTTAGCAGTCTCAGAGTCATCCCTCCCTCCAACCATAACCCTCACAAAAACTTTGGTTTTCCCTCATCTTCCCAATATAATTATGCCAAAATATTTCATTGCATCTTCATCATTTGTATTGACTATTTAAATGTTCACATTTAAGTACATTTTATGATGGCGTTTCTCTTGTAATTTTTTTTCCTTCGGGTCATAATAATTGCCTTTTGGTGGTTAATTTAGGTTATCATTAGCTCACTAATTCAACCTCAGTAGAGCCATAAAGCTCACTTTAGTAAATGAAACACCCTGGGCAACCTATCAGTCTCTTTTTTCTTTCTCCTGTGTTGTTCTTGATGCCTTCTGCAGTAACAATTCTAATCTGAACTGGTTACTGTCTAGTTGAGCTCTATAGCCATCATTCTGGGATCTTTACTTCACTGTCATTACAAGAACTCCCTTCACCTCTTTGTTGGGTTGGATTCAGTGTCTGCTTCCTTTTTGGTTTTCCTCCTGGTTTTAATGAAGCACGTTCTGGAGTAGCTTTCTGAGAAAGGTTACATGAGAGGTGAATTCTTTGAGAACTTCCCAGCCTGATGGTTCAGTGAGAAATCCACCGAGGAGGTGTGTCGTCCCTGCAGTGCAGCGTGGCCTTGCTGTATGTGGGGTAGATAGAGCTGGAGGGCTGCGGTGGCTCCTCCCCCAGCCTAATGGTATGAGAGGCGGCACACTGGCGGTGTTTTCCCTTGTATTTCTCACCTGCAGGTTGTTTTTACTCGGGTGTGTGTTTACCATTAAATGTGAGACCTGTGAGAAACTACCAAGGTAGTAGGGACCTACATCCATCCAACTGTGTCAATTTTATATATATATAATATATATACACACACACACATATATACAATTATATATATGCATATGTATGTACTTATGTGTATATATATAAAAATAATTTTCCCAAGTAAAATACAATCTTTTTAAATTATATTCTATCTGTTAGAAATACATGATTGTGGACTTCCCTGGTGGTCCAGTGGTTAAGAATCTGCCTGCCAATGCAGTGGCCACAGGTTTGATCCCTGGTCTGGGAAGATTCCACATGCTGTGGACCAGCTGAGCCCATTCTCCGCAACTATGGGGGCCCTCTCTCTAGAGCTTGTGCTCTGTAACAAGAGAAGCCACTGCAATGAGAAGCCCACACACCGCAACTAGAGAGGAGTCCCTGCTTGCTGCAACTAGAGAAAGCCCGTGTGTAGCCATGGAGACCCAGGGTAGCCAAAAGTAAATAATAAAATAAAAAATACATGGTGGCTTTTTACATAATTCCTTGCCCATCTGTTCTCTGAGAACTCAGTTTCCACTCCTTCTGACAAATAGAGTTCTAATTTCAGTTTTATTCATCGTCTGGATGGTCATGTCATGATGGCTAGATGATAGATAGATGATCAGTTGTCCATTTTAAGCTTCTGGGTTTTCCACATTAGGCCTTTACAGTTAGTAAACTCGAGGCCATTATTATAGGGACTGTTGATATTGGCGTGGGCAGGTTAGAGGACACTGAGCTAGACATGGTGAGATACCCTGGGGATGGCAACAGCAAGCAGCCCTTTAGCATGAGCCTTAGGCATGAAGAGAGGTCAGGAGAGGGACAAGTTACCAGGGCCTGTGGCGAGTAGCCATGCAGGCGAGGCCAGCTCGACAGGTGCCACAGCCTTGGGAGTCTGGTGGGGACCGAGACAGCAGAATACATGCCCAGACGTCTCCCCTGCCCCCCGCCCCAACTTCTAGCTCCTGCTAGTATCTGCTAGTGTGTTAGGCCACTAGGAAATCGAAAGTCAAGAGTATCCTTTGATGTGTCCATAAAGGTCAGTGTCCTGGGGCACAGAGTGGGGAGAAAAATGGTAGTGAGGCAAAGGGAAAATCTCCAGGATAGTTGGAGTTAAAGATATTTTTGGAAGCTGGAAACTTGTTTTTGGAAGAAGAGAGGATTCTACTGGAAGGGCTAAGTATGACCCTTGTAGACAGTTACCTTCTGCCAAGAATTTGATTGCTTATCTTTCACTGTATTAGAAGTTAGTCTGCAAGTAACAAACTTTGTTTTCTGTGGAATTTGACATATACCAATCTTCCTATTAGATCATTAACATTTGCTGCTAACCCTGTCTGTCCCCCCACCCCCTTTGCTATAATTCCCTACAAATTGCTGTAGGATACCATATATTTTCATAGTTCTGGACCCTCTTCTCCATGAAATAAACAGCGAAGTATATGTCCGTTTGGGCAAAAGGGAATGTATGCAGCCCCCTAGCAGTTTCATGTTTATTCTGCATTCCTCTCCTTTCTGTCTGAGGTGGCTGTGCAATGTACCTCACATACTGCCTGGTACAGAGTAACTGTAACGAGGTCTGCCTTTTGAACCTCTTAGCAGATGCTTCCCTCGGCAGCCCTCTGGACCCAGACACTTTGACTTTGTCGTGATCAAAAGGCCCTGCTTTTAACAGTGGGTCATTTTTGTCTTTAGATGAGTGACAGCTTGCTCTTTGATACGTCAGATGATGAGGAGCTGAGAGAACAGCTGGATATGCATTCAATCATCGTCTCCTGCGTCAACGATGAGCCCCTCTTCACTGCAGACCAGGTACAAAGGAGAGTCCCCTCCATCAAGGAAAGGGAACCTCGGCTGCAAAACCATTTCTTAGTGTGGCCATTAAGTGACGAGTTGTTGGAAATGACTTACTTTCCCTGTGTTTTCTGGTAATAGAGGCTTAACAGCTTCTGAGGAAAGAAGAAAGTATATGTAATCCGAAGCAGATGGATTATGTTAGTTGGGAACATCTTTCAATATATGCAGTTTTCCAAGATAAGCATTGTTAAAACAGTATAGCAGGTTATTTTAAAAGAAGCCTGTTGCTTCCACTGGAATCAGAAAAATACTATAATTTTTCCTCTTTCTTTAGATTTGAGCAGACATGGGAAAACTATATCTGTGCAGAAATTACCTAGTTTCTCTAAAACCTATGGAGAAGTCATTAGCACTTATTAGAAGTCCTTATTGTATACCCAGGAAAGAAGTGAGCATTATTCCTGTGGAATGCTCTAATAATGTCAACCCTGTATTCATTTAAAACCTGTTGAATCAGGTTTCTCATTTTCTGAATACTCTTCCCACTTCTGTTGTATTGTCAAACTATGGTGCAAGAACTTCTTCCTGAAATCATGTTCCACGGCTGCTGAAACTTGAGTTCTGTATTTTTAGGTTGGAAAGATGAGGTCAGTAAAGAGATGTATGACGACAAGATTGGGAGGGATACGTTAAAAATGTGTTATCTTGACACTCCTTTATCATATTTGTGGTTGGATCATCCTAGGCTTGAAGAGAGTGTGGTGCTTAAAAAGCAGGCTGATAAGTTAGACGACTGAGTGCAGGAAGACCCTGATAACTCTGGGGAGAGGCGTGACCCTGAGAGTTCATCGCCTCCTCGGTTCTGTGCCTGAAAACCAAGCCGTCCCTGTTTTTGACTGACAGGAACAGATTCTTTGCCTCTTTCAGTGTCTTGTTTTTGTGTTTAAAAATGCCTGTTTTGGAAACTCTTATTACTAAATTAGTGTAATCCCCACTTCTTCAGGTTTGCTTCTATTTTTCCTTGGTGCTAAAAGGGTTAAACTTGCTTCATATTGTATTTTTTCCCTAACTGTTTTTTTTAAAACTCTTAGGTCAGTTTTTTTTTAAATTTATTTTTATTGAAGTCTAGTTGATTTACAATATTGTGCTAGTTTCAGATATACAGCAAAGTGATTTGTTTATACATAATATATGTATATATCTTTATTGTTTAGATTTGTAATAACTTATTGTAGTGTATATATTATAATATATAATAAATATATTGAATATAGTTCCCCGTGCTATATAGTGAATCTTGTTTATATATATGATACTGTGCATCTGTTAATTCCACACTATTAATTTATCCTACCTACCTCCCTTCCCCTTGGTAACCATAAGTTTGTTTTTTTTTTTTTAATGGCAAACTTTTTTTTGGCCACGTGGCATGCAGGATCTTAGTTCCTCAACCAGGGATCGAACCCTTGCCCCTTGCATGGAAGCATGGAGTCCTAACCACTAGACCCTCAGGGAAGTCCCTAAATATCCCTTTATCTTCTCTTGAATTAATATATGAAATTCTTTTTCTGTTGTTAAAGGATAACTTTCCTGCCAAAGCAAGAATTTCTTGCTTTATGTGTAAAGATTTTTACACTGTTGTATTTTATAAATTTTATGTCAATTTTATTAAATAGCTTTAGATTGAGTACTTGGATGTGGCATATGGTAAATTCTCTGTCACTTGCTTTCTTTTAACTATAACTGTGATCCACTTCTGGCATGTCTTAAGTAGGTTATGCGTGTGTGTGTGTGTTTAATATTTATTTATTCATGGCTGCTCTGGGTCTTCATTGCTGTGTGTTGACCTTCTCTAGCTGTGGTGAGTGGGGGTTACTCTCAAGTTGTGGCACTTGGGCTTCTCGTTGTGGTGACTTCTCTTGTTGCGGATCAGACTCTGGAGTTCAGGCTCAGTAGTGGTGGTGCATGGGCTTTGTTGCCCCTCATCATGTGAGATCTTCCCAGACCAGGGATTGAACACATATCCCCTGCATTGGCAGGTGGATTCTTAACCACAGAACCACCAGGGAAGTCCTATGCATGTATTTTTAGTAGCACTTTGGACTTCCCCGATGGCTCAGATGGTAAAGTGTCTGCTTACAATGCAGGAGACTGGGGTTCGATCCCTGGGTCAGGAAGATCCCCTGGAGAAGGAAATGGCAATCCACTCCAGTACTCTTGCCTGGAAAATCCCATGGACGGAGGATCCTGGTAGGCTATGGGGTTGCAAAGAGTTGGACACGACTGAGTGACTTCACTTTCACTTTCACTTTCTCAGAGATTACAAGATCTGATAGGGCCAACTGATGTGTGATGAGTGTCTTAAATCATGTGCTGTTTACTTTTGTGTTTAGTATATTATAATTTTTTTTTTTGATAAACCTCGTGTACTCTTACAAACCTTTGATTATTCAGAACACCAGCTCCTGCGCACTGCTGGTTAATATAGAATTAGGGGACTTCTACTCTGGGTGCTGCAGATGAGCACTGTGTTACAGATGGACCGTTTTACCTATGTGTATTTGACTAACAATGGTTTGTATATTTTGGAAGGTGATTGAAGAAATTGAAGAAATGATGCAGGAATCACCAGACCCAGAAGATGATGAAACGCCTACCCAGTCAGATCGGCTTTCAATGCTTTCCCAGGAAATTCAAACTCTTAAGAGGTCTAGCACTAGCAGTTATGAAGAGAGTAAGAAACCTTACTTAAGTTGGTGCTGTCTGTGCTTTCGTGTACCTCAGCCATATAGCGTGACCACCTTCAGGACCTTTGGTTCTCACAGGCTGGGTTGCATACTCTTCCCCTCCTCACTCCCCCTGGTGGTACTCAGGGCATTTGTTTATCTTTGCTTAGGGACTGTGTCATACATACCTTTGAATCCTGTCCACTTGGGCTGCTATAGCAAAATACCACAGGCTGGGTGGCTTAAACCACAGAAATTTGCTTCTTGCTAGTTCTGGAGGGTAGAAGTCTGAGACTGAGGTGTTAGCAGGTCTGATTTCTTCTGAGGCCTCTTCCTCTGTCCTCACCTGGACTTTCCTGTGGTGTATCTGTGTCCTCATCTTCTCATTTTTAAGGGCATCAGTCACACTGGATTAGGGCCCACCCTAATGGCTTAATTTTAACTTCATTATCTCTTTCAAGATGCTGTCTCCAAATACAGTCATATTCTGAGGTGCTGGGTGGTACGGTTTCAACAATGTCCTACTTCTCTAGTATTTCCTTAGAATAAAGGGAAGTGCTGAGAAAAACCTGAAAAGGGTCTTCAGGGAATCGTCTGCCCTTCATCTTCCCAATTTTCAGTAAAATTCACACGCTGGCACGTGTGTGTTTAAGTATGTATTTAGCTTAATTCTTTCAAATGGACTTTTCCTCTCTTCAGGAGTGCCCCAGAACCCTGCTCAATGGCTTGTAATTTCTTTTCAGTACAGGGATTTCCTGTACTCTTTCTCTGCTTTCATGTTCTTTTCCTTGCACAAGCTTATTAAGTCTTGACTAAAGTACTGTTCATGGAACCATTGATTTTAGACAAGTAAAAAATTGTTATACTTTTCTTCTCAGCCATTTGCGAAATAACTTTCCCCACCTACCTCTACTCAGACCTGCCCACCAGGAGTCTGAGGAGTCTGAGACCATCACAAACAGTTTAATTGCTCAGAATATGATGTTTTTGCTCTTTGGCGAGAAACACTTTGCTGTGCTGCCTTGGTCTTAGTGTCCGCTCTGCTTTGCTTTTCGGTCACAGGGGTGAAAAGGCTGTCAGTATGTGAATTAAATGAGCTGCTGGAAGAAATCGAGACGGCCATCAAGGAGTACTCTGAAGAGCTGGTGCAGCAGCTGGCCCTGCGAGACGAACTGGAGTTTGAGAAAGAAGTGAAGAACAGCTTTATTTCTGTTCTCATCGAAGTGCAAAACAAACAGAAAGAGCACAAAGAAACAGCCAAAAAGAAAAAGAAACTCAAGAACGGCAGCTCTCAGAATGGGAAGAACGAGAGAAGCCACATGCCCGGCACAGTAAGTGGTGGTGTGTGGGCGGCACACTGGAAGCGGCTTCCACGAGGCCAGCAGAGGCGGGCAGGGCCCTGTGTGCAGGAGCAGGGCTGCGCGGGGTCTTCACCAGAGAGCTGAAGGGATCGTCTTCAAGACCACCAGTGTACCCTGCTCCTTCCGAAAGGTGTTTTCTTGTGGTGAGGGTATGATGGTTATCTGGATAACTCAGTGCTGAAATGTTTAGGAGGGAGGTAAAGAGAAGGAAGAGAGGGAGAATAAAAGAGAATGTTTGAAGGAAAAGCTTTAGCAGGTAACCATTTCAATACATCAAAATGTTAATAGAGGTTATTTATATTTGGCTGGTGGGCAACTGAATGATACTGCTTTCTTGTTTTTGCTTAGCCTTTGTGAGGGCTATAGTAAGAAATACTATATATTACTTATACTATATACTTACTATAGTATATAGTAAGAAATGGGGTGCTTTTAGAGGTAGTTGAACTATACAGAGCCTAAAAGCAGAGGTTGACATTTAAATCATTTTCTCCTGATTTATGGGTGAAGTTGGAATGAGAGGATGTTACAGGCAGTTCCATGACATCACCCATTTGGCCTAGTATTTGGCAGACTAGACTATTACTGACTGGTGAAAACAACTTGATATTTGAATCTTTGACTTTTGGTACGAATATATTTATATTTATATTTATATTTGTTTTCTGCTTTTACTTTTTCATAAGTGGTGCTATTAATTTCACTTGATTAAACTTCATTATAAACGTTAACTATTAAGTATTTGAGATACATTTCCTGTTGGTCTTATGGGCATTTCATTTTTCTTTGATAAGTTGAGACCTTGTATCTTGCCACCTTTATGTTTGTATGTGAAGAAGTGTTGGTTTTATTTTAAACTTGAATGGTTGGCAAAGGGATTCATTTTCTAAATGGATTGTACCTTTTAAATTCACGATAGTGATAACATGATAATGCAAATTACATCAAACTGGCCATTATGGCTTGTAGTTATAAAAATTCTGTCTTTGACTAAGTCTGATTTATTCTTTCTAAAGAATGCTTACCAGAGAAATAGATCTCATTGATCAGACTCTGATGGAATGCAGGAGAGACCATGGCAGTTCTGGGATGTGGAACCACCAGTGAGAGTTAATACAAACCAAAAAGAATCTTACTATTTAGCCCATTCGTTATACTGTTTTTGGCCTATGAGTATATGCACATTTTCTTAGTTTAATGTTATTTGTACACAGAAAAGACATAGTTTATAAACAGACTTTGCAAAAGTTGCCAGATATGTGGAACAAAATATTTTTTAGAAATGGTGGTATTGGTTAAAGTGTTTAGTGACTTCTAGCGACAACTCTGAAGAAAACAGCACCCACCAAACAAAAAATCCCCACCAAAACATTCCCCAAACCAAAACATTTGTTTGCGTATACAGCACTGGATAAAGTTTGCTTTAAAATATTAGGAACAGTATTTTGTATCTCAAATTAAAAAAAAAATTGTACCCTTTAAATTGTCCTTTTATGCAGGTGTGATTAAATAAAATGCTTAGTTAAAAAGTCATAGCATGGTTGGTAATTTCTGCCTATCTACTTTTAGGGATTACATGTAACTCCTCCATTTATTTGTGTTAATACTTAGGCAAGGAAAATAAATGTATCCCTAGAGTAGTTTAAATGCTTCTTTTTCTAACTCCCATGTAAAAAGGGTTTGAGTGATTCATTGTGTGATTTTACATGGCATTTATGTTGAGAAATGGATTTGACAAGGCAACGTTTAGGTCTTATTTGAACCTTTACTAGCTTTGAAATAGATTCATAGGAACAGTAAATTTTTTTCTCCATGGTATTTGGACATGTGAAGTTGCTTCTTGAGTCCTCATCTGCTATTTGTGTCCAAACCTTTAATTAAGCTAATAATGGCATCACTGAGCTTGTGGCTCTACTTCCCTCCATCATTATGAAGCTTAAAAGGATGGCAAAAAGCCATTCCATTTGTGACACAAAGAGCCTGAAACCTATCAAGGATTCTGAAAATAGTGATCGGTGGCTCAAAGAAACTTTAAAATGAAATGGCCAGTGGCGAAACAGATTACAAGATACTGCCTTTCCAGGCCTTTTATATAACATGCAGTTTTGGCAAGGCCTGATCTCTGTGGATTGGCTATCACATTCGGTGGTTTAGTTGCTCTTCGTGTCCAGCTCTTTTGCGACCCCATGGACTGTAGCCCACTAGGCTCCTCTGTCCATGGGATTTCCCTAGCAAGTATATTTCCCTGGAGTGGATTGTCATTTCCTTCTCTAGGGGATCTTCCTGACCCAGGGATCGAGCCTGCGTCTCTTGCATTGCAGGCAGTCTCCTGCAGTGTAGGTGGATTCTTTACCGACTGACTCACCAAGGATTGGTGACCCTTTTATAGATATCATGCATTACTTGTTTTCTAATAACATTGGTCACTTTTTTTCTTTTTACCTTAGATATGTTTTATATCTATCAAAGACTTGGACTTCTTCATTAAGTGTGGAATAGTTTCCTGCCATTTTCCCTTAAGCACATTTCATTGAAACAGAGCATCAATTTGTAGTACTTTATCCATAATTGCCAACTTGTTTCTTTTGGTACAGAGAGACTGTAATAAAATATGAGTGTGAATAGAGCTGAGTTTAGGTTTTCATTTTGGACGCATAGTTTGTTTGAAACATTTACTACAGTGAAAAAAAAATTAGTGTGCTTAGAGATGCTATTCATAAATATTAAATAAATTTCTGAGTATCTTCTGAAAGTGAAATGTTGATTTAGTTTTTAAAGTTAATCTGTTACATGTTGGATAAGATAAAACTATTCATTCAGTAAACATTTACAGAGTATCTTTCTTGTGCCAGGTACTATTGAAGATACAGTGGTGAATAAAATGGATAAGGCCTCTGGCCTCTTGGAGATTATATTCTAACAAGGGAGACAGGCACTAAACAAAGAAAAGCATGACTAGATATTGTAACTTCGGGTAGTAACAAATTCCATCAAGAAAAGGAAAAGCTTGGTTGAGGCCGTTGCTAGCAGTGCTGTGGGGAGCTGTTTCCAATATGGTCATCACCATGTCACTTGCTCATTGTGGTGGGCTGGGCAGGCTGTCCTGTCCCTCTTCAGCTCTCTGTTTGGAGGGGATGTTGGAAGAGTACCCCTTCTCCTTGATAGAGTCAGTTCAGTTCAGTCATGTCCGACTCTTTGCAAACCCATGAACTGCAGAACGCCAGGCATCCCAGTCCATCACCAACTCCCGAAGCTTGCTCAAACTCATGTCCATCGAGTTGGTGATGCCATCCAACCATCTCATCCTCTGTTGACCCCTTCTCCTCTTGCCTTCAATCTTTCCCAGCATCAGGGTCTTTTCCAGTGAGTCAGTTCTTTGCGTCAGGTGGCCAAAGTATTGGAGCTTCAGCTTCAGCATCAGTCCTTCCAGTGAATATTCAGGGTTGATTTCCTTTAGGATGGACTGATTTGAGATCCTTGCAGTCCAAGGGACTCTCAAGAGTCTTCTGCAATACCACAGTTCAAAAGCATCAATTCTAGAGCATCAGTTAATAGAGTCAGAGGCTTTATTTCCTTTATCCTATTCAACATCTAGAAAAACAGGAGTGGGTAGTAGAGATTGGAATGATTGGAGGGCACTGTTAATGGGTTTGGTGGCCCATGTGCATTTCTTTGAACTGACTATGTTGTGTTGGACTGTGGTGTGACCATTTATACCACTGCCTTTTTCTGGAGTGACCTTCCTTCCTTTCCTGCTTCCACTGTCCTCTTGGGAGATTGCTTTTCTTTTCTTTTTAACTCATTATTCAAAATCATGGTCAGGGATTGTTTTCCTTTCTTAGACCTTTTCTTGATTTTTCCTCCAATGCAAAATTGACAGTCCTCTCCTTCTGGGGTTAGTGTTATTCCTCTTTTAACTGTTGCTGTTAGTACTGTGATACCATATTGTAATTTTTTTTCATGTCTGTCTCTGTTATGGTTCCCTGTGGATAGAAAATGTAACTTTATTTAATATATTCCTAGGTCCCACATTAGGTCCTCAATAAATTTCTGATGAATAAATAGTAAAAACAAAAAATATATGTATATATTTTTGCAAATCTGTATTTCTGCCTTGGATCTTTCTGCCAGGTGCCAAACACATTGAGGCTGAATAGCATATTGATAAGAACTTTGGGTTAAGAGCTCTGTTTGAATCCTGATCCTGTCCCTGGATACATACCCCTTTGAATTTTGGAGGGATTAAGTGAAATTAGGTGTATAAGAGTAGCAAATATCCTGAGTAAATGCTAGTTGTTATATGTCCGACTGTTTACTAGACATTTCTCCTTGAATATCTTGTGGGCATCAGGAATTTATCTCATCAGACTGAACTCACCGTTTTTCCTAAAGGTGAATTTATTCCTTATATATTTCTTTTGACTATAGCACAACTATAGTCTTCCCATTCACCAAAACCAGTGGAATTTTTAGGTCAAAAATACAGTTTTAAGCAACCATCTTTTCAAATTGTCCTACATAAATGTTACCCAGTAACAGCATAAGTTGAGTGGCCATTTCCCCAAACCCCCAATGTATGATGATTATTATTAGTCTTCTCATATATACTGATCCAATAGGCAAATAATGGTTTGATTTATTGACTGTTTGTATGCTTTTGTGAGTTGCGTATTGTGTCACATTTGAGTTGAGGGTACACATACTTCTGCTGTCCTAGTACCATACTCTGTGGCAATCAGTTGCTCAAGTCTTTTCTTAGGAAGGAGTGCAGTCTTTGTGAAGACTCACATTGTTTCCCCAGCACTGCACCTAATTTGTCACTTAATACATGTTTGTTAAATTGAAACTTCACAATAAAGAGGATGGAATCTCAAAGGGTTTGTATTTGTGCTTTGAATTATTGTTCTGTCAGGGATTTTAGGGGGGCCAGTCTTCTGCTTTTATCAAGTAGATTCACAGGTCGTTGAATTTCAGTGGCTGTTTACAGGAGTACAAGAACAGGTTGAAGTACACCAGCTGTCTTTACATTAGTAATTTAAGAGATTAAAGTAATTTAGTAGTGGTTGTCATCTGGAGTTATCTGAAGTTGTAAAGACATTAGTGTTTACCTGCCTAAAATGGATGTTCTTCCTCCTTCAAAATCCAGTGTTTGTCAATTACAAGTCCTGTGTAAGGTTTCTTATTCAAAGACTAGGTCTAAGAAGATGGGAATGTATATAGTATCTTTTCTGTTGTCCATATTGCATTGAACTTTTGAGAGTTCTAGTGTGTTGCTCTCACCACCAGCAAAAATGTATTGGGTTGTCCAAAGAGTTCATTCAGGGTTTTCTGTAAGACAAACTCTTTGACCAGCCCAATATAACTTTGGGATAAGTCTATTCCAAAGAAGTTTATTCTGAAAGCTTCTGGGATATTAGTAATCAGTGACTCCATTGTAAAAAGAATCATATTACCCTAATTTATTGCTTTTGGTGTTGAAGAGATAACTGCTTAAGGATGAGGAGGAGCTAGGGCTTGGATGATACTCTTTTGTGTATGTTTTTCTTTCACAGATGCATTGCTCCATCTGTCTGTATGACTCACTTAGCTCATATTATGACTAACAGTCAACCTATTTTATTTCTCTTTTACATGCAAAAATGCCCCAGTATTAGTTTTTCATTTGATCTTGACCAAAACTGACTTTAAGAGAAATTTATTTTTATTTAGACAGCTACTATTATATTATTCTGAAGTTTTTTTAATTTATGCAGGCAGTAAAGCCTAGAAGGAATTGTTCTGGCATAACTACTTGAATTTGGTGCTTTTTAAATAACAAGGACCTGTGTTTCTGTTGTTGCTCCTTTTTAATTTGGAATTTTAAAATTTTACATTTGCTAAGATAATTTAGCCCAAGGATTGGCAAAGCAAACTATTGGCTGAGGGCCAAATCAACCCTCTGCCTGTTTTATAAATGAAGTTTTTTTTTTTTTATAAATGAAGTTTTATTGGAACACATCTATGTTCTTTCATTTATACCTGGTCTATGACTTCTTTGGTGTTATAAGTACAGAGTTGAATAGTTGTGACAGAGATTGTGTGGGCTGCAAATCCAAAATATCTACTATCTAGCCCTTTATGGAAAAGTTTGCCAACCCCTGATTTAGACTAAAATTTGATAAAATTAAAAATTAGAAGAAAAAAAATGTAAGCTCCTTTTAAGTGAGTTTGTGTAGATAAAAGATGACTGTATTGTGACTAAATTTTACTATAAAACATAGCCTTCTTTTATTCTCGGAGTGTATTGAGTTATTCCTTTCCTCAGGGCCCCTCCAGCAGCCTGAGTTATGCCCACGGATGGTGATACCATCCATCTCCAAGTCACTTGCCGTGGGTCCCCACCTAATAACAGACCTGTGTGCTGTGTGTGTCAGATTCCCAGTTGTTGTTCAGTCGCTCAGTAGTGTCCAACTCTGTGACCCCAGGGAATGCAGCACACCAGGCTTCCCTGTCCTTCACTGTTTCTCAGAATTTGCTCAAACTCATGTCCATTGAGTCCATGATGCCATCCAACCATCTCATCCTCTGTCATCCCCTTCTCCTGCCCTCAATCTTTCCCAACATCAGGGTCTTTTCCAGTGAGTCAGCTTTTCATATCAGGTGGCCAAAATATTGGAGCTTCAGCTTCAGTATCAGTCCTTCCAGTGAATATTCAGGGTTGATTTTTCTTTAAGATTGATTGGTTTGATCCCCGTTTCCCATTAACTAAGTGAAGCGAGCCAGCGGGTAAACCAGTTGTCTCCAGACTGGGGGACAAATGAAAAAAAAAGAAAAAATACTGACAGTTCGTTGAGCACACTGTATTTATACACAGTGAGAAAAGGTAGTTTAAAGAGAGTATTAGAGAAGGCGGGGAAGGGAGGTTTCTTCTCCTTTTCTAAGTAGTGGTAGTTGAGGGGATAAAGTCAGCTCTATACGCATACTTGAATGTAAATATTAACACATTTTCAACAACAGTTTGTTGGTGATATTTTATAGTACTTCTCTGCATTTATATATTGCAAAGAATATTCCTAAAAATTAGCATTAGGCATAAAATGGAAAGTCATTATAGGGTGGAGAGAAACTTAGTCATATCATGTTTATTATTTTAATAATTCACACCTATGAATTAAAAATTATTTTAGATATGGAACAAATTTGCATTTTGGAAGGCAGTATTCCCTGGTGGCTTAGCTGGTAAAGAATCTGCCTACAGTGTGGGAGGTCTGGGTTCGATCCCTGTGTTGGGAAGATTCCCTGGAGAAGGGAACTGCTACCCATTCCAGTATTCTGGCCTGGAGAATTCCATGGACTGTATAGCCTGCTGCTGCTGCTGCTAAGTCGCGTGCGACCCCATAGACGGCAGCCCACCAGGCTCCTCCGTCCCTGGGATTCTCCAGGCAAGAATGCTGGAGTGGGTTGCCATTTCCTTCTCCAATGCATGAGAGTGAAAAGTGAAAGTGAAGTCGCTCAGTCATGTCTGACTCTTCGCTACCCCATGGACTGCAGCCTACCAGGCTCCTCCGTCTGTGGGAGTTTCCAGGCAAGAGTACTGAAGTGGGTTGCCATTGCCTTCTCTGACTGTATAGCCTATGGGGTCACAAACAGTTGGACACAACTAAGCAACTTTCACTTTCACTTTTATTGCCTAGAGAAATGTTATCTAGAGATAGTTTTTGCTATCTTACTATTATGTACTGTTTGTTTTCTGCAGTGGTTTTTTGGTGTCTGACTGTAATAGTGAACTTTCATGATTTAGCAGTTACTGTAGTAAAAATCAGGAGTCTATTTGTTTTTATTTATTTTAAACTTTTTATTTTGTATTGGAGTATAGCTGATTAATAAACAATGTTGTGATAGTTTCAGGTGAACTGTGAGGGATTCAGTCATACATATACATATTTCCATTCTCCCCCAAATTCCCCCCTTATCCAGGCTGCCATATGAAATTGAGCAGAGTTCCTTGAGCTATACAATAGGTCTTTGTTGGTTATCCATTTTTTAAAATATAGCGTTATGTACATGTCCATCTTAAACTCCCTAACTGTCCCTTCCGCACATCCTTTGCTCTGGCAACCATAAGCTTGTTCTGTGAGTCTGATTTTTGTTTTGTAAGTAAGTTCATTTATATAAATGTGATCCAAAAAGATATATGCACCCCAGTGCATGTGAATGAAGTCATTTCTAAATGTCAGTATGACACTCTTGGTCCATCCATGTTGCTGCAAATGGCATTATTTCATTCTTCTTAATGGCTGAGTAATATTCCATTGTAGTACATCTTCTTTATCCATTCCTCTGTCGACAGACATTTACATTGCTTACATGCTCTGGCTATTGTAAACAGTGCTGCAATGAACATTGGGGTGCATATATCCTTTTGGATCATGTTTTTCTCAGGATTCTGTTCTTAACCTCTTTATGTCGTGGAGAGGTTTATAATTGTTAACATAATACAAATTCAAGTAAAAGTGATAATATGCCAGGAAACTGTGAACTTACTATATATTTAGAGTATCCAGAAGTATCAGAAAAGAATTCATAAATCTGCCAGGGTTAATTATTTTACTCTAGCTTAGTAGCTTTGAAAATGCTTGCCAATACTTAATTACCATATTAAGTTTAAATTAAATAAAATTTTTAAAAGATCTTCAAATACAAGCAATTGAATTGATGCTAGTCCATTTACTCCTATTCATATCCCATCTTTCTGCTTTGAGAGTGAATTTATAAAATAGTAGTTCAATATTTAATATATATAGTGAATTTATAAAATAGTAGTTCAATATTTAAGATATATTTAAATATTTATCTGCTTTGGTGTAACTCATTTTCTAACTTGGATCTTTAAAAAATTATTTTTGGGTAGGGTAGAGTTTGCATTTATGGCTGATTTATAATCACATTAAAATTATTTGATTTGAGGAAGTGTCAAAACAAGCAAGATCAATTTTTACATCTTAGGTAATAGCTTACTAATCATTTGAATATTTTTACTTTTATTTTTTTTAACATTTAACTGTTGCTTTCAATTCTGTGCTTTTCTCATATTTTGTATTTTGATTATTTTGAGAATTCGAACTAAAAAATTAACCACTGTTCTAGAAATTAATATTTGAAAATCATGTCACTTAAACTATTACAAATGATGTGATTTATAAAGAACAGTAATTATGTTTGAATTTCACTTTCTTCTGAACTTTGAGTATAAGTGTTAGAGCATGGATTAGAATAAGAGTCAGAAATAGGTGAAAAGCATTTCCTAATTGCTTCTCCCAAACTTTTTTCCTGTTATTGAGCTTTGATATTTAGATTTTTAAGGCTTTGCTGATAGAGCTCTGTGCCACTGGGTGTCAGATGAGGTGTCAGCTTAAGAGAAAAGCTAAGAAAATTTGGTAGCAGGAATAGCCTGAATTTCCTTACCTCTGGGTTAGTTTGGTTTTTCTCTGTCTTGGATCCTGCTGTCTGTGAAATGAGTTAAGCTGGTGATATACTGTGCAGAGAGTGAGCTGGTTTAAGACTCTGGAGAAGAATGAACAGACCCCAGCGCTGTATCTGATTCCGTGTTGCTTTTCAGTTTATGTGGTGTTGTCTAGCTGTTTTTATTGTTCAGAAAGACCTTGAATTACCTAAAAGTGTTAACTTGTTTTCTGTCCAAGTTTTCTGGCTGATTCAGTCTCAGACAGTAGGATCTTTTCTTTGTGTTGTCTTCAGTCCTTTTTAAGCTAGAGACTATAATCAGGGTGGTTATTTCTGTTGCCATTTTATTTATATGAAGAGAACTTCAAATACTCTTGTTTACTGTTTGGGAGAAAAGTAGAAAGAAAGAAGAAATGTATGGTTATTTCTCTTTGGGAGTTATTTCCCATATGTTGTTCCAGCCTTTTTTTTTTCCCCTAAATTGTTCTAGCCTTTAAAGGGGAATACAGCCCAAACATTTTTTGAACATTTGTATATGCTGAACACGCTAAGTGCTTCCCATGGACTATTTTATTTAATCCTCACAACAACCCTATGAAGTAGATGCTGTTGCTGTGCCGTGTTGTGCTCAGTCATGTCGGACTCTCTTGTGACTCCGTGGGCTGTAGCCCGCTAGGCTCCTCTGTCCATGGGATTCTCCAGGCAAGAATACTGGAGAGGGTTGCTGTTTCTTCTTTCAAGGGATCTTCCCTGACCCAGGGATCAAACCCACATCTCTAGCATTGCAGATGGAGTCTTTACCGCTTGAGCCATATTGCTGCCATTTCTTAAATGGGTAAACGAAAGCTCAACAGAGGACTTGGCTCACAGAACCAGTGTGCATTGGAGGGCAGATGCACAGAGGTGGGGGACCTGTGGCTCTGGGTTCGTGCAGGGTGTTACGGATGGGCCTGGAGGGCTTGGCTCATTTCATTTCTAAAAAAGATTTCTAAAAATCTTTTTTAGATTTTTACAGGTTTTTTTTTTTTTTAATCTTCTATATCTTGTTTACACTTTGTTGCTCCTGTTTTTGTCTGAGAAAAATTTCCAGAAAATGACTGACTTTGAAACTTTAGTACATACTCATGCCAAGGAAGGAAACAGTCATGAGGCAGTCATGAGTATTCTCAGTATAAACCATGTGACCAAGGCCCTGAACTCGGTAAACCCCTTCTCCTGTCCTTGCCTTGTTACTTTGGCACTTTGTCAGCGGTGAGGGGAACAATAAAGTGAATACTATAACGATTAATCATTTTCCTGCTTATAAATGGGCTCCCATCAAAATTTCCATTCTGAGAAGGGCATTTTACAGAGCTATTAACACCTTCATTAAGATGTGGTGGATCGATTACAAAATAATTTTAGGCTCACAGAACCTTCACCAGCTCTTCACTTTGAATTTGAAAGTTTGGATCTTTCCAGTCTAGAAATGGTGGATTACATGGAGGCATTTTTGACATACTTAACACTGCTGTTGTTTATTTTAATTAAATTGTAACAGCCCTTTATTGAATATCCTTTGTTTCACCAAACATTTGTAACCATGAGACTTACTTTTGTCATACTTTGACATGGCTCTTGCACTTTCATCTGAGAAATGTTCAACAGAGAAGTACCTCTCTTCTTCCCTCTTTCCATCTCTCTTCTCCTCCCTCTTTCTACTTATAAAATTTAAGCATAGAGCAAGTCTTCTGACCGGCCCAGTTAAGTACCATAAGTACCTAATAACACCCCATCTGCTCTTAAGCATATAAATGCAGTATTCCTAAATGAGGTGATGTTTTACTCAAAAGTAAATTTAATCTGCCTCTGAGGTTTTATCTTTTTCAAAATTCATTTTGCCTTCCAAGAGGGTGTATTGTTTTTGGAATTTATTGGGCAGCCGTAAAGCAGAATCTATTGTGTGCTCTGCGGGAGCTCTTTTCCTATTCCTTCTTGTCTTGCAAGTAGTCTCTCCATTCTAGTTCATTAATCTTCTTCTTCTTGCTACTCCTTTGTTATCCTAGGGGTTTCACATTTCTTAGTCACTCTACTGTTTTACAAACCATGTCAACAGGGTGATTTTATCTTACTTTATTGATCTCATGTTGACCTCTCAGGCTCTTCAGTGGACTTTGCCAGAACTCCACCATTCACTCCTTTGACAGATAACTTTATATCTTGTCATATCTTCTTTCTTCTATTCACCCTTAGATTACTTTTGCCTTTTAACTTGTTTAAAAAAAAGTTTCTCTCCTGCTAGAAATCAAGAGGCCTCCTGCTATGGTTATCTGAGGCTCCAAGACTGGTGTTAGGTGTTACATCTTCGGCTTAGCAGACGTTTATAAATGCTTGCCATGACACAGGCGCGGGACATATCATGGGAATAGAGAACCTAAAGACCTAGTCTTCATCTCCAAAATGTACTCTTGTCTGCAGAAGAATAAGGAAGCCATTGGAGTTGATGGTTCTGAATGTGTCATCTGGCCAGGCAGTTCTGTCATTCCGGAGTGCTTGCATCATACCTTATGTGACCTTTTAGTCTTGTACTGTTCGGTGGCCATGCGTATGTGCATATGCATGGCTTTGACTTGCCTTCTTAAAAAATCATGTATCTTTTTGGTCGAGTTAACTTGTAGATTCTTGGAAGTTACAAATAAGACCTTTAAAAATGACATCTTTAATCCTCCATTTCACAGATGAGGAGACGGGCCTCTGTAGGCTCAGGCTGTCATGTCACACAGTTAGTGGCAAAGCTGAGCAAGAGCCCGATCTCTGATTTCTAGTCCAACGTTTTTCTATCCAGGAAGACCGTTGAAAAATTTTCTGATTGCAAATACTTTTGCCTAAGGTGTGGTTCCCAGTTTCATAAAAAAAAATCTGGAAGTATTTCACTGGTAGAGTAATCGCTGAAGAATTTTGCAGTTGAAGCCAGTGATGGTCCATCAGGTGCCCCCTGCATGCTGAGGATGGCCTTGTGCTTTGTGGGCATGAAGGTGTCTCTGATATTGTTTCTCTCCTTAAAGACTGTGAGATGGAGTGAATTTATGAAAACTTAACCTGACCAAAACTTTCTTTTTTCTTTCTGCACTCTTTTTTCTTTAGATCTTGTGCCTCATCCCCACTTTTTAAAAAATGATTTTTTTTCTTTTATTGAGAAATAAATGCCATACATTGCTGTGTAAGGCTAAGGTATACAGCATGAAGGTTTGATTAACATATGTAGTGAAATGATTACCGTAATAAGATTAGCTAACATCTATCTTCTCATGTGGAGAAGGCAATGGCATCCCACTCCGGTACTCTTGCCTGGAGAATCCCATGGACGGAGGAGCCTGGTGGGCTGCAGTCCATGGGGTCGCTGAGAGTCGGATACGACTGAGCGACTTCACTTTCACTTTTCCCTTTCATGCACTGGAGAAGGAAATGGCAACCCACTCCAGTGTTCTTGCCTGGAGAATCCCAGGGACGGGGGAGCCTGGTGGGCTGCCGTCTATGGGGTCGCACAGAGTCGGACACGACTGACGCGACTTAGCAGCAGCAGCAGCATCTTCTCATATAGATACAGTAAAAGGAAAGAAAAGGGAAAAATGGTTTTCGTTTTTGCTAGGATTTACTCTCATATATCTTATGACAGTGTTAAGTAAAACCACCATGTTGTGTATTACATCACTAGTGCTTTTGTTATTTCACAGCTGGAAGTTTATACCTATTGACCACTTTCCTCCCGTCTCCTCTCCCCTCACTCTCCATCTCTGGTAATCACAGGTCTGATCTCTTTTTCTATGAGTTCAAGTTTTTATTGTTTTTAAGATTCCTATATAGGTGAGATCATATAGTATTTGTCTTAGAGAAGGTTAGCATAATTCCTTCAAGGTTCATCTGAGTGGCAAATAAAACTTTTATCTTTTCATTTAGGGCTATTAGACAAACATATATTGATCTCTAATTATGTGCCAGGCATGGGTGTTAAGGATGCAGAGTAAACCCTGGTCTCTAGGGGCATGCTACCTGTGGGCTGGGGATCTGATGACAAACCATCCAATGCACATGCAGTGATTCTCAACCAGGCCAGTTTGGGGGCTGCCCCCCCAACCTCCCCCAGGAGACATCAGGCAAGTCTGAAAACGTTTGTCATTGTCACAACTTGGAGGGATGGGGGGTGGTGTCCTGGGGATCTTGCTGAATAGAGGCCAGAGATGCCACTTCACATCCCACAGTCCACAGGACTGCTCTCATGGCAAATAATCACGTATCTGACCCTAGTGTCAGCAGTGTCAAGGTTGAGAAACCCAGGGATAGGGTGCTAATTGCTATATTCAAAATAGCTTCTATGTTTTCAGTGTCTTCTATGCCCCCGTGGTAGAGGCATTGTAGTTTACTGTCACTCGCAGTTTGGTTTAGAGGTCTGAATTGAGTCCTGAGGACAGGCACAGTGAGCAGAGGGGGTGGTGTGGACAGCCACCTGGAGGAGGAGACAGGAGCCCCTGGGGAACTGAAGGTTGGTGTTCATTATGGCTAGAAGTTGAGGGAGAGGTAAGTCAAGAAAAGGAGGGTGTGGAATAGCAAAGTGGAAGCCAGAGAATGGAGGGCTTTGAGTGCTACACTACAGCATTTGGTCCTTATTTAAAGGCTGTAGGAAACCCAGGAGAGGTTTTAAGTTGCTGGTTACGTGTTCAGATTTGTCTCTTGGAAGGGTAACTTCAGTGTTTCAAGGAGCATTGATTGCAAGGAGACAGCTAGAGCTACAGAGTTGATTTGGGGGCTGTTGCTGTCATCGAGTAAGAAATGAGTCAAGGAAGGGACAGCGATGGGAGACTAGCTGAATTTCAGAGATCTTAAGGGGCTCGGATCTATCGGGACACTGGAGAAGGGAGGAACCAGGGTCGGGTCGTTGATTCCTGCCTTGCGGTCGCATAGACACAACACGTGTTTTATCTCCCCTGAAGGGAGACATGCAGGTCTCTTCAACAGTAACTGCAACAGGCAGAGCCCTTGGGGGATGTCTGTCCTTCCCGTTGGCTCTGGATGGTGCAGCTGCTTGGGGTACAAAGAGTGAGCCTCCCATTCCAGCACCTCCAACACGTGTGGATGGAGAGAGGACAGGGCCAGTGCAGTAACACCTTCTTATGGAAGGAAGGGAGAATGGAAACACTCAGTAGCCATGGTTTCACATCCTGCTGGAGAGGATAACAGGACCCCTTTTGGTTTTGCTTGGAGAGGCTCTCCTGTCCATTGTCCTTTGTAGCTCCTCTGGGTGGGTGTATAGTTGATGTCTCAGCTCACATGTCACCTCCTAGGAGAACTTTTCTCTGAGCTCTCTGTATAAAGTAGGCATCCAGTTTTTAATTGTTGTAGCTATTGGCAGGGTGTGCATTATCTGCCATCATCTGGTTCCTTTACTTGTGTTAACTCTTCCTGCTTCTCTTAGCCTGGAATGTCAGGTCACAAGGATGCGAGGGACCTTGTCTGATGTGTTCGCTTTGAATCCTTAATACATGGAATAATATGTGGCTCCGTATATTTTTTGAAAGAAGGAATAAATGAAGGAGAGAGGTATAGAATCCTGAGGGAGAAATAGGCTTTTAGTAAAAACATTTTTTGGTGGGGGAGAGGAAGATGAATTTGGTCTTGGGTATGATGCGTTTTTTTGGAATGTTTAAGTACAGATGTCCAATAGGCCACTAAACATAAACCCAGGAAGGAGAAGGCAGCTAGTGTTTCTCGAGCCCTTTCTTTGTGCCAGACTGTGCTCTAAGCACTTGGTATCGTGGAGCGGTGGATCTACAGAGGCAGAAGTTGAAGTGGGAAAAGCAGAGTGTGCATGAGAAGAAAGACAAGGACACAGTTCTGGGGAGACACCAGTATATAAGAGGTGAGCAGAGAAAGAGGCTTCTCTCAGAAGAAGCAACCCAGAGGCAGGGGGACCCTGGGAGAGTGTGGTATCTAGAAACCCAGGGAAGAAGGAGGAGAAATTACTGAATGTCTCCAAGGGATCTGAAGGGTGTCTGCAGCCTTCGGCATCAAAGAAATGATGCTGGAAAGAGGTTGAGGGTTTGAGAATTTAAAGGTGGTAATGGTGGGAATCCACCTACTATGGAGGAGACATTGGAAACTCCAGTTCAATCCCTGGGTCAGGAAGATCTCCTGGAGAAGGGAATGGCAACCCGCTTCAGTATTCTTGCCTGGAGAATCCCATGGGCAGAGGAGCCTGGTGAGCTGCAGTCCATGGGGTCGCAAAGGGTCTGACACAACTGAGCAGGCATGCACAGCAGTGGGAAAGGGCTCGCAGAGAGGTGGCGTTTGAACACGCAGTAAAGTGAGAGATTGTTACTCAGTGGTTCCTGGGGAGGTGAAGGTTGATGGCAGCTGGGGTTGGGGAGGCATATCTTTTAGATGATTTCTTTGTACTTCCCCCAAATGTTCTGATTTTTCTTGTTCTGTCATTTTCCCAGTAGAACCTTACTGGCCACAATGTTGCCTGCTTGGTCAGTATCTGCTGGGGCCTACCTGCCCACAGTTACTGACTCAGCTGCCATCAGCCACAAGGGCAAAGGTTCTACAGGGAGTTCCTTTACTATAAACTTCTTTGGCCAGGATCAGCTGTTATTTTTGTATTTTCTTAAGTTACTGTGACTTCACATGGTTGCACTTTCATTCACTTTCACTCAGCCTAATTGCAGGAAAGCCATCTTTCATAGATAATGCAGGCTGTTGGCAGTGAAATGGCTCAGTAATATCCAAAACTGGACATTTAATAGAGAGATTTAACTTAGTTTAAGAATTTAAAAATTTGCATAAACTAACTCCCCCCTCCCCCTCCTACCAAGGGATGGAAATTAGGTTTCCAATTGGAAAAGTAAAGACTGTGTTTTTATTTCTTGATTTCATTTATGTATTTTGGGCTGTGTTGGGTCTTTGTTGCTGCACGCGGGCTTTCTCTAGTTGCAAAGAGCAGTCTTCTCATTCTGGTGGCTTCTCTTGTTGCAGAGCATGGGCTCTAGGGCATGCAGGCTTAGTTGTCCTATGGTATGTGAAATCTTAGTTCCAGGGCCAGAGATTGAACTCATGTTGCCTGCATTGGCAGGTGTATTCTTAACCACTGGACCACCAGGGAAGTCCCAAGATAGTGTTTTTAGAATGCTCTGTTCAAATGTGAAGTATACCTTAGTTTTCTGATACATTGATTCTAAAATGTTTTATCTTACTTGTGGTTTTCTGAATTTCTATCTGACTTTAACATGCCTATAGGTAATGGAGTGAGCTAATATAGAAAATTAAGTATTTTTTTCTTTTTGTTGCTTTTGAAAGGAACATTTGAACATCTGTCTACATTTGATAGACATAATTTATTTGAAAAGAGTTGTATCATAGACCCTGGATCCTAAGAAGTCCTTTCTTCTGATAATCTGTTTAAAAAAATGTGAACAAATTATATGATAGTGTGAGAAACCTACAGGCATGGTTATCTGGGGGTGTTAATACTAACCTTCCCTGATAGCTGAGTTGGTAAAGAATCCGCCTGCAACGCTAGAGACCCCTGTTCAATTTCTGGGTCGAGAAGATCTGCTGGATAAGGGATAGGCTACCCACTCCAGTATTCTTGGGCTTCCTTTGTGGCTCAGCTGGTAAAGAATCTGCCTGCAAAGGGGGAAACCTGGGTTTGATCCCTGGGTTGGGAAGATTCCCTGGGAACAGAAACGGCAACCCACTCCAGTGTTCTGGCCTGGAGAATTCCGTGGACTGTAAAATCCATGGGATCGCAGAGTCAGACACGACTGAGCACCTTTCACTTTAACACTAACCTAATTCATCAAAAGGAAGAGTTAATGCTGCCAGCAAAGTTAACAGCATGTTTAGTGGAGGTGTCTTAACCAGACATTTGATTCTTACTGAGACAAAGTGAAATGTAGATCCTGGAAGGACAGGATGGGGAAGGATGCTTCAGAAGGAGAGGTGTAGTTGGACGAACCCACACGAGGTACTTGGATTTTCAGAAACACCATCGAGTATGTGATTGATACAAAGGCATTGAGCTTCTTCAAAGATGAAACCTTTTGGTATTTCTCAGCTTTTTGTTGTGTGGACTTCTTTATACTCTTAAAATTCACTGAAGACTCTGAAGACCTTTTGTTTATAAAGATTATATTGATTTTTACTGAATTAGAAGTTAAAATTGAAAATGTTAACATATTAACTCACTTAAAAATACCAATAAGGGGAGCTCAACTGGGTGCGTTGTGATGACCTAGAGGGGTGGGGTGGGGAGTGGGGAGTGGAGGGAGGTCCATTAGGGAGGGGATATGTATATACACATAGCTGACTTTTAAAAATCCATGTAAAAAACCAATAGGAAAATGGGGAAAATATCAATAAGAAAATTATTCATACTTATGTAAATAGCTTATTTTTTATGAGCAATAACTATGTAAAAAGATTAAGAAAAATGGCGCTGCTATGCATTTTTTCCAGTCTCATTAATACCTGACTTAATCGAAGACAGCTAGATTCTCAAATCTGCTTCTGCATCCAGTCTGTCATTTGAAATATTGTACTGTAAATCATGAGAGAGTGAGAGTAAGAAGTATATCTTAGTATTTCTAAGAAAATAATTTTGAGCTCTTTGACCCCTGAAAGGGTTTCAGGCTTCCTGGGATGGATGTGGGTTTGGCCCTGGACCATGCCTTAGGAATCACTGAGCTACACATTGCGTTTCTTGAGGGTAGAGACCATTGCCTTGGTTTCCTTTTTTTCTGCTCCTTAGGGCCTAGTAAAATATTCTTTATGTTGACACCTCAGATATATTTACTGATACAACTCACTCCTATAAAGTTCCAGGGGAAGGAACCATCCGGTAAATCAGGGCTGAGCTTCCGCTTCAGAATGCCTTTCCCCTTGATTAGTCATGCTGTAAGAGGATCCATCACAGTCCTTTAACTCAGCAGCCACACAGGTGCCCTGGACTCTTTTCACTGTCTGACGAGTTTGTAGACTGGTTACACATCAAGATGAGTAGTGTAGGGAAACAATATTCCCTTTTCAGGACAGCAGGTTCTAGGAAGTCTTGGAGGTTGCTGGGAGAAAGAAGCAAGAATTGTTTTCCAGAAACAGAATGGAAAAGTTGGTGGAAATCTTAGGGGGCTGTGCTGGCATGTGGGATCCACTCTGCTCTCCAGGAAGAGAGAGCATATGCGTTCCTCCAGTTCGCATTTGCTGCACCAAGGCAGTGGCAGGTGGCCTGCAGAGTGAGTGGGAAGCCATAACCAACGCTCTGAGTAACAGCATTTCCATTTGCCAAATGTTACGTTGCTGTTCTCCAGGCCTACAGTAGAAATATGCAAACTTAGACTGAAAAATATGCATACTGTTAGTGTTAAGTTTTCAGACTTTTGAAAAAATATAGGTAAACAATATCAAAAGGTATCTTTAAAGTCATGTGGCAAATTTTGCATAAAACAAATACCTGTACAACTTACAGAGTTTGTATTGGAGCATATTTATTGATCAGCTACTTCAGGACATATCTTCACACATATAGTAGCATAAACATAGTTGCTTTTGCATTTGACTTGCAAAGAAATGGAAGCAAAAGCATTTTAAAACAACATGATTTTGTCTGCTTTATCTGAATGAGTTGGTGGCGTTTTCTAACTGCTTGCCTCTAGGGCGCATAAGTCATCGTGGTGCGTTCTTACTAATAGTCTCTGAACTTCTTTCCCTGTCCTTTTCTTCCGGGCCGTTTATCGCTGCCTTTAGCGCTTCAGCATGGAAGGGATCTCAAATGTCATTCAGAATGGCCTCCGCCACACCTTTGGAAATTCAGGTGGAGAGAAACAGGTGCTCAGTTATCCTTATTTTCCTCATTCTCTGCTTTTTCATTCGCTGTGTAAGTTAAGGTCCTAAAAGCTGCAGTCTTACTAATTTACTAAGACTATTGCTTAAAAGAGAGAAATGAAAGTTCATTATATTTACAGCCTTGATAAAGTGTAGTATTTCCCTTTAGGAAAAAGTGTTTTTCAAATTGGACAATAAATGCATTCTTAATACATGTTTTAGAGCTCTATTTTTCACTCTTACTTTTAAACAAGTAGATATGAATGTATTGATTTAATTAATTGCATGCATAGAATATATAGTTGTGAAAATAACTAAACTAGAATATGCTACTGTAATTCTGAACGTTTAAGAGACAAGATCTCATCTGGGGGGAAAGAAAGCCAGATGTTGGTATCATTTAGACTATAGCTCTAGGTCAAACTGTCTAGAATTTACCTACTTTTAAATGAAATTCGTGTGCTTTTAAGATTTATCATGTGGCCAGTCAACTCCATTGTCCCCTGAATGAGGCATGAGAGATTATTAGTATAAAATCACACATGGATATAAATACATAGTAAAATGTATAATGTTATTTATAGTGTTAGTTATATTAACTTTTTTTTAATATAATGACTTAAGGAATGTCACAAGCATAGGAAACACATCTATATTGAGTGTGCTTAGTATTACCTTTCACAACTGAAACCTTCACATTAAAAAGAAAACTCTTCTTTACTTCTTAAGTGAAGATTGGGAAAGTGTGTAGAGTATAGCTTGTAGACAGTTTATCAGAGTAAGGCATTTTAGCCTGGGCTTTTACTGTGCATAGTTCTGTTTTGCTCAAGAAGAAAAGCAATCGACTTGAAATAATTCTTCATGCTGACATTTGCAACTCAGAAGTGGGCTCCATTAAGGGATGGTTGATTTTTTTTTTTTAATTCTAATGCTTCTCATCTCTCTCAAACCCACAAAATGGCAGAATACCTTCCAAACTGACCCAGCATGTGAGATTGGGGCAGGAAGGCCTGAAAGTGTGGTCAGACAGCATGCATGCCAACATGTGGCTTCCTGGTCCTCCTTCAAGTGGCCTGACATGCATGCTATTAGTGATGCCCCAGGAGGGCATGTTTCTGGCTTCCTGTGTATTCTTTACAAAGAAACATTTTCGGTTATACAACTGGGCATCACCTTGGAGAGGCCTACACCAAAAAGATGGTGGAAATTAAGTTTCTTAAATATTGACTAATTGATTGTAAGCAGTTATTGTTAAGCAGTTCTGTTTTTTTGATTATGCATGGGATAAAATTGCTCAAAGAGGATTAGGAATAGAGCTGAGAGTCAGGATTGGGGCTAAATAATGGGTGCACCTGGAGGAGATTCCAAGTTAAAAAAAAACAAACTAGTAGATCTCTAGATAAACACATGCAAAATACATTGAGCTATATATTTTTTTTTGGTGGAGTGGTCAGAAGAGAATCTGGACAATAATTTTTAGATTATGCTTTCATGGGACATAGTTATAGAACATTAGTGATACTTGTGAGCCTTATAGTAGTGTACCAGATAGTTTTTCTCAATATCAGACATGAGTTTTCATTATTCATTAGGCCCATCTCTCCTTTCACTTTTCTCTTTTCCTTTAATACCTTTATGCATTTATAACTACCTACACAATTATTTAAAATAACAGTAATACATCTCTAAAATTACTTGAGGTTTTCTTTTTTAGCTTTTGGAGAAAGCTGGAATGCGTTTTTAAAATTGTCAAGTCACCCATGTGACTTTATTGTTCAACCAGGAAAAAATGGTCTGAAACAGAATCATTTAACTGCTGGGGACTATTTTGTTATGCAGAATGGTTATGTATTTGCGTTTAAATTACCATTTCAAAAATGTGTTGAAATATGCAAGGAGAATGTTAGATAAGACTGCACTTTAACAATGAACAAATTGGGCCGATCACCCCCCCCACACCTCCTTCTGTGAAATTTTCAGTAACTGAAGGGAGAAAAAGTTGATATTTATGTAAACAGTGGGCTTGCATGATATAGAGGTGGGCAAAAAAAATGAGCTCTGGCTGAGATAGTAAGATACCTGTGTTCATTGTTAAAGTGGCTCATGTTTCATGTTATAAAACAAACCTAGTAACTATATCACATTTTTACAGAGAAGGGAATGCAGATTCAAGTGACTTTTTTTTTTTAACTTGGCAGTACTTGACAACAGTCATTCCTTATGAGAAAAAAAACGGACCGCCATCTGTTGAAGATCTTCAGATATTAACAAAAAGTAAGCAAAGATGAAATTAAACTGTTACCTTATTTACTTTTGATTCTGAACACTTATTTTAATTGTTGCTGTTGTTGTTTTATTTTGTCAATTTAGGGTAGCGTATGATGGATCTCGTCATTTATTTTTTTGAGAAGGAAAACATAAATGGCTGTGACATCAAATCCAATGCTCACTCTAGAGCTGATTTGTGTTTTTCCTGTTTTTCTTACCTTTTGAAACATTTACAAGCTGAACTTTTTTGGGAAAAAATGTAACTTAATTTTCCATCACTTATTGTATATTTAAGAGTATTCAGTAAAATAAGTGCTTCATGGATCTTATAGTAATATGACTGTCAGTATCTCAGTAGGAAAGACTTAGAAGTGCAGCCTAAAACACTCCTTTCTTAGGAATGCAGAGACGAAGGTAGGTAGTTACAGGTAGAAAAATAAATTGATAATATTTTAAGTACTTATTCACTAAGCAAGCATTTACTGAAGGCCTATCCTGGGCCATGCTGTTCTGGGCACTTGGGATACTTCAGTAAACAAAGCAGACAAAAATACTCCACCTTCAATGGGCTTGCATTTTAAAATAATTTGTTAGACTTAGGAGACATTCAATATAATGTGTGTCTATAATAGCCATAAATGAGCCCTAAATTCTGGTTCTGTCCCTGTAATTTACAGGCATTTCTGTTGGTCACAGTGAAAAATTAGGATTAACATATTGGCTCTATTTATCTTACAGTAAATAGATTACTATACAAGTCAATCACTTCGCCTTGTTTTTCTTGAAAGGATTGATTGCTCATCTATTAGGTTCTTTCTAATCATAAATGTTTGCGGTAACTGTAAATTAAAGAGGGAGACATATGAGAGAACATCACATGAGTGGATATTAATGATGATCTGAATTTTGGAGCTTGTGGCTATGGAGGCATAGGTAGAGGGAGCTTGAGGAAAGAAGTGTGTTATTTGCAAGCAGCCTGCCTGCTAACTGGAAGCTTTTTTTTTTTTTAGAATTAATTAATTTTTTATTGGAATTTTAGGATTGACATATTCTTTCCTTTGAACAAGACTTTAAAACATTTCATGCTTATGTGATGCTAGTCTGTCTAAAACAATTCACAGATTAAGTGGGCGGCCAGTCCTCTATGTTTCAGGAAGAAGTTACGAGTGTCCAAGGCCACACAGCAGGGACTCCCTGGTGGTCCAGTGGTGAAGACTCTGTGCTTCCACTAGGAGAGTGGCTAATTACAGAGCCACCTCTTGTAATTCCCAGTCCACTGTGCTTTTTAATAATGCTGGCTTTTGGTGTGTGATTTTATGTAGAACTGAAAACAAATCTAAAATATGATTGAAAACAGAAATACTGAACATAAGTATTTCTCTAAGAAGGGAACAGAAATACTGCCTAGAAGCCAGGACCTACTGAGGAATCTCAGCTTCTCAGATCAAGGACAAGCACATACTTGGCCAAACCAAAGTCCTCATAATTCCCACATCAAAATGCCCTAGGCACAGAGTCTTAGATGATGTCTTTGTAGACTGACACAGCTTGGAATTTGGGGTGAGTGAGCGTATGTACAGTGTGTGAATGAGTATCCAAGTTAATATACTATATACTATATCAAGATAGTAGATGGAAGGATGACCTTTACTATGAAAGTTTAAAAGAGTTTGTCTCTTGAAAATTTTGGGGAGAATCTGAGCCTCTGCCATTCCTACCTGTAGATATACTGCAGGGGAAGCCCTGTGGAGACAGTCAGTGTTTAGATATGTAGCCTTCCTCATAAAAGCTATTGGAGGTGCAGTAATAATTTTAATAAGAATTAGAACATTGTGTTATGATGGTAATGATGGTAATGCTTACATAGTGTTTATTATGTGCCAGACACTACTTTAAGTCCTTCACGTCTAAATTGGTATCTTCATACTCACAATACCCCTGTGAGAAAAGTCTAATTATTATTCTCACTTCACAGATGAGGAACTGGGTGGTTAAGTCACTTGCTCACAGTCCCACTGCTAGGAAGTGGCCGAGCCAGACTTTAAACCCAGGCTTTAAACCTTGACAGTTGCACTAGGTTGTCTTGTTATACATCTGGGGGAGAATAGTGAGGATGCTCCGGAGAGAGTTTGAGTTGGCAGTCACTGTGAAAGGACAGTATTCTTTGTGGGTTTATCTGAACCCAGGTGGTCTAGATGTTTTTTAACCACTATAGTAGTATCTGTGTCTTCTGTCTTTGCTTAGAGATCAAATTGTCAAAGATTCTCTTTAGAATGAGGCTGACTCACCCAGGTCCCTCTGCCATTTTTAAGGAGCAGGCAGCCTGGCAGGGTGCTGGCTTTATGGAAGTCTGTTCTTCATTTTATTCTTTTCTTTAAAAGTTTCTGAGAAGGCTGACAGATAATGCTCCTTGGAGAGTGCAGCTAACTCTTCATTTTTCTAAGAGTTTCTTCAGCTCATGAGACCTCAGCACCGAGGTTCTCCTTCCCAGAGCTCATAGAAGTACACTTTTTGGTTACTTGCTTGCCAGTATTTATGAAGACAAAACCGAGCCTCTGTGTAATAAACCCAGTTCCTCTTTCCTGCCTCACTGTTTAGAAATTTTAAATCAAGGAAATAGCTCTCAGGTAGCTATAATATTCTTACCTGAATGAGGACTTACTCAGCTATAATAAATTCTTATCCATTTGCAGTTGTAGTCTTTCATCCAGAAGATAATCAATTTGCGAGAATTGGTTATACCATGTAATTAAGACTGAGGTTAGAATGATAGAGATTGTCTGAATTTGAAATCATTGTTTTCTTTCTCCTTTTATTTTGCAGTTCTTCGTGCCATGAAAGAGGATAGTGAAAAAGTTCCAAGCTTGTTAACAGACTATATACTGAAAGGTGAGGTTTTTTTTCTTTTTTTCTTAAGCTTTTTATTTCGTATTGGGGTAAAAAGGTAAATTTTAGAATAGTGTATGTGCAGTAGTTGGGAAGTTTTGATTAGTCAATACATGCATCATCTTGCTAATAGATTAAAAAGTAACTTCTAAATGTACAACTTTTCTTTACTGTATTTTTCAGCATGAGCATATGTAACTTACTTATGTTTCCAATGTAATAAAGCATGGTTATATAAAAAGGTCCTGGGCTGGAAGTAATTTTCACAGCTAAATTATAAACATCAAGGAAGGCAGTGGAGGAAATATTATGGAGATATTGCCATAATTATGTGAGTCTTGGGTGTTGACACTGGGAGGATTTGAGAACGGTGGCCTCTGCCATTTTGGGGACAACAGAAGGAGAAGGACAGATGAGAGCAGGAACATTCAGATCAGTTAACCATCTCAAAGGGACTATGGACAAGATTGGGTAAGGAACAGGGAAGGTAGGGAGAAAGAGAAAAAGAATGGATGTACACAAAGCCAGGGCAGTGAAGAATGAGCCGTAGATCTTATGAGCAAGATCAGGATCACACAGGATGGAAACAGTGATGAGGCAAAGAAGATTGTTTGAGACTTTAATGACATTACCTACTTTGCTGAGGAAAGAACAAAATTTGGATAATAGAGGGACTGAAGATCTTACTTAATTCCAGGCAAAACTAATACTTTTAAAAGAAATTATTTCTTTGAAAGTACCAGTTTTTCAGGTAACAGATTTTCAGCGCATCATAGGCTGCATCCTGTAGTGCCTGGTCCGAGTTGGAGAGCAGTCCTCTCCTCTGGTCACACCTTTCTTCTTTGGGTTCTCTCTCTTCTCCATCAGGAGCTGCTGACTGAGCAGAAGTTGGGGATTTGTGAGATGTTCAGTAACTCAGATGGGACTGTTCCTCAATCATAGCTTGATATAGGAGGAACTAGCACAGAGTGAATAGTACATAAGTATCACCTGTAAGGCCAGACATGGAGCTGGCCACTAAAGGGTTAATGGGGGGGGGTTAGGAAAGACTAAATTGACATGATCGTTTTTTTAAATAAGCTGTGTTTTCTGATGGAGGGCTTCTCTTCCTGTTACAGTCTCAATTTTCTGAAAACAAAAACCTGACATCTCTGTTTGCTTTTGTGTTGTGCTAGCACTGGTATGAAAGCTGGATTGTTCTGAGGTTTGTTCTTTATTGACGTGAATCAGGAATGAGATGCACATAAAGAACATGTCTTAAGTTTCAATTGGAGTGGGTTGCTAGGGTACTGCCATAAGAGCCAGGGATAGAACGAGCTTCCCAAACACTCTCTAGCTATTTTACCATCAGACTTCACGGGAGAATTGTATGACCCAGAGAGCAAAGTACTCTGGGGGGAAGTGATTTTTACTTTTTTCCCTGGAAACCTAGGACTGTAACTGTGACCCTGCCCTGCCTCAAGCTTCCCCTCCGCCCCACTGCCCCCTGTCCCGATGACCCAGTTGCCCACCCCACCTGCCAGCCCACCTCTAGGTAAACTACCAGCTGCTGACAAGCTGCTTGTGTGCATGTGTTGTGGTCTTGTCTTGGCTTTGTATTGTAAGGACTGGGTGGAAAAGAAGCTGGGGTTCAGACTAAGGAGTGACTCTATAGTCCAAGAAAATGAAGAGGGGAGGGTAACACACTCAGAGGTGTTCACATGCTTGGGAAGGTGAGGATGGAAGGCGATTCAAAATGCTCTTTTCCACCCATTCTGGAAATCCACAGCCAGTTAGTGATTTCTCTTCCTTGGGGATCAGTAGAACACTTTACCTGGGAAGGGGGTATTGCTCAAGGGAGAACTCTTCATCCCCTTTCTTGGTGGGACTTTCTCCTTGTTTTTAACACCAGTGACTGTGGGTTGCGTGTGTGTGTGTGTGTGTGCTGGTTGCTTGGTCGTGTCTGACTCTTCATGACCCCATGGACTGTAGCCCACCAGGCTCCTCTGTCCATGGGATTTTCCAGGCAAGAATACAGGAGTGGGTTGCCATGCCCTCCTCCAGGGGATCTTCCTGACCCAGGGATCAAACCCACGTCTCTTATGTCCCCTGCATTGGCAGGTAGGTTCTTTACCACTAGCCACCTGGGAAGCCCAGCTGCCTACATATACCACCTTAATTTCAATGTGAAGGTGAGAAGTGAAAGAGGGTAGAAAAGTGCCCTCATTTGCCCTAAGATGGGGTGGACGCTGTATGGGCTATTAAGCTTCTCTTTCTCACCACTGCTTAATCACGCCACTGCAGCCTGCTCTATCCCAGCCCTCAACAGCTGCACCAAAGGCTAGTGTAGCTCTGACTGCCACTGTGCTGATCCAAGATAGGAAGAAAGTGGTGTGTAGAAACTTGCTTCCTTCTTTGACTTCACCAGTGAGCCGTCTGCCATGTTACAAGCCTCCAACAAGGCTGTTAGAGGTTTGTATCTCTAAGTGGTACCTGAGAGACATGACCTCTTGGCATCTCATTTCTGGACAATTCTAATCAGTGTGTCTTGAGAAAACGTTTTGTTGTCGGGTATAGCCTTTGATACCTTCAAAAAAAATGCTACTACAGATCCGTATTAATGTTTAGTTTTCATTGTTTAATGGTGTTTTTTATATACATAAAGAATGTATATAAAATGCATATACATATAAATGTATATAAATATATATATACATCTTATGTAAATATATACAAAATATGCATTTCTATTCAAAAGTTTTTTTTTTCTTCCTCTAGTTCTGTGCCCTACATAGGACAGCATCACTTCAGGAACAGCTTTATCCTTCGTGGGCAACAAGCTGCAATTCATATAGCATTATTCTGAAAGCTGGCTACTATTACCTTCCTGCTACTGGAAACTCAGGACGCTTGAACTTGGGTTTGTGATTCAGTATTACTAGATCATGCCTTCTCTAATTCTTTGTATCTTGAACTGAGAGAACCATGGCACTATTTTGAATTCTAGTTTTTTTTTTTGTTAAATACTAACGATTATGACCTCTTCTCCGTCTCTGTAGAGTAAGGGGGAGTGATGTTCACTGTGCACGTGCAGCTATATTTTTCATTAACGGACAGTACGTCTGAGTTTTTATGGCTTTCTAGATCTAAACTGCACTCACTCAAGAACTGTATTAAAGCATTGAGATTTATACTACAGCGGTTCTTCGCTGATGGCAAGAACCAACAGTGATTTTTTTTTTTAATAAGAGAACTGTCAGTGTAAACATTACCTACCAGTATTGTCCAGAGAGACTGAAACTTGGGGTTTTTGGAAGAAGGGAAACCAGAATATACATTATCTTGGCTTAATACTTTGTCAAAATCAAAACACATGGAGATGGTCGATTTTAGGGCTTGCTGTGTGTCTCACCATTGTTCAAGTTTTAACCATTAAGATGACATTCACTTTCAGAATCTTGTATTGTTTAACTTTAGAGGTTTCCATGTTTCATTTCACATGTCTGTGAAGAAGCGTCCTTAAAAGGAATTGGTATCTTTTAAGGTGCTTAAACTGTATGCGCAGCAGTGCCCATTCCCTGTTACTGTTGTATTTTATTCATGCCTGTGTTTTCCTAAAGCACTAATTCTAGGAACAGCTATTCATGGATCCATCCCTAGTCATGAAACACCTTTGCCAGTTCCAATCAAGTCAATTGCATTTAATAAATGTTGGAAAAAAGTAGCATACATTTGAGAGTTTTATTTTTGAGTTTTTTTTTTTAAATTTTCTTCCCTTAACCATGCTGGATTCCTCCCCTTGCTATTCCACACACTGTCTTATTACAGAGTGTGAGCTGGTGAAATCTTGATTAGCCTCATGCTAAGTGGGGGTGGTGGGGGGAGAGGGGCATTTTTCAGATATAGCGATAAGCTACTGTGGAATGACAGAAGTCTCGTCTTTTCCTGGGTCTGTGAAACATTCCCGACAGCTTCTTCCCATCACCAACATGAATGTAAGTAGAGTCTAATTAGCCATCGGACTTTTCAGATCCCACTTAAAACATCTGTTGAGTGTACAGAGCCCACTGTGTTCCTCACTCTGCTCAGTAACTGGGACATGAAGACGGGAACAGGTCACTTTGGAATTTATTGCCAGCATGGCATTTCAGCCTTTCTCTAGGGCTACGTGGAAGTGGAGATGGTTCCTTGTTTTATTCATGTGTAGATAGTGAATATGTGAACAATTTGTCCCATGGTCTTGAATTGATGAAGATTCTTACCAATACAAGAATATTAATAATTGAAGCTAATCTGAATTTGTAAAAATTGTCTTACACAAGAGGGCATACTAAAGAGCAAAAGAGCTGTCTTCTGAAGCCACTCAACAAGTCTGTTTATAGTTCCTTCTTAAGTTGATGCATCCGAACTGTATGAAAAGAAGGCTGTTTTTTTTCCCAGTCAACTCAAAGTCCCCTTTTAATGAGGGTTCCCTGATTTTCTTGGTAACCTCACTATTCCTCAGCAGTAAACCCTAGGGTACCCACTGCAGCCCTTTTCCTACACAGGATGAGTGACACTAATGATGAGATGGGCATATTTGATTGGTGACTGACAACGGGTAGTTTTAAATTTCCCTCACAGCAGCCTCCCTGGGCTGTACACTTGGCGGTGGGCACTGGGGTGGGGGTGGGGGTGGGGGGGCCCTTTTTTGTCTCACAAGGACTCCTTGGGAAAGGCCTGCCTTCTGAGCAAAGCACTGGGGCTGTTTGTGATGCTGGAGATTCACGGAACTGTCAACCTTAAAAGGATGACATCTTTCACATCTCAGACAGAATCTTTCTGAAAGCAACATCATGTGATTTGGATTCAAAGTATTTATTTGCTGCCAAGAATCAAGTTGCAGGTAATCCTCTTACAGCCTTGTTTTTTGAAGAAAACAAACTGTAGAACTGCAGTGCACTCCAAGTGCCATATATCTATTTTATTCTTCAGGAAATTATATTTTTCTTTTACAGAGCACAACAGGAACCAAAGTAAAAGAGTAATAGATACAGCACTCAGGATAAATCAAATCTTTAAAATAATAATAAAAAAAAATTTACACCTTGTCCTATATCCTGTTAGTATTCTCATAATATGGCCATGATTGAAAAAAACAAAAAGCAAGCATTTACAATTTTTTGATAGACTTTTTATGCCAGGAATGGTTAATTGTCAACAAAAATTTATAGTAATCAGGCTGATGTAAATCTATTTTGGTAGCATATCATTAACAAATTTTGGAGATAGATAAAAATATTGCCCCTTGATAATAAATCTTTTTTTTTCTTTGATGCAAACAGCTAGAACACCTTTTTCTTTTCCTTTTTTTTTTTTTGATATTCTAAGACAAAAGAAATGGTTAATCTTCAGATTAATAAATTAGGTCATTATAATAATAAATTAATTTTTTTTAAAGTTCAGCAACCTCTGTCCAAGTATTTACAACAATACTTGAAAGTTCCTTTACAAAACAGAACACGTTTTCTTTTCACATTAAGCATACTGGGTATCTGTGTCTTTCACAACAAGCATTTTTAAAAGAAAAAAAAATCAATGTAACAAATGGGTAATTAGTATAAAAGTGCTAAGAGCTGTTTGAAAAGTTTAACACTATAGTATACAGTCAGTTCTATCTGAGGCAAACTACAACAAACTTCCAGCTTATTATGGACAATATTCCAGTAGTTGTTTCAAACAGTTGTTTGAAAGGAAAAAAAAAAAATCCAGGAGCTGATTAGTGATGCAGCTAAAACTGCCATCGATGTCTCTGGCCAGTGAGCAAATTGAAAACCGAAAGCAAATCCAAATGAGGAAGAATTTAATAAAGGAATACCTTCTCCATAGCAGGTATGGGGCTGACTGCTCAAGGCGTGTGCATACACACACATACACTCACACTCACACACACATTTCTCTTCCCAATTAAACTGCAGGTAGAATGAGATTTTGTGTTAATCAAAAATTTGTGATGGAATGCCTGTTTGTTTTTGTTCTGGTTAAAATCTCATAAAAATACATTCAACAGGAAAACGTAAAATTGTATGTGTATAAATATATATGCATATATATATTATATACACACGCACACAAATACTTTTGTTTTTCTGAAGCATAAGAGTTACATAAATATTCCTATAATTGCTAGAGTTTAAAGAGGCATAATTTTTTTTTTTGAGCTTCAACCAAGGTGCTTGAATAATATACAATTAAAATGAAGTAGTTTCTATTTTGTAGATTCAGTATATAATAAGGAAAAAAAAATATCCCCAAACAGTCTTTTTTTTAAAAAAAAGTTTCTTTTTAAGCTAGAGCTTCAACGAAAACTATGAACAACCAACAACAGAACAGAAGAAAGCGACAACAAACAAGTGTAGCCCTGGAAATGCCTGCTGACCTCACCCTCTCCTCCTCCCTGCCACGTGGCCGTCAGAAAAGCTCCAGTGCTCACATCAAGAAACGACTTGGGTCCTGATCATCTGCTGACTCTGCTAGGAACTGGTTGATTGGCTCGGAAGAAAAAAGAAAGCAGCAAAAAGTATAACTGTGTAGATCCTCAATCACCCGCTTTAGAGAAACGTGGCTAGCCCATGTCTCCTGCTTCCTCACCGCCTACTGCAGCTGTGACTGTATAGAAAAGAAGCGTGTGGCTTGAGGCCTGGGATGGCTATCAAAAGGGTCTGGTGCTCTTGTCTGGTAGTCTAAGGTGGTTACAGGCAGAAGGATCGCAAGGCCTGTTCTCCTGCTTGCGCAGGCCTGAGCTTTGCAGCAACCAGTGCAGTCTTCCGAGCAACAGGAAAAGATATCCTCTGGGCCACTGGACTGGACTTCTCCCCGAGCCGAGCTGACCAACTGTGTCTTTCCACCACCACCCTCCTCCCACCCATTCTCCCCAACCAAACTCACTGTCCCCGCCCCCAAGTTTCTCTACAGCTATATTACAAGCAAATACATCTTAGCAACTTTGAAACCTTTGGTTCTAAGACACCACTTGGTCAGTGATCTTGAGGAGGAGTGGGAATGCTTGCTCTGCATGCCGCCGCCGACAGAGCCCAGCCCAGGAAGTCCTCAGCGCTGTACATCAAGTCACAATCCAATACAATCCACTAAGCAAGTGCACGAATTTGAGTTTACTTTTTTAAAAGCAGACTGAGTCGTTCTTCTGTCTTTCAGAACCTCGTTGGCGCCGCTTGTCTTCACACCGTTTGGTAGAAATTGTCTGCCTGTAGGTGGTTCTGTTTCTGCATGCTGTAGAAGCCACTGAATCTTGCGTCTGGTTCCGCGATTCTCAGCATTCTCTGGGAACCATCCACCTGGACCCGGGTTCCTTTCTTGCAGTCCACAGATACCAGCTGATTATTTAAAGAAGAAGGCTATTTCATAGGAGGAGGGGGGGGAAAAACCCATGAAGAATTAGCTGCTTTATGTATCTTGAATCAACAGTTATCTAGGCCTCATTCAAGTGAGATAACAGCATCGCAGCACATGGATGAGCGGACTACATGGGGTAACAGCCTGTTCTGGAGCCAACTATACTTTTTTTGGAGGGGGCCGTGCCGCATGGCACATGGGATCTTAGTTCTCTGATCAGGGATCGAACCTGTGCCTCCTGTAGTGGAAACAGAGAACTTGAACCACTGAACTGCTGGGGAAGTCCTACCAACTATACTGTAAAACTGTGTTTAAAGGTAAAATGCCAACAAATTATGTCAAACAGGAGATAAAGGAACTGAGAAAATACTGAAGTGACATAATTATTTTCAAATCCTTGAAGTACAGATCAGTCCTTAAGAGAGGTGAAGGATGAATGGAAGGTACCAGGTAGGCAGCTGTTAAGATAAATGGGCCATTTTGAATCACTCAGGCTGTAGAATGAGCATCCCAGTTTGCGCCAGTCCCTCTGTCTCCAGCCACACGCTTTCCCCAGCTCTGCAGCGGGGGACTGTCCTCTACAGCCCTGTATCCCAACCCAGCACATGCCCAGCCCAGAGGCAATTCATGTATATTCCATCTGATAAATTTTCTGTGAAAGGGTTATCTGGATGATAAAATGGCTGTTTTCAATTCTTAAGGTTGTATGACTTTTTTTCTTGAGTAAATGAATTACTTCCTACTTTTTTAAAACAGGCAGATTGAAGCCCTTTGTATTGACAGCAAATGCATGTTCTTTCTGCAATACAAAATCTGCCTTTCTCCACCCTGTCTGGTATTATTTCACACAATCTGTTGCTGCCGTTCTCTCTGCTTGCCTTTGACATGTTTCCCTGTCCTTTGGACTTCTGTACATCTTCATGAGCTTTCAGCTCTCCTCTTTCCCTCTTTTGAATGTTATGTTCTACCCTTGTGATTTGTTTTTCCTCTCCCAATTCTATGTTGATAGATGATTGAGAAATACCAAGTGATCAGGTTAATTTCTAATATAAACAACGACTTAAACAAATACCCCTGGATTGATTCCTATTTGAAAACTTTAAATTCAGGAAATTGGACCTGTGAAAAAGGTCGGGTTCGTTAACCAGTGGATGATGGAGAATTCATTCAGTGACTGATCTAGCCCCAGGCAAGTACTATATATCTGATCACTACAGCCTGATGTACATTTGAGGCCATGAAGAGCAATGTAAAATTTGGCTAATAGAGCAGATATCCAGCAATTAAGGAAATATAAACATGGAGGCTTTCCTAGTTTGATTGTTTAAGAGGTTGAAACTTTGTCAGGACAATACCTTAGTTGGTGTTCGATACCAGCAAAGCAGTGGTATCCACTGTTTCTTCTGATTGATGAACAGGAATGCTATTATGATAGAGAGGCCTATTATTATGGGAACCACAACCGAGGCAATGGAGTCCACCGAAGAATCTTCTGAGTTCAGCCTGGTATTATCTCTGTAATCTATCTGGGGGTGACCTATGTCTAGGAGAAAAAAAAATTACAAGCATTTATTATCTAAACCAGAATTTTTAAGGATTATCTTAATTATACTGCAAATAGAGATCAGTGGCTTGGTTTTATTGCTTCCCAGTACTTTAAGGCTAAAACATGATGAAAGTCTAATGTGGATCCAAAGAGCTCTTATGAAAGGGCAGAGCTCTTAGGATGGATGTAAAAAAGGAAGTATTACGGTGAGAAGGTTTAGTAACTGGGCAGGATGATGCTGATTCTAGCTAGTCAAGAAAATAAGATTCTTATGTAGACTTTAAAAATGACTAAAAAATATTCTGACTAATGTTAACCTTTATGGTCCTTCTAAGATCCTGAAACAGAAACATCAGCTTTCCTCCCTGCTTATTTATACCAGCAAACAGGAGGTGAGGACAAAGTACATGCTTCTACTTAGTAGTGTAACAGATAAGACTAATTAGTAAGTGCACTTGTAAAAACCAAGCCAGAAACAAAAGCTTTGTCTAGCCGTTGGTTGATATTTCAGTTTACTGAGCTCTAAGCAAAAATGCCTTACTTTTCATAAACTTAATGAAAATTCATTGGGCCGGTTAGATCATTTTCCTGTATAAGGGACATTTAATTTTGCTCTTATAAATGATGGGTCTTTTTGTTCTTTTAAATCACCATTCTTTAACAAAGGTAAATATACAGCAATCAGGAGCACTCTGAAAATGTCCTTATTTTGTTTCAGGTTAACCACTGTAGTCAGGATCAGGTTAGTGAAAGATGCAGAACACATACAATCAAAAGGACCTGATTTTGAACTGTTTTGAAGACTCAGCTCATGAAGCAGCACAGCTTTGTGATGTTAATACTATCTTTAATTTAAAACTCAGGTTTTTATTAATATACTTATGTGTGTTTATAGGAGGTGGGAAAAAAGCAAACGTATTTATTAGCATCAAAAAAATGCAAAAAAGATAAAACATTCTATTAATGAATTCAGGGTGCAAATATACAATGAAGAATGAACTTTTAGCTTCCCACAATATAAATGATATTGGAAGTGTTTTTAGGAATATATGATATATAAGAAGATTATAAAGTAAAATGAGGCCTGGGAAAAGAAAAATGAAGCTTCAGTTGAGATCTGTTTAAAAAAAAAAAATTAGTCTTTAAATTGTTTTATGGCCTAAAAGCAAGCCATAAAATTTAGCTTGAAGCTTTCTAGCAGCCAAAGCAAAAATGGAAACAAGCATCATCAATAAGATTCACATTGTCTTTAAGATGAAAACAAAGCAGTTACTTAGGAGAAGCATAGATTTCCTTTGTACCAACACACAAGATTTCTCCTAAGGATCTTTATAACACAACTATTATGTAATTCAGAGTCCTCAACATAATAAATAAGGGCTATTCTTGTGGCCAAAACTCAGCACCCAGAGCAGTATGTGGCACCGAGCAGGCACTAATATTTACTGACTGAATGACTGTACACATAATGGGAAAGTGCCAGTCAGTCAGCAATTATACAAGGAGCCAAAACATGGGTCCAGGAATTTGGCTCTCTGGTCATTTGGCTTGATCCATGCATAACACTTACACAACATCTAAAGTAAGCGATCATTAATCTCTCAAGCAATGAATTAATTTCTTCCAAAAGAAATAACAAAAACTGTCTTAACAATGATTTTGAAAATGTCCTTGGGGTAGACAGGAGGCAGTACTGAGTCATGGCTAAGAGCAAGCTTACACTATTTTGATCAAGAGACCTACTTCTAAATAGAAGGTTAAGATTGACAGGAACTTGGCCCTGCTTTGCCACTTAGCTGCTGAGAGGCAGAATAACATCTCTATTGCCCACAACTAAAAGGACAGACAGAGCAAGAAAAAAATCATAGAAAAGCCTGATGAGTGGGAAAATCAACATATCAGTAATAAACTGAACTCTCACAGAGTGAAAACTACCTGGAGGTAGAGGGTAATCTTAATGCATAAATGCTTGATAGAGGATCCACAGGGATAGGTGAATAATTTATTATTACTTTGCTTACAAAGTTTATTCACATACATACATTTGAGAGATGGCTTAGAAATTCCAGATACCAAGCTTTTATGACCGAGAACATATTTCTTTCCATCATCACTAAATCTCTGAGCATGTGGGGCCAGAAAAGAGGCATTTTATCTGCAGACTTACTTCATCATCCCAGGCTGTTACATATGTTACAGCCAAGCAGGTCCTTCCTGGACTGGTTGGTTGAGATTACTTGGACATGTGATTTAATAGGTTACTCAAAAGAAGTTTTGAAAATTAAAAAAAGTAAATCATACACATGACTCGACAGATTTGAGAGAAGTGAAAAGTGGTAAGAGAGGACGAACTCAGCTTCCACTGTGCATTAACTGAGCACCTGCAGTGAAATCAACTCTGATATCTGCTGACTTTGGCACTTACTTCTGGGAAGATGGATAATGTCGTTTTCACTAGGTGTGGGCCACAGGGGGACCTCCACGTCAATCTCTCGATGATTTGTCTTCTCAATGGGTATATTGGTTGGTTCTGGGACATACATTTCTAAAAAGAAGGGAACATTTTTTTTTTGTAAGAGATGATTAGTGGGGAGTGCCTTATTGACTTCTGTCTCAACCCAGGCAGACGGTGCATACAACATGTCCTCGGACACAAAAGATCCAGTTTCTGCACTAACATCATTAATGCCTGAGAGTCACTACCTTTGCAGGGGTGGGAAACATGTCTTAGAGCCATTTAAAAGGGTGAGGAGAAGTTTACTCCTCCACCAAACTCAAAAGCTCTGCTTTTTCATAACAAATGCTGCTGACTACAGATTTGTGCAAGCTGATGGGCACTGGCTGAAATGAAAGGATTTCTTTTACTTTACATCAGCTAAATTATACTTTAATAACCATTGCTCTTTAATCCATGAGTGTTGAATCATTTATATGAAATATGTCACAGGAAGTGAAAAAGTTAAAGCACCTTCATTCTTTATTCATTTCCCCTTCACTCTATTCCCCTCAAAAGGAATGGGTGTCAGCAGACCTCATGAGGTGCTGCCTGATTTAAGTCTTACATGTCTGCTCTGTTACTCCTGGAACCATGTAGACTGGAAACTGAACTTGAGTAAATATGTTTATATTATCTAACTCAATCATACAGACACTTTGATCAACAAGATACTACAACATGAAACAAAACTGAGAAGAATGATACATTTGTTAATCCCAGATATCAGGAATATATTCCTAACTTCATCTGGCTAACAATAATTAGCCAACTTTTTAAAGAAATAATTCTTAAGAATCTCTTTTTGTAACATATGACAACAGAAATCTGTATCAAACACTTTTCTTGGCCAAGTCCTGCCATATTATTAACTGATTTTTATGATAAGGTTACCCAACATTGGCAATACTAAATTTTAATAAACAGCCTTGTGCTGTGCTGTGCTTAGTTGCTCAGTCTTGTGTCTGACTTTCTGTGAACCTATGGACTGTAGCCCGCCAGGCTCCTCTGTCCATGGAATTCTCCAGGCAAGAATACTGGAGTAGGTTGCCATGCTCTCCTCCAGGGGATCTTCCCAACCCAGGAATTGAACTCAAGTCTCTGGCATTGCAGGCAGATTCTTTACCATCTGAGCCACCAGGGAAGCCCAAAAACCAGCCTTATTTAGACCAAAATAAAATACATGAAATATGTGTTTATAAGTTAGAATATTCCTCTCTGCTCAGAGTGATCGATGGCTATCCCAAAGTTACCAGTCTTTCAAGAAGTGAATCTTAAAAAAGATAGATTTGAGAGAAGTGAAAAGTGATAGAGAAGAAAGTATGAACTCAGCTTCCACTGTGCATTAACTGCCCAAGGTTATGCATCCAGGAATGGCAGAGCCAGGCTTCAAATGCAGTCCTGTGAATCCAAAGCCCAGGTTTTCCTACTGTCCCCAGGAATAAAGTCACTTTGGCGTTAGCTTTCTCAGTTAAATTTCAAGACCTCCTCCAGTAGCTCAGTGGTAAAGAATCTGTGGGCAATGCAGGAGCCACAGGAGCAATGGGTTTGATCCCTGGGTTGGAAAGATCCCCTGGAGGAGGGCACAGTAAGTCACTCCAGTGTTCTTGCCTAAAAAATCCCTTGGACAGAGGAGCCTGGCAGGCTACAGTGCATGGGGTCACAAAGTGTCAGACATGATTAAAGCAACTTAGCATGCATGTACTCAGACATGGCAAGAACTAGACACTCTTAAGAGTTTTGAAAGGTTCAACAACTCCCTGAAATAAAAAAGAGTTTACTGAAAACATTTTCATTTACAGAAGCACGGGCCTGAGTATCAACTAGTGATTCCAAACTTTCCTATCATATCTGAGGCACCTGAGGCCCTTATACAACCTGCTCACAAGTCCTGATTTGCTAGGTCCAGGTTGGGTGGTTCTAGGCTGTGTGTGGGGATGGTGTTTAGCTTGCCTACTGAGACATCTTGATAGGCGATATGAATTTCCTGGAGGAATTTGGGAAGAAAACCCCTTGACATTTACATGACATCTTTCAATGCTATGGTGTCTTGAGCCCCTGCCCTGCCTGGTCTAACACACGGCCTTGAGCTGCCTTATCACCCCAGGGGCTGACCTGCCACTAACCTGCAGCTGCCTCATGAGAAAAGGCTAACATGAGACCCACGTGGAAAACCTGTGAATGTCAGCAGCTAAGTAGCAAAGACTTCTACAGAGTCCTCCAGGGCTGGGGTCAGCTCAGGGTCTTCCTGGGTGACAGCAGCAGACAGAAGCAACTTTGAAATTCCTGTGCCTCATTCCTGCCTGGAGGTGGATTTCAGTGAAATCTTCCTCACCACACAGGCTTGACAGTGTGCTTTCTCTTCCCACAGGTGCTTAGACAGGCTCTACCTGGCGACGGCTGGGAATGTTGGAAGGATCTGCCCAGGATGGAGGACTGTCTTAACTCAGTGGTTACTTAATCACCATCGTTCAACCAACATTTCATTAATACTTCCTATGTGGCAGGCACTGGGCTAAGTCTGGGGCACACAGTTGTGATCAAGACCAGTTCTGCCCTCATGGCCCTCCTGTGCTGAGTTCCATCTCCCCATTGGGCAGTTCACAGCCTGTCCTCTAGATCAATTTGCTCTGCTACACTCAGTTCAGCTCTGATTAAAATCCACCCACACCACCTCCTTTATCATCAAATATTCAAAGCTCAGTTCAGAGCTCTTGGGTCTAAGGCGAGTGGGTCATTTCCCTTTAATGTGAACTTAAGAGGGAAGCCACCTTTGAGCATTTTTGCCAAAAAGGATAAATCTTTCCCAAAAAAATGCTTGGAGAAACAAAAAGAAGTGTGGGTGCTGCTGTTTCCACGCTGAGACTGAGGCCTGCCACGGCCAGAAACTGCAACAACCCCAACTCTCAAACAGAACCCTTCTGACATCTACTGCAAGAGCCCTTTATAAAGCTGCTGGCCTTGTTGATGACAGAGGAGTGACACACAATTTCACCTGGCCCGGAGGCACAGATCACGGGCACTCGGTCACAGTTAAGAATTACAACTGGGGTCCAATTTGATCTGAACTTCAGAGGAACCTAAGACAACTTAGTGGTGACATACTTTAAATTCAGATGCACTGACTTGGCCCATTGTAAGGTTCACCTTCCTTAAAATGTCTGTTTCTGGAACATGGGGCAGGGTGCTTGGGACTTGCAAGGTGAGGGCACCATTCTTGGGGGGATGGAACTCCAGGTCAACCTAAGTCTAGGACTCCCAGGTCTTCTGCTAATGAGCTGCATGGCTTTGGATCATTCACTTAACTTTTCTGACCTTCGGTTTTCTATAAAATGGGACAAGTATTGACCAGCAAACCAGTTCACAAGTCTTTTACTCATATCCAGAGGTGGCAAAAGGAGGAAATGCTTGGTAAGGGCAGGGCTATTCAGAACGTCAGCTGATGTGTGCAGGGGGCAAAGCCAAGTAGCCTGAACCATTCGGGGGAGAAGCACCTGAAACTTCACGGAGAGACCACGAGAGAATGGGACGGGAGCCCAGGCCTCCTGGCAGGCCACACCTAGTCAAACGTGAAGTGGCAGAGCTCAACTGACTACAAAATGTGTGGAGATAAAATGGAAAAATGATTCATCAATAATACATCAGAAGCAGAAAGGGGAGTTCACAGAAATTAAGTTCCAATCCAGCGGTGCACGCTGACAGAGAAGTCACTGGAGAAATCTCTAGTCGTGAGCAGATGCCAGTGAAACCTGCGTTCCCTCTTCTATCTACCTCTATTCCTGCCACCATCACCTGAACTCGGGTCCTATCGTCACACACCTGGGACGTCTATAAGGCAAGTCACAGCTGTCCTGGCCCCGGGTCTCTCCTGGCTTCAGTCCCTCCTGCAGACCCCGTTAGGCTCTCCAGAGCACCTCCATGATCTTGTGTCTCATCTGTTTAAAAAGGAGCCTCCTGAGAAGGATCAAGGACAAAATCTACCTCTCTGTTTGAATATTAAAGCCCTAAACATCTTGACCAAAGCTGTCTTCTCTGTCCTTACCTCCTGCTACTAGAACTCCCTATTCCAGGGGCATCTGGCCTCCGTCTCAGGGTCTTTGGTCAGATGACTCTTTCACTCCAATGAAGAGAACCCACCTGTCCTTCAAGGCCCAGCTCAGTCCTTCTTCAAGTGAAAGCCGCCCAGACAGACCCCGCTACTCCACAGGAAAATCCTGTCTGTGAATTGAGCACCAAACCAAACTCTGTAGCTGAGTTGTGTCACGGTTGTCTCCAACTCACCACCCACCCCTTCTTTCTGAAACCATCTAAGCAGACGTGGCTGCCACCACTGTAGGGAAATGGCTCATCAACATGACTTGGCTGACACTAAATGCACACTGGTCAGTCCCTACTTCTCACCTGATGGCACCCACCAGCACCCCCCACCCTTTCCCCAGGTGGCTCCCAGGTCACAGCCCTTGGTGTCTTCCCATGTGGCAGGGGCTCCTTTCCTGTTTTCTATCCCCGATCTGCCCAGATCCCAAAAGTGGAGGGTTCTTGGGCTCAATTCCAGACTCCCTTTTCTTCTCTATCTCCACTCACTCCTTGGGTGACCTCGTCCAGTCCCAAGGCTTAAAAACCACCCATCTATGACAACGTTCAAGTTTACAGAAACATTTCCTATCTCTCTCCTGAGCTCTAGATATTCACTGTCTATTCACTGCCTCCACTCAGATGTCCAATGGAGATTTCAAACTGAAAAAATGCCCCAATAAAACTGATTTTACACCAGAGTTGCAACTCCATGTTTTAGTCAAAAACATTACAGTTGTTCATAGTGTCTCTCCTCTTCCTCTCACTCCTCATATCATGTTCAAATCCTACGGAATCTACCCTTTTACAAGAATCAGAACCCGGCCCTTTTACAAGAATCAGAACCCGGCCACTTCTCCTACCTCACATCTACTGCCCTGGTCTCAGCTTCCACTTCTGCAAGTAACATTCCATCATTGCTCTACTCAAAACCCTCCAGAGTTTCTATCTTATCTCAATAAAATTCTAAAATCGCTCATGAGATCTCATATTTTGGTGCATGGCTACTTCTCTGCTTTCTTCTGGTTACCCTCCCGGCTCAAGGGGTCCCATCCACACAGCCTCCCTGTTTCTCTCCGAGCATCCACGGCATATTCCCACCCACTGGGCTCTCGTCCTGCTTATTTGCAGAGGTCCTCCCCTAATCCATGATTCCTGCCATTCTTCTGGGTCCCTTATAAATGTCATCCAATCTGTGAGGTGTTCCTGGATCATCAAAACATCCTGTCCCGTCTTCTGTCAGCCCCTTCCTCTCCCACCCTGGACTTGCTACGTGTCTCTCTGTGGCCCGTGTCCTCATCTTGTGTTCTGTTTACTTGTTTGCTACCTGTGTCTTCCTAAGAAAACATCAGTTCTGTGTGGATGGGGCTTGCTGGATTCACTGGGCCTCAAGCAGTGCTTACTTGAGTAGGCATGAAATGAATCTTGGTTGAATAAGTAAGATCAAGTTTTACCACTTAGATCATTAAAAGCATATTACTAGGAAAACTGGTATGAAACTTGGGAAACAGGTGAAACGTATTAGATAAAGCAGCTTGGATGGGAAATACATGTTTCTCCTCATACTTCTCATGCGGAACACTTACAGATTCTGTTTCTCCAACGTGCACATCTATTGATACAACATGGAAGCGACCTTCTGACTCTTGGTCTACATCTTAAACAAGGCCAAGGAGACTAAACCGTGAAAAGCACCCAATGGAGGGATCTGAAAAGGGCTCAGTCTCCTGACCCTTTTTAAGTATCCCCTTCTTTTTAGGGGATAAATGGACATTTTTTAGAATTGTCTTGCTTACACAGCACCTAAACAAAAGGCAAACCTGTGCTGAGCTCAATGAAACCCTTGAGATTTAACTGACCGTCCCATTTTACAAGTGCATGGCATTGATGCCCTTCTAAGTTGCTGTGACCTCTAGTCCACTGTGCTGCATGGAGCCAGAATCTCTAATGCAATGCTACAAGGAAACACAGAATCGGGGTGAAGATGGAGGTGCTCTCGCCTCGCCAAGGAGCTCCCTGGGCTCCTAGAGTGAGCCCTCTCTTCGGTCTGTGTGGTCTGGACTGCCTGCGAGGTCTGTGTGTCTGGGGCTTTCGATCTGGAACACTGCCCAGAGGCTGTCTTGACAAGGGCTCAGGCCCTGCGTTGCTGGGATGAGGGGCAGAAAACAAAGGAGCTATTTTGGCAGGAGACATGGACAGGGAATCCAGAAGGCCTAGGGGAGGATCTGGGCAGCTGAGGGGGGCTTAGGTTTAAACTGGGAGGTGGATTACTGGGCTGATGTGAACGGTGGGATGTGGAAACAGACGTAGACAAGTGATCTATCTGCAACAGCCAGCTGGGGGTGTGCTCTGTGGTTCCTGTATTCAGTGGGAAGAGATGGAAAGTTCAGGGAAGACAGCCTGGGACTGCCAGAACTGATGCACTAAAGAGACTGGGCCAGGATCGTATTCTTTAAATGCAGCTCTTCCATTTTGGTTTTGGTAGATAGTCACCTTAGAAGAGCTGTCAAGTGTATCCCCTACTGTGTTTGATCATGGACCTTTGTCACTAGGCTCAGCCAACACTGCCCTCAAACTGTGCTGCTCGGATATGGCAGATGTCATTAATACCCATAAGGGTATACCCATCAGGCGCACCACTGACATTTTTAGAGAACGCCAATCAGAAGAACCAGATCAATTCTGGCACGGAACCAAAATCAGGTGCTCACCTGGAGGTCACAGTCTCTCAAGCTACCCTCCATGTCTCTCTCTGGGCCAAAGAAATTAGTTCCATAGGGTTGGGTCCAGGAGGCTCTCAGTCTGCTCTAGTTTGCTCTTAAAATCAACGTCACAGGATGAAAAGTGGCAAGGTGGCAGCTTAAGATACCTGGGCACATGGGGCAGCAGCTGCCTTCCACGTTGATGGGCTCGACGCAGGGCAGCGGGGGGCAGCTGACGGTGGAGCAGAGGGTCTGGCCCTGCAGGCAGTAGCAGTGTGTGCAGCTGTCGATGTCCCAGCGCTCCTCGTCAGCATAGGCCTTCCCACTGAAGTGGCATACCACCTTCTTTGGGATTGTGTCCTCTAGGGAAAAAGAGGACACACAGTGGAGTCACTCCATGTGACAAGCACAATTTTTCAACATAGTTGAGATGTAAAGGGGGACAGCACTGCACAACCACGGCATGCTCTCGGATGCCCAGCATTGGTGAAAGTTCTGCTTCCCCAGTCCCCTGGCTCAGCAGACTCGTCGGAATGCTCATCTTGTGGCCTGAACCTGCTCAAGGGCCATCAAGGCTGACACAGGGGGGTAATTATAGCAACCAGCCAGGAAACGTACTCGCTGGCCAAGAGTCATTGGACTGTCATCGCAAAATATACAAACTCAATCATTGTATGGCTGTTTAACATACCACGTGAAAAAACTAAAACACAAATAGGTAGGGAGACGTGTTCAGAGGTTTTGTTCCATGTGGAAAGAGATTAAAAAGTCCAGCTGAGTATCCTTATAGAAACAACTTCCATCTCTAGTTACTCTCTGTAACAAGATGATGCAGGGGAGGGGAAGGAATGACGATGGCCTCTCCCAGGAAGCCGGCGGGTTTCCTGTGCTCTCCCACAGGGAACTTGGACTGAGATAACCATTTCCTTCATTTTACAGGAATGCTGGATGCATTTCCCTCTCATCAACCAGGACATTCCTACTTCAAAAACAACCTTATTTCAATCTATTATTTCCAGCAAAGTATGGTTTGTGAAAACAATACATTTTTTAAGAGACAGTTTCTGTATATAAGAATTTACACAAAATTTGCTCAGTCGTGTCCAACTCTTTGTGGCCCTATGGACTGTAGCCTGCCAGGCTCCTCTGTCCATGGGGATTCTCCAGGCAAGAATACTGGAGTGGGTTGCCATTCCCTTCTCCAGAGGATCTTCCCAACCCAGGGATTGAACCCAGGTCTCCTGCACTGCAGGCAGACTCTTTATCATCTGAGCTACCAGGTTGATATAAGAATTTTCAGTGTGACACATTCTGCTCTTTTTCCTCTGTCCTTCCAGGCTGTCCTTGTATCCTCCCTCCCCCAACCTTTTCCTTGAAAGTTCCTTTCTCTTTGATTCAACAGCTTCTCCTGGCTTATCTGAACTTATTACTAGTGGTCACATTCCCTCCAGAACTCAGAGTGAGGCCCAATGACCAGCAAAGCAGAGATGGGGTCTATCAATGGAGAGACACAGGATGGGGGTGGGGCAGCCCCTCCCTGTCACCGGCCAGGCTGATAACGGGACTACGTATACTAACCTGGGGAAATTCTATGCTCAGCTTCTACCGGCAGCTCCACTCACCACTGCATGCTAAGTCGCTTCAGTCGTGTCTGACTCTTTGTGACCCTATGGACTGTAGTCCTCCAGGCTCCTCAGTCCATGGGATTCTCCAGGCAAGAATACTGGAGTGGGTTGCCATGCCCTCCTCCAGGGGATCTTCCTGACCCAGGGATCAAACCTGCGTCTCTTATATCTCCTGCACTGGCAGGTGGGTTCTTTACCACTAGCGCCACCTGAGAAGCCCACTCACCACTGGTCACCAGTTAATGAAAAACTATAAAGGCATCTGGAAGGAAAGTTCCTTAGGAAAGAAGTGGGGTGGGGAGCTCAGTTTCTCCCTGGAAGGCACCTAGGAAGGTCTGGCCAGAGCGGTGTTCGCTGCCCAGGCACAAAGGACAGAACTCACAATGCCTGAGGGGCAAGGAGGAACATTTCTGTGCAGGGTACCAGGCCCACACCCTCTGCAGTCAAATGTTCCCGGGCGGCTGGAATTGCTCTGTGAAGAGCTAGCATGAAGCTTCCCATGGAGCTTTTCCAGAGAAGGATCACAGGCAGAAATATGTCTTTGGAATCCATACTCTCTTCTTACCAATCACTCAAGCATATGCCCCTGATGGATGGCACCAATACTGTCTCATGACTCTAATATTTTGTATTGCCAAAGATGGAAGTCTCGGTCCATAATGCAGTGTTATAAGTAATCATGGAAATGAGTCTGTCAAGTATTTAAATGCATAATCTCTCTGTTTCCCAATGCTTTTTCACTATTTCTGTCATTACTGTTGCCTGAGGTTCAGTAAGGGAGACAGTTAAGTTCTAGTTGTAAAAATTCCACAGCAATAAGAGAAGAGACTCTGTATGATTTCAATACCTTTAGACCACGAACTTTTTGCACCTTTGTTTTAATCCCTGGATATATTGTAGTATCTCCTAGTTTACAGTCTGTGGGAACTTGAATAGAATTTGTATCCTATGTTGTGTGAAAAAAAAAAGTTCTAGTTGTAAGCAGAAATTCTTTTTCAACATCTCTTTAAAAATGTATTTCATTGTATCTGGGAATACTCCATAGAAAGGGCTCTGGTACATGGACCAGTAAGCTTAAAAATTCATTTGGAGGCTTTCATATCAAATTCATCTCAGAAGTTTTCGCTAATCTGAAATCCTTAGAGGAGGTGGTTTTATTAAGATACCCAAAATGTACACAGTGAATGGCTGAGCAGAATCACTTAATGAACTTAATTCAAGTAATACACTGACCTCGAGCCAATACTTCATTGAGGACATTAAATCTGCCATCAAATCTACAGTCTATTATGCACAGAGGATTCTTTATGAAAGGAAGCATTTCTTCATAAAGCAATATTACTGATTACATTTTCCATACACCTTGCAACAGCTCACGTGATGGACCAATATCACTGCATACAATTTGAGTAATGCATTACGGTGCAAGGACCTTCGAGGAGAAGGTTACAACGCTCACCTCATCTCGTGCATCACTTTATCTACTTTGTGTTTTTCCTCCTAGAGGTATGTTGCCAGTTCTCTTCTTAGAGAAGAAGCAGAAGACAAAGAGAAAGCCACAGAAAGGATGAGGAGTCAGTTTAATAAAAGAAGTTCACCTCAAGGCCAAGCACTGGTCTGTATTTTCTCAAGATCGAGGCAAAAACACCCATTGCATCTTAAGACATTTAACTAATTAATGCTAATACAAGTCAGGTTAAAATTATCTATAATATTAAAATAGCAATTGTGTGTTAAATATTATAAAGACATTCATTCATTTATTCTACAAACACTTATCATCAATGGGAAAAAAGGCAGGACCTGGACCCTGACCCAGAGGACCGAGCAAAAGTGGGGGAGAAAGGCAATGGTGACTGGGACTCCTCACCAGGTACCACGCAGCAGCCACTGTTTCGTGAATTCAACGCGGAGCTGGACAACACAACTCGGAGGGCGGAGCAACTAACTCTGCTGGGGGAACTGGGAGAGGCTTTGCCCAGGATTTGATGTTTTAGTTTTAGAGATGAGTAGGAGAAGATGAAGAAGCTGGAAGGAAGGGTACTGAAAGCAGACAGTGGTGTGTCCAACAGCCTGCCCCACTAGAAGGACAGCGGGAGGTGTCAGGGCTGCAGGCAAGATGGCTGGAGATGAAGCTGGGGTCGGATTGTAAAGGGCCATGAAGAACAATGACAGATTTAGATCCTTCCTGCAGTGCAGGGGATGGGCCTTAATCAGTTTTGTCTTCAAGATGAGAACTCTGGAATATGACAGTATGGAAGCCTAAATGGGATTAGGAAGATGGGAACACTGTTGACAGGGATGTGCTATGGGCCTGGAGTAATGTGGTGATGGAGATGGAGAGGCAAGGCGAGGTTTAGAGTGATTTCTGAGAAACAGTGGTCAGGATATGGATGGTGGGGGGACAGAGGCGTGAAGGACGGCTCTGTTTCCTGAATGGGAGGTGATGAAGAAGTAATTCCAATGTACGAGTCACTATCCTGCTTTAAGAAATAAACAGCTGGTGAGCCTGTCAAGGACCTGGTCAAGCCTTATCAAAGCAGATATTCCAGTGGGTCAATCAGTGGTGCAGTGGTTCACCTTCAAACTCTTTGCTTTTCTGTGTGAACGCAACCATGGAGCTGCCTCTAGGGCAGAACTGATTTGGGGCTCAACAAGTAAAAGGGGTGCCGACAAATGTCCATCTAGTCAAAGCTATGGTTTTTCCAGTAGTCATGGATGGATGTGAGAGTTGGACCATGAAAAAAGCTGAGCACCAAAGAATGGATGCTTCTGAACTGTGGTCTTAGAGAAGACTCTTGAGAGTCTTTTGGACTGCAAGGAGATCAAATCAGTCAATCATAAAGGAAATCAGTCCTGAATAGTCATTGGAAGGACTAATGCTGAAGCTGAAGCTCCAATATTTTGGCCACTTGATGCAAAGGGCTGACTCATTAGAAAAGACCCTGATGCTGGGAAAGATTGAAGGCAGGAGGAGAAGGTGACAACAGAGAATGAGATGGTTGGATGGCATCACCGACTTGATGGACATGAGTTTGAACAAGCTCCTGGAGTTGGTGATGGACAGGGAAGCCTGGGGTGCTGCAGTCCATGGGGTCGCAAAGAGTGGGACATGACTGAGCGACTGAACTGATCTGAAGTAAAAGGGGACATGTTTCAGTCCCCAGTGGTGAAGATGTGGGTAACAGGCAAAGCTGGCAGTATACCTCATGTATCTTTGCAAACCTTAAACTTCCTTGATCAGATAATTCTGTTTTCAGTCAGCTGTCCCAAAGAAATAATCAGAAAAGACCTCAAATAGGTTGTTTACATAGATGTCCATCACAATATTATTTATAATAGCAAGAAATTAGGGGTAAAAAAACCTGTGTCCAACAACTTGGGACTACTGAAATGATGCATGGTACAATCATATATGAAAGAATACTGTGCAGCTATTAAAATGCATCATGTGTAGTATAAGCTCAATCACATAAAGAGAAAAATTTAGAATTGTCTAGAAAAAAATGAAAATGTTAACAGTAAGTAACTGGTAGAACCAAGGGTGAATTTTTTTTTTTCTGCAATGAATATGAGTTACTCTTGATAAAGGCAAAAATACTAAATTATCTCAAACAGACATGTCCATGCATTACTCACCTGCTCCTTCATCCCCAACACCGGCCTTCCTGCCCTGACACACACACACACCTTCCTGCCCTGAAATACACACACACACACACACACACACACACACACACACACACTGAAGGAAAGAGCTTAGTCTAAGCCTGGTTCTAAAGAATATGGTCACGTGTGTGGTGCTTTCTGAAGGCTGCTGACCCACTCTGAGGAATTTCAATGGACTGTAAGAAAAGAAATGAAACCATGGAAGACATGCCAGAGATCAAATGCTGAGCTGCAGCATAATTTGGTGTCTCTGTAACTACTCAATCAGTAACTTACTGTATGATATCACTGTCCCAAAGAGTATTCATAAAATGATAAAAAGAAGGAGAGGAACTACTCTGGCTGTCTTGGAAGGCAATGGGTTGAACGAAGAACTCTGACTACATATTAGATGAAACTAAACTTTCTTATTTGATTTTGTTACAAAAATAGTCTTTTTATAAATTCAAGGAAGATGAAGAGTTCACAGCAGCAATATGATGACAACGAAAGAGTGAAAGCCATTAATTGGGAACCGACACACTGAAGCTGCAGCAGGCTCCATGCACAGGTGCTAAGGCAGAGTCAGGCTGGTGGAGCCCCAAGAGTTTCAGGGGCCATAATGAAGCTCTTCCCCTCCAGGGAGAGGGCTGACTACCATGGACCCAATATCCAGTTGCTTCTACCAATTTATCTCTATTCCATTCAAGTTCTCAGCACATTGTCTTGGAAACATTTCACCTTCAACTTCAGTTCATTTTCAACAGAATTAACTTTGACTTGAGGTCAGGAAGCTCTCTTATTAGGTTCAAACAATGGGTGTAGGCAAGGGGTGGTAGAGCACAGGCAGATGCCAGTCAACTGCTGGTGGAAAGCAGGAGCTGAGAATGCATCTCTTGCTGGGGCTTCCCAGGTAGTGTGGTGGTAAAGAATCCACCTGCCAATGCAGGAGACACCGGTTCAATCCCTGGGTTGGGAAGATCCCCTAGAGAAAGAAATGGCAACCCACTCCAGTATTCTTGCCTGGAAAATTCCATGGACAGAGAAGCTGGCGGGCGAGTCCATGGAGTCGCAAAGAGTAGGACACAATGGAGCGACTGAGCACGCACACACAGATCCAAAAAAGATCTTGTAGAGGCACCTGATTGCAGGAACACGATGTCTCAAGGGCTGCCCAGAAGTCTAAAACTAGTGTTTGGGCTTGTGTACAGAACTCAGCTGGGACAGACAGCAAGATCTAAGATCCATATGCCCAGCATTCTCACAGCTGATCTCCTTACAGACTGCAAGTCCGAGGATGCAAATGGCAGAGACAAAAGAGAGGGTTTGGAAAGAAGGATTTAGGGCCAAGCACTGAAGAAGAGAACTGCTAAGCATCTGTGGTACCCAGGTGCTGTGCTCAGGAGCCCCTAAGGTTCAGCAAGAGGAAGGAATCTAACGTAACCAAGCAGCAGGCAGTGGAGCCGGAATCTACTCCTGCCTCCATCTGACTGCAAAGCAAACCACTTTCCCTGCCCTGCCTACATGCATGCTCAGTCGTGTCCGACTCTGTGACTCCATGGACTGTAGCCACCAGGCTCCTCTGATCATGAGATTTTCCAGGCAAGAAGGCTGGAGTGGGTTGCCATTTCCTCCTCCAGGGGATCTTCCCAACCCAGGGGTTGAACCCATGTCTCCTGGGTCTCCTGCATTGACAGGCAGTTTCTTTACCACTGAGCCACCTGAGAGCTCTACCTAACAGCTCCCTCTCTTACCCTCCCAGGAACACAGAGCCCTCTTCCTGTGCTCTGGACTATGCCTGGGCCTCTCTGGAACAGTGGACGGCTTTTGGGCTCTCCAGCTTTTTCAGGTGGAGGTCAAGCTGAATCCACTGTGCTGACCCGGGGTGAGCCATGGTTAGCAGTGGACAGTTTACATCAGGGCCGGCCGGCTTGAGGATGTGGACTTCAGTCCAGGACAAGCCCCATTTTCTTTTTTCAAAAGAAAAAAGTCCCCCCTGATGCTTGCAGGGGGTGGTTTTCTGTGATATCCTCAAATCTGATCAGTCTGAGTATAAAATCAATATATTTCATAACAGTACAGTTTGTTTCTTCAAACATGCTTTAAAACAAAGTTACATTTAAGATGTGAGTTGGTCACCACTCTGTGGAATTTTCATGTGAAATAAATGAGGACTCCTGTTTTTGAAAAAGCCTTGACTAATTTTTTCCAGGGTGGCTGCTATGTGGCCCAGATTAGACTAGATTAGATTTTAGTTAATTAGATTTTGGTTAATGAGGCTTTATAGAAACATGTTTTCTTTAGACCGAATTTCATCTGAAAAGCCAATGATCTAAACAGAGGCCTGAAAGTATGTTGTGAATTTCAGTTGACTGATGGATCCCGGTGCTATTTCTTTTTTTTTTAATTGAAGTAGAGCTGATTTACAATGTTGTGTCGATCTCGGCCGTACAGCAAAGTGACTAACTTTTACATATACATACATTCATTTTTAAAAATATTTTTTTCCATTATGGTTTATCCCAGGAGATTGGATTTAATTCCCTGTGTTATACAGTAGGAGCTTGTTGTTTATCCATTCTAAATGTAATAATCTGCATCTACCAACCGCAAATTCTAGTCCAACACCCCCCGCAGTCCCTGCTCTCTTGGGAACCATAAGTCTGATTTCTATGTCTGTGAGTCTGTTTCTGTTTCATAGATAGGTTCATTTGTGTCAGAGTTTATATATCATATGGCATTTGTCTTTTTCTGTCTGACTTCATTTAGTATGACAACCTCTAGGTCCATCCATGTTGCTGCAAAAGCCCCTATTTCTCACATGCTCACTTCTTTTCTTGGATGGATCATGTCCTCCCATGGCACCTTTGGGTCAATCTGAGAAAAGCTCTGTCAAAAAATGTTAGAAATGACTTGATTTACAGGGAGATATGGTGGCTAATTTACCCGATTTGAGGTTATAAATAATCAATAAAGTCATTGTAATTTTGGGGGGAAAACAACATAGCCTAATTGAAAGTCCACATAAAAGCATTTTAAGTTTTAAGATTGAAGAGGGATATAGAAATAGAGACATGGGACCTATCCAACTAAATGCATCTGAATGGTTTATATTTGGTTATCGAGTGGGTTGTGCCATTTCATTCTGTTGTATTCATCACTCCAAATAGTTGCTTATGTTGACAGTGACATTAGGTTTATTCTTCCATACCTAATAATAATCATAACCTCCACTTATTGACTGCCTACTCTGTCCTGGGCACAGCGCTAACCAAGCTTTTTGTTTGTTTGGCTTGCCGCAAGGCTTGTGCAGATCCTAGTTCCCTAATTCCCCAGGAACTGAACCAAGGCCCTCGGCAGTGAGAGTACAGAGTCCTAACCACTGGACCACCAGGGAATTCCCTAATAGAGCATTTTTTATGAGCCAATTTCACATGCTTTCCACAACCCAATGGAACAGGGTATATTGGAATTCCACAGAAAACCAAGGCACAGAAAAAATAAGCAACTTGTGCAGAATGCGTGGCTAGGAAGTGGCAGGGCCAGAAGGGGAACCACACGTCACACGCACCTCCATACCTGCACACCGTCTGCCTGCTGTGTCCCCAGTGGGATAACCCTCAAGGGGGGCACGTTCCTGGGCAGGGATCTGGGCCACAGAAACAAAAGTGGCTACTGCTCATGACTCTGGAGAACGGGCGCTCGCTTCTTGCCCCAACATTTGATGAGGCTGGAGGTCTTTATAACCCTTCCCTGATGGCTTAGTGGGTAAAGAACTCGCCTGCAATGCAGGAGACATAGGTTCGATATCTAGATTGGGAAATTCCCCTGGAGGAGGAAATACCGGAAATGGCAACCTATTCCAGTATTCTTGTCTGGAAAATCCCATGGACAGAGGAGCCTGGCGGGCTACAGTCCACGGGGTCACAAAGAGTTGACTGAGCATGCACGTATGTCTTCGCCTTCAAAGGTAGATTACCCTTCAACCGACTGTATCAGACATCGGCACAGTCCTGACAGGACTGGAGATACAGTGGCTACTGAGGACTCGTGGTTCTGCTCAGGATAATTTCTATTTAACACTCCTCTCTCTCTCAAGGAAGAGGATTAGAGAAGAATGTTCCAAGGCAAATGTGAGGTATGATACTAATATAATAAGGCTTATTTTTAAAACAAACACATTAGGGGCTATATACCCAAACAAACGTGATCCCTTTCTAAAACAGTCCTTGTCAAGGGCTACAAACATACTTCAGCAGTACTACCCTTGCTCCATAGGGCTTTGGAATTTTTCTTCTGCAAGGACATCCAGAGTCAAATTTTGAAACAAGCAAGGAAAACAGTTACTATTTTATGGCCACTCCTTGATTGAGGTCCGCTTTGGTATTTGGTTTCCTTAGGTCTGGCCTCTATCTTATCCACCAGATTGCTCTGAAATGACTTTTAGCCTCTATCAGAAAGAAAGGTCTCTCCCTGCTAGAGGATGGATGGTTATTCTGCATCAGGATCAGCATTGTGAGTCGCATGCTGGGTGTTTAACTCACGGAGCGATCAGACATACATCTTATATTTTTGGATTCAAACAGAAGCAACATTATCTTGCATTCTGACTACAATAAAAATATGTGATCTCTTTCAGTGGTAGAGTTTGGAAAATTCGGTGTGGTTTTTCTTTTTTTCCCCTTTTTCTTGATTCTGGTTATATGAAAAGAGAGGAGGAAGTGATGAGATTTTGAAATGTTAACTCCTTTTGAACTGACCTCTCCTACTGCCTGAACCTTGCTATTTCACTTCTTTTTAAGATAAGAAAAACGGCTTACCAGGCCATTAAAAGTTGGACTTTGCTTCTCCTCTTGAGCTATTTTACTAATTACACCATAAAGCTAATTAACAGCTGGGGAGAAACCTAGATACTAAAATTGTGTCATTTTCCTCCTCTCTAAAAGTCCAATTTAGTCTTTCAGGAGTCACTGGTGCAGCAGTTCAGGTGCTGCTCTGAATCTGACCATGATGAAAAGAAAGGATTTTCAGACTCCCTACCTCCCTTCCTCTGGCAAAGGTTATAAAAACTAAAATCTGCTAGAAACTGTATGACAGTTGGACTTTTCCATTTCTGCCAGGAGATAACTTTCCTACAGAGATGGTTCAGGTTCTAAATCTGGTTGTGGTAGGTCATGAAGTCAGAGTCTCAGTGTGGGAGTAACTTCCTGGGAGGAAGTTGGGCGGCTTTAGAAATGGCATCAGTTCTTTCAAATCTCCAGTGTCCTATTTAGAGACCTGAAAAGTAATTTACTCTAAAATCCTAGTGGCCAAGAAGCTAAATGCAGCCCTCACTCCTGGAGCAAGTCCCACTGCAGAAAAATCCAGCCCGGTTGTGAGTGGGTGCTTGTTCTCCCCACACCTCACTGTGGAGGGCCCCGTTCTAGACACCGGGGACGGGGACACAGCGGTGCACAGGGTGGAGGAGGCGGGGAGGGGGCTGTTTCTACCCTCCGGGAGAGTCTTGGATCCGAAGGATCTTAGCAGCTTTCTGTGATTTCAGGTCCAAACAGATGTGCCAAATGACTTGAAAAAAACTGCGCGAAACTTGAAAAAAACTGCACGAACTCCAGGCCCTGCTAATAATAATATACTTCAAATTGGTTTCTTAAGATTAAGACTCGAGGAATTTGAAGAAAACTTTATTGCAATCATTTAGGCAGGTGGAGAAAGGTACCAGTTACACTATGGGTAACGTAAGACTTAGAAGTGAGAGTGGAAAAGTCAGCAAGTATTTCCACTGACACGGCTGAGTTAGGGAAGTACAGAGGAGGTGCTTTTTAAACTGTTGGCTAACTTTCACAAAGCACTGAGAACCTACTATTACCTTATATTTTACTTTCTCTTAACTGACAGGACACTGTGATCCCTGCCCTGTGATCTACTCTGCATTTTTATATCCCAAGCTGGGCACACTCTACGAGGGAGAATCAATGGAATGCGGGTGCCTCCTGTTGGAGAAACTAGCTTTACTTTTTTCTTTTACATAAAGTGGAGATAAACAGAAATCATAACGAAAAAGGAATCTGAGCAAATGAGCAGGTCACTAAGAAGTGGAGAGATTTGTAGGCACAGAAGATGAAGACTGGTTTTGAACATGCTGGTCTGCTGGACCTCCAAAGACTGACAAAGAACACAAAAGCAGAACTCAATGAAGTCTTACTAAAAGCAGGTGCAAGCAGCCTAGACAATTTCAGTGAGGCAGAGATATAACACAGTTATTCCATCAGCAAATGATAAAGTTTCTGGCTAAAAATGCAAAAATAAAACTTACAGACTAATCTCAAAAACAGTACTTTAGCTTACAACTTTTAGCTTCTAACAAAATACTTGCTCTTAATTCACTTACATAGAAAGAAAAAACTGAGACAACTGGTCACAGTCAGCCACGTAGGCTGACTCTTACCTCCATATACTAGGTTTTCTGTTTTTTTTTTTTGGCGGAGGGGCAGAGAAGGGTTACGGCAAGGAGAATGGTGGCTTGTGCTCAAAGCTCCCGATCTCTATAATGTCTTCACTGCTGGAAAGGAAGATCTGCTCCTGGTTTTAAGACTTTTCCTGAAAGGCCCATTTCTGCTTTTATTCTATTTCTTGGGATGGGAGTCCAGGTCTCTTTATAAAGGCCAAAAGAGCCTTAAGGGTTTATTCAACATATTGGAAAGAATAGGTGCTGACATACGATTCCAAGTTAACAGAGAAATTATAAACTTTCCTGAGTTCCACCAAGAGAAATCCTACCGAACTGATAAATGCAGCGATCTCTGATTCCTGCTGCATGCAAACAGGAGGGACTTTCTCAGCGACAGAACTTCTTTATCCTTGTATAAGCATGTTATGGATTGATTAAACACTTCCTGGATAGAAGTTCAAGGAAACATTCCATTTCGAACTTTAAAGAGTATAAAGATTGACTCTTCTCTAGACTAAGAAAATTCTGAAGTAGAAGCCAGTGGGCTTCCCAGGGTGGCCAGTTTCTGCACCAGAGGCGTTTCTGAACTTACAGGAGGTGCTTCATCCCATTAGAGCCCGAGCTTGGTCAGTCTGCAGACTGACTGCAGGTCTGATTGCATTTTGTCACTGAAATGTAATCCTGCTAAAGGGGGTCCTTCCCCCTCATTAGAGGGTGCACAATCAGGGCTGGCCCCCTGGGCAGAAATCAGAGGCAAAAGGCACCTGCTAATACTCTGCAAGCACCAGTGCCGGTCTCCCTTCCGTGCAACAGACGTCTTTAAAATAAAAACACAGAGCCGAAGCTCAGATAAAGACATGCTACTCAGAAGTTTCCCCCAAGTTAACCAGAACAACTTGAATTTCTATTTACACAGCCAGGGGCCTGGAAAGGATACAGAAGTGAGAGGGGAAAGCTGCCTATGGGATAAGCAAGATGAGAGGCTTCCTAGGGTAGAGGGCACAATCTAAACAAACTGAAATCAAACCCTGCTTATTTTTGTCATGACAACTTTAGACCAGTTCCAAAGTTAGTATAGTGCATGACAACCGAACGTTGTCCATCTTACACCCTCCAAACAATACACAGAAAAGCATCCCGCTTTCCTTTTGCTCAAATCACTCGGCCCTGTCTGTGACCACCGAGGTTGCAGAGCAGGGACCCCAGGGAGCTAGAGCTCTGAAGAACATGCAGGAAGCACTCGGGTGCCTCCCCTGATAGTAAACACCACATCCTCTGCTTCCAGGAATCACAGCGGATTCTGTACAACGAGTCCACGGACTCCTCAAATGGGACTAGCCTCTCAATGCAAACAGAAAAATAAAGGATCTCCCTCTCTCTTCTGTGTGATATCCAGAGGCATGGAAGGCAAGTGAAGCTCTGAGGCCTAGGGGCCAGTCACTGCTACCACCCAGCTGCAAACAAACCTGCAGATAGCACGCTGCTTCCACTGGGGTCATGATAAGGTCATGAGGGCATCATGGGCTATTTATTTAAGCTAGAAGTGTGCAGGATGAAGTATATCACCAAAGCGTTTTCTCAGATAGTTGTGTCCTTCAAAAATTCATCACTGGGATGTGATATCCAGTTTCTCTTGCAGAAAGGTGGGTGCTGTATTTAAAGTGAGATATGACGAGTCCATGTGGTGTCTGTCACCTCGGTCAGGCGCACCATGTGTTCAAAGAGCTGTAACTCTGAGCCAACATATATTCATATCCTATTTACCATTTTAAGGCGCTTTCACATAGTGGGCTTCCCTGGTGATTCAAGTGGTAAAGAATCCGCCTGCAATGCAGAAGATCTGAGTTTGATCCCTGGGTCGGGAAGATCCCCGAGGGAAGGGAATAGCTAACCACTCCAGTAGCCTTATGGACTACAGTCCATGGGGTCGGAAGGAAGTCAGACACGATGGAGTGACTAAGCATGCATGCACATAGGTATGTCACTTAATTTTCACAGAACTTCAGTGAAGTACAGAACAATATTATTATTCTCATCTTACAGATGAGAAAACCAAGCTACAGTTATGTCTTATCACCAAGACCTACAGGTAGAATGTGCTAGAGATCGGGTCATAACACCTTGGCTTTAAAGTACATTCTCTTCCAAACACACAGAAGTTTTTGATTTTAGGAAAACATATTGGAGAAATAGCTGTGAAAAGTGTTCCAATGGAGATGCTAGTATCATAACATGATGGCTGAAAAATGCACAACATTTAGTTCTATGGATTGTGTATCTTAGGGATGCTGTATTAACTATTTCCTGTTTGATTCCTGGGCTGAGTTAAATACACAATAATCAACAGATGTTCCAAAGAGATAGTATTTATATTTATCTCTAAGACAAGATACCTAAACAAATAAACATAAATCTAGGCAAAAACAAATGTAGTATGATAGACTGATATAAAGTGTAGTCACTACCAAGCTGTAAGTCTTGGTAAGTCTCCTTACCAAGGAGAAATATTATTAATCATTTGCTAGTTAAAGATCACTGTGGAGAGGAAATATAATGACACCAGAACAACTGAGTGCCAAGACAGCTGGACTCCACTTGAAAGCTCCAACTCAAATGTTAATATAAGACATATAAAAACATAAAAGTAGCTAATCTCTAATCAGACAGATGTTTTGATACAACCCACAAGAAAACCACTTTTTCATGTACTATCTATACTAGAACTCATTTTCACAGATCCTTAAAGATATGAGATACTTAAGGACACTTAAAAGATACTGATGACTTGAAGACATGTAATCAGAGTATAATTTTGTTCACATCAAATTATGAAATAAATATGTGTGTGTGTAGACAAACACACAAAAGAAAGATGACTATCCTCCCAAAATAACTAAGCCTTTGACAAAAAATTAAATGAGAAAGATGCAGTGACTCAGGATTTCCAGCCAACAAACCTGGCTCTAAATATCTGACCTCAGATTTATAAAATAACACACAGCTACAGATAAATAAAAATGCTTGCCAAATGCTAAGTTTCAAGACAATTCAGCAAGTCCTGTACATATGAACAAGTTCCATTCCGAGAGCACATTTGTAAGTCTAATTTGTTCGTGAGTCCAACAAAGTTAGCCTAGGCACCCAACTAACACAATTGGCTAAATAGCCTTCCCTGATGGCAGGAGGTAAAGAATCCATATGCAATGCAGGAGACACAGGAGACTTGGGTGTGATCCCTGGGTGGGGAAGATTCTCTGAAGAAGGAAATGGCAACCCACTTCATTATTCTTGCCTGGGAAATCCCTTGGACAAAGGAGTCTGGTGGGTTACAGTCCATGCAGTGGCAGAAGAGTCAGAACACGACTGAGCAACTAAGCATGCATATAGTACTATACCGTAATGGGTTTATAATACTTTTTACACAAATAATACATCAAAAACAGACACAAAGAAACAGAGAAAACATTTTTCATCTTATAGTACACTACCTTGGCAAGTACAATACAGTGCCAGCTACATCACTGCTGCTTTTATGCTTGTTTTTGGACGTCCTGGGCTTGAAATAAAGATACTGTACTACTGTACTCTATACAGTCCTATACAGTAAAGTACACAAGAACACAACCACTTGTAGAGGATACATGAATGTGACAATGTATGCCAGACATGCAAACTAACCGACGTGACTGGACATGTGAGTGTGTGTTTTCATCTTTGGAAGTTTGCAGCTTAAAGGTTCGTATGCTGGGGACTTACTGCATTCTATGCACTGAGTCATACTTTTGACTTGGCTAACACAAGAGTTGCTTATTCAGCTCCTCATCTGGTGGGGGGTCGGGGGGGACAACTGAACATCTACATTTCCAAAGTCATCAGGTATGATGCAGCAGTGATATGGGCTTGAAGACCCCAAACATTAAATGAAGAAAGATCTTTATGATCAATGTAGTGCCCTTTCTTTATAATATTTTATAATATTACAGATAATATCTATAGTAACAGATACTATCAATTTTATAATGTTTTATATTACATAATGTAAATATAATAGTTGTGAATATAACATTCGGGAATGACTGTGCTCCTGGACATGACACAGATCTGCTGGGTTGCTGACAGAAGATGCTAGTTTGGCCCTTGGCAGAAGCATCACCAACACAGACATCAGAGCAATGGTGATGTGTCAGGACAAGCGTCCCCTCAGGCACAGGAAGTGCTAGTGGTACACCACCTGCTGCCCTTTAGCAGTGATGGGATAAAGATATCACTGAAGCACTAATTTTTTTCTTCAAGAAGGTTCCAGAAAGGCATGTAGCATGTAGTCAGTGATAAGGCCCCAGATGCTACCTTGCAAGTGTGACATGGAGAAGGCATCTGCTGTTTCTAAGGAATCATGTGTCAAATCTGCCATAACACATTAGAATTCCCACCAGGCCTTTTATCCCTACTGAGCTACATTCAAGTCATCTCTTGATTCTCATTCTCCTTTCTTAAAGCCATCATGACAGTGAAAAAGCCTATGAGAATAAAATCTAAGTTTGTATGTATTTGTGTAGGAAGCTGGAATAGAAAAAATTCAAGAATTTGAAGATGTTCCATTAAAATGATTGGGTAATTACTACTTAGCTTCTTTCCAGTACAAAGATGAATTCCTTAATGATGGGTATTATAAGTAATTAGACAAAGCTGTTCACTTTTCAAAATTAATCAATCCTATTAATTATGTCTGTATTACACATTCTATTAAATTAGTACACAAAATATGAGGCCTTCACACATTAGACAGAAGCATTATCATTGCACTTTAGTGACTTGATAATTTATCTGAAAGGAACACCAAACATTCTTAATAATACTATGTTTAGTAGGATCACCCTTCTCAATTCTCTTGTGGTAAGAAAAAAGGCTACTTTACAAGATGAAAGCAAGAACGCTTTTCTTCAGAGGTTTTATCACTAAAAAAAAAGTCAGATTAAAGGCAGGTATCTGGTTTTTAGAAATCTATATCTGATTGATTTGGAAGAAAATGCACCCAGGGAGGAGATCTGCAGCCATGTGAGGTCAGCGCTGTAGGCTTGGCAGAGGTACACGTGACCCTGGGAACAGACTGCCTGGGTTAACAAGGAGCTGGGTTCACATTGAGAAAGCCTAGAACAGGAGACAATGAAAGCACTGGTGCTTGGTGCCTGCTGAGAAGCCATCGGGAGCTTTATGACATGCAGAATGATGGCCTTCCTACTTTTTCCCTTTGCTAGATGATGTGGATGGGGATGCAGACTTTGCCAGTGAGGCAGAGCTGACAACTGCCCACAGGTGTGCTACTGCTGCCCAGGCTTGGTGCCCTTACTGACAAGAGAAGAAGTCTGGAAAGGTGAAGGGAGCAAACTGGAGGGTCAGAAAATCCTCACATTACAATCATGAACTGAATTTGACTTCATATGCTTCAATATTAGCTGGGAGAAAGAATGAAGCCCAATCTGAAAGGCTAATTGCAAGAAAGTATGATGCATACAAAGGCTCCTAATGACTATTTCAGGGCTTCCCAAGCGCCTCAGTGGTAACAAATCTGCTTGGATTAACAAGCAGGAGAACTGGGTTCCATCCCTGGGTTGGAGAAGAAGGAAATGGTAACCCACTCCAGTATTCTTGCCTGTTGGAATCCCATGGACAGAGGAGCCTGGCAGGCTACAAGTCCATAGGGTTGCAGAGAGTTGGACATGACTTGGCAACTAAATGATAACAACAATGACTATTTCAGAGATAAAACATGTATGAAGCAATTAAGATGAACATGAGGATAAAAGCACACAGTATTACTCACCAACTGTTAAAGATCCCCAATATGTTCGGCAGAAGATACCTCATAGGTTTATATAATACAGTTATACCTGCATCAGTGTGGCCTGGGCAGTGGCGGGGGGAGGGATGGGGATTGTTGTAACAGAATCAAAATTTCTACTCTGTCATTATGAGTTTATGTGAACCACAATTTAGTGAAAGTGCTTATAATCTAATTTGAAATCAAAATCACAAATTGAGGCCAAACTGGTATTTTCCTCCCCACACTAAAGAAGAATGTACAGTCTAGATGCAAGAATTGGAATAGGAAAATATGAAAGCAAAAGCAAAAAAAAAAAAAAGACAAAGAACACAGAATACTATGATATGCAGGTTTCTTTCCATAAGTATCAATTTGTTAAACTGGTTTTGTGGGACAGTAAAGTGATTTACTATTATCACATGGAAACACATTAATTAGTTGAGCAACTTACTAATCACATATTCACCAATTAAGTAGCAAAACACAACAGGAACTTTTTTATCTTAAAAAAAAAAACAGAGTTTCAACACATGAGAAATTCACAGCTGGGTTTTTCCTCTGAAGGTTACAGAATTCTCAGGTTTCCTGGGCCCTGGTTTCCAATTGTGATCCAAGTACCCCTGGCTGATTTATAAATTGTCCCCTTAAGGACAGAAGTTTTGCTATTTCAATATGTTGGTCCTGGGTGTACATTTCTGTCCCCCCTACCAATGCCCTGGTCTGAAATAGTGACCTGGTTACATTTTTCATTCAGATCTCATCAAAGGCTATGCCATTTTTAACAAGATGAATGCCAGTCAACTCTCTGAGAAAATACGTAGCAGTAAGCTGGATGGATGCCTTGATACATTTTTGGCTCTTCTTACAAGTTACAAAGCTTATAGGTATTACAGCAGATCTAACATCCCTGTAATTAAGAGGTGGGGCAACCACAGGTCACCACTGGCTTGGGACACTCTTGGTCTAGAGCCATGGTCCCATCAAAATTATGAACAGTCCCCACTTCACTCACAAAAGCATAGTTTAAAGAATAAATTGGATTGACAGTCACCCTATGAAGAAGAATCTATTTTCACACATAATTTTTAATATTCCCTAATCATGACACTGAGAAAATCAAGCTCTGTAAAATTCCTGAGACCAGAAACTATGTTTTAAAATCTTTCCATCTCTTGCATACTAATGTGCAGAATAAGTGTTCAGAGGGAGTGACCCCATAGAGTGGCCAGAGGAGCTATCCTGAGAAGCTTGAGTGGTGGCCAATGGGCACCTGAGTGCCATTTACTAACTCTCTCCACGGGCTGCTACAAAGTCCTGTGGCCAGAGGATTTCTCCTCCTCCTCACGTGTTTACCCCAAATATATGCACTGACTTGCATCTAGAAAGCATGCAAATATCGTCAACAATAAATACATGATGCCTGCCATTAATACAGCTTGCCTAATTTTTCACCTGCTAACTCTGATTACAGGTTCACAACTGGACTGAGATATGTCACTGTCTTTCACTTGACTTCCTGTGTTTTACTTGAGACAGAAGCAATCAGAGAGAGTAAGAGCCTTGGGAGTAGGGACTGTGCTTGTATTAGAGCTGCCAGCTGTCTGAGCCTCACCTTCTGGACTCCAGAACAGCATCTGGCTTGTGTGCATAGGACCAGTTTTGGTATAGATGTCAGGGGCTAATATACCTATGTCCTCTGATTGTAAGACGCATCCCTGTGGGTCATATGAAGGAGAGGGCTCTGTCAGTGACACAGGCCTCACTCTGTGTCCCTAAGCCCTCAACATGGACAACTGCATGGTCTAAATAGAATCAATTAAGTGTTAGCAGACAGAGAAAGAACTGGGAGATTAAATCAGTATCTGGTATTTGGCTGATGTCAAGGTAGTGGCAAGCTTCAGGCACTAAGTGTACTCTGATACGAGACATGGTGGTTCTGTGTGGACAAAAAGCCGACAGTCAATAACAGGGTGAAAGAAGACAGCTCTAACTCTAATACTGAAAATCCCCAAATGCCAAAGGAGCCTAGTAGAACCTGATGGCATTATAACATTATGACAGCCTCAGAAAGCATTTCTGTACTCTCAACATGTTTTCAGAGAAGGCAATGGCACCTCACTCCAGTACTCTTGCCTGGAAAAATCCCATGGACAGAGGAGCCTGGTAGGCTACAGTCCATGGGGTCGCTAAGAGTTGGACACGACTGAAGTGACTTAGCAGCAGCAGCATGTTTTACCTCAGGAATACACCTTTCACATCTTTGCTCCTCCTGTTGTGACCTACACTGGGTCTGTGTGGTATGTCAACCAGAAAAACGGATTTCAAAATTACTAACTGATCTAGGCATATAGAGAATTAGTGGTCACTGGGCAAGAGAAAGGATTTTTTTTTTTGATCTTACCTATGCAGTAAGGACAACACTGGCCTTTTCTCAACACAGGTCTTTCACAGGATACAGAAGGGCAAGACTCAGAGTAACAGTTAATGATGCTATCCATGCACACGCAGCTGGTACACACGTCGGGTTTCCAGGACTCAGCTGCCAGAAATATATCCCCTTCATCGTTTTTGCAGTAACTAGGCACACTGTCATTGTGGGATGAGGAAGGCTGGAGAGGTTCATCTGCAAAAGTGAACAGAAGGTCAGCAGGGAAAAGAAGATGCTTCAGGGTACCCACTGTGCATCACAGCGAGCTTCACTCTGCCCCACACAAAATGCGCTCGCTCACCAGGCATTTGTGAGTCTTAAAACAGACTCAGGAACGAAAGAGCATGTCTGACTCGGACCAGGTCTGTCTGGGGTTTTTAAGCAGAACAATAGACACGAAAGGTCTGTTGCAGAGATTCTGTTAGTTGTTGCACAACATCCATGCTACCTTTTCTCCTTAGCATAACAAAATCCTGATTTAGGGGACGGGAAGTGGGGTGGCTGAGGACTTGGACCACAAGGTTGATATGTCAGGTGGGACAATCTGCTCCTTCCTTTTCTAGTCTGCCACACAACTAGGAGCAGTTGTGTCACTAAGTTGTGGCTAATGGATTTACTGGTAATCAGGGGACCTCTGGGAAAGCTTTTGCTTCCCCCTTTTTCTTAAATATTTTTGTTTTTGTGGCCACACCATGTGGTATGTGAGATCTCTGTTCCTTGACCAAGGACTGAACCTGAGCCCCTTGCAGTGGGAGTGGAGTCTTAACCAATGGACCACGAGGGAAGTCCCAGCTTTCCCTTCCTTAAAGGAAGGGCAGATGTGAAGTGACCCCTAACCTTCCAGCCTTGAATATGAGCCTATGGCCTGTAGCTGTAATATCCTTCTCATATCTGTAAAAGAGAGGCCTTGCTATCACTAAGATACTAAACCAATGTGATCAACATCTGGCTCCAAGTTTCCCATAACGCATGGAAAAGAAATCTCTACTTGTTTAAAAACTGAGCTGGGTTTTCTCCTATTTGCAGCCCCATGCAGTCCTAGCCAACCCAAACAGACTTGTAAACCACATGTGATACTTCAATGTTCAGGCATTCACATTAATGGCTAAAAGGTGATGGGAAATGTAGTAACTCCTGAGGTTGTACCTACAGAGAAACTAGCTGCAGGTCTTGTATGTTTTCCCTATGTACAGACAGACCAGAGGTCTTGAGATCTTGCAACAACTTAACAGAAAAGAACGCCACCAGAAAACTCCGGGTATCTCTTCGGTTCTTGGCATTCGCTGAAATGACTTGAGAACTGTTAACTCAAGCAGAAAGCTGATGGGATATAACAAAGGAAAGTACAAGTTGGTGAGGTTCCTGGTTGAGTAATGTCACCGACAAAAGAGCACTTCTAACCACCTCTGCACTTGAGGGTCTAGAAGAGGCAGGATGGTCCCACCCAGCAATTCTTGAAGAGAATCCCATTTTCTCAATGGACACAGGGACAGAAGTATCATCTGTTCTTCTCAGAATCAACTTCATGAAGTCTGATCTTTAATAAACATGTAGTTATCGCAGTCCTGCAGAAGCTCTCAGTGTTCCACTTTCTGTCCCCCTCATGAATACACCCTCCAGCAACAAGTTTGGCTGGACAAGGAGAAGAGAAGTGGGGTAGCTGCTTTGTTTGGGGCTCTGAGACCAAACTGTATAACTGTATCCTGAAGGCAGCGACAAGAGAGAGAACAGCCACTGGTTTCCACTGCTCCAAAAGTGCTCCAGGTTCAGTTTTAGGAAAACTGGATCACATGCATGTGAGTTAAAGATGGGAAGATGGGACTGCTTTCTCAGGGATCTTTTCTGGGTCATCCATGTTGAGGGCTAAGTTCTTTTTAAGAGACTGATTGACATTAACTCTTGATTTGGCTGGTAATCAGGGCAACTCACACTAGTCTACATGAGGTTCTGCAAACTGGCATGAGGTTTCTGTGGGTTATGACAGCTTAGCTCTTGCAAGCAACACCCAACCTGGTGTCTGAAAACGCAGAAGAGGAAGTAGTGATGAAATCATGAACTAGCAGCTGAAACGAATATCCTACAGTCTGGAGGGGACCTCAGGGGACACAGGGGTGTGCCTGCAGAGCTGGAGTGAGAGCTGCAGCTGAGATGCAGCGTCTGTCCCACGGGCAGGAGACTAACTGAACCCTGATGAAGGTGTTATCTGGTATCTTGCCCACGGTATCTTCCTTCGTTGGGCCTCTTTCCATTGTTAGGAAGAAAGGAGAACCCCTCTTTATACCTCTGATTCTAAATATTAACAAGTTACTGACTAGAGACATATGTTTTCTGTGACCCAAACATTATTGACTAGAGATGTTTCAATATTCACTTACATAACAAATTGCTGGTCACAGGCATTAGTTTCTACAAAAATCCCCTGATCAACAGTGTGTTAACTAACTTATTCTGTTTTTTTACTAGTTCTTTCACTGGTGTTTATTCATTCTTTTTATTTCTGTTCCAGCTCCCTCTCCTGTGCTGTGCTTCTCTCCAACTTTAAAGTATCAAAAATGAAAGAGGATTTTAAAAGTGTGGAAAAGAAAGTAGTGCTCTTCTATTTTCTCCCTTTATCGTCACCTACAGGGATGCTCAATCTTTCTTCATGAGTCCACTTCTAGACCTTGTTCTAAACCAGGCCAGATGAGAGTGTAAGTTAAGGACAGAGGGACCGACAAACATCTGAGGAGATATAATCACTACAAGGGACGCAATTCTTCTAGTTTTATTACCTATATATCATTTTGGGACAGTATTACAATTATCCTAAGATTGGGCTTCCCAGGTGGCACTAGTTGTAAAGAATCCACTTGCCAACGGAGGAGACGTTAGAGATGAGGTTTGATCTCTTGAGTTGGGAAGATCCCCTGGAGGAGGGTATGGCAACCCCACTCCAGTATTCTTGCCTGGAGAATGCCATGAAGAGAGGAGCACAGTGGGCTACAGTCCACATGGTCACAAACAGTTGGACACAACTGAAGCGACTCAGCATGACATGATCCTCAGATTAGAGATGGTACTCTTCTAGATGTGAAGTACTCCATTTATCAGTGCTGCTGTTGACCTTCACTGGGAGGTGAAGAAATCGATGGGTTGAATTTTAAGACTTTTTATCACTGCAACACAACTATGAATGGAAAGTTCTGAAAGATCAATGATGGGGTAGGTGACTGATTTTAAAATATAAGATCATTCCAGGTACATGCTTATTCACAGATGTAAGTGTAGCCTTTGGAATACTGACCTAGGAAACAAAGTCCTAACATTTACGATAAAGGCTATCATTGAAGTATCCCTCAAGCTATATGCAAAGAAAGGAAGAGTCACCTAGGCTACATTAATAAAGGAGAGGTCACAGCCAGGTATACATGGGGTGCTTCTTCCCGTTTCCTGGTAGAATCGGCAGGGCTTCTGCTCATGTGCACTGACCTTGAGGCCTGGCTCTAAGAAATCAGTCCTTAGCACAAAAAGGAGTCCCATTTCTAGGGACCTCTTGTTCTTTGCCTGGGCTGAACCTCTGAGTCCAGTCAGGTGTCTCACCAATAAATCTGGGCCAGTGGTCATGGAGATATCCCGTCCCCTAAACCAACCACTGTACTTCTTCTCAGATCCTAAGATGAGCAGCAACTGAGATACTTCTCACTTTAGTAAAAGCTTCCTAGGTTACATGCGCTTTTTAAATTTATTTTTTTAAAAATATTTATTTATTTGGCTACACTTGAACTTAGTTGTGGCATATGGGAGCTAGTTTGCTGACCAGGGATGGAACCTGGGCCCCCTGCATTGGGAGCATGGAGTCTTAGCCACTGGATCACCAGGAAAGTTTCTACATGTGCTTTTTTTTTTAAATGCTTTCCTTTCCAGGCACTCCTCTCACTCTGTCATGATTTACTTAAAGGTGGAATACTAGACTATTCAGCTCTTCTTCTGGATTATTGCTTCATAATACAGGAGTTGTGTCTGTTCTCATCAACCCCAGGATCCCCATGGCTCAATTCAGGAATTCCCTAAGCAATTGTAAAATGAAGCTATAAATGGATTTAAATTCATGATTACCAATGAAAAGACCACTCAAAGTAGTTTCCATCAGGAGGATGGGAATAGTCATGGTCATATATTAACAGAGAAATATTAGTAGGGTTTGTATCTAAGTAAAAGAGTTATGTACAGCAGGGACTAGGGGATATTGGGGAAACAATCCGCCTGCAGTGCAGGAGACCTGAGTTCGATCCCTAGGTCAGGAAGATCCCCTGGAGAAGGGAATGGCTACCTACTCTAGTATGCTTGCCAGGAGAATTCCATGGATAGAAGAACCTAGTGGGCTAAGTCCATGGGGTCACAAAGAGTTGGACACGACTAAGCGACTAACACTGTCATTTCCAGGGTATATCCTAACTACATAACACATCTGAACTATTACTTATACTAGAAAAGATGTCACACTAATTAAGCTTTTCAGATTAACATGGTTGAAAATTACACCAAAGACTCTGTACTAAGATAATACCTAAGCAGCAGGGCATGATGACAACAGCAAAAATGTGGCTATCCCTACAATTTCATCTGATGCAATTAAAAATATCATCAATGTGAACCCAGGAAGATTTTGGACATCAACTATGCTGGTTATATAATGACAGAATAATAGATTCCAGTTGCTTGACTAGACAATCCAATGTAAAGAAACTAATCAAATGCAAGGGGTGGTTTATGTTTTACTGAGCAGAAATGCTCTAAGAATATACATTTAGAAAATAAATGATTATTGATTTAAGTTGAAAAGATAAAAGACTGAGCAACAGCAAAACACTAGTGTGCTATCTACTGTGTAATGATACATATTCAAATTAAGTATCTTCTGGAAAAAAGTTATCTATTCTAGTATTAATTAGAATTGCTACTTTAGTTGCAAGATCAGCCACTTATGTTTAAAAAGTCTGACAGAATTTCATTGTTATTTGTTACACGACTATAAATTCATCTGCTAAGGCCAGATTATCTGAGGACTGACTGAAAAAAAAAAGAAAAACGATAGTGCTCTTTGTACATATGCAGTACTGGTTGTTTAATACTTTCAGATCTTAATCACTGCAGATTTGAAAATGTGGGTGTTATGCATATTTTAGCAATTTTTCTGTCTAACAAAGTATCTTCGTCAAACACACATATCTTACATTTTTCAAAGAATTTAATTTACATTCTTTATTAATAACTGCTCTTCACATTTTGTAATGACAAAGATGACTTTTCACAATAGCAAAATCATTTGGAATAATTTGGTGCAGCAGGATTCTCTCTTGAGTCTGAGATTTAGGGTTAAGAAAAAAAAAGGTAGAAAGAAACAATTTTCTGTTGTTCAAAGTTATTGTTCAAAGTCACCTCTGGTGCAATGCATACTGATGGCATAAACATGTGATCGACAGAAGGGAGTGAATCTAGGAAGCCGGCTGCCTGGGTCGCTCCTGTCTGGGATACTGGTGACTGGGCCTGGCACCTTACCACATGGGGCTCCACCCGGCCCACTGGTCTTGCAGGATGATGAGGCTTGGGCTGCAGCCCCCTGCCCCCGCCTCGCCCCACGCCTCCCCGAGGCGCAGCGCCGGTTACCTGGGCACTGTGGGCAGCAGGAGTCCTGGGTGCGTGTGGGGTTCTGGCAGAGCAGCGGCGGGCACACCTCCGTCTCACATAGCACCCGCCCGCCGTGGCAAGCACACTGGGTGCAGGCGTCAATGTGCCACGTCTCTCCCTCCACAAAGTACTCTCCCCCGGGGGCGTGGCAAACGGAGGGCGTGCTGAGCTCTGGCTTCTGTGCCACAAAGTCATCTGGGGAAGGAGAGGAGATCCAAACACAGGAAATGATCCGGCTGCCGTCTCACCAGCTTGTGAAGAACCCCGTGCTGTGGGCTTTGAGGGACAGAGGAGACGAACTGGTGGCTCCTACCCGGAGGACAGGGAAGAAAACATTCTATGCACAGAAATATAAGGCAGAAGAGCTATTTTTCAGGAAATGGTTCAAGTCTGTCAACATGTAATGACAGAATCTGTTGAGAGAATTAAATTACAGGGACTCTCACTGTTGAAGGAAACAGAAGCCTCTTGGGGGATGTCTGTGAATGTGTAGGATTGTCTAGGATAAAGATCTCTCACTAACTGAATGCTCGCTATGGTCCAGTTTCGATGTTTAGTACTTTACATGTGTTACTTCGTTTATTCCTTACACCAGCTGTGTGAACAGGTCGTGTTATCCTATTTTACTTATGACGAAACTGAGAACTCAGAATATTAAGGGCAGACAAGGGATTTGAACCTAAGTCTATGCTTCTTTGCATCATGAATATGCCTACAGATTAAACAGAATTGCCAACTGATTCGTGATTCATTCCCTTCATTATCTCTGGGGCCCTGAGTCCTTTTAGGCTCAGAAATAAGTCCTGCTGTTAAGCAGGACACACCCCACTATAGACCAGCTGTCAGCCCAGTGAGCAGGAATGCTTTTTCAGAATCTACAGTGTGAAACCTCACCTGAGACTAAACATTTGGTGATATGATCAAGAGAGGTAAATGCTCAGAGGTTGACGGTAAGTATGAGCTCTTTTTCCCCAGTGGAGGGGCGATTTGGAGCTCCTGGTGAGATGATAATGATAGAGAGGGAATTCAATGCTGAAAACGTCTGAAGAGGCACTGGGAGTTGCCCTGAAGTTGTGCTGGGGAAATGAGAAGTATGAAGATATTAACCGTGTTCATATCATCCAAACACAACAGGCGTTTCAAGAGGTGCTGACAGTGGGGAACCCTGTGGAGCAGCTGTCTGCAGACACTGTGGCGGGCTCATGCCTGGAGCTCAGTGGAAATTGGGCCCCAGAAGAACTACCCTCTTTGTGCAGAGATGCTCAGAGCTGACATCTCCTAAGAACTCATGGGCTGTGTCTTTCAAAGCAGTGTTCAGCCTGAGAGTTAGCAATACTGAGGAGATACAGTGGTGTGGGCCCAGGTTCAGCTAAGAAGGTAACTTTTAAGACAGCTTCGTCTCCAGGGAGCTAATAAAGACTGGAACTTTGACCAAGTGTATATACCACAGAAAACTGACATCAGCCAACGCTTGTGTGCATAAGCAACTGGGCTAGACTTTCCAGTATATGAGGGAAGTAGAGAGGAAGATAATTAGAATAAAAATTGGGCTGGTATGAGATAAAAGTACATTTCTCATGGCTTACAGGAAAAGATAAAATTGTTCCAAAGAGTATCAGTGTACTAATGTTGGAAAGAGGCTCCCTTTGGAAAGGACTTGCAGAGGGTTGAGAACTGCTGCCCTTTTAAATGTGGACGACTAGGGAAAATGGTCAGAAGAAAAATGACATGTGTCTGTAGGTGAGTTACTCTGTGATTTCCTTTGCTATATACATCCATGTGCCTCAAAGCAAAATATGAGTGATCAGATGTGACAGAAAAACTAAAAGATAGAAAAAGTAAAAAGTAGAAGGTAAGAGAGATAGGGGAAAAAATCTGAGAAACCGTATCATCTAGTGAATCTTCTATCAGAAAAATTCAGAAGTTGCTCATTTAACTCAGAAGGAAAAATAGCTGATCTTTGAATAGAAGATAGGAGAAAAAACTCTTTAAAGTAGGAGTAGGAGTCCATGAATGTATCAGTGCTGGGGTATCTATTCAGAAAGATGGCACCTCACTATAGATTTTTGGAAGAAAACATACCTACATATCTACATATGTCAATACCTATATGTTTTTGTATGTGTACATCTAGATAGTCACTCATTCACAATTACACACCAATAATTCTGTGTATGTTTGTATAAGAACTTTTCATATCTCTGTAACAGAGAAAACTACATCTGGTTTCATTGACTTTCAATACTCAAGTCAGTCATCTATTCTCAGTAATATCTTTGCATCTCCACCAGTTAGAGTTCTTCATTGAGTACCAAGTTTAGCAAAGACCCAGATGCAAGCCACACTCGACACTCTGATGCTCATAATTAAAGCACGGGGGTCTTCACTGGAATAAATGATTTTTCTTTCCCATAAGAGTCAAATCAGTTGTCTCATTACATTTGTTCATTTATCTTCTGTTTCAGTAGACACTGGTTGTTTTTCATATTTAACAAGCAAAACATGAACCAGGAAACAGTTTTGATACAGAGCACATCTGGCTTAACCAGGGGAAACAAACTTTGTCATCTGGCCCACTATTATAGGGGCATGGAGGCGCCTAGAACTTTCCTTAGTTATCGAGGTATGTAGAACCTCAGGGCTGAAAAGGACTTCCTGTGCCCCTCTGTCCACTCCCACCCTGGCAGGAAAAGCACGTGCAGACCACGGTGCTGGTGTGTGGCACCTTCTCTCCCAGGCTGAGCCTGCCTTGCTGCCAAAGGCCCAGGTCTCAGGTTCTTGAGTGTACCTGCTACACAGGCAGAGGGAGGTACAGAACCAGGACTGACCCGGGGAAATACCATCACTACTCCAAACTCAGTACATTTCAACTTTAAAAGAAATCTGATGCAAGACTCAGGAGACTTCACGTCTCTCTGGCCTGTCCGCTAATGCACTATTTTACTTTGGTTAAGAGAGTTAATCTGTGTCTGTTTCCAAATGAAAATCTGCCTGAGTTTATTTTTCCCTAACTCAGTGGCCTCCGCTTAGTGGAAGAAATAACAAATATAAAACAGTGCTGAGCTCTTTGCATGTAAGGCACTAGATGAGGTATTATTGTAATAATTACTGTTATGGACAACTATAATTTGGAGCACTGTGAATTATAAATCTGTTCTTCTACTAACTTATCTTGATGAGCATTATTATGATTTTAAATGTTTTGGATATGTGGTCACTCTAAACATCTTCATTTGGCAAGACTGCTATATATCTATTAATTAGGAATAAAAAAAAAGCAATAGCTACAGACTTCAGTAATTCTCTCTGTGTCAATTATTACTTTATAAATAAGAAGCTTTCATGGAATAAAATCAACACTTAGCCCTTCCAATAAACTAACACATTCAGCCTCAATACTCTATCTATAAAGTGGAGAGCTGGAATTTTAAGAACGTAAGCCCACAAACCTTTATACAAATGGAGTTCAAAGACGAATATAATGGAGTTCAAACCTTCAAAATTTAGGAGAGTGCTTTTAGAGCTCTAGAATAGTCTAGCGGTTTCCGGCTAATCATTTATCATGCCCTGTTGACGGTTGTGGCTACTGCTGATGAAAACCAGAGTTGAAGTGTATTCCAGGGGTTGTCCTCTGCACTCCCCCCAGAGTTAGAGATGTGATGAGGCCCTGGGAGGCGGAAGTCACTTGCTTGGGGAGCGAACGAGACGTCAGCCAGCCTTTACCTGAACATGATGGGCAGCATCGTCCCGGGTGAATGGTGGGGTTGCTACAGGCAGGCACGGGGCAGGTGATCAGAGCGCACATCTCCCGTCCACTATGACAGTAGCATTCCCGACACCCATCATGCCAGCTCTCCTCATTTTTATGATGATGGCCATCCATGGACAGACACGTGCCTGACAGGACAGGTGGCCCGGCGGAGGCAGAGACCTCTGGACAGAGAGAAGGCAGCCTGGTAAAGAAGCAGCTACTGCACAGGAGAAACAGCCTGCAGTGTCTTTACAGGCAACGCTACCCAGTCACCAAAAATCCCGTCTACATAGCACAGTTTGTGCTACGGGAAAGGAGCATGAAAAGAATTCATGTAAATATGCCCTCAATTTTGAAAAATGGGAGGAAAAAACCCTTACAAATCTGTGTTTCTCCTACTGGCAGGATCATAACTGAATTTTCCTCCTTTCACTCTACATTCTCTTATGTACTCAGTCTGTCCAACTCTTTGAGACCCCAAGGACTGTAGCCCGCCAGGCTCCTCTATCCATGGGATTTTCTAAAACCAAGCGGGGTGGGCAGTGGGGGCTACAGTCCACGGAGTTGCAAGAGGTGGTCCCCTAGAGAGTGATGGTGTTGTCAGAGCGGACAATGACCAGTGAACTTGTTTCACTGACAGGCTGTCTTTTTCTTGGTTTCTGGGGAAAGGGCATACACTGGCACTTACCTCTGCACTTGCAGATGAGACAGCCATGACTGTCCTTCTGGAAACCCAGGGAGCAGATCTTACTGCACTGGAGCTCTGGGCATTTCTTACAGCGACAGATGTCACAGCCGTGCTTATTCTTCCTGGGTAATTAAAATTTTGTCAGAGGTCAGAAAATTTGAGAGTCTCAAATGACACCCAAGTGCTCACCCCTAGGGTCAAAGAAGTGGTACTGTCATTAAGCAGAATGACTTGAACTTCTTCTCTCATGACCCCCTGGAGTGATGTGTAATTAGCTCCCTGGGGCCATGACCACCATCCACCCATGGCCAAGGGTTAGAATTGTCCAAGCACTGAGATGTCTCTAGGATATGACTCTCAGAATCTCAATGACATGACTGTTGATTTAATTAGGAAAAGCAGTACCAAGTACAAAAAAAGATGCATGTGCAACTCCATGAATAAGAAGTTGAAGGACATATCGCTGGTCAATGTTGGAGGCCAGCATTAAAGGCAGAAGTCCTTCTTTTGTTAAGGCCACTGCATTCCTCACATGACCACATTCTCTTAAGAAATTTCAGATACCAGTAACCATTTTATTGAGATATCTATAGAATCTTGTAGTAGATAGAAGGAGAGCTAAAGGACACACAGACATGATGAAAAATAAAACATCTGAGAAGTTCTACAGTCAGTGTCCGATAATTATTTCATTAATCAGTACAGAATACCAATTGAAAAATGCTCCACCTATGGGGCATGACTGAAGCACAGAAAATAAAGGAAAATGGCTGGATGAATATTTTTTTTCCCCTTTAATAAACTAGAGTGCCTAAATTTTGTGCTGATCAGGAAGATGATATTAAATAAATATGTGCCTATTAAAATATCACCATGGTTCAAGTGGTCAAAAAAATTCTTAGCAACGATTCCTTGTTTTTTTCTAAAAGGAGAATGATCTTCTCTGTTACTAAAGGCGTTCATCGGCTCTCCTCTTCCTTCTGTTCACTATCTGCAGCTCCGGGTCCTCTCTTAGACTTAACATCTCCTCCACATGCTTTGCCCTGGCTGGCTTCCCGGGCAGCAGGGAAGGAGGAGTTAAGTCTAGCTACCTTCAGGTTTCATCCCAGGGAGCCCTAAATGGCAGCAGTGGTGCTCAACCCTGTTTTTTCTTATGTTGGACAAATTAAGAGGTTCTAAAAGAAGACAGCCCTGTGGGAAACGTTCATATATAACTGCCCAAGTGACAAACTACAATCTGATAAGTGAAATGAGAACAACAGGGTTTACATATTTACGTCAATATAATGAAAACAATGAATTAAATGAATGGTTCATACTCATGACACAGACTGTGCCATTTTTGAGCCCTAGTAAGTCTTTAATGGATTTGTTTGTACATTCATTTATTCACCCGTCCATTCCTTCTCTCCACCCTCCTCCCTTGTGTAAGCATTTGCTGCATTAACACAGTAATGATCCACTCAGCAGGTGTACATGAGCATTAACCTAATACTCCCATGTGTTGTCTGGCCAAGATTTCTCCTTCAGAGGCTGTCCTTGAAACACATGTGCTAGCCATCCATTTGCCCACAGCAGTCAACTTAGTCCTCCTTGAATGTGCTTAATGACAGGAATATCAAGTGGAATCTACAATCCTCTAAGAGGTTCCTCTCCAAAATGAAGTTTGGACTTGAGTGCAGCCTGGGTTCTGAACTGTTATAATGCTGCAGCAAGAGGTTGTACTATTATGATAATAATCCTTTATTCTACATTAGCAATTAAGCTAAGAAATAACTCTACTTTTATTAGTATTGCATTCATATTTTAGGATTAAGAATAATGATGATTTATTAGTTAACCTGGGGAATTTTAAAGAATAATGTCTCCAACTTAATTATCCAATTAAAATTAAGGTTCCCCTCTCCCTGTTAGACAAGAATTTCCAGGGAGAAGAATAAAAACAATGCCTTTAAGGTGCTGGGCAAGAGATGATGGCTCTAAGTCCCTTATATTACCAGCATTATATAAACATATCATATTGGAAAGGGAGAGAGACTAAAATGGAAGGAACCAAGGCAGGAATGAGAAAGAAAAATTCTGAAAGGCTATTTTTAAGGAACCAACTTGACACATGCAGAAGGAGATGCCAAGACAGACAGTAAAGTAACAAATGTGAAGTATCTATTTTCCTCCGCGAATAATCTGTGTGTTCATGGGGTTTGAGTCAATCAAGAATATTTGAAAATATAAGTCAAAATTCTTATCTCCAAGGATATTCATAAAATCTACTGCCACTGAAAAAAAAGCATAGTGTAAACTATAGAAAAGCATCAAGGTAAGATAGGGAGGCAGGTAAGGATGCTCCATATTGCAAATCAGCAGCTTGACAGCTACTGATTCATCCTAAAGTATGGATTAAATAGGTTATCACAAAACAGTTGCTGGGACAGCTGTGCAAAGTCAAAGACCTTACATCTCTGGGACCTCATGACAGGTCCACTCCCTTCAGCAGTGTCCAAAGGCCCTGCCTATGAGGAAATCTCACCCAACAGGCCCAAAAGGCAGTGTCATAACAAGGCTCTGGTCCGTCTTCAAAGAAGGGTAAAACCTGATTCTTATCCTTGGACATACCTCCTTTCCCCACTTTCCAATTCCTCTAACAAAACAAGCATAGAGAAAAAATAAAAAAATAATAAAAAAAAAGCAAGCATAGATACTTCAGACTTCAGTACATCAGTGATTTGTTCACAAACACACAAAAACAGCCTCCAAAAATAGGTAACACACTTCGTCAAGTTACAGATAACTGAGAAGAGCTCTTCTGATTAAGAAATACGTACAGATATCCAAATGGACAATGCTTTTCACAGACTATGGGTCTGCACCTCCTGGGGCGCGGGCGGCACTGACAGATCTCACAGCCGTAGGCGTCGGTTAGGAAGCCGAAGGGGCAGTTCAATGTGCAGCCTCGTTTGAGGCCCATGCAGAGCTCCTCCCCTGTGAAGACACACGGACAGCACGTTTCTTCCAAAGATGAATGGACCAGAACACATCCGACGCTTCAATGCCTTCCCCTGATCTTCCAGTCTTCCACAGATGTGAAGTTCTCAGTTTTACCACAGCATCAGCAATGGTTAAAAACTACAGATGGTGTCATTTCATGTTTATCATGGTTATCGGAATGTAGCTTCGTTTTGGTACTAATACACAGGATAAAGTTCAACTCTGAATAAGTTTCTGATGTTACCCCAATCTAGGGCTGAAGAGCAGGCTGGCAACTACTAGTTACGATGTAGATAAAACGGAGTGCGTTTTCTCATAAAATTTGTTCTTATCGGTCACTTCAAACCACTGATTACTATTTATTATTCAAATTTGAGAACTGGAAGCTTACACCTCAAATTTCATTATGTATTTTGTTCCTACTGCATGCCCATGAGAAGCACATTCACATATGTTTACTTTTATGAGTTTTAGATGTTACTGTATAATACTGCGTACTATATGGAGCATAAAGGACTGGTTACCTTTTCTTTAAGAGATATATTTCTAATAACTAATATAAAGTGAAGTAATTAGTGTTTCAATTAGATACTTTTTCCCCACTGCTGACAAATATTCAGCTATTTAGATACACTTGGCTAATTGACAAAAAATGTATGTGCCAAAGAAATATCTAGATTAATGCTTATCCACTATTTGAGGTGTTCAAACTCTCCCCTGTTGGCAGAACCTGGAGTGATGGCTAACTGTCCTCTGAGTCAGTCATAACTTACTGTAGAAGAGGAGAAAAGGGGAAAGAAGAAATGGTGGCTGGCACAAGAAACTTCCATTAGCTTAACGGAAATCCTCTAAAGAAATTTAAAAGGTATGACACAGGGATTATAAGAGTAACACAAGCAATAAAAATGTCAAGGTAAGTAAGAAAAGCATGCTTGGTGATGTAACTAAAAAAAGCTGAGATTTGTCTAAATTAAATGTAGAATTTGAAAGATAATCAAATTTAAAGAAGCAGATATGATGATGGCAAAAGTGTGGCAATGTTTAATCAGTGTTCTGTGTGGACTGGTAAAATGGGAAGCAGAGACTACTTCTGTTGGAATAATAAATGCATTTATGTGGATATCCTTTGAGCATAAACATTGTAAATAATGTACACATTATTGCGAAAAACAGAACACACGTCCCTTCCACACACATATCTTTTAATCTACATTTAAACGTTTCTGCTGCTTAGTTGCTTCAGTCGTGTCTGACTTTTGCGACCCTATGGACTGCAGCCCAGCAGGCTCCTCTGTCCATGGGATGGAACCTGGGTCTCCTGCATTGCAGGCAGATTCTTTACCACTGAGCCACCAGGGAAGCCCCCAAATTTAAACCTTAACTACAATTAAATAGGTGAAATGGGTTCATGTTTTACATAAATATTTTAAGGTAGCATCTTTTGTGAATCTTAGCTGGCAACACTGAGATTTAATATGCTATCTTTTAAAAAGGATAATGTGATTTATGGTATAATTTTCTAGTTTGTCATCATCATAAACCTTTCATTACACATATTTAATATAACCTCATGGGTCTGCATCACACAGTGAAGCAACTGATTACTAATTTGCATCCTTAAAAGCAATATTCTAAATGGCTCACTTAAAATTTTATAATTATGACTTGAAAGGTCATCATTGCTTCCCCATTATTACAGGGATGATGAAGGAGGGAGAAGACTTTCATAGCCACACTTATTTCTCTGACACCAAGATCTAAGTTGTGAATCCATTTTTTTTATTGCAGAAACTTTAAGTCTTGACATCATGTACATTATGTTGGGAAATCCATGAATTAAAAACACTCTGAGAACATCCCTGGGGACTGAATTCCTTGAAACTCTGAGTCTGAGCACCTCTGTGCTTTCATTTTTCTGGTTGTCCTGTAAAGACAAGGAGATTCCCCACAGATCTTAAATCTATTGGGTTGGTCAAAAAATTTGTTCAGGTTTAACCAGAAAGACCTGAACAAACTTTTTGCCCAAACCAGTAGAATGGGCTTTCATCCTTAATAAAAGCTGTTGCATCACTAAGCTTAAAAATTTTGAAAGAAACTAAGTTTGTCTTTACCTCTGCTTTGCAGTAGAAGGGAACTTCAAGCAAAGGCTGCTACGTTTAAACAAAAATACAGGACATTCATGGTCTTCAGACTGTGACTTCTTGAGCAGGTTGCCACTGTGCTGCCCTGACTTGGGACAGCTCATCAGCTTGCTATCTCATTTCCCTCCTCAGAAGAAGGGAGCTCTAGGGCAGGGACCCATTTATAGTCCAGGTGCTATCATGGAGTTCAGCATGGAGTGAACACTCAACAAGTACTTGCTAAGGGAATGAACCCGTCAAAATTCTTGCTATTTACTCCTCCACTCTCATCAAGACTGACATGCTCATGGAAAATAATGGGATGAAAAAACTTAGTATCAAAAAACTTTCACGATACCGGAACTTGAGTCTCCAAATATCATCTGCTAACTCAGAAATAGGGAACATTAAAGATTTCAAAGTATCCCTAGATCCATGTATCAATTATGAACTTTTCTTCAGAGAAGTATAACTTTAAGGCAAACATTTTACAAAAAGAGTAGAATAGATACATTGCTGCTGCTGCTAAGTCGCTTCAGTCGTGTCCGACTCTGTGCGACCCCATAAATGGCAGCCCACCAGGCTCCGCCGTCCCTAGGATTCTCCAGGCAAGAATACTGGAGTGGGTTGCCATTTCCTTCTCCAGTGCATGAAAGGGAAAAGTGAAAGTGAAGTCGCTCAGTCATGTCTGACTCTTAGTGACCCCATGGACTGTAGCCTACAAGGCTCCTCCATCCATGGGATTTTCCAGGCAAGAGTACTGGAGTGGGGTGCCATTGCCTTCTCCGGAATAGATACATTAGAAACATCTTATTCATAGATGGGTAGGGTTTATAGGTTTGTTTCAAAAGCTTCAGTAGAAAGAATGGTAGCTTTATGTTTATAATTTTTCAATGGTATGACTGCACTGTGATAAAAAAGTGCCTTCCAATACAGAGGGGAAAACTCCCATTGAAGAGAAGTGATAAACAATGGCAAAACAGAGCCTGTATGATATGGCTGGTCGACAGCAGCTATGCAGTAAACTTTGTTTATTTGGGAGAAAAAAAAAGATGCTTTTGCTCCCAGGGGCACAACGTGGCCCCAGCTGTGGGGAGCACTGTTTGTACTTTGCTTCAAGTGAACACTGTGGGGACTGCACACAGAACACAGTGTGAGGGTGCCCCTGGAGCTGTGCTGCACTGCCCTCCTGCAGGACTTCACGCTCTGGGGTTCTGGCAGTTCCCACCAATCTGCAAGCAGTTACAGATACCAAAATAAAGTTCCGAAGGCTGTTAAATAAAGAAGTGTAACACTGCAAACAGCGGTCCCAATTTTGCCCGTGATAAGTGTCTGTTCAGAGTAACAATGACATGAAAACAGGAGCCTGCCTCTGTGCATCTGATGCTGCAAGCTTCTTTAGATGCTTGCTTCAGATATATATTTCATGAAAACTATGAAAGCTTTTTCTCTTTCTGCTACCATTAGTTTTCTATGTCTGCATTAGTTTCTAGCTAAAAGCATTATTAATCCCTAGAATTACAGAATGTTAAAAACTGGAAGAGAAGTTACAAATAATCTGATGAAATCCGATTGATTTTAAAATGTAGATAAAATGCTAAAAGATCGACACCATTTAATGCATATGGATGTCATTTACTATATACAGTACCTATAGTAAGCAGAAATGCATAATGACGACACACATTTTGGTTAAAAAGTAATGCTACTAACAGCTTGGAATCAACAAAGTTATTTTTAGTAGCTTATTCAAATGCTTTTGATTTTGACCTCTGTTTCTATGAGCATTCTTACACATTTTCCACCATGTTTCTTTTCTTTATTCTGAATATGTCTTTGAAAAAATGAGTCAGCGACAATTTAAATTGTCTGTATGCCCCTGATGCATTACTTTGCTTGGCAGTGTTATAAGAAATGTTATTTGTTACAGGTTAAAAAAGCAAAGCTACAACATGTTCAAATAAAATCATCCTTTGTCATATACCTTTCATGTTCTTTTAAAAGATTTTTTTTTTTTGATGTGAACCATTTTTTGAAGTCCTTATTAACTTTGTTACAATATTGCTTCTGTTTTATCTTTTTTGGTTTTTTGACCCTGAGGCATTTGAGATCTCAGCTCTCTGACCAGGGATTGAACCTGCAACCCCCCACATTGGAAGGTTCACTGGACCATTAGGAAGTCCCTCCATGTTCTTTTTAAGGACGTGTTTCTACTGGGTTTTGATTTCAATCTTCAGTGATTATCTATGATATGCTTGACTATAATGTAATAGCATTACAACCTAATAGGATATAACCAATATTTTCAACACATTACCAATACTAGTCAGGGATAAGGTCCATTTTTATCTTTTTCGTACTCCTAGTGTGTGGCATATAGTAGGCACTCAATAAATGCTAGATGAATGTAAGGAATGAACCAGCAAACAACAAACCAGCCACAGAGGAGAAATAGTTATTTGGTGCTGGTCTTAATTTTAAGAAAGAAATCTTGACACCAGTGGTCTATACATATAGTCTAATTCCTAAGGGAAAACTTGGGTATAGATGGTTAGGACCAATGCATGTGGAACAGGCTTCGGTGGGATGCAGAAAAATAATGTAAAGGAGAGATTTAGACAAAATCCGTACTTAACATGTAGCTGCAATGGGCAAAAGAACATATTTAGCCATCCTTCAGTACAAGGGACTTTCATTTTCCTAAAACCAGGTGAAAGAGACTGAGAATATTTGAGGGTTAAAATGAAAAGGCAAAAAGAAAGCTGTTTGCATGTGTGCCCTCAGAGGACAGGAAGAACAGGAGGCAGGTTGCTGTCGGAACAAAGGAGGGGAAGCTGGGGGCTTTCCACGTCAGCCAGCTCCAGCTGACTCAGAAAAGCAAGTTATAAAACAGCTATTGTGTAGAGTAAACAATTACCATATGTCAGGTACTAAAGCTAGCTTTGCATTCATTAATTAGTTGTCCTCAAAATAACCCATTAATTTGGTATTATTACCTGCCCTTTACAGATGCAGACATAGAGGCTCTGGGAAATAAAGAAATCTGCCCAATCACCTGGAGACAAGTCAGTCTGATGCCAGAGGCTCGGTGGGGAGCTGGGTCCATACAATCACAAGAATCTGACAACCGAGGATGTGGCAGTTTGGTTTAATTTGACTCATCTCTCAAAAGGTGTCAGGATTGCTAATGGCAGGGGATGAAAGCAGGAAGGCTCTATGGCTTTGTCATGTACTTTCCGTGTACTTTTGCTTGTTAGATACAGACAAAATGACAAATACCAGTTGACACAAAATGCAATGGTTTCCTGTACTTATTTCCTCCTACGTGTTAATGAAATGAAGGCACAAAGCAAGCAGGACGCAGGGCTGTTCCTTTGACAAAGCCAGGCAGAGCAGAATTCTCCTGATAGTCTCAACTTGTGAAAAGCCAGTCAGATGTTTCTGACTGGCTCCACTGACAACTGAGGGAAATTGCTTCCTTGGATTTAACTTACAAAGGGCTCACTGTGAATCAGCTGTGGTCTTATGTAAGTGTGCCCATGTGGCCACAAGTTCACAACACCAAAGCCCAGGTGAAGACTGTGGGTGGGGTGATTAGGCACAATGAAACATAAATTTTCAGACTTCAAAAAATTCAGGGAAAAATATTAGGTATGCTCCCATGATCAAAATGGGTATATAGCTCAAGAGATACAAGACAAGGATTAAAATATAAACCCTTTGTGATACAATCACCAATTATCTTGGGGTCAAAAAACCCAAGCCGACCATTTAAGCCAACAGATACAGCTGCCAAAGCAGCTGCCTAGTGAACTTGGCCTTCCAAAGGGAAGTATAAAAAGGCAGATAGGTATACAACAGAGACCAGCCCTTCTCTGAACAGGAAAAACCGTAGGAAGGCAGACTGTCCCTGACTGGTGGAGGCTTATGGGAAATTTAAAGGTAGGAACAAGCATCATCACAGTAGTCTGATAATCTCCCTTGCAGCACTAACTCCATCTGGCAGACAGCATGACGGTAACAAGTAACTGAGAGAACTGAATTATGCAACTTCTACTGAGTATCTGTCTTCATCAAAAATACACTTACAAAAAATAGCATTGAACAATTAAGGAGAAGAGGAATACAGAGTCCAAGAAAACTGATAAATCAGAAGGTGATCATCTCTCTACATTAATTGATTCCAACTCTCTGTGCCTAGGGTAATTATACCTAGAGGCTCGCAGAGAACCTGCTGATTATAGAAGCACTGTCCATATTTGGACACATCAGAGTGAAAAGAAAGAGATTTCAGAAAACTAAAAGAGGCCAAATGTCGATTCAAAAGGGGCAAAGGACTCCAACACTGCAGAAACTAAGCTTGACATTGACAACTGAAAATTCTGCAGAATGAACGTTTAAACATGGGATTTTCAACATTTAGGAAAGAAACCAATGACTACCAGGAGGCAGTATAGTGCAAGTGAAAGTCACTCAGTCTTGTCCGACTCTTTGTGACCCCATGGACTATATGGTCCATGGAATTCTCCAGGCCAGAATACTGGAATGGGCAGCCGTTCCCTTCTCCAGGGGATCTTCCCAACCCAGGGTTCGAACCCAGGTCTCCCACACTGCAGGGGAATTCTTTACCAGCTGAGCCACAAGGCAGTATAGGTTCGTGAAAAACAACCCATACTCTACCAACTTCGTCATGTTTAAAGTAGGGTTTCCAGCAAAGAAATGTTGCAAATAGAATGTATTTTGATCTTAGATAAAGTACAGACCAAGAGTTTCAAGATTTCCTTGTGGAGATGAAGCTGATATGATGTTAGCTGAGGAACTCCAAAGAAAAAGTGAAGATTGTGTTCCAAGTCATTTCACAGGTAGGTCTTTGGTGCTAACAGGGCCCTGTCCTTGGTTCTGTACAATTTATTTTAGGGCAATGATTTAGATGAGGACATGTAAGTTACGCTCATTTAATATAAACTGAGAGACACAGATAAAAGTATGAGGTCACATCATCAAGATTCAAAAATATCCCAACTAGCTCGTAAACGGTTGAAAATGCTCAGGGTAATTTCTTGTCCAATCCAACCCTGCATTTGTGTCATTAAAAAAAAAAAAATCAAATGTCCAAGTACAGAACAGATGAGAACCACCTAAGAGCAGCTAATGTAAAAAGCACCAACTGGTTCTAGATCCTTATAAATTCAATGTTAGCTGAGAGTGTATAATCCAAAGAGCTAACACTCACTTAGGCCACACAATAGCAGGGCAGTGATCAGACCAAATTCTGGAGTATTCTGTTTGTTTCTAGGCCATACATTTACAGAAAAACCATGGTATCTACATAAAAACCATCAAAAGATGGAAAGACCCAACAGAATTCTAGAAACTGTCACCTGGAGAACGACTAAAAATATTTATTCTGGTAGAAGATTTAGAGGAATTCAAAATCGTTTTAAACATGAAGGGCAAATTTTTTTTCCCCAGGAAGAAATGCAATATACCCTATCTTGTTTCAGAGATCATGGTGGAGACATGATTGGAATCTACATGGAGGAGAGTTGGGGTCAACAAAGGGGAGCGCATTCTAAAGATTATGGTGCCCACGTGTGGAATGTGACACTTCTGTGTGAGTGACCTCCTGGTCACTGGATGACCCAGACAAGGGTGATACTGAGAGCCCCCGGAGTGTTTGGAATCATGTGCCCCAGAGCTCCCAAGGCTGCATCCACGAAGCAGCTGGACAATAAGGAGTATCCTGATGTATAATGAAATGAAGGCAAAAAGCAGAATAAAGGGCAGCTCTTTTTCTGCAACTGACGTGTGTTTACATTAAGTACACTTTTTTCCTCTTTCAGGTTGCTAAGGCAATGACATGAACAGGAATGAAAAGCATATTCAATCACATAATGTGCTTTGACAATATCATATTAGGCTCTGAAAAAACACAGTCTTCCATGTACTCACTGTTTTTGCACTGACAAGTTCGACAACCATTGTGATCGAGTTTGAAACCATAAATGCAGTCCTTCTCTGTCAGGGTACAGTTTGATAACTCCCCACATGCAGGTGGATCAATTGTGATGTAGGTTGGTTCTAATAACAAAGAGAGAGAGAGAAAAAATCAATGAAACATGATTACCTCTTAAATGCTATTCAATCTTTGAAATCCCACACTATGATAAGTTATAGGAAAAAACCTCATCAATAATTTTCATCAGATCCTAAACTTTTATACCTTCATAATGTTGTTAACCCCTGAAAAAGAAATATTTTTATTTAGATTTTTGAAAATCTGACCCTCTAGTTCTTTATGTTTGAGCAATTTATACATCGGGTACCTTCTATAGAAAGCAGGCAAGAAAAGGTTAAAATGACTTTAAACTTTTAACTGTTCTTCTATCTCCTCCTGATGTTTTCTGAGTTTTTTTTTATAATAATCAGGACACAGCTTACAACTGTCAATTACCTCGCTCTCCATCTTGCAATACTTCTGACATCTATTTGAGGTTTTTTTCAAGTTACTAAATCAGAGATGTTTCTGAGACTTTAAAACATCTGGATTTCTTTGATCTGTTATGTGACACTCTCTCAATTATTATAGATGACAGAGCAGATAACATCAGCTATGGGAGCTTATACTCAGGGCCCAGGGCTTATGGGAGTGAGAGTGAGACACACGCATTCCAGAGGAAGAGAGAGCAACCATCCTGGGATGAGATGCACAGAAGAAACCAAGGCCAGAGGTGATCTTGACTTTCCCTGCTGTGTTAATAATGAAGAATTGCTTTGAGTGATAACAGTAATCACACACTTATATATAAAGTGTATTACATATCTACATAATGTCCAGGGTGGTCTTCATAAATGCTTTCGCATTTTAGATCACAGTCCAATGAGATGGGTGTTATCATTATCCCTATTTTAACAGATGAGGAAACCTAGCATCCTGACTTGCCCAAGGTCATGGAGTTAGTAAGTGGTGGATCCCAGATTCAAATCCAGGTGTTCCTGCTGTAGGGTCACACGCTCAGCTTCTGTGCGATACAAAGCACCTTACAAGGGTACCTGTTTTGCAGTGACTGATAGTGGACAGTTTATACAACCTCAGTCCACGGCAAGAGTGCTGTCCAAGGGAACAGGGACAATGACATATTTACGTGGCCTCTTTTCAACCCAAAGATGCTATGAATTTCTTCAGAGTAAGCTAGTTTTCACAACATCTTTGGGAAGCGCTAAATACAGAATGTCTCTAACCTATGTTTTCACAAATGGAAAATATGAGGTGCAGGGAGGGTAAGTGGCTTATCTAAGTTTACATAGCAACCCAGCAGCAGGCTGTGAATAGAACAGAACAGAGGTTCCTGACCTCCTGTCCAACAGTCTATCCATTAGTCCACACTGTCTTCTCAAGTTTCATCTCCGGTTACCATGGAAGAGAGACCAAAAATAAGTGTTTTAGCTGCCACTGCTAAGATCAAGAGTTCTATGTTTTTATCCACCTGCTAAAAGAGGCCAGTGATTCAACTCTTCACAGGTGGTGAGCAACTAGGACTTTATTAAAGAGAAGCTTTCATCAGCATTCTCCCAGCAAACATACATATGAAGACGGTATAGCACATTCTCTATTTTTATTACAGAACAGTTGAGGAACATCTCCCTGAAATTTTTATCTAATTTCTGCTGCTGTAAAATTTCTAATTTTCTTCAATGACTTAAAGTATCTGTTTTGACGAGCAACTATAAATATCAAAAAGTGGTTTAATTTTCAGGTAAGTTTTAAGAATTAGTGGATTAAATACAGTAGTGTTGCTTTCCTCTCTTAAAATTTACTGTAAACATTGTTGACCAGTTGCTTTATCTATCTATCTATGTCACCCCTTGTGGCATATGGTGATCTTAGTTCCATGACTAGGGATTGAACCTGTGCCCCTGCATTAGGAATGCAGATTTCTTAACCACTGGACCACCAGGGAAGTCCCACATCTTCAATTTTTAAACCTACAGGCTTTCCTTTATCACTACTCTTCCTATCCATCCAAGATAACTCTATATCAGCCTTTAGCCATAAGACTGCTGAGGTTTTGTCAAAATTATTCTAACCACAAATATAAGATAGAGCAGGGGACCAGGATCGAATCTGAGTAAACCACATCACAGATAATCCCATAGAAAGAGGAGTTAGGTCTACATTCCAGAGAGTTAAGGATCAAGGGTGGATTCTAAACTCTTTTTCTAGTGCTTCAGTGAATGGCTTATGGGTAAAGAAATGTCTTGGGCACATCCACACAGACCCAAAGCTTGTATTCTTTACTGATATTTAAGTTTATGAGAAACTTCTGCCTTCAGAAAGTGTATGATGGAAAAACATATACCTGGCCAGATGACACTGACACTGAAAATGCAGAATAACCCCAGGGCAGTATGGGATTTTACTTTCAATGAGTTTTAGGGATTTGTTAAGAAAAATGGTGATGTACATGTGTATCATTGGTGACATGCATCTTATTTTTGGTACATGTCCTGACTAATGGATGAGATGAGGATTGTGATCTGTTGCTAGAAAGTAAAAGAAAAAAAAAAAAACAAAACCGCGGCATTGAGGACCAGAACCACAACACTGACTCAAACAGTCCCACACTTTATCCAATGGCTGCATCTGCTAGGTAGTCAGGTCTCAGGTGTATATCAAGCACACATTTCCCTAGTACAGGAAATACATTCAACATGCCTCCCTATAACACTCAGGATAACAACTTCAGCTCAGTTTACCAAATGAAAAAAAAAAAGCATAGAAGGGCTATTTAAGTAGGTGCTGGTTCAACAATGCTGCACTGAAAATATTTTAGGCAAAACAAGTCTTACTGAGTGTCTCCAGGTTTTGACAATGTGGTAGAATGTAAAGAAGCAAAACATGATTTTGTGCCTCTAAAATTAATATTTCCCCATTCATCAGTGATGTACGTTAGAGGGAAGAAACTGTGAAACAGAACTCTCAAATTCTGACTCCCTCAACATTTACTATTAAACACAGAAAAACTCAACAAAACCATTTATTCAACAGAACTTATTTACTATAAAACTATTCAACTGCCCCTCAACAGATTAGGCTGAACACAACACTCACTATGATATGTTAAATATAGACAGGAGATGTCTAAATTACTTTTAAGAAGCATTTTAACACTAGTCATTTCATTGTATTACATTAAACAATTACTGTTTTTGTTTTCAAACACAAAGTGGAACAAATTTTAAAAGTCTTATGAGGGTGGAGGCGCATGTTTTTGGGGTCCTTCCTGCTGCTGCCCTTTGTCACTGGAGTAACTGCTGATTTGTAACACACACACACACACACACACACACACACACACACACACACACACACACACACATATGCCCGCTTCCCTGGTGGCTCAAATGGTAAAGAATTTGCCTGCAATGCAGGAGACTGGGGTTCAATCCCTGGGTCGGGCAGATGCCCTGGAGAAGAGAATGGCTAACCATTCCAGCATTCTTGCCTGGAGAATTCCATGGACAGAGGAGCCTGACAGGCTACAGTCCCTGGGATCACAAAGAGTTGGACATGACTGAGCGACTAACACTTTCAATAGACACATACAGGTAACTAGCTGTCTCCTAACATTTTATCTAAATTCAAACATTATGACCTAGTCCCTTTCAGCATTCTCTCAACAATCTAGTGCTCAGTTTCCCACCACGTGAAGCCATCTCTATTTTAGAATCCCATAAGAGCAATATTGCAACAGAAACATGCAACTATAAATTGTCCAGCAGAACACTGACATTATCATAAATGAATCTGAGTCTACTTTCAGTCCAGTATATTAATATGTAATCTCAGAATTGGTCTTATAACTAACATCAGGGTTAATGTTTTGAGAATGAAGTGCTATGAAGCTACTGAAACCCAGTTTCTTATTCTGCATAATGAACTCTGAAGTGAGACATATTTGATACCATCCTGAACTAGAGTATTTCAAATCAACATGTGAAACATGTATAGTCCTTAGAGAATAACCAAGAGCTGGTTAGACTTTCTGTATCGTTTCGATACAAGGAAGTTCTTGGTAGGGCAAGAGGTAAGTTTGAAGAATCTAGAATCATGTTATCATGGTATGATTGTTCCTAATCCAAGTAAACAAAGGAGCTTGAGGAAACGTCTGTTGGGTTTGTTAGAGCATCTGAAACTTGTGTATTGGGAATTGTTATTTCCTGGGTAGCTCAGTGGGTAAAGAATCTGCCTGCAATGCAGGAGACACTGGTTCGATCCCTGGTCGATATCCTGGAGAAGGGATAGGCTACCTACTCCAGTATTCTTGCCTGGAGAATCCCCATGGACAGAGGAACCTGGTGGGCTGCAGTCCATGGGGTTGCAAAGAGTCAGATACAATTGAGCGACTAAGTACACGACACTCTTTCTTTAGTCTATGCAACTGTGCTCTGAATATGGAAAATATCCGGATGGGGCGTGGCCTGAAGACCAGATGATTCTCATTTAAATCCTATCTTTCTGTGCTCTTAGATGGTCGTTGTTGTTGTTTAGTCACTCAGTCCTGTCTGACTCTGTGACGCCACAGACTGCAGCACGCCAGGCTTCCTTGTCCTTCACCATCTCCTTGAGTTTGCTTAAACTCATGTCCATTGAGTCAATGATGCCATCCAACCATGGGGGTAAAATATTGACATGAAATGCCAGAGAGCATATGCCTTTCTAGAAGGATGATGGTGATGCCGTGTCCTTGGAGGGTATCAGTTGAACAAAGACTAAGACTTTTGGAGACATTAATGCATCTGCCTGTTGTGTGAAGCAAACAAAAGTGTTCCTTTAAATTGGTTGGGCAGAGATGTCTTTAGTGGGCCTCTTTCAGAGGCAAGAAATGCTCTTGGATCTCCTCGTTTAGGAGAATGGGAAAATGCTTGCACAAAGATGGATTTGGCAAGGGGAAATTCAATCAAGTACTGCTTACAGGATCATCCTGAAATTCCATCTCATCTTGAATTGAATCAGCTGAGGAATTAAAGAAATACCTTAAAGTCCTCCAAAGGAAGAAGGCTTGAAACAGCAGGAATTCATTGTCTTTGGCTACAACTATTTCTAAAGGGAACCCTGGAACCGCTTCTTTGTGGAGAAGAACTCTAGAAATATTTTCTGAGCCTAGAAGCAATAAAGAACAAAAATGGGTGTTTGTTATGTCTATATCCATTTGCTGTTTCCTTCCCTGCATCTGAGTGGGAATCTCTACTTTCCTCGACCTGTCCTTTTCCTGAATGGTTTTTAAAGACTTTCCAAGTACCTATACCTAACACTGTCCAGAAGAGCTATTTTTTACAAGAACCCTTGGGACTGTGTCAGGAGTGCAGATGTTCAGCTACCAATTCTTATCCCAAGTCTCAGAAAACAAAATTCTGGAAAAAAATTATAGCATGCAATAACATAAGCAAACACATATCGGTTCTTCATTTTATAGATTATTAAAATTTCCTTCATATCCTAGAAGTCCAACAAACCTCTTATCAGTAAAAACATTTCCAGGAAAATAATCACATTTTTCAAGACTTAGCCACAGACACTGAGTTTCTGAAGAACACCACCAATATTCTGTACTGAAGTTCGGGTATTTCCTAGAAGCAATTTAATCTACTCAATAAGGATATTAAGGCATTGTGATTGCAATGAATTTGGTTAAGGGTATAAAGTTGAAATAAAATCATTATTTTTAACCCCAAGGCCACAGCACTAGACCATGAAATAACATACATTTCATTATTCAGGAGGTATAAGTGTGTTAAGCAAATCTAAGCTCTAAACTTTCTTGCTTATTTTAAGGAAAAATTTCCAAAAAGAGGAAAGGGAATTAAGTTGAAACTCCAATACAACCTTTTAAGGTCTTGATTTAAAGTTTTAATATCAGTCTTATCATCATCATATTGGATAGTTCAACATGTTTGGAATGACAACAGAACAAAAGGGAATATATTTTGACTACCAGTTAATTAAAAATGTGCATTAATAATGTGAATTTGCTTCTGGAACAATGTATATAATCACTGGTCTTTAAATTTCACATAGATATAGTTTAAGTGAAAATGTTCATAGATTCTTTTTAACTTGGTGTCTAAACTGTGTTACTCCACTGAGTGCCTGGTTTTGAATAAACACAAGGTTCTTCTCATTACCTTGATTACTACGAGCTGTTTATCGTGCAAATAACACTAATTATCTCCATTGAGAAATGTGGGAAGCACTCTTTCTGATTAGCAACCCTGGGAAGGCTGACAGCCCATTAGTAGCTCTTGAGGATGGGCGGGTGATCCTGGAAAAATACACTCCTGTAAGGCATACAGAGCCAGCGTGCTTAGGACTGTCTGCAGCACTGCCTCTATCAGGAGGATAAAAGTTAGCTCAGGTTCCAGATCCCAACTGTATCCAGGTGTGCTGATCCCTCCCTGAGGTGTGCCCCGGGCGAGCAGCAGGTCTGGAAGGCCTGGCATGGGTAGCAGCTGCCTACCAGCATCCTAGATTCCTACAAATTCATACAAGTGCACACACGCATGCAAAGACAGACACATACCAACAAAAGTCTTCCTGGGAAAGATCTCACTATAGGTAAAGTAGTTCTCTATGGCAGATATGTTCCTATATTTCTTTCATGAGTTAAAAAACTTTCATATAGAAGTGATAAGATAAACAAAGCTAATTCTTATCTGTCTCATTACTTCTCCTTTGAGGATTTACTAATGATTTGCCTATCTTATGGAGCACTTCCATATAAATACACAAGCCTGCTTATTTGATTGTGGGAGACAAAGATGACTAATGATGTTGTCTTTTCAAACCTAATTCAGGCATTTTCTTCCTTAAGATTTTTTGCCGGGGTGTGGTGGGGGGTGGGGGGTGGGGGTGGCTGGACTTGGTTAAGCCTGTGAACATCTAATAAATGGGAAAATTCCAAAGCTTCACTTGGTTTATATGGCCATATATATCATTCCTCCTTATAGTCCACCAATTACTGGTAGCCTGTCTGGGATCATAAAACTGGAGATAAAGCTGGCCGAGTCAGAACCGAAGGAACTGTTTACAACAGCTAATCTGTTTTATTGTGTCGTCATATGTCATTCTGTTACCACAGTTGCTTTTCAGATGTGACCATAACTAGTCAGAAAACCATTCAAATAAATCAGCAAATTGTTAACATAATTGCAGCCTGGGAAGAGGTATAATAAAGATGAAGTATTTCCAAATGAAGTTAGAGGGGGAAACTCTATTAGACGATGAAAGAAAAAAAACCTGAGGATACAAAAATTCCCTAATCTGGAAATGGGAATTTCCATGGGGTATGAGTGTGTATTTAAGAAAGTCTCATTAAGTCATGGAAAAAAATCTCCTACAGTTGGAGTTTTCAAATTCTTTCAGCCACCACACATTTAGTTATCCTTTTTTCCTTTGTATATATTTCTCATAACAACACCTACATCCTTGTAATTTCTACAGTACTTATCTCAGAGCAGTTTCTTTATTTTAAAAATGAATGGTGTGAAAATGTTCCCAAGACTTATATTATTTTATGGGCAGATAGGGAAGCATTATATTTACTTTAGGCCTATTTATTAACTTTGTATTCTTCTTCCAAGGAATCTTGGCTGTCAGTCATGTTTTTCTTCCTTTACCAATCTTACATTTAATAGGAAAAGACAGTACTATGATTACGTGATTATTAAAAGACCACAAAAAGAAAAAAGTAAAAAAAAACCTCTAATTGAGAATGGGATATCTTTTTCTAGGAATTCAGCCTGAGAGAGCTCACAAAATGATTAGATTCCAAGAATAATCATTTATACTTATCTTATATTTTATCCTTATATATATTTTTACTGTTCATTTTCATGGAGACTATATCTTGGTAAATGTTAACTGGAAAAATGTGCCATATTTGTAAGTACATGTGTATATGTGTGTCTGTACATTTTAATAGCTATGTTGAGCTGGCAGGGGGTGTCAGATGGGTCAGAATTCTGGTATCTCACCCCAATCCTCTGGGAAATAGCTGAGGTCTAGTGGGGGGGAAGGATCTTGCCATTAGGGGCAATGGTTTATTCAGTGTCTACAACTTCAGCATTTAACATAGTGCTTGGTCCACTGGAGCGCTTAATGAATGAACAAAGATGACAAAAAGACATCTGACAACTGAAAGTCGGGACACATGTTCTGAGAAAGAGCCCTATTCAATATTGTCCTCTAGGGGCCGAATTTCTCATTTCCTAACTTTTGTAGGATTGGGCGGTACGTTCCTTAGGATCCTCATCATGGCAGGATCTCTTGCACACAGTAGATACTCAATAAATGAGCTCCACTGAAGTAGCAAGCTAGATCAGAAGTCTGCTGTCAACCCAACACACTAATAACAATGAAAACTAAATGTACATCCCCAAACCCAAACAGTCCCAAACGAGATACTCAGTAGCCTATGAGTATGTTAAGCATCTTAAGCCTATGAGTATTTAAGTCTATTGAAGTGCTTAAATTATGATCTGTACCTTTGACCTAACAAGGCCCAATAGTACACGGAGCACTGTAGAAGGCCTGCCTTCAAAATGCTGAACATAAAACTTGACACCCCAATTTTCACTCATCTGGGGAATTCACTCTGTGATGACCTCATTCCTTGATGATGCCAAATGAATAAAGTGTTATTAACATAGTCTCAAAAATAGCTGGGCACTCGCTCAACCCCGCGGCTCATTTCATCCTGCATGAAGGACGGACGCACGTGCTGAAGGCTCAGCCAATCTGCCTCCTGATTAAGCACAGTTGGGCAGGAATTAGAGGGAGATAAGGGAAGCGGGCAGGTCAGGATGCACAAGTGTTGAGGATAGTATCTCGGTGCCGGGCACACTCAGTGGAGACTTGCACATCACTGCTCAGGGCCTTCAGCCTGGCAGGTGTGAATGAGGCTGGGCCCATGGCAAGCATGAGGATAAAGACATCTGGGGAGACAACTCAGTGCTCGCAGCGGGTGGGGAAAGCCGCTTCCCCAAGTGGGAGAGGCAGGAACCTACTGGGGGAGCAGGCTTTCCAAGAGGTCAAAGGGCGAGGTCAAAATTCCAGACGGAGGTTCAGGAAAAGAACCCAGATCAAAGGTAGGTCACAAAAGGTCAAAATAACAGCAACTGGGTCTCAGCAATGAGAACAGAGCCAGGAGCAAAAAGGTTTTGAATCTGAGCCAGGACAGTCAAGTACTTTCAGGTCCACTGACTTCTTTTCCTCATCCTCTCCCTCCTTACGATCTGGGTCTCAAGAGAAGCAATGCCAAAGACATGGACTTGGGGTTATAAGGCTCAGAGTGAGTCTCTGTTCATTCATTACTTTACATGTGATGATGAACCTCTCTGGACTTCTGTAAAGTAGGAATTTCCCCTATTTCTACCTCACAAGATCATTATAAGACCCCAATAAGATGGTAAAGAGGGGACTATTCCGTAAACTCAAAGGGTGACAAAAATATTACCTGTTGCTATAATTAATGTTGAAATGACTATCCTGCCGGCTCAGAGTCAGAAATGGTCTCAGATGATGGCTCAGTAGATGAATTACGAGCCCTTTTGTGGGCCTCAAATGTTCAACTGATAAATGGTCTGACAACTGGCTTGGCATTCTGAACACTGTCCATTGTAACTTAAGCATCATTTCTATCTCCACTGATAACATGAAAAGCATCTGGGTCGTGAGTGGGTCCATGACATCCTTTCATATGGTCTGGTAAGCTTTGGAGCGTGTTAGTGACCAACCACTGGCGCCTTTCACATTTGCTGAGCTGCAGTCTGAACATCATTGTTTCGACTTTTGACTGTGTCCATGGTGTCTCGAAGAGAAGAGAAATCTCTTCATAATCAGCTTATCCAGTGTGAACTGAAACAATGCTCCTGTGTGCCTGGCTGACCCCGCACTTCCTCTCTCATGTTGGGGGCCTTGCTGGATCTTCAGGGATGAGGGCAAATTCATCAGAGGACAATGTATACCGTTTTGGTATAGCTTTGCCAGTAGTCCTGCTATTCTCAAGTTGAAACGGTATGGAAGTCCCAACTCTAAAAGATGTCTTTGATCAGCAAATTTTAGTTTCAGTAAGTCAGTGATATGAAACATATCAATATTAAGAGATAATTCAACCAGTACTTTCTTAATAATAGTTGGGGGGGTAGTTGTGTTTCAAATAATAATGTTCTCAGTGTCTGTCACAGCAATGTGGAACACCCCTGTTGAATTCCTATGGCCTAAAATCTCCCTGGAATCTTTTAAAACTTGGTTCCCAAAAAGCATGAGAGTCATAGTTTTGAAAAGGTCTAAGCTTGCTGTCCTCTCTTAACATGCAAGGCCTGAGGTTAGCCCCTGCTGACAGTTTATCATCTCTGAATATTTTTTTAGTTTCACTAATAAAATAGACACCCCTGAATTGCTTTAAATGTAAGCTGATTTTCAGGGCAATAGCTTTCCAATTTGGGGCTTCCTTGGTGGCTCAGATGATGGAGAATCTGCCTGCAATGCAGGAGACCCGGGTTCAATCTCTCGGTTGGGACAATCCCCTAGAGTAGGGGATGGCTACTCACTCCAGTATTCTTGCCTGGAGAATTCCATGGACAGAGGAGCCTGGTGGGCTACAGTCCATGGTGTCACAAAGAGTTGGACATGACTGAGCGACTAACACATATAACTTTCCAATTAAGGTAAAAAAGAATACTATTTCATGTCTTCCTACAGATACCCAAACTATGGGCGGCAGGACCACAGTGCAAGGTGCGGGCATAGGCAATAGTAGGTAGCAAGCACACAAACAAGCATTAAATCTACTCTGCTGGATCCCAAAGCAGACCCAAGGCAGTCTCAAATTATATCACAGATGACAGTGTAATTACTATGTTGTGTCAGACTCTTTTGTGACCCTATGGACTGTAGCCCTCCAGGCTCCTCTGTCCATGGGATTCCCCAGGCAAGAATACTGGAGTGGGTTTCCATTTCCTTCTCCAGGGAATCTTTCCGACCCAGGGATCAAACTCACATCGCCTGCATCGGCAGGCAGGTTCTTTACCACTGAGCCACCAGGGAAGCCCATATCATATATGTATATGTAATTTAAGTGAGAAAATGAAGACCAAGGTAACTTTTAAGGAGAAAAGACGACACTGCAGCCAGGGATGAGGTCCTGAGCACATGCTGTGAGGTCCTGCCTGGCTTGGGAGGTGGCTTACAGACTTAACACTCAGTCTGCTCTAGCAGCCAAGGTGAAAAAATCAAACCCAGAGCACTACATGACTCTCAGGGTTGGTCATGGGTTCTCAGACTGTTGGTCTTAGAAGGTTCTTGGGGATTCTTAGTGTTGGTTCATGATGCTGCAAAGTAAAAGCTGGAGCCTTGAACTGAATCTTATTTTTGACTCTCAGCAAGTATTAAATTCTGTGGTCTCCAGTGGTCTGGACCCCTAAACTGGGCTCTGTTTCAGGCAAGTGTGATAAATCCAGCTAATCTCTTAGATATGAAAATAAAATTCACTTGATTGGTAAATAGGCATCTTGTATATATACATGGCAAGTGAAAATTTGGTCAAACTGCTAATAATTCAAATCAAATTGAAAAATGTATAATGTGCAATGCATCACCATCCTCTCATGTTTCTAATAAATTTCAAAAAAGCACTAATGGCTTCTTATTGCTTATCTCATATCAAACTCGGATCAAACTGATGGTTATGACCCCTCTATCAAGATCGGATGTTGCCAAGTCTCCTGGTAACAGCTATCCCAGTCTGCACGATGATGGAGAGTGAGCATGTCAGGAGTCTCAAATGGAGAGGGTGACAGGTGGGTGTGATCCAGCTCCCTGTCACCTCAGCAACCACCTGTGATGGGAGATCCATCAATGGGCAAGGGATGCTCTTTGACAGACAGCTTCATTCCTTTCGTCTGCCTTGTTATTTTATAGCAATACTGCTGCAGACATTTTATTCTCAACAATCGGACAGACACAGCGTAGAAAATACTTCAATAGGGTCTCTATAAACAGTTCACTGGGTAGCTCACCATCTCTAACCCTCACGTATTAAACGATGGAAATCACTTTGCTCATTTTAAGGTTAAGACTATACCATGAGACAGTTTAAAACGGCACAATATATACAGGGAATTAGTCTAATAATTTATTTGAAAATAAGTCTGAATGGAGCACTTGCAATCCCACAAAAAGTTGAACATAATAGATCACTATTTAAATATATGCCTCTGGCCCCAGAAGTCAAAGAAATACTATGTGGTAAGTGGATTGATTCTTTTTTCCAATAAACACACCAGGAATTGTACTTACAAATAAGTGTTATTGCTAAAAATGCTCACTTTTGGGGGTTATATGTTTGTACTAAAATGCTTCTCATGCTAAAATTCTATCAGAAATTTCTCTTCAGAGTTGCTGCCAGAGATTACTATGTCATAGAAGAAAGAGTGCTTCTATTTTACTGTCACTTTTTGCTTCCTCTGAACAGTTTTACCCAGCTAGATTACCCAGCCTTTCCATCAGACTTAGGTGTGAATGTCTTTGACTATTTTTAAGGGCCTAATAAAACCTCTGAAGTCAGGGGTTTACAAAGCTAAAGATACTGAAAAGGATATGTTGCAAGCTGTAATGTCAGTTTCAACAGAGAAGTACCCAAAATACTCTGAGTGACTATACTCCTGCAGTAGTTGTACAGTTTCCCCATATATCTATCTTGAAAGGAGAAACACTTCACTTGGATATGTAAACCTTGGTTTGTTTAAAAATGTCATTATGTTTAAAAATAATATTACTTTATGGTTGGACCTTGTATGACTGGAAACAAATGAGCTTCATATAAAAAGTGCTGTCAGGTGCTTTAAATACAGATGTGTTGAGACCAATCTATTTCTTAGAACTGAGGCAAACAGGGGAAGAAGATGAAGATGAGGATGTTAACCTAAGACAGTCTAATCAGCCATGGGTAAAGCAGGACATCTCTTGGAAAGTCAGACAATGTGATCACCAGTTAAAATATTAAATTCTGTTAGGCTGAAAGCAGAAAGGAAAGCAATTCTGCTACTTCTGGTCAATGGCTGTACCATGAAGAAAACAGAATCTTTCTTTTTAATGTCCACAAGCCTTTTCTGAAGGGCATCTCTTAATAACCTTCATTAACTTCTGTTTGGCCTAAGAGTTGTCTCTTTTCCAAAAAAAGTTTAACACAGTCGCAGTAGAGATTGTGTTTATTTAAGCTTGTTGGAAAAACATTCCTATCATTTCAAGAATGACTAAATATTTTTCATTCACATAGCTGGCATTCCAGACTATGTTTTCCTGCCTCTGTTGATTAGATGAAAATTAGCAGGCCCAAGTCTGAACTATTAGATTTGATGATTATCTTAGTAGGAAAATTATGAGACTCCTGGCAATAATGCCCTTTTAGGGATGGGAAGTGAACAGCAGAGGAAGCAGAGAGGAACCAGCCCCTTCCAAGACCATTGCTACAGGGACTGCTGAAGGCTGGACAATCAGAGACAGAGGTTTCTAATAGAGTGTTTCACAATCAGCTCTGAACCATAACATTCTAAAGTTACTTGAAATATCTAAAGCTTTTTTAAATTCCCAGAGAAAAATCAAAATACTATGATATTCATTCATGAACAATTTCGGATGCTTAGGTTCAAGGCCACCGAGGTTGACACAAGGTCATCTGCTATGCATCTGTTACCCCGCATATGACCTTATTTGGACAAGCCAAAAAACACACTGTGCTATAGTTAAACCTCCATTTATGGAACTAGTTTCCAGGACACTTAGAGTTAAAGGATGAAAGAACATGCCTAACAGTCTTTCAGATATTATGACTATTTTATTATTCTTGGCCTGCTAATAATAGCCTAGTATATGGCATTGAAGCAATATCACCCATCAACTGAGTTTTGATCCCTGTTATGTACCAGAACATTAATATCATGTGACCTGTGGCATCTTTGACTTCACAGACTCTGGGGTCAGCCAAACTATGTCTGATTCCTTGCCACAGAAGCAGTAGCTTAATCATTTGAGATACTGTTTGGTGAGGAAGTATTACGGGCAGGGTTGGAAACATTTTTTCTTATTTCAAGGAATTCCCACCCAGATATGTGCCTGGTACAGACTTTTCTGGCAGGCCAGTAGAAATCACATTTGAAGGGTGGCTTGATTCAAACTATATCATCAGGATTTATAGGGAAGAATATAGTGCACCCATAAAATTAGGATTGATGATGAGGAAGACAGTCTATCTGACAGTTCAAAGACCTCCAGCTCTTTAGAGGAGTCTAGCATGTGATCTACCCAGTGTGCTGATGCTGAAGTGGCTTACTAAATCCACAAGGTCAAGAAATGCCTAATGTCCTTGCTTCAAAACTGTCCCCAGTAGGACCAGGATTTCCAAAATAAGGGATTCAAGAAAGCCAGGTAAGCAGGAAGAAAGCCATTGCCTGGTTCCATCCTAAGTCCAGAGAATTAGAAAGAATCGACCGGCAGGGAATCAATCCTATTCCTCCACTTCAAGAGTTGGTTAGGTCCAGGTTAGCAAAATTACAAAGCCTGCTTGAAACTTAGTTCAGTTTCAGACAATAACTCTGCAAATAACATTCATTTAAAGTTTTCAATGATAGAAAAATCTTTAAAATACCGAGGTAGGTACAGTAATACGATGGACCCCACACATCCATTACTCAGCCACAGCAATCTATGACTATTTGATTTCCTGAGTGAATCTGGAAACGGATTTTGCTTTTGTTTCAGAGAAACAGAAATAGTAGAAAGGAAAGTACCCATTGTGATTGGAAAGTACCCAACCACAAGCAGGGAATTTATTTACTAGCAACCCAAAGCCTAAGACTGAATGCTACCTAGTAAACTATTACCTATGCTGTTTCTAGTTCTTGAAAAGTGATACTCTTGGCATTGGCTCTGAAATCCCCAGGGTCATGGAAATTGTCAACTCCTCCCAGCAGGAAAACTCTGCACATACTGGGCCTAAGGCACACTCAGGTCACAGTGGCCGCCAGGGCAGGGTCCAGCCACAGCCCAAGATGAGATAGCAGATGAGATCTGACATCAAGGCTCACCAAGGATGATGAAATCCTTATCTCATGCATCAGATGTCACAGCCAGGCTGGCCTCACAGCTGTCCACATAGCTTGCATTTTTCTTGAGTCATCAGGTCATGTCATTACATCATGCAGCCAAATTCCCCTCCCCAACACCTTATCTTACCTTTAATTATAAAACAAACAGTTTTGTTTTTTTGATAGAAAATAGCACTCTGTCCTTAGGGTCTCTCTGACGTTAAGAATCAACCAAGACAGCATTTATACCTCGCATTACTGGGAAATAAGCAAATTATTCTCAATACCTAAAAGTGATATTAAAAAGTCTATCTGAAAACAAGATAGTGGCCCCTATACATTCTCAAAAGCAGGTTGAAAAGCAGTAAGTAAAATGTGACAGTGAGCATTAGCCTTGGAGGGTCTGGACAAGGCCCACTTGAATTCTGTGATTCTGGACTGCAGCAGATGAACTGAGAGAGGATGAACTGTAGTTTACAAACCAGGTTTGGAAGGCTGTCCCTGGGAGGGAATGGAGAACTAAGTGCTCATCATGAGGGTGAGCAGCCAATCTGAGCTAACTGCTCAACCCACCTGCAGACACCTGGACCCACTGTGTGCCAAACATACTTTATACAGCACTCCGGCTTCTGTCCTCAGAGCACACTGTCAAATATAAGCATTTAAACATTATTCTTTCGTCAGCTCACCAGAGATCAGCATCTGACCTCTTTAACAGCATTGGTTAAGGAAACCCTAGATCAGGGTCTGCTGCCGTACTCGTCTTTTCCTCACTCATTTGTTCATCATCCATTAATTACCTACTTTTCAGCACCTACTTTACATGCCAGGTGCCAGTTTCAGGATTCAAAAGCATATGGTAAAATCCTAGTTCATGGGGGACGTAGTCTCTTTCAGGTTACTGGTCAACCCAGAGGATGCAGAGCATTCTGTCTCAGAGGCCGTATTCCTGTGGGGTCCACAGTCAAGGCTCTGGAGATACTGCTCTGCAACTTTCAAGCTGTAGGAACGTGGGCAAGTGACACAACTTTTGAATTTTGGGTTCTGCAATCACAAGTTCGGACGGCAGAACCTGCCACAGAGGGAAGTTGTGAGTATCAAATGGGCTGACGCTCTTAAAGCACTGAGGTCTGGCTCACAGTCAGTGTGCAAGAGGTAGTAGCTACTCTCATTGAGGGCTACAATAAGACAATGAAACTGGTGCTAGATGCTGTTCAGTTCAGTTCAGTTGCTCAGTTGTGTCTGACTCTTTGCGACCCCATGAACTGCAGCACGCCAGGCCTCCCTGTCCGTCACCAGCTCCCGGAGTTTACCCAAACCCATGTCCATCGAGTCGGTGATGCCATCCAACCATCTCATCCTCTGTCGTCCCCTTCTCCTCCTGCCCCCAATCCTTCCCAGCATTAGGGTCTTTTCCAATGAGTCAACTGTTCGCATGAGGTGGCCAAAGTATTGGAGTTTCAGCTTCAACATCAGTCCTTCCAATGAACACCTAGGACTGATCTCCTTTAGGATGGACTGGTTGGATCTCCTTGCAGTCCAAGGGACTCTCAAGAGTCTTCTCCAACACCACAGTTCAAAAGCATCAATTCTTTGGCGCTCAGCTTTCTTCACCATCCAACTCTCACATCCATACATGATCACTGGAAAAACCATAGCCTTGACTAGATGGACCTTTGTTGGCAAAGTAATGTCTCTGCTTTTAAATATGCTATCTAGGTTGGTCATAACCTTCCTTCCAAGGAGTAAGCGTCTTTTAATTTCATGGCTGCAATCAATATCAGCAGTGATTTTCAGTGCAGTTCAGTCGCTCAGTCGTGTCTGACTCTTTGCGACCCCATGAATCGCAGCACGCCAGGCCTCTCTGTCCATCACCAACTCCCGGAGTCTACCCAAACCCATGTTCATCGAGTCGGTGATGCCATCCAACAATCTCATCCTCTGTCGTCCCCTTCTCCTCCCGCCCCCAATCCTACCCAGCATTAGGGTCTTTTCCAATGAGTCAACCCTTCGCATGAGGTGGCCAAAGTATTGGAGCTTCAGCTTCAACATCAGACCTTCCAATGAACACCCAGGATTGATCTCTTTTAGGATGGATTGATTGGATCTCCTTGCAGTTCAAGGGACTCTCAAGAGTCTTCTCCAACACCACAGTTCAAAAGCATCAATTCTGCGGCGCTCAGCTTTCTTCACCGTCCAACTCTCACATCCATACATGACCACTGGAAAAACCACAGCCTTGACTAGACGGACTTTTGTTGGCAAAGTAATGTCTCTGCTTTTAAACATGCTATCTAGGTTGGCCATAACCTTCCTTCCAAGGAGTAAGCGTCTTTTAATTTCATGGCTGCAGTCACCATCAGCAGTGATTCTGGAGCCCAAAAAAGTAAAGTCTGACACTGTTTCCACTGTTTCCCCATCTATTTCCCAAGAAGTGATGGGACCAGATGCCATGATCTTAGTTTTCTGAATGTTGAGCTTTAAGCCAACTTTTTCACTCTCCTCCTTCACTTTCATCGAGAGGCTCTTAAGTTCTTCTTCACTTTCTGCCATAAGGGTGGTGTCATCTGCATATCTGAGGTTATCGATATTTCTCCCAGCAATCTTGATTCCAGCTTGTGCTTCTTCCAGCTCAGCATTTCTCATGATGTACTCTGCATATAAGTTAAATAAGCAGGGTGACAATATACAGCCTTGACGTACTCCTTTTCCTATTTGGAACCAGTCTGTTGTTCCATGTCCATTTCTAACTGTTGCTTCCTGACCTGCATACAGGTTTCTCAAGAGACAGGTCAGATGGTCTAGTATTCCCATCTCTTTCAGAATTTTCCACAGTTTATTGTGATCCACACAGTCAAAGGCTTTGGCATAGTCAATAAAGCAGAAATAGATGTTTTTCTGGAACTCTCTTGCTTTTTCGATGATCCAGCGGATGTTGGCAATTTGATCTCTGGTTGCTCTGCCTTTTCTAAAACCAACTTGAACATCTAGAAGTTCACGGTTCATGTATTGCTGAAGCCTGGCTTGGAGAATTTTGAGCATTACTTTACTAGCGCATGAGATGAGTGCAATTGTGCGGTAGTTCGAGCATTCTTTAGCATTGCCTTTCTTTGGGATTGGAATGAAAACTGACCTTTTCCAGTCCTGTGGCCACTGCTGAGTCCTCCATATTTGCTGGCATATCGAGTGCAGCACTTTCACAGCATCATCTTTCAGGATTTGAAACAGCTCAACTGGAATTCCATCACCTCCACTAGCTTTGTTCGTAGTGATGCTTTCTAAGGCCCACTTGACTTCCCATTCCAGGATATCTGGCTCTAGGTGAGTGATCACACCATCGTGATTATCTGGGTCGTGAAGATCTTTTTTGCACAGTTCTTCTGTGTATTCTTGCCATCTCTTCAAAATATCTTCTGCTTCTGTTAGGTCCCTACCGTTTCTGTCCTTTATTGTGCCCATCTTTGCATGAAATGTTCCCTTGGTATCTCTAATTTTCTTGAAGAGATCTCTACTCTTTCCCAATCTGTTGTTTTCCTCTATTTCTTTGCATTGATTGCTGAGCAAGGCTTTCTTATCTCTCCTTGCTATTCTTTGGAACTCTGTATTCAGATGGGAATATCTTTCCTTTTCTCCTTTGCTTTTTGCTTCTCTTCTTTTCCCAGGAAGATTCAATTTTGCTGCCCTTCTTTTTCATTTTTTGTTTGTTTTTAAGACAATATGGACATATCTCTCACATGGACACTTAAACTGCAAACTTTACATGCTCTTCTGTGTATTTCCACTCTAGCTTTTTACAAGGGCCAAAAAATAGAAATAATGTGATTGATGAATAAGAGGAGAAACAGAGAGCTAACAGAACAAAACATAAGAACACAGTCAGTTACAGAATGAGATGGCTTATCTGTGTACCTGAATTGGCTGTTGACACTAATTTGCTAAGACTTAATCATGAGAGTACTTAAGTGCCAATTTAAAAAGCACTTAGGTACTTGTGAATTGAGATAGCTGTCAAGTTAACAGCATAGTCTTTAAGGGCCCCCAAGTTCACATTCCCAGTCCTCCAGGAGTAACCAAGCACATTATGCTGTCATTGGGAAGGTATGTATCTCTAATAACAACAGCAGTCATAACAAGGTTTTTTCCTCCCTACAGGACCTAACATACCATATTTGTTGATGCAGTAATTTATTTAGGAAGAATTTAAACCCACAATCCTTGTGTGGGATCCCTTTCATCAAATTTCAGACCCTGACTATGTACCCTGGGATTGCAGCTAATAAGGGTGAGGGCCAACCTTGTTATGCAATTGCGTGCTGAGGAATTTATTGTGTATAAATTGAATAAATATCAGTGTTTCTGTTTTCCTCCAAATAATTCTGGCTGATTATTCATTAAACAACATTTTGCTTTTTTCTTATTTTGTCTAATCCTTTGGCTCTTCTGAAATCACTTAAAATTCTATTTAAATATGCTATTGAATAACTGCTGAGAAAAATATTTTCAAATAGTTTCAGGGTCTTTCTTTGATCCTAAAAACTAAGCAGTAAGATTTATTTGCCTTGCATAATTTTGTAAGTTTATTATTATTAATAAATAAGTTTATTATTATTCATAAACAATAAACTTTTACAATCATTATCCTAAGCTGTGCACTGTTTTTTGATCCCCATACCAAAAGAAGAGCATCACCGACACAATGGACACAAATTTGAGCAAAATGAGAGACAGTGGAGGACAGAAGAACCTGGCAGGCTACAGTCCACGGGGTCGCAAAGAGCCGGACATGACTTAGCGACTGAACAACCAAAACCAAAAGAATCTTTCTGAAAACATCTTAAAATCAGAACGTTACTGAGGAGTAAACACAATCTTACATGAAACTCACTACTTAACTGACTTTAAGACAAAAACAAGAAACAGAAGGCAAAGTAGTTCTCCAAGAACTAGACAATGGAAACTTCTGAAAGACTGGGTGAAGGGACACAAGTGCTGGGGCACAAGACAGACAAAAAGGAACCGAGACCTGCAAAGCCTAACAGCTAGGAATAAAGATGCCAAGTCTGGTGGAGGAGACGACCTGGACGTGAGGTCTGAGAAGCAAATCGAGGATGAGTCTCAAAGGTGTCCTTCCCCCAAGGTCCTCAGATTCCGGAGATCACATGGAATACACCTGGAGGAGCTGTCAAACTGCAAATGACTTCCTCCCCGTCAACTGACTTCCAGGTCTCCAACATAGGGCCAAAAGCCAGAGATGGAGAGAGGAATAAGGGAACTAGAAACAGGGGTATGAGGAGACTGAGATGACCTCTGGGAGCAAGGAAAATAGACACACACACAAATGTAGCTGAATCTGACAGACTTCAGTTGACCCCAGCTCAGCCACATGTTGGCAACTGACCTTGGAAGAATTTACCTAAGTCTCTCCAAAACCTAATTTCCTCATCTCTAAAATGGGATCATAAGGCCTACAGCACAGTGGTGATGTGAGGTTTAATGACATCAGGTACACATAAAAAGCAATTATCCCACAGCATCTGAATGTAGACATTCTTTTTTTTTTTCCTGGTTTAATTTAAAACAGGCTAAACAGTTTCTTTGAAGTTTACTAGGAGATGTCCTTTATTTATCTTTGTGTCCAGTGTGGTATCTGGATTATGGAAGGTGGTTAGTACATTTTTTGGAATTAATGGCTGGCTCAAACTGTCACTCTTTTCTCAAATAGTGGAAGATAAGATTACAACCTGACCCAAATGTTGCAGAGACCGAATTCTAAGTGATCAAACATCTCCTTCCTACCCAAACATCTACATAAGAATAAATCAGTTTTCTCATATATACTTTTTCCTTTTTTTTCTTCTTCTATTCACCACCTGCTTCCCTTCTTTGCTTACCAGGATGGCATTGCTAATGACTGCAAAAGATGAATGCAAAATGATATGCCTTCTTTACTTTTAGAAATGAAGCCCTATATTTTTTTTACAAGTTTTTTTTTTTAGTCTTATTTTCAATCTATGATTCAAGACTCCTGAAGTTAAAAGGTTAGTGCTTATTGGGTTATATATTTATGCTTTTTAAAATTAAAAAAAAAATTAATTATCATGCATACATATATACCTAAACATTGCAAATCAACAACAGATTGTCCCTAATTCTTAGGAATCTGTGCCAGCAAGGCATCCTTCCTTGTAAAGCTGACTGTACACCATCATGCATACTATTGTGCACTCCATTTTCCAGCACTGAAATGCTGCCTTTAGGGGATAGGAGGAGTATATTGCGGGGGGGGTGGGGTGGGGGGGGTGATTTCCATAAAATTGGTCATCTGGAAGCTATAAAGTTTTGGAGTGTGGCAGCTGCATTGTAAGTAGAGTAATGGTGAGGGAATTGGTGATGTCAATAGAACCAGAATCCTCCAGTTTAAATTTTTATATGACTTTTAAGATCTTTAATAACTCCAACCCCTCAGAGGTTAATGAAGCTAGTCAGGCAAACTCTGAAGACTGCGTTGATTAAAATTGAGGTAGAAGCAAAAGCCTTCTCCATAGAGGACTCAGTCTACTTGACTGAATTTCTGAAAAAAACTGGTCATTTCCTTAACAGCTGTTTTTAAAAATTCTAGAAGGATCCATCTTCTACAAGAATTAATTTCTGACCCACTTTAGTTCATTTCACTATGCAAACATGTTTCTTAGTGATGGATACTCTCTCTGAGATCTATCAGTTTACATATTCAATCTCTTGTATTAACAGATATGGACTGGGGATTAAGACTGACTTGAATAAATGTGCAAAGAATCTTCCCAGGATGGTGAAAATGGCCTGGCTTAGGGGCTGAGATGGAAAGATGAGTTCAGGATATCTCAGGCGCCTCTTCACTAAAAAGGAAGAGAGGTCATGAATGTAGGTAACCAAGACATAAGTGAAAGCCTGAGAGGAATTGCAAAGCCACAGCCACCATATTAGAAACAATGGACACTCAGAGGGAGGACTCTGGGCAGTGAAAACTGCCTTTGATGGTTCTAGGTCTTTCTTCTAGCTGCCAGGACTCTTGGGCTTATAGAAGCATTACAAATTGAACAATCTATGCTTTGAGTATGGGCCTTATTTCCAATTTCATTTCCTTGTTTTGACCTTTAGATGTTAATTACGCTTGTGGTGAACTGAATTCAAATGCATATATTCTTCGAGTGTAAAGTATTCAGCTAAGCATTATCTGTAGTGGTAAAATAAAGACCACACTGCTCTCATTGTAAATTTGCAGCATCTCCCCCAAATGATTAGTCTGGGCTGTATCATAAAATCATCTGCAACTAACAGCAGGAAGCAGACATTACACCGGAGGAAATAAAACACAAGCAAGCACACAATGGTGGAAGCTGATCTGACACGAGACATTCACCAGGGGCTCACCAGGATCCACAAGGTTTACCTTCGCATACGGGGCAGCACTCCCCAGGCACTTTGACAGGGTTCATGCAGCTCTGTCCACAGGCTGTCGCCACGCAGTGGGGCTCCCCATTGATGCACTGGCAGAACGTGCAGTCATCTTCCCGCCACCGGTCCCCGTGGGCGTGGATCTGGCCATTGGCATAGCAGCCAGCGGGATTGTTCAAAGGATACACGGGATCTAAATTAAAACGTGAGTTCCAAGTAAGAACGAGGGCATTCTACATGTTATTTCTGCCTGCACCTAGAGATTCCCCACCCCCCCCCCCCGCCAGGTTCTCCTCATCAGCAGTTCTTTTCCAGCTGCGCTCAGCAGAAGCTTGGGGCTGCAGGAGGTGTCTCTAGGGGCACATGCAAAGGCAGCCATCATGTAGAATTTATGCCCACCCATCCTGACCTGGCTCACAGGGAAGCGGACCTGAGGCATACAAGCCAGTGTGCAGGTGTTACTGTTTCATAGAGGTGCAAAACTTTGTGGATAGAGCTGTGGGGTGGTAATCAGCAAAAAAAAAAAAAAGGCAGATCCATTTTAGGCTCTGCAGATGCCTTCTGAGTTGTCAATTTACAAGTTTATTATACCTCAATTTCAGCCCCCTGTAAAGTAGAAAGAATAACACCCCATCTACCTTACAGTGAGCCTGCTATTTCTAGGGCTAACTGGAGTCTATCTCATGGCGCCTGGAGGTCCCTGAGATAACAGTGAGGCGTAGGCAGGCCCCTGAGGAGCTTATTCAGGACAGGGCAGATAGACCTTGTCTAAATCATAGGCACTGCTTGCGCCCTGGAGGGAATGCCGTGAACCTACACAGCTTTTTCTCCACCTGAGCTAAGCGGTCAAGCAGCAACTGAGGCTGGGGGACGTAGTTAACCAAGGCTACTGTGAAAGAGTTTTCTGAGGTTGTTGATAAGCACATAAATACAAAATCCCCCAATATCCTTATACATCAAAGTAACTAGATAAATCACTCTATGTTCTTTTTTCAGACACATAAAATCTGGCCTCAAGAGAAGCAAGTGCTGCTGTGCTGGGAGGAAAGTCCAGGCAGTTTTGAGTTTGGTCCTCTTTCTTTCGAAGAGGAAGAAAGTTAAGTTTAGTTACAAGAGAGTCGGAAGGCCAGAACTGAAGGCCGTGCAGTCACAGCTTCAGAAAGGCAGTCTGTCAGCCACGAGGCAGCCAAGAGACCTGAGTTAGATAAGGCTTTATAAAATTTCTTTATAAAAAAATATTACACTGCATACTTCATTTCTACTTTGAGCCTGAATCTGAATTCCGTGAAGTGAGACATAACTGGATCCGTGGCCAGACAACTCGTTATAATTATTACACAGAGGTTCACATCTATGCTTTTATACCATCAACTGTCACCAATTTCAGGGGCTATTATACACTGGCGGGAGTGAGGGTACAAAACAATTGGGAAGGTTAAAAGCTTGATGTGACTTTCTTAAATCCCCTGTGATACCTAAAAAGTGAACCACCTTTCTCCTGTGTTAGCAAAAATAATTTCTAACAGGTGAGTGGGCCTCCCTGTTAGGAATGTAGAATTGTTCACTGTTAGGAATGTACAATAGTTTGTATAATCTAAGCAATTTCAGATCTTCAGATTCTGTGGTAAATAAAGCTCAAATACTGAAAAGAAATGGGAGAGCAAGTTATAGGACATGACATGAAGTTCTGTCCTCTCATTTCACGTGTGGAGGTTAAGGGTGGCATGAGCGTCAGACGTGAGGTGGACATGCCTGACTCTAGACTGGAGGTCTGTGGCCCAGGCAGAGAAGAAATGCTCACAAGACCCTCCTTTCTGGGGAAACTGTCGTGTGGTTAGACCAGAGACATAGTTGGGCACTGTTCCTGGCTTTACCGGAAACTCAAGAGAGAAGTGACTACTTTTCTGACTATCCTTATCCTTAAAATGTGTGGGATGTAGCATGTGATATTCAGTTATCATTCTGAAATGTCTATTATTTCTGGAAAGCAGAGACAGGAGGGTCAAGCCTATTGGAGGAACATGGACCTATTATTTCTCAGAGGGAAAAAAGGAATAAAAAAAAAAAAAGCAGACCATGGGGATCCTTCTGCCCAGGGCTACACTGGACACTTGTCTGGGCCTTGACCTGGTGCCACACCACGGCCCCACTCTCACCAGCACACACGTGCAAAGGTCTAGGAGCCCTGCTCTCACCTGGAGGGGCATGGGTATCAGAAAGGAGGCAGGGTCGGGTCCTCTCTGAGCAGACTGGTTGAGGCTGTCAGTCACTAGGGCTGTCCTGTCCTCCTGCCCCCACCCACTCTGAGGGGAGCAGAGTGGGTGGAATTCTACTGTCAAGATGAAGAGAAAGTCCCAGGACTTGCCAAGAAACTGCTGGAACTGCAGAGGAGGAACAGAGAGTGCCTCCGGGAGACCTCGTGTCGACCTGTGGAAACACAACCGCTGTCTACACCCAGGGGATAATTTCCCTCAGGGAAGTGTTTCCACATTGTCTACCTGGCATTATCTAAAAGGTAAAACATGTGACAAAAAACGGGGAATTCTTCAATCTTCTTCTATTTTTGAGTGAGACTGAATTACGTCAGTTTTGATGTTAACACTTTAAACCATGTCTATGCTTTGTTTAGTCACTCAGTCATGTCTGACTCTGTGACACCACGGACTGTAGCCCACCAGGCTCCTCTGTCCACAGAATTCTCCAGGCAAGAATACTGGAGTGAGTTGCCATGCCCTCCTCCAGGGGATCTTCTCAACCCAGGGACTGAACCCACGTCTCCTCAGTCTCTGTATCGGTAGGCAGATTCTTTACCACTGAGCCAGCCGGGAAGCCTATTCTTATTATTCCCTAATTGGCAGCTTTCCTTACCCTCACACACAGGGCAGCACTCCCCTTCGGGCATGTAGTATCTCTCACAGCTCAGCTCACCACACTGGGCAGTGAAGCAGATGGAAACACCCCCCTGGCATCGACAGAATCGACAGTTGTCCATTCGAAACATGTCTCCATCGCTGTACTCCATGTTGTTGAACACGCAGGCTGGCTTTGTTTCTAAAGGAGTTAAGACAAACAAAGCATATTCAGAGTCATTTCTGAGTGGTGTCCTTTCATGTTTTTCAAACAGCCTCTAGAAAATACTGCACAAGGTTAAAATTTAATGGAACTTTACTAAACTCAATATAATTTTTTACAACAGAAGCAATAAAGCTATGTAAAGTACAATAAAATAAACAAAACACATCATTATTCTCATTATAACAAGGAACCAAAATTCCCCTTAGTAAAATCTATACTGGCTTCTCCTTATCCCAAATAAAAGTAATCATTTGACCATGAAACTGACATTTGTGATATGGGCTTTAAAAAGATTTAGTTTTATCAAACAAAATGTTTGTTTTGCTAAATCGCTGTCATCTCAAGTAGACGATCCTGAATCCACATTAGGTTTTGTTCTGCCTCAAAAAATTTATTTAAGCCTCTTAGGTTATGTTTCTGTTTCTCTAGTGTTTTCTCTGAAATTCTTTTTTCTATTTAGTTAATAATCTATAATTATAATAGTGCTTGGCCTTTAAAAAAACACTTTCTACATACATTACTTCACTTAATCCCCAAAACAAAGGTCTGATGTATAAATACTTATCCTGAGTGTAGAAGCAAGGAAATCCTAGGTAATTTGTGCAAAGTTACACATTTAGCAAATGATAGAAGCCAAAACAGTAGCTCTTCAACTAAAACCTTGTACTCCTCCCACTGTGTTTCAAGACTATGTTTTCTGCTAAGGACTCAAAACTCTGCATTTAGAATGATAATGATACCAATGGTTTAAAATTTTTCTCTGCATGAAAACACTCTCCCTTAAATCCATTCCTTAACTCTAATTTTGGCTGACTTAAAAGAACTCCCTCCAGATAAAGACATCACAAGAAAAGGAAAACTACAGATCTACAGCTTTTATAGACATAAACATAAAAATACTCAAAAAAGTACTACCAGACTGAATCCAGCAGCATATAAAAAATATCATATACCAAGTGAGATTTATCCCAAGGATGCAAGGTTGGTTTAACATCCAAAAATCAATTAATGTAATTAATTGACTGTAATGTAATGTAATGTCTATAGAATAAAGGACAAGACCATAGGATCATCTCAACAGACACAGAGAAAACATCTGACAGAATTCAACACCCTTTCATGATAAAAACATTCAACAACTTAGCAGTAGAGGTGTTAAACAGCAACTTGATAAACGGCATCTATGATGTTAGCACATCATATTTAATAGTGAAAGCTGAATGCTTTTCCCCTTAGCTCAGGATTAAGACAATGATGTCCACTCTAACCACTTTTGATTCAACTTTGTACTGGAGGCTCCAGTCAGGGTAATTAGGCAAGAAATTTACATAAAAAGCACCCATATTAGAAAGCAGGAAAACTCTAATTGCCAACAACATGATTTTGAATCTAAAAAGAAGAATCTAATAAAAAACTATTAGAACAAAAAGTTTAGCAAGATTTCAGGGTAAAACTGCAACTCCAGTAAACTGTATATCTACACACTAGCAATAAACGATCTGAAAATAAAGTTAAAAAATTCCATTCACAGTAGCATCAAAAAGAATAAAATATTTAATAATAAGTCTAAACATTAAGTATAAAACTTGTACTCTGAACACTAAAACATTGTTCAAAGAAGATATAGAAGCCCTAAGTAAATGAAAATATATTCCATGTTCATGAACTGAAAGATAATACTGGCAAGATGAAAACATTCCCCCAACTGATCTACACATTCATTCAATCTCTATCAAAATTCTAGTTTTTCCTTTTGTAAAAACTGACAAGTGAATCCTAAAATCAGTGAGAAATTCAAGGAACCCAGAATTGCCAAGACAAACTTGAAAAGAACAAAGCTAGAGGATTCACACTTTCTGATTTTAAGACATACTACAATGCCACAGTATCAAGACAATGTAGTACTTGACATCAGGATAAATGCATAGTTCAAAGGAATTGATTAAGAGTTTAGAAATAAACTCTCATACTTAGTGACCTTTAACAAGGGTGCAATCTGACATTTGACATATATAAGAACTTGTATCCAGAAAGAACAATAAAAATAACCCAACTGAAAAATGAGCAAATATTTGAACAGAAATTTATCCAAATAAGATACAGAAATGACCAATAAGCACTAAAAAGATGCTTAACATTATTACTTATTAAGGGAATACAAATCAAAGCCACAATGAGACATCAATTCATATCCTAGGATGGCTAAGATGAAAAAGATATAGATAATAACAAATGTTGATAAGGATGTGGAGACATGGAAACTCATACATCTTGGTGAATGCAGTTGTTCTGAAAAAACTGTTTGGCAATTTCTCAAAATATGAAACAGAATTACCAGAGGATCCAGCAATTCTACTTTTAGATACACATCCAGGAAAAATGGAAACATCTACCCACATAAAACCTTGTACACAAATGTTTACAGCAATGCTATTCACAGTAGCCAAAAAATGGAAACAGTCTAAACACCAACTGATGTACAATACACAAAATGTGGTATATCCATGTAATAGAATATTGCTTGGCCATAAAAAGGAATGAAGTTCTGATATATACTACAACATAAATGAACCTGGGGAACATTATGCTAAGCAAAAGAAGCCACTCAAAATATACCACATGTTGTATAGGATTTTATTTATGTGAAAGGCCCATGATAGGCACATCTACAGAGACAGAAAGTAGATTAGTGGTTTCCTAGTGCTGGAAAGTCTGGGGGACATAGGGGGTGACTTAAAGAGCTTGGGAATTCTGGGGGGAATGATGACAGTGTTCTAAAATTGTGATGACAATCACACAACTCTGTGAATACATTAAAAATCATGAAATTGTGCAACTTCACTTGGTGAATTGCATGGTATGTGTCTCTGTAAAGCTGGGAAAATAAAAGTAATTCCAAGGCAAAAAAAAAAAAAAAAGCTCTCCTGAGCTAATGCAACCTATTTAATAAGGTAGGAAAAACTGGATTATGACATACATAAGTCATGGGCTTCTCTGTCCTAACATCATTTCTCCATAAGTCACCTTGCATGTTCGAAATACGTGAGACTTCCACTGCATTTTGAGTATATTTACATTTGTTTTGTACTTGGACAAACTAGTGTTTTCTAATTTGACTTTATAACAATGCTGTTGAGAATAGAGAACAAGTATTAACATCTACTTCTTCAATGAGGAAAATGAAATTTAAAGCGATCAGGCAGCTTGCCTAAAGTCACATCATTAGTGTGAGATGATCGGTGTGCATGCAGTTTCACAAAGGCAGTAAATGTGCGTGTCTGAACCTCTTCCCTAGTACTGGCTGGATATACTATTTTTTTTCCCCCAGAAAACTCATGTCAGAAAGAATCATCTCATTACAGCTCAGAAGTCTATATGCTTTTATCTAACACACTAAATTGAGCTGGGATTGGAAGGAACTGGGCAGTTAGACCCCAAGTTCGAAAGTGCAGGAAATGAAGCACTTTTCACCAATCAAATTTGCATGCTGTGGAAGGAGGGAAAATACTGCATTCTATCAAAATACTGAGCTTCCGTTCAAACTGAAGAACATTTTTTCAGAAACCAATCAGTATTAATTACCTATCTGCCTTCATCAACCACAATGACCATCTGGGTGAAGCCACAAATCTCAGTTTGAGATTTGAAGAAGTGAGGAGGAAAGGTTGCGGTTATGAACAAAGTGGCTCCAGATGAACTCGCTTTTATGGTGGGTTGGGCAGAAGCTTGAGTGGGAGGAGACGAGATTGACAAGAAGGCTGGGGCAGTTACGTTTCACTAGCATAGGCAGAGAGCAAGGGAGTGGAACTGAGAGAGATGGTGAGTCCCAGAAAACACAGCCTTGAAAACACAATCGATTCTTTAGGATTAAAAAAAAAACAAAAAACACATGATATAATGAAATCCCTGTTTGATGCTGAGACAAATTTAGAGAAGTTCTTCAGAAAAGTGCATGATAAAAATGGCTGGAAGTATTCTTTGAGGAGCAATGACCAATTACTTCTTCACCTGCTGGGGATAGAGATGAATCTCAGAACCATAGGGAGGGTACCACTACCTCTGTAAGAGGACATTTTCCATGGATGGAGAAAAGGATAATATTACAAATAGAATAACTTACTATGCAACTTGTACTTCTCAATGCATAAAAGTACATATGCACTGAGATGCACAGAAGTGTCTTTTTAAAGATTTTTGCATGTTTTTTGTGTCTTCCCAACTAAATTTTATCTTTCTCAGTTCTGGAATCTTCTCTTCCCTCTTAATATATTCCAGAACTCCTGAAAAAGAATTTTATAGTATAGATTGCTAGTAAGTTCTACTGCCTTGCCAAATCACGCTGATTGGCAGATGGTGATAGATATATAATTTTAGCAAAGGAAAAGACTAAAATGTAGAACTTCACATCAACTGTGAAAATGGAGAGAAAAAGTCCAAGTAAGTATACTTCTGTTGCTTTTTCTCTTTAATATCTCAGTGAAAAATGGCTGATGTCTTGCCTCTGGTCTCCCTTTTCTGGGGGTGAGTGGTACAGGAAGAAAGTGAGCAGACTTAATAAGTCAAAAAAGAGATAACTGCATGACAAATGAGAAATGTCTGAAAATTTCTCCATAAACCAACAACAAACTGATGGAATCACAAAGACAGGGTACATGAGCTTCTAGATATGTGAAGGAAGAAACCACCTTTTCTATGTGGGGGAAGCCAGGCGTGTGTGCTGGAGCATACCGGATAGAGGGTACTTCAGGATAAGAGAAGGGGAACAGTACTTAAAACATAGGACTGCAAAACACTGTATCACTCTTAAGCAAAATTAGCTTGGTAAGGCCCCCAGAACACAATGGATGCTCAATAAATGCATACTGCATGGGATATTCCTTTCAAAGTGCCATATTCTCTCCATTACTGTAGAAGGAGACCTTAGATCCCTAGAAACATTATTGAGCATCACTGCTGTACAATGGGTTCTCAACAGATGTTTTCATACTAACTTTTTATTAACAAACTGGAGGTCTGAGTTTTTTCTTTTCTTAAAGATTTATTTATTTTTTTGGCTGTGGTGGATCTTCATTGCTGCGCACTGGCTTTCTCTAGTTGCAGCGAGTGGGGGCTACTCTCTAATTGCAGTGGTGAGGCCTCTCACTGCGGTGGCCTCTCTTGTTGCAGAGCAAAGGCTCTAGGGCACTCGGGCTTCAGGAGCTGTGGCTCCTGGCTCTAGAGCACAGGCTCAGTAGCTGTGGTGCACAGGCTTAGTGGCTCCGAGGCATGTGGAATCTTCCTGGAGCAGGGTTTGAATCCATGTCCCCTGCATTGGCAGGCGGATTCTTAACCACTGGACCACAAGGGAAACCCAAGGTCTGAGTTTTCTAGGCCCAAATTTTACACAAGGAGAAGCTGACTTTGGGTCTGGCTCTCCTGTGATCGATCGATTTTACATGTTAGTGTCTGACGCTGGAAGAGTCAGTGGCTACAACACTCAATGGCTATGACACTCAAATCATGATGTTCCAGTTTGGATTTCTGTGCATTTTTTTATGTTGGAGACCTGATCATATCTAAGCAACCAAATGATCACTTCCATACTCTGAGCATGGATGACTTCCCTATTCAAACCCAAATGCCTCTAGAAACGAGTGAGCTGGGCCAGTGTAAGGCAGGAAGATGTACTGCTACCAAATGGACGAGGACACATGTCCATCTAAAGTAGAGGCCGTCACTCAACCTCCGATGACGGATGAAAAAACTTGCTTTTGGGCCAGAGCAGACACAGAACCATTTCCTGAAGAAGATGTGGGATTATTCAACACTGCTGTGGAGGTCATCCTTCTAGGTGATGATACTGATGTCTCGTAAGTTCACACGAAAGGAGCACAAGCTTACCACCTGGTCATTTGGTTTCTAAACAACAGGGTTCTCCTTCAACTGATACCATGCGGGTCCTCCTTTCAGCCCTCAGTCACAGACTGTCACCATCTGATGGGCAACTCAGCCATCGTCCCACCAGTATAAAACCAAACCCAGCAGAAAAGAGGAGTAATGTTTATGGAGAACCTTCTTTCCATCTATTCATCTAGGCCAATGTTTTCAAAACTCAGGAGTTCTTGAATTCTCTGTTTTTAATCTCCTGTTTTCACTATAATGCTTATCTTAAAAAAAAATAATGTAAGCATATGGATCATCTGGATGGCAGCTAGGGAACTGAGTGTTGGCGGGTAATCTCCGTTTCTTCACATGGGGTTAGACAGCAACCCACTGTCTCCTGAAACGGGGTTCCCAGATCTACTCCAATACCTTTCTACACGTTGTTGGGGGATGGTGGTGGTGGGGGCCAGGGGGTTGGGCAGCATTCTCAAAATCAAGAAACAGATCTTCAGGCATCCGGGTTCCAGATGGGTGTTCAACTCACCCCTGAGAACTGCTTTCACGGAGGTGTATTTTAATATTTTGCTTTTACTTTTTATTGAGAAGAGCAGCCAGAGGAAACTGGGAGTAAAGCAACTGAGGACACAATTTACTGCGTCATCCAGCACTCTCTTTTCACAAGTTTCTGTATGAGGAGAATGCTGCCCTGTCTGGCAGGTTTCTTGTCTCTAAAAATATGAACTGTGGGTCCGATTCTATCTCCCTTTCCACTTTGATGGCCAGGATGCCGGGGGCCTAACCTGACATTTAACTCCAGCAATTACACAGAGATGGTATGGCCTGCACACCTGTGGGCACTTCCTTTTTGCTTTTCAACTTTTACATACAACTCTACAGTCTGACTCTCTTTTCTCATTAATATTTTACCACTATTTTATTGTGTCTGCTCTTAGTGTAAAATTGCCTCAAATCCTTTGTGGATAAGTAAGGCTTTATATATATATACACATATAAGGCTTTTAAAAATTTGTATACATAAAATAGACCCCTGCTCTTCTGGGCAGTGATAATGAATTTTTGATAGGTAATATCCTCTAATGGGGATCTTATGACAATAGTAAGATTTCCCCAGGGCACTGGGTGCCAAACAATCAAATATACATACACACATACAAATATGTGTATGGAAGGGAAGTGTGTGTATGTATGCCAAAAAAAGTGAAATACAGACTTTGAGATAGAATTCCATAAATATTATCCTGTGGAATTTTAAATCTTCAGAGTATTGTAGTTTCTAGTCTCACCTAAAATTAATGACTAATACAGTAATAGACAAACAGCAGGACAAGAAGTAAAGCAAAGATCACCCAACTAATTTATGGTGGCAAGAAAGAGGCAAACACCAGAAATCCTGTTACTGCTTTGTCGTCTCAACATTTTCTCACAGTAGAAGGCCTGTTCCTGAAGTCAGGGCTCTATAAATGGGAGCAGGCCCTGGAGATTTATTCAAGGCCACTGAGGTCAAGCAGGGGCAGTAATCAGCTGCCCAAACTGCATCACACTGGGGTGAGATGTAAAGTGAATGTCCTGATGAGAAGGTCTGACACTTGGGTTTCTATAATTAAGAAGCAAAGAAAGAAGAAAGATATTCCACTTTCTCACCCAGCAGATACAACAGCAAGTTGTATTACTAGAGGTGTTATTTCCAGGGTATAAGAGACTTCAGATTAAAGTATGGGGCAGTAAAAGATAGTGGACTCTCACAAAGTAACTCCTTTATGGGCTGACAAATAACAGCCACTCTAGAGGGATCTAAGATGATATGAATCAGATCACGTGCTTGCTCACCCAGCCATGCGTCAGAACCTAGGTGCCCCGCGAGAAGCAGGCGATGTGCTAATGTCACAGACACAAGGATAGATTCCCTGTTTTCTGGCAGTTCAGATTCTAGGGTGAGAGAGAGACACGTAGAGGGGTTAGTACTAGAAGGAAGCACATCTGAGATGCTGGGAGTCCAGGACAAGGACCAACTATTTCGGCCCCAATGGTACGAGTTAAATATTCACAGAATATCACTTACAGTCAATTAGCTTCAGCAGGAAGTACCAGAGGCTTGGCCATTTGCTGGTGGTGAACAGACATTACTACCGGCTGGATGATAATGCAGGTGGGGAGAAGCACCGAGAAGAGATTTCTGTGCATGGAGCCTGCCCTGTACCTCTCCCTGCGTGCTTGAAATCAAGAAGCAACGTCCTGCAATGTCCAGGACAGTGAACAGGAAGGAGGCACACAGAATCATAGAGACTATTTGCTCTTGAAGCACAATTTCTAGTGCTTCACATACGAAACCTCACTTCATTTACTGTTATTCTCTCCATTTGACAGATGTGGCAACTGAGGCTCAGGGAGACCAAAGGGATGACCAAAGCTATACAGCTACTAAGTGGAGGAACTGATTTTCAAACATTCAGTTCCAGTCTATGTTCTCTTTTAACCACAAAGCCATACTGCCAGTGCTTCTTCAAAGCGGGGGGAAAAAAAACAAAACAAAACATGTAGCCTCTGGCCTAAAAACTACCCGACTCAGTGAAACAAGTCTGGACTTTTCATATAACCCTATCTTGTGGGGGTGGGGCAGCTTGGGAGAAGGGCAGAAAATCTTCTGAACCCTGATTTCTTATAGGCAGCAGTTAAAATGGACGCTTCTATATGAATAATTTTGTTATATCTGTCCACATCCAAAGTCATTTTCCTTGTGTGTCTAAGTACTGACTAAATAGTGCTCTCTAAAATCACTGACATTTAAATCTCGTTTGAGTTTATTCTTTGCTTTTCTTCTGAAAATTCTGATGGAGAGGCATGATTTAGGCTCTCCTCCCTTCTAGCATCTAAATTCAATAAACACCAGGTTGTCACACACCAAACCCTCTGCTGAAAGGTGAGAGGGAGAGAGGTGGATTTTATGTGAAAGAATCCTGGGACTGAAGAATGGCTTTTTTGGTCCACAAGGTTCCAGCTTTAACGAGGCCAATACTACTGACTAGCGACTGGCCAGAGGTGTTTCCTCTAAGCAGAAAAAGGATGAACTAGAGGAACATGGTCTTTTCTCTTTCAAACTGTGGTCACTCCAGTGTGGCATTAGTTACACAGACTACCTCCAAGAGCAACAGGATGAGGTCTTCTGACTGGAAGAACATGGCCACATTTTCTGTGGTCCTTTTTCTGCAATCCTAGAATTTCTCAACTACTGACACAGAGCAGAATAGGATGGCCACGTGTAGTCTGCAATGACATTTTCAAAAATGCCTTCTCTAAGAGATGGAATGAGGCTTCCCTTCCTAACTTACCCTACCGCATGGTGGGATCTTGAGCAACTATTTTGAGTTTCATCAACTCCCTGAGCATGTTGTCTGCCTTTTAAAAGACAGAAGCAGCTAGATTGGACCCTCCCTCCTCCTCCTCCTGCACAAATGTACACTCGCTGAGAACAAGAGAAACCCCACGTACCATTAACACATTCAAAGACATCACAGCACTTTCCAGGTGTCCCATCTCCACGAGAGACTATGCGGGGAGTGGATCCCACCTCACACACGGGGAAACCACATAAGCCAGAGAGACACTCGCATCTGAAACCAGAGAAAAGGGAAGGAAAACCCCGTGAATAAACAACAACATAGAAGTTGGGAGACCACAAACAAAGTGGCTGCGGCACACTCTTCACCCCTTTCCATGGCACTGTCCTGTGTATCTGGTGTCACTGGGGAACGGGGAATGGGTCCTAATGTAATTGGCATTCCAAATAACTAAGGCTCATCTCTTTAGTATACGCCCAGATATTTAACATTAACCATTTGGACAGAAAAATTCCTAAAATGCATTACTTCATTTCTTACTTAATCAGACTGGTATTGAGCATAACAGACATTTTCTTGATGACTCAGGGCCATCTTTTTATGCATACATTATCCGGTCTCTCCAGACATCAGTGATGCTTGGACGGGCTGACACAGAACAGTGCTCCTGCATTTTCTAATGATTCTATGATGCTGCTTTGCTGCTACTGACCTTTAGGTGTTTCTCAGCATGTTTCTGACTCTTCTTTCAACTAGTAGGTCATTAGTTTTTCAGCTTTTTTTTTTTTAATTAGTGTGATTGTGTCTAGTAGCACCCTCCTCTGGAGCTACATTAATTTATAATTATATAATTAAAAAAAATAGATTCTGATTGACGACCGAGGAGCTCTTTACAAATAAAAGATATAGGCTGTAGCAAATGGATTTTGAGACAGCTATCTGGATGCTGAGAGTTTTAACGTTTTAGATCTTCCAAGCTGCATGTGTACATTCCTCTGAATGCAAACTACCTCTGTTGGCTCTTGTCCTGAACTTCAATTCTCCTGCAAAACTTGCTTGACCACAGGAAAATAAGAGGCAGGTTAAAAAAAAAAAAAGGAGAAAAAGATGTTGTCAACTGCCCGATGCTGATGTTTCAGAATGAAATCGGAGGCAGGAAATGAGAAGCCCAATGCAGCAGGGCGTCAGGATGTAAATGTAACACAAGGGAGGAGCAGCCAGGCTCTGCCCCGGATTCCCCTCGCAATGGAACTGTGGGTCAGAGGTGGAGAGGATGACTAAGGGAGTTTCCAGGTTGACAGGAGTGAAGGGAAGGCCTCCTAAAAAGAGACATCCTTGCCGGAAGCATGTGGGTATTTATGTACTAGAGAGGTCAAGATTCGAGGAGGGTAACATTCCCAGGAGGGAAGAACTATTAGCACATCAATTCATTAATTCTGTTTTTTCCCTCTTCTTGTTTGATTGTTTTGTTCTCTTATTTTTCTTCAGATCTTTTCTAAAATAAAATGTCTGTCTTCCACAAGTACTTCCATAATCAGACTCAGAGACTGAATGACATTTAGTTAAGTGTAGAAGTAAAATAGAAATGAATTCAGATAAAATCTGCATCAAAGATCATTAAAGCCACTGGAAATGTGTGAGTGACCCCTCTGAGGCCTCTTCCTTGTGGGGAAATGGCTATATATGCTTTATAGTGGAGTCGAGGGTGTTAGGTAATTAAGGTTTTGCTGCAATGGTATTTCTGACTGTGATTTAGAATAAATGTTTGGCTGTTTGGTGTGAGCAGAGAGAGAAGCTCTCGATTCATAATCTGTATTCCTTCAGGACAATCACCTTCCACGGCTGAGTAAACATGAACTGAGCTTTTAGTCCCTGGAAAGGTTATGCGACAGTCTCTCATTTTTATGTGCCTGGCCACTGCAGTTTTAAACAGATGATCATATTCCTGTGACATTATAGTAACAATATATCCTTTACATTTACTGCACTTGACACTCTGTACAACTTTAACTTTTCAGAGTTCACAGACTAATGGGGAAAGAGCATTGAGGGGCCCCGCCTTGATTCCAGTATTTGGATGTAATGACAATGAAAGCATCCTACAAGAACAGCTGACCAGCCTTCCACAACTTTGGGGACTGGGTATCTTCTCTTCTACTGTTGGGTTCTAGGAAATCACTCTAAGTTAAATACCAGGGAGCATACGACCAACCAATAAATACCTCACCTCATCTGATGTCTTTTGACCTTTCAGAGATCTTTATTGAACACGCATGTGCACTTGTGTGCCAGGCTTTGTACTAGGCTGTCAGAAATCACACCAACTTGAAAAACGTAACTGAGTTCACCTTAAGTCTATTCTCCCCCCCTTGTTGTTGTTTAGCTGTTAAGTCTTATCTGACTCTTTTGTGACCCGTGGACTGTAGCCCGCCAGGCTCCTCTGTCCGTGGAATTTCCCAGATGAGAATACTGGAGTGGACTGCCGTTTCCTTCTCCAGGGGATCATCTGAACCCAGGGATTGAACCCGTGTCTCCTGCATGGCATGTGGATTCTTCACCACAGAGCCACCAGGGAAGTGTGCTTCCCCCACTTTTACATTTGACCTATCCCTACTTTTACATTTAACCTATTTCTCACTTTTTAAAATACTTCTCTCGTTTTCTTAGATACCCACATGGGTTGTTTCTGGCACGCTGCAGAAGATCTAAAACTACACGACTGCCTAGTAACCCACTGAGGAATGGAAAACCCTTCAGGCTGAGTTTTTATTTCTAAACCCTGAAGGACTGCACAATACAGAACCAAGGATTCTGACGCCCTGGCTGTGGCCAGTGGGCTTGCTCCTGCTCCCTTCCCCTTCTGGACCAGCCCTTGGGCAAGCCCTCCATAGTTACTGCCACCTTTGACTCCTTAGAACCTGAAATTAGCAGATGTTCAAGACCACTAGCACCTTAAAAAAGAAGGAACCTATGTAGGAAACCAACAGGGGAAAATCTGGGCTCACATCAGATATCTATTGAGCAAGCATCTGTTAGGTTGAGGCTTTACAAAACTGCCTTCTTTGCAGATCAAAAATAGTCAAACGGCAATTTCACACAGTTCAACAAAATACAACTCGTGTGAGTTCTCTTTTGATGGATAAAGTCTGTACTGTCCCAGGTAACAAACGAGGGTCGATCAGGAACCTTCTTCCCAAAGAAATCTATTACATTATAAGTAATGTTGAGTCCAAGGCAGCTGGACCAAAATTCTCTAGTAAGATTAGATTCTCTGGTTTACCTACACTGGAGGTGGGGAGTCTTCCCGTCCACAGATGGGAACAGTGAGGCAGGCAGCCTCATCAACTGATCGGACATCAAATAAGGTTTCCTATCCTGTTATTTATGGTGAGTCATGAGGAGGAAATGCTGAATTACAGAGCAACTGAAGCACGCAAGCGGAATCTTCCCCTTATCATCTTTTCTCTTCATTCTTATTCTTTTTTTGGTCCCTCCTCCCAATCTCCCTCTTACCCTTTACCCCAATGCCTGGGTAAAGAACAAGCAATGGAATGGGAAAACATGTGGGTTAGTGGCTGAGAAAACAGACTAACCTATAAGTAAATCGATGTCCACACTTACCCCTCACTTCTCAAACCTTCCATCCTCCAATTTCCAGGTTCCGACCTGGTCTCCCCTCACCTACTCTCCTTCTCCCAATTCATGCCACACCCGTCCTATGGTTCAGTTCCTGTACTTTGGTAGTCAAAAGGCTTCAGTTACTCTTCATTTAACTGATAAACTTGTCAGCCTAGCATTCAACACTCTCAAGTCCTCCGCATATCTTCATTCAAATACAGTACCTCTCTTCCTTCTCTTGATGCTAGCCACCTTCACCAAACCAGCCCTCCCTCTGCTGTCTCCGCACTGCCTACTCTACGCCCTGCTGAACATTCCTTATCGAGCCTTCATCTCCCGCTGTCTGTCTAGATACCATCTGTCTTTCTAGATTATTTTAGATAATAACTCCTCTCTGAAACCCTAAATACCACAGTTCTCTTAGGACACCTGGAGCAGAAGTGCTAAGTGCTTTTTAAAGAAAACCAATAAATAAAACAACAGCTTTATTGGGATACAATTCACATACTGTAAAATTCACCCCTGTAGAGTATACAATTTGATGGTATTTATATTCACAGGGTTGGGCTACCATTACCACTACCTAAATTTAGAACATTTTCATCATCTCATAAAGAAGCCCTGTACTTCCCATTTCTTTTCTCCCAGCCCCCGGCAATCACGAATCTTTATTCTTTCTCCATGGATCTTTCTATTCTGGTCAGCTCATATAAAAGGAATCATAGGCTAAGGGCTTTTTAACCTCCAACAAGAAGCAACTTGTATTTGCAATGTGCCTGCAAAATCAAGCCTTTAATGTTATCCTTGGTATTCAGATAATCATCAATCAAGGTACCACATTAATAAATGTTTGCATAATGTAATCACAGCTGCAGCCAGGTAGGTTAGTGACGCTGTCTTTTTTCCTCTCCAGCAGGTAATGGATCCAGCTTAGTGGCAAGCACAAAGATGAACAGCACTCAGAAAAATCATCTAAGCCCCTAGAGGGCACTCCCCTCCTTAGGAGGCCTGCATGGGCTGGTTCTCTGGGCTGAAAGGCAGTGCACACTCCGGCCTTCCCTTTGTGTCATTTACTTCCTGATCTACACAGACACTCGCAGGCAGGCCAGAGTCCCAGCACAACTTTCGAGGTGTTCCCAAGTCAAGTCTCTACTTATCTTCTAGCTTCCATATTCTGTGACGTGTGGAGGAGACAGCAGAATATGTCTGCACACTTGAGTGACAATGGCAATCTGTGATTCACTGAATCCTCCCTTCCCACCCCCATCACTCAGTGCCACAGCTCAGCCATCCACTCTGTCTCAAATGCCTGCCTCTCTTTTTCCCCAGGCAAATTCCATGCAGCCTTAAGGCCACCAGCTCGCTCCACAAGGCCTTCCCTCATCAAATAAGCAACCAGGATTAGTTAGTTCTCTCTCCTGGTATAGAGCTGCTCCTTGTACAAAATCAAAATCCTACTGTTTCTCCTGTGAATTCCCCTCGTGCAGGGACATGTCTTATCTGTCTTGTAATGAAAAAAATGAATGATATAAAGACATCCAAACAATAATCTAGAAAAGATTTTTTTTTCATGGCTAGTAAGTCAGAGGTTAGACCATGCGTTGTTTTTATAATTTTTATTTTTTACAAATTTTAGACACAGAGCTACTCAGTGCAGTGCTTTTCAAAACCAGTGTGTGGAGGGAAAGACTATGGAATTTGTTTAGAATGCAGATTCCAGGGTACCATTGTCAAGGACTGTTTCTTTGAGAGTCTGTCTGGGGCAGGGCTCTAGAAGCTGCCTGGATAATAAGATCTCCAGGAGATTCCACTGGGACTCTGGGGCCCACTTTCTGAACAATTTGCTCCTAAAGCTCCTAAAGGAAGTGATGCTGAAGTTGAAGCCACCTGATGCCGAAGAGCTGACTCACTGGAAAAGACCCTGATGCTGGGAAAGGTTGAAGGCAGGAGGAGAAGGGGACGATACCGGATGAGCTGGTTGGATGGCATCACTGACTCAATGGACATGAGTTTGAGCAAACTCTGGGAGATGGTGAAGGACAGGGAAGCCTGGCGTGCTGCAGTCCACACAGTGGCAAAGACTCAGACACGACCAAGTGACTGAACAACAACAAAGGTACAGTGTCTCAATAATGGAGGTTGCATTTCCCAGTGGCAAAAGCCATGTACAACTAGTTTTGTCATTCTGCTGAGTAGTATATTTTGATCAGCAGCACTTGCTCTCGATCATTTACTAAGTCTCCTTCCTGCCTGAACACAGCTAGCCTATGAGTTAAGAGATGTGGAATGAAGAAAATAATAACTGAATTCACTATCCAATACCATCACGCATCAGAAGATGGATGACTGCTAGCAAGCCACTTAAACCGTGGGATGCTAAGTTTTCTCCTTCTTAAAACAAGATGGTTGGACCTTCATGAGCTTTCTTCTAACTATAAAATCCCAGGATTCCAACACTGTCATTCCCATCACAGTCTGATCCTGGCTCATCCCTGTCTGCAGCTTCTCCTTGTCTGCACCTCATCCTTGAAGCACATCACAGTCTCTCCCTTCCCCCCTCCCTCCTCCCCCAGCACCTCAACCTTCAGGCCTGGCTCATGATGAGCCTTGTCTCTTTCTTTTTCCCCCAAGGAGAATGCAGGAAAAGGAACGATACACTCAATGCTGGCCTCTCCATATTACCAGGCATGTCTTCATAACTACATTGAAGAATCAACAGTCTGTTTCACCACAATGATGACAGAAACTGTAAAGGATGCTAAACCACAAGGAGATGGCAGAAGACGCTGTGGGGAGAAGGATCCTCTTGGTCCCTCCTTCCACCACTCAACAAAGCACCAAACTACCAGACTCCTCGTTATCCCCTAGCAGATCCTCATTCCTACCTGTTCCTGGAGGAAACACCACTTATTGAGGCCCCTGCAAACATGTCTCCCAACCCTGGATGCATTCCACATCCAAACTGAGTGCTGAGCCCTTGGCAAGGAGAAAATCACTGTCTATAAATAAAAAATGACTCTATTTAGGTGGGAGGCAGTGCTCTCTTTACACAGGAAACAAGAATAAATGTGGAATTAAAAGGGCAAAGCACATGTACTACTAGGATTCCACACACCATAAAAACAAAATAACTGTCAGTAACGGAAGTTATAATGACACATAAAACATATTCCTAGTCTATAAAAAGTAGTTCAACTTTAATTAAATCTGATCTATCTACTATCTTTCTACTGATTAAATTTCTAACCGCTTTCTAGCTATGTGTAAGTTCTGTGTATGTTTTTTTTTTTAAAGAAGACTGCAAATAAAACCTCCAAAAAGAAATGAGTTTCCCAGCTGAGGGCCTGCCTAACCTCAGAGAAAACTGCCCTCCCTATGTAAGTTTCTTACCATGTTTCTCCTGCTTCATCTGTAAGATTTACTACTAAGTAACAACCCCCACCCCACGCCATCCCCAGCCCATTCTTCCACCATCTCTTTCATTTCCTCACCCAGGAGGTTCAGCACGTGCTTTAGCTGTAGCTCTAAGCACAGGGCCTGGCTCCAAGGACCACACGCCTCCTCCCAGGGGCCTCCTCACTCCTCTTTTCACCTGTAAAACCAGAAACCCCATGTTCTGCATCACTTTCCCTTCAAAGACAACAGTAAAATCACTCTGTGCTTTTTGGTTGCTGTTGTGTTTTGCATTTTTCTGAGGGGAGCAGAGGAAGGATATGATTCAGTAAAGGGACAATATCAACGGAGGGCAAACAGAGAAAACAGTCCTCTGCATCAGTAAAGTCCACTGTAAGCCCTTAATGACACAAGCATTATGACCACCCTCTTCCTAGCCTTATCAAGGGGCCGATGATTACGGCTGGATTCTCAATGCTGGCCTGTGGCTCAAGGAACTTAACTATAGGTGCTAAGTTTGAGAGAAAAGTGGTATAAGTTGTAAGACAATAGGAGCTGTGGGCTTATGCCATTCCTAGATATCACCTTCTGGAGCCAAGCCCCACAGTAAGCAGGTGAGGTTAGGAGAAAGCCAGTGTATGTTGCACAGGTCCTCTATCCCAAGCGACTGTTTAAACAAGAAGAGAGTTGGGACTGTTCCCAAGACGATTCCTGGCTGTGGGGAACCAGAGGCATAGACACGCCACTGGGAAGCACCCCCAGGGCCCATGCCCCTGTTGAAACACGAGACCTCGGATCTGATGGGGGTCTTGAACTGAACTCAGCACAGTCCAACAACCTGATAACTACCACAACCCAGGACAAGAAGCTCTCTGCCTTTACCTCCCCAGGCCCGGGGCAAGACACTGGCGTGTGCCTCCATGGTGGGCAGGACGGCTGCAGAGAGGGGACAGGAGTGAGAGCTGCGTGGAGACCCAGGCAGGAAAGGCAGCAGGAGGGGACACCAGCACGGTGCACTCTGGGAAGGAGGAGGAGTGGGTCTGGTGGGGACAGTATGTTCTAATAAAGCAACATCAGGTGTTCCCAGTTCAGGGCTGGATTCGCCGACTGCCTTAGGAATGGATGCTTCAGGAAGTGGGAGCAACTTGCTGGTGAACATGCAGTGATCCTGGAACTCTCTGCTAAGTATGTGCATGCAGCAGGCACTCAGCTGGGTAGGCTCGGGACACACAGGCCTGGTGCTTGGTTCAAGAAGTCTGGTTTAGGGAGGTATCAGATATATATAAACAAACCAGAAGACAAGTGGATGGGGACCATCCTGTCTCCTCCATGGATCACGTGAAGAACAAACTCCAACATCAGGACTATTTGGAAATGTAGACAGACCCTCCACCGCCTGGGCTGCTGACGCTTCTGTAGGTCCTCAGAACTGCTTGCGGCCCGAGCTGGCACTGAAAGAGCTGACTCTGAACACGCGTCCCCTGGATCCCTCGGAGCTGTCGATTCCCAGACCTCTCATCCTTGTCATCGGTGTAAAGCGCAAGGTCCTCTGGTCTCCCATCCTCAAGGAAATGCACATCCTCAGAGATCAACCTGCTTCCCAGGGACTCATCCTTTCGTGCCCACTGCTCTGCCTCCCCCACCCTTTTCCTCTCCCAGAATCCAATAATCATCACAAAGTGCACCATCAAATCTGTTCTAACCCTTACCCGGCTCACCTGAAAACACTACTTCCTTAAGGTGAGACCACTGAACTTCTCCACACTCACCTTTCCCCTGGGCTTGTTCTTCAGTGACTATAGGCCAGCCCTACGCTGCTGCTTTCCTCCCTCAAGCCTCCACCCAAGCCCCCCTGGCCCTCTGGGGCTTTATCTCCTGCCCATTTCCTATAAGGGGGGGTGGAGGTTCAGAGAATGTGCTCTGACATGCAGGAATCTTAGGTGTGAATTCTGGCCACGTGGGAGCTCTATGACCTTGGGCACCCCATCAGCTCTCTCAAGCTCACTTGTTCCGCATGTAGGACAAGGATGATTCAAGCTTCCGTATCTCATGAGATTGCGACGTGGATTCAATACACTGATGTGTGAAAAGTAACCAGCACAGTTCCTGGAACATAGAAGCACTCAACACCTGTGAACTATTTCATATCACTATCATTTGGAAGCTTCCAGGTCTATGTGGAGGAAGTCTTTTCACCATCCTGACCCCCTCACTTGATCTTTTGGACTCTAGTGACCCTTGCTGCCCCTCCACTTCAGCTATCTGCTTTCACCAGCCACAGTTCTCTCAAACATCAAATCAGACTTCCTACAGTCCACAATATTGGGGGTTGATTTTGGCATTTCCAGAATAATGGTTCATTTTTCCTTCCAGTTGTCTCAGGCCCAGGCTCCCACCACACTGACTCCTCAACCTTACTGAGACTTCTACTCCCAAATGGTTCCCTTTTCTTCTAAGCCTGGGCCTCATCTGATGGTACCTCCTTCACAAAAAACAGCCCCCGAACCCATGGCATTTTACCTGAGCCACCAGCTTCATGATACCTCTAAATTCCCTGCCCCTTTAACCTCCATCCATATCTTGTCCCTTGACATCAACCCCAAGTCAGATACACCCTGAAATGGCAAATGTGACTGTCTTCTTTCAAAGGGTGGAAGGGTGTTGTGGACAACTCTAGAGGGTCTGTGCCCTCTGAGGGGGCTTCACTATTCACTCCATGCAGAAATGTATAGTCAATGTCGCTATACCTTCCAACTGCTCAAGAGACACCAGATTTTTACATGAAGCATCCCAGGTTTTAAATGTTGATGACTAATTTAAAGATGGACCAAAAAAAAAAAAAAGGGCAATGTCAAGAAAACATGTCTTGGGGTCAAATTCAGCTCCAAGGCAGCCAGCTGCAAACTGGAATTCAAACCAGTGACTTCCTTGGTGCTGATACCCAAGCTGTTGATGGCTGGTGGAGGGAAAAAAAAGAATCACACTTCTGGCAGTAGCTGTTCTGCATCTTCAACACTGGAGTCCCTCGTGTGTCTGAAGACCTCCATTCAACCCTTAGGATCATTCTTCCAACTGCAGGCACAAAGAGCCCATGCTGTGCGTACATGTGTGTATGAGCAGGGTAGTCAGAGTGGGCACAGATGGAAAGTGTTCATCCCACATGGGGAAGAGAGGGTGGAGGCAAAGACATTCCTGGAAGAGGGAAGAAACTACTCACATATACAGAGGCAAGAAAGAATAACGTGTTGAGGCTGGAGCAAATGGTTCAAGTCACCAGGAGGATATTGTATGCTGGGCTGGGGAACTGGGGGATATTGTGGGGGAAACTTGCGGGAGACATGAACTAGTGAGATAGGCCAGAGCTGGGTAACAAGGGGCCTGGTGTACCACACTAAGAAGTACCTTTAATTGAAAGCAGTAAGAAAGTAAAAAATATCTAGATCTAGCGGTGTAGTTTCGCAAAAGGGATGACTATCAAAGGAAAAAAGAAAAAACAACATGGGCATGAATTCCATTTTTCTTGAATCATCAAGTGTGCTGTGTACTCAGTAGCTCAGTTGTGTCCGACTCTTTGCAACCCCATGAACTGTAGCCCACCAGGCTCCTCTGTCTGTGGAACTGTCCAGGCAAGAATACCGGGGTAGGTTGCCATTTCTTACTTCAGGTGATCTTCCTGACCCAGGGATCGAGCCTGCATCTCTCTGCGTCTCCTGCACTGGCAGATGGATTCTTTACCACTGCACTACCTGCATGTGTGGGATTAGTGCTAATTTTTTAAAAAATAATTATTTTATTTTAATTTGAGAATAATTACAATATTGTTGTGGTTTCTGCCATATGTCGACACGAATCAGCCATGGGTGCGCATGTGTCTCCCCATCCTGAATCCCCCTCCCACCTCTCTCCCCACCCCATCACTCTGTCCCAGAGCACTGGCTTTGAGTACCCTGCTTCATGCATTGAACTTGCACTGGTCATTTATTTTCCATATGGTAATATACATGTTTCGATGCTATTCTCTCATATCATCCCACCCTTGCCTTCTCCCACATAGTCCAAAGTCTGTTCTTTACATTTGTGTCTCTTTTGCTACCTTGCATATAGGATTGTTGTTACCATCTTTCTAAATTCCATATATATGTGTTAATACATTGTATTGATGTTTTTAAGGTTGCAAGACACATTAATAATATAAAAATCGATGACCACAATAGCCTAGAATGCCATTTCCTCTTTCTCCATCTGGTGAACTCTGACTCATTCTTAAACACTGAGCTCAAAAGTCAAATCCAACAGTCAAATTCCAAATCGAAATCAGTATCTCTTTATATGCTTACTGTTTTTTGCACAATTCTACTTCTAAAGCAAGTAGCACTTTAAATTGCTCCAGTTATCTACATCTGCCTTCCCTTTAGACTGTAAGCTCCTTGACATCAGTGTCTATTTCTTATTCCTACAAGGTTAGCAAAACATCCGGCACATGATAAACACTCAAATATTTGTTTTTCACACAGATGAAAAACATGGGATTCTGATACTGAGACTTACTACAGCTTAACTACCTATAAATTTAACTAAAAGAGTATACTGAGTATTTACCTGTGATAGACAGTGATGAGATTGAGACTTACAAGGTGCATCCTTGTCTTCAAAAAAGTACACGATCTAACATCTTAGGAAGTGTCATAAGAGTCTTCAAGAATCCATGATCTAGTTAATGGAGATCAAAGTACTCCATCCTCTTACTACAAGAGCCATAGCATATAAACAAAGGCAAAATCAGGAAAGGATCATTAAAATGTACTTGTCTGTGTGACAATACATTCACAACAGACTGACTGAGCAAAAGTCTCTACCTTCAGGGTTGCAGTCAAGCAGTTAAATGTCTGCTGAGCTAATATAACCCTCAACCCTCTGCAAACCGTGTCTACACAATGATGAGTCTTATCACCTACAGCTCATGTAAAGGTGCAATGAAGAGTAAAATACAGTCCACAGTACTGGGTGTTGCTTCTGGCATTTCTAGAAGAGGGGGGTTTTTAACAGGTTAGATTTGCTTGTTAGTTTCATAAGTAACTTCACAAAACATTTCTGCACAACTGTTTGGAGCTAGGCTGAGTCATGATGATGATATCAAATGAGGGTGGGTGGGGAAAGCCCTCTGAGATTCCATATTATCCAGGCTGCGGATTCTGCTTTCCATTTTTAATGAAAGTCTTATGGAATTCAGCTGAGTGACTTTCTTTCAGTGACAGTCAGAGGGCCATGTATTTATCATCTGGTGATGGCCAGTTTCCCTCATATCAAACTGAAAGCCCCTGAGTGACAGCCTGAAGCTTTTTGTTTCAGGAGTGAAACAAGTACAAAATAAGAATAGACACTGGTCAAATGCAACACAAAAGGCATAAGACACTAGTATAGGAAGTGCAGGGTTACACATCTGAAGTGAATTATTGACAAATTAAACTATTAGGGAGATAGTTCACCTCCAATGGGCAAGGGTTTTACTTCTAGGAAAGCATATTTTCTTCATTCTGGGGACAAGTCCAATAATAACATGGAATTCCTACAATTATTTTGTTTTACAAACATCAGAGTTTAATATAGACTCTGGCTTTTTTAGTCATGAGTTGACTTGCTTCTTTGGGCCAAAAATTACTGTGACAGAGGGCAACAGAATAGAAGTTCTTTTCTTAGTTGAGAAAGAAGGGTTTCAAATATATTTCCAAATTTTTCTGCATGTATTTAAAAACAGAGAGCATGCTGCCATGATAGCGTGTCAAGAGTCAGGAATGTTTTAAATCTGCTCCATGCTAATGCATATTTTATATACTGTGTAAGTTAATTTTATTTATACCCAAAGCAGCTGGATAAATTATTGAAATGAAAGGGAACAACCAAAATATGAACTGAATTAGAGAAATTTGTCTACTAATAGATTAATCTTAAAAAAATTAAGTGCCATCTTCTTCAAGACAAGGTCTTGGGAACAGATGGACATGATAATTAATTACAAGGCTTTAATTTGATCAAGTCCTTTTGAAAATGAATATTCAGGGATAATTCTCACTGGTTAGTTTCAGCAAGCATCATACAAGCAACTTAATTACCCAGCACACTGTTAGGAGCACAGGGATCTACAGCAACTGTTACTGGATGATCTAAAACTTAACACTGTCTCAGAGGACTAAGAGGGGCTCCCTGAGCTTTGAGAAGGAACCTGGCTTTTCTGAGCCACCTGTAGGAAGTTTCTGGCTTTGACTTCCCTGTCTGGTTGGGCTGATGTGCCCATGATGAGTCTTGTCCTCCATGTTTCTGACCCTTGTGTAATCATCCTGCCTACCCCCTGGTCCCCAGCACCCTCCTAAAGGCACCATCCAGTTGAAGATAGGCTGAGGTTCTAGAGTCAAGACTTGACTGGGGAGCTATAGAAAACTGAACCACTCAAGTGCACGTGTAGGAGCCAAGAGAAAGTTAAGGTATTTCTGACATTGACCCTCCAAGACTATTACTCAAAAGTGTTCAGCTGTGTCCAACTCTTTGCGACCCCATGAACTGTAGCCTGCCAGGCTTCTCTGTCCAAGGGATTTTCCAGGCAAGAACACTGGAGTGGGTTGCCATTTCCTTTTCCAATTACTCAAAAGTGGATAGATGTTAAATGACGCAGAAGAGTGAGATGCAACTTCTCTATAAGCTGGGACCTGTCGATTTCAAGCTTTGAAACTACAGGCAAATATGGAGAGATATGAAAAAAGATCATCAGTGATTCTGTGTGTATGTTTTTTTGAGCAGAAGGCAATGGCACCCCACTCCACTACTCTTGCCTGGAAAATCCCATGGATGGAGGAGCCTGGTAGGCTACAGTCCACGGGGTCGCGAAGAGTCAGACACGACTGAGCGACTTCACTTTCACTTTTCCCTTTCATGCACTGGAGAAGGAAATGGCAACCCACTCCAGTATTCTTGCCTGGAGAATCCTAGGGATGGCGGAGCCTGGTGGGCTGCTGTCTACAGGGTCGCACAGAGTCGGACACGACTGAAGTGACTTAGCAGCAGCTTAGCAGTCTGGATTTAAAGCTTGCTGGTTGCTTTATTGCTTTTTCTTAAATGCAGTTTTTATTATTTGGTAGAAATCCAGTCTACGACTTGACTCTTTTCTGGAAGGCAGATTACCTCTGTGTGTGTGTTCCTTTCTTATTACCTTCCAAAGGTCTGAAACTTTTCTGAGACTGCTGGAGGTGGTATTTGTGAGGTACTGAGTTCCTTCAAGCCTAAGCCTTATCTTATTCATCACCACACCCCATACCAAGCCCAGTGTTCTCTGTCTTCCACGAGGTTCTCAATGAGTCTTGGCTGTTTAACTTTCAAATCTGCACTTTGTTTTCGCTCACTGCAGCTTTGTGGCTAGATTAATTTTGATGTAACTCAAGCGCTTCTGAAGGGAAAGGACAACCTGCCAAAGATTCCATTCTGCTGGCTTCATCCAGGATGAGTCAATTTCAGGCTGTAAATTCTGAAACCCCAGAAAGCTTCTTTTCTAAATATCTACAACCAGTCACAAAAACCAGTGTGCAGCAATCTCCAAGACTCTATTATCATAATATAATACGGTACCAACAAGGCAAATTTTCTTGAGAGTCTAAAGAGATCAGGATGGAGCAAAGGGAACTAAGCATCCTGGGTTTTCACCCTGAAGCAGCAGCATATGACTATTTAGATGCTGTAGTAAAATTCATGACCTTCATTCTGGCCATGGGCTATATATTTGATGTATCTTTCTTATACAACAGGGCTGGGCATCCTTTTTTTTATCTTATTTCCCTTCCTGGAATTACAGTGTTTGGAGCTTTATGATATGACAGGGTATGAGTGAGAAATTGTCTTCTAAGGTGTCTTATGAGACAGAAATAAAACTGAGGCTCAAACAAAGACAAGGGACTGTAACTCAATAGACCATTTTTTACTTGAAGAGACATAGAGAAAAAATGGTCTAATCATAAAGTTAGAGAATCTAAAGTTCTTCCACAAATATAATGCTCTGTGTGTGTGTACACAACTTAGTGTGAAAGAAAGAAAAATGCAATAAAAATATGGAGAACCTGGATAAAGAAGTGTGACAGGGAAGAAAGACAAAGACAGACTCTACCTTAAAGCAAGTGGGGCAGCAATAGCTGGGGACAAACAGGCATGAATACGGCTGTGGGAGCCAGTCGGCAGCCATGTACAGGTTGATGGAGCTCACACTGGTGAGTGGGCAGGGCTGTAACGATGTACACACATCACCCTTCCCACAATGCGCCCATCAAGGCAGGCTGACAGGCAGAGATATCCACATTCTATTAGAAAGCAGTTTAATAGAGTAAATCCTTATCTTACGGATTCAGCCTTTGGCCAGACAGTCTCTGTTCCTGCTATATAAGGGGCTATCTATTTATAGATGTAAAAAAAAGAAAAAGCAACTAGCGATATCCAGCTAGCCATTAACCAACAGGCAATCTCTTTTGTTGGATTACCACTCAGCCTTCACAATTCAACTGGTTCTGATTATCCTGGTTTAAATGATTAGCCTATAACATTTTTATTAGACTAATAATTTATTTCATTTTGCCTTACCTAAATTTTTTTAAGAAAATGAAAAAAAAAAAGTAACTAATTATTTCACGACTTCCTTTGGACTTTATCCCCTTCCTATCCTGATGAAAACCATCTCTCTCAGTCTCATTGTCTTCTGAGTCTTGGGATTTTCTAAAAATTTTCCTTGTCTTCTTTCCCAGAAGTCTCTGATCACCAGCAGATTGGGCTTCTTTCCCACACCCCCCCTCCCCCCATTCTAAAGAGTTTGGGAGAAGTCCAAGAGTTTAAAGGTAGAAGTTACTTTTGAGATCATCAAATCCCTCCTCGTCTCCTCCTCTCTCAGGTAAGAAAACAGACCCAGATGACGTGGGAGGCTTATCCAGATTCATGCATAAGTGGACACGGATTCTAGAACTCAGATCTAGACACGGGCTCTCTCTGCACGGCACCAGGTCATGTGTGGAGGAGTGTTCTTTAGCGGTCTACTCACATGTACACATTTGCTTACAGACTATAATGTAAAGGAGAGTGTAGGACATGGAACATTAGGTCTCCTGAAGGGTGGAGCTAGAGGGGAGTGAACTCAGGGCCATGGAGGGGGTGCTGCCCTGTGACTCATGCTCACAAAGCCTTGCTCTGCCACTCAACAGGTAGGACCCTGCCTGAAAGCAAAGAGCCATACAACCTGTCTCCTGGGTGGGGGGGAACACTGGGATTCAGGCTCAGCTGCCTGAAAGCAAAGAGCCGTACAACCTGTCTCCTGGGTGGGGGAACACTGGGATTCAGGCTCAGCTGCATTTTCACTGGAACTGTACTCAGAATCTAACGTGCTCAAGACATTCTGTTAAGCTTTTAGTGAAAACCAAAGTCACATATTAGTCAACATTGTAACTAACAGATAATCTAAAATCTTTAATTACTTTGGACTAAGTAATCCTTAGTCCAATGCTTCCAAATCTTGATTTAAAAATAAAAGAGGATTTTCAGTATAGAGTCTCAGAAAGCAAGTGATATAAATGTTCCGGATATAGGCTCTGGAAGAGAATCAGACCCTTTAGTCAGAGAGAGGCTGGAGCCAGGAGGGAGCTTGGGAACCTGGCGTGATACACTGCACACAACCCAGGAGAAACTCTATTTTAAGTTTTTGAACATTATAAACAATGACTTCACTTATTTCTACCTCAAAATAACTGGATTGGATTTTTCTCAATAACTATTAAGGAATGCATATTTAGAGACAGAAATTGATAACAGAATGTTTCAGAACAAAAAGTTTGGGACAAATCTCATTAAAATAAATTTAGAATGGCTGACTGTAAATAACATATTACATTCATTCATCTTCTTAATAAAAACATAAGAAGAGTCACATAACACAGCAGAAGAGGCATAATGATGTTAAAAAACTCACTTAACGTACAGTACAGAAAAAGGAAAGACAGGAGAGGTATTACGTTTTAGATTTTTAACTAGTTAACTTCTCTCCTGTGAATCTGTACCTAAAAACCCTGGTGAAAAATTACAGGGGCAAAGGAAAAACTGTAAAATGACGCATGTACACTGGGGACAGCAAAGAATACGGAGCATAGAGGAAAAAAAGTCATGATCTAGGAGCTTTCTCCTTAAGCCAGTCTAAGCTGGCTGACACAGGAGGACATGAGATGCACAGAGGCACAGCCCAGGCCGGCTCCACACTCCAACCACACCTGATGGGTCCAGTTCTCTCAGACAATCATTCTATAATCAACCAGTCTAGAAGGGAATTACTATGCATTGGGTTGGCCAAAAAATTCTTTCAGATTTTTGTGTTAGACGTAAGATGTTTTAAAAATTGACCTGGTTTTATCAGGCAGATCTTGTGGTGTCCAAAAATGGTATTTCCTATTGTGTGATGGGGCAAAACCAAGTTTAACTAGGCAGTCACAACATTCCACAAGGAGAAGAGTTAAAAATAATCATCAGCTAAATGATGCTTAAAGTTTAGGCAGTGCTCAGAGGCTTCTAAATCGTGTATCTACTCCCAGGTAAACTGGTGACTGGCCAGGGAAGGAAGAAACAGGAAGAGAGTGGCTGGGAGAAAGGAGGCCATGAGCCCCAGGCCAGAAGGACACTGGTCTTTGGAAAAGAAAAGTCACAGAGCTGTAGCACTCCACCAACTCTCCACCATCAGGAAAGGAAAACTAAAGCAGTCCCTATTTTGGTGACATGTATGCTATGGTGACTTAAAAATGGCCTCAAATTCTTTGCAGTTTCTCCCAGTTAGAAGCGAATCCACTGCCCCATTCTTTGAACCAAGGCTCACCCTGTGAATTGCTTATACTAGCAGAATGTAGTGGAGGTCATGCTGTGTGACTTCACGCCGGTCTTTTTTTAAAGCTTTGCTACTTCCTCCCTTGTTTCTGCCATCATATGAAGAAGCTAGGGTGAAGGACCACACAGGGGGCGACAGGCCCTTCCGGCCCACACATGTGAGTGACGCCATCTTGGAGCATCCGGTCCCAGACGAGCCACCAGCTAGCTGCAGAAGAACCTCCCAGTTAACACACTGGGGCGTGAGAAACAATAAATCTTCACTGTCTTAAGCAATTACTTTTGAGGGTGGCTTGTTACACAGCAGTGAGTAACTGAAACATATGCATATTGTGTTAATATGTACTATACTGTTAGAAACAAACACGATGGTTGAGATATAAACTCATATTCATTGATGTGTTTCCTGAGCTTTAAGACAACAACAAAGTAATTGTTTTTTTTAAATGCAGTGGAGGGTACAGGGCTTTAAATCAAAGAACTTAGGCTAAAGACTTGGACCTGCCCTGTCCCCTGTACCAAACAACGCTTGTGATTTTGCATGAGTCACTTATTCTCTCGACCTGTTTTCATATCTGTAAATTCCTCATGGAGTCAGAAAGACAAAATGAGGGCAGCAAAAGTTAAAAAAAAAAAAAAAAAGCTTTGTAAAAGGCAAGGCACATTTTAAGTTAAGCTATCAGTATTACTGCATCTAGATATTACTTAAAGACCTTCCTGTTTTTCCTTCCTTGCAAAAACATCATTTGATCAATGCATCTGACACGGCCTTCTCTTTGTAAGTTTTCTTTCTCATGGAGGCACTGGCAAGTATATATGCGCACACATACAAATGGCCTTATGAACCATGAAGTGTTGTGAGCTCCACGGATAGTCCCATTTTTCCTTTTTGTAATCATGCAGGGTTCAGGACCAGAGCCACTAAGACTCATTTCTTCCCACTATCTCCTGAAAGGTATGATGAGCTGCCATTTACCTCATAACGTATTCAAGCTCCAATAGAACAGAAAAGGATGAAAAGTACCAGTAAGGTGCTTGAAGCCTAAACCAAGCTGAGGGAAGGAAGAATTAACCATGATAATTATATCACACAGAAGAATGATGCCTGAACAGGATGAAAGTTAAAGTTGCTTAGCTGTGTTTGACTCTTTGCAACCCAATGGACTATACAGTCCATGGAATTCTCCAGGCCAGAATACTGAGTGGGTAGCTGTTCCCTTCTCCAGGGGATGTTCCCAACCAAGTGATTGAACCCAGGTCTCCTGCATGGCAGGTGGATTCTTTACCAGCTGAGCTACCAGGAAAGCCCTAAATAGGATGAAGTTCAAGAGAAAAGACAGCAAAAGAGGTGACAATGGAGAATGGGGCATTAAGAAAATGCAGAGATGGAGCAAGGAGAGCAGGACTAACCTATCCTTGGAAAGGGCAGGGATGGGTGGGAGAACCAGTACTTGGCAGGCATGGAAGTAGAAAGAGATACCCATGTGTGATAAGGACACCTGGAAAGGAGTGTCTTGTCACCTGGAAGAGCTCAGCTCAGCTTGTGTTCCATGAGTGAATGAACAACTGAATGAAAAAAAATGAACTGAAAATATGCAACTCTAAAGAAGATTCACAAAGTGAGCAAGTACTGAAATAGGGCAGTCAGTGGCCTGAATGGGTGACAGTCTCACTGAGAATGGCAATTCCATTCAGATGGGAATGAAGGTGGGAGGAATTTATTCTTCAAGATGAGGGGAAACATGTCCACAGACTCCTTTTCTAGTCTATGAAAGTACAATAAATCCTACAGAAAAGGGGTCTGTGACTTCTACCTAAGGTAGACCTCTTCTGCTAAAGCTTCCAATACTTTATACTCCATCCTGACTGTAAGGGCTTCTCCCCCAGAATTCTCCATATAATCAGTTCTGATCTCAAATGGCTTTAACTTCTTAACAACGCTCTTTATAAATATGCTGGTAAAGGTCAAGTCATCATAACAGGGTTCTGCATATCTTAAAATGATCTTCTTTATATCTAATCATGGTTTCAAAGAGAAAACTTTTGATGTGGATCACACACAAGGATAAAGTTATGTAGCCTTTTTCCCCTTAAAATACTATCACTATTACAACACATTAGGTTTTCTTTCTATTTCCACTTTCATGTGATTGTTTGGGTTTTTATTCTCCTGGCAAAGAATGACCTGAATGCCATCCTCCTTAATAAGCAGGAACCTCAATATGCTCAAGTCAAGTCATGGTCTGAGTCTATTCTGCATTTACTGATTCATTTGAAATTAATGCATATGCAGAGGAAAAGAAAGGACACAATTCCTGACCTGTAGAAATGTCCTTTAGCTGGTGAGACAAGACTTTATTCATGTTAACAGTTACATAACAATGCAAGGAAGTATATGATTAATTGGCAACATGGACAGGATATGTTGGGAGTACCTAGGGAGCGAGCTGAGTGTTGGCTGCAGAACAAAGACCTTGTGGATAAAGTGGAATTTAACTGAGAGGTGAGCCCAGTGCTTGGAGCAGAGGATTTCTGCAGTACTAAGAACTGGCCATAAAGAAGGGAGTTGAGGGGAAAACTGCAAGGGTTTTATAGTGAGACAAGGAGGAGTATTACTACCTAATGGCAGAAAGATAACGTTTCTCTTCTGCAATATATAAGTCATCATGGCCAATAGTGGGCCTGTTCATTCATTCATTCATAAATGTAGGTTCACATTTTATACCACATGGAAAGCTATAAAATACTCCCATCCCTTGAGAAGCACCCAGAGTTTAAGAGAGACTGCCCCCCAAAAATCATTGATTTCAATGTATTATGAAAACTGCTATGATAAAGAGATACATGGGAATTATTCTTTATTATTATTAATACATTATAAGAGTAGAGGAGAGACACCTGTCATCTTTAGGGGCTGAAGACTGAAAAACACTTCAAAGAGAAGGAAATGTAGTCCTGAAAAAGGAGAAGCTTGTAGAAGGGGAAGGCAAATGCAAGGGCCCAAAGCCTGAGAGCATGACACGGGGAGGGGGAGGGCGGGGTGCGGGGGAGGTAGAGGGGCTATTTCAGGTGGGAACACAGGATGCACATGGACAAGGGGCAGCAGGGGAGGAAGGGTCACTGACTATTTAAAATACAGGAAACCAAAGAGCTGTGAGAACTCCCTCCCTGCAAATAATTTACCGTGGGATTTCTGAATGGCTTCCTTCTCCATATTTCCAACTGCTACATTAGAGCCACCTTTAACTGACCACTCTTTGGTTCTGAATGCCAATGTAAAAATTATGTCAACATATAATAACCATCCCAAGGTTTATGTTTGCAGGACTCAGAGAAGCATGGGGATAAAACGGAAGGCCTCTACTCGAACCTCCCTTCCAAAGTGATGTTTTTCCTAAGCATCTCTGGAAGGTGGCCACCCAGAGGGAGAGAAGGCTCTCCAGCCACAGGGAGCTCAGTTTATCTCCGGAAACAGCCCAGTTCATGACTCTACACCATTAGTTGTGAAAAATTATTTTTTCCTTAAATTGAGATTAAATATGTCTTCTGTGGCTTCTATCCATTTTGACCCCCTAGCGTGACTGAAAAAATAGCCTACTGTGCCTCCTACATGCAGATGGTGCTACATTATGTTCATAACAGTGCATTGAGACTTGTCCCTTTTCCTCTCTACAGGTCTTGTGAATCTACAACTGGCTCAGTTTTGATTAGGTGGTCTAACATCATGTGCCACCTCTCTTTTCATGAAGACCTTGAAGGGACATCTGTCGCTGGGAGCAATGCTCCATTTTCTTCCTTTACTGAAAAGTAAAAATGTTTGCATGATACTTCAACTCTTTCCATGCATTTCACATAAATTAACACATTGTAATGTCATAAGAAAGGGCTGTACCACTGTAGGTTAGTGTCACAAAAATCTTTGATACACTATAAAGGACTAGGAAAGTCCTGTAAAATATGTCTGAGAGAATCCTATGGTTTCTCTCAGGACATGATTAGGAAATGCCAAAGAATTAAAGCATTTTAAGAGAAGAAAGAAGAAACCAGTAATAAGAACCAATTCTGGATGTCTACTCCAATCATGGACAAATCACCGATACTTACCTTAACTAGAGACCATACACATTCCTATCTTGGCAAACCATTTGTATTATCACAATTACTCATGCAACAGATCTAGATGCTAAGTGCCTGGCACTGGGACTGGGGGAGAAAGAGGCTAGACGTGGGGTTAAGGAAGGCACTATGTTAACTCTGGATATTAACTGTGGACCAGAAGTTGAAAGAAATGAGATGACTTTGTCAAAATCATGACTTAGTGACCTGGGAAAGCTGGAGGGGAGGACCTGGCAGGGAAGAGGGGAGGGCAACTCAGCAGGGGAAACAGCATGCAAACCCCCAATTTCCAAGCTCAGTCTTTCCAGAAGCAAAGCACAAAGCGCCAGCTCTATGGTGGTGCTATGAATCCCGGCAAGGATGCGGTCTGGGCACCCCTGAGTTATAGAGTAAGCCTAGTCCCATAGGGTTAAGGAGACGTCATGCTACTAAGACTAAAATGACAGCAGTTTTTCCCCTATTGAACCAAAGAGAGATTTATTTGTTACTCCAGAAAGCATTATAGAAATCTAAACTCATTGTGGCCTAGGCAAGTTATGGGTCTGGGGAGATGTGTAATAACAAACGTCAAGGATCCCTGAGGAGCAATTCCATGACACATGCAGTGCTTCATCCCATTGGATACAACAGTTAAACACCTTAATATTCACTGTGGAGGATCAAACGACATGCCTACCATGGATCCATACCTCACTGCCTACCTGGCTACATACTGAGGGACACACGTGCCTGTTCAGGACCCAGTCTGCAAAAGTGCACAGGCACCCCAGCCTGAGGACCCTCTAAGGATTAGGGACTTATCCTGTGACACCTGCCTTTGACCCATACATGGAACTACCAAGTCACAGTAACAGTTCAGTGACTTCTCCACACAAAGAGGAGGATCTTAGGGTTCCCTGGCACTTGGGAAAAGCACACTGCATGCTTGAAACTGATTTTTAGATGCAACCACACTGGACAGAGGAGAAAGCGTGATAAACAGACAACAGACCAACCTTGTTGGAAGAGTGCAGCAGCCATCCGCTGTGAGTCTGACTTGGGTTTCATAGCTGTCCAGGGGGCACACAGTTTGCTGAAAGGAGGGGCACTCCACGGTGCTGCAGTCCACGCTGAAAACTGGGGGGCAAATAGAGGCACGGATCACTGTTAACGTTTACTTGCACTTAAGAGTCCCCAAATGAAAACCCTGGCTCTTTGGATTTTTGCAGTTTCCTTGTTTTTTGAGAACCTTGTCTCAGCACTGGCATTTTCATTTCAGTCAATGTGACAGAACTATAATATGACCCAAATTTTCTGTTCAAGAAGAGAACAAGACACTGAAGAGTTAAGATGCAGACACAGAGAAAGACAAAGAGTTAGACCAATGGTGGTTCTGTGGATGGCGACGATCGGCCAGGGGTATTTCAGATGGAACAGTTCAAGAGATAAGCAAGGGATGGCAGGGCTTGAGCATTTAAGTAGCAGTTAAAAAAAAAATCTGACCCATGGTTAGAAACTTTCAAAGAGGCAATCACTCCAGTCCAGACCTATTCACAGACCACAATGCAGCCACAAGAACAAGGATGTTAGACATGCCATAGAGCAAGGAACAGCTGGGACATGACAACAAAACAAATGTGGCAGGAAGTTGAGTAAACAGTCAAAGATGACTTAGCACATGCTATAAAGTCAGCCGAAGAATGGTGGGGAGCTGGTAAGAAGACAGACAGCGGCTGAGTATTTCACTGTAAGATGGATGGCACTTTGATGCATATATTTATCTAAAAATAACTTTCTGTTTTATGTATGATGATTGTTTTTAAATGTAATACTTTAAAATGACAGATATATCTGCAAATGAGGATGATGACCTTCTCTGGGGGAATGAAGGAGACAGCCATAGGACCATAAATTTTAACCCTACTGCCCCTAGCAAGCAAACTTTGAAGGGAAAAAAAAAGAAGAGGCGAAAAAGCCAGGATCCCTCTCTGAAGGTGCTTATGTACCAGCTGATATCTGGTCCTCTGACTGGAGGGCAGAAGTCAGACTGCCAGTAGCTCAAAGTAGCAGGTCTGCAGAGCTCATTAGCATAGCGTGTGTGTGTTGGGGTGGGGGGCTGGGGAGGTGGTGGTTGGCTGCTGCTACCCTCTGATGCAAAGCAGCGAGGCTGCTGGGACCACACCTGTGCATACCTGGTTTGCACTCATAGAGGTCACAGCACTCTCCCGGCTTCCCTGAGGCTTTGGACACAAGGATGTTCAGGTATCCTGGCTGGCAGACTTTCCGCAGGCAGCCCGCGGGGTCACACACACAGCGGCTGGGGAGGGGGCAGCACTCCCCGGGGGGTGCATAGCCCTCGATCAGAACGGAGTCTTCAGGACAACGTGGAGAGAACTGGACTTCACAGCGGGCCTTGGAGCAATCTGGCTTCTCTTCTGAATGGGAGAGAAAGAGTTTAGCACAGGCCCAGGGGAGCAGCGCGGAGCACTTTCCCCAGAAGCACAGGCAGTCTTTATGAACTAGCTAGCCAAGAGGAGGAGACAGACAGATACCCAGCGAGAACCTCAAATGCAGCTGAGCCTCTCCAGGGACTCTCTCCAGAGACCTGCTCATGACACCAGAGCAAGAGGTGGACACTGCCTCTCCCATCATCCCATCCCTTTTGCTTGTGATGAACAATCCATGTCCAATACATGGACCAGATGAAGAAAGACCAAGGGAAGATAACGGATGTGCCATGGAGACTCTGAAAACGGGACTGAGTTGCTGACCAACGAAAAGATCTTTAGTTTGAAAGGAGTTTTAAGGGCTGTTCTTTGTGAACAGTGTACATTTAAACACCAAAAACAGACCCACAAATACCTAATGGCTATTTTGGGGTCTGGAGACAAGGTGCATGGCAGTCAACATGGAGGAATTTGACCTCCCCGCTCTGAAATTTGAGGCGATGAAGTACTAAGATGATATGAAAGCTTCAGCAAGATGGATATTGAGCCCAATTCCCATGTCATTTCCCTAAATGACATCTAGAGTGTTTCTATCCCTAGCAGAGGTCCATCAGATGTACCTCGTTCTCCTTTCTCCAGTATTGTGTCACCAACCTACTGCTGCACTTCCATTTTAGAGAGTAAATAAATACATAAATCAAGCAAAGACAGACCGAGTTTATGAAGCCCCAGTCCACAGCTCAGTTTCTTGGTTTAAGCTTTCAAGAAACCTACAGCAACATTAAGCCCTGGAGAAAAACCCTGAAATAAACCAAAAGCACATCATCACAGCCCCATGAGCTTTGGGGGAAAAGAGTTTGGGACTTGTTGGGGGAAAACACACCATGTGGTACTGGGGTATGATCGTAAACTGTCTTTCCTAGAGCAAAACCTACAAAGAATCACAAAGCTGGGTAAGGTGCAAGAGGTCTCCCGGTTTATCCTTCTAAATGAAAATTTTTAGTCTGTTTTGCAGATAAAGAACCTAAAGCCCAAGCATTCAAGTGGTCTATCTAAGGTTAGTGGCAAAAATAAAGCAAGAATCCACGCCTCCTCACTTCTAGTCCACTTAGCTCTTTACATTACAGAAGTAGGTCTATTTACAAAATCTAAGTGTCCCTCAGGTCATTTTCAACCTTGATCGCTGTATGTTTCATTTCAGTGTCCATCTCCCTTGTCTAACTATTTCTTGTCTAATCAAAAGACAGCATAGGTGAGCCTTCATACTCATAGTTCTAGTAAATTCATGCAAAGACATTTCTCGAGTGCCTGCTGTTCCAGCAGCCTTGTTTCCACAAGGAAAACAAACATAGGTCCCTGCCCTCATATAGTTTACAATGCAGGAGAGAGTGGTATAAAATAATCGGTACGATAAATAAGCAAACTATATAGTAGGAGCAGGTGGTAAGTGCTGGGTGTGTGTGGGGGGAGCAGAACAAAGCAAGGGGGAATCAGGGTGCATGGAAGAGGGGGCGGGGGCGGGGGGGTTCAGTTACAGTTTGGTCGGAATAGGCATCACTGGGAAGCTGATGTTTGAATAGGTTTACAGAAGTGAGGGGTGGGCCATGGAGAAGCACGTCCCAGCAGAGGGCACAGCTATGGCACTTCTGCGTGTCCCAAGAAGAGCAAGAGGCCAGTGTGGCAGCAACAGGATGTAGAGGATGCATAAACCTGATTTCACATCACAACCCTGAGCAACTGCCTTGAGACGAGAACATAATTAAAAGGAATTCTGTTCCTGGATCCCCATGAGTGTGGGCAGAACATATCAAAGAGCTGAGGAGGAGAAAGCTGTATGGGAGATGAAGCATGTAAAGTACACTGATGGATGATCTGGCAAATACAAACACATGGTCTCATCATTAATAAGAGGGCTATGACTTTAACTGCAACTAGCACTTAATTTCTACTTTTGTTAATAAGTGCTGTCATCGACGTATTCTGTATCACATTCTATTACATTCTAATCATACAAAATATGTTACGTATGATCAGACTTTTCAAACATAAGCTTCACTACAACCTAACACATTAGATCTTCCTAGTTATTCTGCTCTTTAAGTTTCTTTTAACAGTTCCAACATTGTCACCTACTGGTGTATATTTTACAGCTGAAGCCTTGAGAGATTTACTTAAGACCTGCCTTAGTCACACAGGTGGGATTAAGGTAGGCCACCACAGACACCATCTGAAACACAGTCTGAAATGACTTAAGAATGTTAAAAATAAGGATTAAATCTTACTAAATGCTTTTTCAACTTTTGTCAAGATTCATATTGGCTTTCCCTTTAATTTACTAATATGATCAATTAGTAGATTTCAAACCAGCCTGAGGATAAACCCTCTTTCTAAAGACCCAGCTGGATTTGACTTCCTAACATTTTGAGATTTTTAGATTAATAAATTTGTAATACCAGCCTGGAGCCCTCTCTTTGTGTGTATGTGTGCGCACATGCTGGCCTCATCCAGTCTTAGTTTTAGAACTTTCTTAATGAAGTGTTTATCATTCTACCTCTTTCTCAGCTATAAAGCAGTTCAAGTAACCCAAGATTTATGTTCTTTTATGTTTTCATACAACTCACTTATGAAACTACCTGAACTCAGTAGTTTTTTTTTTTTTTAAAGAAGGAAAGAACAGATTTCTTCTTTGGTTACTAGATTATTCAGGTGTTCCACCTCTTTTAGAATTATCTGTACTAGCACATATTAGTTAAGAAATATCTCATTCATCTAGATTTTCAAATTCACTTCAGGCTTTACGGACCAAGCTTTCTTTCTTTATATGTTCAAGGGTTCTTTCAAGTTTTCAAATCTATTCCTTCTTTGTTTTTCAGAATGTTTAACTGGCTTTCCTCTAAATTTAAAGGTTAATGTTTAGTTCACTTTCTCTTTTATTTTCTCAGAAGTGTGAATAATTTTAATTATGATTTTAATACTTTAGCCAGATGCTGTTTTTGTTTTAATTTCTGGTATGTACTACTTTAATGTAACTCATCATTTCTAATTCAATTTAGTCTCCTCTTTAACTAAAGACATTTAAGAACGGTGTTACCAAATTTCGGCATGGGTAGATTTTCTTTGGTTTTCTTTTTGAGCTTATTTTATAGTTTCACTGCCCTATTGTCAGAGAATTTAGGCTATACAATCTTCTACTTCTGTTAATTTCTTGAGTTTATCCGTTTTTGTTTTTTTTGCATGGGGGTATGTTTACATGGCCGATGGCCAAGTTTAAAATATATGAGTATTCATAAAGGACATATATTCTGTTTATTGAATACAGACCTGCAAATCTATTAAATCAAGCTTAATTATGACCCTCAGCTTACCCAGATCTTACACTTTTTACCTGATTTCCAAGAAGTATCTATAAAAATCTCCCAGTATGAACCAGCAATTTCTCCTTGTATTTCTAACAGTTTTTAATTTTTCAAGGCTGTGTTGATAACTTCATGAATAGCAGGCGTAAGATGCAAGCATGTTATACTGACTTGGCAAACTGTAAAATGATGATGCTTTCAAGGAATTTAGATTTCTAAGATTAATTTTTTAATTTTGTAATCACTAATGTTCTTAGCTTTATTCTTTTCTTCTACCATCTATTCACCTTTCAATAGATTACCTAGAACACTTAGTCATCCAGCATCCTTCTCTTTCTCCAACCAGTCATGTCTGTCACTTAAACCCAACTATGGTTACCATAGCACCAGGAATTGTTTTTCTAATACCTTCTTTCTCAGCCTCTTTCTAAATAATTCCTACAGTAGATTTCATTTATTCATTTGTCTCTCCTCCATCTCTCTTTCATGGAGAAAATAAGGAGAAAACTACAGACATACCATATATTTTCCTATCATTTAGAAGGCTGCTATGACATTACCTCTGAATTTTAAGTTTTATCCATTTGAACAGAAGCCTCTAACTCTTTCCCTATGGTGTCTAACAAATCAATATATAATACTTAACTTAATTAACAAGCTTTTCAGTCTGGTTCCCCTGGCAACACTTCGCAACTGGTATCTTAAAAAAAAAAAAGAAAAAAAAACTGCCCCAGATATAGAAAGACTAAAGTGACAGTATCACTTACAACAGAGACAATTAAGGGAAATAAGCTGGTTTCATCATATTAATATCATATTAATAACCTTCCTTTAAGCGGTGAGTCCTCAAAATGCTGAGAGTCACCCAGTATTAAAGTGACATTACAATAATAATGGCAAGTTTCTATCAATCCTCATCACTTTAACCCATGTGCCTGCATCTTGGCTATTTGTAGACTTTCTCCAGGTCCATATGTCAAGAGGAAAAGTACAATCATGATCTACAAGTAGCAAATGCATTCAAGGTTTTATTTTTTATTTTTTTGCTTTAAACACAGATTTAAATAAAACCAAAGCCACAAGAAAAATGACTAAATAGAAAAAGAAAAATTTTACTGCCAGATCCTCATTCTATTTAATTTCTGTAGAGTCTCACACATCTGACACTGAAGCCTTCTTCCTTTTTCAAAATCTCTTAAAATGGTCACTTAAAAAATAACAGCAGATACTCTGTACACTTATTAATGGAAAACAGGCCACGTGAGTGAGTGAAAGTTGCTCAGTCGTGTCTGACTCTTTGTGACCCCATGGACTGTAGCCCACCAGGGTCCTCTGTCCATGGAATTCTTCAGACAGGAATACTGGAGTGGGTTGCCATTTCCTTCCCAGGGGATCTTCCTGACCCAGGGATGGAACCCAGGTCTCCTGCATTGTAGGCATATTCTTTACCATCTGAGCCACCAGGGAAGCCCTAGGCCACATAAAATGGGCTAGTAAACTGAGACTGGCAACTGCAAAGCCGATGCTTCTGGGCACTCTGCTTTGCTGAAGTCTATCCTGCTTCTCATATGTACAGCATACATGCACACAGGGAACCCGTCATCATTCTGAGACAATCCTTGGGCATTCCTACCTATGGAGATATTTCAAGGGACCCTAAATTTGGATCAGAACTAATGTAGTAGGTAGAACATGGCATTAAGAAGGGAAGAGTCTGGGATCACTGTTTTCCCCAAACCTCACTGGTAATCTCCTTCATTATAACCTTATTCCTTTATAATCCAAAGTCCCAGAGTAGCTATGGCATTGATGGAGGTTACCACAAGGGCCACTAGGTGGTCCTGGGAGACACATCTTGGTACCAGTTGAGATGCAATCTATGAATCCTTTTTTAATCCATTCATTCAACACATATTTACTGAGTGACTTCCATGCACCAGGGATTCTAGGCAGAGGGCTTAGAGCAGGCAATAAAACAAAGTCCTTGCTTGCCTTCCTGGATTTACCATTCCAGAGGAATTACATAATAAACAAAGAACCACACAGCATCATGCCAGATAGCAACAAATTCTTGGAAGCAGAATTGGCCATCTGGGTATAAAGTACTGGCCAGGTAGGTGAGGTCAGGTCTCTCTTGAGGACATGGTACCTGCATGAAGACCTGGATAAAAGGCGGAGGAAGGTAGGCAAATGTAGGGCCGGGAGGTGGCGGGCATCCCAGATATAGGAAACAGCAAGAATAAAGGCTCCAAGGCAAGAACAAGCTTACTCTCCATGTAGAAAATATTTATCTTATGATAGTTAAGAAGAAATCTGAATTAGTACAATTCATAAGTAGAAAATACCAGTAAAGACAAGAAAAATATTTTGATGAGTGACAGTTCTTATTAAGGATTCAATTCTCACTATCAGGCTAGAGCACTGAAAGCAGCATCTACCCATTGGACACCTTCTCCGGGGGAGGAGGCACCATGCCCGCCTCGTGCTCACACCCCTTCACCCTCCCATGTGAAGGAGATGACCTTGGCATCGCTACTTGGCAGATGACGAGACAGGCACAGAGAGACTAAGAAACTTGGCGGAGATCACACAGTAAGTGGCAGAGCCTCCCAAGCACAATTTTCACACTAGTGCACAATGTGGAAAGCAAGAGAAACTTCAATTTTCCTGGTATTTGCATGTTTAGTCAATGGCTACAGTTGTGCTCACATGTAGAATGCAAAGGTCACTTGCAAAGATAAAAAGGTTCAGGGTCTTCATCTGTCTCCTCATCACTTTCTGGTTGGCCATTCTCCCCATCTCATTTGCTCCTTGGCCGTACAAACATAAAGGAGAGGCTTTCTTACATCCAGCATTATTTTGTTCTGAAGGCTTCTATTACAAATGCAAGAGACATGTCATCCTTGCGTTTTTAAATTTAGAGACCGACTCCTTTAAAGTTACACTGTGAATTCTTTTCATTCACATTCCATGATTTTATCATAACCTTTTTTGGCAAGCTCTGCAGTGAAGACTTGTTCCACACAATCATAACCCCAAGGGGAAAAAACTAGGCTTGTTGATACAGTCCCAGAAATATTTCATATTTCAGCTCATTCGGAAACACCAGCTGTACTTTCCCAGCATTTTCTTTTAGAATTTAACAGTGATGGAACCCACGCAGAGCCTTTCCTTGGTGGTTTGTTAAGCATGCCATGTTAAATTGTTTTCAAATACCTAGTAAAGCTGCACCAGAGTGGAATATAAATTAGCCCAATATAAAGAACAATAATTAAATGATCTGCAAGACCACAACATGTGATTCTTAAACTCAGTGGTTCTCAACCCTGGCTGTGCATTAGGCTCACTTACAAAGCTTTTAAGTATGCCACTGTCTTGGAGCCCATCTCTAATCAATTACATCAGACTTTCTGGGGAAGGAACCTGGGAATTCCTATTTGTTTCAGTAGCTCCCTGGGTTAGTCTACCCTGTGATTAGGGTTGAGAACCACTGTGTTACTTTTTCCAGCAAAATGAGAATCTTTACAATGGAGTTCTCTATTGACAACAGAGCTTTACCAGGGGCACGTTCAAACATCCTAGCAAATGGCAGCTGGCCAAATGCCAAAGCAGCACGAAGCCCTCCAGACATCTGCCTGCCACTGAGTGGTCCAGGCTGTATGCTGAGCCCCTGGTACCTACAGGAGTCTTCCAGACCACACAACTTTTCTAAGCAGGATATTACTGAGCTGAGTTGTAAACGATGCTTTCAATTAGAGCCTGGCTGGGCCTGCAGCTCCTGCAACAGGATCAGCTGGGAGCTTGTGAGAGCTATAGAAGCACACAGCCCACCCACGCCAGGCCTTCTGAGTCTGAATCTGCACTGGAGCAAGATGCCCAGATGCGACAAAGTGCTCTAGATGCGGGGTTCTCTAACAGTGGTCCATGGACCAGCACATCAGCTTTTCCTAGGAACCTGCTGGAGAGGCAATTCTAAGGCCCACATCTGACCAGCAGAATCAGAAACTCTGAGCGTGGGGCCTGAACAAACCCTCTGCTGAACAAAGTCTGTCTGAACAAACCCTCCAGGGGATTCTTGTGTGTGCTATCCTTTGAGGACCACAGTGCTAGAGTCCTGATTCTCAACATCAGAATCCCCTGTGGAACTTCAAAAGGTTCAAAAGCTCAGAATACATCCCAAACCAATTAAGTCAGAATCACTAGAAGTGGGACCCCAGTATCAGTCATTTTTAAAAGTCTCCCAGGTGACTCCAATGTACAGTAAGGATTTTATTCACTGTTCTAGCACACACACACACCACTCCCATCCCCTGTTTCATGGACAGAGGAGCCTGGTGGGCTACAGTCCATGGGGTCGCAGAGTCGGACACGACTGAGTAACTAACGCTTTTTTTTTTTTTTTTACTAGCACACACACAGCACTCCCATCCCCTATCCTCCCAGGAGGTTCAAAGCCGCTTTCAATCTTAGGAAATGTGAATCAACAATTTCTCTGGAATCTTCCTGAAAGAGGTCAGAGCTTCCTGGGAGGAATGAATAAAGCTTGGAGGGGTTTCCAGGATCTGTGTCAAGTGGTAGGTGCTGGGGAAGAGGGAGTAGGGAGTGGGAGAGAGAGACCCCAAATGGGCCCCATATGCATCTGCCAGGGTTTTAAATCATAGTTTATGGAAGTTTATTAGAGTTGTTGAGTCCAGAGACATTTTATTTCGTCATCTGTTAATTCACACCAGGAACATATATTCAATTTACTCCCAGAAGGATTTGCCATTCAAATAATTACATTCATATATTCATATATGGTAACAAGTTTTCAAAATGTAACAATGAATTCATTTTTTCAAAATTCTGGCAATAAAATAAGGCCTAAGGAGAGCCTGGATAAATGTAAAAGAACTGAAGATTGGTTTCAAAAAGATTAATTTTACCTAATAAACTATATAGCCTTCTCTGAAAACTTCTTGTTCCCTTCTTGCCATATACACGAGCCCACAAAAAATGAATGAAAATTATTAGAGAATGAGACAAATGACTAATGAGGAAAGACTTAAATGAACTAAATTTGTACAGTCAGTTCAGCAACATCTTAAGAGGAATCTTCATAACAGCTTGAAAATGTCACAGAGGCATAAACATTAGAAATGAAGAACTCTCCAGGGTGGTGTAAATGGAAGGCAACATCCATTATCAAACACAAACAAAGCCTCTATTGTGCCGAGTGGTTCTGAGACTTTTGGGTGGGTCACTTTCCATACTTCAAATTTTCCTCCAGAGGAAAAGGATGCTGCTACTAACTTGGTTGTTGCTTCGTGTAAATGTGACACGGATTTGGGAAAACAGACTAAAATGCCAGATGTTTAAAAGGTGAAATGAAGGATCTGCCTGGTGCGTCCCATCTGTAAAACGAGGCACTGGCCTTTGGGGGCCCCTAATGAACCTACTCCAACCAGAAGCCCTGTGAGCCCTTCCTATGCAATCAGGTTTTGGGGGCTCTCGGCCTCTGCTTGTTTAAGGGAGACCAACAACTAACTAACTGTTGGATTAAAGGAGGGGCCAGTCTTTTTTTTTTTTTTTAAAGAACTCTAATATTTGTTATCACTGTAGAGCTTTTGCAGTATAGTAGGAAATGTGATCTTACGTGATTTTAAAAATCAAAGAATCATAAACCAAGGGCTCTGTCAATAATATTGTCAATAACTTCCTGAGTCCCAGAGGTGGTACATGGATCTCAAACATCTTCAGAAGGACTCCAAAGAATATTACATGGCAACCTAACATCTTCAGAGGTTCCTCAAAGTGACTATATTTATGTGGTTAAAATGATAAATCAACCACAAAAGGCAGATGAATAAAGGGCAGTCGAGTCTACAGGACACTGCTGCTGCTCTGTCTCTGCTGACGACAGCAGGCAAATAAAGAACAGCATGCTCTTACTGCTCAACTGGTAGTTCTCATGAGGGTTTGCACATTCTGGGGGAAAAAAAAACACCATGTGGCTAAAAATATAGAAACAGTTTTGAAAAAATATTTTGGCCATTTATTTTTTCCTTCCTCTTCCTTCTTTTCTTATTTCTGTTTTACTGAAGATAAACCACTTGTCTGTTATCACTTATTTGTCATTTAACAGTGGTTACTTTTTAATTTTCCTTACACGGGAGTCAGTTAAGCTACGGGTTTACCACTAATGTTTGAGAGCCAGAAAGAACTATGTTCAAATCTTGACTCTTCTACAACTAGCTGTGGGATCTCTCTGGGTCATAATTTCCTCAGGGTTGTTGTACGTGTCAAGGAGATAAATGTTGCAAGTAGGCCTATGCCTGGCACATCCACGTGCCCAACTAATAGTTCTTATCATCCCCATCATTAATTATTAGAAAAAGTCTGGGCTTTGAGTTAGACCTCAGAATATTCAGTACACCTGTGTATTGAACAGGGCATAAAAATGCCTGTTCCACAAGGACTCTTGTGAAACTGTAAGACAGCACAGGGAACTCTGCTCAGTATTATGTGGCAACCTGGATGGGAGGGGAGTTTGGGGGAGAATGGACACAGGTATACGTATGGCTGAGTCCCTCTGCTGTCCCCTGAAGCTACCACAACATTGTCAATCAGCTATATTTCAATACAAAATAATAATAATAAAAAACTTTACAAAACTTCTTAGAGACTAAAAGAATACACACACTCTTTCAAATATAAAATATTATATAAATATAAAAGAATATTTCATACATTTTATATGTATGCATATGTATGTGTATAAACACACACACACACAACACTCGTAGGCTCTCTGATTAGCTCCCTTTCTGTCTCAGTTTGTTTTAAACCTAATGCCCAATATGATGCCTGGGCATAATGAACACAGATAAGATTATTAACTGTTTGCTCTTATTGACAAAGGTTAAGTGTTAGTCACTCAGTCATTTCCAACTCTTTGTGACCCCATGGACTGTAGACCACCAGGTTTCTCTGTCCATGGAATTCTCCAGGCAAGGACACGGGAGTGGGTTGCCATTCCCTTCTCCAGGGGATCTTCCTGACCCAGGGATTGAACTCAGGTTTCCTGTACTACAGGCAGATTCTTTACCATCTGAGCCACTAGGGAAGCTCAGGAAAGACAAAGGTAAAGATGAGCATCACACACATAAATATGCTATATATCACCCCTACACATACATACCTTAGCATGCCCAACACACACTGTCATCCTACTACGCTAAAAGTTGTGCTCAAGTGCTGCTTCTCTGTCAGCTTCCACTACTTTATTCATTCCTTTTTTTGTAAAGGTTACTTATAAAGACTAGTTCCTCACTCTGGAGAGAAGGCAGGCAGCTGACTTATTCATGTAGTTTTCCCTGTAGAGTCTTCCCCAGCTATGTGTGGATGGGCCCTGCTTCCACAGCGACCTGGCTGACAAGATGGCATATACGGTAACAAGTGACTCCCCCACACAAAGGCCTTCTGACGTTTACCCCTGTGCCCTGAAGGAAGGCTCTCCCAATGGGAGAGACCACCTCTTCACTGCAGACCACCTTTGACGGTCAGCACCTCTCAGAACAGCCTCACTCCCTTCCCACGACTTTCTGTGAAGACTTCTCCACCTCTCTGACTGTTCCTTTGGCTCCAGCTCCAACTTTCTGATCAGACATGCACCAGGCTGAGCCCCTGAAAGGGCCCCCCGTTTCTATGCCGTCTTTGTATCCTTTGTGTACCCACGGTGTAAACCCTCGTCTACTGCGAAGGCACCCGGAGACTACAAATATGTGAGCTGCAGCTGAGCAAAGGGATGTGTTTACTTTCCATCCTGAACTACAACTTGACCTGCAGCAAAAACAAAAATACTGCAATGTGTATTTTTTCCCAGAAATGATAATTATAGTACTCCAAACATTTTTCAAACTTCAACTACCAAAATGGAAAAGGCATCTCAAAAAATAATTTATTAAATAGGCACTTATATTCTTGGTAGCCCTTACATGGAAATTCCACTTTTTTTTCTTCATAGCCATGAAAGGGCTTGGCTCCTGGCTCAAAACCCTCTTCCAGACTAACGTGGGACTCAGCCTGCCAGGCTGAGAGGTAAGTGGCTGAAGAGCCTTCCCTCTTCATTTGCAGTCAACAAGGGGCTATAGCACTTTTTGCCACTTTAAAAGTATTGGCAATGTAAGGAGCAAAGTCTGTACATGGGGTGATACAAAGGCATGCTTACACAAGTGGCTGAGGACAGATGTGGAAGCAGGTGTCCACATTCAGGAGGTATAGTATTTAGACCCGCTTTAGGAGCAGCACATGAATCCCAGCTTATTTTTCCCTCCTCTCTCTGAAGAGGATGTTTTCTCACCTCATTCCCCACCTGGTCCTTTTTCTCTAGCTGCAGTTTCTCTGAACCAGTAACTCTCATCAGGATACAGCCATTGTAACCAACACTCTCAGCTCTTCCACACTCAGAGTCTCGTCTAAACATGGTGGAGGGCTTCAGAAACACATGTTCTGAGCCTCACCTCCAGAGCTGGTGACTGAGTTCTGCTGGGTTCGGGCCTGAGAATATGCATTTCTGACAAATCCACAAGTTATTGATGCTGCTGTCTGCGTACCAAGCTTTGAGAACCACTGCTGTGGACCATATCTGTTCCCCTCTTGTAAGCTCAGCCAGGTTTCCCAGGTAAAGAAATCGTCTGCCAATCAGAAGACTCAGGTTTGATCCCTGGGTCAGGAAGATGCCCTAGAGAAGGGCATGGCAACCCACTCCAGTATTCCTGCCTGGGAAATCTCATGGACAGAGGAGCCTGGCGGGCTGCAGTCCATGGGGCTGCAGAAGAGCTGGACACTACTCAGCACCTAAATGACAACAAAGCTCAGCCAGCCTCTCTCCTGCCCCTAGGCAAAGCTGTCTGTCTACCTTCGTTTCTGTCTCTAAAGGCATGTGGTAGAGCCTGCTTTAGGTACAAGAGGACAGTAAGGCATGCTGGGTGAACTTGATGAAACTGAACAACAGAGGTCCTAGGCAATCTCACCAAGTTTCATATTAAATAGCAACTTGCATGGAGCTACCATCTCAGGCCAGACCGAGGGTTCAGAGAGGGGCTCATGGAGAGAGCAGGCACTCTGTTCAGGCCTAAATGCTGGATGGCAAGAGAGGGTTGTGTTGCTGCCAATGAACACCATGCTTAGTGCTGGAGCTGCTCCCCCACTTCAGGGACATAGCTTATTTCCAAATATTTTCAAATACAACAAAGGACATAATGATTCCATTAATAAGTCTAAGCAGAACAAATTAAAGGGGACACAGCGGTTTATGATGAAGCAATTCTCACAAATGCATACCCTACAAATTGGGAATTTGTGGCAATTTGGAATAAGAGTGCCATGAAATTTAACTTCACATGTATTATGGGTTCCATGAAGTTGCTTGGGACCCAAGTTCCTTTATTTTTTGGCCCTTCAAAACCTGCTGTGTTAGGGGACTGCTAGAGCAGGTCAATAGTTGAAATTGTGCTTCCACTGCAGGGGGTTCAACTCCTGATCTGGGAACTAGGATACAGGCTGTGTGGTCAGAAAAGAAAACAATTTTTTTAATGGTGAAAAAAAAAAACAAAACCCTGCTGTGTTAGCCCGTGTGCTTAGGGTCTTCTAACCAGTGGGAAGGGAGAAAAGTGGAAGCAAGGCACAGCTCTCAAGGGTGTAATGTGAAAAGTTACACTATTGCTGCTTCTCTCTTTACATAGTCAGGACTGAGTCGCACAGCCACGCCTGCCTGCAAGGGAGTCTGGAAATGTCATCTTTATTCTGCGTGGCCATCTCTCTAGTTAAAATTGTATATCTACGGGAGAACAGGGGAATGGACATGTGGGTATGAGGACGAGAAACCTTGACAGTAAGTTTCCTAGGAAAGTCAACTGTATAAATAAGGGAAGAATCTTGCTTGCCCTTTGAGGAATGAAAGTACAAAAAGCATTCTGAAAAATCACCTGGGAAACACTCAAATAAGCAATACATGTGCTTCATACCAAAGATCCACATCTATATGTTAAAAGTACATGGAAGATGCTGATTCATTCAGCAACTCCACAAATATTTAATAATCAATTACCATGAATGAGACATGGTAATAAGTTATACATTTTAATAAACCCTTAGCTATCAGTGAGCCTAGATTTTTCACACATATAAACTTATAGCAGAAAGCCTGGACTTTTTTGAAATGTTCTGTAACTCAACATTTTCAACAAATCAACCTAATCTTCTCTATAGCTAAGGTATTAAAAAAAAATGATAGACTGGAGATTTGAAGGTTTAACTGCAAAAAAGTAGAGGAATTAATATACTTGTTCTTATATAAAAATGTGGGAATGGTTCTAGGACTTACTTGCTGAAGGAGAAAAAGTTTTCTTCATCAGAAATTCTTATATCTAAGTAGAGAAGACAGTGGCCTAGAGAAGCCAAGTGACTTGCCCAGATCACCGGACCTAGAAAGGCCAAAAGCCAGGTCTCCTGGGGAATCCCACAGTGGTTCCACCAAGACACACCATCATCATCCTAACTTTCTCATCTTTCAGTCTGAAGTCTGATAGTCACCTCTTCCTTAATAGTAAAAACTGCTTAGATTCTAGATTAAATATCTGATCATGAAACTTTATCATGACATCAGCTAAATATATAAAGCAAAGCAAACCAAAAATAACCTTTGTAAGCAGAATGGCTCAGAAAGGTCAGAAGAGCAACCTCTGGTCACAGGGTGGCTGGGGTGCTATCCACCACCCAGGTGCTGACAGGGTACACACCCACACACGCAGAGCCTCACCCTCTGAGACACAGAAAACAAATATGCTGGGAATGGGAGGGATGGCAGGCCTGCCAAGATGGACTACAGGGGAATCTGTGTGCACACCAAAGGCCCTGGGACTGGGCCATGAAGGGAGACGACTCCCATGAGGAACAGTCTAGTGCCTTCACACCATAGGGACTTCTCTGTAACAATTCAATCCCCAGGAAATTTAGAGCTCTGGCAATTTCCCCAGCCTATTCAGAATATGAGGTCCAGCCAGAAAAAAAGTGGACACTAAGACCAGAGAAGCTGGTCATACCAGACAGAGTCTTTCAGCATTGAAGATGGTAGAAAGCTTCATGTGGAAGCTAGAGCCCATTCTCTGCTCTAGTTCTACCTTGGTTCTGTGGTAGAATGGGCTTCCCTGGTGGCTCAGACGGTAAAGAATTCACCTGCAATGCGGGAGACCTGGGTTCGATCCCTGGGTTGGGAAGATCCCCTGGAGGAAGGCATGGCAACCCACTCTAGTATTCTTGCCTGGAGAAGCGCCATGGTCAGAGAGGCCTGGCGGGCTATAGCCCATAGGGTTGCAAGGAGTTGGACACGACTGAGTGACAAAGCACATGTGCACGCGCAGACTTATCTGTACATCTGCTCCTAGTGAAACCTTACAGATACGCATAACCCACAATCTAGAGACTCAGTCTTGATACTGAGTGTATGCTTCTGGCTGCCCAGTCTTGTCAGAGCACTGTGGGCTCCTTATCCAGCAAGGAGAAGAGAGCCAGCTGCTCTATTCCCTGCCTTTTCCTCTTCTTTTCCTTACTAGTTTCCTGTTTAAAAATCATAGCTATCCTTATCCCCAGGAAAGCCACTCTTTAAAATTCAGGGTTTATTTATGTCAATACTATCCTTTGTCCATGTTATAACTGGGAGTTTAAAAACTTGCCTTGGAAGGAAATTAGATGTGAAGGTGAGGCAGGGGGCAAAGGTAATCCCACAAGTTATAGTGATACTGGGAACCTGATAGCTTGCTGTACGTGAATTTCTATTCTAAGCACTTTTTAACAACAGAGTAAGATGCCACCTTTCTCCCTGATCTAATGCCCAATCTCAGACCTCCAGGATTTAGGGAAGATACTGTCCCAATCTCCAGTTCTACTTGGAGACACACTGTTTCACTGCCTTCCCTCTGCAGGAGGATTTCCTCCTAGAAGGCTGGCAGAATCTGATCAGCCAGGTGTTCTTTTTGGAAAATATAGCCAGGTGTTTAATACAAGCGGCTACTAATATAAGCTAGGAATTTTACCTGATCTTAAAGACTTCAACAACAAGAGATTAAAGACGTATCTCAGCTGACCTACAAGATTAATGGTGTAATTTTAAAAGGTTATTCTGCCATATGACCCAGCAATCCCACTGCTGGGCATATACACCGAGGAAACCAGAATTGAAAGAGACGCGTGTACCCCAATGTTCATCGCAGCACTGTTTACAATAGCCAGGACATGGAAGCAACCTAGATGTCCATCAGCAGATGAATGGATAAGGAAGCTGTGGTACATATACACAATGGAATATTACTCAGCCATTAAAAAAAATACATTTGAACCGGTTCTACTGAGATGGATGAAACTGGAGCCCATTATACAGAGTGAAGTAAGCCAGAAAGAAAAACAACAATACAGTATACTAATGCATATATATGGAATCTGAAAGATGGTAACGATAACCCTATATGCGAGACAGAATAAGAGACACAGATGCATGGAACAATTTTATGGACTCTGAGGGAGAAGGTGAGGGTGGGACGTTCTGGGAGAATGGCATTGAGACATGTGTATTTTCATATGTGAAACAGAGCACCATTCCATGTTCGATGCATGTGACAAGGGCTCAGGGCCGGGGCAATGGGATGATCCAGAAGGATGAGAGGGGGAGGGAGGTGGGTGGGGGGTCCGGGAAGGGGAACACATGTAAACCCATGGCTGATTCTTGTCAATGTATGGCAAAAACTATTACAATATTGTAAAGTAATTAGCCCCCAACTAAAAAAAAAAAAAAAAAAAAAGGAAAAAAGAAAAAAAAAAAAAAAAAGGTTATTCGGTCACCATATCACTACTCGGCCTTCATAAATAAAAGAGGTGGAAATATATTACAGTCAGAATTCCACAAGAGAATTCCCAAGGTCTTCACAAACACTAATGGGTGCACAATGGGTGCCACAGATTACAGGTGTCCCAGAAAGCGCAACCTTACACACTGGCCAGTGTACTCCCTGAGCTATACCTAGAAATTGCTCTTATTTTTGAATCATACATTTCAGAGATTCAATCTACTGCCAACCACAGCACACCAGCTTATAAATTTGTCCCAGATTTCTGTTTGTTTTCTGGTTAAAAAAACTCACTTCTAGGACCTCTTTACTCCTCTTCAGTCTTTATCATGAGCCCTACCAACTGGCTTTCTTTTATAAAGAAAAAAAAATTTTTTAGGAAGTTCAAGACTTCCTACATACATGATAATGAGCTAAAAACAACTGGACAGTCAGCTTGTCACCAGCTAAATGATTTGCCCCTGCATAGGTATTTCAAGCACACCTGATTCAAACTACAAATTACTGTATGTGACGGATCTTCTGGGTCATTGTTTCATGAATAATTGAATTCATGAATGTTAAGTCAATGAATCTGCTGTGTTGCTTTCTGTGTAATGAATCTTGCATAAGTCGTGGTTGTTTCTATTTAGCAATAACCTTGTACCTAGCTCCCCCCACCCCAACACCCACTTAAGAACGCATTCAGAAGGCTACTCCTCATCTGAGCCTCTAATGTTGGGGACAATAGAATTTGTCACCAGTAAGCCTCCTTTCCAGTCACAGAATTACTCATTTAGCAATTTCAAGGACACTGTGAGGTCTAATTTCCATCCTTACTTATGTCGATAGGAAGCAAATATTATTAAATTAAGAAAATTGCTTTTTTAGTACTGGAAAATAACTTAGACTAACTTACAATCACAACTGAAACATAACTAAGTTTAAACTGACAGAAATCAAGAAAGCTGGCTGAGCCACTCATAATGAATCAAACAGCCACGTTTAAGAGTATTCTGGTGAAATTAACAACAACAACAAAAATCCCGCCCAGCAGCTGCTCTTCTGAAACTAATTCTGAATGAACATAGCTTACAGTTGAGGCCTTATTCTCTATACGTTTAATGTACTAGATAGATGCCGTATTTTGAAGCTGAGAACCACACCATCCTCACATCAGCACGAGTGCCAAAGTGCTATTCACTCTTTCACTTATGAAAGCTTCTAGAGCAGCTATGTGACCCCCAGTCAGTGTGATACACAGTTCCCCATCTCCAAAAATTCACAATGGGGTGTGGGAGAAAACAAGCAACGATCTGGCTCCGGCCACAGACTTGAGCCAGTCACTGACTGCTTACAGGATATCGTATAACTTTTGCCTCTCTCTGGGCTTTCCAGTTCCTCCTCTATCAATGGGAAGGTTAACTGATGATTTCCAAGGTTCCTTCCACTCCAAGAAGCAGAGAACAATACAGGAGAAGTTTAAAAAGCAACACAAAACCAATTAAACTGTAATTAAAGAGATGACCCAAGGCAATACATTATAAAGTGTGCACGAGTGCTACAGACAAAATGGGCTGTGATTTTAGAGATGGGAGAGCTACTGCTCCTGACAGTTGTGGAGAAAGCTTCCTGGAGGAAGCATCACTTTTTAATCAAGGCTTTGAAATACTGATAGGATGGAATGCGGCTGTGTGGGGGGTGTGGGGCACAGGGACCACTGCTGGCCTGAGAGGGAAGTGGTCAGGGAGAAAGGATAGTGGTGTTGATGTAGCTGCCAGCCACACTCCATCGGCTTACTTCCCAGTGACACATCCACAGCGCCCCTGTCGAAGTGCAGGGCCCTTACCTGCCCTGTTTTCTCACCTGGGGCAGCCAGACCCTCCAATGTTCCTTCCCCGCGTTCACCACTAGCCAGATGCCGCCATCTGTCCATCCAATGCTCACTGAGCACTTACTACATCCTGCATTCTTTGCTAGGGATTCAAAGTTACGTTGTGAAAATACACGGTCCCTGTTCTCCCAGAGCATCCGGTCATTTCCAAGCAAAAGTCACCTCCTCTGTGAAACAGCCCTTCACCTCTCTTTCCCCCACAAGTCTGATTCCTTCTTCTATTTTTACAGACTTTGTATGGGTATCAATTATACTAAATTTTCACAATGCATTATTAATTACTTAAATCTTGGCATTCTATGACCAACTGTGATTTCCATGAGGGCTGGACTTGAGTCTTGTACTTCTTTGTTTTCCTACTGCCCAAAATAATGCTGAGACCACAGAAAGTGGCCAATTAACTCTTATCTCTCTCATTAATGTGCCCTACTACTTCTAATGTCTTTACTTCTTTCAGCTGTCTATCTACTCCCTACCTACCTATACTTACAGAGTTCTACTCCTTACTACTAGTGTATGACCCCGGGTAACCTCTCATGGCTTTGGTTTCCTCATTTGTAAAATGAGGATAATAAATTTTCTACCTCACTGGTTTGTTGGGAGGTTTAAGGAACATATGTCAAGAGCTTACACTAATACCTGGCACATACGTATTATAAGCACCCACTCGTTAACTCTGATTATCATTAACTGGTGGCCTTAAAACAGGTACAAAAGGTTCTGGGATCTTTTTAGAAGTCATGGAACCAAATCAACAATGTAAAGTCAAAGCATCAAATGATACAAGGGCAAAGGACTCAAATAATTTAGCACAATAGTCAGTGGCACCAAACCAAAGCATAAGCTTTCCGATCTTAGCTATACAATAGCAAAAGGCCTGGTCTCTTTAATAACTGTGTAGTTATTACTATTATCTTCCTTTAGAAATGTCTGCATACAATGAACTACACATTACCAGAATACTGTACTTCAGCCACATTGATTTTTGTTAACAAAGGAATCCTGTAAAATTGATACAGTGCTTAATTAAGTGACTGAACAGAGGCTGTGTCTCAAGATGTAATTAACTTTAAGGACTTTTCAAAGGTCTCCAGATCCAGCCTGATAATTATTTTAAAGTGTTAAAAACATGCTCTAACAAAATCCTCACAGAGATGTGCAATTCAGTGAGTCTTGGGTGAATTTAGCTTAGGGGCCCCCTCATATGACACTAGTTACGCTGAGAAATACAATAAAATTCTCAAAATCAGTTCTGAAAACAAACGGCTAAATTTATTTCCAATTTTTAGAAGGCTACAGTGCATTGAACTGAATTCTAAAGTACTCAAAAATCTCTGAACTATACAATTAAGAGATTCCAGAGTCAGAGTTGTAAAATAACTCTAGCATGGAAGTAATTCCTTTCTCATTCAGGACTCTAAATATCGTTTCTATTACATATACTATTGATACGTTTGAAAGCTCATCTGGAAGAAAAAAGGCTTAGTCTGGATAACACATTGTGGTATTTTTGTAACTAGTCCTTGGGTCTGACATATTTGAGGCAGCTGAGAAAATATGACAAGAAGAGACAATGGACAAGAATCAAGAGAACAAACTTTAGCCCCAGAACCAGCACTGACTCAGCAGTAACAAGACAGATAGATCCTGGTGAGAACAACCATTTTGGAGGGATTACATGGAGCATCTGGGGAGCTGCAATGAGAATGTGACAAAGATGAAACTGGCATCATTAAATCTGGGGGGAGGAGACATGAGGGACAACAGATAATCTAATTCAAGAAGCTGACAAACACCACATTATTTAAAATTGTGTCCCTTGGAGAAGGGAAAGGCTACCCACTCCAGGATTCTGGCCTGGAGAATTCCATGGACTACAGTCCATGGGGTCACAAAGAGTCGGACACGACTGAGCAACTTTCACTTCACTTACCATAGTATTACACCATGGTCACTGACAAACCACACTTTTAGTATCATAACAGCTACAGGAGCAGAAGCTTATCCCTTTCCAGATGGGGAAGTTAACTACTTATATTAAGGGTGAGCTGGAGGATGAATTAGTGGTAAAATAAGTTGTATAAAATAAGCCCTGGCAGTTACTGAGAGCCAAGCTTTTCAGATTCTCAGAAACAATGTTTTGGGGATAATCAGATTTTCAAGTGATACAATCATTCAATTACACAGGGGAAAAAAGGTTTGCCGTATCACATTCCATTTGTTGTATCTGCTGAAACCTCTGCCATCTGGTGCATGTATATCCACACATATACAGTAATATACTAATTAATATTATTTTCAAATTAAAAGATATAATATTTAGTGTATAGGATATGACAGCAAAAAAAGGGATAAAGCCCCCAAGAAACAAAATAATAGGACTTACACATTCAAATCATGTTATTCTGCAAAGTCACCTTTAAGAAGTTATATAGTTATTCCAATTCTGCCATTTCTCAACATCATTCTGTAGAGTTCCTTTTGACCTTTTCTTTAAAGGCAGTTCATGAGATATATTACAACAAAATCAGCTTCAGTGCTAATGTTCTACCTTATATTTTAACAAAAACAGAATTCCCCAAAGTGCTCACCTATTTTATTAATCAGGTATGACTCCATATGCCTTTTGATTATTTCCCCAAATAAAAATCCAACTTACAAAGGATGAAAGTTGCACTACCAAAGGCATTCAAAAGAAAAAAGCTACAAATGCTGAAAGCAACTAAAAACAACAACAACAAAAAAAGACAGAAGGGAGAAAAGGAGAAAAGGAAGAGAGAAAGGGAGAGAAGAAGACATCATCCTTGTACAAGGGCAGGCTCACATGGGCTTCTAAGGTACTGACTGTGAACATCTTCAAAGGTAGTGACAAGCACATGGGCTTCTAAGGTAGTGACTGTGAACATCTTCTAGATTTTAAAGCATGTTTGCAATTTGATTCAAATAGTCCCCACCTAAGAAGCTTAATATGAGGTATATCTTACTACATTTTATTCTACTCTTTTGGCCAGTAGGAAATTCTTTCCCTGAATAAGCTAAGGCAATACTTTTGCACCCTGATTGAAATGTTTGTCTTCCCTTCAGTTTTGATTAAAAGCAGAAGAGAATGGGTTTTAAATAAAAAGAAAAAAAGAAAAAAACAAAAACCCAACTAGTTTCATATCTAATCATTCTAAGACCAAAAAAAAAAGACTAGTAAAAATGTTTTTTTAAAAAAAATGCCATCAAGAAATGTGTTGTTAGCTTTTATGAAGGTTACGTTTAAACACTATTTAGCAGAATAAGCATTTTAAACATGTTGATTTACAGCTCTTTGTGAAGTCACTCAGTTGTGTCTGAATCTTTGTGACCCCATGGACTATAGCCTACCAGGGTCCTCCATCCATGGGATTCTCCAGGCAAGAGTACTGGAGTGGGTTGCCATTTCTTCTCCAGGGGATCTTCCCGACCCAGGGACCGAACTCGGGTCTCTCGCATTGCAGGCAGACGCTTTACTGTCTTGAGTCACCAGGGAAGTCCAAACGCTTCTTCACAGCATTGCTTAAATGCGAAATTTCTCCAAAAAGTTTTAAATTTAATAGGGAAACAAACCACAATTGCATAAAAGCCATACATTTAAGCTTACATAAAAACTTCTTTGGAAAACATCTCTGTATTAATCTTACAAGTGAAGTAGCCACACTTGCCTCTCGAATGACATTTAGGATCCAGTCCTGTAAGAGGAGAGGGTCTTTGCTACAGTTCTCGTGTCTGTGTGTTTAGAATGGTACAGCGACATCACTGGTGATTGCTGAATATCATTCAGTTCAGTCGCTCAGTCGTGTACAACTCTTTGTGACCCCATGAATCGCAGCACGCCAGGCCTCCCTGTCCATCACCAACTCCCAGAGTCTACCCAAACTCATGTCCATCGAGTTGGTGATGCCATCCAGCCATCTCATTCTCTGTCGTCCCCTTCTGCTCCTGCCCTCAATCCTGCCCAGCATTAGGGTCTTTTCCAATGAGTCAACTCTTCGCATGACGTGGCTAAAGTATTGGAGTTTCAGCTTCAACATCAGTCCTTCTAATGAACACCCAGGGCTAATCTCCTTTAGGATGGACTGGTTGGATCTCCTTGCAGTCCAAGGGACTCTCAAGAGTCTTCTCCAACACCACAGTTCAAAAGCATCAATTCTTCGGCGCTCAGCTTTCTTCACAGTCCAACTCTCACATCCATACATGACTACTGGAAAAACCATAGCCTTGAGTAGACGGACCTTTGTTTGCAAAGTAATGTCTCTGCTGTTTAATATGCTATCTAGGTTGGTCATAACTTTCCTTCCAAGGAGTAAGTGTCTTTTAATTTCATGGCTGCAATCACCATCAGCAGTGATTTTGGAGCCCCCAAAAAATAAAGCCTGTCACTGTTTCCACTGTTTCTCCATCTATTTCCCATGAAGTGATGGGACCAGATGCCATGATCTTAGTTTTCTGAATGTTGAGCTTTAAGCCAACTTTTTCACTCTCCTCTTTCACTTTCATTAATAGGCTTTTTACCACAACAAACTTTGGAAAATTCTTAAAAAGATGGGAATACCAAATTACCTGACCTGCCTCCTGAGAAATCTGTACGTAGGTCAGGAAGCAACAATTAGAACTGGACCTGGAACAACAGACTGGTTCCAAATTGGGAAAGGAGTACGGCAAGGCTGTATATTGTCACCCTGCTTATTTAACTTATATGCAGAGTACATCATGAGAAACGGGCTGCATGAAGCACAAGCTGGAATCAAGATTGCTGGGAGAAATATCAATAACCTCAGATATGCAGATGACACCACCTTTATGGGAGAAAGTGAAGAAGAACTAAAGAGCCTCTTGATGAAAGTGAAAGAGGAGAGTGAAAAAGCTGGTTTAAAACTCAACATTCAGATAACTAAGATCATGGCATTTGGTCCCTTCACTTCATGGGAAATATATGGGAAAACAATGGAAACAATGAGAGACTTTATTTTCTTGGGCTCCAAAATCACTGCAGATGGTGATTGCAGCCATGAAATTAAAAGATGCTTGCTTCTTGGAAGAAAAGTTACAACCAACCAACCTAGACTGCATATTAAAAAGCAGAGACATTGCTTTGCCAACAAAGGTCCATCTAGTCAAAGCTATGGTTTCTCCAGGAGTCATGTATAGATGTGAAAGTTGGACTATAAAGAGAGTTGAGCACCAAAGAATTGATGCTTTTGAACTGTGGTGTTGGAGGAGACTCTTGAGATCCAACCAGTCCATCCTAAAGGAAATCAGTACTGAATATTCATTGGAAGGACTGAGGCTGAAGCTGAAACTCCAATACTTTGGCCACCTGATGTGAAGAACTGACTCATTGGAAAAGACCCTAATGCTGGGAAAGATTGAAGGTAGGAGGAGAAGGGGATGACAGAGGATGAGATGATTGGATGGCATCGCCGACTCAATGGACATGAGTCTGAGTAAACTCTGGGAGTTGGCGATGGACAGGGAGGCCTGGTGTACTGCAGTCCATAGGGTCACAAAGAGTCGGACAAGACTGAGCAACTGAATTGTTGCACACACCTATTAGAATGGCCAAAATCTAGAACTCTGACAATACCAAATGGCAATGTGGGTCAGAAGAAACTCTCATTCATTGCTGGAGTGGCAAAGCCACTTCAAAAGACAGTTTGGCAAATTCTAACAAAGCTAAACATACTCTTAGTATACAATCTAGCAATGTGGGCCTCGGTATTTATGCAGGTGAATTGGAAACTTACATGCACACGAAAACTTGCACACAAATGTAATAGTGGCTTTATTTATAATTGCTAATACCTGGATGAAGGACAAAGATGTCCTTAAGTAACTGAATGGATAAATAAACTGTGGTACACTCAGACAATAGAATATTATTGATCAGTAAAAAAAAAAAAAAGCTATCTAAGCAATGAAGAAACATGGAGGAAACTTAAATGCTTATTACTAGATGAAAGAAGCCAATCTGAAAAGGCTACAGACTGTATGATTCCTACTATATGACACTGTGGAAAAGGTAAAGCTATGGAAACAATAAAATGATAAGTGTTTGCCAGGAGTTAGTGGAGAAGGGTTCTGCAGTTCATGGGGTCGCAAAGAGTCGGACACGACTGAACGACTGAACTGAACTGAAGAGGCTTTTTAGTTCCTCTTCACTTTCTGCCATAAGGGTGGTGTCATCTGCATATCTGAGGTTATTGATATTTCTCCCGGCAATCCTGATTCCAGCTTGTGCTTCTTCCAGTCCAGCGTTTCTCATGATGTACTCTGCATATAAGTTAAGTAAGCAGGGTGACAATATACAGCCTTGACATACTCCTTTTCCTATTTGGAACCAGTCTGTTGTTCCATGTCCAGTTCTAACAGTTGCTTCCTGACCTGCATACAGGTTTCTAAAGAGGCAGGTCAGGTGGTCTGGTATTCCCATCTCTTTCAGAATTTTCCAGTTTATTGTGATCCACACAAAGGCTTTGGCATAGTCAATAAAGCAGAAATAGACGTTTTTCTGGAGCTCCCTTGCTTTTTTGATGATCCAGCGGATGTTGGCAATTTGATCTCTGGTTCCTCTGCCTTTTCTAAAACCAGCTTCAACATCTGGAAGTTCACGGTTCACGTATTGCTGAAGCCTGGCTTGGAGAATTTTGAGCATTACTTTACTAGCGTGTGAGATGAGTGCAATTGTGCAGTAGTTTGAGCATTCTTTGACATTGCTTTTCTTTGGGAATGAAAACTGACCTTTTCCAGTCCTGTGGCCACTGCTGAATCTCACTGGTGATTGCTAAATCTCACCATACTTTATAGTTGTGACAGAGTAACAACTAATTAAGAACATGGGATCCAGAATGATCCCACTGGGTAGGCTGTGTGACCATGGGCATGTTACTTCACCTCTAACTTATTTCATGGGGTTCTTGTGCGTATTAAATAAATAAGCCATCTAAAGTGCCTGGTGATAGCCAGTACATGGTAAGTACATGGTAAGCATGCCAGAAATGTTAGTTACTATTACATCACAGTCCCATTCTCAGATATAATAGGCTTATTCTTAAACAAATAGGTAAGAGAACATTTTAACCATGGAAGATCTGAAAGACAAGATATAAGGAGAAAGAGGGCAGGAAATTGGAGAGATAATTAAATATGTGTGAATTAAGTCCTCAAACAAATACAACGACAGGAAACAATAAGACAGAGGAAATAAGAGTCAAAAGTAAGTGATGAACACTGAAAATGAGCAGGGAACGGAACAGGATTTAAAGTTGCAGGGTCAGTAGAACAGAGAAAACAATCTCCTCGTTGGGCCTTAATGCTATCAATTTGGTATGAATTTATTTATGGGCTGTCATCATTTCTTAATCTCACCACCAGATACAACCACTGTATACGACCACATTTCTCAGGTATTTTAAATGTGCTGTGCAGAGCACCCATGTCAGAATGTTTCCAGAAGTCCTTCTTTGATTTATTTACTCTTGCATTTCTCATCGTTAAATAATAATTGGCTCCAGAGAAAATAAAATGAAACCTTATGCTCAGATTCTAACCTAAGCTTCAGGAGTAAGAAAAGTAATACTGAAAAAGCTAACAGCTCCACTGGCCAGAGACTTCTATCTTAAAATCAGTTCATTCAATCTCTTCCATGTGATAAATACGGTAAGTAGACAAAGAACCTGGCACATTACAGAGAACATGGAATGTCAGTGCCCTGGGTACAGCTTTAACAAGTTGCCAACATCAAAACTACCTAGTCTGGGATGCCAATGAGTCCATTTCAAGTGGCAATAAAATATAGTCTTGTGTCGGGAGCCGCGATAGGCATTACTGACAAAATGGAGGCACGGCCTCAACCCCCTCTCCTCATCCCGCAGGCACGGTCCCGGGATGAAGGAGTTAGGTCTTGTGATTCTGACTTGTCCTTTCTTTCCTCCGGTTGAGGTGGCTGGAAAGAATGTTATAATCCATAATGTTAACTCTTGACATTTGTTCAAGGATCTTTACAAAGAATGCTCCAGGATGAGCACATAGGCTGCAGCCTGAGATCGTGGGAAACATTGTTATCTGAAACCTGCCTGTAAGGGGAATGTTTATGGCAAAAGAAGTTTGCTGAGTTTAGGGGTTAGGAATAATTAAGAATAGTCAGAAGCTAAAGGTTTAAGGTATGTTGTAGCATTGGCATATTTTACTATAGCTTATGGAAACTAGGTATTTTAGAGATACTAATAGCCAAAAGCCTGTTTAGGAGATGATGAGCTTAAGTTACTAGGGGATAGCAGGATTTAAAGAGATAAGAAATAAACTGAGGTATGTAATATACAGCCCAGAGACAAACTTGAGTTACAATGTTATCACAAGGACACTTAAGAAGAAACTCTGAAGGACAACAATGATTTATGGAGACAGTAAATATGGGTGAGGGGAAACTGAAGATGTCATACCTCTGACCTAATGCTTTTGTAAAAGTATAAAAGAAAACCTGATGCTTAAAATAAACATGCAGCCCAGTGCTTTGAGCGAGAGACTGCATCATTCTCGTTCGCCGACCCTGTTCATCCCTTCAGGGCGTTTCCCTGGCTGCCGGAGCTGGACTCCAGCAAGTGGCGCCCGAACAGGGACACCTGAAGGGTAAGTAAGTAATCAAGTAGGTAAGTAATTAATTAAGCAATTTCATAAATGCAAAGCGGGACGTGTAGGATTGTGTTCGTGGGTGACCGGGACCCCTGTGCAGTTTAGGCAGGGTGAGGAGAACACAGAATCAGTAAAAATATTCTCTAGGAAAATGGGACTCTCTGCATCCAAGAATAGACAAATGTTTATTGAAATGTTACTCACATGTTAGCCCATAGAGGCGTTAAACTTCTAATTTTTGTATTCTCTAAATGTTTATTAAAATATTACTTCACATGTTAGCCCATAGAGGCATTAAACTTCTAATTTCTGTCCAAGAGCAATGCCCATGGTTTCCTGAGGAAATCTGAAAACCTGAGCTAAGGTTGGAGATCAGTTACATTTGTTTTTTACTTTGCATGGGCCAGAAAAGGTTCCGGTAGATGCTTTTGCTCTGTGGAATATGATTAGGGATGTACTGGACCCTCGGCATGAGGCTGTTAAGACAGCCTATGGGAGAGGCTGCAACGGTGGATGGTGGGCTTCTGCCTTCCGCGCAGAGTATGTTTTCTGCCATTGGCGAAGAAAAGGAGGGAGACTGTACTCAACCTCCCAAGGAAGGAGAGGACTTGCAGGATGCTGCGGCCGAGCGCCCTAGCAAGGCCCCTCCTCCTCTATGCAAACCTTTAAAAATGTATCCATCACTTTCTGATTTAAGGTGATCACCGCTGCCTCCGTTTGCGCCTCCCAGGGCCCAGGAGTTCCCCACTTTGCCCCCAAAGCCTCCCAGAGCATTGCCCGAGGCTGAGAAAGATACGGAGTTTTCTGAAACAAAGAAGCTTTTAAAGCAGACGCCATGCACAATATACAGAGCGTGCTCCTTGGAGAAATCCCCTTCAGGGGGCCCTCACCCAGGCTTAAAAAAAAAAAAAAAGAGTAAAACAACAGGGAGACTTAGAATTCTCTGTGGCCTTTCCAGTAGTTTTTATCCGGCAGCCAGGGAAACGCCCTGAAGAGATGAACGGGGTCGGCGAATGAAAATGATGCAGTCTCTCGCTCAAAGCACTGGGCTGCATCATTTTCGTTCACCGACCCCGTTCATCCCTTCAGGGCGTTTCCCTGGCTGCCGGAGCTGGACTCCGGCACTTTTGTTAATAATGCAAATAGGAGATTCTAACATCAACCTAAGTACTTCAAGAAATTGCGATTTTTACTGAACCATGTGTGTGTCCTGACTCAGTCTCAACTTTCCAAACAAGTGCTCGATGTAAATAAAAAGGCTACTAATGAATCTAACTAAAGTATGTGTACATTTTAACGCTGCAAAGAGTCAATTAAGTCCTCTCGCCACAAAATCATCATGTCGTCCAAATAATAAAGAGGTGTTTGTATGCCTGGAACTTTTGTTTTCAACTTTAGGATACTTTCTGCTTAAACATTTCAAGCCACTTTGCTAAACTGCTAGAAAATTTCTTTAAATATGTGAGTGTTGAATCAGGAACATCCACTTATATTTATCACGGGATAAATCAGGTTAATAATTACAGCAGGAGAGGGAACAGAAGTGAGGAGGAGAGATGAGGTGGAAAGGCTCGAGTTTGGGTTTGTATCCAACTTTAAACAGGAGTGGCCTAGGACACAAGTCCAGGATTACCATCTTGCTTTAACAGATAAAGGCAAGGCAGGCTCCAAGAGGGTCCACTTGTGACCCAAGTCACAAATCCACGAAGACCTCAGGATGAACAGCCAAAAGCAATAAAAGTAATAAAACTTTCAATCAAGACAACCATGCCTCGGTTTTCTGAATCCTGCCAACACAGTTGTAGATGTGATTTCCTATTTAGAGACGGTAACTTTCCCACTTAGAGAAGGCAAAAGGAGAAGAGAGCAGCTGAGGATGAGATGGTTGGATAGTATCATCGACTCAGTGGATGTGAACTTGAGCAAACTCCGGGAGATAGTGGAGGACAGGGAAGTCTGGTGTGCTGTGGTCCATAGGATGACAAAGAGTCGGATGCAACTGAACAACTTTACCTCATTTGGGGGGCTGATTCCTTGGCTCAGTGGCTTCACCCACTTTGCACTATCAAGGGAGCCTGGACACAGCAGAACAAGAGCCAACATCTAAAAATCAGTACTTCAAGCAGAGTGTTGTGCCATCTGGGGCCTTATACTCTTATTTTGTGCCTTGACTTCCTCCCCCTTTGCTGGCTCTTCCCCTTTTTGTTTATAAGCATGCTTAAATTTCTAAAATTTAGAAAGTTAGAAAGCAACCTTCTTTTATCTTATAATACCTTCAAGGCAACAATTCTAAGCTGCTCCTGTTTCTTTCCTCATCATTTAGAAAGTAAGAGTCAGCACTCTCTTATGGCAAGCCCCCCATACGTGAGCCCCATGGGAGCATCCACACTCCCCCTGCACATGAGGGGTGCTTGTCTACACCCTCCACCCTACCTCCTGCGTCTGGAAGGCCCTTTCTCCTTCTGCATCTATTGAAATCCCATCCAACCTTCAAGGTTCAAATGAAACGCTACCTTCTCTGGGAAAGAGACTTTCCCAATCAGAATATCGCTCTTTTCTCAGCACCCTTGTAGACTTTTTCTTGTACCTTTAAATTACAAAAGTACTTATTTCATTCTACTGGATTGTTTTCATGTCTGCCTCCCCAAGAAAACCAGAAGCACCTTTAGCTAGGGCTCCGTGTTATTCACTGTTGTATATGTGAATGTTTACTGAATGCAGTAAAACCTTGGTAAGAACTTAACTGTGGCAAATTTATTTTGGATCTTTCTACTACTGTTTTTAAGATATCACAGATACAGTGGAGACTGTTTACCTCTGAAGACCCTAGAAGGATCCCAAATTTCAACAACTAAGATAATAATCTCCTGAAATAAAACAGATGGAATTCAGAACAAGAAAAGTAAGAGAGAAAGGTAAATAAAATATATGATCTGTTGTAACAGAATTTTATTATTTCAGGCTACCAATGCTTCCATAAACTGCACTGACTTTATTAAATGAGCAAATATTTTAAGTAGGTAAAAAAAAATGAGATGCATTAATATTGCTGGAGCTAGGCCAACATGCAAGGCAACCCCTTTGTATTGGGGGAAATGCAATGGTGGGGGGATAGATGGGAAATGAATTAGAAGTATGGAGGAAGAGACGATAAAGGAAGAAAGAAGATGGGTAAGGAAAAGGATGTCAGGAAAAGTTACAGAGCAAATTAATCACTGAAGACATAGGGGCTAAGTGGCCTGGATAGGAGTCAAGAACAAAAGAATAAAGGAAGAATTATATCTACATGGAAGAGAACAACATGCTTCTGCAGGGGACACGGTGTCCAATGTGAGTAAAGGGATTTTGATTAAAGGCTGTTGTGCTTCTGTTATCAGCTGAAATGTCTAAATTGATTTGGCTGCTCTTCCCACCTCTCTGCTCTCCCAGCTCTCAACCCCAACGTCTGAGATGCTGAGAATGGAATCAGAAGCAGAAGCCTGGCAATGGCTTCTGCTGTGCAGCTGGCCACACTCTGGAGCCAGGACAGACTGGGCTCAGGGAAGAGGCTTTTCAACTACAGAACAGATTCTCCCATTAATCAGAAATGGTCATGGGAGGAAGAATCTGAGCCAGTCAGCTACTGGTTTGGATATTGCTAATAATTTCTCTCCTTGGTTTCTGCAGGATCTATGCCAGGGTTTCTTCCAACTGCATACAGCAAGCATAATTTTGCCTTTGTATCTGAAAAAATTGGCAGCAATAATACCAAAAAGAAATGTGACCAGGGCCAAAAGGGTAATAAGCTTCAATGAAATCAGGCATCAGTAAAATCAAGTGATGGGTGAAAAAAAATACTAAACCTGTATGTCTCTTCCTTTCAGAGGACAAATAAGAGTATTAGAGTGTCGGTGTCCTGTCTTCCATCATCTGGAAATCTCTAATAATTACATACTTCTCTCCTTATCAGGTCAATGACAACATTCATGATCACAACCTTGAATTTTTCTAAATTCTGAATATGTTTTACATTTGTGGATACCTTCTGATATGTACCCTGTTTATACCATTTCTTTATCGACTTTCTATTGTTAACCCTTCTCCTTACTAGCCTGCAATGGGTCCACAGTCTCCTCCTTTTATGCTTCAGTCGACTATGCGACCTGGCTACAAGCTAAAGTTCAACTTTTTAAAGTATATCATGAGTGATCTTTTATAAATTAGTTTTAATCCATGTTTTCAGAATCATTAGATATTAATTACCCCCTAGGTGCAAAGCAATGTTTTTACCTTCAGGAGACAAGGTCAGGCAGGAAGGAAAGCAAGATATGGTACAAGTACACAGCCTGAGAAAGTATAACAAGGTCCTACCACATTCAATATCCACATTCATCTCACATGCTAGCAAAGTAATGCTCAAAATTCTCCAAACCAGGCTTCAACAGTATGTGAACTGTGAACTTCCAGACCTTCAAGCTGGATTTAGAAAAGGCAGAGGAACCAAAGATCAAATTGCCAACATCCACTGGATCATAGAAAAAGCAAGGGAATTCCAGAAAAACTTCTACTTCTGCTTTATTGATTACGCCAAAGCCTCTGACTGTGTAGATCACAATGAACTGTGGAAAATTCTTCAAAAGGTGGGAATACCAGACCATCTGACCTGCCTCCTGAGAAATCGGTATGCATGTCAACAAGCAATAGTTAGAACCGGACCTGTAACAACAGAGTGGTTCCAAATTGGGAAAGGAATGCGTCAAGGCTGTATATTGTCACCCTGCTTATTTAACTTGTATGCAGAGTACATCATGAGAAACACTGGGCTAGATGAAGTACAAGCTGGAATCAAGATTGCCGGGAGAAATATCAATAACCTCAGATATGCAGATGACACCACCCTTATGGCAGAAAGTGAAGAGGAACTAAAGAGCCTCTTGATGAAAGTGAAAGAGAAAAATGAAAAAGCTGGCTTAAAACTTAACATTCAAAAAACTAACATCATAGCATCCAGTCCATCACTTCATGGCAAATAGATGGGGAAACAATGCAAACAGTGACAGACTTTATTTTTCGGGGCTCCAAAACCACTGCAGATGGTGACTGCAGCCATGAAATTAAAAGACACTTGCTCCTTGGAAGAAAAGTTATGATCATCCTAGACAGCATATTAAAAGGCAGAGACATTACTTTGCTGACCAAGGCCTGTCTAGTCAAAGCTATGGTTTTTCCAGTAGTCATGTATGGATGTGCGAGTTGGACCACAGAGAAGGCTGAGCACTGAAGCTCTTTAACTGTGGTGTTGGAAAAGACTCTTGAGAGTCACCTGGACAGCAGGAGATCAAAGCAGTCAATCCTAAAGGAAATCAGTCCTGAAATATTCATTGGAAGGACTGATGCTGAAGCTGAAGCTCCAATACTTCAGCTACTTATTGTGAAGAGCTGATTCACTGGAAAAGACCCTGATGCTGGGAAGGACTGAGGGCAGGAGGAGAAGAGGACGACAGAGGATGAGATGGTTGGATGGCATCACCAACTCAATGGACATGAGTTTGAGCAAGCTCTGGGAGTTGATGATGGACAGGGAAGACTGGTGTGCTGCAGTCCATGGGGTTGCAAAGAGTCGGACACAACTGAGTGACTGAAACGAACCACATTCAAATGCAGATCCTTGGACAGGGGATCAGGAGAAAATGATTTAAACAATATAAGGCCTCATCATTAAGTTCAGCAGTGTGTAAGAGAAGGGACACAGACGCACTTGCATTTCCCTACAAAGCCCCGGTTCCCCCTAGATAAATCATGTGGGATAAACTGCCTGAGACAGGAGATGTATGTTGTCGGAAACCTAGAAAATCTGTGAACAATTTTAAAGAAAGGCTAAGCAAACTGGGGTGTGGGTTCTGCTGACATTCCTGGGGAAGGAATAGAAGCATCCACCAAAGATCATAGAGAAACACTGCCTGTGGCAGAGGGAGAGGATGAGACAGTGGTATACCAAGCTGAGGACCTGTAACCAAGCTGGAGTTTTAGAATTTTGCTCCTGTGTTGCAGACAGTGATACACTTTAACGACTTCATTTCCAAACATCATCACTAAGTAAAGAGAAGGATTCAAAATCACCTCTACTTTGGTATATTTCTTCCATTTCAAAGAGTAACTCTGACTCCACCCACTTGTTGCCCAGTCTTCTCCCATCTCAGCAAAGAGCACCCACTGTTGAAGCCAGCAGTGTGGGGTCAGTCTAGAGCCCACCTCCTAACCTGATCTTCAAATCCAATCAATTGGAGACTTTTTTTCTTTTTCTTTTTTTAACTTTATGGCCTTAACGGTAGCAGCACATGGCATGTGGGCTCTTAGTTCCCAGACCAGGGATGGAACCTGTACCCCTGCATTAGCAGTCCAGAGTCTTAGCCGCTAAGCTGCCAGAGAAGTCTTGAGACTTTTTAACTGTACCTCTAAATAACACACAGAATCCACACCTTTGCCTCCAAGTCCTCTGCCAAAACTCCTGTCTGGCCTTGTAGCACCCTCCAGGCTCTCTCTCAGTGCCCTCACCAGCCCCCTGTTCGACTCTCCCTCCTGTGACAAGATCCTTCCCTCAGAGCAGCCAGAGCTCACCCATCCTATCCCCATCAGAGGGCATCTGGTCATCTCCACTTGAAGCTCAGAACTGTGTGATGGCTTCTGATCACACTCAGAATAAAATCCAAACTCCTTACCTTAGAATCTCTGTGATTTAATCCTTTCCCACATCTCTCACTTCCTCTCCCCACCTCTTGCTCCACTACAGTCTCTAAACCTCTCATTCCCAGCACACACAGCTTGTTCCCTCACTGAGGTTGCTGAATACGGGTTCACCCTGCCTAGAATGTGCCTCCTCAGGCTCCGTGCACAGCTACTTCCTTCGTAACTTTCAGTACCACTTAAACATCATCTCTTCAGAGAGACCTTCTCAGCCCATCCTATCTTGGTCTCGGCATTCTGTTATCCAACTGCTCTTGTACTTTTGAAAGTGAAAGTGTTAGTTGCTCAGTCGTGTCTGATTCTTTGAAACCCCACGGACTGTAGCCCACCAGGCTCCTCTGTCCATGGAATTCTCCAGGCAAGAATACTGGAGTGGGTTGCCATCTCCTTCTCTAGCAGATCTTCCTGACCCAGGAATTGAGCCCAGGTCTCCTGTACTGAAAGCTTCAGTGGTGGCTCAAGTAGTAAAGAATCCACCTGCAATGCAGGAGACTCGGGTTCCATCTCTGGGTCGGGAAGATCCCCTGGAGAAGGAAATGGCAACCCACTCCAGTATTCTTGCCTGGAGAATCCCATGGACAGAGAAGCCTGGTGGGCTACAGTCCATGGGGTCACAAAGAGTCAGACATGACTGAAGTTACTTAGCATGCATGTTCCGGCATTGTAGGCAGATTCTTTTACCTTCTGAGCCACCAGGGAAGCCCTTTATTATACTTTTATTTATGGCTTTTTTTCTTTTTTCTCATAATACAGGAAGCTTGAGGGGACTGGGGTCTTATCCGTCTTGTTCACTTTGTATCTACCACAGTGACACAGCAAGCATTCCACACATATTTGTAAAATGAATGCATAAATGAATGAATTAGGGAAAGCTACAGAGGCATCTGCTAAGGGCAGATGACTATCCCCTTCAACTTGAGTTTACAGAATAAATATATTCAATACATAAACTTCAGACAAAACAAGTTTTTATGAGTCAGATGGCTTTGAAAACTCCTTTTAAGGTTACTTTTAAGTCTGTTAACATCTCTGCATAATAGTATTGCTTCCTAACTTCTCCATCTCATAGAACTACACAAACGGCCCATAAGAACTGGTGATGTCAAAGCTTGAAGGTCTGTAGCAGTGAGTGGCTACAGTGACCACTGTAAAGAAAGACCCAGGCTACCAAACTCAATGCCTCTGAAAAAAGAGTACCTTAGAGAATGCTGCTCCATATTATTCAAGATCTCAAGACAAGCTCACATACACAGAGGCTTATTGGATATAAAGCTGAGAAAACATGAAGATGCTCCTGCCTTACTGTTTTGATGGGGTATTAAATTAATGGCTAATCAGATGCCATAGAATCATTTTCTAAAGCTTTAAGGGACCCTTCCTCAGTGATAAATGACAAACATGACTGAAATACTAATAGAGCTGAAATAAAGTATCCATGTCAAAACAGATACACTTTACATGCACTTATATTAAACTAGGTTCTCTTCTCAAGCTACAGAAGAAGCTTTTGAAAAAACAGCTTCAAGCGGCTGAAAATGCAGATGAAGATCCTCAAACCAGATACAGATGAAATACCTTGAACACAGCGGCAATGACTCCAGAAGCTCAAAAAATATATAGGCCACTGACTATTCATATTAAGTCTTGAGTAGGTATCTAATTTTATACAAAATTTATATTTGTGTGGGATTCTGTTTGTCTGTTTTCTGGTTCTAGGCTCCCTCTGAAACAACAAGCCATTCAGTGAGGCCCTGCCACGGAACGCCAAGCAGAAACATATTGCTCTTGGCCTCACCACTGTCCTTTCCCGCTTGTGTGAGAAGCCTGTGTTGACTGCACCGTGAAAAAACTTGAAGGAAAGAAAAGCCCTACTGTTGTAACTGTGCCAAGAAAGTATAAAGAAACAAAACCCAGATGCTAGAATTTGAGGCATTTCCTCTGCTATGAGACTATGTCCTTTAACTGAAGGTCAAAGGAACATGAAAGGACTCCAATATTTTAAAGCCCAAAGTGGGTATTTTTGTGGCCCTCTCAGTTTCTGCGTGCCAGCCACACACATTTAACTGACATTTAACAAGCAGAATTTATTCAGCAGCATTCAAGGGAAATCCTGGTATTGCTCTCAAACACGATTTATTTAAATTTCTAATGCTTTATATTAATACAGATTGGTTCATTTCCCTGACAGCCAGAGATTTTCCAAAACGCCACTAACTGAATAAAGTCATTTTTAAAGCCCAGTCCACATTTGCTACCTCCTAATCCTTTAATATGTCCCTGGGCTTTAATTTCATAACCTCTTCTTCTGGGGACATTTATTTTTGATGCTACAGATAATAGTAAATAATGCAAGATATAATCATTTTATTTCTCAGGAGGTACCTGACATCAGATTTTATAAAGACTTCAAATGTGTTTTCTGGTCATAGAAAACAGCATGTCAGCCCATGGGAAATACAACAAAATCAGCCATGTTTTATCATGTTTGGGAAAACATATATCAAACGGGCCACCTCATTTGGTAATATGACTCATACCAGTCAAAGTCTTCAAAGCATATCTGAAAGAAAGGAATTCTTTTAGAAGTTGGCAAAAAAAACCCACAAAACTTGATGGAAAGGTTAATATGATTGAGGAATAGATGGATAACTCAAAACCTCTAAGCATCAACTCAGTATGTGATTTAATTAAAATCTCTCTGAACTGAGCAGTGATACAACTGTAAGATGTGGCAAGGATGGTCTAAGGGTTTCACATTAACCAACAGAGCACTGAAACACACGAAAGAGCCCCCACTGCAGAGCTCTGAATGGCCATATATGGAGGCTCTGGAAAAACACTATTTCACTTGGGCTGATCCAGAATGAGCTAACCTCAGAAATGTGGAGACTTCTATTTTCTGTTGATCCTTACCTTCTTCCCTAGCAGTCTCCTTCCCATATATAGAAAATTGAAACCATTTGTCAGTTAACAACCACTCCCCTTTTGTTTACCAGAATTCTGAGCTATTCATTGGAATGTTTTAAATAATTCTGTTGGGAGTCATCAGAGTTACTAATGGACATACCATCTAATCACGACCTGTAGCCTCTTGTCTACCCAGAGGGAGACAAGCTTTCTGACTTGTTGCTCTAGAAATGTCAACAAAAGGAAGACAGTTTTCAACGTTATCTCTCATATTTCCTCTGCTGTTCAAAGGGTCAGGTTTGCTAGCGTGTGGGAAGCAGATAGACAACAGTGTAATAGCAAAGTTGGGTGTGGTTGTTATGGTGATAAGGGAAATGAAAGTGGAAGGAGTTTGAATAATATTTATTTGAAGAGTCTTGCCTTTTCCTTTATAAGCTATTCACAAAGTGCATAATATTACACCAATTCTTAAGAAGCATTGTTGGAATGCAGAGCTAGGGTTCAGATTCTATGACTAATTTCTACCAAAGATGAGCAAAGTTTTCAGAAAACTCTTAAAGAATGTACCACCATTATCAGCACTGTCATATTTATTAACATAAGTAAATATAGACATATATGTATCAGGAAAGATAATTTATTATTATTATAATTTATTACTGCATTTATTTCCATGGATTAATTATAATGCCACCACGCCTATACATGTGCTTACCTACATCTAGTTATAGATTTGTACACGCACATGGGATGTTATGTATATAGATTACACTTTCTGGCACAGAAAATACACAAATGCACATGTGATGTGTATTTTTTCATAGGCAAACCATATTTCCTATGCACACGAACACACACTATTATAATCCATATGGGATATACTCTCTGGATTGAAGATGTTTGCTCAGTTATTGATATATCTAAAGGACCCTCAAGGAAAACACTATAATAAGCCCTGAATTTAGGGAGACACAAAGCCAGGCCAGGAGGCATGCAAGAACGCAAAGATAACATTTTTGGGAGTTCCATGTTGCACTGAGGTGTGACACCACAGCCTAACTGGTCTGAAAAATTCCTAATGGAAATGGAAACAAGTTGGCTCTCGATCAGCAAACATCCAGGTTCCACTGTGACTAGCAACCCAAATGCCAAAGGGCACCAGGAACATATAAATGGGATCATACTTTCCTTTTACTGCCACAGAGATAAAATTTCACTTCAAAAAACTAATTGCCCCAATCTGGGTCAGACACAATAGAGATGGTTAGATGTGTCTCATGCCTTAGAAAGGAAGCCTGCCAGGTCCTCTAATGCCACAGCAGGACCCCCACGGGACAGGTTACCAGTGCCCTTGCTCGGTGTGGTTTCAAGGATACCTAAGGAAATCACTGTAAACCCACCTCTGCCATGAACCCAAATTGCATCAAAACACTGAAATAAGCATCCTTTTATGGCCACTGTTGCAAAAACACACCCATGATATTTAACAAAGCTCTATGAAGCAGTGGACTTTATTTGTGCCAAAACAGCAGAAACAGTAAACAGCAACTTTTTCTATCAAACAGATACATAAATAAGATCGGAATGTATTCTAGACAACTTTGAAAAATGTCCTTCTATTAAGGGGACAACAACTGGTCTTACTTATCTTTCTAAGTTTCAGGACATTGACTCTTAACAACAGACCATGGGAACAGATTTTAAAAAGGAAAAAGAAAAAAATTCCTTATTTCATTTTTCAAACTGCATAAAAGGGCAGGCAGGAGGCAGGGAGGGACTAAGAAGGACTTGATAAAATATGATCTCATTTTACTGACATGCAGTTTTTATCTATGTCTATAAAACTTGGATTTTATCTACAGACAAATATATGGATATATTAAGAAAAGGGGGTATCAATTCTTAACATTATTAAATTCCTGTATTGTTCTTTTGTTATTGCAACAGGAAAAGAAAGGCTGCTGATAAGGAGAAGGCACTTTACTTGCTTTTCGGGAAATTAAAAAAAAAATCCCAGTGACAGAGAATAGAATAATGAAGTGTAGGAAAACCAGGAAGTTGTCAGCCAGAAAGGAAAAACACATTCACAATTTAAGGGAACATTCCAGTCTCTGAAAAAACCACACAAATATTAACTCATCACGTGTTAATTCCTTCCCTCTTCCAACTTTATAGGCACTACTTATACTGCTACTTCCTCCTGATGCAAAGAACACTTAGCAACTGAGACCGCAAACCGAAAGCAGGAAGTCACCCTATAAAAGGGTGTTTCCCCAGCTTTCGATGTTTCAACAACCAATGTGAATTCACTATCCTGATTTCAGAGACCATGTACCATTAGAAGAACGGTCTCGTAAGTTTCAAAATAAATTATTCAAATGCTCAGAACACTATCTTAGTGGTCAATATGAACGAGGGAATGAGTCAGGTTTTATTTTTATTAGAGCATTTCTATTAAAAAAAAAACAAATACTGACTGCTAGTGCTCTTAAACACCTTTCTTGAGAAAGCTATACATTTCATAAAAAATGCAGCACCAGCTCTGGAAGTAAATATAGTATGTTTATGCATCACAAAATAGCATGTAAATTGATTGCCTACCATGTACAACTGTTCAGACTGGGAATGGCCACTCTGCTCTGATTACAACTCCCTGTGTGCCCATCTTATCTCTCCCACTAGAGATGATGCCCTTTGCATGTCCCCTTGAATGCCCTGGTGCAGCTGGGCTGGACCCAGATCCATGCTCCCCAGGTGTGCAGGACATAGTCAGAAAGGGGCAGGATTAACATGAGGGATCCTTGCTCCATCCTAAAGAGCTCTCCTCCTTCTGGGCTGAATCCCTTCAATGGGAATTCCACAATTAGAAAGGAAATGTGAATGAATGCTCGATGAAGCAACATTCTAGAGTGTAATCCATCAATAAGAGTTAAGTATTTAAAAAATTAAAACTCCTTTTATTCAAAAAAGGTTTTTTCTTGTTGTTGTTTTTTTGCCTGGAGGATCTCTTAATCAAGGTACTAGGTAAATACTGCCAAGGCTGGAAAATGGAAAACACACACTATCTACCAGAAAATCCTTATCTATATTGATAAAATTCTAAGAACATCTGAAATAATCACTTTTTGATGGAATGCAAATTCCTGCTAAAGTGATTATGCTCCCCAAACTGTTTCTTGAACTTTCCTTTGAACAGATTCTTTTTTTCCATGAGCAGAACTAATGCAAACCACTGAGCTTGCCCCAGTTGTACAGAACCCAAGATTACGGTTTGGGAAAACTGATTACACTAATTAATGGGGTTTGAACGGCGTGAGTTTGGGAATGACAACTCCTGATGGTCCACACCCTCTGCAAAGCTGATGGAGACAGCTGGCCTGGGGCTGGAGGACACAGAAGGGGCAGCTCCAACTCCCTGCAGAGGGAGAGGCCCTGCTCTGGGGAGTAGTCCCCACCTGACTCCCTGTGTAGAAGCTTGAAGGCCTCCTGGTCTAGGATTCCAGACCCTTCACTCATGTCAGGAAGAGCCTTTGTGGAGGCCAGCAGTTAGATGGACACAGCTGGGCAAAGCAGCAACTCAGCAGCTCAGTGTGACAGAGCACACGCCAAACCCTGGGAATAACTGAGAGGTCACCTACAGCCAACTCGGAAACCACAAATCCGCAAGGGACTGCTCAGCGCTACCCAGAAGCTAAAACATTAACCTACTGAAGGCCGGCAGTAGACCAATGTTTCTTAAGCATCCTTGGTAGGTGGAAATACAAAGTTTTCAGCATGGCCTCCCAAAAACACCATTTCTCTGCCTGAAGGTGTCAGGTTGCTTTTTTTGTCTTTTAACAAGGAATGTGTGTTTTTTTTTTTAAACATATTACTAAGCATATGGTATTTAATCTTGAAACAAGCATACGGTTGTAGTAAAAACTGTTCACCTGTAATTTCTGGGACTCCTGTCAACTAACCGGGAAGAAGGTATAGGACAGACATATGGTTGAGCTAAACACAACTTGGGACAGAAGAGATGGACTGAAAGTAAACATAAAGAGCTAAAACAAAGAAAGGAGAAGGATGTGAATAAATGGAACAAAGTGCTACTGGCTATGTACAACTGCACACAAGCATCCTTCTGAGGGTCAGATTGAAAAAAATTTTTACACCGTTTATAGTAACCCCAGTGTGGTTGAATGAAATGTCCCTCTAAACACACACACTCCTCTCTTAGCACAAGGATGTAACATTTTTATCATGACTTTTTTTTTTTTTCTGCTGGGCACAAGAAATCACAACAACCAGAAGGTCACTGTATAACTTCCAACAGTTAAAATGCAGGTATAAATATTCAGCCAACTGCTCCTCTCCACCTGGGTTTATGCCAAGTTCCCCAAGTTTCCTGTTTTGATTTCCCAGATATTCGAAACTGGCTTCCACCTCTTAGTAGCTGTTTTGGTTTTTCTTCTCCCTCCCCCGCCCCTGTGCCAGTTATCAAGACATCAAAACATCAAAACAACAGCTTGTACCTAAAACATAAAATTATAAAATACTGATTTAGTTGTCAACCTAAATAAAAATACTTATGAAAATACATAACTGTCTACACTTTCTTTCCCCAGGACACTGCTGGAATTTAAAGTGAAACACATGTATTCAGTTAGATTTCAGAATCATTTTACATAAATGAACCCAAAAGAGAAAGACATATCACAGTATCAACTTGTGATTGCTTTTACAGAGGGCAACATCAGTACAGACTTATGGTTGCCTAAAAGCCTTACTGCCTTAATTAAACAAGTATCCTTAATGGCACTTGGGCAGCCTCAGCAAAAATCAAAACCAGGGAGACCTTGATGGCAAGGAAGTACCTATCCACCTGGAAGGTAAGGTTAAATATGTTTATCTGGTCAAGGGGAGGGTTTGTGCTTCCAAACTTGGGTAAGCAATCTTAACTGAATTCCTCAAAAATATATTTTTAAAACAATTTAGATGAGCTAATGCAATACATCCACAAGCATAACACTGATTTCAGATATACCTAGCCTAAGAAAAATATAATCTGTGATGAGTAATTTTAATGAAGTAAATGACTAACTTAAAAATTGTGAATCGCTACATTTGAAGATCTGGAAGAGAGACGGCAGAGTCTCTAAACACAGAACGCTTGGCTTCAGGATAAGAACCAGAGTTGGAGAGGCTCTCTTTTTTTTTTTTTTGATAATTCAGTACATATATTATAAAGGATTATGTAACAGCAGTTCTGAAAGGCCAAGTGTTTCCCAAAGTTCCCTGAACTTCATCAACTTCATAAAATGTACAACAGCCACTCCCATTTCAATCCTCCCTCCAAGAGAATTATCATACTGGTAAGTTGTAAGGATCTTATAAATTGAACGCTGCTCTATCATAATCTTACAGTGCATGGCAGTTATATTTTGAGAGAACATATAATTTGACTCTTGTATGTCTGAGTCTGTGAGTTAATAGTTACACTGGATCATTTCTACTACGGTCAATACTATATTATGAAGGATTTTGCAATGATATTTAATACCATACAGATCAATACAACTGTATGAAAATCCATAGACCTACGGGCCTAAACGTATTTCTAAAGTTAGCAAAGATCGAACAGGTAAAATTACATAGAGGATCATCTCTACTAAAAACAAAACAAATTCCCCAGCATCCACCTTCGGGGATTTGCTTGTCCCTCACTATGTGATTCTACACAGGCACCATGAAATGTCTCAGTGGGGTTTTAATCTCTGTTAATACTAATTGGAAAAAAAGTTTTAAAGTCATATAATGAAACAATTACCATGTGTTAATACTTGAAGTAAAGTAATTCATATACAGACTCTGTTTTTAAAAACAAAAAGTATTAGAAAGTAAGTCCAGTGACTACTTAAAGACAAGATATTCTCTTACACCAGCATAGCAAATCCAGGGACACAGATTCATATAAACCCTCTATGACTCTGCTACTCAAAAATGTGGTAAAAAGCCAGCAGTAACAGCTCCTCCTGAGGGTTGACTGGAAACGCAGATTTATCTGCCCTGGTCCAGTCCTGGTAAATGAGAATATCTGTGTGATGGTCAAGCTCTCTTAAATTTAAGAAACCTACAAGGGAATTCCCTGGTGGTACAGTGGATGGAACCACCTGTCAACATGGGAGACAAGGGTTTGATCCCTGCTCCAGAAAGATTCCACATGCCACGGAGCAACGAAGCCTGTCTGCAATTACTGAGCCCTCGTGCTGCAGCTGAGAGCCTGTGCTCTGCAACAAGAAATGCCACCACAGTGAGAAGCCCCCACACCACAATGAAGAGTAGCCCCCGCTCCGCACAACTAGACAAAGTCCATGCACAGCAATGAAGACTCAGCATAACCAAAATAAATTACTTTTTAAAACAGAAACCTAGGCGATTTCCTCTGCATGATACCCAGGGCTTGCCATGGACCTCAAGTACCATGTGGAAACTCAGGCTGGCACAGAGTTGGGTGCACATGTCATCTCTTTTTATATTATGGGATGGCCTCAGTCTTCTTGCTGAAGATGAGTATCTCCATCCAGCACTGTTCCAGTGGGAAGAGGGTCAGGAGGGAACTCCACTGTACTTTCTCAAAAATGGAATGGATATTAAATAACATGCTGAGCTCTGTTGATCACATTTTCTTGGGGTGTTTTTTTTTTGTGAGCATCCTACTACCCCCACAAAAAACCCCAAGAACGTCTGAGTAAAAAAGTTTTGTGAATAAAAGTGAATGGCATTATAATTCTTTCTAAATACTAATGAAATGTGTGTCTACTGACAAACATTACAGATGGCTTCAAGAGCTAGAATATCTGATTAGGTCACACAGCACAGGTTGTACTGTAAGCTACAGACCAAGAAAAAGATACCAACCAAGAATAACATTTAGCACTTACACTTTACATGTGTGAAAAAAGTAAGTGCAATGTAGAAAACTAAAAATGGAGTAAGATGCTCATGTAACATTAACATTTCCTTAGGTAGGATTGTAACAGTGAATTTAGGGCACAGAATAATTAATAAAACTTAAGGCTCTGAAACACCTGCTATTTGGATTTTTAAAAACTGAAAGAAAAGTCTATTAATCAGAAGCCATTTGTCTGTGTCAAAATTAGTTTAGCTTCAGAGGATATAGACTTACAATGTAAAAAATCAAAATTCCCTTTGCTTTAAGCAGCAGAAAAAATACAGATGTGAAAGCCCACATATTCTTTCTAACCTTTAATTTTTGCCTAAGCATACAAGAACTGATGCTGAAGCTCCAACGCTTTGGCCACCTGATGCAAAGAGCCATCTCATTGGAAAAGACCTTGATGCTATGAAAGACTGAAGGGAAAAGGAGAAGTGGGTGTCAGAGGATGAGACAGTTGGATAGCATCATCAGCTTAATGGACATGAGTCTGAGCAAACTCTGGGAGACAGTGAAGGACAGGGAAGCCTGGCATGCTGCAGTCCATGGGGTCACACAGAGTTGGACACAGTGGCTGAACAACAACAAAGCATATATATCATGCAATGTAAGTTTTGGAGATAGTTCAGTTCAGTTGCTCCAACTCTTTGTGACCCCATGAACTGCAGCACACCAGGCCTCCCTGTCCATCACCAAATCCCAGAGTTTACCCAAACTCATGTCCATTGAGTTGGTGATGCCATCCAACCATCTCATCCTCTGTCATCCCCTTCTCCTCTTGCCCTCAATCTTTCCCGGCATCAGGGTCTTCTCAAATGAGTCGGCTCTTTGCATTAGGTGGCCAAAGTACTGGAGCTTCAGCTTCAACATCAGTCCCTCCAATGAACACCCAGGACTGATCTCCTTTAGGATGGACTGGTTGGATGTCCTTGCAGTCCAAGGGACTCTGAAGAGTCTTCTCCAACACCACAGTTCAAAAGCATCAATTCTTCGGCACTCAGCTTTCTTCACAGTCCAACTCTCACATCCATACATGACTACTGGAAAAACCACAGCCTTGACTAGACGGACCTTTGTTGCCAAAGTAATGTCTCTTATTTTTAATATGCTGTATTGGAGATAGACAAATACTTATAAATATCATTTAAGACACCTATAAAATATCTTTTTAAAAAAGTCAAAAGCTAAATTCTGTAGTGGATCTAAAATGTGTGTCAATTCATGCATTCTGCATCTTTCAGGCCATTTAGACAATGGTCCCTTAGTCAAAGGCAAGACAAAGTCAAACTAGTAGCATCTGATGTGCACTGACACAGAGCATGTGTAAATATTAATACTTACCTTTTGAGTAAACAAAGGAATGAATGTGGGCTTCCCTGGTGCCTCAGATAGTAAAGAATGTACCTGCAATGCAAGAGACCCAGGTTTGATCCCTGGGTCGGGAAGATCCCCTGGAGAAATGAAATGGCAACCCACTCCAGTATTCTTGCCTGGAGAATTCTATGGACAGAGGAGCCTGGTGGGTTACAGTCCAGGAGGCTGCAAAGAGACACGACTGAGCAACTAACATACACAAGAATGAATGAAGAATTAAATTGCTCTAAAGTGAAAGCAGTAGCCTCAGAGGGCGCCTGTAAAGAATGCTGAGGAAGGGATCGCTCTGGGCTCAAAGAGTCTACAACTATACTGCCATCTCTTCATCTTCCTATCCCATTATTTTATCTTAGTGCTCCTACTCTGAATGGCTCTAACCTCAGCTGCATTGGACCAGCTCTCTCAGACTCAGACACTTTGAAGCCTTCTTCAAATAAGGGTATACAAACAAATGAATTAACCAATCAATTAATTAAAATGATATATTCTGTTTTATACATTCCACTATCACGGGTGCCAGCATCTGTGTTCTAGGTTAACTTTCAGTCAGTTGACATAAGCGGTCCTGAGGCTTTCTTCCACCACACTAACAGAGCACTCAAATGCTTCCTGCACCATCATAAATATACAGGTCATTTCACCTCACTTTTGGTGTGTTAACACTGATAGTCACTCTTTTTCTTCCATTATGTATATTACCGTCATATTAATCTTCCTAAAATTGCTCATACTCCTCCCATCACTTATAAACTCCAAGGTCACTGACAGTACCATATTCTCTCCCTGGGAGGATGACTCACAAATCCTTATCTCCAGCCCAGATCTCTGAGTTCCAGACTCATAACTCCCATTTTTCCCTTGATCCTCCATAGATGCTTCCCAGCTGGCTCAGAGGTAAAGAACTCGCCTGCCAATTCAGGAGATACAAGTTCGATCCTTGGGTCAGGAAGATCCCCTGGACAAGGAAACGGTAACCCACCCCAGTGTTCTTGCCTGGGAAATCCCATGGACAGAGAAGCAAAAGAGTCAGACACAACCAAGTGACTAAACAACAACAAACCTCCACAGTTAGCTCAAACATAACAATGCAGACTCAATATCTACCTCATCTTACCTCCCATAACGCTGCTCTCCTTGTATTCCACATCCTAGTACACAACACCACTATACGCCTGACCACTGTGCCCACCCCAAGGATCTAAACAATCACCCCTCACTTCCAATTCTGGGAGTCTTTCTCTTCCTCATTCTCCCAAGTTAGTTGCTAAAGCTCATTGACTTGCCACTTTATCCTTCCCATCTGGCCCCCTCTGTCCATTTTCTCTTTGCTACTCCAAGGCTCTTCTTAAATTCTCCTTTCCCTTCTGTTGAGCCACTTGACAAGTCTCTCTGAGTTGGACTCCATCCCCAATTCCTCCACAATGATTTCCTGGCTTTACCCCTCCCTACAGCAGTTCTTATTTGTCCACCCTGCATAACACAATGATATAAAGTATCTCAAGACAAATTTTGACTATCTTTCCTTTAAAACATCTTACAGAGAAAAAAATAATATAGACTAAAATTAAAAAATTTAAACGTTACCTGTAAGGGCTTTCAGCTAAAACAAAGGGACACAACATTCTTAAGTTCCAAGAGTCTTCCTCCTTTGGCAAAATATTCATTGTGTAGCTCCAAACAGGAATGAGTTTCACAGAACCCATACTATTCCAGCAAGCCACGTGATGCATGATACAGCAGTGCCAAACATGTAAATTTAAGAACACATCTTATGGACCCTACACAGATATCCCTCTGGCTAGACTCTGCTTGGTGATAAATCAGTGTGAACTGGGTTGATTTTATTTTTCTCTAGAAGCTCCCCACAAGGCTAGACCTCCATGTAGAAAGGGCAGATTTTTCCTCAAGGATGTGTGTCTTCTTTGTAGTCCTTAACATACTTATCATGAAGATATGCATGTATGAACGCTACTTAATGAGTTAATTACATCAAAAATTATCTAAATGACAAACAGCTCTACTTGGATGTCAAGTTTAATTTATCTGAAACAAAGTTCCCAAGTTCCCCCTTAAATCTGCTCTCCCACCTAGTAAAAAGTACTACAAATTGCTTAAACTCCAAATCTAAGAGTTTTCCTGGATTCCTCTTTCTTACAGCCCTACATGTAATCCATCCACAAGCCTAGTACCAAATCACCTCCCATCCACGCTTCTTCTCCATCTCCAGCTCTCAGGTCTGAGACCCTGTTATCTCTTATCTGAACTACTACCTGTGGACTCTTCCCCATTCTTGCATCTTCCCAGTCTCCCCACAAGTCTTAATTCTCCACCATATTCATGTTTGAGAACATGTATCAAATCACATGACACTCTTGTTCACAATCCTTTAGCCACTTTCCTACGAACTCATCACAAAATCCTTAGCATCATCTACAAGGCAGCGCATGATCTGGCCCTCACTCCTGTCTCACTCTCTCTCGTGACCTTCCAGCCGCCCTGACCTTTCTTGCTTTCTCATGAGATTCTTTCAACACACCAAGCTTGCTCTCACTGAGGGCTTTCACACTTGCAGTGTCCTGTGCATGGACTTCTCTCCCCTCAGATCACTACCAGTTTGATTCCTTCTTACAGTCCAATTTCAAGCCAAGTGCTCTTCCTTCAAGGAAAACTTCCCTGACACTGACATCCATATCTAAAACAACTTCCTTAGTCAGCCCAGTAATTCTCTATCATATCATCCTGGCGATTACTCTTCATAGCTCTTATCACACTTGTGATACTTTCCTCTCGCTTCTGAGTTTACTGTCACCCCTCCCTTTCTGCATGTGAGCTCCACAGGAGCTGTATCCTCAGCAACTGAACTACGACTAGTACATATTTGGCACTCAGTGAATAGCTGCTGGATGGAATATAGACGAATGTTTTCTAGCGTGGTTGACATCCTTCTCTGATTCATATTCCTGATTACTTCTCAAATTTATTTCAACCACTCTGAATTATAGTAAAAATTTTTTTTTTTTGAAAATAAAAGCTACTTACCCCAATCTGGAGTCATATGCAAGCTTAAAAGTCCAACTTATTCACCGTATCATGGAAGTCTTTCATATCAACTTTAGCTTCCATTACTAAGCCCAGAGGGGTCCCTCTAGAAAACCTCTGGGGCAGCTGCAGAGGCTGGTACTGCTCTTGTTAACATGGTCCCCTCTTCTTATGGTCTATCAATTTAACTTTTGGGGAGCTCAGTACAGCATGCACCAAGACAATGAAAAATAGGTAGCATGGCATAAAACTACAAGCTTTGTTAAGATCGAGGTGGGATGACTTGCAGGTCATTCCCTGTCTGTCCTTCCTCAGAGAAATACAGATGATTCTGACAAATCATTTTGTGCATAAGGCATGACTGGCTGTTATCCAATATGGTATTTCCTCTAAATTTGTGACAAACAAACTTTATGATGTTGTATTCATTAAAATCCAGGACCAATGACCTCCCTTTTAAACAAATAAAATACCCAGGAACCTTTTTTTAAAAATACCCTGAATCATCATTATTCTTCATAAATCTTTATTGACTAAAATGACTTTCATGCATTTTTTTAAAATGTTGTTGCAATTATGCTTAAAATTCAATTCATGTTCAGAATTCACTCACAAAACATAGAAATGAAGACCCATGCTTTTTAGCATGATGCTCTGGCAAGAACACTAGACCTTCTGCCTTATCCCTAGATACATACATACCTTCACACTACAGATGCCCCAGAGAACGGTGCTTAAAGGAAGGCTTTCATTAACTAGTCACCTTCTCGTAAGAAACCGCAAAAACCAAGTCTTAATTCATCAGGTCATGCATCATCTTGGGACTTAATTTCCCTTGGCTCTGCCAAATCATCCATGCTTTGCACAACCTTCCCTCCTGAATACTTCTACTGGGCCTTCTAGAACTCAGACTGTCATCACCAACATCCCTTTTGCTGTCATTTGTCCCCTCCAGATGCTCCTTCACCTCTGTGCTCTAATGAACACCTGCGTCCTCCCTGACCACACTCTGCCCTTGAAATCCTCCCAAGTGGGGATGGCTTCACCTTCCACATGCCATAAATCCTAAGGGTGGGGGAGGGGTCCTCTTGGTTTTCGTCACTACTTTCAGATCATTCTTCCTTTTCCCCTTAAAAAAAAAAAAAAAAAAAAACCTTGTTGCATGAAGCACATGCAATCAGATGCTGTCCCAGCTCCATGCAAGTGTTGCATTATCTTCTTACAGAACTTCTGCCTCTTGTTCATTCCCTGTTCACTGCTGCTTCCTCCTTGCCAGCAGTGATGGCCTGGCTGGTCACCGTCTAAGTACTCTCCTGCGTAACTCAATCTAGGGCTCTTCGCTTTCTATAGGACTCATTATGAAAAACCCTCATCCTAGTTAAATCCACCTTTCCACCTCCGCTGCAGGCACCAGAGCCAGAGAAAAGCACACAACTGTGCTGGCTGTTCTCCCTTCAAATTTATAGCTGCTAACCCCAAGCATGCTGTCAGCACTAGCAGATGACCCTAATACACTTCCCTACTAAATTCACTCCTCCTCTCTCTGAGTTGTCTATTTTCCATTTCCTCTCCCTCCTCAATTTTTCACACCCTTATTCCACCTCAACGTTAGCTGACAACCTTGTTTTATAACCTCTGAGAAATAGGAACAATTTTGCTCCTCTCCCGCCTCAATGCCTTTGCTTCTATAGTCATCACCATTCTTACATTATTAGTTTCTCCCTTTTTACTAGATCATTCTTGTCATCAAACATGCTGTAACATTTGCCATATTTTTTAAGTCCTTTTTGACCTTAGATCCCTCTGAAACAACCACTTCACTTGTTGGCTCCAAGTTTTGAGATGTTTTCCCATTGCTGTTACTTGTACCATCATTCTTCTACTATTTCAGGTTAGGAAACCAGAATCACCTTTGTATATTTTCATCCCTCCCTTACCTATAAGCAGATACTTCGTGTTCTTCCATCAAAATGACGTGCGTCCATTTGCTCTTCCTTGCTTTTCCCTTGCCATCCCCTAGACCGGTCTCTAGTGGCACTACATCTAAATCATGTAAAGAGCTCTCCTACAAGCCTCAACTGCAGAATCTCTCCCTGCTAATTCATTACACAACCCCCACAATTCCAATCTGCCTAACACTGATTTCTTCATGCTCTGCTGCTCTTGGCTCATAAACCTACAGTGACTTTTGATAGCTCCTATCACTGGGCCTGAGTTCCCTGCACCATGTGAAAGACATTTCATCATCTGGTCCTGTCCCGACTCCTCATCTTTAGTTCCTATTTACCTATAGACATAAAAACTTGCTCTCCTACATCCATTTCCCAAGTATCTTACACATAAGTCATGCAAACCTCACTTGGACATTTTATTCTTTTGTCCACATCATTCTGCCTGGAATCCATCACCATCCAAATTCAAAATTGTTCAGACTCCAACTCCTCAACAATACTTTATCATATAATTCCAGGTCACATTTTTTTGGCCCTAAGTTCTTATAGCATTCCAAGTCCTCAACGCTATTAATGATTTAATTATATGCAGTGATAAGCCATCACTAACTTTTTCATTTGCAATATACTTGAATATAGAGTTTTTTTCTTCAACATTGTCTCTCAGGAAAGGAAACCCCACAGTACTGACTTCTTACAAGACCTCAAATATTACAGGGTGCTTTATTTTAAAACAGCAAAGTACGGATCTAAACAGACATTTTTCCAAAGAAGACATACGGATGGCCAAAAAGCATATGAAAAGATGTTCAACATCACTAATTATTAGAAAAATGCAAATCACAACTACAATGAGGTATCACCCTACAGCAGTTAGAATGACCATCAGCAAAAAATCTGCAAACAATAAATGCTGGAGAGGGTGTGGAGAAAAGGGAACCCTCCTACATTATTGGTGGGAATGTAAATTTGTACAGCCACTATGCAGAATAGTATTGCATGTGTGTATGCTCAGTCATGTCAGATTCTTTGTGACTCCATGGATTGTAGATCGCCAAGTTTGTCTGTGGGATTTCCCAGGCACAAATACTGGAGTGGGTTGCCATTTCCTTCTCCAGGAGATATTCCCAACCCAGGGATCGAATCTGCTTTCCCTGCATCTCCTGCATTGGCTGGTGGATTCTTTTTTTTTTTTTTTAATTTATTTTCTTACTGAAGGATAATTGCTTTACAGAATTTTGTTGTTTTCTGTCAAACCTCAACATGAAACAGCTATAGGTATACATATAACCCCTCCCTTTTGAACCTCCCTCCCATCTCCCTCCCCACCCCTCTAGGTTGATACAGAGCCCGTTTGAGTTTCCTGAGCCATACAGCAAATTCCCATTGGATATCTATTTTACATATGGTAATGTAAGTTTCCACATTACCCTTTCCATACATCTCACCCTCTCCTCCCCTCTCCTCATGTCCATAAGTCTATTCTCTATGTCTGTTTCTCCACTGCTGCCCTGTAAATAAATTCTTCAGTATCATTTTTTTATATTGTGTATATGTGCATTAGAATATGATATTTATCTTTCTCTGATTCACTTCACTCTGTATAATAGGTTCTAGGTTCATCCACCTCATCAGAACTGACTCAAATGTGTTCCTTTTTATGGCTGAGTAATATTCCATTGTTTATATGTACCACAACTTCTCTATCCATTCATCTATTGATGGACATCTAGGTTGCTTCTACGTTCTAGCTATTGTAAATAGTGCTGCAATGAACAGTTGGATACATGTGTCTTTTTCAACCTTGGTTTCCTCAGGGTATATCCCTAGGAGTGGAATTGCTGGGTCATATGGTGGTTTCATTCCTAGTGTTTTAAGGAATCTCCATACCATCTTCCATGGTGGCTGTATCAATTTACATCCCCACCAACAGTGCAAGAGCGTTCTCTTTCCTCCACACCCTCTTCAGCATTTATTGTTTGTAGACTTTTTGATGATGGCCATTCTGACCAGTGTGAGGTGATATCTCATTGTGGTTTTGATTTGCATTTCTCTAATAATGAGTGACGTTGAGCATCTTTTCATGTGTTTGTGAGCCATCTGTATGTCTTCTTTGGAGAAATGTCTGTTTAGGTCTTTTTACCACTTTTTGATTAGGTTGTCTGTTTTACCAGCATTGAGTTGTATGAGCTGCTTGTATATTTTGGAAATTAATCCTTTGTCAGCTGTTTCATTTGCTCCCATTCCGAGGGTTGTCTTTTCACCTTGCTTATAGTTTCCTTTGCTGTGCAAAAGCTTTTAAGTTTAACCAGGTCCCACTTGTCTACTTTTGACTTTATTTCCATTACTCTAGGAGGTGGGTCATAGAGGAACTTGCTTTGATTTATGTCATCAAGTGTTCCGTCTATGTTTTCCTCTAAGAGTGGCAGGTGGATTCTTTACCACTGAGGCACCTGGGAAGCCATGGAGAACAGTATGGAGGTTCTTTAAAAAACTCAGAACAGAACTACCATATAACTCAGTGCTTTCACTTCTGGCCATATATCCAAAGAAAGCCATAATTCAATAATTCGAAAAGATACATGCATCCCAATGTTCACTGCAGTACTACTTTACAATAGCCGGCACATGGTAGCAACCTAAATGTCTATCAATAGAGGAACGGACAAAGAATATGTGGTACATATACACAACAAAATATTACTCAGCAATAAAAAAAGAACAAAATAATTTCATTTGCAGCAACATGGATTCATCTAGAGATTGTCAAACTGAGTGAAGTCTCAACAAAGAAAGACAAATATCATATAATATCACTTATATGTGGAATCTAAAAAAGGGTACAAATGAGCTTATTAACAAAACAGAAGTAGAGTATTTGAATACAGAAAACAAACTTATGATGACCAGGGGATGGGGACTGGGACTGACATATACGCTTACCATACATAAAATAGGTAAGTAATAAGAATGTGCCGTATAGCACGGGGAACTCTACTCAATGCTCTATAATGGCCTATAAGGGAAAAGGATCTGAAAAAATAGATATGTATACATATACATATGTATATGTATAACTGATTGACTTTGTTAAACACCTGAAGCTAACACAACATTGTCAACTACACTGCAATAAAAATTAAAACAAACAAACAAGCCCCACAAGATCCCCTGGAGTAGGAAATGGCAACCCACTCCAGGATTCCTGCCTGGAAAATTCCATGGGCAGAGGAACGTGGAGGGCTACAGTCCACAGGGTCACAAAGAGTTGGACACAACTGAGCAACTGAGCATGCACACACAATTTGTGGAAGATACATTAGCCTTAAATGACCTCTACCAATACTAGTTTTGGATTTTTTATACAGAGGCCATCAGAATCTGTTAAAACAAAAAAGGGGGGGGGGGAGCATAAAGAAATTTAATCAGCCACAGTAATTATTCCTGAGGGAAATGATCTCAAATTGGAAATGCTGGATCTTGTAAACAGCCTTTTCGGAAACACTTTAAAAATCAATGCAGTGAATCACCACATTGTAAAGATCATAAATATACACCTCACTAATTAAAAATGTAACTGTCCTAGTTTTATGTGCAAAGACACCCTGTTTTGGAACAAAACTTGTGATAACCTGGATTCCAAATCGGCTGTATCTCCAACAACTTAGAAGGCAATGAGGAAGGTGTGCTCAGAAACAGGTGTTAAATGACACAGAAAACAGCCCCAGCAAAGACAATGACAGTGATGGAGATGCACTTGAGATGTGACTAAAACAGTTAAGTAAAATATAAGAAGAGCAAAAAGTAATCCTCTAAACTGCTATATTATATGATGTGACTTAAAATATGCATGAATAATTAAATGAATTAAATAGATATTTGACCACTTCATCTATGTCCCTGAAAATTTATACACTGAAGTTGGCAAAAATACTTTTTCAGCAGGCAACAGAGGTGAGGACAGGAGTGAGCAAAGAGCCTCAAGACAATACAAACGAGCTTGGTAACTGTGTTCTCAACAGCATAATATGATTCAAAGAAGACTTTACGGGCTTGTCAGTCATCCACTGTATAGAGCTGAAATTTTCAATTTCTAAACTGAAGGACTAAACTAAATGTTACCTAAGATTCCTGAGGTTCTAAAATTTCTTTTGCTAAATTTCTTTTGCTTTCTACTCTACTGTTTTAATGATCCAGCAGCACTGGAAAATACAAACAGAAATGCTTTTTTAGAGGCTAAAATAAAAATAAATAAATAAATAAATAAAATTTCTTAATGGGCTTCTCTGGTAGCTCAGCTGCTAAAGAATCCACCTGCAAAGCAGGGGACCTCGGTTCAATTCCTGGGTTAGGAAGATCCACTGCAGAAGGGATAGGCTACTCACTCCAGTATTCTTGGGCTTCCCTGGTGACTCAGACGGTAAAGAATTCTCCTGCAATGCGGGAGACCTGGGTTTGATCCCTGGGTTGGGAAGATCTCTCGGAGAAGAGAATGGCTACCCACTCCAGTATTCTGGCTCGGAGAATTTCATGGACAGAGGAGCCTGGCAGACTACAGTCCATGGGTCGCAAAGAGTCCAACACGAATGAGCGACTTTCACTTTCATATACACTTCTTATTCTTTACAACCATTTAATATGTCTTGGAAACAATACAATTCAAAAACTTCAGTCCTGCTCTACTGCCTTTATGAGCTTGATTTTGGACTTGAAAAATCCTTGGTATTCCAATCTATATTACCAAGTTCTCTATCATTGTAGAGATATAAAGTGTATTTTGCAGTGACATGGACAAACCAAGAGACTGTCATACTGATTGAAGTCAGAGAAAGACAAATATCATATGATATCACTTACATGTGAAATCTAAGAAAAATGGTACAAATGAACTTATAACAAAACAGAAATAGAGTTATAGATGCAGAAAATTTATGGTTACCAAGAGGGGAAAAGGGGGTGATAAACTGGGTGAGTGCGATTGACATATATACACTACTGTATATAAACTAGATAACTAATAAGAACCTACTGTATAGCATGGGGAACTCTATTCAATACTCTAATGAACTATGTGGGAAGAGAATCTAAAAGAGTGGCCATATGCATATGTATAACTGATTCACTTTTCTGTATAGCACAAACTAACACAACACTGTAAATCAACCAAACACCAACAAAAAGAATTACAGAAAACAAACACACACACAAGAATGTCTCATTCAGCCCTCTTTCCCCCTGGGTGGAACTTGGGGCTCTGAGATAGTTCACTGCCGCCCAGGGGCACGGCTGAGTCCAAAGCCCAGGCCTCACCCTCTGTTAATTCTGGCGACGAGCCACTGCACCTAGCTCTGGCTATGTCACTCCTGATTACTGCAGTCATGAATCATACTTTCAAGTCCTCCATCTCTCATCTAGGTTTTATGCATGAATGTACAAAAGTTATGGGCCACGTTAGTATAATTTTGTTATTTTAATGTGATTTCTGACTTCATTCCAGAAGGGAAGCACCCGATGACCTGTCCACACCTACGTGGTTTTGCCCCATGGCAAAGCCCACCTCAGCCTCCAACAGTCACTGAACAAGGCTGCCACCTCCTCTAAACTGCACGTTCTTGCCAGACTGTATTTCTAATCGGCACTCTCCTCCTGGAGCACCATCCTATGGTAAATTAAGCAGAATGGACATGGTGACAACAGATGCTGATCTCAGGCATGCCTTGTGTGACATCATACATTAAGCAGAGGTGACCCAGGCAGGCAGGTGCAAACTACTTTGCCCGTACCGCCCCGGCGTCACCATCCCGTGGCTTTTAAGAAACACACACGTGTGTGAAGACACACACACACGCATACACCATCACATCCGCACCTGGTCAACTTTCGGAATCTTGTTTGAGATCAAAGCTACTACCCATCTCTGTAAACTTGTCTTTGCCTTTTCCAGCTCAAATACCATCACTGCTCCGAGTTACGTGACGCTAAGGCTTGTGACCAAAAATGGGTACTCACCTTCAATCCTCTTTAAAGCTGAAAGGCACATATCCTTCCTTGGAAACTCGAAGGGATTGTTACAGGTTCGAATGGTGTCACACTCACATTTCCCATTGATTAGATTGCAGCCAGAGACAAGGTTTTCATTGCATGGTTCAAAACCAAGCAGTTGGTCATCATCCCAGTTCTCATCTGGAAAACAATTAACAACCACATAATGTTTGCTTGTTAGCTTCATTCAAAGGCCTGTCTAAAAGCAAAAATGTGCGAGGGTGTTAAGATTAACATCCAATTTTGAACCTCAATTCAGGAAAGGCAGTCTGGCTGCAATTTTACAAATGAATGAAACCCAACCTCCTAATAAACGAGAAGACTGAAATATAGCCAGTTGCATCAACATTAGTTAGCTGTATCTACAAACATTTCTAATCAAAAACTACTACTCCTCTGATGTGTTATTACAGTAACAATTGAGATTCCTTTAAAGTCTTTCATTTTAAACAAAGATTCCAAGATTTTCTCATGTTCAATAAAACTATAGGAGCTGCATCTGTCAATCTACAAAATTATTCCAAACTACAAAATTATTCCAAAAAACTCCATTTTTTTTTTTTTTTTTTACCGCATCTGATAGAGACTAGTTTTGGGCTTAAAATAGTTCTGAAACTTCATACATCAAGGCAGTGCTAATAAATGTAAACAGACACCACCCTCCAATGAATGCACTTCAGTTCAGATGCTAGGGTCCATTACTGCCCACAACCAAGGTCAGGAAAATCAACAAAACTAAGGGCTACAGCCTAGTGAGAGGCTAAAGTCGTCAAATTCTGAAGCTGAGACCAAATCAATGTCTGGGTCAAGGAATGCAGTTGACTGTAAGAAATAAAATGAAAGTGTTAGTCACTCAGTCATGTCCAACTCTTTGTGACCCCATGGACTGCAGCCCACCAGGCTCCTCTGTCCATGGGATTCCCCAGGCAAGAATACTGGAGTGGGTTGCCATTTCCTTCTCCAGAGGATCTTCCCAACCCAGGGACTGAAGCCAGGTCTCTCGCATTGCAAGCAGAATCTTTACCAATTGAGCCACCAGTGCGAAAATCACTCAGTTGTGTCCGACTCTTTGCGACCCCATGGACTATACAATCCATGGAATTCTCCAGGCCAGAATACTGGAGTGGGTAGCCTTTCCCTTCTTTAGGGGATCTTCCCAACCCAGGGATCAAACCCGGGTCTCCCACATTGCAGGCGGATTCTTTACCAGCTGAGCCACCAAGGAAGACCCTAGATTTTTACATCAACTTTCATGGGACCCAGTTCAGAAAAATGAAACAAACATGACAGAACCACAGGCAGAATCAATCCTTAATTGAATTCCTCATAGTTGAAACACCTCTTTAGGAAACCAGACTATTTCTCTGAGTCTCTGGTATGTTACATGAGGTTTCCCCTCTCTTAACACTATCTTTAATAGATACTTTATCACACCTTAACTAGGTACTGACTATTAAACAGTAAACATGTTTCTGATAACCATATCTTGAGAGAATATTTTTAAAGTGCTTGAATATAAGGTACTTAAACCTGTTGGTCAAAGTAAGGCAGGCATAAAGCCATCTTAAGAATGTGTTATTGCAGAAGACAGTGCAAACAAATGGGTATGATTTTTACAAGGCTAACTTTTCCTTCTGGTGACACTGTTGACTTACTAAGTCAGGAAAAGACTGTTTTCCCTCACTGAAATAAATAATTTTCTTGTCAAGATGTCTTTAGAAGGATATCGTTTACAAAACAAAGAGCTTCAGGGCGATTCTTTGAAAAGAGAGAATAGAAAATCTCCTGTGTTTTGATTTCAGAAGACCAGGCTCTCTTATTTGATCAAATCTTCAGCTCTCAGTAAAATGATTTTAGAAGTTTAAACAAAAACAAAAGTTACCTGTTTGAAGATCTGTTTTCCTGTTTAGTCTGTATTTGGCCTTTAGAAATAACAGGTACATAACATGTACAAACACAAAGGGACATTCCTATCTTCAAGATGGAAAACCAAAAAAACACACTGAAACTCAACAAGGTAAAATAGGTGATAATTTTGTCTTCAGTTATAATACATGATGAAATGGCTCATGTAGATAATTTCTTATCTCTATATTTAATTGCTGACATGTTATCAGTACCACCAGCCTAATCCAGTTCTGTGAAATTTACCATGAAGAAATTTTTTGACTGAATATTCAAATTTGGAATTCAAAGTTAGTTCAACCCTAGGAATGTAAAAGCTAGTAAGAAACTCAAGTAACATTCAAACCACTGAAAAACTATATTTCTCCTCTTTTCTATCTCATTCCAAGAAGTAATTTTTATCACTATCATTTTAAATGTGTACAGTTACTATATCACCAATGTGTTGAGGGGATTCTGATGCAGATTTTTCCCTCACAATAAACATCCCTTCCTTCCATTATAACTGGAGTACCCTGACACATCACTCTTCCAAACCACTGCAGCATCCTTTCACCTGTCTCCCTGCATTACCCCGTTAACTCACTCCGTCAACAGAATCATCTTCCTCAAAAGACAAACTTGCTCATTGGCTCTCTCTTGCCAACAAGAAAAACTCCAAACTTCTTACTGTAGATACGATTCGTCATGATACAGCTTGTACCTACTTGTACAGACCAACTGTGCACAATCCCTCACACAACCTAATGCTCCAGTAAGTACACAGATTCTCACCACAAACCCTCAAGAAATGCTCCCGTGCCTTTGCTCACAGAGTATCATCTGCCTAAAACACCTCCTTCTCCCCTTCCTCTTGATAACTCCTATTCATTCCAAGACCCAAGTCAAGGGGTGGGATGAGTTGGGAGACTGCATTGACCTATACACACTGCTATGTGTAAAACAGATAACTAACGAAAATCTACCGTGCAGCACAGGGACCTCTACTCAATGCTCTGTGGTGACATAAATGGGAAGGAAATCCAAAACACTGGGGATATGCACAGCTGATTCACTTTGCTGTACAGCAGAAATTAACACAACATTATAAAGCAACTGTACTCCAATAAAAATTTTTTAAAAAATTTAAAAAACCACCCAAGTCAAATGTCACTTCTTCGAGATGTCTTCTCCAGCTCTGAGCTGCTCTATCCTCCACGTTCCTATAAATACCTGTGCACACCTCTTAGCCTTTCTAGTAACGGCTTCATGTAAGTCAAACTTCCCCATTAGACAAAGAGTCCTCATTCACGAGAGCCAGGTCTTATTCAACTTTGAAGATCTTTAACCCCATGACTTAGTACAACGTTCAATAACCATATTTTTCATGTCACTGCTATGGTTAATGTTGTTGTCTATGCTTTAAAAAAAAAAAACAAACAGAAAATGTCTTGTTAAAAAATGTATAGATATATATCAAGGAAAACTATGTTTCATTATAATGAACTTGTTTACACAATAAAAATCTTATTCAAAAAGCTTATTAGTAAAGTGTTAATAAGGCAGGCATTTTGAAGAAATTTTTAGACATACTTTGGTACCTTTAGGCATCATCTGTCATTATCTCTTTTCCAGGTCAGCTCTAGACTTCAGCCTCTTATCACCTGGCTGGCATCAAGGGCACTTCCAAGGAGTTCATCTCAGGGCCAATTTGTTTTCACTGCCAGATGTTTTTCTCTGTCTCCCCACAGGAAGACCATTTTCCCCGAGTGTGGAGTCAGAATTAAAAAGCAACTTCCCTTAATACCCACCCCAGCTCCTTACTGTTCTCAGCAGAAGCCTCTTGGCAGCAATGACAGGCTGCATCTAATGGTGCACAGGTAAGCCTGGCTGCACCCTCAGGAAATGTCATGGCCACTGTGTCCAGTCAGGAGGCATCTGACTCTAAAGCCAAAAATGTCTTATATGCTATTATTTTCTTTCTTGAGAGGAAACCCTTTCAATTCTATGCCCCCATCTTAATCAATACTTTGTTTTTCTTCTTGGCAAATAGTTCCCTTAGCAACCGCTGCTTCATAAGATCAAGTACAACATGCTCTTGAGACAAATGCTTTTGTGTTTTTCTATGACAGAACATTATACTTTAAAACAATTTAACAGCCAACCAACAGGGACTGAAAAGCAAAAATTCAGTGAGGTTTGATTATAAGGAATCAAATCTGAGCCCAAGAGTGCTGCTGACAGCACTTGGCAAAATTTGATGTTTTAAAATCTCTTAAGTAAATCCATATATACAGCACAAGGGTTTCAAGGTTCTGATTCTGATACAGTTTTTCATTTCTCCTTGGACTGGTCAAGGGTTAGAAGGGAGAAAAAAAAAAAGGAGTTAATAACAGGAATAGCTGTGACAAACCTGGACAGCATATTAAAAAAGAGACATTACTTTGCTGACAAAGGTCCGTTTAGTCAAAGCTATGGTTTTTCCAGCAGTCATGTATGGATGTGAGAACTTGACCATAAAGAAAGCTGAGCGCCAAAGAATTGATGCTTTTGAACTGTGGTGTTGGAGAAGACTCTTGAGGGTCCCTTGGACTGCAAGGAGATCCAAGCAGTCAATCCTAAAGGAAATCAGTCCTGAATATTCATTGGAAGGACTGATGCTCAAGAGGAAGATACAATTCTTTGGCCACCTGATGTGAAGAGATGACTCATTGGAAAAGATCCCGATTCTGGGAAAGATTAAAAGTAGGAGGAGAAGGGCACAACAAAGGATGAGATGGTTGGATGGCACCACTGATGCAATGGACATGAGTTTGAGCAAGTTCTGGGAGTTGGTGATGGACAAGGAAGCCTGGCATGCTGTAGTAGATAGGGTCACAAAGAGTCGGACACAATTGAGCGACTAAACTGAACTGAATAACAGGAATACTGCCCTTTATTTTTATCAAGTAGTTTTTCTCTGGTGCTCTCCATGTGACAAAAAGTAGTCTTTGAGACCAAAAGGTCAAGGTATCTGAGATACCTCTGCACATGTATTTTTAAGCTTTTAACTTCTGCAAGATACCAAATCCGAATGCTATTTTTTCTAAATATAAAATGAGAAAATTTTATAATTTCATGTACAAATTAAAATACATGCATGTTCAAATATAACTAAATATTTGAGTACTCTAGCGAACAGTCAGTTACAACTAAGGCTAATCTGACATCTCCACTGGGATGTTTATAAGACAATGCGATGCTTTTCCTCGAGACAACTGTGGTATTTCAGCAGGCAGGATTACTTCATGTGTACTTTCCATTTCATTTCACAGAATATTCATAAGATGTGTAACCAATGATTGAAATTTAGGAAAATAAGGACTTCTCTTGTGGTCAAGTGATTAGGAATCTGCCTGCCAATGCAGGGGACACAGGTTCGATCCCTGATCTGGGAGGATCCCATGTGCCATGGGGCAACTAAGCCTGTGTGCCACAACTCCTGAGCCCATGTGCTGCAACTACTGAGCCCACGAGCCTAGAGCCTGTGCTCTGCAACAAGAGAAGCCACACAATGAGAAGTCCATGCATCACAACTAAGGGGTAGCCCCCATTCACTCCAACTAGAGAAAGACCCCTTGCAGCAATAAAGACCCAGTGTAATCAAAAATAATTTAAAAATAAAAATATTTTTTAAAAGAAACTTAATAAAGTTAATAACTTGTACTACTTCAATCAAGGGCATTGTTAAGGGAAACTGATTTTTTTACTTGGTTATTAGTATTAATTTACTGCAACTGCATGGTAGTAACTGACTAACACAGTTTGAGGTCACAGCCTCTGCTCAGGCTAAGATGTCAGCAGTTTTACCAGCATTGCTTTTGTACCACCAGTGCAAATGTTGACACACAGAATAAAAGCAAATAATATGTTAGTATTACTGTAAAAATAACTCTGACCTCATGCACTACTTGAAAAGGTCTCTTGGGGTTCCCCCAGGGGTCTGTGGCCGCACTTTGAGAACTGCTGTTCTAAAAGGCATGCCTCACTGGTACACTTAGGCCAAGACAGCACAGGAGCCAGGTTTAAGAACTAACAAAAGGACACTGGGTATCTCTTCTCCTAAAAGCTACTACTGAATCATAAAGTACCTTTTCTCCTAAAAGCTACTACTCAATCATAAAAACACGTTTCTCTAATGTGACTTTACTTAATATATAATTTGGAACAAAATGATGTCAGTATAAAGCAGAAGGTGGGCTGTTCATGTGTGATTTTAATGCTACATTAATGTTATAAAAAGATCAGGAGCAAGTTCTCTCACAATAAAAGGAAAAGTCTGCAGTTAATGAATATGTTAAGAAAATATCTTATAATCTCATTTAAATTCCTTCCTCTAGTGTAAGAAATGGTTGCTCCAGCGGCTGAACTTTTCACTACCTTCAACTGTCAGGGGAGGTTGTGAATGAAAAAGCTAGAGATAGTCTCCTCTGTGTTTAAAAATCATGATGAAGAAACTACCCCTGGATCTTTAATTCTGATGAAACCAGTCTCCATTCAGAGTAGCTATTTGCGAGGCCCCATCCCCTGGAGGAAGCAGCATGAATGAGCTCAAGAGTGTGTGAGGCTGCAGAGATGGGCTGCCAGAGCCTGGATGCAAATGTAAAGGGCGGCTTAATTGAGTCTGGATCTTTATTTGGATTTTTATTGTTTATATTTATTCTCTGTGTATGCAGTTCCATAGGTTTTGCATGACCTGCCATCCGTATTGTCCCCAACAGCTCGCTACAGTCTAATGAATGATTTTACAAAAAAAAAAAAAATTTAAGAGTGTACATGGGGTTCCAAATCAGAAACACTTAAAACACCTGTACGTCCAACAGCCACCCTCAGTCCTTTTCTGGACTTGGGTGTTTCTGCTTCACGGACTACTTTCCAACATTCTTGATGATGCCTGAAATTCCTTCTTTCCACAGTTGATATAACAGATTCTAAGTGCAAAGGCTAGTGAGAAAGGAGCTGAGATCCTCAGGGTAGGGGAGGGGCAAAGGATGTGAAAGAGGAGGAATCTTGGAAGATGTGCGGAGACTCATCCAGCCCCAGATCTGGGAAACAGCAGTTGCTGTTTAGTCACTAAGTCGTGTCCAACTCTGTCGTGACCCCATGGACTGTGGCCTGCCTTGGGGGTTATATCCACTCTATGCTCAGGAACCAGCCACAGCAATCCTGGCCTAACTGGACCTAGATTCCACTTCTGTACTCTTCAAAATATCTTTCCATCTGCTTGCTGGAGTATGAAATTCCACTAACATGGAAAAAAATGTTTCAGGTATGACTGCACATATTGGACAATGTACTGCGTGTTCATCTGAAATGTCCAACTTCCTGAAGCCACAAAGCATTCACAGACTCAGGGCCTTACCTTTCCCACCTCATAAGAGCTTAGGGTACCGCAGTTTACTCCAAACCTAGATACAACTGCACCCCATTGTGTGGTATTCTACTTGCCAGAAACACGCTATAGCAGCTATTAAAAAGCAAGACACAAATTCATAGTACACACTCAGAAGCTCACAGTAATGGAATTCTGTTGGCAGAAGAGAGGCTGCCGGGAATATATATCAGATTAATTCTCCAGCTGTTCACATATCCCTGTGGCTACAGTAAGATGCAAATAGCTAATACTGGCATCTCTTTCCATGCCAGCCTAGAAACTCTGTTGTAATGTAAAACTGCTGCTCTTAACTCCCCCAGCTCCTGGCTGGCTGTTATCAGGCATTCTGTTCTGCTCAAGGAGGACTCTAACACAGCGAGCTTTCATTCTCTCCTTCCAGCCTACGGCATTATGTTCCAAAAGCTGGTGCTTCCCTCTCCCTCTCTTCTGCATGCTGCAATTGGCGCAAAGCAGGAAGGGCAAAATTATGGTTATCAACAGAAATGACTCACGTTATAAACATTGGTTTTATAAGCATTTTCACAGAATAAAACTGTTAGGCATATGTAGCTATGTACCAGAGTGGACAAAGTCTGAATCTAAAACAATGGAAACATTAAAATACGCACACAATTTTTTTTGAAAGATTCTTAAACCAATGCAAACCTCTATAAATATGTAACAAACAAACATGACCATTGATTCATATTATGTCCAAGTAGGGAAATCTTCGAAAAACAATGCTGATTCAATTGACTAAATCAATTTATAGTAAAACATTTGTGAACAAGAAGCAAATGTTCCATTGCTGTAACTTTTGTCAGACACCACAGCAATACAACTATCAGGTGACGACCACAGAGGAACTACAGCCATGTAAAGTCATTCATTCATTCATTCACCCTTCCTTTCAAACATTCATTCCTCAAACAGTTATTGGTATTCTATTATAAATCAAGAACTGAACAAGGAAGGTACTAAGAATTTAAAACACTAGGAAAGAGGAGTTTACAGTACAATTTCCCACCACTCGAACCAAAATCATACCAAGTATGTGAATAAAATGTTCCTAGGAATCCTGAGACAGAAGAAAAGATTAAGGAAAGGATAATTTCCTTTTTGATAATAGGAAGCTGGTGGGGACAGAGAAGAACTTAAGAGAAGATAAGCAGTATCTCTAGAAACAAGGAATTCATGAAACAAGATGAGGAAAAGAGAGATTGGGGCTGCAGAACACAACTCTATTTCACAATTCTGCCTAAAGCCAGGACTGTCTACCCTCAATTGAAAGTGGAAAAGCAGATAGCCCAGAGGTTTGTCCTCATGGAGAGGGGATCACAACCTTAGTTCAGTCATTAGAGTGACTCGGAGCAAGGCAGTTAGTTCTCTCGGCTCCAATTCATTTCATCACTAATATGGAAGTGTAAGGGATAATCCATGAGGTCCCTTTAGACTTCATCCTTGTGTTTCCTCGATTCTGGCACCTTTGTTGAAATTGTACAATTCAATTTACTGGACACAGTGTCAGAGAACCACAGGCTTATGGTAGTCATAATTTAAATTTAAAATAATTTCCCATTTATCAGACCAGTTTAAGGTTTGGAAACCGATCAATCATAAGGCAAGACAAGGGTGCTTTTAATGTAACAAATATCACTTTGCAGGACCTTTCCAGAACATCCAGTCCTAAAGGATTTACTGGCTAAGGTCTCAACAGATTAAAACAGGACTGGCCTTGAACTGACAACTACTAAAGCACTGTGTAGCTACCCAGTCCTCAACTTCTGTATTTTGAAATTTCTATGATAAAAATGTTTTTTAATGGGAAGAGACTTTAGGAAGATTCATCAAATACTTAAAATGAAGAGCAATAGAAATGGCACATGTTGATATTGATGGGGCACAGTTAACGCAGTGTTTAAAGGGAAATTTCACAGGAAATAAGGTAAAAAAAAAATGAGCTAAGCATTCAATTGAAATTAGAAAAAGAGCAATAAAGCAAGTCAAAAGAAACAAGAAAGATAATATATGGAGAAAATGCAACAGAGATAAAAGCAACAGAGGTGATTAACATAATAAAAACTGATTCTTCAGAAAGATTATTATGATATCCCATAAATAGTTTATGACTAATAGTTCCATGTATGCATGTCACCTCATCCAGGTAGGTACTTGGACATATATTAATACTTTTTTCAATCAGTTTCTCTTCCGTGGTTTTACCAGGAAGTTACTCAAAGTCAGACATTAAATGGTTACATTTTTGATTGAAATTTTTTTAAGTAATCAAAACAAGATACTTCATTACTCATGGAAACTCTTCCCTAGCTACAACTAGTCTGACTGAACCCAATGGTGTAGAACTCAACCCCCTACATTTCTTCTACTTTGAGACTGAATCTCAGTATTTTTAAAGGAAAACTTCAGGCCTTCTCCACTAGCCCATGCTTGTGCAGTGTTAGATCTTCTGGTCAGGCACATGTCATTATTAAGCCACACAGTCTTCTCTGAGCGTGAATGTCCACTGAAACATATAATGGTCCTTGTTTAACCAGCTTTAGAGAATATTGGTACTGTTATCAAATGCACTGTTACTTACAAATTAATACATCTTAGTTGCCGGAAAAATTACCTTGAAGAAGTATCTAATTCTTTCACATTTCCTCTCTTCATTTAATTCTCTAAAAGTCATCCTTTAAGCCAGATGATTAGCCATCCCTTGGGCACCTGGCTCAGTGTTTTATTCTCCTACAGTAGCGCTTTGGTGTAAATAACACCTAGTAAGGGTGTTATAAGAACTGCCCTATCAAACTTCTTAAGGATGTGGAGTCAGGAAACAGCAATTTTCAAATAAAGTCCAACATCTGGCCGTTCAAGTCTCTGGCACGGAACACAAAGCTTTGTTTAGATTTGATCGCAGACCACCTCCTCACCCTTCTCTCTCCCACGCTTCCCCACTCACTGCAGCAATACTTTGTAATGGCATGCTCCCAAAGCACCCATACTGTTCGTGACCCCATGGCTTTGCAAAGCCATTCTCTCTGGCTAAGAAAGCTGCTTCTCTTTACCTGCTTTGAAAGCTCCTGCTTAATCTTTTAATACTTTCTCCGGGTTTCATCTGCTCTACAGGGACTAAATCAAGAATTGTCTCCTCTGTAGGAGTTCTATTACATATCCGTTAGAATTATTTCATTTATGGCAGTATAATGAAATTGCTCATCTCATCTCCACCAGAAAAAGTAGGTTCTTTTTTGTCACTGGGCTATCACAGGGCTTGCAAATAGTAGCTTAGAAAAATAAATATTTGCAGAAGGAATAGGAGGACCCGAATTTCAACAAAGCATCCCAAATCTTTAAGTGCCAAACGTTTTTGGAAAGTAAGTTTGGTGGTAGGAAAGACAGACAATTATTCAGAAATAACTAAGAAACATCTTCTGATCCCAGTTTTTCTGCTGAAACATTAATATTGAAAACATTTCCTGTGAAACATTAAAACTGACTCAAGTTTTCTTTCAACCTCAACATTTTATTACCCAATACTTCCAAATATCAATAAATATTTATAACGTGTCAAACGGGTGAGCGAATGTAATATTCCTCAACCAACGTTGGAAAATAAATAATAACTTAAATAATAATAAACTCTTGTTATCTCCCTCACTACCACTCTTGTCTATCATGACCATAATTAGATAATGTGACACAAGTTATTAATGCTTCTTGTTAGAAAGGTACTTGTGGGTATAAATAATACACAGTGCCACTTTACAAATACTAATGTATGCTCCAAACTAAAATCTGTTAGTCAAATGATCAAGAATCAAACAGAAGACTAGATATGGGAATGCCATTTTTACTTGACTGTACTCACCCAAAAGTATAAAGCACAACAGGGAAAAGAAGAAATGTGACCAGAATTTCAAACAAGAACAACAAAATGAGCATGGTATTCTGAAAATAAGCACTCTGAGGGCTATAAGTGTTTCATTATAATAGCTGAACAATTAACACAGATAATGAAACACATTTCACAACATGTCCCACCCCTTCAGTCAAATCTTCTGCTAACAGCTAACATTTCCTGAGCCAAGGACCTTACTAGGTGCTTTCCATAGACTTCCACACAAGCAGACAACAGGAGGAACTGAAGAAAACAGGGAAGTGAGGTGGTCAAGAGCTGGACAAAATGTCAAGTCCGAGAGTCCAGAGAACCCGAGCACCACGGAAAAGAAAGGGAAGTGAAAGTCCTCAGTCGTGTCCGACTCTTTGCGATCCCATGGACTATACAGTCCATGGAATTCTCCAGGCCAGATACTGGAGTGGGTAGCCTTTCCCTTCTCCAGGGGATCGTCCCAACGCAGGGATAAATCCCAGGCCCCCCGCATTGCAGGCAGATTCATTACCTGCTGAGCCACAAGGGAAGCCCCAAAGAAAGGGAGGAACACTGTTATTCTTTCTTTTCACACTGGAGAAGCCCATCTCAAGTGAATATGATGGTCCACGGCCGATGGTCATTACCCGAGGGGCGAGCAGAGCCTCCAACACCTTCTCAGCCAAGACGATGGCGTTGCTGGTGCCTTTGGAAACATCTGGAAACCCGGCAGTATGAACGTGATCTCAACTATTCTATCATCCAGGAAACAAGGGTTTCCTTATGAAAGTAATAATGCCTCCACATAGAGCAATACTCCTGAGGCAAAAGTAATGATCTGTAAGTAGCATTAAGGAATCCTTTCAGGATAATGAATTAGTGAAACCAGTTAGCAACCGTTTTGAAAGAAATGTCTTTATAAATCAGCTTGGGCACTGCTGTGAACCTCAACTTAGTAATTCTTCAAAGTAAACCAAGTAGAAGATGATAAGTGAAAGACTGATCACCTTTGATTCCAACAATTATATTTTTAACTGATCCTTACCACTAACTCCCAATACTATTCTACAAAGAAATATCATCCCTGAATATCATGCACCCAAACCTTTAAATCTTCCCGTGAGCCAAGTTTCTATGTGTGATCTTATTTATTCCTACACACTCCATGGATCTCCAGCTACCTGGTACTGGCAACAAAACACAATTTGCCAGCAATATTCAATAAACACCTTTTTCTTTTTTTTAATGTGCCCAGTTTCATTGTAAGTGAACATTTGATATATATGTCCAGATCTCTTTTCTCTTAAAAAAAATATTAAAATCCACATTGCTACTGTATGTTTATATGGGAAGAAGTATTAGAAATTAGTAATGAGAATCAGAGAAGTCCCTGGTGGTCCAGTGGTTAGGGCTTGGCACTTGCACTGCAGGGGCCTGGGTTCAATCCCTGATTGGGGAACTAAGATCCCATAAGATGTAAGGTGTGGTCAAAAAAAGAAATGAGAATCAGAGTGACAACTGTGGTCTATTAAGAAATCTCACACCACACAGGGCCTCTCTGATAACGCTGATTCTTAAGGTCATCAAGTCTTTGAAATCTACCCTGGAACTCTCCTCCTAGAAGCAAATGTAGATAAGGGGCAATGAAAAACAGGACTCTTGGACTTCCCTGGTCGTCCAGTGGTGAAGACTCTGCACTTTCAATGCAGAGAGCATGGGTTAGACTGGGGAACTAAGATCCCACAGGCTGTGCAGTATATGTGGGGGGTGGGGAAGGGCGGGTTAGGACTCTTGCCTTAGGGTATGTCAAGAAATGAACATTAATCACTTGGGAGGTCTATGTTTTATACCGCAATGATTTTATCCCTAAGATTCACGTGAAATCGACCATACGAGCAAATATAACACGACCATGAAAAAAAATAAGCAATTTTAAGAACATGTTTGAAAAATACATTTGCACATTTCCCTCAACACTGGAGTTTCCTCTGTGTAGTAATCGAACCTCTACACCTCATGGATGACAAGTTCTGAGACCCTGGGGGTCTCAGCGATGACATCAACACTACTCCACCATCTTCAATGGCTCCCACTTGATTCCAGAGTCAAGCCTAACCCCTCACACTGATAAATGGGGCCTGTGCCTGGGCCCAACTAACCTCCCAGTAACCTACCCCCTACTGAGGGGCTAGCACCTCTTACCTCTTACTGAAGCCTCAGGGCCTGGGGACCTGTGTCCCCTTCACCCAGAACATCCCCAGCCCCTTCTGAGCCCATCCACTCTCTCACCCCTTCAGGATTCCAGTCAAACTCAACTACTTGCCAAGAAGTTCCATGACCACTCCATTCAAACTGCAAACCTCTGCACAGCTGTTCCCCTTCTCGGCTTTTTTTTTCCTGCACAGACTGCATATCCCTCTGGCACGGTACATGTCCTATGTACTATTTATAATATTGTTCATTTTGTCTCTCTCTACCAGAGAGCTCCAGATTGAAAGAAATGTTTGTCTCTCTTGGTCATAGCTCTGTCGTCTGTACCCAGACCAGGGCTTAGCACAGTAGGTCCTCCATAAATACTTACTAAATCAATTCTGAGTATTCTGCTGTTTCCATTCCCTCTGCGAGGCACAAGCTTTCTTACACTAACTGGAAATCTGCTACAATCTTCCTGTGTGTGGCTTAAATATCTTCTCCTTGAAGTTAACTTGATTTTCTCCCACCCACTTCACTTATCCAAAGACACTGCGGCTGTGTGTTTGCAGCTGGATTCTGAGCTGCTGGGGGCGTGGGGGACTGTGTCTTTCTTATTTCTATAGCCACTTCATGATGTGCTGAGTAGGATCCCAATCCTTACTTGATAAATGGTGAAAATGAATGGGAAACTGGACGAGTGGACTACTCTATTAACAATATCCTGTGCGGGGCGGGGCGGGGTGGGGGAGAAGTAGCAGCTTTAAAGATATTCTGTGGGTATGTCAGATTCTGGTTTACCTGTGTTCTTCAATCCTTATGCATTTATATTTCATATCTTTCTGGAATGTTTTAAGTGCAAAAGAATAAGCTTTATACTAATTCATGACTACCAGAGGCTTAGGAAGAAAGTATCATTTTGGTATTTTAAAATATTGCAAAGAAACTAACTTTCTTTCAAAGTAAAACAAAAGTTGATAAATTTCTTTCTGCATTTCAAATTTAAACACATGCATGCATAAACATACACATATAGCGAATACCTAATTTGCTACCAAAACGAAACATAAATAAAACCCACATGAATCACCCAGTCCTTTTTCCACATGCTACAACAGCATGTATTCCCACATACAATTAAGTAGGTGGATTTTGCAAGATCTCGATTCTGTAATGTTATTCTATTCAAAGTTAGTCTTTATAGAGTAAAAGAAGCATCAAAAAAAAATGTTCAAATGATAAAGCTCATAATTTCTTGGAATATATGGAAATATATCTACCTTAACTCCTAACTGAAAGGTTAAAAATTGTTGTCTATTTTATTAGGTTCAAGATACCTTTCAAGAACCAATGGTTATTAGGATATAAAGGAAAACTGTAAATGTCGACCATTCCCAAAGGATGCTTTGCTCAAATCCATATCCTATTTAACAAGGATCACCAATTTTCAAAGGATTAGAATATACAGAGATACATAGCTTTGAACTTACATACAAGCACTTAACATGTTCTTTAACATGTAACTTTAACATGTTGTTTTATTAAACTTTCAAGTTTAGAGGACTGCTAGGTTCTCAGAGATGTCCTAAGATGCACAGCTTGAGTAGTAAGGCACTGGCCTGCTTACCTGCTGCACTGCCTGCAGCATCCCCATGGGCCTCACCTGGTGGCTTCTGGTATCAATTAGGTGGAGGAAAGGTGCCACATACCCTGGGGTTTGCAGGACCAGTGAGTCTGAAAACCAAGACATCCCCACTTAGCCTCAGGGCCACTACTCCCAGGACTCTGAACAATGTCACATGAGAAAGGAGACACGAGCGTCCTCACTTCAGCAGGATGTGTGGGACCCCAGAACACTACTTATCATTCAAGACAACCCTGGGCACGGGAAGAATGAACTGACTCAGCCTGGAGAGATTCCAGCTGCAAAGGAAACCCAACCCCTTCAGGTATGTCGACAGTCAGGAGGGTTCTCTTCTTAAATGGGTGTTGCAGAGACACTCGGCCACCTCTCGATTCTATTCCTTTCCTGGGAGCATGGAATTTAATTGCAAACACCCTCCCACGAAAAACTGCCTTACCATCCTGGCAGACCTCATGAGCAGTCTGGCAACAGTGCAATGCTCCTGGTTTCACAAGGGCCCACATGGGGCATCTCCAAGCCCTTGCTGTGCACCCCGCACGGTGCTTCAATAGGAAGGAAGTGGAGGATATGAGGTGCCCTTATCCCAGAGCCAGTCAAGGAGCTGGTGTGGACATCATCACTGAGGCTCGACCTCATGGTTTCTGAAAATCTCTTCGAGGGTGGTAACTGACCAGAGTGTGTGCAAAGGAGTGGGCTGGCGGCGGGGGGGGGGGGGGGGGAGGCATCCATCACTGACAGAAAACAGAAAGGGATAACTAAGTGCCAATCAATCTCACACCTGGATGGACAGCAACCCCCCCACCCCCCAGTTTACCAACTCTGTCTTGCACAGGGAGAGCATGTGAAAAAGCTCCAGGTTCTCCAAATGAGGCAGCAGCTTCTTCAGCGGGGTCTTTCCCACCTTCTGGTGTATTTGGTTTCTAAAGTGAGACTGTGTCTGGTCTGAACAGGGACTAGACATCCCTTCCTTCCATCTGCCACCCTCACGTCCACCAGCTCCTACAAGTCTCCTTTGCATTCTGGTCTGCTCCTCCCTTCTCCCCCTCAAACCCTTTCCTCCTGGTTCCACGTGCTCTGGCAGCGCAGCCCTGATCCAGCACTGAGGAAGCCTGCTGGTTCAGTTTGCCATATGGTGCCCCTGCCACCTGCTCTCCCGTGCTGGGGAGCCGGCTGGGTCTACGGGGGGAGGCCACGTTGGCCAGCACTTCCTTTCCCTCCGTCCCACCCCAAGGCCAAGGGGCAGTCTACCCCTCCCCTGAGTCTTTCCTGTTTCCCAGGCCAGGTCCATCCAGGACATTCACTGCCAGGGGTCAGAGTGCCACATTCCAGCGGCTTCACACCCCCACAGGGAGGGCTGGGATTCCTGCATGGGGGGTAGGGGTGGGGCAGGGCGGCAAGCAGGGAGCGAACTGTTCAGCAGAGGCTGACTCGGCCACTGTGCCCATCACCCTGAGACCAAGGTCAAGGGGTGGGAAGGGCAACAGGAGTCCCATAGCTTCCTCCAGAGTGGGCAAGAAAGAGCCCCTCAACCTCGCTGGGCTTGGAAGAGGCAGGGGCAGCAGAAACGGTAAAATGCAGTAAGAGAACATAAAAAGCTGGGCCTCAGTTCCTCAATCTGTAGAATGAGGGGGCTGGGCTAGAGACGCTTTTCCAAGGGCCCTTCCAAGCCTGTGATTCTGACCCCTGGTACAGCAACGGTTCTCTGGCCTCAGACATTTCAAGGTCTGATGTACTTCCGGCTACAAATAGAATGCCATCCTCATTCAGAGGGCAACCAAACCTCTTTAACCTCCCAAAGCAAAACTCTCCTCTGGCAGTCCTGGATTCCTCAGCCTCCAACTCAGCGTCTCCCAGACTTACTCGGTGTCTTTCTTGTGATCTCTGGGCCCCTTGGGTTTCAACTCAAGCCCTCAAGCCCTGTCTTCTCAAAGGCTTTCCAACTTCTGCAGAGCCCCAGGAGAAACCAGGCTCCTGGATGTGCATCCATCGAGGTCACCCCCTGCATCCAAGGCCACAGCGTGGTGGGAGTCGACACCACCCACCCCAGGCCTGGAGGGTGGGGGTAGGGGGCACTGGAGGCCTGGCGCTCAGTGCTGAGGCCCCCAGACACAGAAGCTCCACTGCACGATCAGAGCTATGCAGGAATGAAATGCTGGGAGCCCAACGCAATCGCTATGGGAATGGATGAAATAAGCCGACTCCAATCTGGGCTTGGGAACTCCTCACCCCTCCCAAGGATGGTCAGGGTGACTTCCTCTCCTGGAGGAGGGGGGTGCAGGGCTGGCATTCAGCCTCCTCAGGACAGGAGTCAGCCTGCTCATCAGCTACCTGACAGATGGGAACAGAATTTGAAAGGGAAGGGAAATAAGATATGGGGCTGAGGAGTGGGGAGGAGAAATAAGTGAAGGAGAACCCACTGAGGGCTGCCATTCATGTGACAGACAAAGTCATAAACAGCTTTTGTTAGCCGGGTTCTGCCTCTATAATATGCTCTGTGGAAAACGCACTCCCACGTGGTCAAAATCTACCAACTACTTCACCCAACTGTCTACCTTCCCCGTTTTTTTTTTTTTTAAACCAAGAAGTTTTTAATAAATCCCTATGAGTAAAGTCTGACAGGAAAGACTAACTCTGTGGATAAGATGATAAAAACAAACCTGTGAAAAGGTATCCTGATGTAGAGGCATCTCAACTCTAAGCAACTGCTTTTAGTTAAAAAAAAAGGAAAAGAAAACACAGATTCCCTGATCAATTTCTTCTGGTCAGGCCAGGATTCAACACAGAACACTCCTTTATTTACTAAGACCCAGACACTAGTGAGAGAGTACGCATTCTGTGTGGTAAATCATCTGGAACTAACTAGAACCTGGACTTTTCCCCCCCACGAAGGTACTACCTTTCATAGGAAAATAGTTCAGAGTTCTGCTCAGTACAAGCTGCACGTCACAGCTCTCCCTGTGTTGCCAGGCTGATGGCCACACAGGAACACAGGGTGGAGCTGCAGCAGAAGCAGTCAGGCGGCCCACAAAGTGGGCCCTAGGAAGCGCATCCTTTCACGAAGACCAGGTTTTAAATGGGCCACTTCAATATGGGTGAGAGAGACACAGAAAGAGGGATGGCGATCACACACTCCTGTTCTTTTTATAAAACCATGAATCCAGATGATTCACCTGTGAAATAATCCTGCCATACAAGAACCATACTACACACATCTACATTGGAATAAATTTATTTTTTTGAAGTTCGGTACCAGGGGAGAATTCAACAGTTAAAAAAAACTTTTTTGGAATACAATGAGACGTTAAAAAAAAAAAAATGGGGGGAGGGGACCGTGATTAAAAAATGACGACAGACAACAGAAATGGCATTTTTAAAAGGCAAGGAAAGCTGTTTGGTTTGAATGAGTATGTGTGTATGTTTGTTTAAAGCTCTTCCAATTTCTTCATAAAGAAAAAGGGCTGTTGCAATCCTGTTGCATGAATTGTTTTTTGAATCCATAAATAGTTTTAGAACGAAAAGCACTCACAAACCCACTGACAACAGACTTCAGGATTATGTTCTTGTCACCTTTATGGGTATGATTGGTATTTTGAAATCATCTTTTCCAAACTGTAATCTCTAGGTCCTGGGTCAAAAGCTCTTGTCCTTGTGATCACTGTCCCCACTAAGAGAACACAAGGATATATATTCTTCAGTTCTCACCATAGCAAATATTATCAGCCTAAACTTTTAAAACCAACTTTCTTAACTTAAAAAACAATGACTTACCTCTTTCTATTAGAGCTGTGATCTTCATCCTGAGTACGGCCCAAATGCCTCATCAAAGATGAGTGATGGTACCCTTCTTCCCACCATTTCATCGAGATTTTATTTGGAGACCATTTATTCCTCTCATGGTAGATGAGCAGCAACTCTGAGATAAGCCCTCAATTCAATACCCCAACAGCAAGACAGAAATACTCATATCAGGTAGCAACTGCCTAAGGGTAAAATCATAAACAAAACCTCCTAAAAGGAACCTTCCAGGCACTGGTGTGATGTAAGGGAGAGAAGAATGTCCCATGATTTACTCAATAACTGAAAACATTATTTACTGAGCAACTGCCGCTTTTGAGGCCCCACACTAGGCGCTGAGTGGGCTACAAAGAAGCAAGAACCTATTCAATGAAAGGGCACCTTGCTACCCATCTCCACCTCAAAAGCAAACATACGTTAGAATGTAGAGTGAACCCATAAAGAGAGAACAGAGCCTTGTTTCAATATAGCTATCAAATATGCTGGAGTCTGAAAACTTCCAATAACAATGCTCACTGGAAACAAATCACCTGATTAACCTGTTTTGCTCTTTCAAAATTACCTTGGGAGCCTGTGAACAGGAATCAAACTTCTGCCATACTGAGTATATTAGGTCTGATGAACAAATCATAGGCACACGGTTACTGATAATGAGTCTGGAACATTCTACTACCCTATCCCCAACCACAGGATAAATGTCTCCATGCCTACAATGTTTTGTTGCAACCAAATATTACTACTTTCAAGGCAAGAGATGAGGAAATAATTTTTCCATCTTCTGAATGTTACAACTATTCAACAAAATCTTTAATGAGCACCTATTATGTATAAACCACAGGGTTCAGAGAAAATGACAACATTTAGCACGCACTTACTATGTATAAGCCACTCTTCAGGTGCTTTACACAAATGAGTCAACTTAAGTCATTCCTCCTAACAACCCTATGGATGCCTCATAACAACCCTATTTTACAGATGGAAGCTGCACACAGAGGTCAAGTGGCTTAGCCAGGATAACGCACCAGGCAAGTCGCTGGGCGGGACAATGAACTGACTTCAGAGCCAGGATGCCCTCTAGTATACAACACTGCCTCTCATTAACGAAATGTGGTTTCTCCTTAAGGAACTTACTATCTACATTTCTCCTGAGAAGTCATTTCTTCTGGGCAGTGTTGAAGACCGCAACCCTAAAGCAACCTGGCAATGTCTGTGAGCCCTTCAGAAGGGTAAAATGCCCCAAGTCCAGGGTGATTCACGGTCTGGCGAGCAAGCAACAGAGCCGAGGAGGCAGGGCCAGCACTGGGAGCTGGGCCAGTGCCACCACTGAAAGCAGGCGAGTTGCCCCAAGATGAGGAGGGCTGTGGTCCGGCGGGCTGGGCAGTGTCCCCGAGCTCGTGACAGCACAGAGCACCTGTGTGCAAGACTGGGCTGACCCAGGGCAGGCACTGGACGTGAGGCTTCCTGAACCCACATGGGTGGAAGCAGTTGGAAAAGGACTCAGAACCTGCACAGGGGGAGGCGGTGATCACAAAGAGACCAAAGATTCCGGGGAGCTCAGGGGCTCAGAGTAGCTGCCCTTGCTGGGTGCCCCTGTACACGGTAATACATACCCAGATACACACCCCGCCCCACTCCTGCCCCACATGCTATATATGCGGATGCTTGGAGTTCATTATTTAAAAAAATAAAAAAGTCTCATGACAGGTCAGGAAGTTATTTCACTACAACTGCAGAAAGAAAGGGAACAGAGTGGCCATGACTGGTGCAGCGGGGGAAGCCTTTTGAGACACCCATACCAATGGGATCCAGATACTGAGCTTCACCCCCTGGAAGCACCAACTCTGGGAGGTAAAAGCGTGAAGCAGCTAAAAACAGACCCATCCATAAACAAATCCATCCAGCACTTACCCTGGCGAGAACCTCCGAGTCTACAACCTCCCTCAAACTCTATTTATGACTGCTCCCCCACAGTCTCACATCTCAACAGCCAGAAATAAACTCAGGGCTCTCAAACCCAAACCTTTCCTCCTCCCCCTCACCCAAGCTGGCCAAGCTCCAGGGCTCTGTGAGCAAGGGAACACAGCCCAGCGACACTGGGCTAGCACTCAGTCGCTGCTGGAACATTCCTCTGAACACAGAGGCTTACTCTCTACCATGGGGCAAGCAAAACACACGTCAATTTCATTATCCGTTGATTTAAACATTTGTAATCACATTATTAGGAAGGTTCTGAAAAGAAAATACAAGCAGTTTGGGTTCATAATAAAGATCAACTGATTAATGATTAACTGTTCAGCACTGGAGGCAATCTATTGATTCCCACTTTCAAATAAAGTTTTATAAATTGATTACAACAGGAGCTACTAGCACTCTCTCCCGTGTCACACTCTTTTCCAAAGAGTGGTCGCCTTCCCACACCTTTATATTCATCCTGGAGACACAATTTCAATACACATATTTTGATGGTGGTAGCAGGTGTCAAATTATTTGCTTATTATTGTTGAATGTAAGTATCTATTAAACTTTGTGCTTTAATTTTGAAAAAACCTTAACAACACACTTGTTGACTTTAATGTTACGGTCTCATGAAAGAACTAAAATTTCACAAATATCCAAGGTTAAACTATTATATTTGATGTGATTTCACCTTCAAATTACTTTTTCAATACAAAGTGTACTCTTATTTTAAATCAATATGCCAATACAAAAAGTATTTATTAAATTCTCCTTGTGCACATGCACTGCTTTGCCATATGCAATGGCTTAAAGACGACTGAACAGGTACTCTCTCCAACCGACAAGAAGTCAGGTAAGGTAAATGTCCAGTGCTTTCTGGACTGAATATGTTGACTGGTATATATCATGCATGATTCACAAATTTTCAGATTTATGATTCAGAAACTGTAATATTGAAGAGGTAATACAATTTAGGTCTTCCTTTTGATAATCTAAGAAGCACTTGAAATTTATATAAAATCTATCTGAAGCCCGGTGATTTGATTCTGCACAGTTTGCACAACTAAGAACCTGTATTTTAATTTAAAAAATTACAGAAATGAATCTGAAACATTAATATCTGTACCTTTTGAATGTAAAACTGGCATCTGAATTGTAAAAACCATTTTTAATCTTGTATCATCAATAATAATACAAGGAAAAAAGTCTGTTTCCCTGATAGAATTTCAACAAACTTAATCACAAAAATGATCCAAGTTTTTTGAAGTGTTATGTGTGTGCCTTGCTGCATTAACTCCTAGTCCTCTGGTGGAAGAGGGCAACTATTTCAAATCCTTAGAATCATCGGTAACGTCGGTAACAAGAGCATATGTCACATGCATGCAAAGCACAAAGGCTGCAAATTCATCTTGGAGTAAATATCTAGTCCCTATTTAGGGCATAGTTAATTATATCCATTTTTCATAGTAAGTAAACATTTGTAATCCAATAATGCACTACCAAAAAGCAACAGAATTAAAATGTCTCTACCCAGTGGGCTGGTTATTTGCACAAACCCTACAAGTCATTACAGAGCTTCGGTGTCCTCAGAGTCAGTACAGTTCTGGTAGCAGCAAAGATCTAAGACAGAACAATGAAGGGCTGATTGATCTCACACCACAAATCCCAGACACAAGTTGGTCAGATCCTTAGTAAGAGGACAGGAGACAATCATGCGCATCTGCTTGGAGAGCCCAGGCACTCATGAAAACAAATTAAGACTACACAGAATTCTCCTGTAAATTCACCTTGAATGACGATTTTTTTTCCCTTCTTGTCTTTTACACTGTTCTGGGGAGAGGAAGTGAAGTAGAAAGCTGCAGTCAGTACACCTGGATTAATCTGCTGCCATCACAATAGAGACTATGTAGCAACATAGGAAGATACATTTGGGGTAACTTTAAGTGGAAAGAAGATATGAGATGTGATTAAAAAAATACATATATACATAGAGAGAGAGAGAGAGAGAGGAAGAGAGGGAGAGAAGGGAGGGAGGGAGGGAGGGAGGGAGGGAGGGAGATAAAGATACCAGACAGTTTAAAGTGGAAAGAAGCAAGATGTAAGGTGTAGGATACAAAAATATATGCATATAGAGGAAGTCTAGACAAGATGTATATATAAAAACACACAACTGATTGTCCTTGGAATACGAGGATTTGGGGTCATTATTTCTCTTCTGTTTTCCAAACCGTCTAGTAAAGTTATGTTACCTTATAACAGTTTTCTTAGAAAGAAAGCAGAGCACCTAGTATTTGGCCTCAGGGAATAAGATGTTCAAGAAATACAACTACAGAGAGGAAATTTAGGTAACACTTTTGAGTGATCATTAAAGGGATTTGGGTCTCTTTTTACAAGGCAAGGCCTTTTCCCACATGTAACTAAGCTCCAAGAATCTCTGAGTATGAAAAATTCTAGAGAATTTCTGTATCGGTCCTTTTGATGGTCTAACCTTTCTGACACATGGCAAGGGTAAGACATTAGCCACCACAGATTTGATGAGGACCTTATTAACTGCAGAAGACAAAGCGCAGGAGCGAGATGCCACAGCTTTGGAGTTGCTTAGGAGTCAATCTCGGAGAAGGCAATGGCACCCCACTCCAGTACTCTTGCCTGGAAAATCCCATGGACGGAGGGGCCTGGTGGGCTGCAGTCCATGGGGTTGCTAAGAGTCGGACACGACTGAGCAACTTCACTTTCACTTTTCCCTTTCATGCATTGGAGAAGGAAACGGCAACCCACTCCAGTATTCTTGCCTGGAGAATCCCAGGGACGGCGGAGCCTGGTGGGCTGCCGTCTATGGGGTCGCACAGAGTCGGACACGACTGAAGCGACTTAGCAGCAGCAGCAGTTGTCAATCTACATGTATTTATCTATATAGATTAATAATTGTCACACACAGAATTTTTTTTTTCTGTTAGAATTAACAGAACCTAACACTCCAATTAGAGGAAAATGCTATCATCACAGAGAAATGGACATAAGAGACAGACTATCAGGACAAGAACACTGACCCCAGGAGGAATTTTTTTTACATGTTTGTGCATTGCATATATGGATGTGTATGCATATGCCATTTGCAATGTGTGCACAGCTGTCCACTGCAATGACAGTTTTCTACTGGAACAAAAGACAGGGTCTGCGCTTCCATTAACTCTAAATTATAGGCACATGTGCAGCCTGCCCACTGCCCGCTGCCAGTCCACTGGTTCCCCTGCAAGGCTTCCCCAGGTCACTGACGAGTCAGTCTCTACTCCTCAGAGAGCCCCATTTGCTTGCTTTCTCTGGCACGAGCATGAAATTTTCCCCTCAAGTGTCGTCACTGGGTGTGGCTGTAGGCAGGACAGCCAGTAAGAGTCTGGTTCAAGAAACCGATTTCTCACAGCTCTGTGAGGTACCTTTTCCGGACTTAGAGCAACACGGCTATCTATACAGCTGGAAACGCACTTGTGGGTCACACTTCACACCCTCTCCTGCTGGTCCTTGGCTTCCAGGAAGTCTACTTTTCAGTTACAAGGACTGTTTACCTTGGCTTCTGACCTGAGGGGCACTTCCCTCCTTCAAGCGTGTTTCCCAGTCCTCTGCCTCCATTCATTTATTTTATTAAAGTCTCAGGATAAAATGTGCTGTTCCGGCAGCAAGAACAGCCCTGGACTTTCACCCATCACCTCAAATAAACTGAGGAAGCCCAGGTTTTGAGGGGCACACGTCTCGGAGCTGAGGAGCCTCCACTACTTAAGTCAAATATTCCCCCTGCTGATAAAGAGGAAGACAAGACAACACTTGAGGAGAACACACTTGCCCCCAGGGTCTGGGAGCTGACTTTTAAACTTTCAACAGTAACGAAGCCACATGAAAGTTAAAAAGAGTATTTTTAAAGAGAGGAAAATCAAATGGACTCTCAAAAATTATCTCACTGAGAACCTTCACCTTTCATTGCCAGCTAAGCATTATATTAATAACTTCACTTAGCAATCAGTTCCAGCTTGCCCTCCTCCCACCACTGTGTAACAACCAGTGGTACAGAATAAAAGGCTCTAAAGTGAGTTACTGGAAAGCCACCAACTCATGACACCCACACTATGAACAATTACCGTCAGGTTGCGAGATAAGTCTCTTTAAAGCAGGAAAATTGAAGGGACATGCTACAGCGTGACATCAAAATTAAACTTGCCCTTAAACTTACCCTAAGACAATGGAGCTCTCTGGGCACATTCACTAGAGTGATAAAAGGGTTTGGGTGCCTGAGCTTATACCCAGGATAGTTCTGTCTATGTTGTCTAGGAGCCTGTATACTTGACCTTGACCAGATCTCTTTCCTCTCCCAGTTGAAAAGCTTAGCGCCAAATGTATGACCCAAAGGTTGTAATTTGCTGTTGTGTCCTTAGCTGTCTCAAGTTGCACTGTCTGAATTTGCAAACCAGTTTCAGACCTTCAGAAAAATAAACAAACAAACAAGCAACGGGTTCAAGGCTAATGGTGAAGGAAAAAACAACTCCACACTGCTCAATAACAAGTTGGGACTCTAGCCATGAGTCATCAAGAATTCCTCCATCTCTGAAGTCATAGGGCTTGGAGTAAATCCAAATGGGATTTTGCTTTTTAAATTCCTTATATTGCATTCCTATGGACTTCCTGTGAAAACCATTGTGTGGCGTTTTTATTATTCACAGTCATACACTTCCAGCCTCCTGTTCCTTCCTCAAAGAAGGCTTACAGTTAAAATTCCTGAGGACACGTGCAGATCACCTGGGGGCAGTAAACAGGCTGTGTCATTCCCTGGCACAGCACTCAAAACTATTCAGTGCACGTTTGTTAAACTCACTCCTCAGGTGTCAACATTCTCGTCTTAGACCCAATCTTGGATTCGCTGAGAATCCAGAAGTTTGTTTTATCATCATCGATTATTCTTATGGTCACCTGGAACTAATTTATACTTGTTTATCAGTTGTTTACAAGCAGCTGATAGCCATAGCATCGACACCGAGACACGCACAAGATCCCTGGGTGGAAAAGACCTTATAAATAGCCACCCACAAGGATAATTCTTACCAATGGATGAAGGCTTGGTGAATGAAAGATGACACCTGTATGACAAACTGGCAAGGAGAAAAGTCCCCACAAATAAAAACTGCCTTTAAATATTTTCCAAAATAAATACAGCTGAAACTGACCCATTGCAGCAAACTCTAAAAAAATTAATTCTAAGAATGATTTGGGGGAGCCTTCTCTGCTGGTCCAGTGGCTAAGACTCCCAATGCAGGGGAGTGGGGGGCGGGTTCGATCTCTGGTCTGAGAACTAGCTCCTGTATGTGGCAACTAAGAAGCATGCTTCAACTAAAGATTCCACACGCAACTAAGACCCAGTGCAGCTAGATAAATTAATTAACTAAAAAATGCACATTTAGAAAAAGAATGATTTGGGGAAAAAGGGGTAGGAGAGGACATGAGACGGTCTCAAGTTGTCTTCTGCCAATAATATGAGACTTCTCCCTAGGATTCTCTTTACAGGTAAGTGTCATCTATTTTAGTTTCCACAATACAGACCAAACTGTTCAGATGGAAAAGTTTTTGTAGGATATCTTGGATGACCTTGAATCGAGATTTAGTCAACAAATGCTCATTGAGTTCTTCCTGTGTGCCAAGTGCTAGAATAACACACTATCCTGGCACTCAAGGGGATCACAACGAGGCCGGGAGACTGAAATGTGAACTCTAACACGGTGTGAAAAGTGCTATAACAAGGGAAGGAGGGAGGGGCAGGGGGAGAAATGGGAGGATGGCATTATTTTTTTCCTGGCAGGGCAGGAAGGCTTCACAAAGGAAGCAGCATAAAATTGTGGAGGCTGAGGATGAGAATACATTTTGAAAGGATATGTGAAGATAACTCTGGGGAATCTGAAAGTCAACATCACATTGATTTTCCAGTGGCAACTTGTCCTCCACACCTTTGAGGGCAACAGACATTAGGAAGTATGTGTTAAACACACCTCCTAATTTTCTGAGTTCTCAAAGGGTGTTTGGTCCAAGATAATCTTGAAATAAATCATAGTCAGGTACTGAATGAATTTAGGAGTCTAATTTTCCTTTACCTGTGGGCTTTTAGTAATAACATGCAAATTACTAAGGCTCTAGGGGAAGTTAAATGCTTATTGCACTAAGATTATTTTAAAAAGTAAAGTTGGGATCATTATGCACAGGACAAGAAAAAAATAAAGCTCCCAGTTCCTTCCTTCCTGGTCGTCATTCTTCCTGTTTCTCTCTCTGCAACCCTTGACACCTTCTACTTTTCTATTCTCTCAAGAAATAGTACTTCTGAGGCAAAAGCACAGGCTCACATATTCATACACAGTTCAGAAAATATAATACATGGACTATTTTCAGTGCCAAATGCAGCTGTAATTATATATTTCTTTTGGACATGTTTTATGTTATTAAAGCATGTAAATACTTTATCTCCCTCAAGTTTTCCAGAACTCTATTGGCAGAGAGTCTTTTTCCTTTTTCCTTCCAAAGCATCAAATACAATTTCCTTAAGAGATAGTCAATAAACTTGCTTGCTAAGGGCTCACCTTTTCCCAGCACAGTCATTGGAAATGATTTATCTCTTTCCAACAAAACACGCCTCTGGCTTCTTGTATCTCTCCCTTTCTGCGCACACCCCCGCCCCCAGAGGTGTTCCAATTCTCCCCCTAAATTTCTACTTTTCCTATCACATCTAAAATTCCCATGTAAGGCCAGAAGTTATGTTTAATGATAATTTACTATAAATCAGCCCACATTGCCTTAAGGATAGTAAAACTTTGGTCCCAATCACCAAGTCATTTTCCTAAGCTCCATTTGTCCAGATAGCTATTCCAATTAACGAGGCAGTTTAAAAGCCAAAGCACTTTAATTAAAATTGTTTTTTTAATGTCATAAAACAATGCACCATCTTTATTTATTAAGAAGTCATTTTCAGTTTGCTGATCTAAAGAGTAGATAGTACACTTAATTTGCTTCGAGCATGGAAGCTGTTCTCAGCATGTCCATAATACAATGCAAAGTATTCTTCGTGTTGTGCCACAGCAACTGAACACACACATGCACATGCACACACTCTATATGCAAAGTCATAAAGAAGGAATTATCACAACTTCCTGTCTCTCAAAGTCACACCTGTAACTGGACCAGGGGCCAGTTGCTGATTCTACGGATACATTTTATCGTCCTGGACACATCTTTTTAAGCCAGCAAGGCTACCACAACTTCATAAAGATTCTTATATTATATTATGTTTTTAGCACTTTCTCATCCACAGTATCATATTCCACAGTGTCAAACGAGTTCTATGTACTGGTGAACACTGCTTTCCCTCCAAACATTTCTACAGACTCTTCTGCCAGTCTGCTTGCCCGGACACCATTATTGGAAGGGTCCTCACCGAGGATGCGACCCTTGGCACCAACTTCTCTTCAGAGGTGGGTTATGTACAGCCAGAGAGCACTGCATGCAAGCATGCTGGGGAGGAGGCGGAGGCAAATGGGAAGATGCTGGAACACGTGCTTTTCCAATGGCTTTCAGAGCACATGAGATTCAGCTACACTGGGTCATGGCATGGATTCATCAGGAAAGGAGGAGGGCCAAACCACAGCACAAAGCTGTGGGAGTGAGAGGTACCAAATGGACCTTCTAAAAGACTCTCCTGCTAACAGATACAAACTAAACCCTCTGGCTGCTTCTAAGAGAGAGAGTAGGGCCCCAGGCATTCAGAGTTTTCTTACTGCCCCCACAATTTAAAAGTTCTTAAGCTAATATGCGTCAACCAAGCAGGAAGAAAACCAAATAAAGACTTACTGAAACAGCAAAGAAGAGTTAAAGCAGAAGCCCTTCAGGCAAAAGCTCGAGTTACTAAATGAATACCACCCACCCCTCAATGGCTATTTCAGATGCCACCACTACTAGCTATCCAGAAATCTACCCTGAAAGAGAGGATAAGAGCCGGAACAGGATTTAACTTTTAATATTATCTTTCAAAAAGGAAGAAAGACAGAGGAAGCCACAGTACTCCACTAGAAGTGTTCTCCATTTAACAACATAAAATGTCTACTCAGTTATTAATAAACTTACAAAAGTTTTACAGATTAGAGCAAAAAAAAATAATAATAATCTTTGGGTATATAAAGCAGAATGTCATAGAAAACCAGAACTTAAATAAGTTCACATTGCTTCATGGAAGAGATCTACATAATAGTTGCTGAGTTTTCTCCTGTCTCATACTCCCAACTGGAATTAACTAGTACCTCATTCTGGAAGGCTGCTCTTGGCAAAAATGTTAATACTCACAAGGCACAGCAGGCTGACTACTGGTGTACACCACAGGCTGGGCTGAGCACCGCATTCGTTAGAACCATACCCATCACATCAAGTTTAAGAGCCATAGGTCCACATCACCTGACACCACAATACCCTGTCGCTGGACAACGTGCAAAGTAAGGGTGAAGCTTCTAGACCCCAAGAGACAACTTTCCAAGCTTCATGGTTGATCTGGATGGGAGACATCTTCACTGAAGATTTGCCATCTTGCACACGTGCAGAGAGCTTCCCAGAGCTGTGGGGGCGGCAGGGCCCTCTGCAGAGCCTCATTCACTTCACCCTCCCAATACGAGGCGCCCAAGAGCCTGTGCAGCCAGGGCCCCTCCTTGTGTGCATGATCACTGTTATGCTTCTTTAAATTCAGCTGCTGCTTAAGGAAACTCCCTGGCAAGTGAAAACAGCAGCAAAGGTAAAAGAATGCTGAGAATTTGGCTGCTGCCTGCAGTATTAGGAAGAACAGCAATTACTCAACTCTCTCCGAGTGTCAGAGGCAGAAACGAGCATGTGAATTTGGGCAAGTTTTGTCCTGTCTTTGCTCAAGCTTCTGCCTTTGCAGTATCTGTCACCTACCCACCTCACAGTCATAATAACTAATGAAGTAAATGAGAAGATGGAGAAAGGGCGAAGGCAGCAGACCAATACAGACATAAAAGAGGTGTAAATTCTACCTCGGATCCAGATTAGATCTCAGTTAATGAGGCTTAAAGATCACCAGCATTTAAAAGATGTCACCGACTTCCCTATAACTGTGTTTTGCTGTCTCCGTCACCTCACAATAAACATAACTACAAGAGAACTCCTGATCTCTTCCTCCAAGTCCTTCCGTCAATGGCATTTGGCATGCACTCATGTAGACACTACTGCTTTTTCCCTCTCTAGTTCTGCAGACACAAGGCAATAGTTGACTCATGCCCAGGACTTCTAGGCCATAAAAACATTGATCTTATGACCAGAAGGGCCTTAAGATAGCATCTGGTTCAGTTCCCCTGCCTTCAGGTAGGTAACTATTTAATTCTCTTTGGACAAATCAAGGCAAAGTCAAGTCAAGGGAAGCTGAGAAGGTTTTATTTCAGTTACTGGCGATTAGAGGATGGAGGAAGACCTGGAAGCCAGGGCTACTTTTTTTCTCCTTAATCGTACTAGATTCATGTACAAGAATTTTGCAAAGTCTACTTTTCTGAGCAGCCCTAAATGCTACTGGCAACAAATGAGAATCTATACAAATCCACTCATTCTTTTGATTAAAATATGAACATGTATTTGGTCTTTCATTTTAATGTTTAAATTTAACGGACATGGTAATAAATTTTCCTAAAATCTGTCTGAAACCCAAGAACTCGGTATTTCTGAACACACAGCGCACCCAATCTTTCTCAAATCATTTAACAGTCCTTCAAAGACTCTGGCTTTCAGTGAGAAAATTGTCTAAAAATCTGTTCCCTTTTCCTCCCCCAGAATGTAAATGCCCTTTGCTTGAAAAGAGGCAAAGCTTCCAACTATGGAAAGTTAGGGAAGGTTTTTCAAGATGTGCATCTGACAAGATGATGGAGTGTCCTGCCTCTGCAGAGTCATAAACACACACTCTGGGGGGACCGAGCCCACACACCCTGTACAGGATTCCTCACACTTATGGGGCTCAAGTAGTCCAATGAAGCCTCAATATTCAAAGTCCAGTTCAGGCTATACTTTTTCAAGACAGTTTTGCCTCATCTTGGCAGGTCTCTTGGAGTCTTCAAAAAAAAAAAGAAGAGGAAGTATCACAAGTCTCCAATATTGAGATGCCTTTTGTTTTATCGGTTGTGAACAGTTTCGCTTGTGGCCTTTGGATAAGATGCTAAGTTACTTTTTGTAGACTGAGATTTTGCAGACTCAGGTTTCCTTGTGCCCTGCCAGAAATTCTCTTCTGTTTTGAATCTGAGATGTTTGTTTATGGTTTTTGTTTTGAAATGCTAAATAAGATAGGCACAGTCTCTAGTTAGAGCCTATACTTTTTTTTTTTTTTTTTTTTACCTTGCCACAGCAGCTGGTTGCTAAGGATTTAGCTAAAATTTCCAAAGGGCAGACTCTTGTGATTCTCTTCTCAGGGACTTGAAATGTAAAACACCTGAAAACACAATGAACCCTTAGCTTGCTTTCTTAAACGTTCATAAAACAAATATTCTCAGGATATTTCAAAATGAAGGTGTTCTTTTTGGATTTGACAATCATATACTGAAGCAGAACTCTGAAATGTGGAGGTTTCTCACCTTGCCTGTAGGTTGCACATTTGAACATCCACACTTGTGATGAAAGAAGCACTACAATGATAGGTACTAGAGAGTCTCAGTAAAAAGAAAAGATCAATTTTGACTGTGTAATATGTTTTGGTTGTCATGAAGAAAATAAAGAGTTGTAAACTACTGATTTCAAGGACTGTATCATCATTGTGTTTCCTTCTCCATGTTGCATAATAGCCAATATAAGGCATTTGTCTTGTAAGTTCTCAGCCCATATTTACTGGATAAACAGAGGACTTAAAGAAAAAAGTCATAGTTCTGTCTTTCCAAAGTGGGACCTCACCTACACTAGGAACCAGAGAGACAAGAGCATCAGTGTTTGAATTCTAGGTGTTCTTTTCTAGCCTTCCACTGCAGCACAGACTCTCCAGAGAAACCACAATGCAAATACACAGTAAAGCTGCAGCATCAGTCCATGTGGAAGATGGACGGAGCACGTCGGGTCAATCAGAGCAACACAGATGTACCCTGGGCACCACCTCTTGCTCATCCCCAAGCCTGCTCTGGTCTCTGAGCCAGTGGGCCTGTTGCTCTTTCTTCTGGAACCCAGTGACCCTATCTCGCCTTGGCAATGCTCCCAGGGGCTCTGAGGTCTTCAGCGATGTCTGGAAACCCACAGAACATTTCTAACAATAAAATACCACTTAACGCACTTCCATGAGTCCATATGCCATCCATATTAACATAGGTCACATTTTAAAAAAAATACTAATTTGAAATAGCTCTGTGGAAGTAAGCATTCAAACCACAAAATAGAGCAGATGGCCACATTCTCTGAAGTACTAAAGGAACTGAGAATTATAATCCTATTGGATCAAACCTATGCAGGTGCTTTTGGTACAGAGAACCTCAACTCATACCCCTCATTCTTGGGGATTCACTGTCCCTTTCTCTCTCTCAATCAATTCAAAGACCATAATTGTCGGAATCCCCTGTTAAAGAGATTTAGTTAAGTGTAGTCAATCCACAAAGCAGAAATTTTCTTTTAACTTAGACAGAGAGAAAGCTAACAAATTAAAAAAAGAGAGAGAAGACAAAAAATAGAATGGAAATTGGAATATTAACTATCTTTTTCAGTACCAGGTACTCTACTGGCACTGGCCATTACACGTATTTTTGTGTGTCTATGCATGCATAGACATAACACACATACATGTAATCATATATATATTTAATATATGTAATAATTCTCTCCAACCCTCACTGTAATTACTTGATAAAAGCTATTACTATTCCATTTTCACAAGTAAGGAAACTGAAACTCAAAACAGTTAAGCAAACTGGTGGCTTACAGTTGAACACAGCTGATTTAAACACAGGTCTGTCTGGCCCCAAGGCCTACTTTTTCCCTACCACACCCTGCACAGATGAGTGAGGAGGAGGAAGGAGGGGAAGAGACCCCTCAGGCCTGGCTTGCTACTGCACCCCTCTAAATCCTTCTTAGTAGTCAAAGGTGGAGTTGGGGCCCCTCTTAGCTGCCCCTGAAATGCCCAGCACTTCCTAGCTCAGGCCTTACTAGCTGTAAACTATTGTCTTGGACTACAACAGACGGTCCCAGTTTTCACTATCTCCCTTCAGACCACAGCCTCTGTGACAGTCGGGCCCCTATTTCATTTATTTTGGTTGAAAACTAATTATTACACAGGTCTTACTATTACACGCCATACTCATACTACGTGCTTTACACGCACTATCTTTCTGCTATTTCAAGTGTGGTCCTGGGACCAGCAGCATGGGCATCACCTGGGAATTTATTAGAACTGTGGACTCTCTGGCCCTATCAGGACCTACTGCTTCGGAACCTGTACATTTAATGAGATCCCCAGGTGATTTGTGTGCACATTAACATTTCAAAGGCACAGTTTTATCTCATTTAATCCTCAGAGCAAACATTCCCTAGTGGCTCAGATGGTAAAGCGTCTGCCTGCAACGCCGGAGACCTGGGTTCGATCCCTGGGTCAGGAAGATCCCCTGGAGAAGGAAATGGCAACCCACTCCAGTACTCTTGCCTGGCAAGTTTCATGGACAGAGGAGCCTGGTAGGCTACCGTCCATGGGGTCGCAAAGAGTCGGACACGACTGAGCGACTTTACTTACTTACATCACTATTAACAGCTGGGGGAACTCAAGCTTAGAGAAGTGGTATCACCACAGTAAAGCATGAAGACCAGAGCTTCAGCAGCTGCTCAGTAAATACTTATGGGCAGAGGAGAGCTGGGAAACAGGTAGGGCTGCAAAAAGAACGGAGGAATGGCCTGGCTGAACGCCTGGTTTTGCCTCGTTTGCACCTACTTCGGGGACAAGTGAGACTGTGGCCCCTTTGCAGGTGAGTTGCAGCTCTACAAGCTGTTTCTTCTGCTCAAGCTAGGCCAAATCCCGTGCTGACTGCCGGTGTGGACACCCCAAAGGCAAAATCATCTTCCAGAATACGCTGTGACAAAAAATGCACACTGCTAGTAAGTGTGAGTTTAGGTGTTCCCCCTCCCCCAAATATTAATCCACAGACAAATGGTTAAATTTATGGTTCCTACAACCTGTGGCACTAGTGGCAAAGAACCCGCCTGCCAATGCAGGGAACACAAGAGACGTAGGTTCAATCCTCTGGGTCGGAAAGATCCCCTGGAGGAGAGCGTGGCAACCCACTGCAGTATTCTTGCCTGGAGAATCCCATGAACAGAGGAGCCTAGAGGGCTACAGTCCATTAGGGTCGCAAAGAGTCAGACACGACTGAAGCAACTCAGCACAATGCAAAAAATTTCAGATTCTTCCCTATTTTTACTCCAAATATACAAATTTTACAGAAACTATTTAGACCAAGTATAATAAACGGGCATCAGGAGGAAAGGTAGGAGATAGTTTCAGAGGCCTTTTAAGTTTTTTAACTCGATGATTTATGGTGTCGGGATACGAGGGAACCTGAATTCAAAAATAATCTGCTCCCTTTCTAAGAGCCCAAACTCCTTAACCACCAATGATGAAATACTCAGATAGCTGAGGGTTAAACAGAACAAGAGAATGAGTCCCTATCAGATTATTTTACTTCTACTGCTTAGTAGCTTTGTTGTCCTTAAGTGTTTACCATGCGCAAGCCATTGTTTTAAGTGCTTCACAGGGTTCACTGAGTCCTTACAGAAACCCTAGTATTAACCCCACTAAACAGAGGAGAAAATGTAGAGGCACAGGAGCAGAGTGTAGATTTGACCCCAGAAACCAAGTTTCTAACCATTACACTCTTGGATCAAGATATAAGTATTTCTCACAAGGAATTAATTGGGGTTGGGAGAGGGAGATAAGGAATTGAACACTGTTCACTCAGTAACTACAGAAGAAAAAGGAACCTCTTGATTTTTTATTTTTTAATGTGGGCCCCAAATGAACCAATGTTTACCTTGAGGGCATTCTTAAGAATAGTTCACCACATCTCTATCCTGTCCGGAAGACCAATGAGGTCTTATCCAAACTTGGAGGTTTTCCATGATTTGATCAGACTAACTGGCTAGGACAAGCAGCAGAGAGTGGTGAAATCAGGAGATGCTGATAAATAGACAGTTCTCAGTTCAGTTCCGTCGCTCACCTGCCTAGCGGAACAAGCTAGAACAAAGAGAGAAGTGCTCCCCAAAGGAAAGTGCCACTTTGAACAACAGCTGGCAGAGCGTTAAGAATGCAGCCTCATTCTCAAACATGTTGCGAAGCACCCTTGATACCTATCACAAGAACTCTGAGAATGGGTCGGATCCCTTCCCCATCCCCCACCGAAACAGAGTTCTTACTCAGGCTTCTGTACCTTATTAGACTGTGAATTCTCCTTTTCAGCTTTGCCACCTGAGCCTGAAAAGATCACCTCAGATCCTGCGATTCCTACAACAAATTTTAACCACATATCTCACTCACCAGCTAATCATACACAGACCCAAGAAATCACTTCTACTTGGCTTGAACTTATGATGTAGACTGTTGAAGGTCTTGCCTCATTCTTTATCTCTTGATTATAAGAGTGGCTGGAGTAGGGCTCAGGTCTGAGAGGTCCCCAGGCTTCCCAGCTCCCCCTCCTCCCCTGCCACCCCAAGAGAAAGCCTTGTGCAGAGTAGATCAATGAATGAGTGAGTGATTTCTATGCAGAGACAAGCCAGAACTTTAAAAATTCAGCTTTGGAGAATTCAATCTCTGAGAAGGAAGGATTTCAGTTTGTTATTCATTCATGCTTGGCTAGTCTACTGTTTCTTCCTCAAATAATTAATTGAGCTTTACTGAGGTGTCTCCAAAACCCTCATTCTGCATGTGCCCTGTGGAACACAGTGTCACAGGAACGTGCTTCAAATATATTTACCTTCCACTCATTTTACCATCATCTACCTGATGGTATTTACACACGAAAGCGGCACTGCCATCTCTCATGTTAGTTAGTGCATGTTAGCCTGAACGACGTTAAACACACCCACATTTTTCAGGAATTTCACAATTAATGTCTGGAATGTGTTTTGGATTATTCTTCAAAGGATGACATAGTTGCCCTAAGATGAATTCAGTATTTTTCCCTTCTCCCATTTGTCATTCTTTAGTCCTCCCACTCCATGATCTTTTTGGGCCATCTGTTTTATCTATTTCCCCCCAACTTTTAATTCCTGCCCCATGCTTCCCTGAAGCATCCCCTTGTTCATCCAGATCATTACATTTTAAGCCACAAACAACAAAAGCCTGCACCACATTGCTAGTTCTCCAGGCCAGAACACTGGAGTGGGTAGCCTTTCCCTTCTCCAGGGCATCTTCCCAACCCAGGGATCGAACTCAGGTCTTGCAGTTTGGATTGCAGGCGGAATGCATTGCTGGCGGATTCTTTACCGGCTGGACCACAAGAGAGGAAGCCCAATAACTCCCACAACTGATTGTAACGCCCAAATTCTAAGGATTATTCAGATGGTTTTCTTCATAAATTAATAATATTTATTACAGTAAATTTACCTGTATGTTCATCATGGCACTTGTAGATTAAATGCGTGTTAATGGCAGCAAGATCCCCAAACTTGCCATTTTTGCCCTTTCAGTGCTATGCCACTCATCTGCCCCTTGCCAAGTGTTTTATGTGACTGGACTCCTCGACGACAGTGAGGGTTCTGTAAGTATGACAGTCAAAATCAAAGTCATGAAGTCCTGTCATTTGAATATGTGTAGTGAATAGACTCTCCACATTTTGTCAATATTTACTCTGGGGAAGAACTAATTATTTCCTTGTTTACTTACATTGGTTCCTCTTCCCATGCTGTATTAAGATGATTTCATAGGCCCTCTGCTTGCTTCTGTCTCTGGCATCTAAGAACTTCACCTCAAGACTTTTGAGATGGAAACTGAAACACCTTCCTCAAAAACAAGGAGATCTGGGTGTTTTCATTTTTCTAACATCAGTTCAAGAATATTAACTTTGCCCATCCCCTCTTCTATTTAACTGGTAAAAATCCAAATCCATGGGCTCTTAACTCTGAGTCCTACATTATAGATGGATGAGAGGAGATCTGTGGCTGGTGTACAACCAACCGGTTTGATTTGTTTCCTGGCCTCCTAGAACCTGTTCCCTAGGCCTCACCTCAGATCCTCCACAAACCTTCTTCCAAGGAGTCGTCATCTCCAGTGAGTGAAAAGAAACCATAACCTTCTAACGTCAACAGTTTCAGAAAACATTCCATTCTCTGCTGTGAATACACACCCCACATCCTTGGTTTTACTTACTGCCCCGTGAGAAGTGGGTGGAAGGAAAAGTTAAAATACCTGGGGGAAATCAAGGGAGGATTGAGTTTTGAAAGAGACAGTTCTTACATGGCAGAGGTGAAAACACTGTTCCATTCCATAAACACGAACCACTGAGTAAATAATCACCAGGTGGGAAAAAAGTGCTTCTCTGTGATAGGGATCAGCTGGCTCTAACGCAAAGTTCTCAGAGCAAAGCACTCTATAGTGTCCCCTAGGTTCCTCACCACTCTGCCCTCAAGAACTGTCAATCTTAAGCCATCGCTGCCCTTTCCTTAGAGAAGGCTGGTCATGCTCCCCCCACCCACCCCTTCCTTACAGAAGCATACTATACTAGTCCACAGAGGAGGAAAAATGGACCTCACCCCGTGTCTGAAACACAAACCTCACTGGTCAATCAAAACATTCTTCCTAGAAAATCTCATTTGAGTATTTTTTTCAAAACTCTTTCATCTCCCAAAGAGGTCTTCCACCAAGTCTTACCCCTCAGAAGTTCAGACTCCAAACTTATTTCTATGGCTTCTAGGCGATTTACCTAGAGGCAGGCACCCTAACCAAGGAACAGGCCACTTAGGAAGCTGCAAAGGGCAACAGGAAGACTCACTAAATCAGTGGAAATGGGAAAGGGATCTTCCCAGAGGCCAGAAAGCACTTCACAGAGTTGAGAAAAATGGAAGTTATCTGGCTCTCTGCTCAACTTTAAAATATAGACATAGCCAAAGATTTTCTTCTTTTTTAAAGGAACAAGCATGTCAGGATTTACTTAGTTAACAGTCTAAATGATGCTGAAAAGAAGTCCAGGTGTACGTGTCACATGATTCACTCTTCGCATCATTTAACGTTTTCAGAAAATATTTTTCCCTCAGTGTTCTTTCTATGGAGAGAACTGTTCTTCCATGTATTCAATGCACATTCACTGAGAGCCTACTATGAGCCAGTGTGCCTTAAAAACCTAAGGCAGGGAGCCACAATTTGGAAGAGGCCCATTTCAGATCCTACTTTATTTACTCACCTTGTGAACTGAAGTTAAATACTTGCTTTTTTTTTTTCTCTCATAAAGCCAGTATGGGGAGTGATTTACATAAAAATTACTGCAAGCTGGCAGATAGAGCAATGTAATTTGTATTTAAATTATGTCATCGAAAACAGGTTAGTCATGATAACATTTCTATACCATGCAATATGTTTTCCTCAGTATAGTCAGATAAACAAGTTTCAAAAGAGTTTTCATTAACAGATATAACCAGTAGGGGTCATTTTAGCGCAAAAATTGCTGCAAAAGACTTCCTCATGAACAAAATGTACCGATTTCTATATGTTAGTTATGATAATTATGTGCAAATTTCTGAATAAAAATGGAAACTGAGGGAAATACTGGCCATTGAGAAATTTTTTGTCAACTAAGAGAAAAACAAGAGAATGTCAGCATCCTCTAGGGTAATTACTGCCATAGAATGACTTCTCTAATTCTTAAAAAGGAGGAAAAAAAAGTCCACTCACTTATCTTGTTTTCCATAAATCTTGTAATCACGTGAAAATTCTTGAAATTTTAGACACCCTATTGAAATAGCTGTCTAAATACAATCATCATGCTAGGTAACACTGTCCTTTCTACTTTGGGTTCATAGATTACAACCTGATTGCTGCTTTTAGAGTTCTATAAAAAAATAAAGTAAAAAATGCCCTGAGCACACGATTTTGGTAGCTGAAAACAGGCCGGCTAGATGGAAAGTGTTGTTAAAGAACAACAAATGTGATATCATCATGCCAATAAATACTTCCAAGCATTTTCAAGATTAATACCAAGTGTGTAGAGGGTTAACAGAAGAAACGAAGCTATGGGGGATCACCTCATTTCAGAGGAATAAAAGGCTCACCAACAAACTGCCAAAATAACTCGATACTATGACACCAGGATATTGGTGCCAAAGCACTTGATTAGCGTGAATGTTCCCTGAACTCCACATTTCCTTCACTAGAAATCTATCATGAAGTAACAAAACAAAGGTTAGAATCTTTAGAACCTTCCCAAGTCCTTCTCAGAGCACAGCAGTTTCCACCACATTTAACCTTGTTTCAGGGTGCTTGTTCTTTTCAGATTTATGGGAGGTTGGCTTAAGTAAATTACACACTCCAAGTAGCAGGGTTCAAAGCTGCATCTTTTGGTCCAACTCATTCAGAATTCCCAAAGTCAAACACATAAAATTGTATCAGAAGTTAATCTCCTGGCCATTTTTCTTCTTTGTGAGAAACAAAAACATGTTATACAGTGGGGCTTAACACCAGGTGAGAGGCTTTTGTACTTGAGGTAAACAAACTCTTTAACCCAATGTCCTCAGGGTGCATCACTGCACTTCCCTGCAAGAGTTCCCTTCACTCATTACTGCCTACTAACTTCCAAACCAGAAAAGCCATCCTGATTTTCCACAACTGTCCAAACTTTAAAACCTGCCTGGTGGCTCAGTGGTAAAGAACCCGCCTGCCAATGCAGGAGATGCAGGTTCCATCCCTGGGTGGGGAAGATCCCCCGGAGAAAGAAATGGCAAGCCACTCCAGTATTCTTGCCTGGGAAATCCCATGGACAGAGGCGCTTGCCGGGCTATAGTCCAGGGGGTCTCAAAAGCATGGGACAGGACTGAGTAACTAAACAACAACAATAATCAACAAGCATGCATGTATGTAAAGAGAACTACAGAATGGGAAGCCTTTCAACAGACCCTTAAGGCATCTACTTCCTTTCTCAGGTTCCCAGCACAATAAACAGACACACAGAAGGACGCTTCAGAATAAACCCTTCCCTGGTCTCCTGCGCGCAGGGCTGTGAGTACTGAGGAAGACAGGAGCAGGGGCGCCTGTCCCTCCTCCGCCCCTCCAGAGTAAAGATGCTGCGCTATGCTCGCACACCAGGATGCCCCAGAACAGCAGCACTGCCCCAACGTCAGCCCGAGCAGGGATTCTACGTTTCACTGCTGTTCACTATTTGGCATTAGCCAAATAAAAAGAACTCACTGCGTCTCCCTAGACCCCAAACCTGACCAGGCACCCCGAGGCCGGCGCGCAGGGCTGAAGGCCAACACCTATCAACAGCGATTCTCCCAAGAAGGAGGGCTCCGCTAACCCGATCCTTCTTCCATCAGACACCATGGTGCACAATACTTCACTGGAGAAACCAGCAGAACAATCCTCGTTATTAAACACACAAAAAGAACAAGCAACACGACTGGAAAGACGCGGATATCTGATCTTAAAAAGCAGCCACTAATAGTACAGAAACAACTTTTCACTCCTAGGTGCAAGACCCCCGCCTGCCCCCCCTTCATTCAGGAGAGAAAGCCTTTGACCGCTTTCAAAAGGCAAATAAATGAGTAACCACCGTCTGTAACTTCCCCTGGGCTGACATATTCCGGAGCCGAAACTGATTTATATGCGCAGGAGGAGGAAGGGGGTGAAGGAAAAGCGCAAGGAAAAAATAATACAAGAGTCACACAGGGAGTGTGAGCTGGAGACACGTCTCCTCCGCCAGCAGAAAATGGACTTGAGTGGACGTGGTGCAGCACTCGGTTCCACACTGCGGTAGTGCGGGGAGGGCGGCAGGGGCCGGACTCCCCGAGGGGCTCGCCATAGCCTCCGCAGTGCCCCCTGCCCGCGGCGCCCCCACCTCCGGGCGCACAGCACGGCCACTCCACCCAACCCCAACCCGATGGGCCACACGTGTGCGCGTGTGTGCGCGGCCGAGGGCGATCTCCCACTCGCCGGCCCCCACCCACGAAACCCAACCTCTCCCGCGGCTGGCCAGGCATCCGGGGGAAGCAGCGAGCTGGGAACCCAGGGACGCGGGGCTCACTCCCGGGGGTGGCGGGCGCCCCTCCTTTCCGAAGAGCCCTCTCTCCTAAGGAAAGTCTTGGCCAAACTTTGTTCGGCGCCACCAGCGCCGAGGGGGAGGCGCGGGCCAGGTGGGAGGGGGCCCGCGGCGGGCGGCCGTACCTTCGCAGACGCCCACTTCGTACTCGGTGATGGAGTCGCCATTGAGCGGGGGGCGGATGACACAGCGCAGCCCCCGGTCGCAGGCTCCGTGGAGCCCGTAGGCGCCGCCGCAGCTCTCGTTTCTCTGGCGGGCGCACATGTAGCAGCAGCCGCAGAAGCCCTGCACGATGCTCCCGGGGCAGCTCTTGGGCTCTTCGCACTTGGACTCGTCGCAGGGCAGGCAGACCAGCGCCCGGGTGCCAGAGCGCGCCAGCAGCAGCAACAGCCCCAGCAGCGAGACCAGGAGGTGCCCGCAGCCGGCCAGCCCCCTGCCCCCCGCCACCAAGTACATCCTCCTGCGCCGCCGCCGCCTCCTCCTCGCAGCCGGGCCGGGAGCGGGGCGGGCGTCCTCCCCTGCGCGGGGCACACGCGCCGCCGCCGCACCCGCAGCCCGCGGTCCTCGCTGCCCCCCTCGGGGCCCCCGGGGCGCGCCTCCCCTCGCGGGGCGAGGCCCCCGCTCCCCCTGTGGGCCGCGCCGACCCGAAGCCCACTAGCGTTGGCGCCAGCAGTGGCTTCCCCTCCTCCTCCTCCTCCCGGGAGGGAGGGGGGAAAAAAGAAAAAAAGTTTCCTCCCGGCAGCTCCGGTTCAACCCAAACTTCTGGCGGCGGCGGCGGCTGCGCTCGGCTCCAGCCCCGGCTGGCGGCGCCTCCTCCCTCTCTCCTCCTCCGCGTCGGCCGACCCCGCGGCGGCGGTGGTTGTGGCGGCGGCAGCGGCGCAGCCTCCGGGCCGGTCCCCGCCTCCCGAGCCGCCGAGTGGGCGCGGTGGCGCAGCAGAAGGTCCGCGGCGTCCGCTCCGCGCGCCCGGCTCGCCTCACTCCTGCGCCGCTCCTCCGGGCGCTTGTTTATGGCTCGAGCCTCCGCCGCTCGGGCTGCGCCCTCCCCCATCCTACCTCATCCCCCAACCCGCGCCCCCCCCCCGCCGCCCCGCGCCGCGCGCAGCTCATTGGCTGCCCCCCCACCCCTCCTGGCCCGGCCGGCCCCCTCCCCCTCCTCCGCCCTCCCTCCCCGGCTGCCCGGCCCTTCCTCCCTCGCACGCCTCCTCCTCCTCCCCCTCCTCCCCCTCTGCCTCCTGGAGCCCGACGCACCGAGCCGGCCCTGCGGCCGAGTCTTCGCGCGCCTCTCCCGCCCCGGCACCGCCGGCGCGCTGCGGCTCGGGCGCACCGGCGAGCTACGAGAGTCGCGGCGTCCCCGAGCGCCCGCCAGCCTTCGGGGCCACCGTGGCTGGCTTGGGAGTCCCGAGGGCGAGGCAGCTGCACCTCCGGGAAACGCTTTGAGCTCAGAGCGGGGCGGGGAACCCGGAGCTCGGGGCGGAGGGGAAGGCTGCAGCCCTTGGCCGGGGCGCCTGCCGGATCGAAACCTGGGAAAGGGAAGCAAAACGCATGAAACCTCCGCAAAACTGGATGAGAATCCATCTTCCACTCGAGCTGGGAATAGACTTTGTAAAAGATATTATGTAATGGAGTCTCGGAACGCTCGAGACGCCTCCAGCGAAGCTACTGGTGAATTAAGTGCTTTGAAAGGTCTAGGTAAATATTCCTGAGGATAGGAGGGAAGACTGTTGGGGGCCGCTGTAGCTCGAGTGCATTTTAGCTGTACACATCCTGGTGTGTTTTGTCGCTCTGCCGTCTGTGCCGAGGTGCTTCATTATAAAGGAGGGGGCGGATGGAAAGTAGAGGTGAATTTTTCTCCTTTGAGTAAGGCCGAATTGGATTACAAGTCTTGACATGACTAGACCTGCATATCTCATGCATCATTAATGTCATCTGTCATTGCCCCCTTTTCCCCAAGGTGGTGGACAAAAGTGGGTTTTAATTTTTTCATTTTCTGTGAATGTGCCAATAAAGAAGATGTTCTTTGTGTTGAACCAGGTAAAGAAGCAGCTGAATTGGTGCAGAAAGCATCGTGTGAGGGGGTTCTCATCTGTAGCTGTCAGAAAAAGCATCTCGAAGTGATAGGCTCTGTAATGGCCCACCATTCACAGGATGTGTTACAGGGTCAATAAAATTAGTGAATTAACAGAAAGTGACTAGGATCACTGGGGGGGAAAAGAAAAATCAGATCTTTTGGCAGGTGTGAGATGGGAATGGCCTGCCGACCTTTTGATCCAAGATGGTCTGGCTGCAGGAAGGTGGCAGCCAAGTGGATCTGAAAATCCTGACTAATGAACCCAAAGTTAATAGCAGGGCAGTGTAGGGAGAGAAGAAACAAAGATGCCTTTGAAATCTTCTGTTTGCGGAACAAATTTATACTTCTTATAAACATTTTGGTTTAACCAGTCTAATCCTGAATGGAAAAGCCAAAGGTACCAGTGGAATATTCCCCAGTCATTGGAATCAGAAAACTAAACATTTCTCCAATCATAGTTCTTTGTTCTGAGAAGGGGAAGAGGTTCATTAATTATCACTGATTGTCAGCAGTGAAAAGTGGGGAGTGAGCATACCATTTTCTAGAAGCATTTAAAGAGCTGTTGAGATGACTAGTTTCCAGGGATGTTGTAGAGACAGTTCCTGTAGTTGTGTAGGAGGTCAGGTTAGATGATCTCCAAAGGACCTCATACCCTAAGGTTCTATAATTATAATATTAAGTGGTAAAATCATTTCAGGTATGCTTGATATTCCATTAGCAAAATTCAAGAACAATAAAACATACAACGCTGTTAAACATGATTGTTTCTTGGACCCCAACAAGGCACCAGTACTCCACCGTGGGATTTGCCAACAAGCTGTCATCATTGAGCTGTGTTAAAAGGCCCTTTCCACTCTTGCAGAGGAGGTTATCTATATTTCTGTTCAAATGCAAGTATAAAGACATTATTAAAATGTAGCAGATAACATTGTAGGACTTAAGAGGAAAAGCCAAGGTCAGGTGATGGAAAAAAAATACAGAAGTGAGAAAGCTACTGTAGTTGAAAGAAAAGAGAATCATTGCCACGGTCTTGCTTTTATGTTTGTTTGTTTTATTTTTAAAGACAATATATTAAATTTAGAGAAACCTAGAGATTGAACACAAGCAAGGGACATCGTTCCTGGGATTCCAGAGGTAGAACCTTCTGGAAGGTAGATCAACACAGGCGATAGTCTGACTCTTCATGGGAACTGAAGTCAAATGTACACTAATTTGGATGTAACAGCTGAGAAAATTCCTTACACGTGGTCCTTTACCATAGCCTTAATAGATAAACAAAAGAGAAAACAAGCATAGTTCCTTAAAGCCTGTAACTAGTGGCAAATAAGAAAGCTGCAAGGGCCTGGCAGCTTATCTGAAACAGGGTGTAAAGTAGAAGCTCAGTTATGAAATAGCCATTTCCCCTCTGGGATCCAGGAGAGACAGAAGGTGGCCAGAAGCCAAGACAATGAGATTGGGGCTCAGACACAAAAGGATTCCCTCATCTTCAGAAACCAGACTAAGGATTCAGAAGAGAGATTAGGTGGGCCCAACATAGTGACAACTGGGAGCGAGGAAACTGGAGTGGGGAGGATTATACAGACCCTGCAAGGCATGTACAAATATAAGAGTTAGAAGCATACATGGAATATGGTTTAATGTCTCCTCCTCTGGGAAGTGTCTTGAGCTTATTCCCTTAGCTGTTCTATAGCATTTTGTAATCACCTCTGCTTACATTTATCATGTTATATTACAAATGGTTATATATATCAATAAAATATGTAAATAAATATGTTGTAATATAAACCTTTCTCTAAATAGTTCTGATTCACCCCCGTTAGAATGTCAGCTCGTTGGAGAGGCCAGAACTTCTAAGAACGCGTGCATACAGGAGTGGAAGAGAGGGATGGAAGAATTACAGACAAAAGGATGTTTGAACTTTTCCATCTGTCGCCCTTCTCTCTAGATTTTAGGAAATGCCTCGTTTAAAAAAAGCACTTGAAAGGGCAGGTTGGGGAAGGAGAGAGTCTTCTAAACTGGGGTGGGGTGGGTTTGGGACCGAACAGGTCTAAAAGGGAAAGCAATCAGAGTATGCGGCTGGTAGACTTCTGGAAGAAGAGACAGTCTGCCCTCTATTGGCCGATGTGGGTGTTGGAAGGGAGGGGTTTGCTACATCCTTGAAAATGACTGAGAATCAAAGTGCCCAGTTGGGGGCCTAGCAGCAAGTGGAAATGAGATAGTAATAGCCAGACCTAGTGTTAGAGCCCTCCGCCCTAGATACAGTGTCTGTCTAGCCTAGCCTCTCTACTTAGTCAGCTCTTGGAAGTTGCTGTGCGGATTTTCTGTTCTTGAGACGAAAATAGAAAGGTAGAAGTTATCTTTTGAGTCAGACACACAGACTCTTAGAATTGAGTTGAGGAAAAAGTCTCATTGTTTTATAAAGATGTTGCATACATACAAGAAAGATCTATGATAAAACCAGAGCAAGCAGCCTAGCTCCTTTCACCTTCTTCCCCCATCTCTCTGCTCCCCCTCAGCTTGGATTCACTCACTATAAGTGGATTCTCAGTCATCTAGGCTTGGGCCATTTCAGTGACACAGGAGGATCCCTAGATTGGGGGCTAAGTGTCTGATATCGGACTCTGAACTTGATACTTGGACTCATTTTTACCAAGGGAGGAAGTGGTCCCTGTCTTCTGTGTCCCGCCCATTTATGACTGCTGCTCCAGAGTTGGCAAGGATGTGCATAGATCCCAGATTCTCTTTAAGGTTTAGCCTAGGATCTTGTCTACCACCACCTCCACACACGCCTCCCTTTGCTGTTTACACACCATTTTGAACAAAGTATTCATCTTTTCTGAATCTGTTTCCTCCTCTGTAAAAGGGAGACCAGAATGCAGAGGACCCGTCACCCAGGGTACAGTGTGGATAAAATGGCTGTTCTCTTTTCCTATTTTTATTTTTAGAGTCCTTCCACTTGAGAGTCTCCTTGGGTTTTATGCTTGAGCTGGGATCCCTGCTCTGTGATATCTCAGCACCTATTTCTACGCAGCATCTGCCAGACCAGAAATTCACTTTTGTTCTTCTTCTGATCAGTCGTTTGGTCCCACTTTGGCACTCTGTCTAATCTCGGGGTGTTTGTGATATTTTCTTGGACCCATTCCAGTCAAAGACTTATTTTTCAAAGGTAGTCATTAATAATAATAGCTAACCTTTACAGAGAGCTTGCTAATAAGCACTTCACATGGCTTATTTTAACAAATCTAGAGAATAGCCCTATAAGGCCATTGCCTTATAGAATCTCCAATGCCTCTGTGGTCTCCACTTCTGACTCGCAGGGGCTCAGAACTGTGTTGGTGACTTTCCTGTTTAGAACCTAGTGTACTTAACTGCCTCATGCAGTAGTTTGAGGAGTGGCAGGTTGCTTTCCTTTGTAGTTTTATTGTTTTTTGTGAACCTACTTTAAAATTGTTAGTATCTGTGAGCCTATCTTGCTTTCTTCACTAATTTGCATATGAAAATAGTGATTTATATTTTTCTAAAAATGGAAATAGCTCCATTATTTTCCTAATTACTGAATTACAATCTTTATATAGTGTTTGCTTTATGCATATTGAATAATTCAGTTCAGTTCAGTCGTTCAGTTGTGTCTGACTCTTTGTGACCCCATGAACCGCAGCACGCCAGGCCTCCCTGTCCATCACTAACTCCCTGAGTCCACCCAAACCCATGTCCATCGAGTCCATGATGCCATCCAGCCATCTCATCCTCTGTCGTCCCCTTCTCCTCCTGCCCTCAATCTTTCCCAGCATCAGGGTCTTTTCCAATGAGTCAGCTCTTCACATCAGGTGGCCAAAGTATTGGAGTTTCAGCTTCAACATCAGTCCTTCCAATGAACACCTAGGACTGATCTCCTTTAGGATGGACTGGTTGGATGTCCTTGCATCCAAGGGACTCTCAAGAGTCTTCTCCAACACCATAGTTCAAAAGCATCAATTCTTCGGCACTCAACTTTCTTTATAGTCCAACTCTCACATCCATACATGACCACTGGAAAAACCATAGCCTTGACTAGATGGACCTTTGTTGGCAAAGTAATGTCTCTGCTTTTTAATATGCTGTCTAGGTTGGTCATAACTTTCCTTAGGAGTAAGCGTCTTTTAATTTCATGGCTGCAGTCACCATCTGCAGTGATTTTGGAGCCCAGAAAAATAGAGTCAGCCACTGTTTCCACTGTTTCCCCATCTAATTGACTAATTACCTGGGTATATTACCACTTTGGGTAATTACCACTTCTGGGGCTTCCCTGGTGGCACTAGTGGTAAAGAACCTGCCTGCCAATGCAGGAGACATGGGTTCAGTCCCTGGGTCAGGAAGATCCCCAGGAGGAGGGCATGGCAATTCACTCCAGTATTCTTGCCTAGAGAATCCCATGAACAGCGGAGCCTAGCAGGCTACCATCCATGCGGTCACAAAGAATCAGACATGACTCAAGTGACTTAGCACAACATAGCATATTACCACTTCTAATCCTCACTCCAGTCTGATTAGGTAGGTACAGAATTACTTGCATTTTGCAGTGAGAAACCAGAGATACAGAAAGGTTAAATGATATGCTCAATAGAATATTTATATAAAAGGAAAAAATGGGATGCAAAACCAGGCAGTATGGCTCCAGAATCCACATTATGCAATATTACTCCTAGTATATAATCTTTACAAATATATGCCCATTGAGAGGGAGGTTGAGAAAATATAAGGTTTTTTTTTAAAGGAAAAAAATAACACTACCCATAAACCACTCTAATAACATTTGTTATATATCTTGAAGGCTTCTTTTCCCCTATAAAGTATAAAATGAAAGATGGACTAGTCATCCTAATTTATAATTGCTTTTTTACATATCCGTATACATAGCACATTGATCTTTAGGGTCAATAACTGCATCCTTTTTATCACTGAATATCATTTCGTTGAATGGGTATACTATGTTATATTTAATCATGACATAATATACTTTTAGGATTTTTTGTTTGTTTATTTTACATTTTCACTGTCATAAACAAAGCTGCAATGGGTTCCTACTTAGCCAAATTTACAAATCGTCTAGTGATTTTCTTTGGGCATTTCATAAATTGAAATTGATAATTGTGGGTCCAAAAGTAGACTATTTTTTTACATGCATTGCCAGATTGCCTCCTACAAACTGTTATCAGCACACATTTCCTCCAACATTTAGTGAAAGTGCTCATCTCCCCAGGGTAGAGGGCCTTGTTAAAAACCTTTCCCTGTTGTTTGGAAAGCACATTACATTGCAAAACTTTTTTTTTAACTTAAAAAAATTTTTTTTTTTAGTTTGCATTCATTGTCTTATTAGACGCTTTAAAATGTTCAATATTTGGAGGCTTTAACTATGAATCATCAAATATGTTAATATTACATATTACCAAATCATGTAGCCTGATAAACTGTATGCAGTAGGATTTTAAAGGACAGTGTTATGTCTTTAATTAAAAATTTTCTCCCAAGACAGGACTTTTTATAAAACCAAACTAATGAAAGAATAAATGATTAAGATCCATCCAAAAGGTAAAGCTATTTTAGTTGATATTCTCTGCTTATGAGCGTTCTTCTCAACATCTAGAAAAAAACAGGAGTGAGAAAATTGAGGAGAGACTCTTGACCTATGGCGAGGAAGAGAGATTTTCACTCCTGCAGTGCTACCCACCTCCCCATATTCTCTGACTATCTAGCCGCTTGTTCTGTTTCCTGGTTTGAACAGCCCGAAGGTTCATAGATCCAAATTGCAGATGCCTTTCTCCAAATCTAAATGGCATCTGGGCTTCCCTGGTTGCTCAGTGGTGAAGAATCCACTTGCTAATGCAGGAGACTCAGGTTCGATCCCCAGGTTGGGAAGAAGCCCCTGGAGAAGGAAATGGCAATCCAGTCCAGTAATCTTGCCTGGAAAATCCCATGGACAGAGGAGCTTGGCGGGCTATAGTCCATAGGGTGGCAAAAGAGTCAGACACAATTTAGTGACTAAACGACAAATGGCATCTATGTTAAGAAATACAGCTATATTTTTTTCAACAGTGATACCATTACTCAGTGCATTCTAGAAGTGTTTATTTTGGAATTGCCTTGTGAATCTCATGAAAAGATAAAACTCATTGTTTAATCTTTGTATCTGACCCAACTTATTGTAACTTAGTTTTTATGGTATCAAATTCATCCTCTAAGAATGGATATTTGTTGTGAATGTTTAGAAGAACCAACACATATTCCACAGAAAATCTTTTTTAAAGAGTTTAAAACATGGTGATCACTTCACAACATATACAAATATTGAATCATTATATTGTACACCTATAAATTATATAATGTTATATGTCAATTATATCTCAATTTAAAAAAAAGTGAGAGTCATCAGTGGCTTTCATGCAATAAGCATACAGCTTTTCCAAGTAACAGCAGAAAGGAGACATCACTTGTCTCAATGTAAATTCTGATATGATAATGTTCATCAGAATCCTGATTTTTTATATTCATATGCTATGTATCATACAGCTGTTTTGTCACTGAAATGAGAATTTATTACCTATTTTCTGGGGATAATGATAGTGCTTACCGATATCCATATTCCTTCTTTCATTCTGGACACACAACTAGACAACACTTAGCACTTTCTTTTCAGTAGATGGGCACCTGGAATATAAACAGATGTGGTGGGGACCTTGTTCAGGCTTGCCTTTATTTCTGTGTATTTTCCACAATCCTGTGTATTTTTTTCTTCTCTCTCAGCTAGCTGGCTGCAGAGCATACCACCGGGATCCTGAAGCCCTGGAAGAATCTCAAACCATTAAGTGGTAGATCCTGGGTGCCTGCATGACTGCATTAAGAACTCCTATATACAGACACATTCACATATACCTGCTTCATGGAATCTCAGGAGTCTGTAATTTGAGTGAGAAATGAATTTTTACTGTGATAAGTAGTTGAGATTTGGGGCTTATCTGTTACAGCAGTTAGCCTAACCTGTTATTTCAGCTTGAACAGAAATAACATTAACCATTTATTCTTGCATTTGCTATTATTATACATTCTCAGACAAGATGCAATTTTGACATGCACTTATTACTAACTTACATTTGTCTATAGACTGTATAATGAATATATAATGACTAGGTTACCAGTCCTGGTATTTAAAATATTTTAAATATTATGGTGTTCCAAGAAGACCTTAGCTTTTTGTTAGTACTGATTAGTGGCAATAAAATAAGTAATATCAAAACTTTCCACTTACTCAAATGAGAGGATGGCCAACTAAATATATTATGTTTACCCAGTGAGTTTTATTTCCTGAGCTTCCACAGTCTTAGATAGTCTCTACTCATGACTTTATTGTGGGTCACCAAGGTCCTGGGTCCTGTGCAACTCATTAAAGAATGAGGCTCTTCAAATCCTCATTTTCCTTCTTTTTTCCAAGTCCTTCAGAACATACTACTTCCTCTCCAGACCTCTTTGGCAAGACTGCCTGTGTGCGCTCCTCTTTGAAGCCTTCCCACTGGCATCAACCTCATTACATCCACAGACTTTAAATCAGGACCTCCTCTGATTTCTCAGTGGATCGTAAGGAATATTTTAATATTTTGGTTTTATATTTAATATGTTGATATCTATATTCTCTGTCATTAATTATCTTTGATAGCTTAATGCATCTTGATCATCTTGTTGTTGTTCAGTTGCTAAGTTGGGTCTGACTCTGTGATCCCATGAACTGCAGCACACCAGGATTCCCTTTCTGTCACTATTTCCTGGAGTTTGCTTAAACTCATGTCCATTGAGTCGATGATGCTCTCCAAACATCTCATCCTCTGTTGCCCCCTTCTCCTCCTGCCCTCAATCTTTCCCAGCATCAGAGTCTTTTCCAGTGAGGCAGCTCTTCAAATCAGGTAGCCAAAGTATTGGAGCTTCAGCATCAGTCCTTCCAATGAATATTCAGGGTTGATTTCCTTTAGGATTTTTTTTTTAACACTAATCACAATTTTATTTCTTAAAATGTTTCTAATATTTCATGTATAAAATGACTAGTCAAATGAAAATATATACAAATTTTTATAACTGCTTATTGATCCTTAAAAGGGGGATTAAACGATTGCACAATATGGAGTTATAAGTACTTACTAATGTTATGGCAATGAAGAGATACTGTACTCAACAGAAAACTGAGAACATCTGTTCAAAGGCACGTTCATCTCAAAGCCACATTTTTTTCCACTTAGGATTCTCAAACTCATTTTTTTTTTTTACCTATTTTTTTTTATTTTTTTTTTGTTGTTTTGCCATACATTGACATGAATCCACCATGGGTGTACATGTTTTCCCTTTCCAGAACCCCCCTTCCACCTCCCTCCCCATCCCCTCTCTCAGGGTCATCCCGTGCACCAGCCCCGAGCACCCTGTATCATGCATTGAACCTGGACTGGTGATTCATTTCACATATGATAATTTACATGCTTCCATGCCATTCTCCCATATCATCCCACCCTTGCCCTCTCCCATAGAGTCCATAATACTGTCCTATTTATCTGTGTCTCTTTTGATGTCTTACATACAGGGTTATCTTTACTGATTGACTAAAACACCACTACAGTATACTAACACATATTCGATTGACTGGTTTGATCTCCTTGCAGTCCAAGAGACTCTCAAGCATCTTCTCCAGCACCACAGTTTGAAAGCATCAATTCTTTGGCTCTCAGCCTTCTTAATGGTCCAACTCTCACATTCATACATGACTACTGGAAAAACCATAGCTTTGACTAGATGGACCTTTGTCATCTGTCTCTGCTTTTTAATATGCTGTTTAGGATTGTCATACCTTTACTTCTAAGAAGCAAGTGTCTTTTAACTTCATAGCTGCAGTCACTGTCTGCATTGATTTTGGAGCCCAAGAAAATAAAATCTGTCACAGTTTCCATTATTTCCCCATCTATTTGCCATAAAGTGATGCGACCGGATGCCATGATCTTAGTTTATGGAATGTTGAGTTTTAAGCCAGTTTTTTTCACTATCCTCTTTCACCCTCATCAAGAAGCTCTTTAGTTCCTCTGCACCTTCTGCTATTAGAGAGGTATCATCTGCATATCTGAGGTTATTGACCATCAAATGGTCAATACTGAAATCAGATTGATTATATTCTTTGTAGCCAAAGTTGGAGATACTCTTTGTCAGAAAGAGCCTATGGCTCAGATCATGAGCTCCTTATTGCAAAATTCAGGCTTAAGCTGAAGAAAGTAGGGAAAACCACTAGACCGTTCAGGTACAACCTAAATCGTATCCTTTATGATTATACAGTGACAAGTAGATTGACTATTGACTATTCACTATAGAGGTGACAAATAGATTCAAGGGATTAGATCTGATAGAGTGCCTAAGAGCTATAGACAGAGGTTCATAACACTGAACAGGAAGAGGTGACCAAATCTATCCCCAAGGAAAAAAAATGCAAGAAGGCAAAGTGGTTGTCTGAGGAGGGCTTACAAATAGCTGAAAAAAGAAGAGAGGCAAAAGGCAAAGGAGAAAGGGAAAGATATACCCAACTGAATGCAGAGTGCCAAACAATAGCAAGGAAATATAAGATTTTTAAGTGAACAATGAGAAGAAATAGAGGAAAACAATAGAATGGAAATGACTAGAGATCTTTATTTTAAATTAATTTATTTTAATTGTAGGCTGATTACTTTATAATACTGTGGTGGTTTTTGCCATACACTGACATGAATCAGCCATAGATGTACACATGTCCCCCATCCCGAACACCCCTTCCACCTCCCTCCCCATCCCATCCATTTGGGTTGTCCCAGTGCACCAGCTTTGAGTGACCTGTTTCATGCATCTAACTTACACTGGTCATCTAGTTCATATATGGTAATATACTTGTTTCAATGCTATTCTCTCAAATCATCTCACCCATGCCTTCTCCCACAGAGTCCAAAAGTCTGTTCTTTATATCTGTGTTTCTTTTTCTGTCTCATGTGTAGGGTCATCGTTACCATCTTTCTAAATTCCATATATGTGTATTAATATACTATATTAGTGTTTTTCTTTCTGACTTACTTTACTCTGTATAACAGGCTCCAGTTTCATCCACCTCATTAGAACTGATTGATTCAAATGTGTTCTTTTTAATAGCTGAGTAATATTCCATTGTGTATATATACCACAGCTTTCTTATCCATTTGTCTGCCAATGGACATCTAGGTTGCTTCCATGTCCTGGCTATTGTAAACAGTGCTGCAATGAACATTGGGGTACATGTGTCTCTTTCAATTCTGGTTTCCTTGGTGTGTATGCCTAGTAGTGGGATTGCTGGGTCATATGACAGTTCTGTTCCCAGTTTTTTGAGGAATCTCCACACTGTTCTCCATAGTGGCTGTACTAGTTTGCTTTCCCACCAACAGTGTAAGAGGGTTCCCTTTTCTCCGCATCCTCTCCAGCATTTATTGTTTGTAGACATTTTAATAGCAGCTATTCTGACTGGCGTAAGATGGTACCTCATTGTGGTTTTAATTTGCATTTCTCTGATAATGAGTGATGTTGAGCATCTTTTCATGTGTTTGTCAGCCATCTGTATGTCTTCTTTGGAGAAATGTCTGTTTAGTTCTTTGGCTCAATTTTTGATTGGGTTGTTTATTTTTCTGGTACTGAGCTGCATGTGCTGCTTGTATATTTTTGAGATTAATTATTTGTCAGTTACTTCATTTGCTATTATTTTATCCCATTCTGAAGGCTGTCTTTTCACCTTGCTGATAGTTTTCTTTGTTGTGCAAAAGCTTCTAAGTTTAGTTAGGTCCCATTTGTTTATTTTTGCTTTTATTTCCATTACTCTGGGAGGTGGGTCATAGAGGATCTTGCTGTGATTTATGTCAAGAGAGTGTTTTGCCTATGTCTTCCTCTAGGAGTTTTATAGTTTCTGGTCTTACATTTAGATCTTTAATCCATTTTGAGTTTATTTTTGTGTATGGAGTTAGAAAGTGTTCTAGTTTCATTCTTTTACACATGATTAACCAGTTTTCCCAGCACCACTTGTTAAACAGATTGTCTTTTATCCATTGTATATTTTTGCCTCCTTTGTCAAAGATAAGGTGTCTATAGGTGTGTAAATTTATCTCTGGGCTTTCTATTTTGTTCCATTGATCTATATTTCCGTCTTTGCACCAGTACCATACTGTCTTGATGGCCATAGCTTTGTAGGATAGTCTGATGTCAGGCAGGTTGATTCCTCCAGTTCCATTCTTTCTCAAGATTACTTTGGCTTTTTGAGGTTTTTCTTTTTTTAATTTCTATACAAATTGTGAAATTATTTGTTCTAGTTCTCTGAAAAATACTGTTGGTAGCTTGATAAGGATTGCATTGAATCTGTAGATTGCTTTGGGTAGTATACTCATTTTCACTATATTGATTCTTCCAATCCATGAACATGCTATATTTCTCCATCTATTTGTGTCATCTTTGTTTTCTTTCATCGGTGTTCTATAGTTCTATATATATAGGTCTTTTGTTTCTTTTGGTAGATTTATTACTAAGTATTTTATCCTTTTTGTCACAGTGGTGAATGGGATTGTTTCCTTAATTTCTCTTTCTGGTTTCTCATTGTTAGTATATAGGAATGCAAGGGATTTCTGTGTATTAATTTTATATCCCACAACTTTACTACATTCATTGATTAGCTCTAGTAATTTTCTGGTGGTATGTTTAGGGTTTTCTATGTAGAGGATCATGTCATCTGTGAACAGTGTGAGTTTTACTTCTTCTTTTCCAATCTGGATTCATTTCTTTTTCTTCTCTGATTGCTGTGGCTAAAACTTCCAAAACTATGTTGACTAATATTGGTGAGAGTGGGCACCCTTGTCTTGTTCCTGACTTTATAGGAAATGCTTTCAATTTTTCACCATTGAGGATAATGTTTCCTGTGGGTTTATCATATATGACTTTTATTATGTTGAGGTATGTTCCTTCTCTGCCTGCTTTTTGGAGGGTTTTTATCATAATGGATGTTGAATTTGTCAAAGGCTTTATTTGCATCTATGGAGATGATCACATGGTTTTTATCTTTCAATTTGTTAATGTGGTGTATCACATTGATTGATTTGCAAATATTGACGAATCCTTGCACCCCTGGGATAAAGCCTTCTTGGTCATGATGTATGATCTTTTTAATATGTTTTTGGATTCTGTTTGCTAGAATTTTGTTTAGGATTTTTGCATCTATGTTCATCAGTGATATTGGCCTGTAGTTTTCTGTTTTTTGTGGCATCTTTGGTTTTGGCATTAGGGTGATGGTGGCCTCATAGAATGAGTTTGGAAATTTACCTTCCTCTGTAATTTTCTGGAAGAGTTTGAGTAGGATAGGTGTTAGCTTTTCTCTAAATTTTTGGTAGAATTCACCTGTGATTCCATCTGGTCCTGCGATTTTGTTTGTTGGAAGATTTTTTATTACAGTGTCTAGTCCATGCTTGTGATGGGTCTGTTAATATTTTCTATCTCTTCCTGGTTCAGTTTTGGAAGGTTATACTTTTCTAAGAATTCATCCATTTCTTCCAAGTTGTCCATTTTATTGGCATATAGTTGCTGATAGTAGTCTCTTATGATCCTTTGTATTTTTGTGTTGTCTGGTGTGATTTCTCCATTTTCATTTCTAATTTTGTTGATTTGATTCTTCTCCCTTCTTTTCTTGATGAGTCTGGCTAATGGTTTGTCTATTTTAATTATCGTATCAAAGAACCAGATTTTAGCTTTGTTGATTTTTGCTCTCAGTTCAGTTCAGTTCAGTCGCTCAGTCGTGTCCGACTCTTTGCGACCCCATGCATCGCAGAATGACAGGCCTCCCTGTCCATCACCAACTCCCGGAGTTTACCCAAACCCATGTCCATCAAGTCAGTGATGCCATCCAACCATCTCATCCTCTGTCGTCCCCTTCTCCTCCTGCCCCCAATCCTACCCAGCATTAGGGTCTTTTCCAATGAGTCAACTCTTCTCATGAGGTGACCCAAGTATTGGAGTTTCAGCTTCAACATCAGTCCTTCCAATGAACACCTAGGACTGATCTCCTTTAGGATGGACTGATTGGATCTCCTTGCAGTCCAAGGGACTCTCAAGAGTCTTCTCCAACACCACAGTTGAAAAGCATCAATTCTGCAGCTCTCAGCTTTCTTCACCATCCAACTCTCACATCCATACATGACCACTGGAAAAACCATAGCCTTGACTAGACGAACCTTTGGTGGCAAAGTAATGTCTCTGCTTTTAAACATGCTATCTAGGTTGGCCATAACCTTCCTTCCAAGGAGTAAGCCTCTTTTAATTTCATGGCTGCAGTCACCATCAGCAGTGATTTTGGAGCCCAAAAAAATAAAGTCTGACACTGTTTCCACTGTTTCCCCATCTATTTCCCATGAAGTGATGGGACCAGATGCCATGATCTTAGTTTTCTGAATGTTGAGCTTTAAGCCAACTTTTTCACTCTCCTCTTTCACTTTCATCAAGAGGCTCTTTAGTTCTTCTTCACTTTCTGCCATAAGGGTGGTGTCATCCGCATATCTGAGGTTATTGATATTTCTCCCGGCAATCTTGATTTCAGCTTGTGTTTCTTCCAGCCCAGCGTTTCTCATGATGTACTCTGCATATAAGTTAAATAAGCAGGGTGACAATATACAGCCTTGACGTACTCCTTTTCCTATTTGGAACCGGTCTGTTGTTCCATGTCCAGTTCTAACTGTTGCTTCCTGACCTGCATACAGGTTTCTCAAGAGACAGGTCAGATGGTCTGGTATTCCCATCTCTTTCAGAATTTTCCACAGTTTATTGTGATCCACACAGTCAAAGGCTTTGGCATAGTCAATAAAGCAGAAATAGATGTTTTTCTGGAACTCTCTTGCTTTTTCAATGATCCAGCGAACGTTGGCAATTTGATCTCTGCTTCCTCTGCCTTTTCTAAAACCAGCTTGAACATCTGGAAGTTCACACTTCACGTATTGCTGAAGCCTGGCTTGGAGAATTTTGAACATTACTTTACAACATGTGAAATGAGTGCAATTGTGTGGTAGTTTGAGCATTCTTTGGCATTGCCTGTCTTTGGGATTGGAATGAAAACTGACCTTTTCCAGTCCTGTGGCCACTGCTGAGTTTTCCAGATTTGCTGGCATATTGAGTGCAGCACTTTCACAGCATCATCTTTGAGGATTTGAAATAGCTCAACTGGAATTCCATCACCTCCACTAGCTTTGTTCGTAGTGATGCTTTCTAAGGCCCACTTGACTTCCCATTCCAGGATGTCTGGCTCTAGGTGAGTGATAACACCCTCGTGATTATCTGTTTCTTTCTCATTTATTTATGTTCTAATTTTTATGACTTCTTTCCTTCTACTCACCCTGAGGATCTTCATTTCTTCTTTTTCTAGTTGCTTGACGCGTAAAGTTAGGTTATTTATTTTATTTTTCTCTTGTTTCTTGAGGTAAGCTTGTATTGCTTTGAATCTTCCGCTTAGCACTGCTTTTCCTGAATCTCATAGGTTTTGGGTTGTTGTGTTATCATTTTAATTTGTTTCTACACATATTTTGATTTCCTTTTTGATTTCTTCCATGATTTGTTGGTTATTCAGAACTGTGTTGTTTAGCCTCCATATGTTTGTATTTTTAATAGTTTCTTTCCTGTAGTTGACATCTAATCTGACTGCATTGTAATCAGAAAAGATGCTTGAAGTGATTTCAATTTTTTTGAATTTACAAGGCTAGCTTTGGAGAAGGCAATGGCAACCCACACCAGTACTCTTGCCTGGAAAATCCCATGGACGGAGGAGCCTGGTAGGCTGCAGTCCATGGGGTCGCGAAGAGTCAGACACGACTGAGCGACTTCACTTTCACTTTTCACTTTCATGCACTGGAGAAGGAAATGGCAACCCACTGCAGTGTTCTTGCCTGGAGAATCCCAGGGACGGGGGAGCCTGGTGGGCTGCCGTCTATGTGGTCGCACAGAGTCGGACAGGACTGAAGCGACTTAGCAACAGCAGCAGCATATTTATGGCCCAGGATGTGATCTATCTTGGAGAATGTTTCATGTGCACTTGAGAAAAAGGTGAAGTTCATTGTTTTAGGGTGAAATGTCCTATAGATATCAATTATATCTAACTGATCCATTGTATCACTGAAAGTTTGTGTTTCCTTGCTAATTTTCTGTTTGGTTGATCTATCCACAGGTGTGAGTGGGGTATTAAAGTCTCCCACTATTATTGTGTTACTATTAATTTCCTCTTTCATACTTGTTAGCGTTTGCCTTATGTTTTGAGATGCTCCTATGTTGGGTGGATATATATTTATAAGTGTTATATCTTCTTGTATTTTGAGTGATCCTTTGTTCATTATGTAGTGCCCTTCTTTGTCTCTTTTCACAGTCTTTATTTCAAAGTCTATTTTATCTGATATGAATATTGCTACTCCTGCTTTCTTTTGGTCTCCATTTGCATGAAATATATTTTTCCAGCCCTTCACTTTCAGTCCATATGTGTCCCTTGGTTTGAGGTGGGTCTCTTGTAGATAACATATATAGGGGTCTTGATTTTGTATTCATTCAGCCAGTCTTTGTCTTTTGGTTGGGACATTCAACCCCATTTACATTTAAGGTAATTACTGATAAGTATGATCCTGTTGCCATTTACTTGGTTGCTTTGGGTTTGAGTTTATAAACCTTTTCTGTGTTTCCTGTCTAAAGAAGCTCCTTTAGCATTTGTTGAAGAGCGGTTTGGTGGTGCTGAATTATCTCAGCTTTTGCTTGTCTCTAAAGCTTTTGATTTCTCCTTCATATTTGAATGTGATCCTTCTTGGGTATAGTAAATTGGGTTGTAGGTTTTTCTTTTTCATCCCTTTAAGTATGTCCTGCCATTCCCTACTGGCCTGAAGAGTTTCTACTGAAAGATCAGCTGTTATCCTTATGGGGATCCCCTTGTGTGTTATTTGTTGCTTTTCCCTTGCTACTTTTAATATTTGCTCTTTGTGTTTGATCTTTGTTAGTTTGATTAATATGTGTCTTGGGGTGTTTTGCCTTGGATTTACTCTGTTTGGGACTCCAACTAGAGATCTTGATCATCTTACTGCCTACATTATTTGTTCTTCACTAGCTTTTTCAAACTCCAACTAAAGTTCACAGGACAAATCAAGTTCATTGACCAATTGCCTATTACCAGTAGGCTGTGACTGTGTAAATGACTACTGGTCTGAGATTAGCAAGAAAATTGGAAGATTAAGATAAGGCATGAAACATTGCAGGAAGAAAATACAGGAAAGAGATGCCAAGAGTGTCTTCATCATCAACTGATTATTGCCAAAAATCATGTCATATTTCCTATTAGATTTGCCAGGGAGAGCAAATTAACACCAATCACAGGTGATGGAAGAAGACTATCCATATTTTTCCTTGACAAATTATTAACCAAATGAGGAATCTCCTCAGTGATGATGAGGTACTATGCCATAAAGTACTCTACTGGAAAGAGTTTGATCTTGGTAATCAGATTGACCTGGGATCAAATTCAGATTGTGCTTAACACTGTCTGTGTAACTTTGAATATGTGATTTAATAAGAGTTTCATTTTTCTCACCAGTCACTTAGGAAGTTAGTATCTGCAGGATTCAGTGCATATAGTAAGTACTTAATAAATCTTCTGTGTCTTTAATGATGGGATTTTTTTCTTTCTTAACCTGTAATAGGTTCAGATATTCACTAAAGGTTTGCTACTTGCAAAACTTGTGAGATGGGTTATAGTCTGTGGTTCATAGTACTTCTGGTCTGTATGAGGGTCAAACCTAGGAACTTCACCTCATGGTGACTGTACTCCCTAGCAGTCTGTACTTCCTCGAAAATGTCACTTATTTCTTTTGCCACAGGGCACAGCATGCAAAACTTCCCTGACCAGAGACTGAACCAGGGCCCCTTGCAGTGGAAGTGCAGAGCCTTAACCACTGGTCTACTGGAGAAATCCAAAAATGTCACTTTTCATGTCTGTCTCCCCACTTAGGGTGCATGATTTCCCACTAGAAGGGAAAGGGACTTTGAAGCCAGGAAGCAGGATTCCACATTCTTAATCCCTATCCTGATTAAGAAAATAAATGTAACTTTTTTGTGTGCTTGAGGGGCCTGCTGTCTAGGATAGGCAACTGGTGTGTTAACTGTTTCAACACAGTGTAACAGAAGCTTACAAAGTTAAGTCTACATGAGGAAAACTGGAGAAAGTTTCACAAAACTTTTTCATGAATGAGATGATTGGTTTGGATCTTGAAGGAAAAATAGATATCTGGTTTAGGGGTTGAGAGAGGGAGATTCAAAACAAAGAAAACAGTGATATACTTAAAATAGGACTTGGTATATAGTAGGTATTTAGTAAATGTAGAAGGCAGGAAAAGAACATATGATTTTGCAATTATAAGAAATGATATAAATGAACTTATTTACCAAACAGAAACAGGCTCACAGACTTAGAGAATGATCTCAAGGTTGTTATGGGGGAAAATAGGGGCAGCAATAGTTAGAGAGTTTGGGATCGACATGTATACACTGCTATATTTAAAACGGATAACCAATAAGGACTTACTGTATAACATGGGGAACTCTACTCAATGTTATGTGGCAGCCTGGATGGGAGGGGAGTTTGGGTGAGAATGGATACATCTGTGTGTGCAGCTGAATCCCTTTGCTGTTCACCTGAAACTATCACAGCATTGTTAGTTGGCCGTACTTCAATCCAAAATAAAAAATTGAAAAAGGTTAGGTTGGAGGCAACTTGAAAGCTGGTGGCACGTGTTAAGAGACAAGTCCAGTAAGGTTGGGTAGGATAGGGAAGGCCCCAAATCTGTTGCAGAGTTCAGAGTTCATCCTATTGGCAGTGTTTGGAAGCTTCAGAGCCAAGGGACCTGAGTTGATTCCTATTTTACAGACATACTATTTATTATTGATTTTAAGACACACTTTAGAAACAGTTTAATAACTCTGAAACTGAGAAGCATCCCACAGCTGATGGTGTGTCATAGATTAATTGGCAGTTGTTTATTTCTTTCTCAGAAATATATAAAATAATATGGTTGCTTACAAGTGATGGCAGCTTATATTTAATAAAAAGTTGACATTATAGCAGCAGAGTAAGAGAGGAACAATGAATGGAAGCAAGAAAACTGGTCAGGAGATGCACAAACAGGAGAGCTGTGTGATAATGAGCTGTGACACAAAGCCAAACATGCCACAGTAGATTTTGAATTCCAAAATAAAGGAGCAGTTCCTAAGTTCAATGCATTAGACTTAGCTTTCGGCTTTCCATTTTGTTATTTGCCACATGGTTAGAACCTGAGAACAAGCTTCTAGCTTTTCATTAAAACCATATTTTCTCAGATGAATTGCAAGTATAAATAGTATTACTCAGCATCTACCAGGCAACAACATTTTGTGAGGAAGGTACAAGACCATTCAAACTAGAGGCCCCTTGAGATTTCTAACAGAAACAAAGGAAACTTATAATACTGGAAGAGGCTTCAGAGATCCTGAGGTACAACTCCTTCATTTTATAAATGAGGAAAATGAGGTCCTGGCTGCTAATGATCTTAAATTTGCTGGCTCTTTCCCATTTCCTGCATGGTGAGTCTAGCATGGAACCCTCCACCATGCTCCTTGACACCAGCCCTTTATTTGTTTATCTCTGCTTTTACTCTGACTCCAGCTCTACTACAGAGCAGGCACTATGAAAGGACATTTTGCCTCCAGCTGCCACAACTTAGAGCCAATACATTTCTTATCAGTTCCCCTCTCTTTTTTCTGACTCAATGTACAGTTGCAATCTTATCTCTTTTGTTTAAACACCTGGCTGGCTGCCTCTTAACCCCTGATGAGTAATGATGTCTCTGTTGCCTGGGCATTTGGTGTCTGAGCTTCTGATGGGCACCACCTGCTTTTATGCAAACCAGTTGCTCCTACCCTGAGGCACTTTGCTGCTGCTGCTGCTGCTAAGTCGCTTCAGTCATGTCCAACTCTGTGCGACCCCATGGACTGTAGCCTACCAGGCTCCTCCGTCCGTGGGATTTTCCAGGCAAGAGTACCGGAGTGGGGTGCCATTGCCTTCTCCGTGAGGCACTTTACCTAGTCCCAGAGTACATTCTCTAGAAAACAGAACTCCCCACAGCTTTGTTTTTTTTCCCTCCATCTGACTCTAGATTATTGGCCAGGAGGACCTGTTGAATATTTGCTCCTTTTCCAAGCTCCAAACTCTGAAATCCTCACTTAGTATGAAAACTACTTTCTCATCTTTCAGTTCAGTTCAGTCGCTCAGTCGTGTCCGACTCTTTGCGACCCCATGAATCGCAGCACGCCAGGCCTCTCTGTCCATCACCAACTCCCAGAGTCCACCCAAACCCATGTCCATCGAGTCGGTGATGCCATCCAACCATCTCATCCTCTGTTGTCCCCTTCTCCTCCTGCCCCCAATCCTACCCAGCATTAGGGTCTTCTCCAATGAGTCAACCCTTCACATGAGGTGGCCAAAGTATTGGAGTTTCAGCTTCAACATCAGACCTTCCAATGAACACCCAGGATTGATCTCTTTTAGGATGGATTGATTGGATCTCCTTGCAGTCCAAGGGACTCTCAAGAGTCTTCTCCAACACCACAGTTCAAAAGCATCAATTCTTCAGCACTCAGCTTTCTTCACTGTCCAACTCTCACATCCATACATGACCACTGGAAAAACCATAGCCTTGACTAGACGGACTTTTGTTGGCAAAGTAATGTCTCTGCTTTTAAATATGCTATCTAGGTTGGCCATAACCTTCCTTCCAAGGAGTAAGCATCTTTTAATTTCATGGCTGCAATCACCATCAGCAGTGATTTTGGAGCCCAAAAAGATAAAGTCTGACACTGTTTCCACTGTTTCCCCATCTATTTCCCATGAAGTGATGGGACCAGATGCCATGATCTTAGTTTTCTGAACGTTGAGCTTTAAGCCAACTTTTTCACTCTCCTCTTTCACCTTCATCAAGAGGCTCTTTAGTTCTTCTTCACTTTCTGCCATAAGGGTGGTGTCATCCGCATATCTGAGGTTATTGATATTTCTCCTGGCAATCTTGATTCCAGCTTGTGTTTCTTCCAGCCCAGCGTTTCTCATGATGTACTCTGCATATAAGTTAAATAAGCAGGGTGACAATATACAATTCTCATCTTTAAGGAGCGTAAAAACCACCAGTGATATGTGTGGACCTGCATCCTTTCTTTTTGGTTGGACCAACTTTTCTGTTCACTGGGGATCCCTTCTCATTGGCCTCATTGCTCAGGCATTTGTTCTGATTATTCAGTGTCCACACCGTTTAGATCGTATACATTTTTAACGTCTGCTCTGCTTCCTTGCTAGGTTCCATTAATTGAGTGCATGGAATTGAGTAGATGCTACATGCTTTTGATATCTTAACTTTTAATCCTTATAGCAATCTCATTATAGGGTATGATCGAACATATTTTTACAGAAAAGGAACTGAAGCTAAGAGAAATTACCTAAATATACCAAGGACATAAGCCACGTGCCTGAGTCAGGATTTAGATCTGGGTCTCAGTGACTTCCTCCCTGTATCGCTATGATGCTGTGCTGTGTGCTGTGCTGTGCTTAGTTGCTCAGTTCTGTCCGACTCTTTGCAAGCCCGTGGACTGCAGCCCACTAGGCCCCTCTGTCCATGGGGATTCTCCAAGCAAGAATACTGGAGTGGGTAGCCTATCCCTTCTCCGGGGGATCTTCCCAACCCAGGAATCGAACTGGGGTCTCCTGCATTGCAGGTGGATTCTTTATCAGGGAAGCCCATGATGCTATAAGTACCCTCTATCCAGTACCAACTTACCACACAACAAATTGAGTCTGTTCCGCTTGACTTATTTTGGGATCAGAACCTCTTGGCTAGGCTGCTTGGTGCTTCCATGTCCTTACTCACAGATTAGAGCAGTAGCCATTTACTTACTGAGAACCATGAGTTTACCCAAGCCTTCAAACCTGGCTTCTAGGTCTTTCCCACCACCTCTGCAACCAACTCACCCTGGTCCTGCATGCATGCTAAGTCACTTCAGTTGTGTCTACTCTATTAGACCCTGTGGACTGTAACCCACCAGGCTTCTCTGTCCATGGGATTATCCAGGCAAGAATACTGGAGTAGGTTGCCATTCCCTCCTCCAGGGGGCCTTTCTGACCCAGAGATTGAATCTGTATCTCTTATATCTCCTGCATTGGAAATGGGTTCTTTACCACTAGTGTCACTTGGGAAGCCGGCCCTGGTCCTGCTCCCCAGCTATCTAAATCCCATTTAGGTGATGCCCAAACTGTATATGTCACTCAGACCTGTACAAGGATTTGAAAGTCTCCTTAGTCTCATGTTACAATATCCTAAAAGCCAGTAGAGAAATGTCTGTTTAGTTCTTTGGCCCATTTTTTGATTGGGTCGTTTATTTTTCTGGAATTCAGCTGCACCAATACAGTATACTAATGCATATATATGGAATTTGAAAGATGGTAATGATAACCCTATATGCGAGACAGAATAAGAGACACAGATGCATAGAACAGTCTTATGGACTCTGAGGGAGAAGGTGAGGGTGGGACGTTCTGAGAGAATAGCATTGAAACATGTATATTATCATATGTGAAACAGAACACCATTCCATGTTCGATGCTTGAGACAAATGCTCAGGGCTGGGGCAATGGGATGACCCAGAGGGATGGGATGGGGAGGGAGGTGGGAGGGGGGTCCAGGAAGGGGAACACATGTAAACCCATGGCTGATTCATGTCAATGTATGGCAAAAACTACTACAATATTGTAAAGTAATTAGCTCCCAACTAAAATAAATAAATTTATTAAAAAAAAAAAAAGCCAGTAGAGAACTAAGAAGAGAGTTTCCTGTGGTTTCTTATTTGTTTCTTACTCTGAAACTCTTATTTATTTATTTGGCTACATCGGGTCCCAGTTGTGGCCCATGGACTCTCTAGTTGTGGCTCGTGGGCTCCAGAGTGTCTGGGCTCAGTAGCTCTCTGGTATGCGAAATCTACTTAGGTAATAAATTAAATACATTTAGGTAACAGATTAAATCTAGGTAAAAATTAATATTACCTAGCTGGATCATTCAGGATCCTTGACTAGGGATTGACCCTGTGTCCCTTGCATTGCTAGGCAGATTCTTAACCCCCGGAGTACCAAGGAAGTCCCTAAAACTCTCTTTTAAGTTCCTAAACTGAAATTTGAGGAGTCTAAGCACATCATCAGGATGGTTTACCTGCAAAGAGAACAATAAAACATACATTTAAAAAATGTTTTAAAGTGGAATAGTGGTTTAAGTTTGAGCAGGTCATGAAACCAAACAGTATAATTGCACTTAATAATAGCTAATATTTATTGAGCACTTAAAGTGTTCTCAGTTCAATTCTAAATACCTTACACACATATTCTCATTAAATTCCCAACAACTACATGCAGTAGGGACTATTATTATTTTCATTTTATAGATGAGGAAACCAAGGCAAAAAATAGTTAGATAACATGACTGGTCACCCAGATTCTGAATGAAAGAGTCAGAATTTGAGGACAGGCAATCTGATTCCTTGGAAGGAAGGTTATGGCCAACCTAGATAGCATATTTAAAAGCAGAGACATTGCTTTGCCAACAAAAGTCCGTCTAGTCAAGGCTATGGTTTTTCCAGTGGTCATGTATGGATGTGAGAGTTGGACGGTGAAGAAAGCTGAGCACCACAGAATTGATGCTTTTGAGCTGTGGTGTTGGAGAAGACTCTTGAGAGTCCCTTGGACTGCAAGGAGATCCAATCAATCCATCCTAAAGGAGATCAATCCTGGGTGTTCATTGGAAGGACTGATGTTGAAGCTGAAACTCCAATACTTTGGCCACCTCATGTGAAGAGTTGACTCATTGGAAAAGACCCTAATGCTGGGTAGGATTGGGGGCAGGAGGAGAAGGGGACAACAGAGGATGAGATGGTTGGATGGCATCACCGACTCGATGGACATGGGTTTGGGTAGACTCCGGGAGTTGGTGATGGACAGAGAGGCCTGGCATGCTGCAATTCATGGGGTCGCAAAGAGTCAGACACGACTGAGCGACTGAACTGAACTGAACTGAACTGAATCTGATTCCAGAGCACAGGCATTTAATCAAGCCTAAGGATTATAATATTTTTTCTTCAACAAATATACAGAAATCAGATATACAGAGGAATATTGTTTTTCAATGCACTCATGCTATCATGTTGGTAAAATAAACCCAATTTCTAAGAATGTTGTCAATTCTCAAAATATTTTTGGAACTGACCTCTGATCCAGTTACAAGTCTATAAGGAGACTAGATTCATTAGGCTCACATCTTGGTTTTGATTAAAAGCAGCCTTACCTTAATATAAAAATCATGCCATAAATCAGTAAAATTGATGAACATTGCCTCCCAGATGGAAATATGTGACAGGTAACTCCCAAAGAATAAGTATAAATGATCAATAAACATATGAAAAGATGTTCAACTAAATATAGTCAAAGATATGAAAATCAAAATAGTGAGAAAACACACTCCATCTATCAGATTGACAAACATATTTAAAGATTGACAATATCCAAGATTAACAAGGATGGGAGAAAGAAATAACTTTCATGAATTATTGGTGATAGCATAACTTGGTATAATTTTTCTGGAAGGCAGTTTAACAATACACTGTAAAATATTAGCTGGGCATATCCCTGATCCAGATATCACAATTTTAAGAGGTTATTCTAAGAAAATAATTCTTATTCTGAGAAAATTTATTATTCTAATAACTCATTTTCTAGGAAGAGAATAAGGTCAAATATACAAATATCTAACAGCCAGGATGTCCATCATAGTGTTATTCATAGTTGAAATATTGAAAATAAACTAAATGTCCTTGAATAGAGTGCTGATTAAATAAACCTACATAATGGAAAATTACAGTTATTAAAATGATTGTGTGGTTCTATATTTACTGTATTGGAGAGATATCCCCAATGTAGTGTTGATTATTTTAAAGCAAATAATAATATAACAATTATGGTGGAATCTCATCTTACCTTGTTTTGTTTACATCTATATCTCCATGTCCATCTATCAAGACACAAACACAAATACAGATAATATTTTAGAAAAGCTATTTATTAATATGTTAGAGTGATTATCTTTGTGTGTTAGGATTTTATGCAATTCTTTTTTATTTAATTATTATTTAATGCAATGTATTTATATTGTTATATTTTAATTTTTATAATATTCTCTTCATATAATTAGGAAAAAATTGATTTGTCTACATTTTTTATATATATATTTTAAATTTATTTTTTTATTGAAGGATAATTGCTTTACAGAATTTTGTTGTTTTCTGTCAAACCTCAACATGAATCAGCCATAGGTATACATATATCCCCTCCCTTTTGAACCTGCCTCCCATCTCCCTCCCCACCCCACCCCTCTAGGTTGATACAGAGCCCCTGTTTGAGTTTCCTGAGCCATAGAGCAAATTCCCATTGGATATCTATTTTACATATGTTAATGTAAGTTTCTATGTTACTCTTTCCATACATCTCACCCTCTTCTCCCCTCTGCCCATGTCCATAAGCCTATTCTCTATGTCTGCTTCTCCATTGCTGTCCTGTAAATAAATTCTTCAGTATCATTTTTCTAGATTCCATATATATGCATTAGAAGATGATATTTATCTTTCTCTTTCTGACTTACTTCACTCTTCATAATAGGTTTTAGGTTCATCCACCTCATTAGAACTGACTCAAATGTGTTCCTTTTTATGGCTAAGTGCTATTCCATTGTGTATATGTACCACAACTTCTTTATCCATTCATCTGTTGATGGACATCTAGGTTGCGTCCATGTTCTAGCTATTGTAAATAGTGCTGCAATGAACAATTGGATACATGTGTCTTTTTCAATTTTGGTTTCCTCAGGGCATATGACTAGGAGTGGGCTTGCTGGGTCATACAGTGGTTTTATTCCTAGTTTTTTAAGGAATCTCCATACCATCTTCCATAGTGGCTGTATCAATTTACATTCCCACCAACAGTACAAGAGTGTTCCCTTTTTTCCACATCCTCTCCAGCATTTATTGTTTGTAGACTTTTTGATGATGGCCATTCTGACCAGTGTGAGGTGATATCTCATTGTAGTTTTGATTTGCATTTCTCTAATAATGAGCGATGTTGGGCTTCTTTTCATGTGTTTGTGAGCCATCTGTATGTCTTCTTTGGAGAAATGACCTAAGTCTTTTTCCCACTTTTTGATTGGGTTGTTTGTTTTTCTGGCATTGAGTTGTATGAGCTGCTTGTATATTTTGGAAATTAATCCTTTGTCAGTTGTTTCATTTGCTATTATTTTCTCCCATTCTGAAGGTTGTCTTTTCACCTTGCTTATAGTTTCCTTTGCTGTGCAAAAGCTTTTAAGTTTAATCAGGTCCCATTTGTTTACTTTTGTTTTCATTTCTGTTATTCTAGGAAGTGGGTCATAGAGGATCTTGCTTTGATTTATGTCATTGATTGTTCTGCCTATGTTTTCCTCTAAGACTTTTATAGTTTCTGGTCTTACATTTAGGTCTTTAATCAATTTTGAGTTTATCTTTGTGTATGGTGTTAGGAAGTGTTCTAATTTCATTCTTTTACATGTAGCTGTCCAGTTTTCACAGCACCATTTATTGAAGAGGCTGTCTTTGCCCCAGTGTATATTCTTGCCTCCTTTGTCCAAAATAAGGTACCCATAGGTGCATGGGTTTATTTCTGGGTTTTCTGTCTTGTTCCATTGGTCTATATTTCTGTTTTTGTCCCAGTATCATACTGATGACTGTAGCTTTGTGGTATAACCTGAAGTCAGAAAGGTTGATTCCTCCAGCTCCATTCTTCTTTCTCAGGACTGCTTTGGCTATTTGGGGTCTTTTGTGTTTACATATGAATTGTGAAATTTTTTGTTCTAGTTCTGTGAAAAATTGATTTGTCTATGTTTTGAAAAAAATTTACTATTGCCTAGCTGGATCATTCAGCATCTTTACCAGACATGATATTCAATAATTTTGGACTGTATTCACGACAAGAAATACACTCACAGATAAAGTGAGCTTGTCTCAGTTAAAGACATCCTTTTGTTATGTGAAGCACAGATCAATTTCAAAAGAGAATTTACAAAATTGTTTCATAATATCATTGAAATAAGTCTCCAAATGGTGATGACATTTAAATCCTCAATATCTATTTGAAGATATAATTCTGGATTGTTTGTTAACAAAATCATCTTACTACTTTTATTATTGTGCCTCTTATACTCTGTTTATTTACATCAGTTTTCATGAAAATTTTGAGAGAGTTGAGCCCTGAAGAAATTGTCTCACGCAGTGGATAAACAATCTGTAATTTCTTTAGCTTTGGCATGCATTGGTAAATGAATGCATATTTTTACTTGCTTGACCAAGCAGGAATCTGCAACTCTGCTAACATTGCATTATGTGGATTGTGTCCTGAATAACATCATGTGCCTTGTCGCAAAAGCTGAAGATGCACTTGTGGAATTTATTTTATTCCGATTTATGAGGACTGCTGCACACAAATAGATTATTGTAGTGTCTGTGATTAATGGGACACCACACGGCTGCATGGACTTCATAAATCATTTGATGCAATGTCTGAGTGAATCTTACTTGCAAAATCAGTTTCAATCAGCTTGGCTCCAAAACTAGGTAAACTAGAAGGTTGTGTCCAGTTGTGGGAGGTAGCAAGGTGGCATAGCATTCAGTGCTGGGTCCAGTTTTATGTCTCTTGTTATCAGTGATGCGAAAGAATGAAGAAGCAGCACGTTAATTAAATCTGCAGATGGAATTGGAAATGTCACAAATGCTGAGAAGGCCTGGGAAATGATACAAATTGGCCTAAAGTGATAAGCGTGGGTTGGAAGAAAGGCCAAAAATACAACAGACCTGAGCCTGCATGCACACACATACGCACACACAAATCAATATGCAATTAAAGAAATCAGTTAATTTTATGACTCTCCTAAGATCCTGACATCATAAGAAAACAGTTTGGGAATAATGAATATTAAAAAAAAAAAGACTGCAGGGTTTTATTCTAAGATTAATATTTAGCATTTGTTTTGTTTTTAAAATAATGATTTTATTGCTTTTTTGATACACGGTAATACATATTCATCATAAAAGAATCAGAAGCTTCAGATCAGCAATGATAAAATATATTCTCTACAGTCCCATCATTCTGTGGTAAATATAATCATATATACATATATATGTATAATAAGTGAAAAATTAGATCATATTGTATATTCAATTTTTTACACCACATTATTAATGTAAGAATACTTCTTTTTTTAAAGGCTACGATTCTGAGAATCTTGCTCTGTATCCACCTTTTTCTTACTCATTGAATTTGTTCCCTTCAATCTTAGTAATTAAGAACTCTAAGAAAATGACAAAGGATTACTGTTTGTATATGCTAAAGCTGGAGAGGAAAAAAGAAAAATAATTTTTTTTTTTGAATACTCTGTTCCTCAGGAATTCCTGACACCACCAGCTATCCATTTATTTCTTTCAGCCCTCATGTGTCAGCCTTTTACCAAGGGAATAGTCATAGAATTCTCCCCATCTTTCCTGACCTTGCAAGGAGGCTGGTCCCCTGATTCTGAGAATTATTGGCATTTCAGCAGAATCACTATTATGAACTGAGGGGCATTCCTATTTCCACAGACAATTTTAAAGGAGGAGAAAATTCTCTACAGTAAAGATAAATCTCAAGGATCGAGGAAGGCAGTAATCTAAGACAAAAGTCCTTTGTAGGGTGGAGCTGGGGGAGGGATGGAAAGGGGGGAGAAAGAGGAGGAGAGAGAAGGGAGGGTGGGAAGATAGAAGAAAAACAGAAATGAAGAGAAGTCTGCCCCCCTCCCTGAAATGGGCTTCCCCGGTAGCTCAAAAGGTAAAGAATCTGTCTGCAATGTAGGAGACCTGGCTTCGATCCCTGGGTTGGAAAGATCCCATGCAGAAGTGAATGGCTACACACTCCAGTGTTCTTGCCTGGAGAATTCCATGGACAGAGGAGCCTGGCAGGCTACAGTCCATGGGGTCGCAAAGAGTCAGACACGACTGAACTAACACTCTCACTTGCGCTCTCTGAAATATAGCTCTGAGCTTGCATGAATGTGTGTTTATTAATACAGTGGAATTTCTTCACTAATAAATGAAATAAAAGTTTAATTCCAACAGCCAAAAGCAGAATCTGAATGCTATTGAATCAGACCTGAAAGTGCAGGGAGAAGATCGTATAATCAAGGGAGAACAAATCAGCCTTGGAATTAATTTTGGAGCCTTGAATTTGGCATTGGGTAGCCTTAACAGGGGGTCAGCATCCCCTTTCCCAGCTGACCTGGGCTAACCTGTCCACACAGTGACCAGATAAAAGAGAAAGAGCCATGGATGGAGTCTATGGATACTGGTTTCTAGTTTTCTCACCAACTACCTGGGGTCATTAAACAATTCCTATCACCTCTTTTGGGTCTCAGTTTTCTCATTTGTGCAGTAAAGTGTTTGCTCTGGATCATCTCTAACATCCTCTAGAGTAGACCTGTGGCACTCAATCTTGTTTGCACGTTAGAACTACTTGGGTCTGTCTCCAGATCATTTACATCAGGATCTCTGGGTGAGACAGGTGTTAGTTGTTTTATGCTCCCTGGGTAATTCCTTTGTGTTGCTGAGGTTGGAAATCTCTAAACAGTACTAGATAATTTTTTATTCTAAAATAATAAGAAAAATAATAACTAACTTTTATTCCATGTTCACCAAGTGCCAGAAGTACTTCACATATTTTGGCTCATGAAATCCTCACAAGGACCGTGCGAGTTAAAACTTAAACATTTCCCCAATGCTACAGATGCTGACATTGAGGCTTAGAGTAGTTAGGTAATTTGTTGGAAATTAGCCAGCCAGGAAGTAGGCAATTTGTTCCCAGAACTCAGGATGCTGCCTCCCTAAGCCATACTGAACAGCTTCTTGGAAGTGGAGTTAGGTTTTGGAAGTTTTGTAGAATTTCCATTTTATTTTCCGTAAGATAAAACTGGTTGAGACTATTTCATATTCTGGTTCTGTTTCCTGTCTCTACTTCTAATTTTGTAATTCCCTTTCATTTTTACTTAAAGTGCTATAGCAATGGGATTCTAAAGTATCTGAACAAGTATTGCCATATATACTGTTAACTGGTACTCACATACTGCTTACTGTGTGATAGCCACTGTCCGAAGTGTTTTTCTGTGTGTGTGTGTGTTTTCTTTTTTGTATATTTTTCAAAACAGACCACAATATGTTGAAGCTCCTCTCTTTAGGAAGCAGACTATTTCTTTACATCTTAATTCTGAACTTGGCCACATGGGTTGTTTGGCCAAAGAGATACCAGCAAATATGACACAAGAAAAGGTTTAGAAAGTGCTTGGGTACTTGTGTGTGATCTCACGTTTCCAGCCTTAGAACTCAGCTGCCACATGAAGAAATCCAGGCCAGCCTGCTACATGCTAGAGATACACAACTGAGTTGTCCAAGCCAAGTACAAGACATGCAAGGGAGGCCAAACAGCCCCAGCTGACTGCCAGGTGAGTGCCTGGGGGGACAAGCAGAATTGCTTAGCTAAGTTCAGTGCAAATTGTCAACCTAAGGAATCATGAGCTAATAATTATTGTTATAAAGATTTACATTTCGGGTCAGTTTTAATACATCAAAAGCTAACCAATACATATATATAATGTCTTTATTTCTCGTACAAGACTGTGAGGAGGATTTCATCTTTATCTTTATTTTGTAGATAAGGAAACTGAGGTCCAGAAAGGTTAAATACTTTGTCCAAAGTCACTTAGCTGAGAAGTAGTTGCAGTGGGATGTGAATCCTAGACTGGATCTAGGATCCATGCTCTTAACCTCCAGGCCATACTGTCCTGCAAGTGTACATCTTTTAAGAGTACGCTTTCCTGCATTCATTTTCAATGACTTAGAGAAGATACGGCAACCAAAAGAGAGAAATTTGTTATAATTTCTATCCCTTACATTATAATTCTAGTGTTTTCTTCTCTCTCTTTCCTTCACCCATTTGTTCTCTCAGTATTTATTAAGCTTCTACTATTTTCCTGTGTCAGGCAGTAGGGCTATAAATATGAACCAGACACATTCTTTGCCCACAAGGAGATCACATTTTATTGGGGGAGACAACAACATCAATAAATAATTATAACACAAGATGAGAAGTGCTATTATATGGACTTGCAAAAAAGCACTGTCACGGTGCAAAGGTGAGATGATTAGCTTTCCCGAAGGGGGATGAGGGAAGTCAAAGCTTGTCATACCATCATCATTATTACTTTTATGTTTTTTATTTTTTTTCATGTAGTCCCCATGTGTTCACCTTTTTAAAAGGGAATAATTCTTTATTAACACTTGTTTTGTTTTTCCTATCTTCCTCTCTTTCCTTCTAACCTCCCTCCTTTCGTTTTGCGCTTCCTTCCATCCTTCCTCCCTTCCTACGTCTTTATATATCTATAGAATACCTACTTTGTTGTCAAGCACAATTTCTCAGTGAATAAAACAGACAAGCTCTCTGCTTTTATGCAGCATATACTGAAATGAATGGAGACAGATCATAAATCAGCAAGAAAAATTCTTATTGGTAGTAAGTGCTTTACAGAGACTTAAAACGGATGATATGATGGTCATCTCAGTTGGACCAAGTGGCTGCTTTAGATAGGATAGTTAGAGAAGATCTCTTTGAACAGGTAAACTTTAGGCTGAAATATGAACGACTCCAAGTGAGTCATTCACGTATGAGACATAAAAGTATTTCTGGCAGAAGAAACAGCTACTGTCAGTTCCTAAACAGAATAATCTTGAAGACTCGAGGGCATTGTGGGGGGATGGGTAGATTAATGTGGGAAAAAATGGGAAAATCGGATCTAGTGAGGACAGAACAAGTTTAATGGATTAGAGGTCTCAATGAACTCCTGGAATGGGTGTTCTAGAGCAGGCGACTATAAGGATAGAAGGTTGTGAGCAGAGAATAGAATGCTTGAAATTAAGATTTCATAGGAGCTGTAGTGATGACAAGGTCAAGGGGATGACATGACAGTGAGTTGTTGAAGAGGGGTTGGAGAAATAGATCATTTGTTTCAAAGAAGTTATTAAAACTGAATTGGTTGCCCAATATTTATTAAGAAAAAATTTAGAAAAATGAAAGAAAACCTCATTTAGAACAGTCAACTAAGAACTCCTAAAACGTATTTTAAAGTGACACAGTGATATACTCTATAATGATAGGTAGCAAACAAACTGTCATTCAAATTTGTAGCTATTGTCTTCAGGATCTTGTAGTTTGCATCAAAAAAGAATTGGGAATAATGTTTGGGGTTTAATTTCAATTCAAAAATTGAAAAGGGTATGAGTTTGAACCAGTGAAGATGGGGCTTTTTAAAAATCATTTCTTATGAGGCAACAATTTGAAGAGAGAAAGTACAACCAATGGCAGTCATTGTCAACCATTTCAGATCCCAGTGCTCCTTTTAATAACAAATAATTTGTAAGGCTCTCTTTATTTTCTTCATGGGTAAATTATAGATAACGTGCATATTCACATAATTTAAAAACTCGTTATAATTCTGTAACTAAAATACAAGGAGTAGTTATAAGAAAACAATATGATACTATGTATTTCACTTAGTGTTTAGACACAATTTGAGCTCCCTGGGGTTCAATATGAGCTACCCAGGAAGCCCAGAGAATCTGCCTGCAATGCGGGAGACCTGGGTTTGATCCCTGGGTCAGGAAGTTACCCTGGAGAAGGGCATGGCAACCCACTCAGGTTTTCTTGCCTGGAGAATTCCATGGACAGAGGAGCCTGGTTGGTTATAGTCCATGGGGTTGCAAAGAGTCGGATATAACTGAGTGACTAACAAACATGCACAGACACAATTACATTAGAAGACAATAAAATAGACATATACATAGGATCCTTTGTGAATTTAGATACAAATGCAGGTTGATACAGGTGTTTTATAGCATTGCTTTGAGTAAATTTTTTTCTAAAATGTCTATGAGCTCTTGGTAAAATTGTGAAGTTAAAAGAGAACAGGCTTCTAATTAATGAATGGCTGCTTCCTAAAAAACTCAATATATATTAAAACTATGAAAATGCTTTTATATTTTTACATATATTTACACATGTTTATATGTAATACAGATTTAGTTTTCAGGATGAGATCTTTAATAAACAACATTTTAGCAACATGAAAAATCCAATCAGACATTAAAAAATAATGCAAAACACAAGACAATTGTTTGTTTAAGGGATTGGTGCATGAAGTATAGGAGACATATCATCCCTAGGCCCAGCCTACTGAATGCCAGGAGCAACACACTCTTATAATCATTGTAGCCACAAAAATTATACCCATAAAATTTGAAAAACTGGTACTTGAGTCCCACCCCAAAGAGTTTGTTTAATTTATCTAATGTGCATCCAGGATTAAATCATTAGCATGGAGGAAGCCCAAGTAGGAAGGATCTGTCTGTGCAAAAGGATAGACCCTTTATTTTGAAACAAGACCATCAAGAATGGTTGCACAGGTTGTGCATTGCACAGCCCTAGATAGCACATGGTCACAAAGACTCTGAGGCACTCTTCATCCATTCCCTAGAAACCACAACCTTGCTGGCTGCCTCAAGTAAAATCACATGTGAAGATGTAAATATATTTTAGGCAACATGGAGTTTTTCTTTAAATAACTTTAATTGGGTAGTACTTTAAAATATTTAGAAGATATTTTTCTTCATAAAAGCCTACAAAGTTTATTTCATATATTATTTATTACATTTATTAAAGATTTTTTTAAAAAGTTAAAAATTCCATATAGCTACAAACTCACAACCATGTATCACCTCTTGACTTTTTCTAAGACACCCTATTCTATCAGGAGTCATAATAAAACAATCCTGTGGTACTCAGAAGATTTTGACAAAGAACTTCCTGAATTAGAAAGACAACAGAATTTCAGATATTCTTCAAAAAATAAGGTGAAAATTACCTTATTAGGACAATTAGATATATGAAAACATTTCATAGAGGAAAAAAAGGGGTTGATCACTTGACATTACAAAGTGTGGTAGACAAATGTTTGACTCCCCCTACCCCCACCAGTTCATATGCTGAAGTCCTAACTCCCAGTGTGATCATGTTTGGAGATGAGGCCTTTGGAAGGTAATTAGGCTTAGATGAGGTCATGAGGTTGGGGCCCTTATTATGGAATTGGTGCCTTTGTAAAGAGGAAGAGAGACCAGAGTGCTCTCTTTGCCATGTGAAGTCGCAGTGAGAAGGTAGCTGTCTGCAAGCTAGGGAGGGAGACCTCACCAAGAATGAGATCTGCAGGCACCTGGATTCTAGACTTCCCAGGCTCCAGAAAAAAATATGTCTGTTGTTTAAGCCACCTTATCTTTGGTGCAAGCCCAAGCTGACTAAGACAAAACAATTATTTACATTAGAAAATTAGACTCTTAGTTACAAAAGGATTTATTTTATACCTTAATACAGTGATAAAAGGACTTGGTCTGTAATATTCCTTGGGGCATACTTCTTAAGCATCTGAATATTCTTTGACAATATTTATTTCATTTCTACAATGTGCCCCTTACTATGCTAGACTCTGGGCATTTCTTTTAAGATGAGACACCATCTCTGCCCACGAACAGTTTTTGGTTTGTGAAGAAGATGCCTAAACTGACAAGTCTAGCACAACATCACAAGTGGTGAAATAAGAGTTGTGAAGAAGTACCTAAAGGAAAGTAAAGGTAACTCAGCCTGGAGGAGGTAGAAAGAGCCTTACTGAGGCATGGAAGTAGTTGGATTGAGTCTTAAAAGACTAATTGACATTTACCTGCTGGATAAGTAGGGAGAAGAGTGATTCAGGCAGCAGAAATAGCAGGTGCAAAGGCACTGAGGTCAACAAGCAAATTGGCAGATGAGTAAGACTAGGGCTGAGGGGGACAGCATTGATGAAATTCAGGGTATAGATTATTTCAGGCTGTGGTGGACTTTGAATGTCATGCTAAGAAGTTTAGACTTTATCCTGCAGAAAACTGGAAGTCTACCAGAGTTATCAAGCAGAGGATAATATCAATTTTGTTCTTTAGGAAAATAAGTGGCTGCTGTGTGGAAGACAGGCAGCAAGAGGGAAAGACAGATGGCACAGAGAATAGTGTGGAGACCTGTGTCAATGGCCACCATGCCTAAAGGTTTCATGTGTAGATTTTGCCCTCTGCCGTCAGGTCAGGAGTCACTGCAGGCAGGAAGGTAGGTTAGAAAGGAAATATGACGGTGGCTATCATAAGTAAACAGGTCAGCGATTAAGCCCAGCAAAGTGAGTAAAAAACAGAAAACAGTATGCAGGAATGGAGTCTTGTCTGGAGAGGTCAATGGAGAGTAGAATCAAGAATCTAACCCAATAGAAAAGAAAATGAGAGAGACAAGAAACAATGGAACAGGCATCCAAACCAGAGGGTCTTGGAGAGAAATGAACAGGGTTTAGGCAAGAGGTCTGACTTTTAAAATGGCGCCAGATAATAAACATGCCAGGGCTTCTGAAAATTTAGTGTGCATCAGAATCACCCAGACAGCTTGTTACAATCCAGACTCCTGGGCCCCACCCCAAGAAGTTCTGATTCTATAAACATCTGCAGTAGGATCCAATAATCTGCCATCTTTACAAGTACCTGTGGGATGCTGGTACTCCTGGTCCATGGACTAAATTTTGAGGAACAAGACTCTAAGGGGACTTGCAGTTCTAAGATTACCTGAATTGTTTTCAGGATTTTAAAAACCTTTGAAACTTCAGAGGAAGACATTCAGCTACCATACTGGAGAGAAGTCTGAGTAGGTGGACACAGTCTACTTCCTGACAGACCAAACATTCAACTTGAGAGGCGCCACAGCAAAGCTGGCAGCTGTGCATCAAGACCAAATGAGCCTTGATTAAAAAAAACTTTTGTTTCTTAGTTCCTCTTCTCTGTAGGCACTTGCTATTAAATGGGACTAATGGTGGTTTAAGGAAAAGTGAGAGAAAAAGGTAGGCCAAAGCAAGCACTACACAGAGGTCATCTCTTTGGCAACTGAATCTGTCAGTCTGGGAGCTGGGGGTCCTGCTTTTCTAATCCTTCTCTACTCCAGCAGTCCCACACTGGGAACACACGGGCCCTTCTGGACTGATCGAACTCACCTTATTCTGAAGTCCTTCCCCTGACTTCCCTGAGGAATTCTTAAAACAGAAATGAAGGGTTTTGTGGCACTATTAAAAAGAAAAAATATTAGATGCAGATAATCATATTCTTGACTTGATTAAATTATGGTGCATCTTTTAATATGACAGACTGAAGAGGCTTTCAGAAACTAGGCCAAATTTTCTGGAGAGTTGCCAGTAATCACACGGCATGAATACATATATAAGCAAGATGTTAATGCTCAAGAATTTTCTTTCTCTCTTGACTTAAGCTGTGAAGGTAACAGTAGCACTGAAACCATATCCAGTACAACCCAAGCAGCAGATGGCAATTTGCTTAAATTGCAAGATGGATTTGAAATTGGAACTGATGAGAATACTAGCGCCTATAGTAGATGAAAAGGAGTTGATTCATTCCCCAAGATCCTTCAAATATGGAAATTATTACTCACTGAGTCAACTAGTTTATCACTAGGTATTAGCACTATAAACACAAATCCCTCTAACGTTCCTACCTATGCAGCATAAATTCCTTTAGTTGTGTAAGCAAACACTTCACTTCTGTGTGGTTGAATAAACAAAAAATAGTCAAAGTGGGACTTCCCTGGTGGTCCAGTGGCTAAGACTCCGCAATCCCAATGCAGGGGGCCTGGGTTCAATTCCTGGTCAGGGAACTAGATCCCACATGCCACAATTTAGACGTGGCACAGCCAAAATAAATAAATACAAAAAAATAATCAGAGCGACAGCAGCTAGAACTGTTCAGGGTATGCACGAGGCTGTTGTTGTTTAGTCACTTAGCTGTGTCCAACTCTTTTGAGACCCCATGGACTATAGCCGGCCAGGCTCCTCTGTCCATGAGATTTCCCTGGCAAGAATACCAGAGTGGATTGCTATTTCCTTCCCCCATATGTATTTATGGAACAAATATGAGCATGAATGAAGGCCAAGGCAGAAAGTGGAGGTAACTGGCAGTCTGGCACTAGGAAGTGTTAATTGTCTGGGTACAGAGCTCCTAGTTTAGAAAGCAGGAGATGCAGAAGGATAGGAGGGGTAGTGGTGGCAGGAAGGGAAGGAGAACAGGAAAGACTGGATATACTCTTCAGGAGGGGCTGGGAGGCCGGGAAGGTCAACACAACAGAGACTTGAATGACTGAACTTCTGATGAAAAACATTCTAGTAAAGTAGCTCTTCAGATGAGAAACAGAATACTATCAGCATTGATATAAAAAAGCTCTTGGTTCTATTGGACAAACAATAGCTGCAAATCTCAAAGGTGAGTGGGAGAAGCTGCACTGGAGGTTTTGGAGTCTATCTTGAAAGCACCGAGGGAAAACTTGGAAAGCTTGAAGTGTTGAGGACAACAATTTATTTAAAAAGAGTTTATTGATCTCTTAATGTGTACAAATGTTTTGCTTGGTACAGAAGTGAATACTATGGAATTCCTGTCCTGAAGAATCACACAGTCTATATGGGGAGAATATGTATGTTCAGGAATAATGATCTAATAGGACAAATTTTTAAAAAAGTCTAGAAATATAAGAATGATTTAGAATATTAATCCATCCATTCCATTCATTTCTTAGTGTGCAATTCAGTGAATTTTAGTATATTTTTATAACAGTGCAACTGTCACCACCATGTATTTCCAGAACATTTTTATCATTCAAAAAGGAGCCCAGTTCCGTCATAGCTCAGTCCGTAAAGAATCTGCCTACAATGCAAGAGACCTGGGTTTGACTCCTGGGTTGGGAAGATCCCCTGGAGAAGGAAATGGCAATCCATTCCAGTATTCTTGCCTGGAGAATCCCAGGGACAGAGGAGCCTGGCAGGCTACAGTCCATGGTGTTTCAAGAGTCGGACACGACTTAGCAACTAAAGAAATAAACAGAAGAGCCGTGAAGACCATTTGCTCTTACCCTCTTTCCCGCCTCCATTTCTCTAGCCCCTGACAACCACTAGTCTCTTTTCTGGCTCTATGGAGTTTCCTATTCTCAGCTGAATTCTCAGAATAAGCTGACCATAATGTAAGGTTTATTTCTGGACTCTGAAATGTATTTCATGATGTTTGTCTACTTTATGCCAGTACCACATTGTCTTGATTACTGAAGACTTATAATAAGTTTTGAAATCAGGAAATTTGATTTGACTTCTTCAGTTATGTTGCTCTTTTGCAAGTTATTCTTTCCTATTTTGGATCTCTCGCATTTATACATAAATTTTAGGATCAGCTTGTCAATTTCTGCAGAATAGTCAGCTGGGATTTCATTTAATCTGTGGGTCAATTTGGAGAGTAATCTTAATAATTTTAAGCTTTCCAATTCATGATCATGGGATTTCTTTCTGTTTGCTTAGACATTCTCAATATCTTTCAACAGTATTTTGAACTTTTTTTTTTTTACTAAATTTATTTCTAGGTATTTTATTGTTTTTGATACTGTTGTAAGTGAAACTGTTTCCTTAATTTCATTTTCAGAGTATTTATTGCTAGTGTATAAAAATACAACTGACTTTTATGTATTTCTCTTGTATCTTACAAATGCTGAATTTATTAGTTCTAATTTTTTTAATGTGGATTCCTTAGGATTTTCTATGTACAAAATCATGACATTTGCAAATAAAGATAGTTTTATGTCTTCCTTTTCAGTATGCCTGTTATTTCCTTTTCTTGTTTACTTGTCCTGGCTAGGACCTCCAGCAGAATGTTTAATATAAGTGTAGAGAATAGATATCTTTATCTTATTTTATCTTTTAAATTTTTTGGCCATGCCGCGCAGCTTGAGGGATCTTAGTTCTCCAACCAGGGATTGAACTCCGGCCCTTGGCAGTGAAGGCTCAGAGTCCTAACCACTGGACTGCCAGGGAATTCCCTCTTTTTTGATTTAGGTGGGAAGCTTTCCTTCTTCTTTCATTGAGTATAATGTTAACCATGGATTTTTCATAAATGATCTTTATCAGGTTGAGGAAGTTCACTGTTATTCCTAACTTGCTGACACTTTTCATTCATGAAATGGTGATTGATTTCATTAAGAACCTTTTTTATGTCTATTGAGATGATCATGTAGGTTTTATTCAATATTCTTTCTATTGATATGGTATGTTACATGGTTGATTATTATATACTGAACCAACTTCACATTCCTAGGATAAATCTCACTTGGTTGTGATGTATTTTGTATATGTTACTGGATTCACTTTGCTGGTTCTGTTGAGGATTTTTGCATTTATATTCCTAAGAAATATTGGTCTGTTGTTTCCTTTCTTGTGATGTCTTTGTCTAGTTTTGAGTCAGTAATGCTGGCCTCATAGAGCAAGATAGGCAATATTCCTTCTTCTTGTATTTTGTGGAAGCATTTGTGAAGGACCTGTGTTCAATCTTCTTTCAACATTTGGTAGAATTCACCAGTGAAGACACCTCATCTTGGGATTCCTTTGTAGGAAGGTATATGTATGTATGTATGTATTATTACTGAGTCAATCTCTTTACTTCTTGCAGGTCTATTCAGATATTCTAATTCTTCTTGAATCAGTTTGGTACTTCACGTCTTTCTAGGAATTTGCCTATTTTATCTGGCTATCTAATTTACTGGCATATAAAATTTTTTTTGTGTAACCACTGCTTTTTATTTCTGTAAGGTACGTCATTTATGATTTTAGTAATTTGAGTCTTCTTGCTTTTTTCTTGGTCCAGTCTAGATAAACATTTGTTAATTGTGTTACTCTTTTCAAGGAACTGAATTTTAATTCTATTTTCTCTGTTATTTATTTCATTCATTTTCAGTTCAATCTCCATTATTTCCTTTCTTCTTTTGTTTTAATTTGCTGTCCTTTTTCTAGTTTCTCATGATTGAAGACTAAGTTATTGACGTTCTTTTAGAGTATATAACTTTATAGCTATAAATAAAACAGTAAAGAATCTGCCTTTAATGCAGGAGACCCAGGTTTGATCCCTGGGTTGGGAAAATCCCCTGGAGAAGGGAATGGCAACCCACTCCAGTATTCTTGCCTGGAGAATTCCATGGACAGAGGAAATATAAATAACCATCTAAGTGCTACTTTCACTGCTTCCCATAATTTTAGAATGTTGGTATTTTCATTTTAATCATTTCAATATACTGTATTTTCTAATTTTTCTTGTGACTTCTTTTTGGCTCATGATTATTATTAGTGTATGTATTTATTATTATTATGTATGCACATTTGTATTATGTTATTTAATTTCCACATGTTTGCTAATTTCCCAGTTTTCTTTGATTTCTAATTTCATTCCATCATGGTTGAAGGCTATACTTTGTAATATTTCTCTCCTTTTGGATTTTATTGAGGTTATGTTATGGTCTAACATATGGTTTACCCTGAAGAATATTCCATGTACATTTGAGAAGAAAATAGATTCTACTGTTGTTGGATGGAGTGCTCTAAGATGCCTGCTAGTTCTAGCTGGTTTACCGAATTCTCCAAGTCTTCTGCTTCCTTGTCCATCTTTCGTCTTGTTCTTTCCTCGATTAGAAGTAAGGTATTAAAGTCTCTAACTATTCTTAATAAATTGTGTTTTTTCTGTTCAATTTTGTCAGGTTTTGTTCATGCATGTATTTGGGGGCCTGGTGATTTAGGAATCTTAAGAGTTAAAGAACATCAGGAAATGCCCATTCCCCAGACGCACAAATATACAAGACCATATGTGTGAGCACTCACACACACACCCCATTGTCCTTTAAACAGCCCGTTTTTCTGCTTCTGTGTCTGCTTAAGGAACATTTAGGAAAGTGTTAGTCAACAGTTAGACAAGTTTCCAGGTAAGCACCCATCAATTCTCTGTTTGAATTAGGTTGGAGCAAAGAATCAGGGAGGTGGGTGGAGTGGAAGACAGAATTATACTCTCTATTAAAATATATGGAACACAGTATTATAACATCCATGGATAAATGAAAGAAGCTATAGTAGACAAAGCTATAAGGCTCTTTGAACTTATGTGTGTTCAGTTACCTTGGAACCTTGAGCTTAATAGTCCTAAAGAGGCCAGTGCATGTCAATATGGGAAATTAGGACGCTTGTCTTCCAGGATCTGATATTTTCCAGACACACTAAGATTCTTTACCTGTCAATGGCAGGTGAATACATGAGATGACTATGGCCTATGAAAGATATGATTTTTCTCATGGATAGTGTACTTATGCATATCTTTCATGATTTTTATTTCTCAGAATATTAGAGATGTATCCCAAAAATTTCTGGTAAAAAATTTTAGGAATATATCTAAACTTTTCTTATATTGATTCATGTTTTTAATCCCCCTTATAAAATTGTACTTACTAAATTCATTCAGTTTCATTTTTCCTAACTTACTTTTTTGATTCAAGAAGTGGACCATAGGTTTACTAAAGATTTTCCTGTTAGTATTATTATCCTCAACCAAACTTTTGATAAATATTGAGTAGCTTTGAGATCAAATTGCTTATCTTTAATGTGAAAAGGTAGAAGATTTAGGGTTTTTTTGCAATATTTTCAAATGTAGTTTAATGTAATATTTAATCCTCATTCTAATCACATTCTTCAGTTTCTTTTTTTGTATATATTGCTGGAGAAGGGAATTGTGTACTCTTCTACTGGGCAGAGCTGAGTGTAGGGTTTATGCCCTCCGAGGAAAGTAGAAGAACCTAGAAAGGCCAGAGTAAAAGACCATTCCTCCCTAGGTGCCTTCGCTGGAACCATGCACTTCAAGATAAGGAGAGACAGTGTCCCTTGGCTAGGCCAAAACTCCCGTCAAGAAGCAGTTTTGGGTTCATTCTAGTTTATTAAAGAAGGATATTCAAGACCCTAAAACTTTGGTCTCTAATTACAGCCACAATAGTCTAGAAATATTTTATAGGAGGTGTAATCAAATGCCCCATATGGGACACAAAAGAATTCAGTGGAACACCAAAGAATGTATTGTGCTGGCAATCTAAGTATTACCTACAAAGTGTATACCTACATACTTAAATGGATGATGATGTTTTAGGTTTATAACCTTAAGCCAGTGAATGTTGGTGCTGTGGACCTCTTTCAAAAATGATGACTAGGCTTGTGCTTAACTGTAAACTTTTGGTGTAGAAAGTAGGGCCAACTGTTTCTTAAGACCACTGAATGCATGACAATAAAATGAAGCCATCTACATATGTGAAAATGCTTGTCTTTATTATTTAATTAATTAACTTGAGAATGGGGGTGAAGGAATGTATGCACCCAAGTCATTTAAAAAAACCTTATTAAGTTACTGAATAAAAATGAGGAAGTTCAGATATGTTCTTATTTTACCCTATTTGAAACAGTTATTTCTTTAAAAAGATTTTGCCAGCAACTATATCCCTAACCATGTGATCAAATACAGGGTCCATATTAGTTTTTTTAATGATTTTTTTTAAAAAAGTCTGTATTGAATTTGTTATAATACTGTTTCTGTTTTCTGTTTTGGTTTTTTGGTCATGAGTCATGTGGGATCTTGGCTCCCCTACCAGGGATCGAACCTGTACTCCCTACATTGGAAGGTGAAGTTTTAACCACTGGACTGCCAAAGTGCCTGTATTAGTTTTTTAAATGGGGACTCTCTATTGAGAAAATCCAGCATAGGCCATAACTGTCTGATTTTGGAGTCAAAAGAGCTCTACAGACAAAATTGTAGGCTATTTTAAAGAGATTTCCCTTTAAGGTGACAGAGAACACAATGTAGATAGTAGAGGAAGAAATGTGCCTAAAGCTTGCTTGCGTTTTTGAGTTTGACGTTCATCAAGAAGGAAACTAATGTAACTGGGGTTGGACAACTTATAAAGTAATGGGTTAGGAGAGGTATAGTTCAAGTCCAATTAGGTAGAGTCATACCTGTGGAAATTACAAAGGGAAACACATTTGCAAATTGTTAGGGTCCATCATCCAGCTTTGTGATTGAATATATTCTGTGGATCCTCTTTGGAAATAGTTTTTAAAAATCAACTATAAAGTATAATGAAATGATCCCTTGTCCCACATAAAAAAAGTAGCCTGGGATCTGCAAATTTTGGGACCAATCAACCTTTGTTTACAGTTGGGAAAACCGGTTATCTAAGGTTTTACCAGTAATTTGAGCTACTCAAAATTCTCCCACTAAATTCTTTCCCTCAGTTATTATTTCCCAGAATGTTCTATCATTATCTGTTTTGGTGGCCAAATTAAGTCATATTTATTATATATCACCTTTTCAAATTGTCAAAATGGAAGGTTTTTTTTTGTTTTGTTTTGGTTCTTAAAACAAATTTTATTTTGTATTGGGGTATAACCAATTAACTAACAGTGTTGTGATAGTTTCAGGTGAACAGCAAAGGGACTCAGTCATACATATATATGTAAAAATGGAGTTTTAAGAAGATTTAAATTTGATAAGCTCTAAATGGCTTCCCTCAATTTTTATTTGGCAGGTTCCATAAAAAGAAGTCCTTGTCAATTCAAACCATGAGAATCTAAATCCAAAATTTTCTGCAGCCTGCTTGAGAGATACTCTATTGATAAGAGGAGAAAGTAGAAATTCCTTTTTCACAGCACCAAGGAGGAGTTTTAAATGTTTCCTGAAGAGCAACGTATCATCAGGATAAGCTGAAATGTCTTTATTCCCTAAATCCCCCAGTCCAATCTGGAATACAGATGGGCAACTGGAGAGGTCCACCCAGGTGAGATTTTTTTTTTTTTAATAAATTTATTTATTTTAGTTGGGGGCTATTTACTTTACAATATTGTAGTGGTTTTTGCCATACATTGACATGAATCAGCCAGGTGAGATTTTAATGGCAGAGTGGGAACCATGTGGGAATAAACTTTGGCATGAACTCAGAAGAATCTAACTGCAAAAGCCATTGTTACTTTGACACCTATTGGTTTGGATACTGTGCTTCGTTGCTGCCTTGCAGATTTCAGATTTAGACAAGTCTTTTTTTTTTCTTTCGCACATTGGAATCACTATTCCTTTCTACTCTGTGACGTCTACCCAATCCTCAAATATTAAATATTAATTTTCCCTATGATTTAACAATAAGTGGATATGTGGCCAGAAAGTAGTGGTATTGGAATCAAAACCAATGAACAACTGTCTGTTCACAGCTTATGGAAGTGAGGGGAGAGAAAAGGCTTTTTTACCAAGGCTCAATCCACACACATTTATAGTCTTCATGACTCTTGCTGCTAAAGGCAATCTGGAGACCACTAGGTGTCACTCTGTACAGATCCCTACACTTGCAGATGCAAAGGTAAGAAAGAATTTTCCTTGGTAAAACTTCTCTCCTTTTCTTTAGGAGACAGAGAAAAGATTCTGGGCACAATGAGTTAATTCCCCCTTTCTAACTAGGGGAAGTCTTTATCTTTTATTTGGATCTTGAAGGAAAACTTTCTTGAGTTCTTTCCCCTCAAGTCAATCTTTTTTTTTTTTCCTCTTGAGTTTAAAGCTAAGGAAAAGACTTAAAAAAAAAAAAAAAATGAAGAAACACATGTTGTGAAGGTCTTCCTTTGGGGGGTCATATAGTGAAACATTTCCTCAGACGCATCAGCCATCTTGGACAGAGCAAGATTTAAGAGAGGCGACCATTCTTGTGGTGTGATTTGAAGCTATGACTGCAAGCATTTCCCCTTCCTCAAATATCCACTTCATTGGTGAGTCCTTCCTATCTGGAGTGAAGTTTGCACCAGTGAAATCTTACGCCTGGGCTGGGCACATCGTAACAAGTAAAGAACACTGTTATTTATATGTATATGCATTCTATGGTGCCCTCTCAAGCATACTAGCTTTAAATTATGTAAGTGTATTTTTAAAGTTAAAATCTACATGTCCTTTTGTAAGGCACAGAGAGTATATATTTGAAGGTATATGTTTCAAATAATAAAGAAAAAGGGAGGAGGGCTAGATCTTGAAAAGACAATTAAATTGGACAGGCCTGCTGCTGCTAAGTCGCTTCAGTCGTGTCCGACTCTGTGCGACCCCATAGACGGCAGCCCACCAGGCTCCGCTGTCCCTGGGATTCTCCAGGCAAGAATTGGATAGGCCTGGACCATAGCAAATATCAAGGCCAAGTTGATCAGGGAGTATAGAGGGACATTATCTACCCTTGTCTCAAAGTTACTTCTCTCTTTCTCTCTCTTTTTTTCCCCTCTCCTTTTCACAACTCAGGGGATACTTCCTTGTAGTCCAGTGGTTAAGACTCCATGCTTCCAGTAGGATATGCAGGTTTGACTCCTGGTTGGGGAGCTAAGATCCCAAGTGTCCTGTAGTGAGGCCAAAAATAAATAAATGAAATAAAAACTACATTTAAGATACAACTCAGGGACTGCCAGATGGGAGAGACACACAGAGCAACATGTAGGGGTGACATGCAGAACTTCTGCGCCCTTTCCAGGAGCAGCACTCTCCCAGCACTTCAACAGGCCCACCTACCGGTGAGCTCTCTGAACCCTGTCATTTAGAGTTTTTATGGAATCTTCATTTGGGGCTTCCCTGATAGCTCAGTTGGTAAATAATCCGCCTGCAATGCAGGAGACCCCGGTTCGATTCCTGGGTTGGGAAGATCCCTTGGAGAAGGGAACGGCTACCCACTCCAGTATTCTGGCCTAGAGCATTCCATGGACTGTATAGTCCATGGGGTTGCAAAGAGCTGGACACGACTGAGTGACTTTCACATTACACACTTGTGGTTGATTACATCATTGGCCACTGTTGATTAACTCAATTTCCAGCCCTTCTCCCTTCCCCTGAGGTCTAGGGTCAAGGGAGACTGAAAGTTTCAATTGTCTAATCACATCTTGGTCTTTTGGGGAAACAACCCCCATCTTGAAGCTATCTAGAGGCTCCCAGTCTCCTTATTATACAAAAGACACTCCATCACCCTGGTCTATTTTTCTCTTTATCACCCATTCTATGAACACCCCTTTTCTCTTCTAATTCGGAAGATACAAAGAATCTGGGCTGTATTTCATAAAGTAGTTGATCAAGAAAAGCAGAATAATATATAAATTGTCTACCATGCTCTGAGTGCCTACTTTGTGCATTTTGAACGTGAGTGCATTTCAGTTGGAGAAGGCAATGGCACCCCACTCTGGTACTCTTGCCTGGAAAATCCCATGGATGGAGGAGCCTGATAGGCTGCAGTCCGTGGGGTCGCTGGGAGCCGGAGACGACTGAACGACTTCACTTTCACTTTTCACTTTCATGCATAGGAGAAGGAAATGGCAACCCACTCCAGTGTTCTTGCCTGGAGAATCCCGGGGACGGCAGAGCCATCTATGGGGTCGCGCAGAGTCGGACATGACTGAAGTGACTTCGCAGCAGCAGCATTTCAGTTATCCTTCCATAAAAGAGTAAGAAAATGAAATACAAAGTCTTAAGTAATTTTCCCAAGTTCCCATAGCTAGATGAAGCAGAGCCAAGGCTAGAACATAGTAGAAACTTTATTTGACCTTAAGGAAATAAACTGGATAAGGCTGCATAAGAATCTAGTGATACATGTATGAAGGCACTTTTTTGTAGCATTGTTAAATGGAAAAACTAGAAACAATCTCAGAGTCCATGAGTAGGAAAACTGTTGAATATATTATGCACCTGTGATAAGGAATAACCTGATCTCATAAGTACTTGAAGGAAAAAATTTCCAAGTTAGGCTATAAAATAAAAGGCAAGACACAAAGGATTATATACAATATCCTACTGGCTTTAAAAAGAGGGTGAACACACACAATTGTACTCTCTATGAAGACAGACGTTTTTCTCTTTTGTTCACTGATGTAGTCTCATTGTCTAGAACATTGCCTGGTGTGGTGACAGACCCCAAGGTGACCCCCTAGTTATTCTTCTTCTAGCATTCACATCTTTGTGTAATCTCTTTCCTCTTGATTGTAGATAGGACCTGTGACTGGGTTTTAACCAGCGGTCTATGGGAAATGTGATGGGATGTCATCCTCATGATTATATTTGATTAAGATGCGTTAAATATAACTTTGTTAGCAAACTGGAACTAGAGATACTTCCTGTATCTTGATGAAGTAGGTGTCTAAGTTAAGGAAGTCCAGGAGGTAAGGTTTATAATATCTGTTCATGTTGTATATGAGTTCAGTTTCTTTCTGCTGATTAGTATTCTATGATATAAGTGCACTGTACTTTACATAATCTTTCACCAGTAATGGACACCCAAGTTGCCTCCATTTCACTGCTATTGCAAGGATGCCTTGGTGAACATTTGTGCAAATATCACAACATGGAATGTGGGCATGTGGGGCATATGCGCAGGAGTGGGAATGCTGGGTTATGTGTAATATCATAATTAATTTCACTAGGTACTGCCTGATTGATTCTGGAATGGCTATACCACATAGCATGTTTGAGCAGTGTGGGATGGTTCTTCCCAGTACTTTTTATCTGACTGTATAATTGTCATATTACTCTAAACCCATTTATTATCTCCAAAGTTCATGTTCTTATTATGTTTAAATGATATCTTAGTCATCCAAGTTTTGAAGATATTCAAAGATAATTATTTTAAAGATGAAAAATACAAATACTCCAAAGTTCCAGACATTACTTTACTCAAATTTAAAAGCTAGGTTATTATTTGAATATCTTTGGGTCCATTTTTGTTTGCTGTTCTCTACTTACTTCTCTTCTGATTGTGAAAGAAAAATAGCATTGTGAGAAGAGACGTTTGAAGTATTGCACCCAAATATCAGGGAAACAGGCATGTGTATGTATGTGTGTGTACACATCTTACACATGCACACACACACACACACACAAAGAGGGAAGGAAGAGAGGCTAAGAGATGAAAGTGAACAGAGAACAAGAATGACATGTAATAACAGACAGAGATTTTTTTTTCTTAAAATGTTGATTGGAAGTGAAGGAAGTAAGGGTAGGAGATGAGGAAAGAGACTTTTAATATGAGCTTGCATGTATGTGTGGAGTGATAAGGGAGGTGGGAAGACTGACCAGCTTCTGCTTCATCCAGTTGCTAAGGCCATTTCCATATATAGAAGGAGCATTGGAGATTTACCACATCTAAAGAGCAATAATTAGTACTATTGTTTTGTGATTGGGCAGATGAGGAAAAGGTAGAATACAATGACTGAATTAAGCATTAGGGTCATGTCAACATGACCTAGTTCTTCTTTGCTTTTTTCCTTTAAACTAAATGGTCCAGGTGTTGGAAAAGAAACTTGTAACTAGAATCTCCTCATCACCAAATATTATGTTTTAATTGCTAAGCATGCCAGGTTTAAATAGCTATTACCAAATCTGCTTATCTGAAGCACATAAAACATAGATTTTTAAAAGAAATTAAGGTCTCTGTAGGTTTTTCCTGACAAATTTTGTTTGAAAAATGAATGGAAAAATAACAATTTCACTTTTACGAATTATGACTGATTTAAGTGTTGTTGTTGTTCAGTCACTAAGTTGTGTCCAACTCTTTGTGACCTCATGAACTGCAGCACATCAGGCTTCCCTGTCCTTCACTATGTCCTGGAATTTGCTCAAAATCATGTCCATCGAGTTGGTGATGCCATCCAACTATCTCATCCTCTGTTGCCCTAGTTTCCTTCCACCCTCAATCTTTCCCAGCATCAGGGTTTTTCCCAATGAGTCAGTTCTTTGCATCAGGTGGCCAAAGTATTGGAGCTTCAGCTTCAGCATCAGTCCTTCCAGTGAATATTCAGGGTTGATTTCCTTTAGGATGGACTGGTTCAATCTCCTTGCAGTCCAAAGGACTCTCAAGAGTCTTCTCTAGCACCACCAAAGCATCAATTCTTTGGCCCACAAAGAAGGCTGAGCACCAAAGAATTGATTTATGTGTAGCTGTCTTATACAAATCAGCAGCAGAGAATATGCCTTATAGTTAAATGATAATCCATTATAGCGGAGAAGGCAATGGCACCCCACTCCAGTACTCTTGCCTGGAAAATCCCATGGACGGAGGAGCCTAGTAGGCTACAGCCCATGGGGTCGCTAAGAGTCGGATACGACTGAGCAACTTCACTTTCACTTTTCCCTTTCATGCACTGGAGAAGGAAATGGCAACCCACTCCAATATTCTTGCCTGGAGAATCCCAGGGACGGCGGAGCCTGGTGGGCTGCCGTCTATGGGATCGCACCGAGTTGGACACGACTGAAGCGACTTAGCAGTAGCAGCAATCTATGATAGTGGAAGGGACTAAGATTTAGATAGCAAACCAATGGTTAAAAAAAAGTAAAAAAAAAAAAGTAGACATATTTTTGAAATGCAGTCATCTAAACACAGACTCACACTATGCAAATACCAGCCTGCCTCTCTCAGGGGTGTAATCTCCTCTCCGCCATTTGAACCTGGGAATCATTCCCACCTTTACCCTCTCCCACATTCGTGTTGGTGCTGGGGCAATAGGTAGACTAGATGGGAAAGTTCAATATGGACCCAGAAGATCACTGAGCTCCAGCCACCATCTGGTGCTTGATTCTCTCCAGCTTTGTCTTGTCCAGATTCTGTTTCAACATTTCCAAGGATTAAATATTGCCTCTTCTACCCATAGGTAATATAGTAGAAAGATTTAACTTTTGCTCTATTTATGCAGATATCTGCACCTATTTGCAACCCTCCTATCGGTCCTATTTCTGATTTTTTGGGTGACACAGGAAAAAAAATTACTGCTTATTTACAGTGATACCATTTGAAAGGCTCCTGTTATGTCATTTCCAAAGGTTTCCCTTTGTAAGGAAAAACCATTTCCAGCTTTCAGAATCTTCTGTGTCATAGTTTGAACCTGTCTTGGTAATTATCCTCTGGACACCTTGTTTTCTAATAATCCTCAAAGCTTAGTACTCAAAACCAAGCATCATCCTCAAAGAATAAGAGATTGAGAAGAAGGTGAAATCACCTAGAATAAAATGGGGTCAGACATGTTGGTAAGTAATCCTAGGGTGTTATATTCTTTTAGTGTGTACTTCAAAATCCAAGATGGTTGTTATAAATACAGAGATAGAATTAGATTTGAAAAGTATTAATAGTCACATTACCTGCCATTGACAATAATAGTTACGGATGCTGGGGAAGAACTGATTTCCTTGGCGGGCAGGAAAGGTACTTGGGTACCGGAGGGCTGGTGTGGTCCATTCTTGGGCAGCTGATTCTGTGCTGGTTGGTTTATATCAATGGCAAATTTTTTTTTTCTATTTTATTTTTTTTATTTTTATTTATTTATTTTTTTAATTTTGTTTGCTTTTTTTTTATTTAATAAATTTATTTATTTTAGTTGGGGGCTAATTACTTTACAATATTGTCATAGTTTTTGCCATACATTGACATGAATCAGCCATGGGTTTACATGTGTTTCCCTTCCTGGACCCCCTACCCACCTCCCTCCCCATCCCATCCCTCTGGGTCATCCCATTGCCCCGGTCCTGAGCATTTGTCTCATGCATCGAACATGGAATGGTGTTGTATTTCACATATGACAATATACATATTTCAATGCTACTCTCCCAGAACGTCCCACCCTCACCTTCTCCCTCAGAGTCCATAAGATTGTTCTATGCATCTGTGTCTCTTATTCTGTCTCGCATATAGGGTTGTCGTTACCATCTTTCAAATTCCATATATATGCATTAGTATACTGTATTGGTGTTTTTCTTTCTGGCTTACTTCACTCTGTATAATGGGCTCCAGTTTCATCCATCTCAGTAGAACCGATTCAAATGTATTTTTTTTAATGGCTGAGTAATATTCCATTGTGTATATGTACCACAGCTTCCTTATCCATTCGTCTGCTGATGGACATCTAGGTTGCTTCCATGTCCTGGCTATTGTAAACAGTGCTGCGATGAACATTGGGGTACACGTGTCTCTTTCAATTCTGGTTTCCTCGGTGTGTATGCCCAGCAGTGGGATTGCTGGGTCATATGGCAGTTCTATTCCCAGTTTTTTAAGGAATCTCCACACTGTTCTCCATAGTGGCTGTACTAGTTTGCATTCCCACCAACAGTGTAAGAGGGTTCCCTTTTCTCCACACCCTCTCCAGCATTTACTGCTTGTAGACTTTTGGATAGCAGTCATTCTGACTGGTGTGAAATGGTACCTCATTGTGGTTTTGATTTGCATTTCTCTAATAATGAGTGATGTTGAGCATCTTTTCATGTGTTTGTTAGCCATCTGTATGTCTTCTTTGGAGAAATGTCTGTTTAGTTCTTTGGCCCATTTTTTGATTGGGTCGTTTATTTTTCTGGAATTCAGCTGCAGAAGTTGCTTGTATATTTTTGAGATTAATTGTTTGTCTGTTGCTTCGTTTGCTATTATTTTCTCCCATTCTGAAGGCTGTCTTTTCACCTTGTTTATAGTTTCCTTCGTTGTGCAAAAGCTTTTAATTTTAATTAGGTCCCATTTGTTTATTTTTGCTTTTATTTCCAATATTCTGGGAGGTGGGTCATGGAGGATCCTGCTGTGATTTATGTCGGAGAGTGTTTTGCCTATGTTTTCCTCTAGAAGTTTTATAGTTTCTAGTCTTACGTTTAGATCTTTAATCCATTTTGAGTTTATTTTTGTGTATGGTGTTAGGAAGTGTTCTAGTTTCATTGTTTTACAAGTGGTTGACCAGTTTTCCCAGCACCACTTGTTAAAGAGATTGTCTTTTCTCCATTGTATATTCTTGCCTCCTTTGTCGAAGATAAGGTGTCCATAGGTGCGTGGGTTTATCGCTGGGCTTTCTATTTTGTTCCATTGATCTATATTTCTATCTTTGTGCCAGTACCATACTGTTTTGATGACTGTGGCTTTGTAGTAGAGCCTGAAGTCAGGCAGGTTGATTCCTCCAGTTCCATTCTTCTTCCTCAAGATTGCTTTGGCTATTCGAGGTTTCTTATATTTCCATACAAATTGTGAGATGATTTGTTCTAGTTCTGTGAAAAATACCATTGGTAGCTTGATAGGGATTGCACTGAATTTATAGATTGCTTTGGGTAGTATACTCATTTTCACTATGTTAATTCTTCCAATCCATGAACACGGTATATTTCTCCTTCTGTTTGTGTCCTCTTTGATTTCTTTCATCAGTGTTTTATAGTTTTCTATATATAAGTCTTTTGTTTCTTTAGGTAGATATATTCCTAAGTATTTCATTCTTTTTGTTGCAATGGTGAATGGTATTGTTTCCTTACTTTCTCTTTCTGTTTTCTCATTATTGGAGTATAGGAATGCAAGGGATTTCTGTGTGTTAATTTTATATCCTGCAACTTTACTATATTCATTGATTAACTCTAGTAATTTTCTAGTAGAGTCTTTAGGGTTTTCTATGTAGAGGATCATGTCATCTGCAAACAGTGAGAGTTTTACTTCTTCTTTTCCTATCTGTATTCCTTTTATTTCTTTTTCTGTTCTGATTGCTGTGGCCAAAACTTCCAAAACTATGTTGAATAGTAGTGGTGAAAGTGGGCATCCTTGCCTTGTTCCTGACTTTAGGGGAAATGCTTTCAATTTTTCACCATTGAGGATAATGTTTGCTGTGGGTTTGTCATATATAGCTTTTATTATGTTGAGGTATGTTCCTTCTATTCCTGCTTTCTGGAGGGTTTTTATCATAAATGGATGCTGAATTTTGTCAAAGGCTTTTTCTGCATCTATTGAGATAACCATATGGTTTTTATCTTTCAATTTGTTAATGTGGTGTATTACATTGATTGATTTGCGGATGTTAAAAAAACCTTGCATTCCTGGGATAAAGCCCACTTGGTCATGATGTATGATCTTTTTAATATGATGTTGGATTCTGTTTGCTAGAATTTTATTAAGGATTTTTGCATCTATGTTCATCAGTGATATTGGCCTGTAGTTTTCTTTTTTTGTGACATCTTTGTCTGGTTTTGGAATTAGGGTGATGGTGGCCTCATAAAATGAGTTTGGAAGTTTACCGTCTTCTGCAATTTTCTGGAAGAGTTTGAGTAGGATAGGTGTTAGCTCTTCTCTAGATTTTTGGTAGAATTCTGCTGTGAAGCCGTCTGGTCCTGGGCTTTTGTTTGCTGGAAGATTTCTGATTACAGTTTTGATTTCCGTGCTTGTGATGGGTCTGTTAAGATCTTCTATTTCTTCCTGGTTCAGTTTTGGAAAGTTATACTTTTCTAAGAATTTGTCCATATCTTCCAAGTTGTCCATTTTCAATGGCAAATTTAAGAAGCAAAATTAATTAAACTGCCCCTCCATGCTTCCCTTTGTTGGTACTAGCTCCTCCCAGTTCAGCGACTACTGCATCTGGAATGACAGAAGCCCTCAGGACAGATCTTGAGGAAATCTACAATTCAACTTAAACCTTTATGTTTCTGAAAATAGCTTTGGTATTTTCCAGGCCAGAATATTGGAGCAGATTGCCATTTCCTTCTCTAGGGGATCTTCTCCACCCAGGGATTGAACCCGCATCTCTTATGTCTCCTGCACTGGCAGGTGGGTTCTTTACCACTAGTGCCACCTGGGAAACCCTTTGATATTTTAATACCTATTAAACTTCACTCTGAAATTATTGGTTTATTGTAAAAGGATACGACTCAGGAACAGTTAAGTGGAAAAAATGCATAGGGCAAGGTATGGGGGAAGGGCTGGGAGGCTCTGATGCTCTCTGCAGGCTCTCTACCCCCTAGAACCTCCACATGTTCACCAGCCCAGAAATTCTGAGATTCTTTTTTTAAGGAGAGTAATATTGGGCAGAATTAAAGTGAAAAGGTCCTGGGACTTCCCTGGTGGTCCAGTGGCTTAAGAATCTGCACTCCCAGTGCAGGGGGCCCGGGTTGGAGCCCTAGTCAGGGAACCAGACCCCACATGCTGCTGCTAAGAGTTCGAATGTCGCACCTAAAGATACCATGTGCCACGATGAAGATTGAAGATCCCACACAACTAAGACCTGGGGCAGCCAAATAAATGTATACTCACAAAATAAAATAAAATGCTAAGGTCCTAAAAAATTAATTACATGAACAATAATAATGAAACTATCTATAGAAAGTGGGGATTATAGCTGTTCTGCCTGTCATCTCTTGATTGGATTTCTGCAATAGCCTCCTTGCTTTCACTGTGGCACCTCTCCATTCATTTTCCATGTTACAACCAGAGTGATCTTTCTACCACTTAAATTCCTTCAATGACTTCCCATTTTTCCTGGGCCAATGACCAACGTTCTTACTAGTTCTTGCATGGTTTGAATCATCCTTTCACCTTCACTCTATGTCAATATCCCTTGTCCTCTGCACACACACTGACCTTTGTCCAGGTTTTAGAACACATCATGGGCCATTGCCATGCATTTTCCCCACTCTCTTCATCTAAGTAACTGCCACTTCTGATTGAAAATTAAGCTTAAATGTCATTTCCTCAGGGAAACCCATTCCTGACCCTCCACTTTAGGTCACATCTCTTTCTTAAGTGCTCTCAAAATTTCTTTTCTTCAGAGCACTTATCTCAGTTTGTAATTGTATATTAGCAGGATTATGACCATATAACAGGGGTATGTTTAATCACTGTTCCGTCGTGAGCAAAAATCTCATGAAGACAGGCCACAGACACTCTTCCCCCCCGCACCTCAACCACTCTCTGTATTTCCAGGATCTCAATTTGTCTCTGATATGTGTGTATGTAAACAAGAGAGGGCTTATCTTTGCAGGTTGTTGGAAGGGGTCTGATCAAGGTTTTCCTTTAGATGATCACAGGCTCTGTACAATGGAAAGATCTCATGTCTTACTTGACTCTCTAGTGCTGGCAACAGATGGTGACCCCTCCGTCCTGTCTGCAAGCATCCTCTTGGCTTGAAAGCGCTTTATTCACATCATCACATTTAACTCATAATAAACCTATGAGATAGTATTTTTTAATACCAATTTTGCAGATAAAGAAAATGAGGCTCCAAGGGCTATGATAGTGCACTCAAAGTGACACATTAATAAGTGGTAGAGCCAGGATTTAAATTCAGGTCAGAGGGACCCTAGAGGCAGAATTTTAGCCTCAGTGCTTCCTGATATTCATAAAATGCTTCATAGTTTTCAAAGTTTTCTTTTTGTTTTTTAATTTTTATTGGGACTTCACTAGTGGTCCAGTGGTTAAGAATCTGCCTGCCTGCCAATGCAGGGGACAAGCATTTGATACCTGATCTGGAAAGATCCCATGTGCCATGAAGCAGCTAAGCCATGCACCACAACTAATGAGCCCATGCTCTGGAAACTGTGCTCTGCAACAAGAGAGGAGCCTCCACTCACCACAATTAGAGAAAGTCTGCATGCAGCAACAAAGACCCAGTGCAGCAAAAAATAATAAATAAAATTAAAAAATTAAGAGATTGTATCTTAAAATTGTTTTTATTGGAGTATAGTTGACTTACAATGTTGTGTTAGTTTCAAGTGTACAGCAAAGTGAGTCAGTTGTATATATACATATATCCACTCTTTTTAAATTCTTTTCCCATATAGGCCATTACAGAGTACTGGGTAGAGGTCCCTGTGCTATATAGGAGGTCCTTACTAGCTAACAATTTTATATATAGTAGTTTTCTTAACACCTATTTGTGGACACTATCCTAACAATTCTAAGCATAGGCAGGGCAGATGTTATCATCCCATCATGCTAGTGTGTACCTTGAAGCTTTGAGGATCAGTGAGACTTACTCAGGTCATGGAATCAGAACTCAGATGCAGGCTTGGACTTTCTACTCTACAGTCTTCCTCTATAGATCAGAAGCAGGTCTATTAAGGTGACTTAGCAGCACACAGATAGTGTCTAAAAGGAATAAAGGCAAAGAGTGCCTGTCCTACAACTTACAGAGCTGCCATTGGTTAGGGAAATGGAGTGGTAGTTAAAGATACAAAAATTTCATAACTTAAATTGAATGATTCTGATATCACTTAGTTGCCTATGCTCTGGACCCTCAGATATGTTATCTGGTGTGAACCGCACTCTCTGGGTACACATGAATTTCCTCTGTTATCATCACAACTTGTGAGAATTGCCTGCCCATCCACAGGGGCTGGCGTGACTGCCATGTTCACAGCATGTGAAGTTCTTCCATCTTTTCTCCATTTTGATGAGAACAGAGTGCATGCCCAATTCAGTTAAGCTGGTTAGTTTCTCTCTGGTGAGAACGAAGAGAAGTGAGAAAATTGAGCACTGGTAAGAGAGAGAGGTATAGGGTGGGAAGGGAGGTTGGCAACTGAATTGAGAAACAGAGAAAGCAGGTCATGGACAAGGAAGAATGAACAAATCAGGCAAGAAAAGACAAGCAGAGTTGATAAAGATGATACCTCTTCAGATTCCCAAAGTATTTCCAGTTTCTGGTTCCACTTCTGTCTGGAGGCTTGACTGCTTTCCTGAGACACTAGCTGGAGTTGGGTTTGGTGGTTTGCATCCCAAAGTGTCCTAAGTGAAGCTCCAATTCTGGCTGATGGAGGAGGACTGAGGAGGGGAAAGGACGGCTGATGCCCGGGTGATCATGTGCGTGGAGATAAATTGCAGAAGAGTCTCTGCTTCAGAGTGATGGCCATTGTAGAAGCAGAATGAGACAATTACTTGGGACTTCTAGAGATATAAAGACTTGTTAAAGCGTCACGGGACTCATTTAGGTGGTAAAGGGGAGGAGGCTTTCGATTATCCACAAAGGACATGAATGTAACGAAAAACAATCAGATGTGCATTGTGCTCTTTTCTGTTTTCCCTTCTTTGGTTCCTATGACAGTGGGACCGAGCTTTACTATGGCTTCTTCCTGGATACTTTTCTATATATTACAATGATGATGAGTCTGGAGAACACTGAAGTACCAGGATGAGGGGTAACATTGTAACTAACATCTGTATCAAGCTCTACACCTTACAAAGTACTATCACATACATTATAGTTCTGTGATTTATGGAGCACCTCTTATATATCAGGGGCTCTGTCATGGCTTTTTATATAATAGCTCTGATTCCCATGACCACACCCAAAGGGAAATGGTCTCATCCTCAGTTTACAAATCAGGAAACTGAGGATCACAGAACTTAAGCGACCTGCCTGTGAATATTCAGACACCAAGGTTTGAAAGATATTCTTTGGCCTGCATTTTGCATTCCTATTGCTGTGTAATGATACTATCCCTCACTCTTCATTTCACTCCACTTCATCCATACAGATGAGAGAGAATACACTTTCATAAAAATATGCATGATTAGGTCATGGTAATGGCAAGGGAGGTATTCAAAAATAATTGAGAACTATAACAGAAATATAGAACAACTCAAGGAAGTCAAGGGTGGAAGTATTTGATCAATTCCATTCGATTCTCTCTGGCAGAGGTGAGAAATGAGGCTCTCATCAATTTTAATTTAATTTATCTATTTAACAAACTCAACAAATACTTATTGAATGCTTGTCTATTCCATGCCAGGTATTGTGAGAGATGCTGGAGACAGAAGTTGGAAATACATGGATACAATTCATAGTCCTAATGGGCTCTTGAAGCAGTGGGGAGACAGATTTATAAGCAAGCCCAATGCAGTCTCTTAAGAGCACTGAGGGAGGTAGGATATTTTACAAGGAGTAATAGGAATTTAAGTAAAATGTGTATAAAATGTTTGTTTTTACTGGGGCTGCAGATCAAGGACACTGAAGGTATCACAGAAGAGGTAGTGAGGGGCTGGGAAAAGACCCTAATGCTGGGAAAGATTGAGGGCAGGAGAAGAAGGGGATGACAAAGGATGAGATGGTTGGATGGCATCACCAATTCAATGGACATGAGTTTGGGTGGACTCTGGGAGTTGGTGTTGGACAGGGAGGTCTGGTGTGCTGCGGTTCATGGGGTCGCAAAGAGCCGGACATGACTGAGCCACCGAACTGAACTGAACTGAACGATTTTTTAGGTGAACAACGGGGTATTGTTAGCCTGCAAAAGATCACTGACTACTTTGTTCATTTCAAGAATCCATGGAGCAGAATTTTCAGAGCCATTTCCTCTATCAGCTTGTGAATCCTTTTTCCCCCTTGGAATGAACTTGTACTAAAAGAGGGATCTGAACAGCACTGAAAGGTGCTTGTTCAAAATCTGCTACTAAAGAGTTTCCTGTCCTGAACTTACCACATGTAGCTCTTCTGCATGCAGGTATGTGTGTGTGTGTGTGTGTGTGTGTATTCATCTTCGTGGGCTTTTCTTCCATCTGCCACTGGAGAAGGAAGTACATCAACCACTGTGACAATATATAATCTGATAAAGTGCTAATTTTATTTCTGATTATATTTTTTTTCTCAGCATGATTAATCAATATTTCATCAGTAAGTTTCACATTATATGTGCAATACTTATATTCTTGTTTACATGTTTAACTTCCATATCCACTGTGTGCTCCTTTAAATGCATTTTTTTTTTTTTTTGGTTAAATAGTTGCTGTTTCCAGATGGAAACATACTCATAATTTCATTTTATTAGAAATTTAATTTTATCATGAAGTTCATCAATCAGCAAATAAATGGTCAATTAATATTTAACAATTTAAAAATAACTGCATAATTGCACTAAAATGCTCAGTAACATCTTGTTGCATACTCTGAGCATTGCTTAAAAGAACATTTATTCAGCCAAGAAAGTTTTGGGTGGTATAAAATATCTAGAACAATAGCCTGAACTTTGTGATTTCTTAAACACTCAGGTTTTCCAGATCAGTGAGAGCATCTAATGCAATAGTGATTTAATGTGACACATTATAACAAATGAACTATCAATTGATGACTAATGACCATATGAATTGATTTGTCCATTTGTCTAACACATTACTGAGCAGGCCACTAAATGCATATAGATCACACACTGGTAAAGACAGGCTGCTTTCTAAATGTGAAGGTTATATGCGTTGTGGCCAACATAGTCCCGGTGGGAAACATTCTTGGAAATTATAATTGAGTCATTGGGATATGTTATTAGTTTTTCAAGGAATTGATTTACATAAAGTCTCAGGAAAATATTGAATGCAATATAGTGCAGAACCAAGGCTACAGTGTTGCTAAATGTGAAAACAGCCTGCAGTAACTTGATTCATACCGAGTTTGACACAAAAAGGCAGAAGTAAAACTACGTGCCTGTGATGAGGGATCATAAATGAGGAAATACTTGAATTGGTAAGTATGGGTAAGGCCTGAAAATACCTCATGGCCTTCCCAGTCATTCTGGGAATTGTTGATTGTGTGAGAAGGCTTCAGTTTCCCTTGGGCAGTGTACCTAGGGAGAAGGCAATACAGACAGCAAAGTTGGATCTTGAGGGGTTTCATTTCCATTCCTCATGGCACTAACATCAACAAGAAGTGTTTTTGTTTTTTTTTTTAAGTAGTACTCACCTACTGTCTATCCACCTGGGTTGACACTGTCAGTAGATGACACTAAATTAGTATGTTATTTTTTAAATCTCCAACCTGGATAATGCAATTATGAGCATCATCAAGTTTGCAGACAGCATCAAGATGGAAGGGCTTAACACCTCAAAACTCACACATAAAGAGCACAGTGTAATCTTTTGAGTCAAGGAGCTTGAGAGCAGTTCCAAATCCTCTTCAATGATATAGCAGTCGTCTGTGGCTTATCACTGAAGAAAGTACAGGGTGCTGCCTTCTGTAGAACCTATTGAGCTGTAAGAATTACCTGGTTGACATTTTGTTCCAACTCAACAGCTTTGAGTTAGCTGACACACAATAGACAATAAAGCATTATCTCTCAAACTGGCTCCAGGATGTTGGCTGTGTTTAGTAGGCTTATGAAAATCTCCTCTCCCTTACAGTTCACTTCCTTCATAGCGCCTGGTCTTAACAATTATAAATTTATTTGTTGAGTTACTTGTTCTATAAGCACAGGACCAAGTATATCTTTTTTATTAATAATTTTAATGCCAGTTGTTATTTATTTATTTAATTTTTTACCATGCTGGGTCTTTGTTGCTTTGAATGGGCTTTTGATAGCTGTGGCTAGTGGGGGCTACTCTTTGTGGGGTGTGTGGGCTTCCCACTGCAGTGGCTTCTCTTGTTACAGAGCACGGGCTCTAGAGTGCTGGCTCAGTAGTTGTTTGAGGCTTACTTGTTCCAAGGAATGTGGAATTACTTGTTCTGAGGCATGTGGAACCTTTCTGGACCAGGCAATGAATTCTTGTCTCCTGCATTGGCAGGTGGATTCTTATCCACTTTGCCACCAAGGAAGTGCCTAAGTATATCTCCAGAAAAATTTTATCAATATATTCCCAATATCTAATACTTAACGTGTTCTGTATTATTTGAAGAATAAATGAACCAGATTTAAATTCAGTGACTCACAAAAGTCCAGAATTCACCTTCATCAAGGGTTCCATTTTAAACCCGAGTTATGTCAGTTGCCAGGTTCAGACACATCTGGACTTCTCTTTTTGGAGGGTGGAAAGTACACTGGAATCTACATTTATTTTACTGAGTTAATGTGCATGGCAGGAAGAGGAATGAAAGTATGGCCCCCAAATCTCCTGTGTGGAGCACTACGATGAAAGGCAGACAGAAAGTGAAGGATTACTTTCCATGAGGACTCTGTGAATTATGTGGACACATATGGTCTATGACATAAGTGGATGAGAGACGATCATCTCATTGCTCCCAAGGTCATTCTGGAGTCTCAAGGGCTGGCATCTTTGGGAGGGCACAGGTGTCACAGACATGAGTATTTACATGAGAGGACTGGTACCATTGATAGAAGAGACGCGTTCGATGAAATGGACATCAAGTGGAGGGCAGAAGATAAGAAGAATGTGGCAAGGTATGTACTTCACCGACAGATTCCTGATCCCAAGAGACACTTGGGCATTTCCAGATACAAGCACAGGAGGATTTATCCCTTTTCAAGTAGATGTAGTTAAGAGCCAATGAGATGTGCATTATTGCTGCGTTGGTGATGCCATCTGCACCCATAGATTTAAGAGGCCTGGAAAAGCTTAGGTTACATTTCTACCAGGAAATTTTTTATATTTCTCTAGCCCATTGAGTGGCAACCCTTAGTTAATATGGCCAACTGACATGTTTAACTTTATCTAGTTGTCTTTTGAGCTCCTAGTCCAAAACTAAGCTTCTGGGTTGGAGATTCCATAAATCACAGAAAATCCTTTCCCAATTTGTCATGTGGATGTTCCGAAAGGAGAAGTGATAGCCCTGGATTCATGTTCAACTAGTCTGTATATTGTGGGTGTGAATTCCTGTCCTCACTGGGAAGTCCCAGAGGGGAAGGTTTGTATCTTATTCATTTCTGAGTCCTCAGGGCCTTGCCTCACGTTGGGCACAGAGGAGACTCTCAGGAAATATTTCATGAACAGTATTTTATTTTACCTTTATAACCCTGAAAGGTGGAGTACATGAAAGTTGAATGTTCAGATAAAAGTATTATTTTCTTTGACAAAGAGAAAGGAAAAGCAAGTGAGGGTCTCAACAGATTCCTACAATGCACAGTTTCTGAATCTTTCTTGTTTGTTTGTTTTAAAGATTTATTTATTTATGGCTGTGCTGGGTCTTCATTGCTGTGCGGGCTTTTTCTCTACTTGAGGCAAGCGGGGGTTTCTCTGTAGTTCCAGTGTATGTGAGCTTCTCATTGCGGTGGCTTCTCTTGTTGTGGAGACGGGCTCTAGGGCATGTGGGCTTCAGCAGTTTTGGTGGCTGGGCTCATTAGTTGTGGCTCCTGGGCTCCAGAGCACAGGCTCAATAGTTGTGGTGCACAGGCTTAGTTGCTCTGCGGCATGTGGGATCTTCCCAGACCAGTGATGGAACCCCTATCTCCTGCATTGGCAGGTGGATTCTTTACCACTGAGCCACCAGGAAAGCTCCCCACCCTTTTTTTCTTTTTTTTAAATTAATTAATTTTTTTACTTCACAATATTATATTGGTTTTGCCATACATTGACATGAATCCACCATGGGTGTACATGTGTTCCCCTTCCAGAACCCCCCTCCCACCTCCCTCCCCATCCCATCCCACTGGGTCATCCCAGTGCACCAGTCCCAAGCACCCTGAATCATACATCGAACCTGGACTGGTGATTCATTTCACATATGATAATTTACATGCTTCAATGCCATTCTCCCATATCATCCCACCCTCGCCCTCTCCCATAGAGTCCAAAAGACTGTTCTATACATCTGTGTCTCTTTTGCTGTCTCGCATACAGGGTTATCTTTACCAACTTTCTAAATTCCATATACATGCGTTAGTATACTGTACTGATGTTTTTCTTTCTGGATTACTTCACTCTGTATGATAGGCTCCAGTTTCACCCACCTCATTAGAACTGATTCAAATGTATTCTTTTTAATGGCTGAGTACGTCAAGGCTGTATATTGTCACCCTGCTTATTTAACTTATATGCAGAGCACATCATGAGAAACGCTGGGCTGGAAGAAACACAAGCTGAAATCAAGATTGCCGGGAGAAATATCAATAACCTCAGATATGCGGATGACACCACCCTTATGGCAGAAAGTGAAGAAGAACTAAAGAGCCTCTTGATGAAGGTGAAAGAGGAGAGTGAAAAAGTTGGCTTAAGGCTCAACGTTCAGAAAACTAAGATCATGGCATCTGGTCCCATCACTTCATGGGAAATAGATGGGGAAACAGTGGAAACAGTGTCAGACTTTATTTTTTTGGGCTCCAGAATCACTGCTGATGGTGACTGCAGCCATGAAATTAAAAGACGCTTACTCCTTGGAAGGAAGGTTATGGCCAACCTAGATAGCATATTTAAAAGCAGAGACATTACTTTGCCAACAAAAGTCCGTCTAGTCAAGGCTATGGTTTTTCCAGTGGTCATGTATGGATGTGAGAGTTGGACGGTGGAGAAAGCTGAGCGCCGAAGAATTGATGCTTTTGAACTGTGGTGTTGGAGAAGACTCTTGAGAGTCCCTTGGACTGCAAGGAGATCCAATCAATCCATCCTAAAAGAGATCAATCCTGGGTGTTCATTGGAGGGACTGATGTTGAAGCTGAAACTCCAATACTTTGGCCACCTCACGCGAAGGGTTGACTCATTGGAAAAGACCCTAATGCTGGGTAGGATTGGGGGCGGGAGGAGAAGGGGACGACAGAGGATGAGATGGTTGGATGGCATCACCGACTCGACAGACATGGGTTTGGGTAAACTCCGGGAGTTGGTGATGGACAGAGAGGCCTGGCGTGCTGCAATTCATGGGGTCGCAAAGAGTTGGACACGACTGAGAGACTGAACTGAACTGAACTGAATATTCCATTGTGTATATATACCACAGCTTCCTTATCCATTCGTCTGCTGATGGACATCTAGGTTGCTTCCATGTCCTGGCTATTATAAACAGTGCTGTGATGAACATTGAGGTACACGTGTCTCTTTCAATTCTGGTTTCCTTGGTGTGTATGCCCAGCAGTGGGATTGCTGGGTCATATGGCAGTTCTATTTCCAGTGTTTTGGGGAATTGCCACACTGTTCTCCATAGTGGCTGTGCTAGTTTGCATTCCCACCAACAGTGTAAAAGGCTTCCCTTTTCTCCACACCCTCTCCAGCATTTATTGCTTGTAGACCCACCTCCCAGAATATTGGGAATAAAAGCAAAAATAAACAAATGGGACCTAATTAAAATTAAAAGCTTCTGCACAACAAAGGAAACTATAAGCAAAGTGAAAAGACAGCCTTCAGAATGGGAGAAAATAATAGCAAACAAAGGAATGGACAAAGAATTAATCTCAAAAATATACAAGCAACTCCTGCAGCTCAATTTCAGAAAAATAAACGACCCAATCAAAAAGTGGGCCAAAGAACTAAACAGACATTTCTCCAAAGAAGACATACAGGTGGCTAACAAACACATGAAAAGATGCTCAACATCACTCATTATTAGAGAAATGCAAATCAAAACCACAGTGAGGTACCATTTCACCCCAGTCAGAATGGCTGCTATCCTGTTTTTCTTAATTCAGTTTCTCACTTTTCAGCCTCTACTCTAACAGCTGCTACTCTGACCTGCTGTCACATGTGGCTCTGAAAACACCATGCCACCCATCAGCCAGGTTCACGTTACCAGACAATGCCACCCAGGCAGGAAGCACTCTGAAATGTGTTCAGTGTCCTTTTCCCCTAAGTGCCATTCTTCATACTAATAAGATGACTTGTGTGGGACAAGCTCCCTGGGATTTGCAGACTGAAATCCCTGCCAGAAGGCAGGGTGACACGTGACCACTACACCCTGCTCATCCTCACTCCATAACATCTCCCTCCCCACATCACCCAGGCTACATCTCCTGCTAACTTGATTTTTTTTCTGAGGAATGCCAAATATTTGGAATATCACAGACAGCCTGATTGTCATGGATGCTTTGAAGTCCTTTTAGAATTCTGTTAATAATTGCTGGAAAGAGTAAGGAGTGAAATAACCATGTAAAACCCCAAAGGTCTCACTGGCCTAGTTAAGCCTACAGTATCAGAATAAGAAATGTATCCATCTTTTTCCAAAACTGTAGTGGTGTCATGCTGCCAGCATGACTGGTCAGTGGGAAGGACCATCTGCGCTGCATGCTCCATTGAATGGAGAACACATGGGTAGTCCCTTCAAAAAGAACATACTGTAAGGGGTTGACTGGGACTCAGTATTGACTAGGAGCTGGTTTTATTTTCTGTGCAGTGATGTGAGTATCCAGCCTGTGGTGTCATTCTAAGTTATGAGTGTCAAGCTCCATTTTGAGCCAAGGAGCGCACAAAGATTGACTTTTTAAAAAATTCTCTGTGTCATAGTGTTTAGTTTAATTAAAAGGATAGATACCTGTTTCATTTTTAATTCCACTTATATAAAACATTTCAAGTAGTAATAATGCCTTGTGATACTTTTCTTGACCAAGATATGTAAATTAAACCAATTAATTCAATGATCCAGTCAAGACATATTTATTGAGTGCCAACTATGTGCCAGATCCTCTTCTGGGGGGAACATGCCAGTGAGAAACTCTTTAAACAGTTTCAGTCAGTTGGTTCAGTCGCTCAATCGTGTCCTACTCTTCGCGCCCCAATGGACTGCAGCACACCAGGCTTCCCTGTTCTTCACCAACTTCCGGAGCTTGCTCAGACTCATGTCCATTGAGTCGGTGATGCCCTCCAAACATCTCATCCTCTGTCATCCCCTTCTCCTTCCACCTTCAGTCTTTCGCAGCACCAGGGTCTTTTCCAGTGAGTCAGTTCTTTGCATTAGGTGGCCAAAGTATTGGAACTTCAGCTTCAGCATCAGTCCTTCCAATGAATATTCAGGACTGATATCCTTTAGAATTGACTGGCTTGATCTCCTTGCAGTCCAAGGGACTCTCAAGAGACTTCTCCAATACCACAGTTCAAAAGCATCAATTCTTTGGCACCACCATCTGCAGTGATATTGGACCCCCTAAAATAAAGTCTCTCATTGTTTCCATTGCTTCCCCATCTATTTGCCATGAAGTGATGGGACTGGATGCCATGATCTTGGTTTTCTGAATTTTGAGTTTTAAGCCAACTTTTTCACTCTCCTCTTTCACTTTCCTCAAGAGGCTCTTTAGAGTTCCTTAATTCAGGTTTATTTAAGTAAAATTTCCACTGTTTTAAAGATATGTAGGCTCTGACAGGTAGCTAAGAGGCACATGAAAAGATGTTCAACATTGCTTATTAGAGAAATGAAAATCAAAACTACCACGAGGTACCACTTCACATCAGTCAGAATGGCCATCATTTAAAGTCTACAAATAACAAATGCTGGAGAGGGTGCGGGGGGAAAAGGAATCCTCTCACACTGTTGGTGGGAATGTAAGTTGGTGCTGCCACCACAGAAAACAGCGTGGAAGTTCCTCAAAAAACTAAAACTAGAGTTGCCATTTGATTTAGCCATCCTACTCCTGGGCACATGTCTGGACAAAACTGTAATTCAAAAAGGTAATGCATCTCTATGTTCATAGCAGCACTATTCACAATAGCCAAGACAAGGAAACAACCTAAATGTCCATTGACAGATGATTGAATAAAGAAGATGTGTACATATATTCAATGGAATATTACTCAGCTACAAAAAAAAGAATGAAACAATGCCATTGGCAGCAACATGGATGGACCTAGAGATTACTAAGAATCTAAGTGAAGTAAGTCATAAAGAGAGACAAATTCCACATGCTATCACTTATATGTGAAATTTAAAATATGACACAAATGAACTTATCTATGAAACAGAAACAGACTCACAGATATAAAGATCAGACTTGTTGTTGCCAAGGGAAAGGGGATATGGTGGAGTAATGGAGTGGGAGTTTGAGGTTAGCAGATGCAAACTATTGCATTATATATTGAATAGAATAAACAACAAGGTCCTACTGTATAGCATAGGAAACTATATTCAATATCCTGTAATAAACCATAGTGGGAAAGAATATAAAAGAGAATGTACATATATATAAAACTGAATCACTTTGCTGTTTAGCAGAAATTAATACAATATTATAAATGAACTGTACTTCAATAAAAAAGATATGCAGGTTCTAAAATAGCAGAGTCACAATGTAATGGGGTTTTAGTTTATTTTCTTATTGTTTACTGTTTCTGTAGAAACACTGACTTAGTTATATCTTAGATTTTCCCCTCCTTCTCCCTTCCCTTACTTTCTTTTCTTTTACTTTTCTCCTTTCTATCTCCCTCTCTCCTTATTTTCTTTCTCTTCCTGGCAACATATGTCTAAGTGTCACAAGCACATATAAGACAGTGACTGACAATTTAATAACACAGAATTAAGGCCTTGAAATGTCACTGGAAAGTAGAAAAATAGGAAGCAAGGGATACAAATGCATACTCATGCAAACAACACCTAAATGGTCTTAGAGATGCAGTGGCTGTTAAATGGAAGGGCCCATCCTTCCTTTCTGAGATGTTCCTGAATTGAATCTGGCTGTCAGTTAGCATCTACCGACACATGAATCTTTCTTCACAGAAAGCATGTTATATGGGGAGATGGATTGACAGGGACCAGGTCTGACTTTAACTGTGGGTGATGTTGCTATTGTATAGCCTCTCCCAAGGTGGGTGTGTGGGGGGATCAGGACATGGACATGATTTGCAGCACTGATTGATTCTGAGAACTCACCCAATAATCCCTGACTACCCCAGGTAGTATGCAGAAATACATTCCCTGATCTCTGGTTTTCAGTCATCATACCTTTCTACTCAGCTCTCCTTTCACCTGGTCCCTTTGTTGCCTCTGAAGTCCATCTGCAGGACTGGGCATTGTGATGGAGGAAGATGAGCAGTAGGAGGCTAGGCTGAGTGTTTGCTTCTGGAGGAAACATGACCTGTAGAAGAAAGGGGTCCAAGGGTAAGGAATTTGACTGCTCTCGATTCCCAGGGGACCAGAGGCTCTGCTTCCTCCTCTGCCTGTAAGTACATTGAGCAGGTCCCTCTCTTCTGTGCTATCGCCACTGCCTTCTTGAGTCCTTCCGTCACTGCAGCTGGAGAAGGAAAGGCAACCCACTCCAGTATTCTTGCCTGGAGAATCCCATGGACAGAGGAACCTGGGGGCTACAGTCCATGGGGTCACAAGAGTCGCACATGACTGAGTGACTAAACCGCCACCACTGCAGCAGTCACTGGCTTCGCATACACTATTTGTGATTCTCCGTGAAGTTCATGCTTCTTTCGATCATATTTTTTTGGTTACTGTCTTTTTCTCCTCGTTTAGTTTAAAACTGCTTCAAGGTTAGGATTGTTTTAGTGTTTTCACATTTTAACATATATGAACTAAGCTTTGAGTCATAAGAGGAAGAAAATAAATCAGTTCCTGCCTATTTTCTTCATCTATTTACTTGTTCATTTCTCTTTTAAAAAATGTATATATTTAAAAAATTTTAAGCTATTCACCATGTTTATTTACTGGTAGCATTATAAGGTCAGACTACTTGAATTGTGTCTTTTTTTTTTGCCAGATTTTTTTTTTTTAATTACACTCAGGAGTTGGTGATCCAAACATCTCTTAAATAAAACAGGCAGGTATTTTTCATTTTTTCCATACTCCTAAAAAAAAGAAATGATCTCAGAGTTCTAATCTTGGATTCTTCCTCAGACTTAATTTATTTGTATTCAGCTGTTGAAGAGGTTGGTTTTGAGGGTTCAAGATGGCTTCACTCACAGGTCTGGCATCTGGTGGGTATGGCTGAAAGGCTGGGCTCCACTTGCCTGTCAGCTGGAGTGCCTGCTTGTGGCCTCTCTAGTATGATGGCCTCCAAGCTCCAAGAGGGAGTGTCCCATGACAAGATAGAAGCTACTTGGCCTTTTATGACTAATGTTTAGGAGTCAAAAAATATTGAATTGTGTCTTTTAAAAAAAACACTTTTAATTTTATATTGGGGCATAGGGCTTCCCTGGTGGCTCAGTGGTAAAGAATCCACTTGCAATGTAGGAAACTCAGGTTCGATCCCTGGGTCGGGAAGATCCCCTGGAGGAGGGCATGACAAATCACTCCAGTATTCTTGCCTGGAGAATCCCACGGACAGAGGAGCCTGGCAGGCTATAGTCCACTGGGTTGCAAAGAGTTGGACATGATTGAAGCAACTTAGCATGCATAGTTGATTAACAATGTGGTGTTAGTTTCAGGTGGACAGCAAATGATTCAGTTATACATATACATGTATCTATTCTTTTTGAAATTCTTTTCCCATTTCTGTTGTCACATAATATTGAGCAGAGTTCTCTGTGCTATACAGTAGGTCCTTGTTGGTTATTGATTTTAATTTGTCTTTAGTTCCATCAACACATATGCATTAAGCTTCTGTTTCATGCCATCCATTGTTGTAGACATAGGGATATAGTAGTGAGCACAAAATTTCCTGAGGTAGCATTCTAGAAGGGGGAGATAAACAAACAAATAAACGCACGATATGCCGTATGGTGATAAGTGCTATGGACAAAAATCCTTTAGGAATGGTCAGTTGCAATTTTAAACAAAGCAGTAAGAAACACCTTTCTGAGAAGGTGATATTTAAACTAAAAAATGAACTGTATTTCCCATTCTGCCTGGAATGCATTGTCCCCAGGCTCCAGAGTAATTTAGACTCTATGTGCTCTATAAAATCCAGCCCCTTCAGTGGTCATGTTTATAACTTAGGCTAAGAAAAGTATTTTTGGGTTAACTGAGATTTAAATATAACTGGGGCTCCTATGCTTTATCTGGCAGCCTTGGCAGCCCAATTCTTCCCTCAAGCTGGAAATATTCCAGCTTTCTTTTGAGCTGCCTTGCCATTCTCTTCTTTTAAGCCACCACTTGGACACTCATTATACTTCAGCAGTTACTTTATCAGCCTAGCTAAGCATTCCCTTGAAAGTCAGGAAGTAAAGTCAGAGAAAATGTGGTGGGATTCAGGACAGGGAGGTTTCAGCTGCAGAAAAATCAGGTCATAAAGACCCAGAGTACAGAAAATTCCTAGGAGGTATTTAGAGACCGCCAACATGAGGAAGTATTGTTAAATGGGAGCAGGAGAAAGTGCCAAAGTGAACTTCAAATTAGCTGAGGTTTTAGCAGATGAACAAGGATAGAGCTTGATACTGAGGCAGAAAGTTAAGTTTTTTTCTCTTTAAGAAGTTGACCTTGCTGGAACTGGGGTAAAGCCTTTATTTCACCCTCTTCCCTCCAACAGGGACCTGACACATATGCTCAACTACCAGAAACAGTGGCAAGTGCAAACACCTGCTGGCACTGCTAATTACCAAATGCCCCCCAGGATGAGGGCATAGGTTTAACAGCTGGGCAGAGGTAGCTGACTGTTAGAACCCGAGAATGTTGACATTGCGGTTCTCGCAGATACCTGGGTCATTAATCAGAGCAATAGGGCTTTGTACTTAGAAGCAGGGCCATGAAGAGTCTTTTACTTTTGATTACCAGGTGTTTGTTATAAAAAAAAAAAACAACAAAAACATAAACAGATTTTCTTAGCTTTCCTGTAGCAGAGAATGTTGGCAGTTTGGACAAGCCTGATGTGAACTCATCTGTATTTAGGTAAAATTTGTTGCCTGAAACATTAATGAAAGGTGCACTCATCAGATTGCTTCCTATATAAATGACCTTAGTACTTCTATCTGATCATATTGTGCACCTATTGATTTTAAAGCAGGCACTTTGATAATGTGGGCGATGTAGTGACTGTTAAAAGGCTTCCAGAGAACACTAGTTAACAATTTCCCTTTCCTTTTTACTATGCCCAGCAGCCTTTTCAGTGTTTTTTTAAATTTATTGTTGGAGGGATAATAATGGCAGAATTTTGAAGTAGTTTTTCCACCCCATTGTCCCAGGTGGTGTGTTAAGGACGCCATATAAATGATCTCATTGAATTCTTTTAACAACTCTATGAGGAAGGAAATTCCCTGCCCAGGTTTACTTATGAAGAAACTGAGGCTGAGAAAGATGAAGACATTTGACTAAGGTCTTTCCTTTTTCTGTTCTGTATGGCCAGCCTGCCCAGTTTGGTGCTTTTGCAAGTATACAGTAGTAACAACATACAGAAGGGGACTATCTCTTGGCATTCACCTTTGGAGGGAGATATTTTGACATTCCTCCATTTGACCATTGGTCACACCTCAAGTTCTTTCCTCACTCAGCAGATTTGTGGCCGGGACCTCCTCTGCCTTCCTTAGGATATGGGTCAGACTCATGGCCTGTGATTTCTAGAAAGAGAATTCATGTTTAGTGCCCTGGAGCACCTACGCACTATCACCATGTACAAGGGAGTCATGTCAAGATCAGGTCTGAATTATGAGGTTAAACGAAAGTCATTGTTTTTCTGGTTCCATACATGCATTTCTTTATTGATATCATTGTGTGCTGTCATACATATAATAATTTTCTATTTGTCTGCACTGCAAATAGTTAAAGGATTTTGCTTGTTATTTTAGAATTAAAAAAAAAGGGAAAGTCTGTCTTCTATTCAGGAACTGGAGTATAATTTTCACTTTTCAGATGATGTAAAAGGAAGTACATTTCATCTAGGTGCATGGTTAGGAAACAAAAAGCAACAACAGCCATTTTAAAACAATCTTCTTTGGAGTAGAGTCTCTATTGGAGACATAATCCAAAGAAACTTTGGCTGTTTATCTGCTGCCATCTGAGGTGACAACTAGGGTTAAGATTTCTTTGCAGCAAGTGCTAATCACACAACTTTTATTCAGACATCTAAAAATCAACACAAAGCTATCCTTTTAGAAAATATTTGGGACATATTTAAACCTCTTAATATTCAGTGGGGCTTTGATTTTAAAATCAAGGTGTTAGAGTACAGAGAAATTTTAGGGCAGTGAAAATGCTCTGTGTGGTACTATAATGGTAGATACATGTCACTATTGGACAAGACCCTGATGCTGGGAAATACTGAAGGCAAAAAGAGAAGGGGGTGGCAGAGGATGAGATGGTTAGATAGCATCACTAACTCAATGGATGTGAATTTGAGCACATTCCAGGAGATAGTGGAGGACAGAGGAGCCTGGCGTGCTGCAATCCATGGGGTCACAAAGAGTTAGACATGACTTAGCGACTGAACAACAATAACAAATACATCATTGTACCTTTGTGTATAATCCATAGAATGTACAACACCAAGAATGAACCCTAAAATAAACTATGGACTTTGGGGGATAATGATGTGTCAAGGCAGGTTCACCAGTTATAATAACTATATCCCTCTGGTGGGAGATGTTGATACTGGAGGTTACACCTGTGTGTGAGGGGTTGGCAGGGGATATAGGAAATCTCAGTACCTTCTTCTCAATTTTGCTATGAACCTGAAACTGCCTTAAAAATTAGTCTTTGTATTTTTGGGGCCCAGAAATCCAAATGTTTAGAAAATTTTAAAATTGATTTTTTAAAGTTTTTTTCTTTGTTGTTGCTGTTGCTGCTGTTTCCATTTCCCTCCCTCACAAATATTTGAGAGCTGCTGGAGTAGAGAAAAAGGCCTAAATTTCTTCGTCTGTCAGACCTGAACCTTGACGCTGTCGTTTTGTAACAGTATGACCTTAGGCAGATGCTTAACTTCTTGGTGTTCCGGCTTCGTCATCTGTAAAACGAGAATAATAGTATTTTCCTGGAAAGATTAGACGTCATATATAAAAACGACCTATTGTAGTCCTGGCAAATTGTAAACATTTAATGTGTAACAGCTGCTATTATTACTCATGCATTGCTGTGAAGAAATAGCTTCACCTGACGCCAAGAGAACTGAGTCTCATTTAACACTTGCCATCAATTAACTTTGAAGGAGTTACTTGAAGTAGAAGAAAGCAACTGATTGAATGGATGAGTCACTTCAGAAAGGTCTTTCTTAAAGCTGTAGGGCAGTGGTGGCTTGAAGGGTGCAGTCTCCCTGAGCAGTGGTCCCTAAACCTCAGAAACCACCAGAAACTCTCAGGGTGCTTGTTATTCAGATTGATTCAAGAGCTCCTTTCCCTGCTTGCCAGATCAGACCTTGCAGGTCAAGAATCAGAACATACAGTAAGCTCCTGAGTTGATTTTTAGGAAGCCAGGGAAGCATTTGTTCATAGACCAACTTTGGGAAAGCACTGCTTTCAGGACACAGTTGACGTCCTGATGTTATATCACTCTTTTCTTCCTTCCAACCCAAACACTGAGCTCAGGCATTATGATTTCTAGTAGCAACAGTAGTAGCAGTAGTACCACTACTAATAGTATTAATAACAATGTTTACTGAGCCCTTTTTGTGAGCCAGGACTTGTTCTAAACTTTAAATACATTAACTCTTTAATCCTCAGAGCAATACTCACAGATAGCCATTATAATTATCCAGATTTTACAGGGAGAATACTTAAGCACCACCGTTAAGTAGAGAGAGGAGCTGAAGCGAGAAGGCTTTACCACTTCAACTAAAATGAGCCACAAGTGAGCCTCCTGCTAATTGGGATGAAAGGGCAGGTCTGGAGCCAGGCTGGCCTCTGGGAAGATGAATGTTGAGGACAGCAAGGCCTGGCAAACAGCACATGGTCCGGGAACAGTGTCATTAGGTCGTTTGTACTGGACGGTGGTTGGAGGCCCTCTCTGATCACACTGGAACATGCTGGCGTGTTGTGGGAATCCTAGGGAAAGCAGATCTGTGCTGTGGTTAGTTCCTAAGAGCATGACTGTGAGCTGAGGGAAACTAGTCTCCCAGGCTCAGCACTATACTCCTGTCAGGAAGCACAAGGAATTTCCTGTTTGGAATTCCCCCACAGCTCATTTCTCAGGCCGTAGGGGCCATTTCTTGGAAGCCCCAGGGCCGAAAACTCCCTTTCCCCCCCTATTACATGACTTTCCCTTCAAAAATGATGGGCATTGGGAACACATTATATAGCACAGAGAAATATAATCATTATTTTGCGATAACTTTAAATGAAGCACAGTCTAAATCTATAAAAATATTGAATCACTATGCTGTATACCTGAAATGAATATAATATTGTAAATCAACTATACTTCATTTTAAAAAATAGTGGGTATTTCCATCTTCAGTGTTCCTGAAACACACAAACTGTTTTCATTATACCCCTTTTTATTGATAATCAATAAAAGGAACAGAAACAGAGCAGCGCCCTATGGTCCTCCCCGCTCCCGTGTCCTCAATCTGCCTTTTTTTCTGTGGAAAAACTTTAGCCAGTGAATAAGTTTAGTCAGAGAAGTGAGAAAATGCAGAAACAAAGGAAAACAGACAAATGAGACCAAATAATAATAGTTTAGTCATTACACAAAGTCAAGGACCTTTAGTCCTTTTCAAGGGCTATAGATACTATTCTGAGCCATATCCTGTGAGCTGTCTTATAGATATTGAAACCCTCACCAGTTAGAAGTTAACTGCATGATGAGCAGACTATAGCCATGACATAAGCTGCCACAATTCCGAGAATTGGTCCCAGGGAAATGGGAACAAATGGACCATGGAAAACAATCAAGATGACGCTGGTCAGACCAGTGCATGACAAATTATAAGATGACTGTCAGAGCTATGTTGTTCTACATGTAGCCCCCTCCATCGGCCTATAAGAGCCCCTGCCAACTGATTGTTGGGGGTGGAGGTAGGGGTAGGGGTGGAGTTGGCCTTTGGATAAGCTTTTCTCCTTTCTCACCTGCCCCCACCCATATTTCCCAGTTGCTAGCATCCAAAAGAAAGCAGATTTTCCTTTTCACCAACTTGGCCTCTTTATTGACTTTTGAGCAATGAGCAGCCAGACCCCACTTTCTGTAACAGGACTAGGAAATGGTAGAAACCAGATCTCAGGAACCAGTCACAATGCACAGGGGTCAAGAATCTCAGGGTCTTCAATCCGGTTGATGTACCTGGAATTGTTGCTGACTCTTTCTCGTTGATTCTCCACATCAAGTTCTTCTCACTTTTCCATTATCTCACCAAACCTCTACTGTCCCTCAGCTTTCAGATGCTCGGGGAGTTGGTTTTCCACCGTGAGTATGTGGCAGAATCTCCTGGCAGTCTCGGTTAATAATTTCTGGGATGGAACAGGTCTGCAGATGTTGTTGCTGTTTAGTCTCTAAGTTGTATCCGACTCTTTGCAAACACAGGGACTGTAGCAGGCCAGGCTCCTCTGTCTGTGGGATTTCCCAGGCAAGAATACTGGAAGGGGTTGCCATTTCCTTCTCCAGGGGGTCTTCCTAACCTAGGGATTGAACCCTGGTCTCCTACATTGCAGGCCAGTTGCTTACCACTGAACCACCAGGGAAGCACAGGTCTGCAGGGGAGGGAGGAGAATTTGCATTTTGAACAACTTCCCAGGTACAGCTGAGGCTGCTCATGCAGGGATCACACTTTGTGAACTGTTTTCTGGTAACTTAAAGCTGTCAGGCTTAATGATATAATTCAGGCTGAAACACAGGTTATGTAAAGTGGGGAGGGATCACCAGATAAAGTAAAATTTCTCAGTTAAATATGAATTTCAGATAAACAAATAATTTTTTAACGTACATCCAAAATATTGCATGGGACAGACTTAAATTAAAAATTATTTGTTGCTTATCTGAAATGTAAATTAACTGGAGTGCCTGTGTATACTGCATTTTAATTTGCTATGTCTGGCAATTCCATTTCAAGGGCATCATGTTTGCGAAGTTCCTGATAGCATAAAAGCTACTCTGTAAATTAAACTATGTTCCTAGATCTTTTCCTTCTACCACATAGCTCTCCATTTCCTGAAATAGATTTCCCGACTCTGAGAAGGGTCCTTGTCCCAGCCTTCCCCTGAGAAACCCCTCTAGGACCTAGTGCTAACTTAATGTATCCCAGGTTGACTGCACTTGAGTCTTCTTTTCTGTATGAGTCTTTCAATTGACTTTAAGAGTGGAGATTTCAGGACAAGGCAGGAGAGAAAGTGGAGCCTGCAAAGCACACGGTCGGCTCCCTCCTTTGCCGATGCCAAGACTGGCCAAGTTGGTGCACCAGAGAGGATGCCTTAGCAAACTTAGAGAGGGGCAGTTTGTCTATCCAAGCAAGCGAGCCTGGTGGTGTTGCCATGTGGAATAAATGTTCATAAAACATGGTGTGTTAGTGCTGTTTCTAGGCAAGCTAAGGATTGCAGTTTGTGTTTAATTTTTAAATCCCATTACTGCTCCTATAGAGGCATTTCTGAAGTTTGACAAGCTTCCTGGCTAGGATGTGTCAACTTTAGGATAACGTTCCTAAAAGCAGGAGGGGATATCTTTGCCACTGACCATAACAAAGATGATAATGATGAGATAGATTAGGGAATTACTGAATGGAGATCAGTCTTATGAGACATACGTTTAGCTGGAGTTTAATGTCCAAGAGTTTGTCCACCACTATTGGTAATTTCCAAATGGAGCACTATATTTGAACTCACAACCTAGCATCACAGTGAAGACCGCAGAATTTGGCTCTTACAATTTTCTGCAAATTTCTGGAGTGCATATTTAAAAGGACAGCATGGTTCTCGTCTTTCAAATACTAATAATTCTGTTTCAAAGAGCAGTAACTCAAAGCGTTTTTCCAGTAATGCAGTCCTATTTCCAGATATTTTAATAACGCTAATCGGAACCCTCAGGCTTTATTTTTGTTTTTCTCTGAGGAATGGATTTCTTTTAAGCATTTGTATTATAATTCTAAAACCTACCCTTGTTTGAGAAACAGATGTTAGAAGAGAATGCAATCAAAAGCGAGAAGAAATGATTGTAGATGAGAGCAAATATTTATTTTCACATGTATCTAGTGGCTTCCTATAATGTCATCAATGAACAAAAAGTCAAACAATAACTGTCGGTTGTTTGTGCGCAAAATGTTATTACTAACCCACCATTAGACTTGACATGCATTGAGTGTTTTTCTATTAGTCTTGATGTATTTGGGCAATGTCACTCATAGCTTCCTTCCTCATTTTACTAATAATCAGTAGCAGGCAGTTACAAAACAAGGTAGCCAAGATCTTCTGGTATTTTTATGGTCAAGGAAAAGAGCCAGGTTTCTGCTCCTAAGAAGGAATGAACCCATTTTCTCAACCTGACACGGATATCAGAGATTTGGAAGATTTCAAAATGGTCAAAGTTGAAAGTATGGTACATTTTCCTATCAGGAAAACCAATCTACTCTATTCCTGCTATACATTCCATGTGTTAACAAAAGACCAAATGTAGCAGCAGAAAAAGACTGTAGTCAGTTAATGAATTCTCTATTTACATTCCAAACTAATAAGCTAATTTTTTGTTTGTTTGGCTTAACAGATTGTGCTTTAATTACAAGCCATTAGCCAGGCACTAATAAATGAAACTGTTTGGATTTAATAAATACTTTTTAATATTATACAACTCATTTAAGGTTAATATACAGAAATAATGCTCTGATGTAGGGGAAACATTTAACAGAGATTATGTTACTTGGGGATGGCCCAGTCTTTCTGACTCAATCCAGCAGAGGGAGCCTTGGATGGGGGAGTTCTCTAGAGTCAGACTGTCTACTTAGGTCCTGACTCTGCCATTTACTAGTGCATGACCTTGGGCAAGCTACCTAAGTGCCTCAGTTTCCTCATTAGTCAAATGGAGGTAATTTTATTACCAACCCCTGAGAGAAATTTCCAACAATAAGTGGGATAAGGCATGTGAAGTGTCTAGCACAGAGTGAAAGTGAAAGTGAAGTCACACAGTTGTGTCCGACTCTTTGCGACCCCATGGACTATAGCCTACCAGGCTCCTCCATCCATGGGATTTTCCAGGCAAGAGTACTGGAGTGGGTTGCCATTGTCTTCTCCGAGTGAGCATCCGGTAAATATTAACTAAAAATAGAATAACATCAAACAAAATTGAAACTCTGTTCTGAACTATACCTGGATAAATCTCTTACTACATGTTGTAATTATTGCATGAAGTAAAGACTATGTTGCCTACCAAATGAAATTTAACCAATGAATATTTGAATTTTGGAATAAACATATCTTATACTGATTTGGGATTTACTGGATATTAAAAGCAAGTGTATGAAGGACATGTTTATAAAATCAAAGACACCCCCTTATATTTTTAGTCATCCTGCTAGAATAAATATTGTCTAAAGCAATAAAGAGAATAGTACAAGATAAGTACAGTTTCATTTGGCATCATTAAAAAGTGTTTCTAATATTTTTTATATTTATTTATAGGCTTTCAGAAATGGTATTGACCTAACAGAAGCAGATGATATTAAGAAGAGGTGGCAAGAACACACAGAAGAACTATACAAAAAAGATCTTCATGACCCAGATAACCACGATGGTGTGATCACTCACCTGGAGTCAGACATCCTGGAATGTGAAATCAAGTCGGGCCTTAGGAAGCGTCACTACAAACAAAGCTAGTGGAGGTGATAGAATTCCAGTTTAGCCATTTCAAATTCTAAAAGATGATGCTGTGAAAGTGCTGCAGTCAATATGCCAGTAAATCTGGAAAACTCAGCAGTGGCCACAGGACTGGAAAAGATCAGTTTTCACTCCAATCCCAAATAAAGGCAATGCCAAAGAAGGTTCAAACTGCTGCACAATCGCACTCATTTCACACACTAGCAAAGTAATGCTCAAAATTCTCCAAGCCAGGCTTCAACAGTACATGAACCATGAACTTCCAGATGTTCAAGCTGGATTTAGAAAAGGCAGAGGAACCAGAGATCAAATTGCCAATATCCGCTGGATCATAGAAAAAGGAAGAGCATTCCAGAAAAACATCTACTTTTGCGTTATTGAATATGTCAAAGACTTTAACTGTTTGGATCACAACACACTGTGGAAAATTCTTCAAGAGATGGGACTGCCAGACCACCTGACCTGCCTCCTGAGAAATCTGTATGCAGGTCAAGAAGCAACAGTTAGAACTGGACATGAACAACAGACTAGTTCCAATAGGAAAAGGAGTACATCAAGGCTGTATATTGTCACCTTGCTTATTTAACTTATATGCAGAGTATATCATGCAAAATGCAGGGCTGGATGAAGCACAAGCTGGAATCAAGATTGCTGGGAGAAATATCAATAACCTCAGATATGCAGATGACACCACCCTTATGGCGGAAAGCAAAGAAGATCTAAAGAGCCTCTTGATGAAAGTGAAAGAGGAGAGTGAAAACGTTGGCTTAACATTCAGAAAACTAAGATCATGGCATCTGGTCCCATCACTTCACGGCAAATAGATGGGGAAATAATGGAAACAGTGACAGACTTTATTTTTTGGGCTCCAAAATCACTGCAGATGGTGACTGCAGCCATGAAACTAAAAGATGCCAGCTCCTTGGAAGAAAAGCTATGACCAACCTAGACAACATATTAAAAAGCAGAGACATTACTTTGCCAACAAAGGTCTGTCTAGTCAAAGCTATGGTTTTTCCAGTAGTCATGTATAGATGTGAGAGTTGGACTATAAAGAATGCTGAGCACCAAAGAATTGATGCTTTTGAACTGTAGTGTTGGTGAAGACTCTTGAGAGTCCCTTGGACTGTAAGGACATTCAACCAGTCCATCCTAGAGGAAGTCAATCCTGAATATTCACTGGAGGACTGATGCTGAAGCTGAAGCTCCAATACTTTGGTCACCTGGTGTGGAGAATTGATTCACTGGAAAAGACCCTGATGTTGGGAAAGACTGAGGGTAGGAGGAGAAGGGGAGGACAGAGGATGGGATGGTTGGATGGCATTGTTGCCTGGATGGACATGAGTTTGAGCAGGATCCAGGAGTTGATGATGGACAGGGAAGCCTGGCGTGCTGCAGTCCATGGGGTTACAAAGAGTTGGACACAACTTTTTTTTCATTAAAAAAAACTCTTGGTCTATGATTTTTGGACTTTGGCAGTAGCACCAACAAGCCATTGGAAAACCAGTGAATGGAAACAGTACTGTCTTCAAGGATGTAGTTTCTGAGGTCTGGCTCTCTTTGCTGTAGCAGTCACAGCTGGGTAGGAGGGAGAGTAGGCATGGAATGAAGTCAGGCAAGGTAAGTGAGGTGTGTCAGTGGGAATCTGGGTGGTTAGATCACTCAAATTGTGAAAATGTAGTGTTTGTGATTTCTTGACAACAAATACTCTTTTGGATGATGCCCCCAGTTTTCATGACCAGAGCAGTCCAAGAATTAAAAGATAGGGGTCTAAGGCAGGAAGAGGGTAAGCTAAGGGAATACATAGAAGTGTGAGTCTTCCCTGTGTTCTATTTGCTCTCCTACTGTGCTGGAGGAATTTGGGAATTTTTTTTTTTTTACTTTTTGACATTGACATGAGGCATGTAGGATCTTAATTCCCCAACCAGGGCTCAAACCCATCCCCCTGCATTGGAAGAGTAGAGTCTTAACCACTGGACTTCCAGGGAAGTCCCGGGAATTTGTTTTTTATAACTGTCTTGATATTAGTAATTTGAATGGGCACTCACTTCTCTTCCAATCTCTCCTTCTGTGGCTATAGATAAAAATTTTATGTTGGTGGTTATTCTTTCCATGAAGGACTCTCATGGAAGAGAATATGAGGCAGAATAAAAGTACCATTATTAGGACCATTATAATCCATAATAGGAATTTACATTGTTCAAATAAGCTATGAACATTTTAAAAAATTATCTCTGCAAAAGTAAAATGGGTATTTGCTGGCTCATGTATTCTAAAAACTGACCTGTTAAAATTTATTTCCATTTTATATCTTAAATGTTTTGTACAGCCTAGAAGAATAGGCTAAAAAGCATTGCATCATATCTAACACACACAAGTCTGGGCTTCTCCCATACTCACAAAGGCACAGGCTTATTATGACTTGTACCATTTGTCTTATCTTCTTTTGTTCAATTCATTGCTTACGTCATCTCTTTTGGCTATTCCTGAAAGTATGGCTAGCTTTCCCTTTTTTACTTTTTGAGATTCTAGGACATATCAAGTCATACTCAACGAAATTATCATTATCAAGCATTTACTGTATATGCTCTGTATACTGAGCGTTGTTCAGCAAACCTTACATATGTTACTTAATTTAATTCTTGTCTCAAGCCCACAAGGTAGATATTACTTCCTTTTACAATTGGAGATTCTGAAACTCAAAGAATTTAAATACTGTTCTCAGAGTTAATCATCTGCTGAGTGGTACACACACACACGCAACTAATTCAGTTCAACTATAAAGTCCATGCTCCTTCAGTAGGCTGTGGTGACTAAGAACTTTGCTTACTGAGTGCAGGATTATTTCATGTAGAAGCCAATACTGTTTTATATTATCTGGCTGTCTTGCCAGACAACACTATTCTTCCTACACTCTCATGCAATTTCAACAATTGTTCAGTCTCTGCACAAATCAAGATTCCTTTTTCTGTATCCTAAATATAAAATATTGATCATACAACTTGTGGCACAGTGAAAGGTACTGTAGAGGATACAAAATTGCATGAGCCAAGGCCTCTAATCTTATGAGGTTCCATTTAATGGCAAAGGGGTGAACATGATAAAAACTGCATGAAAATGTCTACAATATGAGGCAGAATAAAAGTAACATTTTTGAGATTATAATCCATGATAGGAATTTATAAAAAGGAGAAGACAACCATAGAAGCCTCTCCTTTTGGATCCTGGTTGAGATTTGGCTTTTTTTTTTTTGCTGTGGTTTATAGGGAGGGGGAACCAGAGAGAGAATTTGTCAGTCACATTTCAATGGTTCATTATCACTGCCATTTGGTACAAACAGCTTATTTTTGGTGAGAAATAATAATCAGTGCAAATAAGGATGTAGGCAGAGGTGGGGCATGCAGATACTCCATGATTTTATTGATATTTTCTCCAGGTTGTGACAGTGATGATTATCTCTAAAAAAGAGTGAAAAAAACCCTACTGCTCTCACTATAACTATAGTCAGTCTGACAACCAAGCATTCACTAGTTAAATGTAATGTTAAATATATAAAGTGTATTGAGTTGGGATATATAATGATAAACTGAAGCTTATGATCTGTAGAGAATATAAGATGTCTATACAAATAAATATCCTGTGGTGAGAAATGATAAAAGTCACTAGAGAAGGAGAGAGAAGTCATCATAATATTTGAGAAGAGAAACAGGTTATTTTCACTGGAGGAATCAGGGGAGTCTGAAGGAAGTGATAATAACTATTAATGTTGTTATTTTAGTCGCTAAGTCATGTCTGACTCTTTGCAACCCCATGGACTGTAGCCCACCAGGCTCCTTTGTCCATGGGATTTCCCAGAAAAGAATTCTGAAGTGGGTTGCCATTTCCTTCTCCAGGGGATCTTCCCAACCCAGGGATGGAACGTGCATCTCCTGCATTGGCAGGCGGATTCTTTACCACTGAGCCACCAGGGAAGCCCAATAACTACTAATAGCTAACCTCTTTTAATTGCTAACCAGGTACCAGGCCTTAAGCATATATTAACTTATTTAATGCTCATAACAGCTCTATGCAATCTGTCCCCATAGTCCAACCCCATATTTTCCAGGAAAAGAAACCAAGTCATAGAGATTAAATGACCTGCTAGCAAGTGGCCTGCAGTTTGACTTTATAGGCTAATCATTTAACCGCAGCTCTATTTACCAGCATGTGCCAGGAAGGATGGATGGGAGTGGTTCCTCACATAGAGCTAGAAGAACAAGCCAAGAGACAGCCTCAGGAAAGGACAAGGAGGGCACGGGGTGGCTGGCTCATGAAGAGAAGTAATCATAAATGGGAAAAGGGAAGGCTATGTAATGTTAGGTTAGAGTCAGGCCATGGAGAGCACTGAGAAGATATCTAAAGGGGTTGTACTTTAGTTTTTATGATTGACAGTTTTGAAATGCCTCAGCATATGACATAGGTGGGCTGCAGGGAAGCTAATCTGATAGCCATGTACAAGATGGATATAAAGGTTGTTGAGAGGCAGGGAGAGCAGTTAGGAGGTTAAAATCCATAACAGGGATCATAGCTTAGAGTAATGAGGTGATTAAAGTGAGGATGACAATGAGGAACTGCAAAATCGAAAGTGAGGAATTAAGGATGGCAGTCATGGAAGTGTAAAATTGCAAGATAGATTTTACCTCTTGAGGAGTCAAAAGAGATGCTTGAGATTTGAGTGTGGGTTATTGCAAGGGCAGAGGTATTATCCACACAGCTCTAGATCTTCAGGGAAGTGAAGTTTGAGTAGAAAATGAAGTTAATTTTGTACATATAGTCATGCAGATAGAATTTTCTGTTGGATAATTCTTGGACAGAAAGGTTGATAAAAAGTTCCATCTCTATTTGGTTGTTCTTTATATTTTCCAACTCTTTATAGACTTCTAACTTCTCTCTCTGTGTATCCATTCTCCTCCCGAGTTCTTTCATCATCTTCAAGATCATTACTCTTAACTCTTTCATGGTAGATTGCCTATCTCCACTTCACTTAGTTCTTCTGGGGTTTTATCTTGTTCCTTCGTCTAGAACATGTTCTGCTGCCTCAATTTATCCAAGCTGCTATGTGAATTTTTATATATGTGACAGGTTAGTTATGTTTCTTGACCCTGGAGAAGCGGCCTTCTGTAGGTCATGTCCTGTGCATCACAGCAGCGCATTCATCTTCTGTCACTCAAGCTATAATGTTCTAGGGGTTTCCCCTAAGAAGGCTGTGTGGTCCTTCTGTTGTGACTGGCTGACTGTGTGGGCGATCTGATAGGCTTGGTTGGCCCCTAGTTTGGTTGGCTGCCAGGCCGTGTCTTGTGTAAATGCTGCTAGTTGCTGGTTGGTGGGGCCTGGTCCCTAGGTGGCTGTCTGCAGTACTCAAGGGACTTCAGGATAATGCTTACTCACTGGTGGGTGGAGTCGGGGTCCAGACGACTCCGAGGCTATTACCCCTGCACTGCTGAGTGTAGCCAGGTCATGGGGCTAGTGCTGGACTACTGGTAGACAGGGCTGGGTCCTGGAATCCGCAGTGCCCGTGGATCTGAGAGCTGGTGTCAGATTGCTGGCGTGTATGTGTGAGTTCCCAACGCAGTTGGGTATGGGGCTTGGAGTATCCCAAAGCTTGTGTTGGCCTGCTGATGGGCAGGGTGTGGTCTGCTGTGGAACTGTGGTCATCTTGGGTCTGCTGTCTGCCCTCTGGTGGGTGGAGCTGGGTCCTGGGCCACTGGTGAGGTGGGCAGGGCTGTACACAGTGATTCATCTAGGGGCAACCCTGGGATCAGGAGGCTGTGGACTCAGGAAGTCTTTAGGCCTCCTGAGTAGGCCTGAGAATGCCAAAAAAACATCTACTTCTGTTTTATTGACTACGTCGAAGGCTTTGACTGTGTGGCTCACAACAAACTGTGGAAAATTCTTAAAGCGATGGGAATACCAGACCACCTTACCTGACTCCTGAGAACTCTGTAGGCAGGTCAAGAGGCAACAGTTAGAACCAGACATGGAACAACAGACTGGTTCCAAATTGGGAAAGGAGTACGTCAACGCTGTATATTGTAACCCTGCTTATTTAACTTATATGCAGAGTACATCATGAGAAACTCTGGGTTGGAAGAAGCATAAGCTGGAGTCAAGATTTCCAGGAGAAATAGCAATAACCTCAGATATGCAGATGACACCACCCTTATGGCAGAAAGTGAAGAGGAGCTAAGAGCCTCTTGATGAAAGTGAAAGAGGAGAGTGAAAAAGCTGGCTTAAAACTCAAAATTCAAAAAATGAAGATAATGGCATCTGGTCCCATGACTTCATGGCAAATAGATGGGAAACAATGGAAACAGTGACAGACTTTATTTTCTTGGGCGCCCATATCACTGCAGATGGTAACTGCAGCCATGAAACTAAAAGATGCTTGCTCCTTGGAAGAAAAGCTATGACCAACCTAGACAACATATTAAAAAGCAGAGACATTTCTTTGCCAACAAAGGTCCATCTAGTCAAGGCTATGGTTTTTCCAGCAGTCATGTATGGATGTGCGAGTTGGACTATAAAGAAAGCTGAGCGCGGAAGAATTGATGCGTTTGAACTGTGGTGTTGGCGAAGACTCTTGAGAGTCCCTTGGACTGCAAGGAGATCCAAGCAGTCCATCCTAAAGGAAATCAGTCCTGACTATTCATTGGAGGACTGATGCTGAAGCTGAAGCTCCAATACTGTGGCCACCTGATTCCAAGAAGTGGCTCATTGGAAAAGACCCTGATGCTGGGAAAGATTGAAGACAGGAGGAGAAGGGGAGGACAGAGGATAAGATGGCTGGATAGCATCTCCGACTAGATGGACATGAGTTTGAGCAAACTCCGAGAGGTGGTGACGGACAGGGAAGCCTGGCGTAAGGCATGCAGTCCATGAAGCCCCCTAAGAGTCGGACATGACTGAGCGACTGAACTGAACTGAATGGGCCAGCGGCCCTGCTCCTTAGTTCTTTAGCCTGAGGCCCCAGCTCCAGCTGCCGCAGTTTTGGGCGGGGCGAGTCTGGGCGTAAAGAGTGAGAGGGAGGAGCCCCCACGCAGCGCCCGCTAGTACCGGCTTCCTGAGATAGCTTGAGCTCCTGAATACTGTTGCCCCACAGGAGCTGCAGCCCCTCCCCGCCACTCCAGGAGACTCTCCAAGGCCGGCAGGTAGGTCTGGCCCAGGATCTTATCAAATGACGGCTTTCCCCTGTGTCTCAGTGCGCATGACGATCAGGTGTGCCTTTAAGAGTGAAGTCTATTTCCCGCCGTCCTTTGGGGGCTCCGGCGATTAAGCCCCACGGCCTGCAAAGCCAAACACTGGGGGGCTGGTTTCTCCAGTGCGGGACCCTCATGCTGGGGAGCCTATGGGGGGCTCAGAACTCTGGTCCGGTGGGGGAACCCCTGCACATAGTTATTCTCCCGTCAGTGGGTTGCCCACCCGGGGGCAGGGGTGGGATTTGGACTCCACCGTACCATGAGTCTGGCCCACCTACCTGTCTTTATGTCTTCAGTGGTAGATCTTTGGTAGAAGATCATTTCTGCTGGGTTTCGGTCTTTTTCACAGGTGATTGTTCTGCAGATGGTTATGGTTTTGGTGTGCTCCTGAGGGCAGATGAACTCAGGGCACTTTCTCCTCCGCCATCTTGTTTTGATATCCTGACTGACATTTTTATTTATTTGGCTGGGTTGGGTCTTAGTTGCAGCATGCTGGGTTTTGTGTCACCCGGGATCTTTCATTGCAGCTCATGGGCTCACTAGTTGTGGCGCGTGGGCTTTGGAGCTAGTGGCCTCAGTAGTTGTGGCACGCGAGCTTAGCTGCTCCGTGGCATGTGGGATCTTAGTTCCTGGACCAGGGGGTCAAACCTGTGACTCCTGCATTGCAGGGCAGATTCTTAACCACTGGACTGCCAGGGAAGTGCCTGGAGGTGGTATCTTTGATAGAGCAAATTAACACAACCATGGGTATGTGGTATCTGATTACTGACCTGTTAAATGTGTTTTCCTATTCATCAGGAAAAATTATTAGAAGCAGTTCCCATGTATAATGACATTATACCATCAGGATATTGCTCTGGGGCTATGTGAATTCTCTTCTCTGTCATAATATGGTCCAAAGGGACCTGGAACATTTAGCTATTCTGTGAGACATCACAGTGCTCTTTTATTTATTTATTAAATTAAAAAAATGATTCATTTATTTTAATTGGAGGCTAATTACAATATTGTAGTGGTTTTTGCCATACACTGACATGAATCAGCCATGGGTGTACATGTGTCCCCGATCCTGAAGCCCCTCCCACCTCCCTCCCCATCCCATCCCTCAGGGTCATCCCAGTGCACCAGCTTTGAGTGCCCTGTTTCATGCATCGAACTTGGACTGGTCATCTATTTCACTGGACTGGTCATCATGTATATGGTAATATACATGTTTCAGTGCTATTCTCTCAAATCATCCCACTCTCACCTTCTCCCACAGAGTCCAATAGTCTGTTCTTTATATCTGTGTCTCTTTTGCGGTCTTGCATATAGGGTCATTGTTACCATCTTTCTAAATTCCATATATATGTGTTAATATCACAGTGCTCTTTTTAAATTGATTACATCAATATGTTTTTCCATGTCAATATTTTATGTCAATGTCATTTTATTTTGATAAATCCCATGTGAGGAGCTCCACGTGGCAAGTACTCTGAAAGCCTTCCTAAGAGATGTGAGGTCCAGGAGTTAGGAGATAAACCCTTATAGATACTTGGTAAACCTCCTCAAGGTTTGAGGGGCAGCACACTTTGCACTTGGAAATAGTGCTCCAATCATTTGCTGAGTAATGTTGTGTTTAAAATACTGCTAATTTTGAGAGAGACCCAGAAAATACTCTGTAGCATATCTAGACTGATACAAGCAGTCCTGTGGCTTGGACCTGATGATACTGGTAAATCCCATAGTACTAGAGATTATCAGTGGAAGAGAAGAATGTTGCCATGGAGCCTGTGCCAAGTCACAATAGGAGAGCCTGAGAGTAAACTCCTAAGTTCCTGGAGTAAGTATGTGCCATCTACAGCAAAGAGCTAGATAGTATTTGAACATCAGATCCTGCCATGATGCTACCCCAGCAGACTTAATGTGATGGCTGCTAACTGCCCATCATAAACTAGATACTGTCACACACCTAATTGGATCCATCAGTAATCTAAGTTGGTGGGTCTTGAAGTAGTATATCTGGAAGTGGGCTTGAACAGGTATAGAGGACACAGGTAAAGTAAACTACAGGAACAGACACTCCAGTTCCCATATCACCCATTGTAGTTGTGCCAGTATCCTGAATTTTGCTCACACCTAGGTCTTTTGGGGTGGACTGGGGTTCCTTGTAACTAGATAGCAGAGGAGGAAAAAAAATCGAAACTTTGTTCATGAATGTGTTGGTCTGGCATATCTGTGAATGTCACTTTTGACTGCTGTGAATAGCCACATCCACTGTTGGTACGCTACAACCCCATTCTAAGGTAGCCCTGAAAGACAATGGAGAGGACACAACTTTGGATATTGTGCTTGGTAGTCCACTAAATACAGTGGACTTCATGACGACTTAATGATAATATTGGATTTATGTTTTTAAAGCTTGTCACTTAGATTGAAAATATACTGGACACATCTGTCTCAGTCCTTTTTGCCCTTGGTGGGTTAGGCCTGAGAATAAAAATTTGTATGTGTCTGGAGGAAGAAGTAATTTATGATACAGGGTTTTTAACTTGTGTGGTGTCTTATGTTCATTTGTTACTTGTCTTCCTATAATGTTGTGGGGGGTACATACCACTGAGCTTTAGATTAAACAAGTCAAATATACAGTACTTTGTGGAGCTTTATGTTTGGTGAATATTGGTCTGAATCAAATTCATATAAAGAACTCTGCAAAAACAGTAAAATAAATAACAACAAACTATAGAAACAAAAAGCTACCCAATACATTTGCAGTGGCGAGGAAAAGTTAAAATTTTACATAATCTCCTGCTCCTTCTGCCTCTGTAACTGAGCTTGCTCCTTGCAAAGTCTGGATCATGTAGGTCACATAGTCTCAGAAAGTGGGGACTTAACATACTAGGAACTGGAGCTAATCTCACTCACCCTTGTCCTGCTCTTTGCAACTGCCCAGCCCCTGCAAACCTGCAGACCTGCTTGATCATGCCTGTCCCTGTATAAAAATTCTGTAACCCCTTTGTCTGGGGCTCAGAGCTTGGAGTGTTAACTCCTCTGGGCCTGCTGGCATAATAAACCTGAGTTCTCCAACTCTCCGAGTGTGGTGTGTGGTTTCTTGATTACTGGTTTCTGCAACATTTCTGGAGGCCCCAGCGAGATTCCAACCACGCCAGCCCCTTGAGCTGCCAGACTGGTGGCTCAGCAGGGCTAGAGTGAAGGAACCCGGAGTCGAGCGAGGAGGCGTGCCACCTACGGTGTTCCGGGGTATTCCGGGTTCTCTCTCGGACCGGTGTTCCGACTCTCCGGACGGGATGGCCGAGCCCGTACTGGACTAATCGGAGGGACGGACCAATTCACCAGAAACGGCCACAGGATATGGTAAGGCCCTGGGGCTGGTCCCCAGTCAGGACCTACCCCAAAGGGTAGAAGAGGAGACTGATCACCTCCTTGGGCTCCCAGGAAGAGAGCAGCAGTCAAGGAAACCTGGGGACTCGGGAGAAGGGAGGCATTGTGATAGCCTCTGAATGATTGTGAGTGCATGATTACTGATTGAACAGAGTGAGAAAAAACTTTTTTTGGAAGCTGCAAAATCACTTCTTTTTTGCATATACAATTAAAAACAACTAGCTTGTTAAAAGGCCTGCCTAGGGAAAAGCTTGAAGTTAACCCTTTCCATATCCTTGAAATACACAGCCAACTTGGCCTGAGACCTCAGCCTTGGGCAAATTAGAATTTGCAAAGAAAAGAAAAGCATTCAAAGAAATATTTTAAATCTCAAACAGAAAACTCTGTGATCTCTGTCTGTCTGTCTGTCTGGATTTATGTATGTTTCAGTGTATGTCTTTTGTTTTTTTCTGATAATATTGTTGAAGTTGTAAATTAATTCTAATTTAATTGGCCTAAAAAAGTAAACGCTTACAAATCAAACAAGTCTATATACAAGAAAAATTAACCTAAATAAATTTCAGATTCATGTAAACTGGGAAATATTCAGTATTAAATATCTAGTACTAATGTTTGTTTGCTAATCTAGTAAGGAAGTAGGATGTATGTTTTTAATAAAGAAGATATAAAAAATAAAATTACATTTTATAAAGGAAAAAGAAAGTAGGTCTGAATTACAGGTGGCTGTTACAGAAAGTGATTAGAAATTTTGTGGAAAGTGGACCCTGAAAAAAACTTTAGTGCATGGTTAGGACTGGCTACATTTAAAATAAACTTAATTAAGTTTACCTAAATGAGTTTAAAGTAAGCTGGTGCAAAAACTTGAATTTGGCCTTTCTCTCTGTTAAGAGGACATACTTTTTTCAGATGCTGAACTGCTTTTAATAATAGACTTAAGTTTCTTTACCTCTTAATTGATCTGTTCTATATTTACCTTTGAAATCTTTTGTTAACTTTGGCTAAGTGAATAACTATTATTTCACAGTAACTTATATGATCCTACCTGACTGAGTGTTATAAACCCTTTGACATTTATTGACAAAATTTCCTAAATAACTTGACTTCTAGCTAACTTTGGGATGCTTCAGAGTGCCCCTGAGGCATCCCAAAGAGCTATTAAGTTACCTGGGTTCACTGGACATGTTAAAATACATGAGAAGTACTGTTGAAGGGGTGATAAATCTTTTCAGGATATACTGTATGGTTGATGTTACTAATATAGATATCCTAGAATTATGTAAAATTCATATAAATTTGATATGCTCTGATAAAATATGGTCAATTATAATTCTAGTTATTGTATTAAAATATTATGACCAGGTTTCTTTGTCAATTGCAATATAATCAGATTTTAAACATGCCTTCTATGGTTTTACTCTCATGCTTTTAGAAGAATATTGCTAGTTCTTCAAAATTTATGGAAAATATTTTCTAAGATTAAGCAGATAAGCAAATTTTGTTATTAACAGTAAGCTGGTACCAGACTGGAATTTGGTCTTTTCCCTGTTTAGAGAACAAAGTTTTCTTAGAATACAGCTTTCGATAACAGATTATGAATTTCTTTGCCTTTAAGTGATTTACACTTGTTTTTAAAATCTTTTTGTTACTTTGGTAAAGTAAATAAACATTATTTGAGATTATGGTACATGTAGACAAAACTCATTCTGCTTCAACAACAACAAAATAACCCCTCACGGTTAGACTGTTGCTATCCCGATGTCCTGAAAACATGGCAATAGTCTGCTCCTAAATTAGGAAATTAAAAATGGATAAACAACAGCTGAAAATCAAAGAGCCAGGGCTATGGGAAATCCAAGATGGCCACTTGGCTTTTTCCAGCTCCCTGACAGACCTCATTTTTACTTGATGGGTTGAAGCCTTCCCTGGCTACAGTGTTAATGCCCTCACAATGAGTTCTCCAAAAAGAAAAAAAAAATTATGTTTCACTGAATATTAAGTTCTAGTTTTGTTAATTAAGGTCTGTGTTTACTAAGACTCACTTCTGAGATAATTCCTTGTTATGTTATATTGCTAAAAGGTTTAATTAAGTTATTAAAAAGGACACTGTAAGATTGTTTCTAAAGCTTATCTCAGTAACCAATCTTTGGATAAAGGTCAGATGCTTCATGATGTACAACCAGGAGATGAACACTTGGTTATAATCGTTTAACTGAATCAGATGACCTGGGGTATACTGGGCTATACCCAGTGAACGTTCTTGACTTAAATTCTTGCTTGCGACCTTACTAATAACTGCTAGCTATATTATTTTCTACGTAGCTTGTTTCAGAAGATTATTTCTTACATTACCAAATGTGTGACTGAGCCTGTGATAAAATGCTGATATGCAGTTCCATATTAGATCAATAATTGTAATAATGTACCTCTAGATATGGAAATAAGCAACAAGAGGAAATATTTTCCTGGACCAAGAGGCTAGTAAGACAGGTATGGTCCAGAGACTTTTGCTTCTTACAAGCCCTGGTCTAGTGACAACACATTGAGTGGCTTGTCAATGGAATCTTTATTAGACCTGGGAATGAGCCTTCCCAGCACTGTGGGACACAATGACCATGAAATGCCCCCAAAACATGGTCAGATATGTGGCTAGGAAGGGGTCCTGCTGACTGAAAGTTGGCCCTTGCCAGCTGCCTCTACAAAGATTAAATCATGACCACTACAAGATGCTGACCTTCAACACCCCCTTGAAAGGAGTTCAGGATGGAGACAAAAATAAGGCACTCTGTGCTCTGGAAAAATAGAAAAAAGCAGGCCTTCAGATAGTCAGATGTTTTCAGGTAAAGATTTTTATGAATCCAAATTCTTGCATCTTCTCATACCTAGAGAAACACTAATGTCACGAATCAATGTCTGGACCTGGTTCTCCTGGCTAGCCCCTCAGCAGCTTTCCTACGTCTATTAATCTTTGGGCCACATATCTTTAACTCTTGTTAAGTTTGTTTCTCCAAGTAGTAGTACAGCAAGAATATCCCTCAGCCAACACCCAGACAATGCTAGAACAAGCTGCCTTTGCATTCTGTGGACTCTCATCTCCTTCTGTAAATGCACCCTGAGGTCCTCAGGCTATTTTCCCTTTGAGATCTTATATGGGAGACTACCCCAGTGATAAAAAAGCTCAAGGGAGACCACCAGCAACTAGCTGACCTAGAGATGTCCTGACACCTCCAGGTCCTGGAAGTCTTTTGCCATATAGTCTGAGAAACCTTAGAAAGGACACCCATTCCTTTGGGCAATTGTGTTCATCCCTATCGGCCAGGAAATGAGGTATGGGTTAAAGATTGGAAAAAAGAACCATTTCAGCCAGTTGGGACAGGTCCTCACATGGTCGTCCTGGCAACCCCTACTGCTGTTAAAGTTACAGGCGTCATCCCTTGGATCCACCACACCAGAGTCAAGAAGGCAGTGGCTTCCTGTAATGAGGACACCTGGAAAGCAGTTTGGGACCCCCAAAATACCCTCAAGGTCTGGTTCCAAAAACAATGGCCCTCACCCACGAAGGATGCTGAGTCCTGCCGTAGTCACTCCGGGAGCTGATTAGTCAATGCACGGCAGAAACTTGAGAATTCTTCAGCCTTGCTCCAGCTGTGCTCCAGCAGCTAACTGGTCAACACACGACGGAAGCTTGAGGATCTGGCTATCAAAATATCAATGGATTTTCATTGTCAACTCTGGCCTCTACCCCTGATTGGCATTATTGCTATGCTCTTTGCTACAGAACTAGCTTCAGTCACACCCCAGGACTGGGATTTGGATCAGAAGCTGTGGGTAGCTGTCTGTTATCTCACTGTAGTGGGAAGCCTCATTCTTATTAGATGTCTCTTATGATCAACTCTCCCTACTAACTAAATCGCTCCCAGTATAGCTGACCCCCCCTTCACGATAGGCTCAGTTGCTATAGCCGTGACAACCCAAAGATGGGGAGAAAACCTTTTGCTAGTGTTCAGTTATCTGCTATGTGCAGGCTACTCTGCAGCCTTTTGGTGCCCTTGCTGTAACAGATGGTGCTGTTCCTTATCCATCAAGCACCTGTCAACATTACAGTCAACCCTTGAAAAATTGCTTACTTAACCATCAGCTAGAACAATGTATAGATAGCCAATCCTATAGGCCAATCACCTACTGCCTTCATAACCATGCGATGTATATCCAGGGGCCTGGGTGCCAAAAATGTTTTCCAGTTATGCCCCCTGCTGCTGCTACCTTTTCCCCACCAGAGGATCCAAACCCCAGGCTGTATCCTGACACCATTGCATTGCCATCATGCCCCTGTGCCTCCGTCTACCCCAAATGCCATGCAGATGTTACAACCTAAAACAGGTGTCTGTCTGCCAAATAAATGGAAAAACCTACCTGACAGGGACAATAATGCAGACAAATGAAATCATGGACCAACTTTGCCCTAAAAAATCAGGCTCTGCCTGTTGACAGTATGACCCAGGTTATAGAGTTAACTCCCACTTAGACCCTCATCTGTACCAGGTTCTCAATGCAACTCATAGCCTTGTTAATGACACCAACCCCTAGCTGGCCAGGGATTGCTGGTTTTGCTTATGCTTAGGAGCTCCACGCTACTCTAGCTACACCAGTACCGTTAAATAATGCAACAGCCATGGGAACTCCTATAGATTCACTTTACAAGGGCAAGTCTTAAGGATAATTGAGTTAACTCAAAAGGCTCCAGAATGCTTTACAAATGATGGAGGAACTGAACCTTAGGCAATTTATCCAGGGACGAATGTAATCAAACTTTAAAAGGTGAGTGGCCCACTCATCCTCCCACAAACACAATATGGTGCCGCCCCCACCAAGGCCTTTTCTTTGTTTGAGGGACAGATGCTTACTTTTGTCTACCAGTCAACTGGATGGGTATCTGCACCTTAGCTTTCCTCAGCCCCTGGATGAATATTGTCCCTAATAGTCAGACTCTCACTACCTTTGACAACACATACGCAGTCAAAAAGAGTCATCTAGTTTTATACCTCTACTAGCTGGTCTGGGAATTATGGCTGAGATAGTTATGGGAATAGGAGGAATTGCTTCGTCAACCACCTTCTACCATACTTCTATCCTTCCAAGGACTTCACAGACGACATTGAGAGAGTAGCCAAATCTTTAGTGGCATTACAGGACCAACTATATTCCCTAGCTGAGGTGGTTTTACAGAACAGAAGAGGGCTAGACCTACTGACAGCTGAAAAGAGAGGACTCTGTCTCTTCTTGAATGAAGAATTCTGCTTTTATGTAAACCAATCAGAAATAATCAGGGACATGGCCCAACAGGTAGGGGAACAAATCATAAAAAGGAGAGAAAAACTAGCTAATTCCTGGGATAATTGGAACAATATCCAGAGCTGGGCATCGTGGTTTCTCCCTTTAACAGGTCGTCTCTCCGTGGTCTTCGTGGCACTCTTGTTTGGCCTTTGTATCCTCAATGCAATTACCCAGTTCATAACCTCTCAGATTGAATCCATAAAGTTACAAATGCTAATAGCTCAATATAGCCCCCTAAACGATGGGGAGCTCTGAATGTCCTACCGAAACATGAGATGATGCTTTCTACAATGAGTGATAGAAGCATCAAGAGGGGGGAATGAAGAGGAAAAATTAAATTTTACATAACCTCCTGCTCTTTCTGCCTCTGTAACTCAGCTGGCTCCTTGCAAAGTCTGGATCACATAGGTCACAGAGTCTCAGAAAGTGGGGACTTAACGAGGAACTGCAGCTTATCTCACTCACCCTGAGAGCGGGTTTGCACTCACAAGGGTGCAAATGCAAGGGTGCTTTTGGCATTTGCCCAGCCCCTGCAAACGCAAACCCGCTTAATTATGTCTGTCCGTGTATAAAAACTCTGTAACCCCTTTGTTCGGGACTCAGAACTTGGTGTGTTAACTCCTCTGGGCCTGCCAGCATAATAAACCTGAGTTCTCCAACTCTCCGAGTGTGGTGTTTGGTTTCTTGATTTCTTGATTTCTGCAACAGTAGTTGAGAAACAATTTGTGCACCAAGTTAAAGAAGCAAGCTTAATATTATATGAGTTTGCTAGTCTTTCAACTGCAGCAGCTATGTTTACTTTGAAATCTGTGAAATTAGTCAATCGCTAATTAAAGAAAGTTCATTACCAAGCAAATCCAAAAAAAAATGTAATTCACCTTTGAAAGATGGCATTTTCATTACGGAAACAGCAGAAAAGGACTTAGGAAACTAATGAAAGCACAGAAAATGCAAATTACTGCAGCTAATTGTTGTGTCTTCAAACATTTTCTGAATTATTAATTTACAAAGGAGTAAATCTCTTCCTTTATATAAGATAAATGATATCCTTCCCTCATGGTTAGCATTAACATTATAATGTTTTATTCTTCTTTTGTGTAGTTGTATCAAAAATTTTGTTGAGAGAACGAAGAATAAGAATCAAAGAATTCCAATTTTCTTCTAGGTTCTAAACTCTTCTGTTAAATAGCTAGCTATATATTAATAGCTAGCTGTATAAAAGAACCAAACTGAAGGCACACATATTAGTCAGTAAATTCTAAGAGAGAACATCACTTCTGCTTTGTTCACTGTGTCATACCAAGCATTTTCAATGTTTGGCACAGAGCCATTAAAAGAGCTCTTATCAAGGTAATCAACAATTTCAAATCCATAATAAGACCTCATCTTACCTGACATTTGACACAGTTGACCATTCTCTTCTTGAAATACCTTTGTTTGGCTTCTGGGATAAACACCTATTTTCTTCCTGTTTCACTAGATCTCTCTTTATGATTTATTGGCTTCCTTGCCAATTTTCAACATTGCAGGACCCCAGGTGTCACTCCCTCATTCTCCTATTTGGTGATATCATCTAATCTCATGCTTTTAAATATCATCTAGATTTTGAGACACTAGATCTGATCTTTTCCCTGAGTCCAGACTTGTATATCTAACTGTTGAGTCAACATTGCTTCTCAGATATTTGGGATTTCAAATCAACATACAACATTGTGAATGGATCTCAAAAGCATTGTGCTAAGTGGAAGATGTCAGAAACAAAAGACTACACACTGTATACTGTGTGATTTCATTTATATGACAAAGTTATGATGATTCCCAGTGGCTTGTGGTGGGGGATGGGATTGACTACAAGGTAACTTTATGGAGTGATGGAAATCTTCTATATCTTAATGATGTTGGTAGGGTGATGGTTATATGATTATACACTTTTGACAAATTTATTGAACTACATCCTTAAAATGAGCAAATTTTTTCACACAAATTGTTTGAATTAATTATTCTTCAATACATCTGGTTTTAAAAACTGCCCAAATGTCTTCTCATTACAATTAAGATAAAATCAAAATATTTATTCTTCTTGTTTCAATCACATCAGTTTTTGTTCCTCAAAATGACTAAATTCACTCCCATTTCTGTGCTTTAACTCTTCTCTTTGTCTGGACATTTCTTTCTTTGGGTATTTGAATGGCTACATTTATTTCAGTAGCAAGTCTTTCTTTTGTTTTCTAAATAAGTCTTCTCTCTCCTTTAAGTCAAACTCTGTCTATCCCATTACCCCATTTTAAGCACTTAGCACCAGTCTTATTTACCTACATATTTATCCGCTTCCTTGTTTATTTTCCCTCTCTAGTCAGTGGTCTGCAACTGTCTGGAAGAAAAGGAAATTATTAATTGGATTCACTGCTGAATATCCCAAGATAAGGCCCCATATGTGGCATATTGTCAGCATTGAGTACAATCTGTTGAATGAATGAATGAATAAATAAATGAATGAATAGCAGGAACTTAATACATGTTTGTTGACTTGCTGACTGACTGAAACTTAAACCACAATTATAAACACTGACACTTGATATTTAACTAAAGCATCATAGTACAAAGAATGTGGGTCAGTAATGCTAATGAAGTGTGTACATGAAACATACACGTCCATCAATGGGCATTTATTGAAGCCTTTCCATGTGAATGGCACTGAGCTACAGGTGGCAATCACTTATTTTGAAGAAAACATTCTGTCAATTGTTGTGTCCACACAATTGTTTAAACTTTCTCAAGTGAATAATTTTCAGGGAAAATCTTGGTTCAAAATTCTGCAAGAAACCTGTGGAAAGTGTGGACATAAGTTATTTTAGTTCTGTTTTTGCATGAAATTTTGACTTATCGGGTGGCTCAGATGGTAAAGTGTCTGCCTACAATGTGGGAGACATGGGTTCAATCCCTTGGTCAGGAAGATCCTCTGGAGAAGGCAATGGCAACCCACTCCAGTACTCTTGCCTGGAAAATCCCATGAATGGAGGAGCATGGTAGGCTACAGTCCATGGGGTCGCAAGGAGTCGGACACGACTGAGCAACTTCACTTTCACTTTTCACTTTTGCTCTTAATCCAGTTGTTAGGAGGGTTTCATGGATATTTTTGCTAGATTTGAGAAATTCTGAAACCAAGGGTTATTTTCTCTAATAAATCACACTTGGTATGGTAAAAAAAAAATACTCTTTGTTTTTGTAAATAGGTACATTAAAAAAATGTAGCCAACTCTATTTTGAGGAACATAAAGGGTAGTTCTGCCTTGGATAGCTGAAATTATAAGTAACTAGGCAGTAAGTGATCACACCACTGGCACTTAACTGATCATTTTGATAAAGCTCATCGAAGTACATCACAAATAAATCTGAACATATGTGTTTTGTGTATAAACAAATTTGAACTCAGAGTAGAACGCCGTGTGCTAGTCTGAATGAATAGTACTCAGAGATAGAGCAGTGAAATCACCAATAAGAAACACGTCCATGCACACACAGTGGAAAACAGAACTCTTCTTTACTATAGCTGTGGTCTAGTCTTAATTCTTGGAACTTATGTTAATTTATTTTTTGGTTTTGTTTTTGATAGACATATTGGCTCAAATGAATCAAGAGGACAAAGCCTCTTCCTGGAATTTAGGGTTGCTGCTGCACTGAACCCAGTGACTCATTGCAGCAACATCACTCCTTCCTGGCAGAGGATGAGGTTGAAGCAGGTGAGGATAGAGTGGAAGTGGGAGAGGAGTTCAGCCATGCTGATTGTCATCTCTACTCCAGATCCTCCAACTCTCCTTTTTCTAAAAAGTGAATCACTCATACTTGGTGATAGAGACACTGGGTTCCTGGTAATCATGTCTTCTGAAGTAGCACCGGGTCAAGGAAAGTAACAATTCAGCAATTTCATGTATTAGATGATGGTATGTCAGGGAGAGACTTAAAAGTGTCAAATCCTGATCCTAAATGCTTTGCTGTAATTTATATTATACTGTTTTCCTTAGAGTCTGGGTTTAGCTTCACTCAGTAGCATCTGAAGAAAAACAAGTACCTGATTTCATTTAATAATTAACATGTGATTATGTGAAATTGGTAAAACTATGGTATTTTCCCCTTGCTTTTAAGGACAAAATAGCATGTACTACGTACATAGTGTGGCTACATATTTTGTGTTGAACCTTCTGTAGGTAAATGTTAAAGATTTTTTGATGCCCAGTGCCCTCAGATCTAAAAATTGTGGTGAAAGAATAGTACTTTTGCTACCCTGCCAAACAACCATCTCTTGCTTCCTGAACTCATAATTATCAACATACAAGTTTAAAAAATAGTGAAAGCCCCAGTCACTAGTTTTTAGAGCCCTGCCCCCTGAAAAAACCAACCAAACACTGACTTTTTAAGGCCTCCTTTCTAGAGCTGACATTATTTATCCATTTCGATTCATGACCTTGACTGAAGGAGTTTCTTTAACTCTGGATACGTAAACATAGCATTATTTGAAAATAATTGAAATGACTCTACAGAGTGAGAATCATGACAGTATCCTATTCATTTTTTTTTTAAAGAAGAATAAATAGAACAACAAAAGAAAGAAATAGTAAAAATAGATGCTACTTGTACTGCCAGAGCATGGACTTTTAAAATAATCTCAGGAATTCCCTGGTGGCCCAGTGGTTAGGACTACCCACTTTTGTTGCTGAGGGCCTGGGTTCAATCCCTGGTCGGGGAACAAAGATCCTGCGAGTTGCTTGGTGTGGCCATTTTCACAACGTGTAAAGTAAGTGCTACTGAGACTCAGAGTGGTTAGTTTCCTGTTCCCAGGATCAAATATACAGAAAATGCCAGGATCTGAAACAAGTATTTGCTCAGTTTATTCTACCCCCACTTCACTTTATATGTATGATGTACAAATGATACTGTTGCAATTATACTTTTATCTCTTTTAAGGTTCAAATTTGTGTCTTTGTTTTAGGTGACCTTAAGGATTGTCTTCAGTGTCTTATTTCATGGGGCTGCTCCTTTCCCTGTATCAGGACCCTCATTTCTAACTGCAAACAAATGACTGCTCTCTAGATTTGGAATAGCTTGAAGTTTCACAGTGTAAATATACCGCTTACTAACCTGTTGAAGGGATGCAGTTCTTTCTTTCCTATTCTTTCTTCCTGTTATCTCCTGACCTCCAGCACTTAGCATTCTGCTAGTGACTTCTTTTTGGGTTTCAAGATCCTAAAGATCTCTCTCTGAGCTCCCTGGTGGCTGTCCTTGAGTTCCTTCTGGTCAACATTCTGCCTGCCTGGGGTGGAGTTGGGGAGGATGTGGTGAGGGGAGAGACTCTCCTAGGTTGGACCAAAGCTGACAATAAATGGTTGCCATCACAGCTCTTGTGGAATGCAGCTAAAATCTTTGTTTTGCATATAGCAGCTTTTGCTTCTTGCTTCAATCATTTTATGTTCATGAATTGTGAAAGCCCCATGGACAGAAGTGCCTGGTAGGCTACAGTCCATGGGGTCGGAAAGAGTTGGACACAACTGAGTGACTAACATACATGCTTTTCAATCATTTAATGCCCATGAATTGTGTGAGCTACACAATGAATGTAGATTTTAAAACACAACAGACCATCCAAACTGGATTGTCTATAATGTTTTGATTAAAGACATTTCTGTTACTATTTCTGCATTTTTCCTCACATTGATAAAAATTAAAATCTGAAGCACATACCATAATGAAAATAAGTATCTAAGGCATCATCTAAATAATCAAGATTAAATTCAAGCTGCCACCGTGTATTGTATTTTACTTTTCTGAAAGTCAGTTCCCTTTGAAAGATACTTTTGATAAATTTCATCAGATATTTTACTAATCCTAATTCAATGTAACAAACATTTTTAGACTATCTATTATCTGCTTTATTCTAAGCTAGAAACTGGCCTTATGAAGTAAGTATAAGAGTTTCTCTACTCAAGAAGTTTACAGTCTAATTAGAATATCCTAATAAATAGGTGTTTGTGTGTATGTGTGTTTGTACATGAGACAATCAGATAAATACAGCATAATATATGGTTATGCTTTAGAATGTGGTGTTTAGATGACAAGTATGATAGGAAGTCACAGTATTGAAAGCATTTTGAGAGTTTCTTCAATGTGCTAGCCATTCTAATCCCCTCCTCTCAGCTGTGAAGTTTTGACTCAATTTGGAAAAAAATAATAACCTCAACAAAACAATTTTAAACCTGTGGCTTTTTGGTATCCTCTGTTATTACTTTTCTCTCCATGTAATAAAGGGGCAATGTGTTCCTTTATCCTCTTCTTACTCTGGAGTCACTGAGCCATTTTTTTATTGTCTTTTTTGTCTTCCTGCCAGTTGCATCTCATTTCTTATTTTGGTTTTCCTCACTGTTCCAAAAGGCTGATCTAAAGCAAATTATTTAATTTCCTGGGGAAAAAAATAGTTTCTTTCTTATTCTTATCACTTTGTCCTTCATCTTTAACTTTAAAGATTAATTTACCAGTTGGTATATTTTTATCAAGTCCCCATTTAAGGATGATGTAAGGTGACACATACCTCTTTTCTTCAAAAATATTTTTTACAATTTTAGAATTGCAAGTTTCCAACATTTGTGTGTAACATATTTCTAAAAAAAATCCATGGGGAAATTTGACGTAAATCTACAAATATAATATTTAGAATGTTAACTGTAATAAAACCTGAAACTACATCTTTAGATGAAAACTTTTTTTTTGATGATATCATAAAACCCCATCTTATGCTATATTTAAACTTTTGTAAAGAGTAAACTTTGGAGAAATAATCTGAAAATGTGTCTAGCTAGAATAATGGAAAAGTGTGGTACATCATGAATCAATATAAATTTATTTTAGAGGAAAGCAAAATGACCAGGATGGACAATGAAATGTTTCAAGCACTATAAAATGTATTGAGTTCCAAAAACCAGACAATTTTGTATAAAATAACTTTAGAATTGGTTTTCCCCTGGATAATAAACAATGGTGAAATGTACTAAAAATACAGAAAAACATTATATTTTGAGAAGCATATTAAATAAGAGAAATGATATTGTCATAATTGATTCCATAAAGACTCTCAGAAAAGCAAACTTGATATAACCAGTCTGAAGCTTAAAATGGGGAAACCAGCTATCAGGGGTCAATGAGAAACAACTTAAAAATGGCATCAAAAAGTTTGGAAAAAATCTCTAAATAAGACTAAAAACAACCCCCATAACACATTGGCATATATGATTAAGAGGAGGTTTTACAGTGTTTACTCTATTTATTCTGGTAATGTGGCTACTACTGGTCCATGTATTTTCCATGACTCTGTTCAAAGTGACTCCTCCTAGAAGCCTAGAAACTTCTACCTCTCTCTTGAGGCTTGAACTTTTACTCTAATTTAGATTTTCCTGGTCTTGACATTTTTATTGATATGTTAATATTTTGATTTTATTTCATATCTTTTTTATGAATAAATTTTAACATATAATATATGCATAAGATATGATGAATGGACTATAGCCTTAGGGTCTCAATGATCAGATCTCTCTAATGCCATTCAAGTTTTTCCTTATCTAGAAACATAACCTAATTAATAAATGTAAATTTAAAAATAATGAATAATTTTACCCAAGCTATTCTTTTAGAATATGATTTAAGATATAACACAGACTCACAAGCTAATTCTTATCAATTAATCTACGGGTTTAAGGTAATAATTTTGAAGGTAGGTTAAATGATTTATCTGGAATCTTTTACACTTGTTTGGGTGGTGGCTCTTCCAGACATTAGTTTCGTGATATCAGGTACTTTATTTAATCTATGCCTCTTTTTTATCTGAAAATGTGAAAATTAATGGTGCCCATATTGTAGGACTGTTTTGAGGATTAAATGAGGTTTTTAAAGTGTTTGGAATAGTAAGCAAGTATTTAAACATTATTTGTTTGTGTATTATTAGTCATCTCCTAATGCAGTAACTATCTCTCCAGCTATGTCAAATATGTTATTAAAAGCTATCCATTATCCATTGTTTTAGATTTCAGTTACTGAATTTTTCTTTTATTGAAATTTTATTTACTTTAAGATCTCATTGTTTATTTCTTTTGTTTTTTGTTAATACTTGTTCATACTTTCAAAACAAAAAATTTCCTTAGATATATTAAGCACAGTTACTTTATATTCTATGCTCTTTGAAAGCCTCAAGTCTGACACCACTTGAATTTAAATTCTTGGCTTGAGGAGTTTTGGATTATCCAGGAAGAATGGATTTAGACTAGGAACTCATACAAGGGCTGATTTTGGTTGAGAATTTTCCAGGAAATTTTTCTCTTTGTCCTTCTTCACCCAATGCCAAGGTTCAAGATGGGTGGTTTAACTTGCTATTGTTTGGAGCCATGAGTGGGAACAGACATTTCTGCTTCACTCTTTTTCTGAGATCTGAAGGCTCTTCTTTATACAAGAGTCTCCCCATCTTTTGGTGAACTTCTGTCTCAGTTCTCTTAAAGTCCTTGAAAAAAAAAACAACAAAAAACTCAAGTGTGCCTGTATTCAGCAAATGCCCTTTGAGATTAAATTGGCTTTATCTTATTTTTTCCCTCCCAGTTCTTGAACTTATCCTTAAATTTCTTTCTTTTCTTTCTTTTTTTTTTTAACCTGGGGTTCAGAACATTGAGCATGAAACATATCCTCTTAAGTTTTAAAGTTTACAATATATTATTGTTGGTTATAGGCCCTCTATTGTGGAGCAGCTTGCTAGAACTGATTCATCTTACACAAGTGAAACTTTATACCTGTTGAACAGCTGCTTCCCATCCCCCCACCCCTTTCCCTGGCAACTTACCATTCTACTGTCTGCTTCCGAGAATCTGACTCTTTGTTAAGTGAAATCATGTAGCATTTATCCTTATATGACTGGCTTTTTTCACTATAATGTCTTCCAGGTTTATCTAAGTTGTTCCGTGTGGCAGAATTTCCTCCTTTTAAAGGCTGAATAATATTCCATTGTATAAATATATCACATTTTCTTTATCCTCTTACCAATTGTCAGACATTTAGGATATTTCCTATCTGCTTTACTGACTATGCCAAAGCCTTTGACTGTGTGGATCACAATAAACTGTGGAAAATTCTGAAAGAGATGGGAATACCAGACCACCTGACCTGCCTCTTGAGAAATCTGTATGCAGGTCAGGAAGCAACTGGACATGGACCAACAGACTGGTTCCAAATAGGAAAAGGAATACCTCAAGGCTGTGTATTGTCACCCTGCTTATTTAACTTATATGCAGAGTACATCATGAGAAATGCTGGGCTGGATGAAGAACAAGCTGGAATCAAGATTGCCGGGAGAAATATCAATAACCTCATATATGCAGATGACACCACCCTTATGGCAGAAAGTGAAGAAGAACTAAAGAGCCTCTTGATGAAAGTGAGAGAGGAGAGTGAAAAAGTTGGCTTAAAGCTCAACATTCAGAACACTAAGATCATGGCATCCGGTCCCATCACTTCATGGTAAATAGATGGGGAACAGTGGAAACAGTGTCAGATTTTATTTTTCTGGGCTCCAAAATCACTGCAGATGGTGATTGCAGCCATGAAATGAAAAGACGCTTACTCCTTGGAAGGAAAGTTATAACCAACCTAGACAGCATATTAAAAAGCAGAGACATTACTTTGCCAACAAAGATCTGTCTAGTCAAGGCTATGGTTTTTCCAGTGGTCATGTATGGATGTGAGAGTTGGACTATAAAGAAAGCTGAGTGCAGAAGAATTGATGCTTTTGAAGTGTGGTATTGGAGAAGACTCTTGAGAGTCCCTTGGACTGCAAGGAGATCCAACCAGTCCATCCTAAAGGAGATCAGTCCTAGGTGTTCATTGGAAGGACTGATGTTGAAGCTGAAACTCCAATACTTTGGCCACCTCATGTGAAGAACTGAGTCATTGGAAAAGACCCTGATGCTGGGAAAGATTGAGGGCAGGAAGAGAAGGGGAGGACAGAGGATGAGATGGTTGGATGGCATCACCGACTCAATGGACATGAGTTTGGGTAAACTCTGGGAGTTGGTGATGGACAGGGAGGCCTGGAGTGCTGCGGTTCATGAGGTCGCAGAGTCGGACACGACTGAGCGACTGAATTGAACTGAACTATCTTGGCTATTGTGAATATGCTACAATAAACATGAGAGTGCAAGTGTCTTTTGAAAGTACTTATTTCAGTTCTTTTGAATATATACCCAGAGTGGAATTTCTGACTCATATGTTAGTTCTCTTTTTAACTTTTTGAGGAACCTTCATAGTCTTTTTTAATAGTGGCTGTACCATTTCACATTGTCACCAACAACGTACAAGAACTCCAGTTTCTCCATATTCTCACCAGTGCTCTTTGTCTCTTGTTGTTTTTTGAGAATAGCCATTCTAACAGGTGTGAGGTGATATCTTATTGTGGTTTTCATTCATGTATCCCTGGTGATTAGTGATGTTGAGCATCTTTCCTACCTGTTGGCCACTTTTATATCTTCTTTAGAGATGTGTCTATGCAAGTCTTTTGCTCATTTTTAATCAGGTTATTACCATTTTTTGAAATTGAGTTATATGAATTCCTTACATAGTTTGAATATTAACCCCTCATCAGATATATGAACTAGATATTAATTTATTTGCTGTATGTGCTTCGGTTTATTTCCAGCAACTTTAAATGTTGTTCTTTTTACATAATTTTCCACCAGTTTCTCTGGGATTTGGGGAGGGGTGATTCCATGTAGCTCTTCATGTTCTCCTTCCATAAATGAAACCCTTGTATTTACCTTTAAATGATATAGTAAATACATATGACAGAGATGGTATAAATATATGTGAACTAGAATACTGATATTCATTCAATCTCTATATGCTCTTTGTTTATAACATCGCTTGCTTTCTTTGGGCTTCTCTGGTGGCTCAGATGGTAAAGCATCTTCCTGCAATGCGGGAGACCTGGGTTTGATCCCTGGTTTGGGAAGATCCGCTGGAGAAGGAAATGGCAACCCACTCCAGTATTCTTGCCTAGAAAATTCCATGGATGGAGGAGCCTGGTAGGCTGTAGTCCATGGGGTCACAAAGAGTCAGACATGACTGAGCAAATTCACTTTCACTTTGCTTTCTTTACCCCTCAAAGTGACCAAGTTTTGATAGTTCATATTGTTTTCTTTACCTTAAAAAACATTTTAGCAAATAAATATGGAGGCTGAAATATATAATATTAGATCAAGGACTGTTTCCTAAAGATAGCCTTCTAGGACTCAGTTTTTTTACTCACATTATATTAAGACTTCTCCATATTGCAGCATGTAGTTGTAATTTAGTCAGTTTTACTTCACTATAATATTCCACTGTGGATTTATTTATAAATCCTTTCTCCTTTTGATGGATATAGGTTGTTACCAGGATTGGAGGATCATTTGTAGTCAGTCATACTGGTCAGGCTAAACAATTCTTTGAAGCAAACGAGCTAGAAAAGCTAAAAAAACAACAGCTACCTCATATGGAAAGGCTGATTGATAGAAATACTTCCTTGGGCAGTGTGGAGTTGATGTGCATGATGGTGCCAATAGGTAGATAGGGTTCAGAAAATTAGCATTTTGTAGGCACATTAAAGATTTTTTTTCTTTACGTTATTGGAACAAGATGCCACTGGTGACTTTTAGATACAGTGATAAGGTACAGGCAGAAGGTCTCATAATTTTGGGTATATACTTTGGAAACCTCACTTTGGCTGTGTGTGGTTAATATAATAAGTGTGGGGTTCAGTTTTGCTAATTGGTTGAGGGAAACTAGTTAGGAGGTTATTGTTGAAGTCAAGAAGAAATAGATTATGGCTTGAATCAGAGTGGTAGCAATAGAGATGACGTTTGACTCCAAAGATCATTATAATCTATGGTTAATTGGAACTTGCAATTGGATTGGGTACAGGAAATTAGAAAAAAAGGAGGTCCAAGGAACTTCCAGTTTCCTGACTACCACAACTGGATGAATGCAGGTGTTATTGATAGAGGAATGGAATGATCCTCAGAGAAGGCCACTTTTGTTGTCTTTAGATCTGAAAGCTAGTGACCTACATAAGTAAATCCTGTCTTGTGGTTTTCCTCCTTGGAGACAACGAAGGAATGTCTCTTTTGTATATTTAACATTTATTCATCTCTCTTATCATGGCAGCTGTTCCCACGTGGATGAAAACATGGCACTGACAGTTTCTGTCTCCTGAAGAGAGAGTGCTTTGGCTGTCGCTTGGGTGCCAAGTTTAAACATCCAAGGGAATGTGTTCAGGGGCCCAACTTACTCAGGTGGCTATCCTTAGACTAATTAATGGTTACTATGTAAGAACATAGCAGATCCAGTGGGGCCCGTGTGAGTGGAATGGGGTGAGAAGAATTAGGGGATTGTGGGCATATGCTCCAGAAAGTGTCCATGATATACTTGTTGGGAATAGCGGAAAAAACAATACACTCCTCAGAGGCCAAAGCTAGTTTGGTAATGTTTGCCTGATCTTGTTTTGGGTGGAACATAAGCACTCATAGTACTTTCCTTAGTATCATAAAGTACTGTAAAGACCTTGCCTTAGTACTTATCTAAACACAAGAAATAATATAAAGTATTCATTTTGTGTACTGAAGTCTGGGATAAATTGTACTTTCTGGGTTATGGCACATAAAACATTTTATCTTCCTACATTATAATTTCCCTTCTGTAGTTTTCTGTCCTTATTAAAAAAAAAGAAACTTGGTTATAGTAAATGTGGTATGATGCCATTTTACTGCACCAGGAAACTGTCAGTTTATTCTATGAGACTATGAATTTTATGTACTTCCTATCGTGTATAAGGAACCCCCAGAGTTTCAGCTCCTTATTCGAGTAATCTCTGTTCTCTCTCACCGCATCCTCTAAAATCTTGCTCACTTTACTGTAAGAAGTGTTAAATTATTTCTTTGATCCAAAACTGATTCACCTGGGTAATCATCCCATCATTCCACTGGGGTTAAATGAGTATAAAGAGTATGGTGATACTTAAGAAGGGACCTGAAAAGATAAACAGGTTATGACTAAGATGAAAAAACTGAAACACAATTACTTGAGTATAGATGACTTAGGCAAAGGGGAAAAGCCAATAATCTTATGTTGAAAGATTTTGGTCAATAATTTAAAAGCTTTTCTATTTGCATAATCATTTTGCATCAGTGTAGGATTGTTTATCTTTCTGTATGGCCCATATTGATAAATTGTAAGTTGTACTTCCTATAGTGAAGGAAGGATAGTGGCACCATAAGATATCCTTTCCTCTTCAAGTAAACATACTAGTTTATGACTTTTTAAAAGGTAAGAAGGTTACTTATATTATTTTGTATTTTGATTTTTATTTACATATGTTCTTATGTTTCCATCTCGTTATGTTTTCCTTGAGAAACTCAAGGTGGTGTTGGTTTACAAGAATATTGAAATTATCATCGAGAAGATGAGTACCCGTTGATTCTTGATCTGGACCCAGGTAACTGGGAGTTCTTTACCCCCTATCCTTAGAATCCACTTTTTTTCTGCAATGGGAATTGTTTTCAAGGATGCAGCCTTGAGAGTACTGTATTGTTGAGACTGTCTGAACAGTATATGTGATTGAGCCCAGTTAAGGCCTCTAATCTTTGAGATTCTGGTGGGCAGGTTCAATGATCTATTCATCCTGCTGTCTGCCAAGACAAGCCTCCTATGAAAGTTCTCTTGTTTATTAATACTGCCATCTACCAATCTGAAGTGCTCTGTCTTTTTCATCTCTCCTTGCCCTCCTTGTATGGGGGCTAGTTTGAGATTTCACCTGGGAGACTGTCCAGGTTTGTGAATAAACAAAGAGATAAAAAATGTCTTGCAGTTTAGAAAAATAGAACAGTGAAAGTCTCATATTTATGTGTTTTAAGCCATTTGAGATTTTTTTTCCCTAAATTATAGCAACTCAATTGGACACGTATGATATATTGTCATACAGCTGAATGACAAAGAAAAAAGGAAAACACTAGCTAGGATTACTTTTCTACTCTCATTTTATCTTGGGGTATCATCTGAATATTTTCAAATGCCAGATTTAAATAAGTCGTATTTCATATGTTTCTCTCACTCTCTTGTTTTTCATTCATTGTAGTTGCGGGGATATTTTGAGTCAATATTCTCTTAGTTTTTAAAAATTATTCCTTGAGTTAGAAGCAATGCTTATACTAGGAGAAATTTATAAACTCTCCTATTTTGTGCATTTCATAGGTACTGAAGAAAGGAGATTCAGTATATATCTTTCTCACTGATCATGCTTTACATCTACTGTTCATTCAGTTATTCATTCATCAACATCTGTTGAATAACTGTGATGTTTATAGGAAGGGGTAAACAGCAAAGAGATGCAAACCTTGCCCTTGTAGCAAAACCAAGCAAAACTTTGTATGCAAATCAGTTATTACAATAGAGAGTGATTAATATATTGGTGTGGAATGGAATACAGAGCAACAGTGCATGAGCCTTGCAGGGTTTGAGGAGACAAGTCAGGTGAGTGTCCTGTGGGAAGTATTCGAATGTAACATTAGGCGATAAATTGCTAACCATGTGGAACAAAGAGATAGGGTATTTCAGTTAGGAAGAATCACGTGCACAGGTGTGGAAAAGATAAGCTCCTTGGGAATAATGTGTGGGCTTCCCATGGCTAAAACTTCAGATGCCTCTGAGGGGTGGCAGGTGAAACCAGAGAGAAATATAGCAGCCAAAGAAAGTTCAAAGGTGATGGGAAGCAAAGTGTGGGTGTGCGTGTATGCTAAGTTGCTTCAGTCGTGTCTGACTCTTGGCGACTCTATGGACTGTAGCCCACCAGGCTCCTCCATCCATGGGATTTTCCAGGCAAGAATACTGGAGTAGGTTGCCATTTCCTCCTTCGGGAGATCTTTCTGACCCAGGGATCAAACCCATGTCTCTTATGTCTTTCTGTTCTATCCATTAAAAACCATTATTAACCTTTCTTTAATTTTGTAAAATCTCTCCCAAGCAATTGTTTACCTTAGAAGCCATCAAAAGTCAGATTTGTACAGCTTTGAATCTTCCTGATCAACAACCAGTTCTCCATTTCACTTTGTAATGGCTACGCTAGGTCTAAATCTGATAACTATTTCTTTAAAGTTTATAAGCCAAATACAATTCCTTTTCTTCCATCTTAAATACCAGGGACTGCTATTGTGAATTGATGAACCCCTGTGATTTGTGAAATTACCTCTATTGTTACCATCTGACAAATTACTAACCGATACACATCACAAAAATGCCAGGCACTTCGGCTCGTCTAACTGCTTTTCTTCCTTCCCCCCATGATTACTGTCATTTTTTTTTTTTTAGTTCTGTGTTAAATCACCATCTAATTATGCATCATCACAGCAACTCATAACAAGTTGAGCATGTCTCGCTCCTAAATTCTAAAAGCAACTCTGTTGAGCCAGGCTCACAGTGAGAGTGTTGTCACTTTTCTTGACCTTGCTTTACCCTCTGGGGCTTTGGGATTTTTGAGTTTTGTGATTATGGTAGGAACCTGCTCAGAAAGTGGTGTGCTTTGGAAAAGTTCGTTGGTCATTTGGGTAAGGAGACGAATAGGGAACAAAGTCAAAATCATCTCCCAGCTGTTTCACTGCCAACTTCAGATGACCTGATTTGTTTTCTTATTTCTAATATACCTTTTAATAAAAAAGCATTGACTGATGGAAAGCTGGAGGTTGAATTGTGAGTCTTTAGCTAAATATGATAATTTTTAAAATAAATGCTTTGTAGAGCTACAGGCTTCCCAGGTGGCTCAGTGGTGAAGAATCTGCCTGCAATGAAGGAGATGCAGGTTCGATCCCTGGGTGAGGAAGATCCCCTGGAGGAGGAAATGGCAACCAACTCCAGTATTCTTGCCTGAAAAATCCCATGGACAGAGGATGGGTTACAGTCCATGGGGTGGCAAAGAGTCAGACATGACCTAGCACAAGCACGAGTAGAGCTACAGGTTAATTAATCTGTTTTCTCATCTATTAAATTAGCATAATCCTTCCTATCTCACAGAGAAGTTATGAGGATAAAGTATCCTAAGTTATTGCTTGGTGCTCACTTGTTAAAGGCAGACTATTCAACATAGCTTTCAGGGAACATTGCCTTTTCTCTTTGTATAGTTATGATAGGAATTTGAATCTTAGACATTATTATATTATTATTAACTGGGAAATTTCAGGTGGTAGATTTAGGGAGTCCAGCAGAGAGTATCAGTTTTGATCCTATTGAATTTCCATTTAGAATGTGGAATCTAAGTTGACTAGGGCATGAGAAAGCCATTCTCCTCCTGTGGTCCCCAGTGTATTTCAGGGGCTCCATGAAGTCTTTTTTCATTTCTCATATATTTTTATCTTGATGCCTCTATAAAAATACCAAAGAATTTCAATAGGTTCATTTATAATCATAATCTCATCTGGGTTCATCACCTGTTCTCATTTATCAGCATTGCCAAGGAAAAGTGTACATTTTTATTTTTATTTAATGAAGAACCAGCTGCTTTAACAGATGTTTCATAAATTTAGAAGATACCCTGCACTTCTCTATCAGTGAAAGAACACCTTAAAGCTCTCGACATACGCAACAACTGCTGTAAGTACTTTGCTTTCTTGACCATTAAATTTCTTTGAATAAATTATGAATTATTCAACTCCTCAAATCCGTAATCAATATACAATGGCAGATTGCACAGGCCTGTTTATCTTTCCCTTTGTGTTTTATCTTGAAGACCATTATTCAAAAAGTGTTGGCTATAATGCATGGTAATTGGTGCTTCTGTAGATTAGCTTAATCTATAACCCATCAATATATGTATTATTATTTCCATTTAAAGGGGAAGAACCAAAGGCCTAGTGATGCTAAGGTCGTTAAGCTAGAAATAGTAGAGTCAATATTCAAACTCAAATCTCTCTGACTTCAAAACACATGTTCATTTTATCCCTACCTACTCTACCAGCTCGGAGAAGGAAATGGCAACCCAGTCCAGTGTTCTTGCCTGGAGAATACCATGGACAGAGGAGCCTGACAGGCTACCGTCCATAGGGTCACAAAGTCAGACAAGACTGAAGTGACTGAGCATGCAAGCACCCTACCAGCCATGTGTATTTCCATGAAAATTTTCTAACAAATGCATAGGAAATATTCTCTTATAATTCTCTTAAGAGATATGCTGTTCAAGGGACTCACAAAAGTCCTTCTTAATTACCTCAGATTATTGATGCTGATTAATAAAAGAAAGAACTGGGGCTTTTACAGAAACAGCAGAAACAAAAAGGACTTTATATTGTCATATATCCTTAAGAAGTTAGTACATGGGAAGGAGGAGGACTCTGAGATGTGCCAGTGGCGAGTGACCAGTTAGTGTGGGAGGATTCTGCTGTATCCTAGAGTGAGTTATGGACTTGAAACATCATCCTTGATTTCTAGGGACACATTCCCATTCTTAGAGTTCACTGTGCTAAAGATTAGAGATTACTTTTCATGCTCAGATCTTCCAAGTTACTCTGCATCTTTGAAGTCCTAGCTATGCTTGGAGGTGGGAAGTTAGAATATAGTTTACAATTTAATTTCAGAAACATTACCATCTTATTCTGAGCCAGCCTCACACAGATGCTTATTTTATTGAAGCCATCATGAATGTTTTGTTTTGCAAGAAGAAAACCTTTTATTTTTATTCTCATCAAATTAATTAGAAGAGAAGCCAAATATGATTTCCAATTATCTCCCTGAATTTTTTTTTTTTTACTGTCAAAGCTGAGATACTTTCCTGTTGGTGTCTTGATCATTCTATAGAAACAGGTGACCTTGTTTTCTCATTTGCTTCTCTTAAACATTTCTTGCCAGATATCTACTCACTCAGTATCCATCCATCCATTCATTCATCTGTCCAATGCATCCATCCATTCATCCATTAACCCATCTAGCTATTAATTCATTTTTAATTAATTAAATCAGTCATCAGTCATCGTTCAATTTTCACTTCCTTTTTGGACACTGTGTTTATAGTTTATTGAAATATTTTGTAAAAGTACCAGTAATTAAAATGACATGGTTTCTATGTGCAGGTATTTATTTTATTGTAGGAATTAGAGGGTATTATAGAACATCACATATTATCAATACTCATAATATACAACTGTGTCTATACATTCATCAAATGTAATTTGGTAACATGTTTCAAAATTTATAGTGTATCTGCTTTTTGACCTAGTGAATCTGTTACCAGTAATTCATTCTAGAGACATGTTTGTATGTATAGACAAAGACATATGAATGAATATGAAAATAGAAACATTGTTAAACTATAGGTAACATAAATGTCTACCAATAGAAGCCTGCTAATAAATAAATATTTCCTGATAATACTATTTTAAAACTCAATTTAAATTTTTCCCAGATTTACCCCTTTGGTATTAGTTTTGTGAGTTAATTAAATTTAACAACAAATAATAACTTCTCCTATATGATAATTAGCTCTCCCCTTTCCAAACAGGATACCTGTCTGCTCTATTTTTTTTTTCAATAAATTTATTTATTTTAGTTGGGGGCTAATTACTTTACAATATTGTAGTGGTTGTTTCCATACATTGACATGAATCAGCCATGGGTTTACATGTGCTCCCCATCCTGAACCCCCCTCTCACCTCTCTCCCCATCACATCCCTCTGGGTCATCCCATTGCCCCAGCCCTGAGCATTTGTCTCATGCATAGAGCCTGGAATTGTGCCCCAGCCCTGAGCATTTGTCTCATGCATCAAACCTGGAATGGTGTTCTGTTTCACATATGATAATATACATGTTTCAATGCTATTCTCTTAGAACGTCCCACCCTCATCTTCTCCCTGAGTCCATTCATATAAATGAATTTATATATTCATTTAATGTGTTATAGTGTGAATTTACCACATGGTAGGCAGTGTTTGATGTGCTTGGATACAATATTCCTTCCCTCAAGGATCTTATAGAGAAGAGAGACAGAAAATTTACAACAAATTATATGAAAGACAATAAGTAGTTTAGAAAAAATGAGCAAGGCAAACTGTTTGGACCACTGGAGATGAGGAGAATGCTACAGTTTTATATAGGATCATTAGGACAGATTTCATTGAGAAGGTGACATCTGGGAACATATTTTAAGGAGAAGAAGGAGTTAGCCAAGCAGACATCTAGAATGTTTAAGGTCAGTGTAGTTGGATTGAGGAGTGAGAGAAGAATAATAGGAGATGAAGTTAGATGAATAATGGAAAGCCACATCATACGGGGCCTTGTAGAACATTTGAACGACTATAGCTTCTGAGTGAGATGGGGGACCCTTGGAGATTTTGAGCAAAGGAATGACGGGATCTGATTTATGTGTTGAATGGGTGCTATGCTGAAAAGAGATTGCAGGAGTAGATCCACTTAGAAGATTATTATCATGCAGATCAGAGATGGTGGTGGCTTGAATGAGTGTCATTGTGAAGGTGGTGACCAGCAGGTGAAGTTGAGAGTGGAGTTGTCCCAACAGTACTTGATGGAATTGGAAAGACAGGAGCCAAAGATAATTCCTCATCAATTAAAATGGTAAAGGCTGTGGGTGATCAGTTTGGGAAGGAGGATTAGGTGGTCACTTTTGGATATCTTAAATTTGAGATGTCAGATATCTAACTGGAGACTTCAGCTAGGCAGCGAGGAATACAAATCTAGAGTTTAGAAGGGGTTAAGGCCGCAGTTTTAAATTTGGAAGCCATTGGCATGTGATGAGTATTTAAAGCCATGAGACCTGATGAGATCACAAAAGGAATGAGCATAGACGTCCCAACATTGTGAGGTTGGGCAGAAGAGGGGGAATCAGCAAAGAATACGAGAAACCTGTGCTGTACAGCAGCTTCCCACTAGCTGGCTATTTTACACATGGTAGTGTATATGTATGTCAATGCTACTCCCTCAATTTGTCCCACTCTCTCCCTCTCCTATTGTGTTCACAAGTCCATTCTCTACCTCTGCGTCTTTATTACTGCCCTGCAAATAGATTGATCAGTACCATTTTTCTAGAGGGGTGGGGAGAGTGGGAGGGAGGCTCAAGGGGAAGAGGATATATGTATATATATGGATGATTTACATTGTTGTACAGCAGAAATTAACACAATACTGTAAAGCACTTATACTCCAATTAAGTAAAAGAAAGAATGTGAGGAACCACTAGTGAAGTAAGAAGAAAACAAAGGGAGTATATTCTGGAAACCTAATAAAAAAAGAGTTTCAAGGAGAAAGAAGAGATCAATTCTGCCAAATGTTATTGAGAAGTAAAGTAAGCTAAGGACTAAAGGCGGGTCATAGGGGTCATTGACATAGTGGTCATTGTAGTATAAACATTACAGTCTTAATAATGACTATGAAAGGATTTTTGTTTTAGAGTTGAAATCGAGGAAATCATGGTTAAGATATTAAAGGGAGCGTATTAGCAGGATAACATTAAGAAAAGTTGTCGTTTGAGCCAACAGATATTTGGAAACATTTAAATAATAGTACAAAGCAGAATTATATAGATTATATCATAATACTGTTCATTGTTTATAGTTCTTTATGTGAAAAGAATAAATTTGTATCAACAAGGACCTACTGTATAGCACAGGGAATTATATTCAATATCTTATAATAACTTATAATGGAAAAGAATCTGAACAAGAATATATATATATATATATAGGAAGGGCGTGTATTCTGAAACCTAATGAAAAAAGTTTCAAGGAGGAGGGAGAGAGCAATTCTGCCAAATGCTATTGAGAAGTCAAGTAAGCTAAGGACTACTTGACTTCCAGAATACACATATATATATTTTATATACATACATGTAGATATATATTTATGTACATATATTTATGTATAACCAAATCAGGCTTTCCTGGTGGCCCAGACAGTAAAGAATCCTCCTACAATGTGGAAGACCTGGGTTCGATCCCTGGATTGGGAAGATTCCTTGGAGGAGGGAATGGCAACCCACTCCAATATTCTTGCCTGGAGAATCCCCATGGACAGAGGATCTTGGTGGGCTACAGTCCATGGGGTTGCAAAGAGTCAGGCATGACTGAGTGACTAAGCACATAACCAAATCACCTTGCTATACATTGTAAACCAACAATTGTTGTTCAGTCGCCCAGTCCTGTCTGACTCTTTGCGATCCCACGGACTTCCGCACAGCAGGCCTCCCTGTCTCTCACCATCTCCTGGAGTTTGTCCAGGTTCATGTCCATTGCATCGGTCACACTGTCCAGCCATCTCATTCTCTGATGCCCTCTTCTCCTCTGCCCTTGATCTTTCCCAGCAACAGTGGCTTTTCCAACTAGTCGTCTGTTCGCATCAGATGACCAAAATACTGGAGCTTCAGCTTCAGCATCAGTTCTTCCAGTGAATATTCAGGGTTGATCTCCCTTGAGATGGGCTGGTTTGATCTCCTTGCTTTCCAAGGGACTTTCAGGAGTCTTCTCCAGCACCACAATTCGAAAGCGTCAATTCTTTGGCATTCTGCCTTCTTTAAGGTCCTACTCTCACAATCGTATGTGACCACTGGGAAGACCATAGCCTTGACTATATGGACCTTTGTTGGCAGAGCAATGTCTCTGTTTTTCAGCACAGTATCTAGGTTTATCAACTATATACTTCAATAAAAAAAAGAAAAAAGAATAAGTTCGTGATTCAAATTTGTGATGTCATTACTTCTGTGCTTGTTTAGTCTATTCCCTATCCTTATATTTTTTTTGCATATACTTTCAGTATTTATTATTGCAGATATTAGCAAATGCAAATATATACTTATCTTCCCTATATTTGTTACTCAGATGGTAGCATACTATAAAGACTTTTCCATACTTACTTTCTTTGCTAAACAATATAACTTAGAGGTCTTTCCACATCAGTTTAAAGAGAGCTTTCTCATTATTTATGGTTGATGGCATTTCATTGTTTATTTAAACAGTTTTCTTTTGATAGACACTTGAACTTTTACTTAACTTTCAAAAGTAGATAATGCTGTGAGCTTATATGTTTCATATGCGTTCAGGAATATCTATAGGATAAATACCCTGAACTGATTGTCTGGTCAAAGTTTTTGTAAATTTTATGTGCACTGTCAAATTTCCCTCCCTAGAGATTGTACAATGCTGCATTCCCACTGGCCAAGATATGTGGACATGTGAGTTCCTGTTACCCTAAAGCCTTATCAACAGAATGTGTTGTCAAATTTTTGAATTTTTGCCAATGTAGTAGATGAAAAATGATATCTCTTATGGTTGAGACTGATTTGTGGTTTTTTTTTTTCCCCCCTGTGAGGTTTCTGAGCCTGTCTTTACCCATTTTTCTATTAGATTTTTGATATCTTTCTTTTAGATTTTTAGGAACTTTTTATATATTGGGAAGATGAACTCTTGACTGTGATATGTACTTTAAATATATCTTAAATATATATATTTTCTTATTTATTTTCCAGCTTCAATTTTTTTTTGCCATTTAGATGTTTTTCTTTTAAATGATCTATGCATTTGAATTTATAACTTATTTATAGCTTATAGATTTTAAGTCGGTTAAAATGTCTTCTCCATTCCAAGATCGTAAGGGATTTGATGTTTTCTTCAAGTATAATTTTGATCCATTGGGGTTTGGCCTGGTATGTGAATGGCCAGATAGGTACCCAGAGGCTCTAACTCCGCTTATTAAAAGTCCATCTTTATTTCCATTGATTGGAGAGTCAACCTTTATTAGACATCAAAATCTCGTATGTTTGGAGCTAATCTTAGCTTTTCTAGTCTGTTCTATTGGTCTGTCCACATAATCTTCTACTATTTCATGGTTTTAATTATTGTGGCTCTAGATTATGCTTGAAATGAGGTCTGTTTTCATCCTCTTCTCTTTTAGAGTTCTCATGGCTGTATACCATGACTTGAATACTTGTGGAAACATTTGGTATACTTGTAATTATGACACTAAGCAAAATAAGCTGTAAGAATTATTTTTAGCTTGTAGTTATTAAAATCTATTTCATCATCTTTTTATTCTATTAATATTCCTTGAGCCCTTACTATGTGCTCAAGTCACTTTCTACATACTTGGGAACATCTGTTTGTGCTCAGTCATGTCTGACCCCATGGACTGTAGCCCACAAGTCTCCTCCGTCCATGGGATTTCCCAGACAAGAATACTGGAGTGGGTTGTCATTTCCTTCTCCAGGGGGTCTTCCCCACCCAGGGATCGAACCTGAGTCTCCTGCATTGGCAGGCAGATTCTCTTAACCACTGCACCACCTGGGAAGTGGGAGGGAACATCAGTGAGGGCAACACTTCTGCCCTCTTGTTGCTTTGTAACTGTGTGAAGTAGTCCTGAGTCTTTTAAGAAAAAGTTCTATTTGATTATTTTTCACATCATCTGAGATTGAATTAAAGCAGAATGTCAACTTTGCCATCTCAATATTTTATGAAGGAAGAAATCTTCAAAATCTGATGCAACATCTATAATAAATCATCTTTGTCCAGAATAGTAAAGCATATAAAGAGTGTGAATAAAAGAAGAAAGTGCTAGCGAAAAATGAGATACCTTGTTCTTCCACTTATCTCAATTGAAATTAAGTATCCATTGGTATCATAAATTCCCAGTATTATGACCACAAATACATTTCAGCAGTTGACAAGGCTAAAAACTGATTATTCATGCACTGTATCAAGTGTTTTGATTCCTAAGCTGTTAATAATAAAGCTGTACTAGTAATTTTGTTTTGATTGAGTTCAAGATTTATTCTCAAATCCAGGGGCTATGATAAGATACCTGGCATCAACCTTGGCTTTGGCTGAATGCTGCTTTTAACACTTGATCACTTAGTATGCCATAAAAACAGATATTCTGAGGTCCTTTACCATCAATTATTTTTTTCTGAAGACAGAAGCCAAAATATGAGAATAACAGAGGTATAATGCTTGCATATCAGTGGCATGTTAGGATCATGACAAACTTTTCATTAGTTAGGAGTGTTCTCAGCCCCAGATAAGCTGTCCACTGAGCAAAACACACGGAGGCAACTTAGTGGAATTTTGCCCTTCTGCCATATAGGATATATCCCTTTAGCAATAACTACAAACCTAGGATAAGTTGTTTCAGGCCTTGGAGTTGAAAAATCAACTGATTTAAGGATGTGTTAAAAAAAATGTTTAAATAGTGTCTAACATTTAAAACTTCTGTGCAAAATAATTTTTATAGATCTTTATGCTGTCGCTTTTTCCTGGAACCTCCATTTCACCTGCCTTACCTTTCACATCTCAAAAATTGCCTCTTCAAGAGCACTAGAGCACTTTTCTTCACCAGAAACTAGCTCCTAGGGAGTTAAGAACACATCAGTAGTTATCCATAGTATGCTGATTGTGTCATAGTGCTTGAATTAATATGGTGGTTCTCAAATTTGGCCTCTATTAGACTCATCTGGAGGGATTGTTAAGGTACAGATTGGTGGGTTCTACCACCAGATTGCTAACTGAGTAAGTCTGGAATAGGATGCAAGAATTTACATTTCTGACAAGTTCCCATATGATGCTAATATTATTTATTAGCATCATTTTATTTTAGCAACAACTTTATCTAAAGGCAGAATTCTACTATAATATTGGTTTGCAGAATATAGGGGTCCCCACTGATGTTTCTGTTCTTTTCATTAATAGGCCCCCCTCCCCTCTCCCCCCCATCTTCCCCTTCCCAAGTCAGCCTGGAAAGCAAGAGCAAGGTTTGCTGGGTTGACTTTCCTTTACAAGGAAGGATACTCCAAATGGTCCCCTTGCCACAAGGAACTGAAGAAGTTGAGGATAAGCCTGGACAAATGGTCCATTGATTGTAGAGTCAAAATATAGCTTAGGACACTAGGTGCCAGAAGCAAATATTTAGAAATAGATCTGAAAGTAAAGGTTAAAAATGTTGACAGCAACGTATGCATTTAGTTTTCTTCTCATTTCTATTTCTAGGTTTAAAGGTTTTCTTATTGTCTGCCCAGATATTTGTTGACTTGAGAACTGATGAAAGGACAGAGATGAAAAAACCTTTTGTCTGTGACCTTACTCTTTGGCTTATGTTCATTAAAATGATAAAACTGGATGAGGTAATTTTTATTCTGCTATTTTCTTTTCTTTTTCACTCTTCATTCTACTTTTAGATGGCTCTTTCTCTTACTTTACTTTCCCTAGATGCATCTTCCATTGTTAGTACTATCTGTAGTTCAAAAGTCTTTTCAGATGGAAAGTTCTCTCTGGTGTTTAATATCTGGCTTTTAATTTTTAATGTCTTTCTTTTTTCCCCCAAACCTACTACTTGTATTTTTCTTTTCCTTGAATTTGATCTTACCAGCAGCTGGCATTGTCTCCTTTGTTTCATCCTGCTTGTGTAAATATTGTCAAAGCACTCACCTCTGTTTTACCCCAGAGGAGAAACTAGTGGATAAAGAATATGCTACACCTTTTCTTTCCTTCAAAGAACAGATAGATATTTTGCTTGAAATGTCTCTTGTAAATTTCTTTATATTTTCCTTTAATAATTAATCTCGTCTTTGTTATTTAAAAAGCAATGTCACCCTCTTCTAAGATTTGTTTTATGTTGAAAACAATAAATTCACAGAATTCTGTGAATTCCTACCACCTATAGGAAAGGAAAATATCATAAGGAACAGAAAAAGACCATAAGCAAGGAAGAGAACACCATTTCACCTATTGTATTTCTTCTCTTTTTATTTAGGACAATTGTGTAAGATTTCAAATTTTTTATAAATGCTTTAAATCTATATTGATATGATTCTTAGCCCTAAGTATTTAAGTAGTAATAATATTAGACTATATTTCCTAAAATATAAAAAATATCTATTTTTAAAGTAGCAATGGGGTTATCTCTAGGAGACATCAGCTCAATGTGTTCTCTGCAATTTTTGGTCAGTGAGGTTTTCTGTTCTAGTTTTAATGATAGCTTTTGTTTGTGGCATAATTGGGTATCTTGTTAACTCTGTACCTTCCTAGGATCCAACCAAATTATCTTTATATTAATTTTGTTAAGACTTTTCCAGCAGACAGGGAAGGGTAATATTAATGACTTGTAATATTTTGACCTTGTTGACAGTGTGTGGACCAGAATAACCAAAAAAAATTATTTATGTAGAGTAGTTGCTGACAACTATCCCTGTGCCTCAGAACTATCTGGAGAGTTAAATAAAAACTACAGATGCCAGGAGGGAGGATCAAGATGGTGGTGTAGGGGTACACTGAGCTCACCTCCCCGCCATGAACACATCAGAAACTGAGATGCCAGAGCTTAACCCTCAGAAATTTAATTTCGGTTAGCTTTGGGGGAGGTGGCAAGGAGTGAGTATTTTAGAAAATTTCTAAGTTGACTCTAACATGCAGTTGGAATTGTGAACCATTGATTTTTCATCAGATTGATAAACTGTGGATGTACACACAGGTGTGAAAACATCTTCATGGCACTAGGCAAACCACAACTTCTCAACATCTTTTTTTATTTTTTTTTTGGTATATCCCTTGAAGTCCTAGGAGATGACTTGAACTCTGATGCCACAATGGTTAAGTTTGTCCTTGCCTTTTCATTCACATGGTTGTTATATGCTGTTCCTTTTAGAATAAATATAAATGTCCAAATTATTGATGAAAATCAGTGTCAAGGGATTAAAGAGTGGGGAAGGCAGAGGGCATCGATTACAATTGGACAATGAACAAGAATGCATGTGCTTTTGTTTCTGAATTTGGCCAAGTGTGTTGCTAATCTAGTGATATCCATCATGTCAACCTCACCTACAAACTTATTGTTGTCTGTCTATAGAGATGTGACATTAAGTAGCCCATATACTGTGTTATTTATTTGTTTATAGGTTAATTGTTCAGAATATTGATCTTCTGTTCTCATTTTCCCATTCTTTCTCAAGCACCCTTTCAAATCAACAGACATAAACTAGGACAAATTCTTTCACACAGGGGACTCTTAAATGATGCTGATTCTTTACTTGGTGCCTTTTAAAAAAATCACTCTTGCAAGAAAGAATAATCCAATATAAATTTTGCTACCACTCCAGAAACTCCTGCAAGGTTGTAGGCCCTCATTTTTAGAGAGAGGCAGGGAACTAATTGGATTTACTGAGTGGTGCAGTGATAAAGAATCTGCCTGCCAACACAGGAGATGTAAGAAACGCAGATTCAATCCCTGGGTCAGGAAGATCCCCTGGAGTAGGCAATGGCAACCTTCTGCAGCATTTTTGTCTGGGAAATCCCATGGACAGAGGAACCTATGAGGCTACAGTCCATGGGGTCATAAAAAGTCGAATGTGACTGAGCACAAGGAACTAATTGGAAGACACCAAATTTTTGACCACTTGCCCTTTGGATTAATTCAGCAGTGGATATAGAGAGGGAGGCCTTTAAGTTGCCAAAAAATTCTACACATTTTTCAAAGAAATTCCTTGAAGAGAAATAATTCAACTATGTGAGAGCTTCTGTGGAACTCTAAATCTGCCTTTAATAATGCAATAAAAAATTAAAAGCTTAATTCTGAACAGTGGGGATACAGACTGCGACTTGACTCCCCCCTTTTTTTACTTCCCATAGTTGTAATTACACTGTAACTTCCGCCTAAATTTTGTAATGCATTTGTTTTCTTTATTTAGCAAAAAGTAAATTCAGAGCCTGCTGTGTGGCCAGTGGTTGGGTAGGTGAAGAGAAGCTGGGTTAGGGGCTTGCAATGGATTTTAATTCCCTTGATGGGGTTGTGTGTAAACAGAATTGCAAGCCTCAGGCTGGAGGGCTTGCAGGGAGGCAGCACCTGGCCTCTGGGCCCAAGAAATCACACAGAATCTGAGGTGACCTCTAAGAATGAGGGTAGAAAAACTATTATATTCTAAGAACTAGAAACTGAATATGAAGAGAAGGAAGATTCCAAAATTGAGGCCTCAGTAGCAATGAGGGATCAAAAGCAGGAGACAGAAATGTCAATACAGAAAGGAATTCGAGGAGCAAAGATAGCTAACATAGGGGGATGAGAGCTGGCAGAGACATTGGAAGTGAAATGGAATGAGGGAAGATGAGCCAAAGTCCTAGAAGAATTCAGCCAGGCAAGAGCAGATTGCTTTAGTTGTCTGAATTTTGCTCTTGACCTAATGCTATTTTTTACATCTTCTTTTTCCTTTTGGTATTATAATTAAGAAACATATTTTACTCTCACAGGGTCTAATAAACACTTGATATTGGACAAAGACAGTTCCACGGGTGGGCAGTTTATTTCTTGAAAGCACTGTTGGCAGCCTCAGTCAGATGAGATTTTAGGGACATTTTTTAACTGTAACTTCCAGATTTTTTTCTTGTACTAAGGATCTATGTATCTCTAGGATCATATTTGCACTCATGTGCTTTGGTTGAGTGAAATGTGTTTTCTTAGCCATTCACAGGGCACAGATAGAATGGTAAAGGCTAATATGGAACTTTCTGCAACTTCAAAGATCATAGCCATTACTGAAACAGTGGTATCTAATTACAACCAGTGAGAAATGTGTTCTGCTACAAGCAACAGAGAGTCCCTCAAAACTGGATTAAACACATGAAGATTTATTTGTCTCTGGTACCAAGAAGTCCAGGGATGGTCCCTCGTGATGCCATCAGAGTCCTGGTTCTTTTCCTTCTGCACGTCGTTGGTGTATAGGCTTTACTATCATACTTTTGGATGTATGGTCTCTAAGTGACTCTCACTTCAGTGTTCCAGGAAGTATGATGAGGAAACAGTGTTGTGTGGCTTGTATGAAGTTGGGAATCATTTCTTTCCAATAACAGAAATCCTCAGTTTGAATATCAGTTGCTGTAACTATGTCATGCAGTCATTTAGAATTGCAGGCAAGTACAAGAAAGTGAGTATTTTTATTTTGGCATTTTGTCAGGTTAGATGGTGGAAAGGATTTGGATACACAGCTACCAGTGTCACAGAAAAGCTTATGGGTAAATGCAGGAGTAGATGCATTCTTAATATTTGAGATTTAGACCAAATACTGGGCTTTCCAGGTGGCTCAGTGGTAAAGAATCCGCCTGCCAAGGAGAAGATGAGGGTTCGATCCCTGGGTCAGGAAGATCCCCTGAAGAAGGAAATGGCAACTCACTCCAGTATTCTTCCCCGGGAAATCCTGGGACAGGGGAGCCTGGCAAGCTGCAGTCCGTGGAAGTGCAAAAGAGTTGGACACGACTTAGCAACTAAACAACAACAACTGTGTCTAAATTAATAGTGCGATAAATCAGATAATCTCTGCATCAAGCATAGTCCTCCGAATGCAGTTGGATCACCTGGCTCTCTTTATTTATTTGTTTTTTGATTATTTATTTTTTGGCTGTGTTGGGTCTTAGTTGCGATGCACGAGATCTTCTGTTGCAGCACAGGGGCTCTACTTGTGGCTGGGGGCTCAGTAGTTGCCGTGTGTGAGCTTAGTTGCTCTGTGGCATGTGGGATCATAGTTCCCCAACCAGGGATCGAACTCGTGTCTTCTGCATTGCAAGGTGGATTCTTAACCACTGGACCACCAGAGAAGTCCCTCACCTGGGCATCCTGCCCTTGAGAGCAGATCAAAACCATGTATTGGATAAGATCCTGTGGCTTTTAGTCTCCTAGACTGGCTTCAGATTACTCACTAGACTTGCTATCATCTTTTTATTTCCTTGGCTGTTGTATCACTTGAAATTATGGTCTCATTTCTCAGGACTGTCTCAGACTCTGCTTCTTTTGGTGACCTGATTGTCTAGATTACTGGCTCTGGTTCATCCTACCCCTTTTGTTTTATTATGGTCTTTTGATCCTTTAGCTCTGAAGAAAGACATTCTCATGCCCTTGGGACAGAAGCCACGAGTGCTCCGTGATTTTTAAGTGGGTAGAGTTTAGGTGCAGCAGCAATATGGTTTAAATGATGGTCTGGAATACTCTGCTAAAGATGTGTTTGTGTAGAAAGGGTTTAGTTTTTGCTTAGATTCTCTGTTTATTCAGATGGAGGTCAAGGAGACTCATACATAAAGTGTTTCCTATTTGCTTCCTGGACTGGCCGCTGCCATAGATGTAGTAGGCTGGGCCTCTGTGCATGAATACAGTTTATCCTGAGATTATAGAGCAATGTTTGGCAACCTGGTAGCAGTCTAACTTTCTGACCTCTATGTTTTTCTAGCTGCAGTTTTTCTGAATAAAAAAGTAGGCACATCTAAAAAATGTAGAGCAATATTTTTGTTTTTTTTTTAAATGAGGAGGATATATATAGTAATATTTTTTCTTATTCAGAAAAGAGATCATATTCTTCTTTTTATGAGTGATTGCTTAATCCAAACAACATTGAGAGGGTGTATTAGACCTAAGAAGGGAGGTGAAGCGGAGATGGAGAAGGCGATAGCAGGGAATATTAACAGGACAGCACAGTTGGTTACACAGGGAAGGAATGTTTCCATGTTGTGCCGACCTGGGTTTTCTTGTCTTTGATTTTCTGAAATGCTGGCCTGATTCTCATATTTATAGAACTTTACCTTTGACTTAAGAATGGCTGAATAAGGGGTAACATTGATATAAGATCAGAAATCACTCAGAAGAGTTGAAGCCCAAGTATGACTTAAATCTGAGACATGGCCAGGTATCATAAGAAGTGGAAAAGCTGAATCAGCTATATGATTTCTCCAGGTGAAAGGCCACAAAAATCACAGATGTTTAAACTTGGAAGGAAATGTCTCAGAAATGCTTTCTGGTGTACAGTCTGAATATTCTTTTGGAATTAAACAGTATCCCCAGGGAAAACAAGAATCTTAGATAATTTTCTTTAAAAACATTTATTTTAGTCATGAAAAGTAATGTATCTCTCTTATAAATGTAAAGAATACAGAATCTTTCTCACTTTTTTAAATCAACTTTTTCCTTGGACTGATCTGTCCTTTAGGTTTATTTCGTTTACAAACTGATTAAAACTGAGTTAGTGACCTTCAGTTAGGTTATTGGCTTCTGGTCTTTCTCTAGAACCTACCCAACTCTTTAATGTGGTCCTCCCCTTCAGTCTTTTCTTCCGTTGGAGACCACTACCAATTGGTAGAGAAATTCTAGAATGTGTGTTGTTCATTCCCACAGTCTTTTTGCTACTGAGCCTCATTACCGCAAACAGATTGCAAGTAAATCATCTTTAATATTCTCTTGACATGTATTCATTTTGTGTGTCAGTTGGTAAATACCATTATGAAATAAATATGGCATTGTTAATTAAATATAGCTCATAGTTTGGTCATTTTCCCCGTAAAAGTTAGAACGAATAAAAACACATTCTTATATTTTGGTTGATCTGTTACCATCAGGCTAATCATATGGAAAAAAAAAAACAACAAAAAAACCCCAAACTTACATTTAAGTTTGGAGGCCACTGATTCTTGCCTTCCTATTAAGAATTGTTTAATGAGGTTAAGTCAACAGTGCTACATGAAACAAAAGTGTTATGTCCAAAAGGACAGGCTTTTTGGATTCTCCTAATGGGAATCTAGTAGTTGATCTTGAGCACTGTTTAAGATAGTGAAGAATTGAGCTCAAGGGGACCTCTACAATTTGAGTCAAATCCAGCAATATTTAACAAAAGAAGTTTGAACTCAGTATGCACTCAGTAACTGATAGCTGTTTAAGAAAGGAGATGTTGCTCTTTTTACTCATTCAAGAAAGAATGAGTATTTCTCTCTGAGTAAGGAATGAGGGGATGTGGTTAGGATAGATGACAGAAAGAGTTCCTTCTGACTAGGATTTCTTTTGTGGTTTTTGAGCTCTCTTTTCCATGAGGGAAGTGGTTTTCAGCATGTAGAGCCATGAGCATCTAAGTGCTGTTTTATCAGTAATGTGATAGTGTCTGTAATCTGGGTTCTACTATGGACACATGAGTTTCCCAGGTGGCTCAGCGGTAAAGAATCTGCCTGCCAATTAGGAGACATGGGTTCGATCCCTGAGTCAGGAAGCTCCCCTGGAGGAGGAGATGGCAACCCACTCCAGTATTCTTGCCTGGGAAATTCCATGGACATGGGGCTGGCGGGCTACAGTCCATGGGATCTCAAAGAGACACGACTGAGCAACTGAGCACAGCACAGCGTGGATAGCTGATTTACTTGTAATTTAAAAAATTGAGAACCATGGTAAAATTGGGGGAACTAGCAAGTGAGAACAGATGGGGTAGATGACCTGTGGGGTCTTTGAGACCTTTAATGAGAATGATGCCATGGTCCAACATATGAATGAAAATGTTAAAAAAAAAAAAAAAAAAGACTTCAATTTCTGCCTCAAAGTGAACTTATAAGATTTTTAAAAGGCTGATTTACCTGTAAAAAAATTCAGTGAACAATAAAACCATGCATCATATACTAAAAGAATCAGAATCCTTTATGTCAAATATCTCCCGAGAACCCAAATGTTACTGGAAACTTAGTTTCTTTAAGTACTACATCTCCCCCTCTTGCTGGAAAAGACTGGTGGATGGGGACCCAAGGATAGCCCATGTCTGCTTTGGCTATTATCACAAGGTTTGGAACAAAAACACTAACCAAAACACTTTTCTCACTTGTTTATTTGAATTAAGAAACACAAAGAGAAGTTTCCAGTTACTGGTGAAACCTGAGGTCAAAGGGTGAGGATCCTGAGAGCTGGAGCAAACTTACGAATCAGTACAAACCATGAGGCTTCTCTTCAGTGAAGAGCTGAGAATGGAGCAAGCATCCACAGAGAAAATTTCCCTTATATGCCCTAAGGGAGAGATTATAGGTCTTCTCTGCTTTTAGTATCTGGAAACCTCTTGAAAATCCACCATCAGTCTTGAGATTCAAGATACTTCCTGTATTTTTAAAGTACATTTCACTTTCCTTCAATTTTATTTCTTCTTTTTGCAGCCAAACTAGCCATACTAGAGTAATCTGTTTTACTTAAACACAAATAATTTTTGCAGGGATGCATTCAAGAAGCAATATTTTTCACATTCTATATTTCATTGCTTCATTTTACTTCTACAACAAATACATTTTTCCTAATATACAGCATTTATTATTAGTGTGAATAATTTTAAAGGATACATTAGAGACATAAAATTTTGGAAAATGAATGCAAAATACATTTGAATACTTTGATCCATATCAATTTTCTAAGATTAATTTTTATTTTTAGTAATTCCAAGATGGGCTTCCCTGGTGGCTCAGTGGTAAAGAATCTGCCTGCCAATGCAGGAGATGTGGGTCCAGTCCCTGGGGTGGGAAGACCCCTTGGAGAAGCAAATGGCATCCCACTCCAGTATTCTTGCCTGGGAAATTCCATGGACAAAGGAGCCTGGCAGGCTACAGTCCATGTGGTCACAAGAGTTGGATAAGACTTAGCGACTAAACAACAACAACAATTGCAAAATATGCAATATGCTCTTTTCTGAGTTACAAGTTGTATTCACTGGTTAATGGGGATGGTGATGAACAATTTAATGAGGGGGGAAGATGTCAACTTTGTAAATGTGTAGAAGTAACTAGATATTTGAAGCATATGTTCAAGTTTCTGTGTGTATAGATATTGCCTCATTGACCTATAAAATAAACCGTTTTATTTTATTGAATAATGGCTTCCAATTTGAGACTTACATATTTACTTTAAAGTTTTTCTCTTACTATTGATGGGATTTCATCTTGTCCCCAGATGTGGCTTTGGCAGCTGCATGTGGAGGAGGCACAGGTTGACACCCAGCTCTGAGTCTTCCCTTCCCAACAATCCAATTTCTCTGGTGTTGTGGACAAGAAGGAAGTCTGTGGCAGGCATAAATCTTTTGTTGTGCCCATGTGTCAGATTGGAGGTGGATCAGTGTCCTCCCTTAGGCTTAGTCAGGTTCTAGCTGATGCTGGTAGTACCTGCTGGCATAAATGTTTCTGTCCAGATGGTGTGCTTGGTTTCCTTTGAGTGGCATTTACCTTTATCCTCTCTCTCTCTGTCACTGAAGGATCCCCTAGAGAAGCAGATGTGTCTCATCTTTCTTCTCCAGCAGTAGCTACCTCAACCGCTTCTTTGGATTGGACATCCCATCTATTGGTTCAGCAACTGCCTGGGCATTCTCAGCCCATCTCTGCCCTTTTCTGTGGAGCTGAGATGTTTATCTTCCTTCTCTGAGGGTTGTTGGGAGCTGGGACAAGGTGTCTAAAAACACCAAACCCTTAAACTCCCATGGCATGGGCTGCTCCAGGGGTCTCCATCATTCAGATCTCTAAACCAGAAGGAGGCATCGTTCTTTATGTTTAGGATTAAGCTCTAAACTTTAAATCGGTGAAGTACCCACCTCCTCCTCTCCACAGTAGGGGAAGCAGACCAAAAGTGGTAATACAACAAACCTTCAGAGTTCTCCAAAGAACTCTCTCTCAAGAATCCCTTAGTATGATGCTCCTTCTCAGGACATCACCAGCAAGGGCTTGAGGACTCTGTGGCTCAGTTACCCTCCAGCCAGAGAACTAGATGTCTTTAACTTTTTCTGGAAACTCCAGTCTTCATGAATGGCAACCTTGGCTTTTCAGAGAGGAGCATCCCTGATTCCACTATCTTTTCTTCACAAACACTGCAACACCCATCTCATATGGCTCCCCTCTCTTCTTTCAGGATACGAGGATTAGTGAGTGGGGGATCGACCACTTGGTGAAAACTGCACTGTGCCTCTTAACAAGTCCTGCAGTGGGGTGGCTGGCTCCAGCTCCAGCTGAGGACAGCTCCTTGTCAGCAGGGGATAACTTTTGCCTTTTGTCCAGAATAACACAGAAAACCCCACTTTACCTATAAATTAGAGACAATATTTATCCCCAACTCTTAACATTTTATTCAGTGTTTTTCAAATAATTGGAACTTAGTAAGCCTTTGTTAAAAATAAAGATGGGAACAGTTTGGATAAGGCCAGCTTTAATTTCAAGAAAAAAAAATTAAGAAGCTTCCAAGAGAGATGGAAAATGTCTGATAAAATGAAAGGGTATATAGAGGTTAGAATGGATTTATGAGAAGATATCAGGTCCAAGTAATCTGACATAATTCCCTGCTGACATTCTCTGATGAAAATTAATGATTGGAAGATGATGTAGTAAGATACTGTACACAATTTAACTCAGGCAAAGTTGTGCATTTTATAAAATAGTGGTGGAAAGGGATTTGGGAATCAGTATTAAACAGCTAACGAATAGAAAAAATTTCAAGTTTTAGGCTATGCCTATACAGGATGAAAATATCAAATATTCCAACTGTGTCTTTTTTCTAAACTTATTTGACTTTTATTTGACTGACTTGACAAAATTGACTTGCCATTTTTAAGCCATGGAAATAGAGTTGTGATGTGCTATTGGAGGAAACAAAATAAATGCAGATGGGCTTGGCTATTTATGATATGTTTTTATGTTTATATTACTGTTTGTGGGGTTGACTTGTGTAATACAATTACTCATTCACATTCCCTTTAAAATTTCCCAATTTTTTAAAAATGGAGAATTATATTCAGAGTAGAGTAGACTTTAGGAAGATTTGAAAAGAAGAAATTGTCAGTTTCTGCTGACTGTAGGTACCCTGGCCCTCCAAAATTTAATTAAGACTCTCATTCCTTTTAAGAAGAATTCCTTACTAAATTCCTAGTGCATTGGCTCTTCAATGTGTCTCCCAATAGACATGGTAAACTACTTAAAGGTTGTACCCTATTCATCTTTGCATTGCCAGTAATGAGCACAGAACCCAGCACACAATAATAGCTTAATGCATGAATAATTATTAGATGCCCCCATACTAGTCTTACATTCTAACCCAGGTATTTCATATACCTAGAGTGAGAACCTAGTTGTCCAGTGTTCTAATAATGTTGGTTTTTCTCTAACCTCTGATATGATTACTTAGTTCTTGATTCATGGATGAATTCATAACTGGTATTAGGATTTTTCTCTTGCAATGCACCTTGTTTGGGACATCTCTGACTTCTCAGGCCTTGCCACCCACCAGTCAGCAGAGAACCCCACCACCATGCCAACATTTAATATTTTTATATGTCAATTCACTACTGAAAAGCAATGTTTGATTTTCTTTATTACTGTAGTAAATAGTGATATTTTTATGTACTAATTTGCCATTTGTATTTATTTTTTGTAAATTGCCCAATTGTTTCTCTGTTAATCTTTCTCTGATGACACCATGCTTATGGCAGAAAGTGAAGAAGAACTAAAGAGCCTCTTGATGAAAGTAAAAGTGGAGAGTGAAAAAGTTGGCTTAAAGCTCAACATTCAGAAAACTAAGATCATGGCATCTGGTCCCATCACTTCATGGCAGATAGATGGGGAAACAGCGGAAACAGTGGCTGACTTTATTTTTCTGGGCTCCAAAATCACTGCAGATGGTGATTGCAGCCATGAAATGAAAAGACGCTTACTCCTTGGAAGGAAAGTTATGACCAACCTAGATAGCATATTAAAAAGCAGAGACATTACTTTGCCAACAAAGGTCCATCTAGTCAAGGCTATGGTTTTTCCAGTAGTCATGTATGGATGAGAGAGTTGGACTATAAAGAAAGCTGAGCACAGAAGAATTGATGCTTTTGAACTGAGGTGTTGGAGAAGACTCTTGAGAGTCCCTTGGACTGCAAGGTGATCCAACCAATCCATCCTAAAGGAGATCAGTCCTGGGTGTTCATTGGAAGGACTGATGTTGAAGCTGAAACTCCAATAGGACTCAGGGAGTTGGTGATGGACAGGGAGGCCTGGTGTGCTGTGGTTCATGGGGTCGCAAAGAGTTGGACACGACTGAGTGGCTGAACTGAACTGAACTGAAGATGTTTGTATTTCCTTATGATTCTTTGCATTTTAAGAATATAGAATTTTATCTGTCATATGAATTGCAAATTCTTTTTCACAATTTAAAATTTTATCATAACTTTTATTTTTTTGGTGCTTAGACATTTAACCACCATTGCAATGAACATGAACTTAGGCAAACTTCAGGAGATGGTGAAAGACAGGGAGGCCTGGTGTGCTGCAGTCCATGGGGTTGCAGAGTTGGACATGACTGGGTGACTGAACAACAAGAAGACATTTAATAATTTTATATAGAAAAAATTCCTTTTTAGGTTTATTTTATGATATTCTTTTATTGTGTCTACCTTTGCTGTCATTTCCTAAAAGTAATTCTGGAATTATATTCTTGCAGTTTCATAAACTTTTAAAAACATTTAAATCTTTAATCAATCTGGAATTAGTAAGAAGATTCTTTTTGTCTCTAATATTTGGTCTAAAATCTCACTCGTAGTAGGTGCTTAATAAATATTTATTAAATTTAGTTGTCTCCTTTAAAAAAATTTACAGTGGAATCCCTTAGACTATAATAATTACCATCACCTGGAAACTTGCCTGGAGGCTACAGTCCATGGGGTTGCAAAGAGTCAACTGAACACAGGCTGAAAGAACTTGTTACAAATGCAAATTACCCAGCCCCACCCTAGACCTATGGAAGCCCAGCAATCTGTGGTTTAACAAGCATCCAGGTGATTCTGTTGCAGGTTAAATTTGAAAGCCCCTGGAATAGAAAAGGTATAAGGCTACTTCCAGCCAAAATTTCTGAGAATTACGTGTTTTTCCCTGTTAATAAAGCCCACTGCTGTGGAACCATGAGTCTCCTCTTATTTTTAGTAGAGTAGGAAATAGAGAAGAATGTGTTCAAGGCTCTGAATGGTTTCCAGCCCTCTTTCTCCATCAAAAATGCCTGCCTCTGTTGCCTTTTTTGAATCTGCAGTCATAGAGGAGGTTTGCCAGCCCCCAGGGCTCTCAGTGCAGAAGTACTGGGTACTGACAGTTAGACTTACAACCTTGAATGGCTGCCCAGACCCCTGGCTTGTCCTGGGCCATCATGTGGTATCCCTGGCAGCAGTCCTCTTGCAGTCCTTGTGCCCTGACCCTGGCACTCCTGGACCCAGAGCTGCAAATCTCTGAGGCTAAATAACTCTTCTGATCATGATCCAGTGATATTAGCGATCTTAGAGTCTGAGCAAGTATTTTTCATTTATTGTCCTCCAGTCCTACCTACCGGAGAAGGCAATGTCACCCCACACCAGTACTCTTGCCTGGAAAATCCCATGGACGGAGGAGCCTGGTAGGCTGCAGTCCATGGGGTCGCTAGGAGTCAGACACGACTGAGAGACTTCACTTTCACTTTTCACTTTCATACATCAGAGAAGGAAATGGCAACCCACTCCAGTATTCTTGCCTGGAGAATCCCAGGTACGGGGGAGCCTGGTGGGCTGCCGTCTATGGGGTCGCACAGAGTCGGACACGACTGAAGCGACTTAGCAGCAGCAGCAGCAGTCCTACCTACTGTTGTCCACCAGCTTGAAAATATTGTTCTTTCCTTTTGTCCACGGCAGCCCTGGAAGACTCTTCAGGAAGAATTTCAATAGACAGTAGATTGGGGTTCACATTTTAATATGATAATATTTATTTTTCTTCACCTTAGGGTTAGGATGGATCAATCTTCGGAAGGAACTCTTTGTCTCTGTCTCCTGGGGAAATGTTTCAATCCTAACCCGGGAAGTGGACTGGTGGGAGTGGGTGGTAGTCATATTTCTTCAAGGATGGAATAAATGACTCCTTATGCAGCAAACAAACAAACAACTCATTGAGAATAGGTTAGGAATTCAAGCTCTTTCAATATAGCCTGGACACATATTTCTCTGACATCAAAACTGATGTTAACCATGTCAAGAATATGATGGTGTGATTAAGTGCTTGTGTAGACGGTCATGGTAAACAAGGCTGAGGTAGCAGGCACAGGGCTTCAAGCAAGAGGAATAAGAGAATGTCCCCTACATCATAGACTAGGCCTAGTTATCTCTTTTGAATGTGTGTGTGTGTGTGTGTGTGTGTGTATTCATACTTTGAAAAGTCCCACAATGTGCTGTTGCTTTCCTGGGAACCTAGAAATGGCACTCCAACTTCTTAAGGATAAGACATTGCTGCAAGGCTGCTGACCTTGGAGAATATTCTGACCTGGTAGACAATGAGGGGAGTGCCTAGGGGGCTGCTTGCCCACCAGGATCTTCTTTGGAAAGGAATATTTGGCCTGACAACTCAATCACTGCTGCAATTTCTGGCGCTGTTAGTACTGAGTAACATGTGTCTGGGGCTAGAGAGGGAGGGAGGGCTTGGAAGGAGGTGTGCTGATCATTTCTTGAACTCCGCTTTCTCTTCCTTTCTGTTGCTGCAGTTAGGTTTGTTCGTTGGCTATCTATCTCTAATGCAGTGCGCTGACGGGCACTGTCTGTTGCATGTGTCAGAGCCACCTGGTATGGGCAGCCTCGTTCCCTGACTTGACACATCATCCCTCACCCTACCTCAGATCTTGTCATCCTACACTGTCTGCTCTGCCAACAGCTGATAGCGAAGTGACTACAGGGAAGGCAGTGACAGCAATAGCTATTTGGCATTTATTTTACCTTTGGTTTTTGCTTCACAGAAAACTCCAAGATTAATAACGTCTGAACTGCAGAGGAGCATTGGGTTTGAGGAAGGTGGGACACTTTACCCTTTCTCTTCCTACAATACGTGAAATTTGGGACAAGTGGTCTCTTGCAATGATTTGATGCCTCCTTTGTTTAGACATCTGTCCATTAATGGAGCAGCATAGACAGACAGATGCATGGAAAGTTGTCTGTTGTCACTAAGGCTCAGAGACTATATATTTCTGTTCCCTGCAAATCATTCGTAAGACCATTTATAGATTCAGAGGCAAAACAGAGAATTAGGCTCTTCTGTCATCTGCATTCTTGCTGCCTCCTTGTTCTCATTACCAAAGTGAATTTCCATAGGACCTATTTACACAGCTCACAGCTGTACAGCTCACAGCTGTATAAGGAGAAGCAGGTGAGAACAGATGCTTCCCTGCCCTCTAGGAGTTTGTCATCCAGGGAAAATTGGCCTAGAGATGAATCTTACTTCTGTATCCTTTTGTTCTCCGTTACCTGCTGTATTGGGCTTCCCTGGTGGCTCAGTAGTAAACAATCTGCCTGCTAATGCAGGAGACATGAATTCGATCCCTGAGTCAGGAAGATCCCCTGGAGAAGGAAATGGCAACCCACTCCAGTATTCTTACGTGGAAAAATCCATGGACAGAGGAGCCTGGTGGGTTATAGTCCATGGGGTCGCAAAGTTGGACACGACTTGGAGTCTAAACAACAATACAACCTGCCGTATAGTTTGTGTTTGAGGATGGAGTGCATATACTTTATGCTTAGGTCTACATCCCAGGCCTGTCTTGATCATTTACTAGCTGTGTGACCTTGGGCAGCTCATTCAACTCTCCTAAGTCTCTACTTTCTCATTTATAAAATGAGTACAACAACAAAGCCTGTTATAGGGTTTTTGCAAGATTCGGCTTAGTGTTTGTGAACTAAGCCTACAGTGTGTTCAATTCCTGGCAGTTGCTGCCATTTTGGAAAATGAATCTATTGCTGAAACAAAGTGAAAGTGTTAGTGGTTCAGACGTGTCTGACTCTTTGTGATCCCATGGACTGTAGCTCGCCAGGCTCCTCTGTCCATGGAATTCTCCAGGCAAGAATACTGGAGTGGGTTGCCATTCCCTTCTCCAGGGGATCCTCCCAACCCAGGGATTAAATTGGGTCTCCTGCATTGAGGGCAGATTCTTTACTGTCTGAGCCACCAGGGAAGCCCAGGAATCTTCTGCTCTGTGTGTGGATGTCGCATATCTTGTGATGTGTGTGGATGGATTCAGGGCCCTGGATGAGTACAAGGAAGTTAAGTTTTAGAAACCTATTACTATATACTAAATGTATAGGTTAGTAGTCTTCTCTTCCACTGCCCTGTCTATATCCTTTCTCTACTGAATCAGGTCATAAACCTGCCACGAAATACTTAAGTTACCCATATAGCTATTATCTATGTGATATATTCATAGTACATGTTATTTGGAAGGTTAGCCTGAACATAACATCTCAATTAACCAAATTCTGGTTCTGGCAATTTAAAGATGCTAGATTTTGATTAATTCCCCTCAATGAAAGTTTGTAATGGTTGCAGTTACTGTGTGATGTAGCTTATGGAGAGGGTTCCATATGGATACTATTTTTTTAATTAAAAATCATGACTTTAGATATGTTCTCTACTGCATTTATGTATGTAATAATTTAAGTTGATAGTGTGTTTGTGTGTACTATGGTTATCCACTAAGTAAAAGGAAAAACACTATTACAGATTAAATGGTAATTATGTTTAATCCTTTTACACAATTAGCTATGCTTATGCTGGGTACAGCTCAAGTAGAATGATTGATAGATGAGGTGAGATTTTTTTCTTATTGTGGTTTTACCAACCTTATAACTCCATGGGCCAGTTCTCCAGTACGGTCTCATCAGATACATGCTCTTTTGATTTTTTTATGAGCAGGAAAATGAGCCTTCTGGTGGTCTCATGTTTTTGCCTCAGTCAGTTCTCCAAAAGTTTCTTACAGTACTTTCATAGAATTCGTGCTTCTCAAAGTCCTTTCACTTGAACTCCATGACACTGACCCCATTTCTAGTTTCCCCCTGACTCCTCCATATATGAAGAAGAATGCCAACTGCCCAGTGATGTGAGGGAAAAGTGGGGGTAATTCTTTGGAATGTTAAGCATTTTTCCTTAAGAGTTTGAAGGTCCAGTATATTTTGAAAGCATAGGGCCATTTTTGGAAGAAGAGAGGGACGATGGAATTCACAGTGTTGGCATTCTTTCACATTCCAGAAGCTGGAGCATGTGTGTGTAGGGGGACTTCTTAGTTATATCAATCATATTCTACCTCTGTTGTTTGCTGATTGATGTATGAATTACGGAAACAAGATTATAAGCAACTTGAAGTCAAAGAATCTTTTTTAGGAATTTATTTGCCTCAAGATACTTAGCATAGAGTAGAGAAATTAAGTTCTCAGTGGATTCTTGCTGAATGGAATTTAGAGAGACTTTCTGTTTCTCGTTGCCTGCATAACATCAAGTTGCCTGTAATTGGCTCATGGGAACTTGTTCGTTATGTCTGCTCCATAGGTAGTAAAGCAAATGTGTATAAGAAGAAAGGCCAGTGAGAAACAGACAGTCAGGTTAGGATAAATGGGCCATACCCTTTTTTGATACATCATGACTTCAAATTACTTTTAGTAATTGAAGCCCATTAAATTTTTGCACAGTGGTGAAGTGAAAACTGCTTCAAAATATGTGAATTGCTTAAAAATAATGTCTCATTGAAGTTACACTGAAGACAAGAAAAATTCCTGAGACAGAGCTGATGTCTGCTGCAAGGTAGCATGGGGCCATTCAGGGTCTGTTTTAAGAATGAACAACTTCCTAACCAGAGCTGGAGGTGCAGATAAGTAAAACTGACGGTCTGCCATGTACATGCCCGAGAAACATACTTTGATACTGAGATCTGAGAATATTTATGCAGTCCTACCACTGTTAATGTTATCACTTGGTGGCTAAAGAGTGTTGATAAGCAAGAGGCTGTGGGAAAAGAGGTAGACCAAGTATTTTTAAGTGAACACAGTATCTCATTACTAAATATATTCTATCCCTACTTACCAAGATAAATTCAACCCTTTGGGCCAGGAATGGTCATGGAAATGATAATTTCTCTTGTCCAGGTGGTCTATTTATTTTGCTCTTCTTTAGTTTCTCTAAGGTAGTCTGGGACAAAACTGATCACCTGGTAGAATTTCCTTGAAGCAGTTGTGGTCTCAGTCGTGGAGTGAACAAGGGATGTGCTGACTTGTGTGTTTCGGTGGGCTTGGTAGAAAATGGCAGCATCTTTGACATGTGATCCTTGGTTCCACCTCTCCTGATGCTTTGCTCATGACTGACACCTGGGGTACTTGTTTTCCTGACAAATATCTAATCACAGTAGACCTCTTAGGGACATTCCCATGAAAGGGAAGACAGACCAATTCTGTCCTTCTATGAAAAAAAGGGTGATTATGGTCGTCCCAGTGATCAGGTACAGTTGTGAGAGCTGGACCGTAAAGAGGGCAGAGCACCAAAGAATTGATGCTTTCAAACTGTGGTGCTGGAGAAGACTCCTGAAAGTCCCTTGGACAGCAAGGAGATCAAGCCAGTCAATCTTAAGGGAAATCAACCCTGAATTCTTGTTGGAAGGACTGATACTGAAGCTAAAGTGCCTGTATTTTGGTCATCTGATACAAACAGCTGACTCATTGGAAAAGTCCCTGATGCTGGGAAAGATTGAGGGCAGAAGGAGAAGACGGCATCAGAGGATGAAATGGCAGGATGGCATCACCAATGCAATGGACATGAACTTGGGAAAACTTTGGGAGATTGTGAGGGGCAGGGAGGCCTGGCGTGCTGAAGTCCATGGGGTCGCAAAGAGTAGGACACAACTGAGTGACTGAACAACAACAATGGAGATTTGTGTGAAAAGCTAAAATGTGACATGTTTGTGACTAAAAATATAGGCTGGCAATGTCATCTTTAGAGTGGGAAAGTTTTATTTTGTAATTTCCATAACTCAAAAGATTTGGTGTATTTTTCCTCTAAGTTTTAATTTATTGATGTTCTGTATCTGCTTGTAAAATACTGACCCTTTGGAAAGTATTATTTTGATGCTGACAGACAGGTAAAAGCCAAATTTTCTAACTAGAGTCTTAAAGACTCTATCATTATAGTAACTTGAAGGAACAATAAAGTAAACAAGAACTTTGTGACTTCATAAATGGGAATATAAATGATGGTTTAGAAACCCTATAACATCAGGCCCTCTTGTTGTGGGTCCCTTTGGTTTGCTGGTACATCTATGTGGTACATTTTAGGCATTTGACAACACTTGGCTCTTTAGCTTAAATATTAATGTAAATTTAGAAAAACTGTACTCCTGACTTTGAAATGTGATTATAAATTCTAAATTTTGATTATAAAATATCATTCAGTAAAAAATACAATGTTTTAAAACTTATTTGATTTAACACATTGTCTCAAATATTATAGATTTTTCTAAAACTTAAACTATTTAACAAAAAAGCCTACCTAAAAACCCTGTTTAGAAGATCTCTAATCTCTTATCATTTTACTGACATTATTTCCCACTATTTCTTGTGAAAATTTGAGTGCCAGATTCCATCAGATCTTTATCATTTCATGTAAGCCTCTCCCACACAAAAACAAGGAACTGACTCATAACTGTTTCACATAAATTCATACACAAAAATATAAACCCTTATTTGAAAGTGAAAAGTGAGTGAAGTCGCTCAGTCGTGTCCCACTCTGCGACCCCGTGGACTGTAGCCTACCAGTTTCCTCCATCCATGGGATTTTCCAGGCAAGAATACTGCAGTGGGTTGCCATTTCCTTATTTGTAAAGCTAAATATTAATACAGTCAGCCTCAGGAAATTCTTGTTTTTGCAAGACTCCATGGGTAATAGGTTTTAGCCTGATTGCAAGTATATGGCTGAAAAGACACCCACCGGAAGCACAATAAGTTTTGAGACTCTCAGGTACCCTCTCTGTAGTTGGTTTGATTCTCCAATTTTAACTTCTTTCTGACACTGGACCTGGAGTTTTCCCTTAATTCCTTGATTTCATCCTGTACTTGTGACTTAGACTTGGTGACATGAGTCAGACTTCTAGGATAGGATTCCTGTACTCATCTTGAAGCTACTGCATCAGCTCTGCCTCAGATCCCAAGACCAGATTTCCCAGGTCAGCATGTGTCTGGACCTGAATTCTTTTTTTTTTCTCACTGCTTGACTTGACTAAGCTTGGAGTTGGCTATGCTTTGTGTCCTGGTTTCACTAAAACCCCATGAGCACATAACTAAACCCTTTATGGTCACAATCCAGGAATTAAAGAAGTAAGCTCTGGAAAGCAGAGGAGGGAGGATCAAGAGAACTCTGAGAGTGAAAATTTTGGTATAGTCAATAACACCTACATATTTTTTTTTTGTCCTTACTAGATTTTATTTTTATTTTTTAAATTTATTTATTTTAATTAGAGGCTAATTACTTTACAATATTGTAGTGGCTTTTGCCAAACATGAATCAGCCACAGGCGCACATGTGTTCCCCATCCAGAATCCCCCTCCCATCTCCCTCCCATCCCATCCCTCAGGCTCATCCCAGTGCACCAGCCCTGAGCACCCTGTCTCATGCATCGAACCTGGACCAGTGATCTACTTCACATACGATAGTATACACGTTTCAACGCTAGCCTCTCAAATCATCCCACCCTCACCTTCTCCCACAGAGTCCAAAAGACTGTTCTTTACATCTGTCTCTTTTGCTGTCTCGCATATAGGGTCATCGTTACCATCTTTCTAAATTCCATATATATGCATTAGTATACTGTATTGGTGTTTTTCTTTCTGACTTACTTCACTCTGTCTAATAGGCTCCAGTTTCATCCACTTCATTAGAACTGATTCAAATGCATTCTTTTTAATGGCTGAGTAATGTTCCATTGTGTATATGTACCACAGCTTTCTTATCCATTCTTCTGCCGATGGACATCTAGGTTGCTTCCATGTCCTGGGTATTGTAAACAGTGCTGTGGTGAACATTGGGGTACACGTGTCTCTTTCAATTCTGGTTTCTTTCAACCAGAGGACATTTTCTTAGTCTTAGTTTAAATATTTGTTACTGAGTTTACTTAAATTGCAGCTTCTTTCCTAATTTTCTTTTAAGGTTTTAACTGACAGGATAGAGTGACATCCTTGCTCTTTAAATTTTGGGGAAAGAATGGAATAGAGTGGTTGAATGAAGGGAAAGAAGAATCATTGTAAAGAAGCCCAGTGATTTGAAACTATGTGGCTTTGACTGGGACCTTATTTGATACTGGGTGGCTCACTAAGTAATATAGGCAAATCAATGGACCTTTTCATTAATTTGGCTCATAAAAAAGAGTCAATCAGTATGATACCTAAGGGAATATTCACATAAAGTCAGATTCAAATATAGCTAATTAAAAGGAATTTCCAAGAGTAGCTCAGCATAATGCCAAATTAAAGGGCAAATGCACTTGAGGAGCTAGGAGCACTAAGGGGATTCAGGGAGAAGTTGTGGTTAGTACCAGCAAGAGCCTTGGGGAATGAGACTCAAGGTCAGAGATTAGAATCAAGAGAAGTTAGATGAATTTTACTAGTCCAAAGGATAATACTCAAAGACGATAGAATCAAATATCAAGAAGAATCAGAAAAAGATATGTTGAGTATTCTAGGGACTTCCCTGGTGGTCCAGTGGCTAAGATTCCAGGCTCTCAATGCAGGGGCCCCAGGTTCAATACCTGGGAACTAGATCCCACCACAACTCAGGTAGAACTAAAGATCCTACGTGTTGTAGCTAAAAGATTCTACGTGGCTATCATGAAGATTGGAGATCTGGCATGCTGCAGCTAAGACCTAGCACAGCCAAATAAATAAATATGAATATTAAAAGAATGTTCTAAGGCTCTGGTTCCTGCTTGTGTTGATGACCTAGGGAGCTACCTAGGGTAGCATACAGGACAGAAGGACTAGGAAGCCACAGAGGACCAGGAAACTGGGAGAGAGGTAAAAATGTAGCCAGGAAAGGACTCCATATTGACAAACAAGAGGAAATGAATTTAGTAATAGTCTGGCAGTACCAGCAGAAGACAGGAATTTTGGTTGGGCATCAATATTAGTATGTTGAAAAATGTAGGCTGAGGTTTAGGTGAACTCTGGGGTGAATCTTGAAGTAATCATTCACAATAGACACTGAGCACAAACTCTGAGTGAACTGACCAGTGCTGTTCACACATGTGTTTTGAGCATCTACTGTGTAAGCCACACTAGAGTTGACATTCTGAGAAAATATGGAAGTGAATGAGACATGTCTTTGTCCTTGTATAGTCTGACACCTCACAGGCACTTAGGTATTTTTGACTATCTTCTTTTTTGTGTGTCCTGGTCACAGTTGGAGTACTGGAACCAGCTCAGCTCATACAGGCACAAGAGATGTTTGTTAGCATCTCTTCCCAACTCTATGTTAGAAGCTTGAAATTGACCATGATGGAAGTATTTTCATCACAGGTGGAATTTTAGAATTAGTGATTATCTAGAGGATATGAATGACTTTTTGTTATTTTTCCTATGAAAAGTATAAGCACTGTGTTTCTTTCTGTCCTTATGAAGGGTTCCCTTCATAAGCTTTGCAAGCTGGATCTTGGCTCCACCACCTCTCAGGTTAGACATGCAGGGTCATTTTATACCTGCAATTTCAGATACATTAATTTTCTACCTTTGAGATTAGAGCAGGAATAACCTCAGTACTCTGGTAATGCCAATTACCTCTGAAACAGCCAGACTGAAAACAGATAAGAGTCCCTGATGACTGATTAAAATATGGTATCCTGAAAATTAAATGTCTAGTTTGAGTGTAAATGTAGCACAAAGATTTGTTATCTGAATTGACTCAGACTGAATGCTAATATTGGGAAAACTCACTAGGAATAATGTAACTATTACATTCAAGCAGTAGGAATAAAAAAGAAAGAACTTGACGCTTCTGGGGCATGTTAAAGTCAAGAAAATTGGGATTGAAATCTTATGATGAGCTTTTAAGTTATAAAACTTACTAATAAGAGGGCAGAAGTCAAAATAGCAGAACTAAGGATGAAATTACAATTTCTAGGATGATACCCTCTTAGTCTAATTTTACCATTTGACTCAAAATTTTCATAAAAGTACAAAAGAACTTTATGTGGTGGGCTTATTTTGTTTTGGTCAGTGCTTTTGTCTCTGGGTGCCGTCTAGAATTTGGATAATTACCTATTTTTCAGGCATAAAATTGGAAAAGATTTCATGAGATTAGAAAATGATTGGTCTAATGGAATTGATATCAGACTTGGCAGCAGGCTTTAAATATCCAGTTTCTATTTTAATTAATGAAATATCAACATATGGATAATGTTGAGGAATGGAATAAAGAATGGGAAAGGGATATTTGAATTTTCACTTGTTTAAGCCATATCATAGATGCTAAAATGTAGGAAATGTCTATATAAATGTTATAAAAATATCAAATGAACTCATTTTTAAGTTAATGTATTCTTTATTTTTATTGAAGCATAGCTGATTTACAATATTAGATTAGTTTCAGGTATACAACATAGTGATTCAAATTTTTATAGATTTACTCCATTTAAAGTTATTCTAAAATATTTCAGTATATTTGCCATGTGGTATAATATATCCTCATAGCTTATTTATTTTATACATTGTAGTTTGTACCTCTTTGTTCCCTAGCCCTATCTTGCCTTCTTCCCTACCCTTTCCCCACTGATAACCACTAGTTTATTCTTTATATCTGTGAGTTTATTTCAGAGTATAGTTTGCTCCTGCACATGACTTTGAAGTCAGTCTGTCTCCTTTAGATCACAAGTTTACTTAAATTAGAGCCCCAGGTAGTTTTCACTCACAGGTTTTTTCCAGACCCCTCTCATATTTATTGGACCTTCATTCCAGTCACAGCTTTAAGCAGTGAGACTTAGTTTGGTCTATCATTCATGAGACATTTCTGCTCTTTTACTAGAATTGAAGACATTGGGCTACTTCTGCTAACTTCTACTCCTGAACTCCGAAGCAACAGAAATTCTTTCATATATTATATATTGGGTTGGCTGAAAGTTAATTTGGGTTTTTCTGTAAGAACTTAGGGAAGAACATGAATGAACTTTTTGGTCAACCCAATATTTATATAATATATAAAAATTTGCATATATATATATATGAATATCTAGCACTTAGCTTCTAGCAGAATGTATGGCATCAGCCATATATTAAATACTTATAAGATTGAGGTTGATTGACTATGTTATGAACTTGGTTACTAACTTATCATAGTAAAATTTTAAGCTATTATAATGTTTTTCCAAATGAGTTTTTCTTTGTTAAGCACTGTAATTCTGTGTTTAGTTAAAATTATACTGAAGCAAATTTATTTTCATGAACATATACTTTTATATTGGTAATCCAAACTCCATTCTTTAGCTTCAAATGAGTCAAAAGGATTGTATGAGATTTTCAAGATCTTAAACAAGGTCTGAAAGATTCAACAAAGATATTAATACAAAATAGCACAATTATAGGATAAAATTTCCTTTTGGGAAAACATAAAAATCTTTTTTTAAGGAAGTCATTTGATAATTTTACACTAATATATTCACAGTTGGTGATCAAACTTGTGGAAATATTCTGAAAACCTCAAAAATGTGGTAAACAATGTAATATTTATCTGAAAGTTAAAGGAACTGATGTCAGAAAAAGAAAATGATAATTGTGAAGCCATGAACTTTGCACATAGTTGCTTAGTTGTGTCTGACTCTTTGCAACCCCATGGACTGTAGCCCGCCAGGCTTCTCTGTCATGGGATTTCCCCAGCAAGAATACTCAAGTCGGTTGCCATGCCCTCCAGGGGATCTTCCTAGCAGGGTTTGAACCCACGTCTCTGGCATCTCCTTCATTGCCAGGCAGATTCTCACTGAGCCACCAGGGAAGCCCTTGTACCCAGAGTTGCTCTTAATGATCTAATATTATTTTAAGGCAAATTTAATTTTAACTTTGAACATATGGACTGTTATTTAATAAATTTTAGAAAAAATAAAAGAATTGAGGAAACAAAGGTAGTGGGGGATAGGGAAGTTCATAATACCCTTTGACTCTCAAAAATAATTTGTGGTGCATGAGGTTATGTTAAATGAATGAATCAATGCAATGTTTATTTTATTACTATCAGAAAAAGTGCAAGTACTTCCAGTATAATCACAGAGTAGTCAATTAAAAACTCCATATACCAAGAGCCATGAGAACATCACTGTATTAAAACCAAGTATGTTATCATATTTTTCTGAGACTGCCATAATGGTTCTGGAGGCCAGAAGTTGGCAGGGCTGAACTTCCTCTAGAACCTCTAGGAGAGACTATTCCTTGTCTCTCTCAGCTTTTAGTGGTGTTGGCATTCCTTGGCTTGTGGCTGCATCATTTCACATCATTTTTTCTGTGTGTCTCTAAACTCCATCTGCCTCTCTCTTGTAAGGATATTGGTGATGGCATTTGGTGTTTACCCAGATAATCCAGGATAAACTCCTTTTCTCCTCCTTCGAGAGTCTTAACGTGATCACATCTTTTGCCATATTAAGTAATATTCATTCTTTTGCCATGTAAGGTGCTATTCACAGATTCTAGGGGTTAGGATGTTGTATTGATTTACATCTAGGGTTGCCATATCAAAATACTGCAGATGACATAACATAAACAACGGAATTTTATTGTTTCATAGTCCTGGAGGCTAGCAGCCTAACGTTAAGGTGTTGGCAGGTTTTTTTCTTTTGTTTGTTTGTGTTTATTTTGGCTTCGCCGGGTATTAGGTTCGGCACTCAGTATCTTTTAGTTGCAGCATGTGGTATCTTAGTTCCCTGACCAGGGATGGAACCCACACCCCCTGCATTGGGAAGTCTGAATATAATCACTGGACCACCAGGGAAGTCGCTGTTGGAAGATTCAGTGCCTTCCAAGGCCTCCCTCTTTGGCTTGCAGACAGCCCCCTTCTCATCGTATCCTCCTGTGTTCTTTCCTCTTTGCAGATGTGCCCCTGGTGTCTCTTTGTGTGTCTAAATTTCCTTTTCTTGTAAGGATGCTAGTCTGATTGGCTCACCCTAAAGGCCTCATTTTAACTTATTTTCCTCCTTAAAGAACTTATCCCCACATATAGTCACATTCTGACATACTGGGAGTTTGGGCTTCAACATGTGAATGTGGGGGGCCCAATTCAGCCCATACTATACATGAACATATCTTTCTGGGGCCACCATTCAGCCCATTACAAATGTGTAACTTTCAATAGAAATCATAAAGGAAAAAGCTAAATATAATCTACTATGCTCTATTCACCAGTGCAGGCAAGTGTAATACATTTATGAGGTAGTCTCATTAATAGAGTTAAAATTTCAGAGAAAAACAACTCTATCAGGAGTTTCTGACAATTAACTAGAAAAATCACGTTTCTCAGTGAGGCAAGATTAAATGTTAGCATATTGCAAAACCTCATGCTGATATTTATTTGGGAACACAAAAGTTTTCCCTTTCATTTATGGATTTATAGATATACTTGTGAAGATTGCAATGGAAAAGAATTCTCGGATACGACTTAGTGGTTGAACAGTAACAAGGTATCCGTTAAAAGCCCTCAGAGATGGGACTTCCCTGGTGGTCCAGTGGTTAAGAATCTGCCTTACGATGCAGGGGACACAGGTTTGATCCCTGGTCGGGGAAATAAGATCCGACATGCTGCAGAGCAACTAGAAAGTCCGTTAGCCACAGTAAAAGATCATGCTTGACACAATGAAAATCCCACATGCCACAGCTGAGACCCCACACAGCCAAATAAATAAATATTAAAAAAAAAAAAAAAAAAAGAAAAGAATTCTCCCTTGGCTAAAGGAAAACATGCAATTTAAGTTGAGGTGTAATTTATACTATACACTGCAATTGCCTGACTTTAATGAGAAAATAAAGTAAATTTCAATATACTTTCTTGGGAATCATTCCAGCTCTCAATAATCTGTTACAGTGGGATGCCAGGAAGTGGCTGTTCACAGAAAGATGGCCCAAAGTCCATGTCTATACACACAAGTCGGCTGCTTTCTTGGTAGCACTATCTTTGATTATAAAGAAAGTGAACTACTGCTATTATATATATTTGCAGAGATATATCATGCACATACCATGTACATGCTACTAGGACATCTAAGAACATAAAATTACAAATATAAAAAAATCATACTAATTTTGTAGAAGGTCATTGTTTTTGTACTTTGCTTCCTTTATATTATCCTGTCCAGACCTCAGGCTCTTCTGTTTTGCCTTTCATTTCTAATCTGTATGGTTCTTCTATTACCTTCAGAATTATGAACACAGACTTGGGCTGCAAATATAGAGCAAACCAATTTAGTGTGTTTCAGAATTCATGATAATTTAAACACATACAGGGTTGAATAGTGTCCCCAACCCCTAACTGTCTACCTGGAACCTCAGATTGTAACCTTATTTGGAAATAAAGTCATTACAGGTGTAATTGGTTAAATTAAGATGCAGTCATACTGGATTAGGGTAAGTTCAGTGACTGGGGTCCTTGTAAGAAGAGTAAAAAGAGACAGCCACACTGGAGAGAAGGCAATGTGAAGACTGAGGCAGAGATCTAAATAATGGATCAACAAGTCAAGGAATATGATGGGTTGATAGCAACTACAAGAAACAATCTTCCCTCAAGCCTTTGGAGGGAGGATGGTCCTGGTGATGCCTTGATTTCAGAATTCCAGCCTCTAGAACTGTGAGACAATAACTTTCTGTTTTAAGCCACTCAGTCTGTGGTAGTTTCATATGGGACACCTAGGAAACTAATACATGAGCATGATAATTTGAACTTATTAAGAAAGTGTATTCCAGATAAAATGTATTAGAGAGATGAGTGTAGACAAAATATAGTTAGCATCAACCTGAAGTAGAAGCATTCTTTTTACAACTTTTTAATAGATGGTCACCTAGCCCCACCCAGAAGTAAAGGATTACATTTGGGTGAAGTTCTAATTATTAGAATTAGTGACCTAATGTCTGCTTTCCTCTGCTTCTACTGATTCTAGTTGTTCCCTCTAGTTAAAACTCTTGACCCCCTTTTTAAAAAAAGTTTCATGTGTGGTATAATTCACATAACATAAAACATACTATTTTAACCATATTTAACTATACAGTTCAGTGTTTTTGTTGTTGTTGTTATTTAGTCACTAAGTCATGTCCAACTCTTTGTGACCCCATGGACTGCAGCACACCAGGTTTCCCTGTTCTTCAGTATATATAATTCAGTGTATAGTGTAGTGTATAGTCCAGTGCAATTCTCACCATCATCTAGCTCCTGATGGCTGTATAATAAAAGATTAATTAACCAAGTATACAAGATGCAGGGTTAAAAACTTTAAATTTCACCTTAGGCTTCAAGAAAAACAATTTTTATGCCCAAGTTATGGGAAGAATTAGCTACAGACTTCACTGGTCTAGTCAAACTGCATCACAGAAAATGTATTTGATCTTCAAAAGAATGTTAACTAAAATAAGGTAAACTGAAACAACCACCTTCTTAAATTGAAACTCTGTCCCCGTTAAACACTAACTCCTCATCCTTCCTGCCCACACTCTCACCCCTCCGACCCTTGGCATCTACCAGTGTACTTTCTGACTCTTTGAATTTGAATATTCTAGGTACCTTGTATGAGTGGAATCAATAAGTCTGTATCTATTGTTTAGTGGCCTGGAGAAGGGAATGTCAGCCCACTCCAGTATTCTTGCCTGGAGAATTCCATGGACAGAGGAGTCTGATGGGCTATAGCCCATGGAGTCGCAAAGAGTCTGACATGACTAAGTGACTAACACTAACACACTAATATTTATTGGAATGCATTTTTAAGGTTACCTTAAAAAGTATATTAAAAAGCAGAGACATTGCTTTGCTGACAAGTATCCATATAGTCAAAGCTATGGTTTTTCCACTGGTCATGTATGGATGTAAGAGTTGCACCATAAAGAAAGCTGAGCACTGAAGAATTGATGCCTTTGAACTGTGGTGCTTGAGAGTCCCTTGGACTGCATGGAGATCAAACCAGTCAATTCTAAAGGGATCAACCCTGTATGTTCACTGGAAGGACTAATGCTGAAGCTGAAGCTCCAATACTATGGAGCTTGAAGCTTAGGGTGAAATTCAAAGTTATATATATAATAGCAGTAGTTCACTTTCTTTATAATCAAAGATAGTGCTACCAAGAAAGCAGCCGACTTGTGTGTATAGACATGGACTTTGGGCCATCTTTCTGTGAACAGCCACTTCCTGGCATCCCACTGTAACAGATTATTGAGAGCTGGATGCGAAGAGCCGACTTATTAGAAAAGACTCTGATGCTGGGAAAGATTAAAGGCAGGAGGAGAAAGGGACAACAGAGGATGAGATGGTTGGATAGCATCACCGACTCAATAGACATGACTTTGAGCAAGCTTCAGGCGATGGTGAAGGACAGGGAAACGTGGCATGCTGCAGTCCATGGGGTTGCAAAGAGTCAGACATGACTGAGTGATTGAACAACAACAAAAATATATGTCTGGGCTCCCCTGGTGGCTCAGAAGGTAAAGAATCTGCCTGCAGTTTGGGAGACCTGGATTTGATTCCTGGGTCAGGAAGATTCCCTAGAGAAGAGAATGACTATCCACTCCAGTATTCCTGCCTGGAGAATTCCATGGACAGAGGAGGCTTGTGGGCTACAGTCCATGGGGTCACAAAGAGTTGGACACAACTGAGCGACTAACACTTTCACTTTCTTTCACTTTTAATATGTCTTGACCTTTTTCTGGATGTCTTGAAATATCTTAAAAAATCTTCAATTGCCTCTTATTTTGCTCTTTTTTTTTGGGGGGGGGTTAATCAGTTCAGTCTCTTCCAATATATGGAATGGATTCTAAACTACTAGCTATTATGTTTTTCCTCCCCTGTGTATACATATTGGTAAACATACTTTTGAGGATCAAATGCATTTTTTGCGATGCTGTTTGACTGGACTAGTGAAGTCTAGAACTAATTCTTCCTATAATTTGGGCATAAAAATTTTATCTTGAAGCTTAGGGTGAAATTCAAAGTTTTTAACCTGTGCCTTATATACTTGGTTAATTAATCTTTTATTATACAATTAATACATGAGTTTAGTTATTTTGGTAAAAGTTCCATACCATAGATAAATATGTAGAATAAAATAAAAGAGACCCTTCTTCCCACTCCTCCCTCCTAAATACTCTTCCCAAGATAAACATTCAACAATTTAGATCCTTATTTTATGTACTTAAGTATGCACACACACATACTTGTTTGTGTATATATATATACTAATATATACACATCTGTAGTCTTATAAAAATAGGATATTGCTTTGGGTGTTTTTTTCTACATCTCAATTAATTCCCTTATACTTTTCTGAGTTAAATGATTTGCCTGGAACATTTTAAAGCCACATATATTGCTATTGAAATTTTGATACTAGAGTAAAAACTTTGATATTGAATTCAAGACATTTAAAAATGCCATCTTTTTATGTTTTCATTTTGTCAATGAAAATGAAATGACAGCATTGGTTGGGGCAATCAGTATCATTTAAAATTTTAACTTCTGTGTCTAACATATTGATTATCTCCTTCAGTTTTGTACTTGTTAAATTTGAAAAGCATACTACCTCCTACCCTTTGCAGATGTCATTGAAGAGAAATATTGACCAGAATTAGACTAAGGGTGTAGTTCCACTATTAGAGATTTACTTCAGGTATTACTCCATCCTTAATCAATATTATTAACACACAATTATTTAAATAGTATCAAATCTAGGTACCATGCAGTTAGTTATATCAGTTCAAGTTTTTGAGATAATGTGATTTTACATTTCTGGCCCTTGCCCTGTGAGCTAGTATAGAAAGAGATCTATTTGTGTCATTGTTTCTCTAAATAAGACTAGAAGACCTGGACCGAAAAAACTCAATCACTTAAATGCCGCAGCAAATTGTGAAAAGTGTAGTTTAGTTTCATAAATCTTTACCTGTGACTTGCTAAAGTCAAAGTAGGGAGAAGGCAAGGGCAAATGTAGTAAAATTTAGTTTATAAGAAATGGTTAAAAATTTGAAAAAACAGGCATATTCTCTTTATCATGACAGCTATGGGAAAAATCTCTCTTAACAGTAATGTCTCAAAATTTGCTTTTTGAACCGTTGAGGAAGATGATTTTATACCTACCTTCTGGATGGATGTAAATGATGTGTTTACATGTTTGTTGCCTGAACAATGAACAGTTTCTCCACACTGGGTTTTGCTGCCAAACTGATTTATTTAGTAGTGATAAAAAAACTTTCTGTATCAGTTAGGAATCCTGGGTGAGTGATCAGACCTGACTGTGAAATTATTGGAAGGCTATTGGGGGGGAGGGAAATACTCATGAGAAAAAGGGGTGAGTGTTAGGTAGGGGTGCTGTCTAAAGAGTCAGGGAGCATAGAAATCTGTCCACAGCAGAGTGACCAGGGCAGAGCACTGCTTCTACTGCCAACCTTGCAGCTTATATCATGAGCTTTCTCCTAGTTATATCCTGAAGAAGGATCCGTTCTTCTCTTCTTTATAGTCGGAAGTAGAAACCAGATTATATGAATTTTCCAGGGCTGTAGTAATAAAATCTTATAGCCTGGGGTAGGGGCTTAAGCAACAGAAATTAATTTTCTTGAAGTTTTTGAGGCTAGAAATCCAACATCAAGGTTTCAGCAGAGTTGGTTCCTTCTGATGGCTGTGATAGAAGAATCTTTTCCAGGCCACTTTCGTTGATTTGTAGATGATCAGGTAACTGAGTGCTTAAGAATTGATGCTTTCAAACTATGATGCTGGAGAAGACTCTTGAGAGTCCCCTGGACAGCAAGGAGATCAAACCAGTCAATCCTGAAGGAAATCAACCTTGAATATCTATTGGAAGGCCCAATGTTGAAGCTGAAGCTCCAGTACTTTGGCCACTTGATGCGAAGAGCCGACTCACTGGAAAAGACTCTGATGCTGGAAGAGATTGAGAGCAAGAGGAGAAGAGGACGACAGAGGATGAGACAGTTGGATGGCATCATTGACTCAATGGACATGAGTTTGAGCAAACTCTGGGAGATAGTGAGGGACAGGGAAGCCTGGTGTGCTGCAGTCCGTGGGGTCACAGTGTGTTGGAAATGACTGAGTGACTGAACAACAAAGTTTCTCCCCATGTCTTCACATAGTCTCTGCTCTGTACATGTCCGTGTCTGAATGTCCTCTTCTTAAAAAAGACAACATCATATTGGATTAGGGCTGACTCTAATAACCTTATTTTAGTTTACATCTTTAAAGAACCTATCTCCAAATATAGTTACCTTCTAAAGCACTAGGAGTTTAAGACATCAACGTATGCTTTTTTTGTGTGTGTGTGTGGTGGGGGGGAGGCACAATGTAGCCTATAACATTGACATTGCCCTTCTACTGACAGTCCCGCGTGCAGGAGAAGTGACTCTCCCAGATAAAAACTGGGGTGTTCTACAAAGAGGAATGGATTCAAGGCAGCAAAAAATGATAAATCTCTTTCTACTTCTTTTTTTGGTAACTGTAGTTATGGAAGTTAATTTTTTTAAATTACAAGAAAATACTATGTACAGAAGACTTGAAAATCTAAACAAGGAATCAACCACATGTAATATTCAGTGTTGGTAAAGGTACAAGAAAATGAACATGTTCTCCCTGCTGGTGGGAATGCAGGCTTTTATCCACCTGGCTATCATTCTGCTTTTATACGCTGCTGAAGTGGAGTTGTGCCACTTAAATCTCTCTTCAAGAAAAAAATTTGCTATTCAGCTGCAAGGAGTGCACTTAGCAGACCATTTCCTGCTGTTATTGGCTTCAGGATTCAGTTCAGCTTTCAAGCTATGGCTCTGCCCTTTCTGGGCAGCTTCTAGCCAATGAGTAATGTGGCAGGGGGTACTAGGGTGTGGCCATTTCTGTCCAACACTGACCTCCTCTAACAGGGGATCTTTACTTTGGAGCTGCTTTTTGTTTGTCTCAGACTTGGTCAAATCTGCATGGTGATCTGAGCTTTACTTTGCCCAATCATGCTGCTTCCTTCTTTAATCTTTTATCTGCATTCATCCTACCCAAAACGTCTTGAGCTCCTCATTTTGTCTGTCTGCATCCCAGAGTGCTCAGCTCACTCATGCATGGCACATATATTTAATAACATTTTATTTGTTTTCGCACTGTCCTTATTTTTCATAATTCTTTATTATTCCAGTCATGGGTTTGCAAATCTTTGTGCTTTTCAATGATACAAACTCTGTGGTTTTATTGTAATATTTGTTTTCTTTCACTATATTATGCTTAATGACATCATGGATATTTTGTTGTGTATCTTCCTGAAATCAGTTAAATTATATTATTGGCAGTTCACTATCTTCAAGCCTAATCCAGCTTACTTTCTAAGGGAGAGAGATTGAGGCAGGCAGAAAACAGCGAGATGTCTCCCTCTGAATATTTGTATGGTAGAATTTAAAACTGAGTAAATATTGGTGACTGTGGTCTGTACTATGAACTCATGAGCAGAAGAAGGACAGCAGTGAGAAAGAAGAATCAGGTAGATAGAGAAAAGCAGACTGAGAGATGGAGTCTGTTCTCATTCCCTACAGGACTAAAGGACTCTTGGGTTCAGCCTTTGTCTGAGTCTGGGATAGGACACCCAGTCCCAGCTCCATTCCTGAATCTAGGTTGATCTTCACTCTGAGTTTGGTGCAACCCTCCAGAAATTGTCTAATGAATTCCCTTAAAGTTGCATGAAAGTGAAAGTGTTAGTTGCTCAGTTGTGTCCAACTCTCTGGAACCTCATGGACTGTAGCCTGCCAGGCTCCTCTGTCCATGGAATTCTCTAAGCAAGAATACTGGAGTGAGTTGCCATTCCCTTCTCCAGGGGTTGAACCCGAGTCTCCCGCATTGCAAGCAGATTCTTTACCGTCTGAGCTACCAGGGAAGTCCTAGCATTGCATGTATTAGTTCAAATTAGTTGCCATGATTTGAAACTTGGACTATCAGAGCATATCAGCACTTTGCATAATATACTAAGCATTCAGAAAATTTGAGTAAAATCTACATCTTGTTGCATTTTTTAGGTCTTTTACCTATTTCTTCTTAGTGGTCACACAACCTCTTTTACTGTTTGAATTTATACAGACTGAAGCTGTAGATATCTGATAATGCTAAGCATGGTATCCTGTAACCTGTTGTCACTTATATTACTTAGCAAAAAGACTAACGGGGATGGGGGCAGAAGGAAAGAGTGAGTTTTTACTATTGGTCTAAAGGAAATATTTTCTTTTCATTAAAGAATCAGATTTTAGACAAAGAATTTTTGTTTATCTGGAGAGTTCATTTCCCAGTTATTCTTTGGTAGGGTAAGGTTTTAGGTTTACAGTCGGGTAGGGGAACTAGACAGGCACAGCTTCCTTAACTGAGCTCTGAATATGTACATAAGACCAGCAGAGAAATTGTCAATGGAGTTTAAATTATCTGAGAAGGAGGGTGGTATTCTTTTATTTGGATGAGGTCACTAGGTCACCTGGGAATGTAGGATTTTCCATATAGTCCCAGAACAGGCCATAATATTCCACAGAGAATTCTGGAGGCAAAAATTCATAGGGATTAAAATTGGTAGACATGGGTGAGTCCCTTCTGAACAATGATCCAAATATATTGAATAAACCTAGGTCTCTGAGGATATAAGTGCTTAGTTTGATCTCAGATACCATGAGAGCATCTTTTGTCCTGGGCAGTAATCCAGGGTATCTTTCCTTCCCTAGCCGATATCATGCAAGATTTCCTCTTCACTTAAGAGACGAGCTTAGATTTTTGCCCTACTTTTTCCAGGTGTCCCACACTCATATGCCAATCTGGAGCCTTCATGTTGATCCCCGAGGGCAGGCCTCATCTTACATCTGATTTCATGGATTGACTGGAAGTCCATGCTCTGACCATATGTCTTGGAGTCACCTTCCAAGTTCTTTGAGATGGCTCCTCAGCATCTTGGCAACAATGTCTTATCCTTTTTAATCTTGTCACTTTTTGCAGCAAGGCACAGGGGTCCTGAACTTGTTCTCTCAATCATTTTGTTGCCATCAGGAAATGAGTGACATCTGTCTTTCTGCCTTTTTTTTTTTTTTTTTTTGTAGCTGTTGATTATAATGATTCCAGACTTCCTCTCTGATCCTGGAACCTGTCAGTGGAAAATGTAAGCCTATGCAAAATAAACGCCAGCAGTGTTTTCCAAGTGTGTGTGCAGGCTGTATTTCATCTATTAATTCATGGTGATGGTGCCTACAAAACCAGAGGAATCTCTACATCATCTATAAGCCCTTTTAACAGCTGACAAAGATCAGATCTTCTAAGTAACAAATAAGATAGTATTTTCCATACACAGTCCATGAAGCTCATACCCCAAGTCTGTGAGATTTCAGCTGGCATTATCTTTCAGTTATTACATTGACACTGCATGTTAATGCTGTCACTTGGACATCAATAGAAAAATGTGTACTTGATTAGACTCTGAAGTATAATTTCTAAGACAAAATTATTGCAAACAAATCTTACTAATTCTTGATTACATATTAATGGGAGAGAACAAGCAGATGGTTTATTTTGGGGAAAAAAGTGAATAATGCGTCATTCTGTAGTGCCAGTAGCTCATACAAGCGGTGAGAAAGAGTGCTGGACACAGGGCTTTGGAAATCCTTTCCCCTGACTTTCAGTTCCAGTTTTGATCCTGTCTGATTGCATGACTCAACCCCTCTAAACTGGCCACAGTGATCCCTATCTCATAAGGTTTTTGCTAGAATTACATGTGATAATACCTATAATTTAAAAATATTTATACAATTACATTATATATCCAAATAATTATAAAATATCTTGCATATTGTTTGGTGCCTGATAGAGGGTAATTTATTCATAAAAACTTCCTGAGCACATACACTACATACAGATATTTTGTTAGTGCTGGGGATGAGAGGACAGGTAAGTCAAAGTTCTTGTTTCAAGAAGGTTACAATCTAATCAGAGAGACAGGTAGGTATATAAGTGGACATTTTTAGTGCAATGTGGTGAGGGCACTCACAGAGAGAGATATAAGGAAGTTAGAAGCACAGAGGAGAAATATGTAGCAAGGCTTGAGATGGAGGTGTGATCAGGGAAGGCTCTGGGAATAAATGCCTGAGCTGAGAATGAGCCAGAAGATAATGAATAAAGATATGACACATACATTTTCAAGATGATATCACATTCATATATATGACTTCTTTACTTTTTAATTTTTAAAAATTCACATTGAATCACCATCATTTTTTTTGTCAATTATTGGTGGTTCCAGGGCCCAGTTTGTTGGTGTTAGGAAAGGAGGAACCGAATTTCTGGACCATTGTGGTAATTCTTCAGATTGGTCTCTGAAAGACCAGCCACTGAAAGACTAAGAAGAAGAAAAAATAAGACTAGGAAGAATTAAAAGTGGGAAATACCAAGTGTTATGAAATTAGACTCTGGGAAGTATAAAGTGGAGGGAAAATATTACTCGTGTGTCCACATGTTTTCAATCTTGCTTTCCTGAGGTGGGAGCTGTCTAGAAACAGAGGCACCACTAGGTCCACTCTCTACAGCTGGTTAATCTTTTCTTTTAAGGCTGGATTTGTTGAGATCAGGGTTTACAGCTTAGGAGGACCCTGGCTTAGAGTAGGTTAGGAATTACTTTTAACTAATGACTTTAAAGTCCTGAAACATGCAGAGCCCAGAAGACTCAAGGTAGAACTCTGGGAGTCAGTTAATAACATGCAGTTAAATAGACTTTTGTGTACTAAACTTGAAACTTTACCATCCTTTATAATTTTTGTTAATGGGTTGTTGTTCAGTCACCACGTTGTATCCAGCCCTGTGCAGTGCAGTGTGCCAGGTTTCCCTGTCCTTCCGTATTTCCTGGAGTTTGCTCAAACTCATGTCCATCGGTGATGCTATCTAACCATTTCATCCTCTGCTGCCCCTTTCTTCTTTTGCCTTCAGTCTTTCCCAGCATCAGGGTCTCTTCCAATGAGTTAGCTCTTTGCATCAGATGGTCAAAGTATCGGAGCTTCGGCTTCAGCATCAGTCCTTCCAATATCCAGGGTTGAATATCCACGGTTGATTTCCTTTAGGATGGACTGGTTTGATCTCCTTGCATTCCAAGTGACTCTCAAGAGTCTTCTCCAGCACCACAGTTTGAAAGCATCAATTCTTTGGTACTTGGCCTTCTTTATAGTCCAGCTCTCACATCCATCCATGACTACTGGAAAAACCATAGCTTTGACTATATGGACCTTTGCTGGCAAAGTGATGTCTCTGCTTTTCAATATGCTGTCTAGGTTTCTCATAGCTTTTCTTCCAAGGAGCAAACATCTTTTAATTTCATGGCTGTAGTCACCATGTGCAGTGATTTTGGAGCCCAAGAAAATAAAATCTGCCATTGTTCCATTTTTTTCCCCATCTATTTGCCGTGAAGTGATGGGACCAGATGCAGTAATCTTAGTTTTTGGAATGTGGAGTTTTAAGCCAGCTTTTTCAGTTTCCTCTTGTTAATGGGTAAATTCATTCTAACTACCAACAGGGCATTCAGAAAAATTCATCCACAAGTTAGAATAACTTAACCACATATTTTCAGGCCAAGAGATCAGTCTATGGAAGTCTGGAGTTTGTACCTAAAATGCATTAGTGCCATTTAGTGATTGTTTTTTCATTTTTGTGCCCTGTTGTTAACACATTTCCTGAATATTTCATCTCCAGTATCCTCTCAATGCTTTTTTCTTCCTTAAAACAACTTTTTATTTTGTATTGAGGTATAGCTGATTAAAAACATTGTGATAGTTTTTGGTGAACAGCAAAGGGACTCAGTGGTACAAATACGTGTATCCATTCTCCCCCCAAAATGCCTTTTCAATTAACAATTTGGTTGAATAGCAAATCAAGTAGCATTTATGGGATTAAGTGTATAGGGCACATTGCTGAGTAGGTCTATAGAGTAGAGTTCTGAATTGTAAGATGCTTGCACTGTAATGTCTTTCCAAGGACAAACCAACACTTGGGCCAGGCCTCAGGAAATCCAAACATCTGGATTAAAAAATACGTCAGGAACAATCAGTCATCCAATTTTGTCAACATAATGCCAAAGGCCTAGATTACTGAAAATATTTCCAACCAGATTTTATGTAGTTTACGGATGTATCTAGAATCAAAACTGAAAACGCAGACCAAGGAGTAATGTGCATCAACAGTTTTCCATTTGAGTCCATTGCATGCATTTTTGCTTCTTGAATTGGAACAAGAAGAAAGTTCAGAATTTGTGGAGATTATGGAGGTTTTTCCTTACAGTATCGTGCAAGATAATCATTGAAGAATGAGTATGGAATATTTAGATATATGTTGAAAACATACTAGGTGCTAGTGGAAAGCTATAGAGAACTTTGGGATTCTGTAGTATAGATTATTTGGGATTGTGTAAGCTGTCTTTTAGATAAAACAAATGGATTTTTTGTTTTATTCTAGTTTTAAAAATATCTATTTTTGAAATGTTTTTAAATAAAGTTAGTAATGTTACAATAAAGCAAAAATACTTTCAGTGATAATAAGTATGATTTATTGAGCACTTGCTAAGTGGCTGGCTCTGCACTAAATACCTTTCCTGAAAGAAACCCAGGAAATAGGTATTGTTATTATCCTCCTTTTGTAGACTAGAATGCTGAGGCACTGAGAAGTTCAATAATTACTCAAGTGTTCACAGCTTATCGATAGTGAAAAGTGAAAGTGAAAGTGAAAGTTAAGTCGCTCAGTCGTGTCTGACTCTTTGCGACCCCATGGACTGTAGCCTACCAGGCTACTCTGTCCATGGGATTCTCCAGACAAGAACACTGGAGTGGGTTGCCGTTTCCTTCTCCAGGGGATCTTCCCGACCCAGGGATCGAACCCAGGTCTCCCACATTGGAGGCAGAAGCTTTAACCTCTGAGCCACCAGGGAAGTCTTATAGATAGTAGAGTTGGGATTTGAAGTCAGGCAGTTCATTTCCAGAGCCTTATCCACTTAACCAGATGCTCTCTATTCTAGCAGCCCTGTCCTGGGGCAAATATGAAGTAAGTTAACAAGGTCTTCAATAAAACAACAACTGACAGCAACAGTAATAATGCTTAATCAGTTCAATTCAGTCGCTCAGTTGTGTCCAACCCTTTGCGACCCCAGCACGCCAGGCTTCTCTGTCTGTCACCAACTCCCAGAGCTTGCTCAAACTCAAGCCCATGAAGTTGGTGATGCCATTTAACCATCTCATCCTCTGTTGTCCCCTTTTCCTCCTTCCTTCAATCTTTCCCAGCATCAGGGTCTTTTCTAATGAGTCAGTTTTTCGGATCAGGTGACCAAAATATTGGAGTTTCAGCTTCAGCATCAGTCCTCCAATGAATATTCAGGACTGATTTCCTGTAGGATTGACTGGTTTGATCTCTTTGCAGTCCAAAAGACTCTCAAGAGTCTTCTCCAAAACCACAGTTCAAAAGCATCAATTCTTTGGTGCTCAGCTTTCTTTATAATCCAGCTCTCGCATCCATACATGCCTACTGGAAAAACCATAGCCTTGACTAGACAGCAAAGTAATGTCTCTGCTTTTAATATGCTGTCTAGGTTGGTCATAGATTTTCTTTCAAGGAGCAAGCATTGTTTAATTTCATGGCTGCAGTCACTATCTGCAGTGATATGGGGGCCTAAGAAAATAAAGTCTGTCACTGTTTCCATTGTTTCCCCATCTATTTGCCATGAAGTGATGGGGCTGGATGCCATTATCTTTGTTTTTTGAATGTTGAGTTTTAAGCCAACTTTTTCACTCTCCTCTTTCACTTTTATCAAGAGGCTCTTTAGTTCCTCTTCACCTTCTGCCATAAAGGTGGTGTCATCTGCATATCTGAGGTTATTGATATTTCTCCCAGCAATCTTGATTCCAGCTTGTGCTTCATCCAGTCCAGCATTTCTCGTGAGGTACTCTGAATATAAGTTAAATAAGCAGGGTGACAATATACAGCCTTGACATACTCCTTTCCTAATTTGGAACCAGTCTGTGTTTCCATGTCTGGTTCTAGCTGTTGCTTCTTGACCTCCATACAGATTTCTCAGGAGGCAGGTCAGGTGGTCTGGTATTCCCGTCTCTTCAAGAATTTTCCAGTTTGTTGTGATCCGCACAGACAAAGGCTTTAGTGTAGTCAATAAAGTAGAAGTAGATGTTTTGCTGGAATTCTTTTGCTTTTTCTATGATCCAGTGAAAGAAAGTAAGAAAGAAAGAAAGAAAGAAAGAAAGAAAGAAAGAAAGAGAGAAGTCTCTCAGTCGTGTCTGACTCTTTCCAACCCCATGGAGTGTAGCCTGCCAGGCTCATCTGTCCATGGGATTTTCCAGGCAAGAATACTGGAGTGGGTTACCATTTCCTTCTCCAGGGTATCTTCCTGACCCAGGGATTGAACCTGGGTCTCCCACACTGCAAGCAGGCTTTTTACTGTCTGAGCCACCAGGGAAGCCCTGGTGATCCAATGGATGTTGATCCAATGGATGTTGGCAATTTGATCTATGGTTCCTCTGCCTTTTTAAGTCCAGCTTGAACATCTGGAAGTTCATGGTTCATGGACTGTTGAAGCCTGGCTTGGAGAATTTTGAGCATTACTTTGCTAGTGTGTGAGATGAGTGCAATTTGCAGTAGTTTGAACCTTCTTTGGCATTGCTTTCTTTGGGATTGGAATGAAAACTGACCTTTTCTAGTCCTGTGGCCACTGCTGAGTTTTCCAGATTTGCTGGCATATTGAGTGCAGCTCTTTCACAGTATCATATTTTAGGATTTGTAATAGCTCAGCTGGAATACCATCACCTCCACTAGCTTTGTCCATAGTGGTGCTTCCTAAGGTCCACTTGACTTCACATTGCAGGATGTCTGGCTCTAGGTGAGTGATCACACCATCGTGGTTATCTGGGTCATTAAGATCTTTTTTTTGTATAGTTCCTCTGTGTATTCTTGCCAACTCTTCTTAATATCTTTTGCTTCTGTTAGGTTCATATGGTTTCTGTCCTTTATTGTGTCCATCTTTGCCTGAAATGTTCCCTTGGTATCTCTAATTTTCTCGAAGAGAACTTTGGTCTTTCCCATTCTGTTGTTTTCTTCTATTTCTTTGCATTGATCACTGAGGAAGGCTTTCTTATTTCTCCTTGCTATTCCTTGGAACTCTGCGTTTGGATGGATAATATCTTTCCTTTTCTCCTTTGCCTTTTGCTTCTCTTATTTTCTCAGCTGTTTGTAAGGCCTCCTCAGACAACCATTTTGCCTTTTTTCATTTCTTTTTCTTAGGGATGGTTTTGATCATGGCTTCCTGTACAATGTTATGAACCTCCTTCCATAGTTCTTCAGGCACTCTGTCTATCAGATCTAATCCCTTGAATCTGTTTGTCACTCCTACAGAATAATCATATAGGATTTTATTTAGGTCATGCCTTAATTAGTATTGAGCATTAATATGTTATAGTGATTTTATCATTATCTTTAACTTTCAATACTCCTCTTATGCTCATACACTGTACTGATAAGGAGGCTACACTGTGGAGAGACTGGGTAATAACTAATATCACTAGGCTCTTAAGTGGTGGAGTTAGGAGTGATTCCAGGTCTGGATTCAGATGATTAAAGCACTAGGTTCGTGTCTTCACACGCTGGGGTTCTCACAGTCTTTTAGGTCCTCTGAGACTCAGGTGCCCAAGAGATGTTCTGGGTATCTCCTTTGATTACTCTTCCCAGTCCTCCTACATTCCTTTTAGGCAGCTCTTTCTCTGCTCCTGTTCATAGACTGAGTTTGAGAAGAGTCTTACCCCAATTCCTTAGGGCTTTGTGCTTGAAAACACTTCAGTTGCCTGGGTTTGGATTTTCCTTCAAGGTAGAACTTGATGTTCAGAGAAGGTAATGGCACCCCACTCCAGTATTCTTGCCTGGAGAATCCCAGGGACGGTGGAGCCTGGTGGGCTGCCGTCTATGGGGTCACACAGAGTTGGACACGACTGAAGCGACTTAGCAGCAGCAGCAGCAGCAGCAGAAGTTGATGTTCAGCTATGGGGAGTGTGGTCAGTGATAGCCTCCAGCTGCTAATGACTTTAGGATCTACTTCAGTTTTTTAGATGAAGCTATGCTCTTCCTGGGCAATGACTAGCCAGCTACTGAGCATAGAGTTACTAGAACTCAGCCTTTTCTACCTGGTAAGTTATGTTCCACTGCTCCTCACTGGATTGGCAAGACTTTGTCAGATCTGTGTGGTGATCTGATTTTCTTCCTGTCCCATCCTGCTCCCTCTCCTTTTTTATTTCTCATAAACATGACTCTACTCCTTCTCTAATCACAACCCGATAAACCTCTTACACTCCTAACTTCATCTCAGCGTCCGCTTTCTAGGGGACCCACTGGCACTACAACTGACTGAGTGATCTATCCAAGGCAGAGATGAGTTTAAGGAGACTGGTGTGCTTCCCATCTGTGGTAACACATTACTCACTGACAGGAGGTTTCTGTCATTAAGCATAGAGTGGGAAATATGAATGGAAACATTAGGAGGGTGATGGGGAAAAAGAGAGAGAATAAACACATGTGGGTGGTGAGCTCAAATGAAGACTTTCAGGTGGATATTTTTTCTAATTATCCATAGGTCTGTCACTTAGCCCTTCTTCATTTACTCTTTTTTTTTTTAATGAATTTATTTATTTTAGTTGGGGGCTAATTACTTTACAGTATTGTAGTAGTTTTTGCCATACATTGACATGAATCAGCCATGAGTTTACATGTGTTCCCCTTCCTGGACCCCCCTCTCCTCCCCATCCCATCCCTCTGGGTCATCCCATTGCCCCAGCCCTGAGCATTTGTCTCATGCATCAAACATGGAATGGTGTTCTGTTTCACATATGATAATATACATGTTTCAGTGCTATTCTCCCAGAATGTCCCACCCTCACCTTCTCCCTCAGAGTCCATAAGACTGTTCTATGCATCTGTGTCTCTTATTCTGTCTCGCATATAGGGTTATCGTTACCATCTTTCAAATTCCGTATATATGCATTAGTATACCGTATTGGTGTTTTTCTTTCTGGCTTACTTCACTCTGTATAATGGGCTCCAGTTTCATCCATCTCAATAGAACCGATTCAAATGTATTTTTTTTAATGGCTGAGTAATATTCCATTGTGTATTTGTAGCACAGCTTCCTTATCCATTCGTCTGCTAATGGACATTTAGGTTGCTTCCATGTCCTGGCTATTGTAAACAGTGCTGTGATGAACATTGGGGTACACGCGTCTCTTTCAATTCTGGTTTCCTCGGTGTGTATGCCCAGCAGTGGGATTGCTGGGTCATATGGCAGTTCTATTCCCAGTTTTTTAAGGAATCTCCACACTGTTCTCCATAGTGGCTGTACTAGTTTGCATTCCCACCAACAGTGTAAGAGGGTTCCCTTTTCTCCACACCCTCTCCAGCATTTATTGCTTATAGACTTTTGGATAGCAGCCATTCTGACTGGCATGAAATGGTACCTCATTGTGGTTTTGATTTGCATTTCTCTAATAATGAGTGATGTTGAGCATCTTTTCATTTGTTTGTTAGCCATCTGTATGTCTTCTTTGGAGAAATGTCTGTTTAGTTCTTTGGCCCATTTTTTGATTGGGTTGTTTATTTTTCTGGAATTGAGCTGCAGGAGTTGCTTGTATATTTTTGAGATTAATTCATTTACTCTTTTTTTTTTTTTTTTTAATAAATTTATTTATTTTAGCTGGGGGCTAATTACTTTACAATATTGTAATAGTTTTTGCCATACATTGACATGAATCAGCCATGGGTTTACATGTGTTCCCCTTCCCGGACCCCCCACCCACCTCCCTCCCCATCCCATCCTTCTGGATCATCCCATTGCCCCGGCCCTGAGCCCTTGTCACATGCATCGAACATGGAATGGTGCTCTGTTTCACATATGACAATACACATGTCTCAATGCCATTCTCCCAGAACGTCCCACCCTCACCTTCTCCCTCAGAGTCCATAAAATTGTTCCATGCATCTGTGTCTCTTATTCTGTCTCGCATATAGGGTTATCGTTACCATCTTTCAAATTCCATATATATGCATTAGTATACTGTATTGTTGTTTTTCTTTCTGGCTTACTTCACTCTGTATAATGGGCTCCAGTTTCATCCATCTCAGTAGAACCGATTCAAATGTATTTTTTTTAATGGCTGAGTAATATTCCATTGTGTATATGTACCACAGCTTCCTTATCCATTCGTCTGCTGATGGACATCTAGGTTGCTTCCATGTCCTGGCTATTGTAAACAGTGCTGCGATGAACATTGGGGTACACGCGTCTCTTTCAATTCTGGTTTCCTCGGTGTATATGCCCAGCAGTGGGATTGCTGGGTCATATGGCAGTTCTATTCCCAGTTTTTTAAGGAATCTCCACACTGTTCTCCATAGTGGCTGTACTAGTTTGCATTCCCACCAACAGTGTAAGAGGGTTCCCTTTTCTCCACACCCTCTCCAGCATTTATTGCTTGTAGACTTTTGGATAGCAGCCATTCTGACTGGTGTGAAATGATACCTCATTGTGGTTTTGATTTGCATTTCTCTAATAATGAGTGATGTTGAGCATCTTTTCATGTGTTTGTTAGCCATCTGTATGTCTTCTTTGGAGAAATGTCTGTTTAGTTCTTTGGCCCATTTTTTGATTGGGTCGTTTATTTTTCGGGAATTCAGCTGCAGAAGTTGCTTGTATATTTTTGAGATTAATTGTTTGTCTGTTGCTTCATTTGCTATTATTTTCTCCCATTCTGAAGGCTGTCTTTTCACCTTGTTTATAGTTTCCTTTGTTGTGCAAAAGCTTTTAATTTTAATTAGGTCCCATTTGTTTATTTTTGCTTTTATTTCCAATATTCTGGGAGGTGGGTCATGGAGGATCCTGCTGTGATTTATGTCGGAGAGTGTTTTGCCTATGTTTTCCTCTAGGAGTTTTATAGTTTCTGGTCTTACGTTTAGATCTTTAATCCATTTTGAGTTTATTTTTGTGTATGGTGTTAGGAAGTGTTCTAGTTTCATTCTTTTACAAGTGGTTGACCAGTTTTCCCAGCACCACTTGTTAAAGAGATTGTCTTTTCTCCATTGTATATTCTTGCCTCCTTTGTCGAAGATAAGGTGTCCATATGTGCGTGGGTTTATCTCTGGGCTTTCTATTTTGTTCCATTGATCTATATTTCTATCTTTGTGCCAGTACCATACTGTCTTGATGACTGTGGCTTTGTAGTAGAGCCTGAAGTCAGGCAGGTTGATTCCTCCAGTTCCATTCTTCTTCCTCAAGATTGCTTTGGCTATTCGAGGTTTCTTATATTTCCATACAAATTGTGAGATGATTTGTTCTAGTTCTGTGAAAAATACCATTGGTAGCTTGATAGGGATTGCATTGAATCTGTAGATTGCTTTGGGTAGAATACTCATTTTCACTATATTAATTCTTCCAATCCATGAACACGGTATATTTCTCCATCTGTTTGTGTCCTCTTTGATTTCTTTCATCAGTGTTTTATAGTTTTCTATATATAAGTCTTTTGTTTCTTTAGGTAGATATATTCCTAAGTATTTTATTCTTTTTGATGCAATGGTGAATGGTATTGTTTCCTTCATTTCTCTTTCTGTTTTCTCATTATTGGAGTATAGGAATGCAAGGGATTTCTGTGTGTTAATTTTATATCCTGCAACTTTACTATATTCATTGATCAACTCTAGTAATTTTCTAGTAGAGTCTTTAGGGTTTTCTATGTAGAGGATCATGTCATCTGCAAACAGTGAGAGTTTTACTTCTTCTTTTCCTATCTGTATTCCTTTTATTTCTTTTTCAGCTCTGATTGCTGTGGCCAAAACTTCCAAAACTATGTTGAATAGTAGTGGTGAAAGTGGGCATCCTTGCCTTGTTCCTGACTTTAGGGGAAATGCTTTCAATTTTTCACCATTGAGGATAATGTTTGCTGTGGGTTTGTCATATATAGCTTTTATTATGTTGAGATATGTTCCTTCTATTCCTGCTTTCTGGAGGGTTTTAATCATAAATGGATGCTGAATTTTGTCAAAGGCTTTTTCTGCATCTATTGAGATAACCATATGGTTTTTTTCTTTCAATTTGTTAATGTGGTGTATTACATTGATTGATTTGCGGATGTTAAAAAAACCTTGCATTCCTGGGATAAAGCCCACTTGGTCATGATGTATGATCTTTTTAATATGATGTTGGATTCTGTTTGCTAGAATTTTATTAAGGATTTTTGCATCTATGTTCATCAGTGATATTGGCCTGTAGTTTTCCTTTTTTGTGACATCTTTGTCTGGTTTTGGAATTAGGGTGATGGTGGCCTCATAGAATGAGTTTGGAAGTTTACCATCTTCTGCAATTTTCTGGAAGAGTTTGAGTAGGATAGGTGTTAGCTCTTCTCTAAATTTTTGGTAGAATTCCGCTGTGAAGCCGTCTGGTCCTGGGCTTTTGTTTGCTGGAAGATTTCTGATTACAGTTTCGATTTCCGTGCTTGTGATGGGTCTGTTAAGATCTTCTATTTCTTCCTGGTTCAGTTTTGGAAAGTTATACTTTTCTAAGAATTTGTCCATTTCTTCCAAGTTGTCCATTTTATTGGCATATAGCTGTTGGTAGTAGTCTCTTATGATCCTTTGTATTTCTGTGGAGTCTGTTGTGATCTCTCCATTTTCATTTCTAATTTTGTTGATCTGATTCTTCTCCCTTTGTTTCTTGATGAGTCTGGCCAATGGCTTATCAATTTTGTTTATCTTCTCGAAAAACCAGCTTTTAGTTTTGTTGATTTTTGCTATGGTCTCTTTTGTTTCTTTTGCATTTATTTCTGCCCTAATTTTTAAGATTTCTTTCCTTCTACTGACCCTGGGGTTTTTCATTTCTTCCTTCTCTAGTTGCTTTAGGTGTAGAGTTAGTTGATTTATTTGATTTTTTTCTTGTTTCTTGAGATACGCCTGTATTGCTATGAACCTTCCCCTTAGTATTGCTTTTACAGTGTCCCATAGGTTTTGGGTTGTTGTGTTTTCATTTTCATTCGTTTCTATGCATAATTTTATTTCTTTTTTGATTTCTTCTGTGATTTGTTGGTTATTCAGAAGCGTGTTGTTTAGCCTCCATATGTTGGAACTTTTAATAGTTTTTTTCCTGTAATTGAGGTCTAATCTTACTGCATTGTGGTCAGAGAAGATGGCTGGGATGATTTCAATTTTTTGGAATTTACCAAGGCTAGATTTATGGCCCAGGATGTGATCTATCCTGGAGAAAGTTCCATGTGCACTTGAGAAAAAGGTAAAATTGATTGTTTTGGGGTGGAAACTCCTGTAAATATCAATTAAATCTAATTTGTCTATTGTATCATTTAAAGTTTGTGTTTCCTTGTTAATTTTCTGTTTAGTTGATCTATCCATATGCGTGAGTGGAGTATTAAAGTCTCCCACTATTATTGTGTTATTGTTAATTTCCCCTTTCATACTTGTTAGTATTTGCCTTATATATTGTGGTGCTCCTATGTTGGGTGCATATATATTTATGATTGTTACGTCTTCTTCTTGAATTGATCCTTTGATCTTTATGTAGTGTCCTTCTTTGTCCCTTTTCACATCCTTTATTTTAAAGTCTATTTTATCTGAAATGAGTATTGCGACTCCTGCTTTCTTTTGGTCTCCGTTTGCATGGAATATGTTTTTCCATCCTTTCACTTTCAGCCTGTGTGTGTCCCTAGTTTTGAGGTGGGTCTCTTGTAGACAGCATATATAGGGGTCTTGTTTTTGTATCCATTCAGCAACCCTTTGTCTTTTGGTTGGGGCATTCAACCCATTTACATTTAAGGTAATTATTGATAAGTATGATCCCGTTGCCATTTACTTTGTTGTTTTGAGTTCGTGTTGAAACATCCTTTCTGTGTTTCCTGTTTAGAGAAGATCCTTTAGCATTTGCTGGAGAGCTGGTTTGGTGGTGCTGAATTCCCTCAGCTCTTGCTTGTCTGTAAAGCTTTTGAATTCTCCTTCATATCTGAATGAGATCCTTGCTGGGTACAGTAATCTGGGTTGTAGATTATTCTCTTTCATTACTTTAAGTATGTCCTGCCATTCCCTTCTAGCCTGAAGGGTTTCTATTGAAAGGTCAGCTGTTATCCTTATGGGGATCCCCTTGTGTGTTATTTGTTGTTTTTCCCTTGCTGCTTTTAATATTTGTTCTTTGTGTTTGATCTTTGTTAATTTGATTAATATGTGTCTTGGGGTGTTTCGCCTTGGGTTTATCCTGTTTGGAACTCTCTGGGTTTCTTGGACTTCTGTGACTATTTCTTTCCTCAATTTAGGGAAATTCTCAACTATTATCTCCTCGAGTATTTTTTCATGGCCTTTCCTTTTATCTTCTTCTTCTGGGACTCCTATGATTCGAATGTTGGGGCGTTTCATATTGTCCCAGAGGTCCCGGAGGTTTTCCTCATTTCTTTTGATTCTTTTTTCTTTTTTCCTCTCTGCTTCGTTTATTTCCATCATTCTATCTTCTATCTCACTTATCCTATCTTCTGCCTCCGTTATTCTACTGTTGGTTCCCTCCAGAGTGTCTTTTATCTCCTTTATTTCATTATTCATTCTATATTGATTCCTTTTTATTTCTTCTAAGTCCTTGATAAACATTTCTTGCATCTTCTCAATCTTTGTCTCCAGGCTATTTATCTGTAACTCCATTTTGCTTTCAAGATTTTGGATCATTTTTATTATCCTTATTCTAAATTCTTTTTCAGATAGATTCCCTATCTCCTCCTCTTTTGTTTGGCTTTGTGGGCATTTCTCATTTTCCTTTACTTGCTGAGTATTTCTCTGCCTTTTCATCTTGTTTAGATTGCTGTGTTAGGCGTGGCCCTTCTGTATTCTGGTAGTATGAAGTTCCTCTTTGTTGTGGAGGTTCCTCACTGCGGTTGGGGTTGGACAGGTGGCTTGTCAAGGTTTCCTGGTTGGGGGAGCTTGTGTCGGTGTTCTGGTGGGTGGAGCTGGATTTCTGCTCTCTAGAGTGTAATGGAGTGACCAGTATTAATTTTTGAGATGTCTATGGATTTGGTGTGCCTCTGGGCAGCCTGTATATTGATGCTCAGGTCTATGTTCCTGCGTTGCTGGAGAATTTGCGTGGTATGTCTTGCTCTGGAACTTATTGTCTCTTGGGTGGAGCTTGGTTTCAGTGAATTTATGGAGGCTATTGGATGGTCTCTTATTAATTAATGTTTCCCCTGGCTTTCAGTCTTATTCTTGCAGTAGCCTCAAGACTTCTCCTTCCATACAGCCTCAATAATAAAACTTTTAGGTTAATGGTGAAAAGATTCTCCACAGTGAGGGATACCCAGAAAGGTTCACTGAGTTACATGGAGAGATGAGGTGGGGGGGGTGGGTTGAGGTGACCAGGAGGGGAAGAGGGGAATTCAAATGTGGAGAGAGCAATCTAGCCAGTAAGCACTTCCCTCTGTGCTTTCCACAGTTTGGAACCCTCAGAGTGATTCACAGAGATACATAGAGAGGGGGGAGGAAGGTAACAGAGATGAGCATGAGTAGAAAGGGAGGAATTAAGAGGGGAGAGAGAGATCTGGGCAGTATCCTGTTCCTGAAGTATTCTCAGGTACCCAGAACACCCTCAGAGATTCACAGAATTGGGTTGAGAAGAGAAGGAGGAGGGTGGGAGATAGAGGTTCCCTGGGGGAGAAGAAAGAGCATCAATAGGGGGAGAGAGTGATCAGGCCAGTGATCACACTCCTGAGTAAAAATGGGTCCTAAAGATTGGGTTCTTAAATGTACAAAGTTGATATCAAATATGTAAAACAAAAGATTAAAAATCTAGAGTAGAGGTTAGACTCTTATAAAACTTACAATCTAAAAAAAAAAAAAGAAAGAAAAAAGGAAACAGTGTAAAAAGAAAAAAAACAGTAAAACAGTAAAAAAAGAAACAGTAAAAAAATGTAGAACAGGAAAAAAACATTAAAAAAAAAGAAAACACAAAAGGTATAAGATATATGTATGTAGTTTGCTTCAAAAATAGGGGTTTTTTTTTTTTTTGCAAGTTAATAGTGGGTTATGAAAATGAAAGTTAAAGGTGTAATAGAGGACTTGAAGAAAAAGGAAAGAAGAGAAAAAAAATTTTTTTTTTTTTAATTAAAAAAAATTAAAAAAAAAATTAAAAAAAAAATAATAATAATAGTAAAAAATATATATATCCCGGACTTTCTCTGGAGCTGTTGTGAGCAGTGTGGGATCTGCTCAGTTTTAGATAGATCCTTATTCCTGCTTATACTTTTCAAGATCTATAGGTCCTTTTTAATGCAGTCGGTATTAACTACAGGGATCTTAATCTGTTGGCCTGTCCCTTCCAAAGCGCTTCCCTCTGTTTATTTGGCTTCTGTTTGGAGATCTCTTCAGTACCTAACTTCCGCCCTGCAACAAAGCGGTGGAGGTGATCTCTTTAGGTTCGCTTGTTCAATCGTGCTGTGGGGAGGAAGGAACACTGCAATTCTGGCGTGTGTGTGGTAAGCTCGCAGTGTCTCGGCCGCACTGGGTTCGCCCCCGCTCACGGCGTGTGTGCTTTCCCCGTCTACCCTGCTCAGGCTTCAGGTTACTCGGCCGGGGAGCGGGCCCTGAGCTGCGTGCACTTCCCAGGTCTAAGCCGCTCAGGTTCAGGCTCCCGGTTACTCCACAAAGGCGCAGATTCGGTTCCGCCCGCGGCTTGTGCCGTTCCCGGTCGGAGCTGCCCAAGCGGCCAGGAGTTTGGCGAGGGCGCTGTCCCCTGTTGGGGCGGTGCGGCTTATCACCTCCCTGGTCCCCGCCTCGGTTTACGGGCGCGCCCGGCTCCGGTGTGCTTTGTGTCGGTTCTGGGGAGCTGGTTTCTGGCTGCGACCCTCCCGGCGGCTGTCGACCCTCCGGGATCTCAGGCAGTCTTTGCTTAGAAACTGGGAGCCTGTTTGCAGTTTGGTAGGGGGTGCCCTCTCTGGAGCCGAGTTTGCCCCTTTCCGGCTCTGGCGGGCCCCGCCTGCCCGCTGTGTCCGGCGGGGGATGGGGCGGTCCGCAGCCGGCTAGCTCTCCTCTGGTATCGCTCAGTCCTTTGTTCTGTGAGCGGGCCGGCAGTGCCTTAGAGTTGGGCTTTTCGCGGGATAGTTCTCTCTCTCTCGCTGTCCCACAGTTTAGGTTACTATCACACGTTAGCTCCCTCAGATAGCCCTCGGGGCACTCGGGCCCGGTCCTTACCCTAGGAAATGCCGCCCGCTCCTCTCCGTTCAGCCCCCACTTGCTGGTGGCGGATGATGCGAGCGTCTGGGGTTCTTTGCTGGGAGTTGCTTTAGGCACGTAATCTGTGGATTTTATTTATTTTTTCCTCCCAGTTACGTTGCCCTCCGAGATAAAAAATCCTCCCCCACACCCGCCGGTGAGAGGGTTTCCTGGTGCTTGGAAATTCCTCCTCTTTTACGACTCCCTCCCCGGGACGGGTCTCCGTCCCTAACTCTTTTGTCTCTCTTTTTATCTTTTATAATTTCTCCTACCTCTTTTGAAGATAATGCGCAGTTTTTGTGAAAGCCTGACGTCCTCAGCCAGCCTTCAGAAGTAGTTTTGTGAAGTTTGGTCAGCGTTCAGATGTTCTTTCGATAAATTTGTGGAGGAGAGAGTGGTCTCCCCGTCCTATTCCTCCGCCATCTTAGCCCCGCCTCCTAATTCATTTACTCTTAAGCTATAATTTTGAAGAATATTGTAGTTCATAGGTTGAAATAAGCACAAAAAACCTTACCCAAAATGCTATTTTTGGTTTTATTTTTTATCTATATTAGTGAGTTCTCAATAAATATTTGTTGACTAAATGAAAGAATGAATAAATTTTTTAAAAATTCAACACATTTTACTTTTGATCCAGTAAAAAGTGTTATCCAGGATGGCTAATCATGACAGTTGTCCAGTAGGTAGAAAATTTTCAGGCTGAATAAAAGGCAGACTTTGTTTTTGCACAAAGGCACTTGTCGTAGCCAGACGGTATCCCACAGCATAGTTAACATCTGAAAGTCTGTGTAAAGAAGTAGAGTCAATTTCCACCCTCTGGGACTTTCATTGTAACAGGACTTCCTGGTTAAATGAAAAGTCAAGTCACTGTTGCAGCTGAGGAACCAAGGGATGGCTTAAGATGAGGGGAACCCCCAAACAGTCTGAATGTTCATATAATCTCAGAAAAATAGCAAGCTTTCTATGTATGCTGGCCTCAACTACCTTTTCAAATCAGAGAGCTGCCCAGAAGCCCTTCCTATTCAGAAAATCTGGAGGGCCCTTGCATTCTTCTAAGAAGTGTATATTACCTGAATGGGTTGGAGGTTGTGCTGGCAGATTTGAGAACTATCAGAGAGGCACCTTGCATTCTCAGGCTGATATTGGATTAAAGTTCGGAGACACAGCTGTTACTAATGTCCCTTGTAAATTATAACTGGTGTAAGAGTACTGCTATGCAAAATTTCTCATATAATCTCACTTTGTTTTAGTGTTTTGTGATGTAATTTGGTGATGCAGTAAAAGACATATTTTATCCTACTTGAGAAAGAATTTGGACAGAAATACAGTTTTGTTAAAAATTGGAGCAAATTTCAGTTTGAGCAGGCCAATGCAAAATGGTAGAGAGGATAAAAGATAATGTTGAGTCAAATAAGATGGAACAAATATGTTTTCATTGTATCAGATTGGAAATCACTAACGTACTAGTCCTTTCAGAATTAAATAGAATGTTCTTATATTAATTTAAGATTATTAGTTAATAATTTAGATTATTAATATATTAATTTAGATTACAAAATTATTTTTTGCAGTTTGAATGAAACAAAGGTCTCATTGGTGAGGAAAAATGGGGTATTTCAAAAGAAAAAACATTGGCTAAAGAATATTAAAAAAGGATATGTGAACAATAATAAGGAGGGATAGTCAACTATGGCAAATATTTTATTCCAATATAATACAGCAAAGTTGATTTAAAGGAAATTGATAAAAATAAAATAAATTTAAATCTGAGATGTCAATCTTTAACACTGTAATTTTAAAAGTAATGTCAACTAAATCATTTGTTACTGATGTCTGAACATTTAGGTATTTGGGGGAAATGTCATTTTAAAAATTATGCTTCTACTAGGTACTGGTTATGAATTATTCAGCAAATATGTGGGGGTGATATTGTTTACAACACATTTCCTGCTAACTTCTGTTTTTCACTAAATTTTTTGTTTCAAACTTGAGGCAGCTTTACAATGTAATCGGTAATAGAAGCAGATGGTACTTCTTTGACCCTTCTAGGCAATCAGTTATTTGCAAGATATGGGAACAGACAATATGCATTAAAATTAGCCCCATCTTTTTTAGCTGCCAAAGAGTAGACTTGGTCATAAAATTTGAGTAAAGACCCTGAGAGATCTAGTTCAGTTCTTGTATTTTACATGTGAGAAAATGCTTGCTTAGAGAGGTAGTAAATTGATCAGCTCAAGGTTGTATAAGAAGTAAACAGGGCCAGATCTCAGCTACTTGATCTAGTGTTAGAGGTTCTTTGCCCCCACTTCCAATATCAAGGCTGTCTTTTCTATTTGGGGAGATTAGAAAAGTTGTATATTATATAATATGTAAAATTTTAAAACATTTTAAACATCTTGAAAATGAACAAGAATAATATAACTCTGGGGTACTTTCTCATGCAGTTGTCAAAACTTAAAACATTGCCATATTTGCATCAGCTTTTAAAATACATATCATAATATAGTTTGTCTTCTATTATGGATCAGAACCACTACATTTAATTTACACTGAAATGATAGCACATTAGCCATGGATTTTTTGGTAATTCTTTAAAAATTGATTACATAAGTACTCTCAATGCCCTAAAAATAATAAATATGAAATATTATTACTGATATTAGTAACAAATAGACATCATTGCTTTACTTCCTCTATGACAGGCACTTATTTACATGTACTGTATTATTTTATGTAAAGTCACATTTTGTTGTTCTTCTAGGGTTCAACTCATTTTCTTCTAGACAAAATTATCTATCTTTTGTCATTATTCTTTCTCACTGAAATAGTAATGTGTTATATAGGCCTGTTTTTTTCTGTTGGGACAAAAGGCTGCTAATAGCCTTAGTAATTTATTTGTATGGGAAAAACCAAGTGCTTTATTTTGAGGGTGATGCCACCTCCCACTGAGCTCCTCAACTTTGGGAGCAGACTGGTGCTAGATTTCTGCTTCTACCTGTCCCCTCAGTCTGGTACTCTTTGTAGGGCCAACCTATATACTTTATGGTGGTGACTCTGATGGCCAGAAAGAGAGGACTCTCTTTGTGGTAAGAAGTATCATGGAAACATTTGAACTTGATTTTTGATGGGCTTATTGAACTTATGTTTGAATACTGATTATACACAATGATGTTCTGAAAATTCACATCGAAGAGAATGAGGAAAGCACTGTGAATGAAGGTTGGATTGAGGAGAAACAGGGAATCCATCCTGATTTTTCTTGCAGAAATCAAGCTTTCCTTGGAACAGATGCTAAGTTAAAATGATTAGATTTCAAAGCACATTCCTCCTGAGAATGAGATGAACTGAGAGCTGAAGTGACTGAGACGAAAGGAGTGTGATGTTACGAGGTTATAAAAGGTGTTATAAAGGACCAAATGTTATAAGGTTCTTATCCACCTCCAATTATTTCTCTATAATTTCCCTCCTGAAATTTCCCCAACAGAATTAAATAAAGATGGTGACTGTCATCATCACCCACCATGTCCACTGCCTTGTATTTCACCCATTTTATACTTCTCATCTTTTCCCAAAGCAGGTAGAGACCTTTCACACTTCCAGTCATTTATTCATGCCACTTATTTCCTGGCCTGAATTTCCTTTCTTTACTTGGAAAACTTCTACTGCATCAAGTTTTAGGAAACACAACTCAGAGATAGAGTAGTTAAAAATAAGTGCAAATATGAAGAGATAAACAAAACTACATATTTTGACTACTCAGATTTGGACCTCAAAAGTCTAAACTCAAAAAAGAATCTGGTACATAGTATGAGCTCAAGAAATGTTAGTAGCTTTTCCTTATGGTGACACATGGCAGCAAGACGGTGGTGCAGATTTCCAAGGCGGAGAGGTTTGTCACTGATAGCATCTTCAAAGATGAACTGAATGGGTTTCACATTCAGCAACTGACTGAAGATGGCTACTGTGGAATGGGAAGGTCTGAGTTACACCAACCAGGACAGAAATCATCATTCTGGCCACCAGGATGCAGAATGTTCTTGATGAGAAGGGCCAGCAGATCTGCAAATTGACTGCTGTGGTTCAGAAAAGATTCAGCTTCCCTGAGGGCAGTGTCGAGCTCTAAACTGAAAATGTGGCCACAAGAGTTCTGTGCGCCATTGCTCAGGCAGAGTCTCTCCTTTACAGCCTCCTAGAAGGACTTGCTGTGCAGAGGAAGGTCTGCTATGATGTGCTGCATATTATGAAGGATGGGGTCAAAGCCTGTGAGGTCACAGTACTAGGAAATTCTGAGGACATAGGACTAAGTCCACAGAGTTTGTGGATGGCCTGATAATCCAGGACTCTGTTAAATACCACGGTGACACTGCTGTGTGCCATGTGCTACTCAGACAGGATGCGCTGGGCATCAAAGTGAAGTCATGCTGCCTGAGGACCCAAGTGGTAAGACTGGCCCTAAGAAGCTCCTTCCACCCCCATCTCTGAACAGAAGGATGGGAAGCTGGAGCTACCTACCATGCCCCAGCCAGTACTCAAGCATAACAGGTTGTCCTTGGCAGCTGGATCTGGAGTTTGGATGTTTCTCTGTAAAGACTCTTTTTTTTTTTTTTTTTAATAAATTTATTTATTTTAGTTGGGAGCTAATTACTTTACAATATTGTAATAGTTTTTGCCATACATTGACATGAATCAGCCATGGGTTTACATGTGTTCCCCTTCCTGGACCTCCCACCCACCTCCCTCCCCATCCCATCCCTCTGGGTCATCCCACTGCCCCTGCCCTGAGCATTTGTCTCATGCATCGAACATGGAATGGTGTTCAGTTTCACAATAAAATATTTTTAAAAATCCTGTGGCCTGACTAGGCTATATTATCCAGTGTTCAGACTGAGGGTCAGGTCGCCCCATAGGAGAACTACTTGATTGATTCTTAGGGCTACCTGGATCACAGTGTTTCTTTGCTTTCTTTGAAAACCTGTTCATTTCAACTGTACCTGTGAGGCAAGGGCCGGAATGGGAGGACCCAAGCAGAGTAACAAGAGAAGTACCCTGTTCAGGTACCCTGTTTCAGACGATGAAAGCTGATTATAACAGGGAAGTACCTTGATTAATTCATCTGTAGTTCAGAATTATAGCTTTAGAAGAGGGATATGTTTAAGGTGATTATCTGTGTTGCATGTAGAAAATGAATACAACAGTCATCATATTTTGGGGTTATATGAAAAAATATGAGTAGAATGAATGAAGTAGATGATGTTTTGTATGTTTAAGAGTCTTGATAATTTTTGTTGGGCTATAAGGTCTTCTTCTGAAATCTTTTATCTGCAGTTAGGTCCTTGTGTGCCCTTCCATCCAAAAACTTTTGAGATCCCATGAGCAGTGCCTTAACTAAAGTGAGACTCATTGGCTTATGTCATATATATTAATAATATGTGTATCAGGCCCTGGTATGCTTAGCTAGGCCTGGTCTATCTAGCCATGAGCTAAAGGTCCTGCTTCCACAGATGAGCACTGGGGTTTGAGATGCTCATGCCTTCTCTGACCTGGAATGCTCCTGTTCTGTACCATAGCTTGGTGGAGAAGGACATGGGCCCTGGAGTCAGATAAACTTGGGTGGATTCTTGTTCCTTTATATCTAAGTTTAGTGAAGGTTCTCAACATCTCGTTTGTAAATTAGAGCCAACAGTAAATTCTCTTATTGTGAGCATTGTATAATAATCTAGAAGACACTCAGTATGGTGTGCACAGAAGTGATTACTACCTTGTTGACTTCTAAAATTAGGAACGCCATCCAAACCAGCTGAACATCGGCTATTGGGATGGCCTACTAAGATTCTGCTAATTGACCTTTATATGTCAGACCTACTGTTAAGTGAGCAGCTCTTGCAGCCTATATTCCTTTTGTTTCTCTGTTCTCCTCTACGGAGGTTCTAACAAGGAAGGGATGGGAGGAGCCAGAAGCATCTCTCTGTCTCATAATTTGCCTTGGCTTTGGTGAGGCAAAAGACATTGATTATTTAAAGCACAGTAATTAAGTAGGCAGGGTACAAACTGCCAATAATATCAACAAGACAATTCATTAAGCAGAGTAGGTGCTATTGGTTAATAAATGGGCTTTAAACAAAGATTTGCCCTGAGTGAGCCAAAATCTTGCATAATTTGTCTAAAAATAGCAAGAGTTGACTCTTGCCCTGACCAGCAACACTGAAGAAGCTGAGGTTGAATGATTCTATGAAGACCTACAAGACCTTTTAGAACTAACATCCAAAAAGGATGTCCTTTTCATTATAGGGGACTGGAATGCAAAAGTAGGAAGTCAGGAAACACCTGGAGTAACAGGCAAATTTGGCCTTGGAGTACAGAATGAAGCAGGGCAAAGGCTAATAGAATTTTGCCAAGAGAATGCACTGGTCATAGCAAACACCCCCTTCCAACAACACAAGAGAAGACTCTACACGTAGACATCACCACATGGTCAACACCGAAATCAGATTGATTATATTCTTTGCAGCCAAAGATGGAGAAGCTCTATACAGTCAGCAAAAACAAGACCGGGAGCAAACTGTGGCTCAGATCATGAACACCTTATTGCCAAATTCAGACTGAAATTGAAGAAAGTAGGGAAAACCACTACACCATTCAGGTATGACCTAATAGAATCCCTTATGATTATACAGTGGAAGTGAGAAATAGATTTAAGGGACTAGATCTGACAGACAGAGTGCCTGATGAACTATGGACGGAGGTTTGTGGCATTGTACAGGAGACAGGGATTAAGACCATCCCCATGGAAAAGAAATGCAAAAAAGCAAAATGGCTTTCTGAGGAGGCCTTAAAAATAGCTGGGAAAAGAAGAGATGTGAAAACCAAAGGAGAAAGGAAAGATATCCCATCTGAATGTAGAGTTCCAAAGAATAGCAAGGAGAGATAAGAAGCCTTCCTCAATGATCAATGCAAAGAAATAGAGGAAAACAACAGAATGGAAAAGACTAGAGATCTCTTCAAGAAAATTAGAGATACCAAGGGAACATTTCATGCAAAAATCGGCTTGATAAAGGACAGAAATGATATGGACCTAACAGAAGCAGAAGATATTAAGAAGAGGTGGCAAGAATACACAGAAGAACTGTACAAAAAAGATCTTAATGACCCAGATAATCACAATGATGTGATCACTCACCTAGAGCCAGACATCTTGGAATGTGAAGTCAAGTGGGCCTTAGAAAGCATCACTATGAACAAAGCTAGTGGAGGTGATGGAATTCCAGTTGAGCTATTTCAAATCCTCAAAGATGATGCTGTGAAAGTGATGCACGCAACATACTAGCAAATTAGGAAAACTCAGCAGTGGCCACAGGACGGGAAAAGGTCAGTTTTTATCCCAATCGCAAAAAAAGGCAATGCCAAAGAATGCTTGAACTACTGCACAATTGCACTCATCTCACACGCTAGTAAAGTAACGCTTAAAATTCTCCAAGCCAGGCTTCAGCAATACGTGAACCGTGAACTTCCAGAAGTTCTAGCTGGTTTTAGAAAAGGCAGAGGAACCAGAGATCAAATTGCCAACATCCGCTGGATCATCAAAAAAGCAAGAGAGTTCCAGAAAAACATCTATTTCTGCTTTATTGACTATGCCAAAGCCTTTGACTGTGTGGATACCAATAAACTGTGGAAAATTCTGAAAGAGATGGGAATACCAGACCACCTGACCTGCCTCTTGAGAAACCTGTATGCAGGTCAGGAAGCAACAGTTAGAACTGGACATGGAACAACAGACTGGTTCCAAATAGGAAAAAGAGTACATCAAGCCTGTATATTGTCACCATGCTTATTTAACTTATATTCAGAGTACATCATGAGAAACGCTGGGCTAGAGGAAGCACAAGCTGGAATTAAGATTGCTGGGAGAAATATCAATAACTTCAGATTTGCAGATGACACCACCCTTATAGCAGAAAGCGAAGAAGAACTAAAGAGCCTCTTGATGAAAGTGAAAGAGGAGAGTAAAAAAGTTGGCTTAAAGCTCAACATTCAGAAAACTAAGATCATGGCATCTGGTCCCATCACTTTATGGGAAATAGATGGGGAAACAGTGGAAACCGTGTCAGACTTTATGTTTGTGGGCTCCAAAATCACTGCAGATGGTGACTGCAGCCATGAAATTGAAAGATGCTTACTCCTTTGAAGGAAAGTTATTACCAACCTAGATAGCATGTTTAAAAGAGGAGAGATTATTTTGCCAACGAAAGTCCATCTAGTCAAGGCTATGGTTTTTCCGGTAGTCATGTATGAATGTGAGAGTTGGACGGTGAAGAAGGCTGAGCATCGAAGAATTGATGCTTTTGAACTGTGGTGTTGGAGAAGACTCTTGAGAGTCCCTTGGACTGCAAGAAGATCCAACCAGTCCATCTAAAGGAGATCAGTCCTGGGTGTTCATTGGAAGGACTGATGTTGAAGCTGAAACTCCAATACTTTGGCCACCTCATGTGAAAAGTTGACGCATTGGAAAATACCCTAATGCTGGGTAGGATTGGGGGCAGGAGGAGAAGGGGACGATGGAAGATGAGATGGTGGATGGCATCACCGACTCGATGGGCATGGGTTTGGATAGACTCTGGGAGTTGGTGATGGACAGGGAGGCCTGGCGTGCTGCGATTCGTGGGGTCGCAAAGAGTCGGACACGACTGAGCGACTGAACTGAACTGAACTGACTCTGTTTGTTAAGTATTTTCATAACTGAGCATGAAATAAATATTCTTGAAAATGAATCTAGGATTTTTTCTTATAATCTGTGACCATTAAAATGATGCTTTAATTCTGAGGAAGTTGCACTTGTGTTAAGCATATTTCATTGTCTCACTCCAGTGTGTGGTAAAATGACCATAGACTTTTAGAGTCAGACAGACATTGTTTTGAATTCTACTGTGATACTAACTTAATATCACTGAGACCTAGTCTTCTCTTAGGTGAAATCGCTTTAGTTTTCTCTATTTTGCAAGATGGCTGTACAGATTAAGTGTGATAATGCATGTCAAATGCCTTGTGTCATGCCATGCCCAATTTCTATCTTTATCTTTGTCTTTCAGACCTATATGGAGAGCATACTTATGTTAAATCAACTTAGTAAAAACACTCAATCTCTCATCTGATAACTACTAGGCATTCATCTCCTCATATAAGAGACATCAATGTGATATAATTCTCTAAGATAGAACTTTCTGACCATCTGATCTTTTTTTCATTTGGGCAGTGCAACCCAAATTATGGATAGGGAAGAGGGGAAGTGAATGATTGAACTTATTGACTTAGATAAATAGGAAAGGGAGTGCTACTGAGCGTATGTTAATCATGAATGAAGTTGTTACCATGTACTATTTTTATTTTTAGTTTAGACTATATTTTTAATATTGTGAAGTTTCCCAGTTGTGTAATTATATATACAAGAAATAGAAAATAATTTTATTTAGTTTTAAAATTTTTTCAAAAATGAATTTGTTTTGCTGGGTTTCAGGAACCCCCAAAAGAATAATGACATCTCAAGTACATTATTAAAATGCTACATTTGGCAGATGTGTGTGTGTGTGTGTGCTCAGTCACTCAGTCGTGTCTGACTCTTTGTAACCCTGTGGACTGTAGCCCACTAGGCTCCTGTGTCCATGGGATTTCCTGGGCAAGAATACTGGAGTGGGTTGCTATTTCCTATTCCAGGGGATCTTCCTTACCCAGGGATCGAACCTGTGTCTCTAGCATCTCTTGTATTGGCAGGCAGAGTCTTTACCACTGAGTCATCTGGGAAGTCTATAAATATTCATATATCCCCTCTTTTTAGATTCTTTTCCTAGATGGGTTATTACAGAGTATTGAGTAGAGTTCCCTGTGCTGTACAGTGCATTCTTATTAGTTATCTGTTTTATATATTGTAGTATGTGTGTGTCAGTCCAAAATTCCCAATTTATCCCTCCCGCCATGTACTAGTCATGGCACAAATAACTATTAAATGGCTAGTACAAAGGCGCTGACTTAGGTGCTAGGGGTACAACAGTGAATGAAACAGATCAAGTTCCTGGCCTTATGGAACTTAAGCGCTAGTGATGGGATACAGAAAATTAACTCCGTAAAATATATAGTGCTATAGACAATGATCATGATATGAAAGAAAAATAAAAATAAGAGGGACAAGAAGTACTAGGGTAAGTATGGGACTTCTATCTTGTGTAGGGCAGCCATAAAAGGACTCTTCAATAAGGTGACCTTTGGGCAGGGATCTGAAGGGAGTGAAGGAGGATTTGGAGATGTTAGCCTACCCTGACTGATGTGGGCATCCTCCATAAGAAACCAAATTAGATGGTAACCATAACACTATATGCGAGACAGAATAAGAGATACAGATGCATAGAACAGTCTTATGGACTCTGAGGGAGAAGGTGAGGGTGGGACGTTCTGGGACAATAGCATTGAAACATGTATATTATCATATGTGAAACAGAACACCATTCCATGTTCGATGCATGAGACAAATGCTCAGGGCTGGGGCAATGGGATGACCCAGAGGGATGGGATGGGGAGGGAGGTGGGAGGGGGGTTCAGGATGGGGAACACATGTAAACCCATGGCTGATTCATGTCAATGTATGGCAAAAACTACTACAATATTGTAAAGTAATTAGCCCCCAACTAAAATAAATAAATTTATTAAAAAAAAAAAAAAGAAGAAACCAAATTAGGGCCTACTCCCTGTCCTGATCCTTCCCACCAAGGCACCATTCTCTGATACACTCCCTATTTATCAAAGAATCTGCTGGGCCTGATATAGCACAACCACTTAAATCCCAGTTTGGAGGATGCTCTTTATCTATAATTACATTTACCTTTCCAAAATTTACAGCATGTCAGTCTGTTCTGAAAGAACACTCTTAACTGGATCTTTTAAAGACTACACAACTGATCCACATAGCAGCCAATGTAGATATAAAACATATAAAATTCTACTGCTTTCCTCCACCTGAAATACCATGTCATGTTCTTTCTGCATCTCCTGGTACCACTGTTATTCTAATAGTTGGTAGAATTTCAGCTTACCCTGTAGTCGCTTTCTTCTGACCCATGGATACCACCTGCCTGGGAGGATAACAATGGGGTGCACTTGTGGCGATCGACTCCATCAGTCTTCCTCACATGCCTGCAATACCAGTCCTGGGCTCTCTGCTGAAATTCTGTCAACTACACTAGAACCCAATAACTAGTGCTGATTTTCCCGAGATAGCCAAAATGTGTTTGAAAGAGTTCCTCAGCTCCACTGGCTTAATTTTATGCATCGGCAGTAAAGGGTAGAGCCTGCAGAATACAGCTGAGAATGTACCTCTGACTTAGGAGTGTACCAGCCCGGGCAAACCCAGACCCAGACTGGCTAGGGGAGCTGTTCTCCTGTGGTGAGGCCAGCTCCACCTATGGACTTTAAATAAATCCCACCATCCACCCAATACGTTATGCAGTTTCCTCAAACACCCTCCTGCTTACCTTCAATCCAGGCCCTGCTTTCTACCTCAGGGTCTCTTTACATCAATATAAAGACCTATGCCAATGCATCTCTCCAGTTTTAACCCACGTCATATTATTTAGGAGAGGAGCTTAGATGACTCCTCTGGCTTATGCACCTGCAAGTTTAGGTGAGAGGGGCTTCTGCCTCCAACCATCACCCTGGGCGACCAGCTTGCGTGGACTCCCAGCCAGTGCATGTGTACTAGCTAGTGCCAGTCTCTGAAGTCACTCTCCTTAGTGGTGTCAGAGCCAATCAGGGCTCACTAATAGGACAAGCTTACATTTCTCATTTTTGTAGGTTGGCTTGACCTGAAGCCGAGGGTTCACACATGTACTCAAGCTATACTCAGGACTATTTGCTTTTAAATGCATCTACTCTTTCTAAGGAAAATAACTCAGGACTTCCCTGAAAGAGAGGGAGGGAGACTAATACCTTCTGAGAACATCGAGGTCATGATGTTCACGTTTTAAACCATATTAGGGCAGCCAGGATTCTCACAAACTGATGGCTAAGAAATTGCCCTGCTTCTCAGTGACTTTCCAGTGCTTTTGTAGGGCAAGTGCATGGAGGGAATCACAGCCGTTGTGACCACCCAGCACAGTTGCGTCTTCCTCACTTAATACAGCATTTCCATGCAAGGAGAAGGGAACTAGAAGACCAAGATAGAGAGGGGAGCTTTTGTGTCCTTGAGCACTTCCTGGGAGTAACTACCAACACACTGGATATAATTATGATTAGGACACTTGGGAAATTGAACCAGGAAAGTTCATCTTCCGATACTGAATTTTAAGGTGATTTCCAGGCACGGAGCAGGAAAAAAGGTCATTCTGAAACTGTGATCATATAGGAATATTGGTATGAGGTTTTCTAGGGCAACTTATTTAACTGGGAGTTTACCTGGGAACCTTCTAAGAAACAGAATTTTAGAAGAGGGATATGTTTAAGATGGATTTCTGTCTTGCACATAGAAAATGAATACAATAGTCATTATATTTTGGGGTGAAAAAAAGAAACATTAGAATGAATGAAGTGATGTTTTTTATGTTTAAGAGTCTTGATCATTTTTTTTTTTGGACTATCAGGTCTTCTGTAACCTTTTATCTGCAGTTAGGTCCTTGTGTATGGTTCCAGCCAAAAGCTTTTGAGATGCCATGAGCAGAAAGTAAAACTAAAAAGAACAGGTAATGCAGTTTTCTTTCATTATCAGTCAGTTATGGAGATAGAAACATTCAGATTTAGGAATTCTAGATTTTTAATATCCAAAACCTCAGAAGTAATTTTGCTGGCTTCCAATTATAGAGAAAACAAACCAAGTAAACTAAATTGCTAACTTGCCAACAACTTCTGTTTTATTTTGTGATTTGCCTAGACTCCAAGCTGCTACTTTCCCCACATTTTGTGTATATTGATCCAGAATCATTTTTTGATTATTGTTAGATTGACTGAAGATTTTCATTAAAAAACATGAGGAAAAGAGAAGATGTGAGGCTGCAGCAGGAGTGATAATAGAAAGCTCTCTTCCTGCATCTCAGGTACATGGTACATTTTGTTTCAATTTAAAATAAAAAATTGAAAATAATTTAATTCTAGTTCACATCTCTCATCTTTACTATGTGGAGTATAACTGAACAAATAAAGATGAGATGCCTTATTCATTAGTAAATGACATTTTGGTTAAATTAAACTCTTTCTATTTATAAATAACTCGTGTGTGTGTGTACACAGAATCCAGTGACTTTGCACCATATGACCATGATGACATCATCTCCCCCTCAAATTACTCAATGAGATGAATTTTCTGTTGATAACAATTTCAGCTCTAATGGACAGAAATATTTATCTGACACACAATGGCACCTTAGGATTGCTAAAGGAGTAACAAAGATTTGTAAAGGGCCCTAAAACAGACTGGAGATCAGGACTTGTGGGTTCAAGTTCCAATTCTGATCTTGATTGCTGATAACCTTGCCCAAATCACTGAGAACATTGAACCTCAGTTTCTTCATCTGCAAATTGGATGTGATAACATTTCTCTTATCTGCTGCAAGCCTCCTGACTGATTCAAGCTCTCACGTGTCCATCTCACACGCCTTAATTTCCTGTGCTTGCTGTTTGTTCACACAGAGTGTCTTAAGTGCTCTCCTGCCTACTTCTGCTCAACAAACTCATTTGCAGCATTAAGACCCTGGTAAAGAAACTCATTTTTTTACCCTAGCCTCCCAAGTGAACTTTCCTGTGCCTTTCTAAGAGACACTGCGTATCATCTGTAGAGGAGATTCCCTGACATCCAGTGACTGTCTTTACATGGTTGTCTCCTGGACTAACTCTCCACACTTCTGAGCTTAGGAGTCACACATTACCCTACTCTTGCCTCTCCATAGTGCCCAGCAAGGCACCTGGCCCATGGTGGCACTTGATACACGTTTGTGGGTTGAATCAGTGCACGCCCAGCTTGTCCCAGGGCTGCTGTTGGTTGTTTTAAAAACCACAAGAAAAGAGAGAGAGGTTTACAGAAATAATACTAATACTTGGAAAATATCTTTGCACTTCTGGATTTCTGCTTGCAGCGTTGTATGGACGGGTGATGGCAAATCTCACCCATCTCTCACTTTCAGATATAAGAATCTGGTGCAGTCATGTAGCTTTTTCTTTCAGGTTAAATAAGCCCCAGTTCCTGTACTCATGATTTATAGGCCCCATTTTCCAAGTCTTTAATCATTTTCATTGCTTTTCTCTGGAGCTATTCCAAGTTCTCTATTCACTTAAGTTTCAGGCTCCAAACTGAACATGGTATTGAAATACTGAGTGAAAGAACTATCTGTGTATTCCTGTAGTCAATATTCTTATTTATACATAAATATTTTCCCCCTAATCAGTCTACAAATATTAATTAGACACTTATGCTATACCTGGCACTGGACTTCAAAGCTTTTGACAGTTTTAAAGATTATGATTTTTCTCTGTGAGACAGGATTTCTTTGGTGATATTCCATGAAAAGTGTTAGTTGCTCAGTCATGTCACAACCCTATGGACTGTAGCCTGCCAGGAGATCAAACCTGGTTTCCTGCATTACAGGCTCAGATGGTAAAGAATCTGCTTGCAATGTAAGAGACCTGGATTCAACCTCTGGGTCAGGAAGATCCTCTGGAAAAAGGAATGACTACTCACTCCAGTATTCTTGCCTGGAGAATTCCATGGACAGAGGAGCCTGGGGGGCTACAGCAAATGGGGTCATAAAGAGTCGGACATGACTGAGTGACTAATACTTTCACTTTTTTTCATTGCATGGAAAACATATTTGTAAGTGTCTATAAGGTAGTTATTTATGTAACAGTGAAATGGCTTTCCATGTTAATAAGTATGCTACCTCTTATCTGGTTTGTTAACGTGACATTAATTTAACTCCCGTGTTCCATGAATATAGCAAGTTTATTAATCACCCCATATTACACTGTAAATGAAAGAAGCAGAAAATGAACTAGAGATTTTTTTTCATTATACACTTTTTTTTGGTTTTTTTCTGATTTTATTTATTTGTTATGGGCTTCTCTTTTTACTTATTTGTTATGGGTGGCTCAGTGGTAAAGAATCCACCTGCCAGTGCGGGAGACCCGTATTCAATCCCTGGGTTGGGAAGATCCCCTGGAGGAGGGCATGGCAACCCACTCCAGTCTTCTTGCCTGGAAAACACCATGGACAGAGGAGCCTGGTGGGCTACACTCCATGGAGTTGCCGAGTCAGACACGACTTAGTGAAGAAACAACAACAATTTATTACTCTTAGAACGTCTCATTTTTGACTGGACTCAGAAGTTCTCAGAGAAGACATTCTCCATCTCTTGGCAATCTGTTTCCCGTGTTTCTCTTTGGCCACCTTCATTCTCTTGGCCAAAAGTTTAGCATGTTCTGCAGCCTCTTTCTTATTTTTCTTACTGTGCTGTTTCTTCAGAGCAACGCGCCAATGTTTGTGTTGCAGAACACGTGGTGTAACAAGACGGTGAATGCTGGGTCTTTGATTGTAAGTTTCTTCTTTGTTTAGGGGCTTTCTCACAACATGCTGGTGGACATCATCCTCTTTAGAGAGACTGAAAAGTTTGTGGATTCTGTAACTCTTTGGGGCCCCAGGTGACAAGGCATGGAAGTATCAGAGAGTCCAGAAATACCCTTCTTCCCTTTTTTGTGCTGACAAAGTTGAGAACACTCAGGTGGGCATCCACAATGCAACCTCGTACAGACTTGCACTTCCCCCTTGATCTGTACTGGGAATGCCTCTCACTCAGAAGCAAGTGTGCTCTGCCATGGGTCAACACACCCTGCTTCATGGGGAAACCTTGTCAACACTTCTGCTGATCTGTCTTTTTTATGATAGCCATCTTAGTGAGTGTTAAGTGGTTTCTCATGGTTCTTCAATTGAGTGTCATTATGGGTAACAATGTTGAGCATGTTTTCATGTGCTATTGGTTATTTTTTTTTTTTTTTGAGCAATGACTGTTCAAATATTCTCTCCATTTTCATTCAGGTTATAAGTCACTTTACTGTTGAGCTCTAAGAATTCTTTATAGATGCTGAATATATCCTTTATCATATACTGTATTGTTGTTGTTCAGTTGCTAAGTTGTGTCAGACGCTGCAGTCTCATGGACCACAGCACACCCGGCTTCCCTGTCCTTCACTGTCTCCTAGAGCTTGCTCAAATTCATGTCCACTGATTTGGTGATGCCATCCAACCATCTCATCCTCTGTTGCCCTCTTCTTCTCTTGTCCTCAATCTTTCCTAGCATCAGGATTTTCTCCAATGAGTTGACTCTTCGCATCAGGTGGCCAAGGTATTGGATTTTCAGCCTCATCAGCAGTCCTTACAGTGAATATTCAGGTTTTATTTCCTTTAGGATTGACTGGTTTGATCTCTTTGATCTGAAGAGTCTTCTCCAGGACATACACTGCATGTGATTTAACAAATATTTTTTTCTCCTGCTGTGGGTTGGTTTTGTTATTTACCTCAGGTCTGTGCTCTGAAGAGTATTCAGGGTTGTACACCTTCTCCCAGTTCTGTAACATCAAGCCGGCCTGGGATATCCGTGTGCTATCTGCAGGGGTTTGTAATGCTCTCTGCGGAGACTCCCATACACTGTCTGTGGAGGCTCACAGGCACCATCTTAGGGGTATACAAGTAGAGTGCTGGGGCCACATGCCATCCAATTGGGGGGGTGGCTACCAGTGAGGTATCTGATGGGATTTGGGGGCCAGCCTCTAGGGTCTGTGGTCAGTTTTTGAGATCTGCACAGTGGTTTCTGCGACCCCGGCCCTTTTGCCCTGCTCCTACTCCCCCCAAGACCATTCAGCCAGGCTGATCCCCTCAATGCTCTGGATAGGATAAGGCCGAAGTGGGCTTTGGGATCTATGTCCCACTAGGCTGGGGAAGCTGGGTGTTCATTCTGCTCTTACTTTTCCTGGTGGGTAAAATTGTGGGTTGAGAGGTCTCTCCTGGCAGTGAGCTGTGCAGCTGTGGAGGAAGGGTGACACAGGGAAAGTGAAACTCTTCTATTCTTCAGTGCATCTATCCTTGTTTGTTTGTTTATTTTATCCTCAAAGGAAGTGCTCTAAATTCTCCACTGGACTTCCAGGTTCCCACAGGGGTATTCCTGTCCATGAGCGGTTGTTAAAATTGATGTTTCTCTAGGAGTATGAGGGCTTGAATCTCCTACTCTGCCATCTTGCTGACATCCTGCATCTGTATTTCCCTAGAGCAAATTTGATTGGCTTCTCCTCTCCCAAGCTGGGAGGAGACGCCTCTTAGTTCTTCCCATATGCGTGTAGGCTCAGAGTGGGAAATAGTGACCCTTTCTTTGGACACTCTTTGTAACAGATGTGGCGATTCTCTGCAGGATGCAGAGAGAAAAGGGGCCTCTCCCTCTGTCATGATACAAAGCGTAAATCTTTCTGGATATAAGAAGTATGGTACAGACTTGCAGCACTGTCCAATAGAACTTTCTGTGATGATAGAAATATTCCATACCTATGTCATAGGATACTGTAGCTGCTAGGCACATGTGGTATTCAGCTCTTGAAATGTAGCCAGTATGAGCGCAGAACTGAATTTTTAATTTTAATTATGTTTGAATGATTTAAATTTATATAGCTGCATATGGATAGTGGCTACTGTACTGAAGTACTGGTCTAGAAAATCTCTTTCTCTGTGTATATGTTGTCAGCAATGGGAAGCAGTTTGAATTGTTGAGAAAATATCTAGGTAAAATATTCTCTCGGATTGTTAGTCCTTAGTGTCTTAAAAAAAAGTTCTGGTGGTTGATCTAAACAAGAAAAGGGTATTTTTGAAGGTGTTCGAAAGAATTTTAAAAGTTCAGATCGTTATAAATCTATAAGCTTGATTTAATCTAGCCATCAACTTTCAAAATAAACGAACATAGACTTAAACCTTTTCAATTTAAACCATCTTGAGTTTGATGTGTTATCTTTGAGAGAGGGATGAAAGTCTAGAAATTTTGTCCTCTTTTTGGCATTTACAGGAGATAGTCTCTAATACAATTTTTTTCCATTTTGCCTTGAGAAAACTGTATATAAAACTTATTTTTAGTATTAGTTATGGCCTTTTAATAAATTTTGATAAAATTTTCAGGGATTTTGGTAAAAGATTTTTTTGAATACTGTCTTAGGGGGAGTAAACATTGTGAGTTGATTTTTTTTTTTCCCATTTCTGAATACCCTTGAGTGTCTAAAGAACAGCATTGCATGAGAAATGCCTCCCCCTTCGCAGGCAGTTTTTAGTCACTGACCAATATGAAGAGTTAAATGTCTACCTGACTTTGGCAGCACAAGGCTGCAGTCTCCTCTGAATTTTGCTATTCTTTGATTTCATCAAAAGGCATATTTGCATATGGACTGATAAGGCACCTTGGCACTGAGATCTTGGATTTCATACAGGCACAGACTTGGCACAAGACTGATGAAAACTCAATTATGATTTATGTCTATGCAACAGAATTTCCTATTGATTACCTGCCAGAACCATGATAAAGCAATGTTAGGCCTGAAGCCAATTCTTCCCAGCTGTAATCTCTTCTTAGGTTTTGTACTCTATGCCTTTGCTGGAGTTTCTGAGCATTTGTGAGCAAAAATGGTTCACAGCAATGATCCTTAGATATGCAAACTCGTTTGCAATAAAGGATCTTCTTCGCAGTGTCTTGGTTTACTTTGTATTTACCTTTCAACCATTTTGGGTTTATCTAGCACCTGCTTATGTTCTTTATATTGTTCTGAGTTTTATAGGATATAGAAGAAATGGAAAACATGGAACTTGTCTATAGTTACCTGGAGGAGGTCAGTTGTCCAGAGATGAAGACGTTATCCAAGAAGCAATTGCCTTCTATTATTGATACGTTGGTGAAATCGAGCGATATGACACAGTGATCAAAGTGGAGCCAAAACTAGACTGAGAGGCTTCTTGGTACATGATTATTAATGGAGGAAAGACATTAAAAATAAAAGAAATTCTAACTAGGTAGAGAGAATAAGGAATGAGGGTCATAAAGGGGGTTCTTATGGGAAACCTAGCTTCCTTGATAGTTTTCTATTGAGACGTGAACACTTTATTCCTCATATTGAAAAATAGTACATTTATTTTAAATATTTAACTTTGAAACAGCTTAAAATATCTAACATTAAAATAGTGCTCCTGGATGCTCGGCCCTGTTCTAAGCACTTCATACATATTGGCTCATTTGAATCTCAAAACATCTCCATGAGAAAGTTCTATTATTATCTCCATTTTACAGGCTAGTTAACTGCAAACCAGAGACAGTAAAAGACTTGTCTAAGGTCCCACAGCTAGAGGTGGTGGTGCTGGAGTTTGAACCCAGGCAGTGGGGCCCCGGGTTCTGTGCAGTCAACCACTAACCCATACAGCCTCTCATCTGTGGAGAACAACAGAAAGACATATGCCATGGCTTATGTTGTGGCTCCTCAAACAATAAGAGAGCTGTCCCTTTCTCATGATGAGGAATAGAAAGGTAACTTCTTTAGGTACAAGGTCACTGATAGTTGGATGGGCAAGGTATCCTCATTACTGCTTAAAGCTGCCAGTTCTAAAGAGCTTTCAATTCTGTAGAATAAGTTCAGTTAGGACTGTATAGTGGGTTGAATTGTGTCCCCTTGAAAAGATGTGTTGAAGTTGTAACCCCCAGTATCTCAGAATATGACCTTATTTGTAGATAGGGACATTGCAGAGGTAACAAATTTACTTTGTTATGGCAGGTCTAGGAAACAGGTTGAAAGTGGTTTTCAGATATTTGATGTGGCATCCTATTAGTTGAGAACTATTTAAACTCTCAAGAGGGGATCCACTTTCTACATATAGAGAGTAGGACAACTTAAAACCTCCACAGGGAGATTAATGAGATATCACATGCACTAAAAATCTCACGTGACAGCTTAGAACTTCATACAGTTGAAAACTTATTTCAAATTTTATCACTACTTTAAAAACAGTTCACTTCAGAATCTGAGTTAGGCTACTGTATTAAATAATGTATAGTTAGATTCTAGGGAAGTAATTTTTTTCCTCTAAAGCTATTCAAGGACCTTTCTCCTCAACTTTTCCACCATTATTTATGCTATAGGTACAGCTTCACTTGATTGGATGAATAGTATAGTTTATTTTGTATTCTAAGAGGATTGTATTTCCTATCCTAAATTATGTTTTGTTATTGTTCAGTCACTAAGTTGTATCTGATTCTCTGCAACACCGTGGACTGGAGCACACAAGGCTCCTCTGTCCTCCACTATCTCCCAGAGTTTGCTCAAATTCCTGTCCATTGAGTCAGTGATGGTATCTAACCTTTTCATCCTCTGCCGTCTCCTTCTCCTTTTGCCTTCAATCTTTCCCAGCATCAGGGGATTTTCCAGTGAGTTGGCTCTTCACATCAGGTGGCCAAAGTATTGGAGCTTCTGCTTCAGCAACAATCCTTCAAATGAATATTCAGGGGTGATTTCCTTTAGGATTGACTGGTTTGATCTTGCAATTCAAGAGACTCTCAAGGTCTTCTCTAGCACAACAATTCAAAAGCATCAGTTCTTCAGCATTCAGTCTTCTTTATGGTCCAACTCTCACATCTGTATGTGACTACTGGAAAAACCATAGTTTTGACTATATAGACCTTTACTGGCAAAGTGATGTCTCTGCTTTTTAATATGCTTTCTAGGTTTGTCATAGCTTTTTTCCCAGGAGCAAGCATCTTTTAATTTCATGGCTGCTGTCACCGTTTACAGTGATTTTGGAGCCCAAGAAAATAAAATCTGTCATTGCTTAATAAGTTATAGCTATCCTTTATTGGACAATAGCCCTAAATTGTATGCTAGGTATTTTATTATCAAATTAAGAGTTTAGTTTTCATAGACTAATGCTTTATATGTGGAACAGTAAACATTAAGCAAAGTTTATTCCTTTAAAGACCACTGCTAACCTCTTCATTCTCTCCTAGATAAATAGATATGTTAGAGATATTGAATTGTTGGTGTGCTTATTCAAAGTCCCTTGATCTTTATCCTTGTATATAAGATTTGGCTGTTTGAATAGCTCAGTGTAGACCGAGCCCCTCTCTACTGTGTGCATGTACCACTAGCCTGTGTCAAGACTCATTTTAATAAGCAGTCATATGCATCTTGTTGTATGAATGGTAACAAAGTTATAATGATTGCTAATTACACCATCTATTTTGAAGCTCCCAGGGAAAGTTTCTGACTGCTCTGAGTACCAAGAACAAGTTTATAAAACTGCCCCTATTATGGTTCTGTTCAGATCAGAGCCAATGGGAACAATCTTTCAACATGGCAGATGATAGCTTTTGGGATTGTAAAGGATTGTATTTAGCTTTTCCTTCTTTAAAACTTGGCTCTTAATGATCTGGTTAGGCTGACTTCAACCTCTCTCTCTCCTGTCTATAGAGAAAACAAGCAAACACTCTTACATGAATATTAAAGCTCTATTATTTCAAATAAGGAGTGGCCTGAACAAGCCTCTGACCCCGCTGGCCAATTATTGTCCAAAAGAAAGGCCACTTGGCCTTTTCTTCTTTTTTCTCTTTCCAAGCAAGTTATTGTCTTTGCTGGATATTCTTATCTTTTAGCTGGCTTTTAAATAAATAACAATCCCCTACAACTTGTTGCTATTTCCTAGATGTGCATTTCATAATGGTTTGTCATGGAACACACAGTGAGAAATAGTCTGCTCAAAGCTAAAAATGCTTTCAGGGCTTTGTGGATGTTTTATTGTGCCTGAAATGGAAGTCTGGTTATCTTCAGCTAATTCAGACTAATGCTATTTTGTCCATACTAAATGGAATAGAACTGGGACCACATCTGCCTGTTCATCTGGATCTACAATGGGTTCAGAAGAATTTTCTGGGAATCATCCTGGCCTGTCTTGCTAGTGCTTCCTCTGCTCACCTTTTTGGGGGAGCAGGTGGCCTGGCTGTACATCAGACATTTGTCATGATGGCAAGTCTGCAGAGTCCCCACCTTCTGTAAAGGATACGAACTCTAGCCCCAGCTCTGGGCTCTGCTTGGATACCAGAGGATGAACTAAATGACACACAGAATGCTTCTCTCAATGCATTTGCTGTCACCACACAATGTTAATCAAAAGCTGGGAGGAACAATATTTAGAGAGGATTGCCAAGTTCATCCACCTCCTGAAATTCTAAATTAAATTCCTGAGTCAAAACTGATCAGTGAGTCTGGAACACTCTTTTGTTGTGTCAGTCATCCCTGCCTTCTCTTTCTACCTCTCAGAAGGGCACCTTTTCTCTGTATTATGTCTACGCATGTACCACTAGCCTGCGTCAAGACTCATTTTAATAAGCAGTCCTGTGTATTTTGTTGTATGAATGGTAACAAAGTTATAATGATTGCTAATTACACCACCCATGTTGAAGATCCCAGGGAAAGTTTCTGGCTGTTCTGATTATCAAGAACAATTAACCTTTGTTGGAAATTTGGCATGGACACTGTGAATTGAGTGACTGATAAGGTTTCTCTTTTTATGTTGGCTACCAGAAAATTTAGGGCTAGATTTATGTCCACCTATTGCATATGTGCAAGTTGTGGTGATATGCATTTTTAAACTCATTTCTTGCTGTGCTTCATCTCCTCTCTGGTTTTACTTTCTTCTCTTGCCTTACTTTTAACTGTTGCTATTACATCTCCTGTGTGTCATTTTATAGGCTGTTTCAAATCTTTTCAAGAATAGAGAAAAATATGAAAATAAACACATAAACATAAACAAGATAATCTCAAATAAGGTTATGAAGGATGATTGAAGATTGGTTAGTGGAGACAAAATGGGGGTTTTCAGATGCAGGGAGCAACATGAACAGACATACAAAGGTAAAGTGAATGGTTTTGTCAAGAGATCTGATAAAAATCTTCATTATTACAGTAAAAATGATGTAGCAAAGCTGCTCAACTGAGCTGTCTAAACTAGAATATGGAAAAGAGATGCATGATATAAAAATGAAATTGCTTTTAAAATCTCTCAGCCTGATATATTTTATTTCAGGAATAAATTTGTGGAAATATTTCAGTTGCTATACACTGGAAAGAAACCTAGAAGCACTCAGAAAATAAAGCACATTGAGATAAGAAAATTGTATTGGTATCTTTTAGCTTAATACATCTTCCTTTGTTATTTAAATATTTCAGAAAGAGTTAGGTGATGACATTCTTCATTAATTATCCCTTCCAGAGATCCTGCCTACAACTATTTGAGAAACAACATGGGAAAACACTAAACATTTTATGGTAAGATTAAGTGTAAATTGGAAATTCAGTTGAATAATGATGGCAATAATTTAAATACAGACAAGAAACATTATGCCTACTTTCTTTACCTAGGAATCTTCTAATATCAAAGCTTCATTTTCATTGATTAGTTCCATGAGGTTAAGGAATTTGTGTCTAGTTGATTACTGCTATATCCCAGGTATTCAACCCATTTACCAGAATGTGATAGATGATCAGTACATATTTGTTGAATGAGTGAATAAATGAAATGCAAGGTTTAGGCTATGTTTGTAAAATCAGGATGAAATTATTTTTAATAGGTGATTTTTAAAAAATGTATTTACTTATAATTGAAGGATAATTGCTTTACAGTATTGCGTTGGTTCCTGCTATACATCAACATGAATCGGCCATTGGCCAACATGTCCTCTCCCTCTTGAACCTCCCTCCCACCTCCCACCCCATGCTACCCCTCTAGATTGTCACAGAGCAGTGGATTTGAGCCTCAATCAGGATAAAATTGATTTGAACTTGGGGAGGCAATGACAGGGACTTAACTTTTGACCCATTTGGGGAATATAGACTAAGCTAAAATTCCTTTTAGAGTTAATATACTGATAGCTATTCAAATGTTACCATTCTGTGATTACTTGAAGACCTGTTTTCCCTTCACAGTTTGGAGCCTACCCCAAAATGACTGTTCTGTGAAATAATGGTCCTGTTGGTGATAGAATAATGAATGCTGGTGCTGTGAGGACCTTAAAGACCAGCAACCCCTCCCTGCAGAGGTAAGGGGACAGTGATTGGGAGGTGATACCTCTGGTCCAGATCACTTAGGCCCATTCCTAAGAGACTGCATGGCTCTGCAGTGATGCACACTTACTCTGGAGATGGGCAAGTCCCTACTAGAATGCTATCTTATCTGTTAGATGAGAATGGTAGTTCCTACTTCATAGGATTTTTTTGAGAATATGATGAAATAATGAATGTATTTAGAAGAGTGCCTGGTATAATTTAAATCAAGTGTTCAAAACTATGGCCAAGTTATAGCATTAGAAAGTAAGGCACAATTTGCTTGAGAATTCAAAGTCATCTTATATTAAATTTTCCCTGATGCCCAAGTCAAATGGATTACTTCCTTCTCTACAACACTTATTTAGTGTTTTACAGGCCTGTCACTACTCACCTCCCAAATAGTACCCCTTGTAAAGGCAGAGTGTGGCTGCATGGTGCTAAGTCACTTCAGTCGTGTCTGACCCTATGCAACCCCATAGACGGCAGCCCACCAGGCTCCCCCGTCCCTGGGATTCTCCAGGCAAGAACACTGGAGTGGGTTGCCATTTCCTTCCCAATGCATACAAGTGAAAAGTGAAAGTGAAGTCGCTCAGTCGTGTCCGACCCTTAGCCACCCCATGGACTGCAGCCTACCAGGCTCCTCCGTCCATGGGATTTTCCAGGCAAGAGTACTGGAGTGGGTTGCCATTGCCTTCTCTGGCTTCATGGTAGGCAATTTGAAATTGTTAATTTTACTTGCATACTCACCAATATTATCCTTCAATGAAATTAATGCAGTGGTCTGAAACCAAGGCATTGTATACAGAGATGCCTTTAATGATTAGTCCAGTTATTCAAATGATGAATCTTTCAGAGAGGAATAATTTAGTCATAGTGGCTATTTGTCTAGATAAGGGTTTTTCAAACTTGGCACTATTGACGTTTTGGGCTGGATAGTTTTTTGTTATGTGGCAGTGTCCTGTGCATTGTAGAGGGGTTTAGTAGCATCCCTGACCTCTACCCACTAAACATCAGTCCTTCTTCACCAGTTGTGACAATAAAACATGTCTCTAGACATTGCAACAAGTGTCCCAGTGAGCAAAATAGTCCCCAGGTAAAGAACACTGGGATAGATCATAACAAATAGTTGCTTCTCTTTATTACATTTTATAATAATCTATAGAATATGTTTTAAAATAAGATCATGGAGTCTTCCAGAGGCAATTTAAAAATAAAGAATGGTAATTCTCCATTCTGGAATGTGCAGAAGATTGGAAACTTTTGATGTAGCTCTCGGTTCTCTGGATTGAAGATACAGACGTTCCACAAGCCTCTGGGGCAGCCCTGCTCTTGTGTCCATTTAAATAGTATATGAGCTTCATGTTTGCCCTTCTGTGATGTATTATATAAAGACTCTCCGTCAAAATTGCTGGAGAATAGTTATAAATATTGCTTCCTTTCAAATATTTTTTGCATTGTTTGTTCATTAATTTCCTGTTTACCCCATTTGCCTTGTCCTTTCCAGGTGCACAAAGCATTCTGGGTCATTTTCTAGGCCTATAGGATAGAGTAGGACAGGAGGTTTGAGGTGACTGTGACTCACATCTCAGGGCCTCTCTGCACATTGACAGTGGCTAACACACCTGGTGCTTGGAACATCTCCTAGCATGGCTGCTGGAGCAGACTCTCAGCACCCACTCCATTGCTCTCCAGCAGCCCTGCTCCACAGACAATCAGAGCATTGTGCAGAACAATCCCAGTGCTGTTCAGAGAACATAGCCCAGGGCCCAGGGGTTGCTGTTTATTTGTGGCACTAGATCAAGAATGATACGGTAGTAGCTTTGTGGATGTGCTTAGGAAAGACTTGTATCAACAGCACCTGAGGCTCTGGCTGCTCTCAGCCCTCTGTTTCTGTTTCCACTGAAAACAGTGCCGTATGTATCTGAGGAGTTGGATCTGTTCTGGGAAAATATGCATTAGGAATACACGCAAGCCCACAGTGGGCTGTTGCCACATCCCTTGGTATTTCTCTGTCTCATGTGAGGGAGAGTAAGGTTGTGCATGTTTTGTTAGGTGCCTGTTGACTCATAGATCAGTGTGGGGATGGGCAGTGATGAGAGGATAGAAGGAAGCTAAGATGGCTCTGAAAGAACCAGATGCCCCCTGTCTCCATAAAGTGCCCCCTATCTCCAGCTGAAAAGGAGTTTGCATGAAGACCGTTTCCAGACTCTGGTCATGCTTCAATCATACATGTGACCAGATTAAAATAAATCACACTTAAGTGGTGGAGGTACAAACTTCAATTTATCTGAACACAAAATAAAGGTGGAAAAATATTAGTGACAAGGAAGATTGGCTAAAGGAAGGGGCAACAATAAATGAACCATAACTTTTTCCAGACTTATATGAGAAGAAAGCTGAGTGCCAAAGAACTGATGCTTTTGACCTGTGGTGTTGGAGAAGACTCTTGAGAGTCCCTTAGACTGCAAGGAGATCAAACCAGTCCATCCTAAAGGAAATCAATCCTGAATATTCATTGCAGAAATGGATGTTGAAGTTGAAGCTCCAACACTTTGGCTACCTGATGTGAAGGTCTGACTAATGAGAAAGGACCCTAATGCTGCAAAAGATTGAATGCAGAGGGGAAGGGGATGACAGAGGACGAGGTGGTTGGATGGCATCACCAACTCAATGGACATGAGTTTGAGCAAGCTCTGGGATTTGCTGATGGACAGGGAAGCCTGGCATGCTGCAGTCCTTGGGATGACATAGAGTCAGACATGACTGAGTGACTGAACAACAACAACAAATAGTTCTGACTTAAACACAGATAAAGCAGAGTTGTGAACCATGTTTAGGAAAAACATACAAAAGAAATGTCACTTATTGAAGTACTTTTTAACACTAAGTTTATATGAAGCATGGAAGAAAACATAATTTGAACATTAGTGACTTGAGTTGGCACAATGTTTTTATTGACTATTATTCCAAGCTATGGCTGCTATATTTTCCTGTTCTGATATTTAATAAGAATATTTTAAAGAATATTGTTACTATTTTATGGCCAGAGTGCTAACTCTGGCAACAGGAAATTTGTAAAACTGTATGATATAGCCCTTCCAACATGGTTCCATCAGTTATACATCAATAAATAACAGTGATTTCAAGGATGATTAATCATAATCATTATAAAGCACTTTGGCCAAGCCAACATCTGTTTCCATGGATACAGCAGCCAGCCATCCCACTTTTGTAATTTATATGTTTCAGTTATTGTTCCCAGATGACTATAAGGACCATTCCACACAATATGACCTTTTAACTTCAGACCCCAATGGACTCTCCAGTTTACATGCAGCCTGTACTCCTTTTGAGAATTTTTTGTTGAGAATTTTGCGGCTCTGAGGAAATGAAGCAGAATTTCAAAGGTCTTCCCATTACTGCTTCCTTGAAGAGGCAAAGTGAAAAAAAGTACAGTCAGTAACAAGCAACCAGTAGCACTGATGATATTGTCAGTGAGTCAGGGGTATAAAGACTCACAAGGCCTCGGAATGGCCAACTCTATGTCATGCTGAAATTGAGTGGAAAGCTGGTTCACAACTAGGTCTCCTGACTCTCAGGCCAGGGATCATTTTCCCCCTCAATTTTTTTAGACAGATATGTTTTAGTCAGCTCTTTATTGAATGAATTTTTATTGAAACATACTGTGTTCAAGGCTCAGTGCTGGCAAGATAATGGCAAGTCAACAAAAAGTCAAAACTTGTCCTAGTTTCTGTCCTTGTGGCTCAGAAAGAGGCTAGTGGGGGAGTTTTGCATTGAGCAAATAGTCAAAGAGGCCAATGGGCTTCCCTGGTGGCTCAGCTGGTAAAGAATCCACCTGCTATGCAGGAGAACTGGGTTCGATCCCTGGGTTGGGAAGATCCCCTGGAGACGGGAAAGGAAACTCACTCCAGTATTCTGGCCTGGAGAATTCCATGGACTGTATAGTCCATGGGGTCGCAAAGGGCGGACATGACTGAGAAACTTTCACTTTCACAATGGACAGTTAGCCTGTGACAAATGTCGAGTAGGTGAGAGTTATCATACTCTGAGGGCCTGTCATTAGGCATTAGGCCCAGTCACAAAGTTAAGGACAGGCTTCTCTGTGGCAGTGTCACCTAAGCTAAGATCTGAAGAAGGAATGAACTATGTGAAAATTGGAGGAAATAATGTATCAGGAACCAACATGTGCACATTCCCCATGGCAAGAGGAAGCAAGGTGAATTCCAGCACTAAAAGAAGGTCACGGCAGGAGTGTAGAAATATGGGAAAGAATCTGGATTATGCAGATCTCGTGTAGCCCATAATGAATATTCTGTCAATTCTAGTTACAGAAAGGACTCACCTAAAGTAGCCCAACTTGGTTGAGCTGTATCAGAATCAGAAAGAGTAGCTGGGGACTAGTGATTGGAGTCTCTCTAGCTTGAAGGGTAGAACCATACTTTGGTCCTTTGCCCCTTTAAATACTCTACTTTGATTTTTTTCCCACTCACCCCTGCTGTGAAGTCCAGATGCTGAAGATGACAGGAAAGCCTTGATGCTTGTCTGTCATTGGCTACTCTGATTTCATACTCTTAAGTATCCAGGGTTCTGATCTCCTCTCAGCAGAGGAGAGAGGCCATGACCTGAATTGTTGTCATGGGGCTGAAATAATTGGCTTCATGAAGACTTTTCTCTTTCTGTACATAAGATTCAAGATAGCTCTCCCATATACTGAATGTGTAAAACATCACATATGAAGTATACCTGTCTGCATTAGTTTTACATGCTGTTTATCAAGTAACCATATACAAAGCAGATTAAAACAACCCATATGTATTATCTCACAGATTTTTTAGGTCAGGAGTCTGAACACAGTTTAGTTGAGTCCTCTGCAAGGCTTTGATCAAGGTGTCGACCAGGGCTGCATCCTCATCCGGAGGCTTGACTGAGGAAAGGCTCGCTTCCATGCTCATGCTGGTTGTTGGCATAATTAATTTTCTTGTGGCTGTAGGACTTAAAGCAACTTGCTTCTTCATAGGCAGCAAGGTAGAGCAAGTTGCTTAGCAAGGTAGAGCCTTGTCCAAAATAATACAATCCTGGGAATGAAATCACATCATCTTTGCCATATTCCATTGGTTAGAATAAAGTCACAGGTAACCAGTCCACAATCAGAGGGAGAGGATTACTAAAGGGACATGAACACCAAGAGTCAGGGATCATGAAACCATTCTATCTGCCACGCTATTCATGCTCTAACTTCACACACATATCCTCAGGGATTGTCTGTGTAATGCCTGGGTGAATTTTGTATTCTCCCTGACTCACTGGGTCAGAGAGACCTCTGGATATGGTTTGACTGGCACATAAGTGTAACATTGGAAGCTTGATAGCAAGTGAAATTCCCTTGGTAGAAATCCCCTAGCCTGGTTCCTTGTAGAATGGATGACAGATGGAGCACCAGCTACTCTGGGTGATGAGGGGATGGATGAGGTTTTTCTCTAGTTCACCCTCCTTCCCTTAGGAAGAAATCAGCAATGAGGTTGACAGACTGACACCAAGGAAGGAGCAGGGAACCTGGCTCTAAAGACAGGAGAGAGCAAATTTGGGGTGGGAAAAGGCACTGGCTGAATTGGATGGAGTTCTGGCTCTGCTGCCTTTGGTGGGTCACCCCCCTCCCATGGGATGTGCTAATAAAATGAAACAGGCAAATTGGAACAAGTGATTTCTTAGTCTCTATAGTGGTAGGGTGTATGTGTGCATGTGAGAGAGAGACAGAGAGACAGAGATAGAGACAGACATGGAGACAGAGACAGACACAGAGACACAGAGATACAGATACAGAGGGATGGGGTGGAGATCAGTTCAGTTCAGTTCTGTTGCTCAGTCGTGTCTGACTCTTTGTGACCTCATGAACTGCAGCACGCCAGACCTCCCTGTCCATTACCAACTACCGGAGTTTACTCAAACTCGTGTCCATTGAGTCAGTGATGCCATCCAACCATCTCATCCTCTGCCATCCCCTTCTTCTCCTGCCTTCAATCTTTCCCAGCATCAGGGTATTTTCCAATGAGTCAGTTCTTTGCATCGGGTGGCCAAAGTATTGGATCTTCAGCTTCAGCATCAGTCCTTCCAATGAATATTCGGGATTGATTTCCTTTAGAATGGACTGGTTGGATCTCCTTGCAGTCCAAGGGACTCTCAAGAGTCTTCTCCAACACCTCAGTTCAAAAGCATCAATTCTTCAGCACTCAGCTTTCTTTATAGTCCAACTCTCACATTCATACATGACTACTGGAAAAACCATAGCTTTGACTAGATGGACCTTTGTTGGCAAAGTAATGTCTCTGCTTTTTCATATGCTGTCTAGGTTTGTCATAACTTTTCTTCTGAATAGCAAGTGTCTTTTAATTCCATGGCTACAGTCACCATCTGCAGTAATTTTGGAGCCCAAGAAAATAAAATCTGTCACTGTTTCTACTGTTTCTCCATATATTTGCCATGAAATGATGGGACCAGATGCCATGATCTTAGTTTTCTGAATGTTGAGTTTTAAGCCAACTTTTTCACTCTCCTCTTTCACTTTCATCAAGAGGCTCTTTAGTTCTTCTTTGCTTTCTGCCATAATGGTGGTGTTATCTGTGTATCTGAAGTTATTGATGTTTGTCCTGGCAAGCTTGATTCCAGCTTGTGCTTCATCCAGCCCAGCATTTCTCATGATGTACTCTGCATGTAAGTTAAATAAGCAGGGTGGCAATATACAGCCTTGATGTACTCCTTTCCCAATTTGGAGCCAGTCTGTTGTTCCATGTCCACTGTTGCTTCTTGACCTGCATACCGATTTCTCAGGAGGCAGGTCAGGTGGTCTGGTATTCCCATCTCTTTAAGAATTTTCCACAGTTTGTCGTAATCCATACAGTCAAAGGCTTTGGCATAGTCAATAAAGCAGAAGTAGATGTTTTTCTGGAACTCTCTCGTTTTTTGATGATCCAATGGATGTTGGCAATTTGATCTCTGGTTCCTCTGAAGGGAAAGCTAGAAAGTGAGAGGCTTTAAATCCTAGATTATGGCCTTTGGCATCACTTTATCATCCCCCCAAAAAGAGAAGACTCAGCAGAAAAGTGATTTGCTCGAAGTGTTGTGTTAGTTTATCAACAATGCTGGGCCCAGAGTTGACATTTTCTGATTTCCAGTTTGTGCTTTATTACTTTGCCATGAATTGCTAGACTAAGGTTGGAGGAGGACTCAGGGGCTTTCAGGAAGATAGAAAAATGGAAGAGGAGAGGAACTCAAGAAAGAAAATGATAAGACCCCTAACTATAAACCTCACCCATTCAGTAGGGCACTCAGCAGGCCTTACTGCTTTGAACAAAGTGTTTCTACTTTTAAAAATGTGACTCTTGGATAAACATTCTGTCACACTTAGGCTGCTCTTTACCAAGTTACATAGGAAGCAAGGAGCATTTTGCTTTGTATTATTGTGCAACACTGGAAGGCTTGCTAAGTATTGTGCAGGCCTTTTGCCGGGAGTTGATGACCTTACTCAGGCCTTTCTCTGAGCCTTGTAGGTGGTGGCTTGTAGCCCTACCTTAATATAAGTCCCTACTAAGGCAAGGCTGCTGACAGTGCTGTCACCTCTTGTAGCCAAGGCCAGCACCCACCCCCGCCCCATGTGTCACCGCCTGGAGAATTACACTCGGCCTTCCTTGCTTGTAATCTTGAGGATGCAAATGGAAACAACAGTTAGTCACAATTTTCACCATCAGATTGGTAAAAATTAAAAAGACTGAAATAATCAGAGGGGTATAAATGATATAGCCACTTTGGAGAGCAATTTGGCAGTTTCCCAAGAAACTAACAGTGCACACACATTTCATTTCTAAACCCAAAGAGATAACTCTCTAACTGCATAAGCAGACCTGCTTGCTCAAAGCTACTTCTCATTCAGCCTTGTTTATGAAAGTAAAATATTGGAAACATCCCACGTGAAAAAAAAAATGAAATATCCAAATAGAAAAATACATTTGTGTTTGCTTACACAATACAACACAATCCAGTGGTAAAAAGTGGGCACAATCAAAGAGGTTATATATTGATAGATCTCAAAAATATAATGCTAAGTGGAAATACTACAGAACAATATGATTTTATGATGCAATTTATTTAAATGTGAAAAGCAACACAAAATAGCAGTATGTATTATTTACAGATGTTGTTGTCGTTGTTTAGTCACTACGTCATATATGACCCTTTTGCGACCTCTTGAGCTGTAGTCCATCAGGTTCCTCTGTCTGTGGGATTTCCCAGGCAAGAATACTGGAGTTGGTTGCCATTTCCTTCTCCCAGCTATATTGGGATCTTCCCCACTGAGGGATTGAACCCGCATCTCTTGTGTCTCCTGCATTGGCAGGCCACATTGCCACTGAGTGGCAGGCTCTTTGCCACTGAGCCACCAGGGAAGGTGTATATATATCAAAGTGTTATAATGGATTGGAAAGTTGAATAGCAAAGTGCTGGAATTGCTTCTGAGACAGAGCAAGAAAATGGGGTCAGAAGGTAGGAGACTAAGGAGACATTAACTTGACTTATTTCTTTAGAAAACACAGAAACTTAGAATGTCAACATATGATCAATTTTTGTGTGTATGAGGTGGGAATTGGGTTTTTATTTTATCCTTTGAGATTTTCAAAAGTTTTCAAAAATATCATTAATGAAGAAGTTCACCATTTCATAACAACTTGAGGAATTTGAAACATCATAAATCTACCTTCCTATATTTGTGTGATAAGAGTACCCTGAGCTGAAAAGGATGTCAGAGGGTTAGCTTCAGGAGAATTTGGGATAAGGGCATGTAAGGGTATATAATGTGGAGATATAAATGGGCAGCAATGTCCAGAAGTGACCCCTTTGCCAAACACATTCAAATGCCTTTGGAACTGCAAAGCTTTTCAAAAAGCAGTGTGCCCAAGGAAGGTTTTAAATAAACACTTGCTGTATTGGATATGCATGATGATCACAGCTAATTGCATTTTTAATAGATTTATTCTTTGGTGTCTAGGAAAAGGAAGTTGAAAAGCAGGAAATAAATTATTTTTTTACATTAACTTTAGATTTCAGATTGATCCCAGTTGTGATGGAAATTGTCTTGTTGAAGGTTTTTCTGTTGTTCAAATGGGAGCCATGGAACAAAAGCACTTAGTGAGTTAGAGGGGAACCAATACACTTATAATTTTGAAAGCAAAGGCAAGATTTGCAGAAATAAACGTTTCCACTCAATAATGTTCAGAAAACTAGACCCCTTGTCGCTTCAATTGCTAGAATAAAGAAATCCAGACTCTGCTGGACATCCTCGTTGATTTCTTTTAAACTGAAGTGATTGAGATAGTTAAATTATGATGTGATCATAGATTTTATATCCAGGAATCCCTTATGGTTGCATATCAGTAAAGCTAAGTCTAGCTAGTAAAGTATTCCAAAGGTTGTTTGCAGTAATTCTGTGTGTGATTCTGTCTTCAGTGTACATAATCGATGTATCAGTAGATTCGACACTTGCTGTTCAGTAAGGAGGTGTTAAATAGAAATAGGATTACTTACTTGTTTTTCAACTATGTCTTCCTCCTCCTCTCTAATCCATCCCTCATTTTGGTTCTAGATTCTGTCTGTCAAGGAATCTGATGCCATCACTCCCCTTCTTGGAAATGTCCAAGGATGTCTCCCTTTCCACTGAATTAAGGACAAATTTATCAGCCTGTGCTAATGTTCTTCCCTAGTGTTATTCCCCACCATTCTACAGATTGCCAGGCCAAGTAGTTTTGTTTTTGTTTTCTTTTGTTTTTATTCCAACTTTATTGAGACAGTCCAAATGTTTTACATTTGGCATCATTCGTGATTATTTTTTACTGTTTACTCATTCTTTTTTTCCTAACCAGTCATACTTCTGTTCCTTTTTCTGTTCAGTTCACTTGCCAATATGATCAAGAGAGAATTATCTCAAAATTCATGGCCTCAATGAATATATTCTTAGTTCTACCCAGTAGGAACACTTTATATTTCCTATATAGCATTTAGAGAATAGGTTATCTGCATAATATTGATGAATTTTTTTTGACATTCAAAGCCAAAATTTAATGGTTAGCTTGTAAAAAGTCATTTTGAATTGGGTAATTGGGTAAGATAGGCTGCTTTTCTAAGGTCTGCAGAAGACCATTTTTCAAAGTTTAGGCTATTTTTTTTTTTTTTGAATTTGGACTTATTTTAATTTTTTTAAATTTATTTTTAATTGGAGGATAATTGTTTTACAATGTTATGTTGGTTTCTGCCATACAACAGTGTGAATCAGCCATAAGTATACATATGTCCCCTCCCTCCTGAGCCTCCCTCCCACCCCTTACTCCATCCCTTCCCTCTAGGTCATCACAAAGCACCAGGTTGAGCTCCTTGTGTTATTATAGCAACTTCCCACTAGCTATCTATTTTACATATGGTAATATATGTTTCAATGCTACTCTCTCAATTCATCCCACCCTCTCCTTCCCCTGTTGTGTCTACAAGTCTGTTCTCTATATCTGGGTCTCTAGTCCCACCCTGAAAATAGGTTCATCAGTACCTTTTTTTCTAGATTCCATATGTATATGTTAATATACAATATTTGTTTTTTCTCTTTTCTGACTCATTTCATCTGTATAGCAGGCTCTAGGTTCATCCACCTCACTAGGACTGACTCAAATTCAGTCCTTTTTATGACTGAGTAATATCCCATTGTGTATATGTACTACAACTTCTTTAGCCATTCTTCTGTCAATGGATACCTAGGTTGATAGACTTTTGAGTATTAATTTAGTCTTTATCACTTTATTGCACACTTCTCAGCCATCGGACTTTTCAATACTTTCCAGCTTCTCAACATCGACTAACTCATATTTATATCCTTATAGCAGCTAGTTTACAAATATTTGTTGCTTATTTAATTTTTAATTAATCATTACCTGATTGAGTACACAGTCGTATGGAAAAGTTGGCCTTAGTCAGCTATTAACTGACTTGAATTCAGTTGCCAACTTTTCAATTGTCTTAACAAGCTGAAAACTAAGCAAATGACTTTATAATCTGCTACCTACATTGTATATGGCAACTTTCCTGGAATAAGCTCAGGTACAAATGTACTTGTTTTCTTGCTGCAATGACGTGGTGAAGCCAGAGGTCAATAACCTCCAAGAGCTCTATGGGATTCTGCCAGTTTCCTTGGGAGAAAAAAGGTTTTTTTCTGGCCAATGTTTCTAACTCCATGGAGTCAGGGAGATTCTACAAACTATTTATTGTAGAGGATCTTATTTACTGTGGTTTGGGAAGAACATATGCCTTCAGAACAGGTGTATCTGGGTAGGCAGGTGTGATGTAGAATGAAATGGCCTTTAGACTTAGGGTCCTTAGAATACTTCAGGATATCCACTCTTTGCCTGAGTTTGGACCCTTATTTATTAATTTAATTTATTATCTATTCTTTATCTTCTTCTAGAACTCATCTTAAGTTGCTTATGGCCAACTCATATATCAAAGCAGTGAGATATAAGAGGGAGAGAAAAGTGGTAAGACCAGAGCAAATATGAATTGGAGTCAGAGGAAAGTTAAGTCTGGGGGGTTAGAACATGAGAGGAATGAGAAAAACACAAATGTTCACATTATGTGAGTTTTTTCATAGTTGATAGAGATGAACATGGAGAAGGAAATGGCAACCCACTCCAGTATTCTTGCCTGAACAATCCCAGGGCAGAGGAGGATGGTGGGCTGCTGTCTATGGGGTCACACAGTGTTGGACACAACTGAAACGACTTAGCAGCAGAAGCAGAGATGAACAAGAAATTGGGCTCACGTTGGCAACCGATGTGAAAACAAAAGTTGGTCTGGAACATAGGTTTGATGTCTAAGAAAAATAATCATATTAATTTTGATGAGAAACAAATATTTCATTACATTAAAATCTAAATTAAACTGCTCACATGGAACGTCCATTAAGGACAGTGGGAAAAATTCTTGACACTATATAAAGCTGTGTGACTTTAGCATCATTCCTCAGTAAATGATAGGCACAATTCTATTCAAGGCTCACCTCAAGAGCCAATATAACTCAGGACAAGTGTAGACCTTTCTGAGGGATTAGCTTAATTTGAGGGTAAAACCTGAAGTGCCAAGAAAAATGGAAAGACTATCAAAATTTCCTTCATGAATAGCTCCTTGTTCAAGTGAGCTTTGGACATGAGGTAAAAAGCATAGAGTTTATGATTGCAATAATCCCATAAGGGATTCTTTATTATTAATTGAGGGTACCTTATTAATTTTTGAGTGGCCCTTAGTCATGTTGTATATTGAATTATTTTATTATTACCACTTCTACCAACCTCACCCCCATCCTCAGAAAGTATCTTTTTAATGCCCACGCAATATGTACATTTGTTGTTCAGTCGCTAAGCTGTCTCTGACTCTTGCAACCCCATGGACTGCAGCACATTTGTCCTTCGCTATCTCCCAGAGTTTGCTCAAATTAATATCCATGGAGTCGGTGATGCTCACAGTTGGTGATTAATGAACATGAGTTGAATTAACTGTGCTAACAGCCAATTGAAAATAAACCCCAGGTTTATTTCTCTTTAGAAACTAACCATTAAGTACGAAAGATGTATTACAGATGATAAAAGTTTTCCATAATCAAATGCATCAACATGGAATACCTAGTTAGGAAGCCAATGGTAAAATGATCCTAAGAATTGTATCCATGAGGTAGAACTTCAAGAAGTTTTAAAATAAGGATGAAGGGATGGTCAGAAAATATATTCTAATCTATCTATCTATCTATCTATCTACATGTTTGGGAGAAGATATAGTATGGAATAACAATTCTAACCTTATTTCCAGAAGCCCAAGCCCACAAAATGGCTAAAATGGACAATTCTATGATGATGATTTTATTTTAATCAAAACTGTCCCATGTAGTGGGACCTCTACGTAGTAGAGGTTAGTGTATAATGATGTATGGAAAGAGACCAGAGTGGCTACCTGAAGACCTCAGGTTCACAGGACTAGGACTAAGAATGTTTTCTGACTTCACATCCAAAGCTTTAAGAGACCTATCTTCTGCTAAAGATATATTTATAAAGTGATGAATGTTAGACAAGGAAGAGCAAACTTTCCACTTGCCAACTCTCCTCCTCTTCACCATCTTATCCAGCTATGTCATTTTTATTTGACAGTTCCTTCTCATTTGTGTTTTCTTCTTGCCAATCTGTAAAAGTAGAGCACAAGATAGAACGTCTAGTGTGTGTAGGTACTTATGGATTTATTCCTCAATTTGGGGAATGAGGTAAGGAAGCCTATTCTTTGAAGAATGTTACAACAGTTCCTGACAAAGCAAGAAGGACGTGACATATACTTACTTGATATATCAGTTACAACTTGGGTTTGGTTGTAAATATCAAACACCAGAAATAATTATAACTTAGATAGAAAGAGAATGAACAATAAAGATAGAAAATGTACAATGGACATCTAGGACTGGCCCTCCAAAGCTGGGAGCGCAGACCCATGGCATCATCAGATTCTAAGATTCTTCCTGCTTCACCGGTCTTAGTACTGGCTGCCATTCTCTGTGTCAGCCTATGAACTGAGATTGTTTTTGGGTGTCCAGGCCTTCATTATATCCAGTGAAACTGGCAGCAGAGGAAACTGAAGGAGGATGAAAATCTGCTCATTTTTCTTTGTAAAGAATGGTCTTAAAGAGGGATCTAGTGTGTAGTATAAAGTGAGTAGCTTTGGTTTATATTGCATTGCAGAGAGCTTGACCACAGGCTGCAGAGGAGCTGAAAAACTAAGGCTGTTCCTGGCTGGAGGCGGGAACTGTTTCTGGCCATTCCTGCCCCACTGAAAATGGAAGTTCTACTACTGATGTGAGTAACAAAGGGAAGATGCCACAGATGATTTGGAATCAATTATTGTAATTAGAATTTCTAGTTTCTGATGATTACATCAAAAGTAATCATCAGAAAAAAAAAGTTAAAGACTTTTTTTCCCAACTTAAATCGATTTCTCACTTAAGTCACTCTTTTTGGGTTGCATCTGCTCTTGATCTCAGATCTACATAAATCTCATATGTTCTTATAGAAAAAAATAAAGGAAAAAGAACCAGTGGACATCTCATTTCTTTTGTTAACTCTTTAATGATAGTTTTTAAAAAATTCTCAAAATGCTTACAGTAAATTCTGCTTTTAGTATTATGATATTTATTTCTTTCCTAATATTTCTTCCTATTTTTGAATTTATAATCTTCACTGTTTACTTGTATTTAGAAAAATGAGGACTCTTTCCAAACTCATGTGAATTTATATCACTGTTTTTTTGCTTTTGGCAAGAATTTTTGTGTAAGATTAAAACTACTTACCTTCAAATTCTCCCTGCCAAGTTCAATTATGTCTTAATTCAGAATAACTTTTAATGAAAGACGATAAGAAAGATAGCTACTTAGTTATTTTCAGTTTCTAAATTTTACTCCATGGCACCAAATTCCTGACCCTTTTGAAGTTAAACATAAAAGAAAACTGCATCCCACAAATCATAAAGTAGATTAGGAAACATTTTGAACCCCTTTCCCTTTCATTCCTTCATGTTTACCAAAAAAGTAGTTTCTTTCTGTCAGAGGTCCTTCCATAGTTTTCTTTCTTTTAAAAGATGGCTTATTCATTGCATATAAAAATTCCTTGTAGATGAATGTACTCTAGAAATTTTCCATGACTCATCAAAGCTCTTGTAACGTGTTGTTCTTTTAAAGTTATTATTGAAAAATAGTTTAATTTTGAATATAGGCAAAATGAAACACCTAGAATCTTTCAATGTTAACACAGTTGTTTCTTACTGGCATATTTTTTAAATTTCATATTTTATTGCATCTAAGATATATCATTATTTTATGTACCTCTAAAAAAGGAGGGGCTTCTAATTGAAATGCAGGACAATATTGATTATAAGATACATCCTGATTTTACAGCTGTTGACATGTTAAAAATGTGCTTTTTAGAATTGAGAAAATTCTAAATTTACTATTATAATAACTACATTGTCTTCCATCAAGTTGATGTCCTATATTTTTACTAAATCACTTTTTTGTTGTTCTGCATTTAGGGTGCTTCTAGGTTTTTGTCAATAATTACTTTATGCATGTGGGACTTCCCAGGTGATGCTAGTGGTAAAGAATCCACCTGCCAATGCAGAAGACGTAAGAGACGCGGGTTCCATCCCTAGGTCAAGATGATCCCCTGGAGAAGAAAATGGCAACCCATTCCAGTATTCTTGCCTAGAGAATCCCATGGACAGAGGAGCCTGGTAGTCTGCAGTCCATAGGGTCACAAAAGAGTTGAACATAGCTAAAGTGACTTAGCAGGGAACCTTATGCATGTAGATTTTTTATGGTGGTGTGGTGGTGGTGGTGGTTTAGTTGCTAAGCTGTATTTGACTCTTGTGACACCATGCACTGTAGCCTTCCAGGCTCCTCTGTCCGTGGGATTTCCCAGGCAAGAATACTGGAATGGGTTGCCATTTCCTTCTCCAGTCGATCTTCTTACCCCAGGAATTGAACCTGGGTCTTCTGTACTGTAGGTAGATTCTTTAGCATTGAGCTACCAGGGAAGCCAGGTTTTCTATTCTGCTGAGTAATTTAGTTTTTTTTTTTAACTTCCTGGATTGTCTGGATCAAAAGATTAATGATAATTCATATGGTTCCTGCTATTTTTCCATTGCTTCCCCAAAATGTTGTACTAATTTCCATTGCCACTAGCAGCAAATGAAAATATCAGTTCCATGGGAAAATACTCCAAATGATGGGAGCTATTTTTAAAACCCCAACTTTTAAAAAATTCTAAAATGCTTCATAAATATTTCTTTAATTTATGTATATTTGAAATAGTAAGGGTAAATATTTTTCCTCATGCTGTTTATTAAACTTTTCCTTATTAAAGCTTATTTACCAAACACCTATAGTTTTGGTTTCTCTAATTTATGTCCATTTATCACTAGAACAGGGCTTCCCTTGTGGCTCAGTGGTATAGAATATGCCTGCAATGCAGGAGACCTGGGTTCGATCCCTGGGTTGGGAAGGTCCCCTGGAGGAGGGCATGACAACCCACTCCAGTATTCTTGCCTGGAGAATCCCATTAATACAGGAGCCTGACAGGCTGTAGTCCACAGGGTTGCACAGAGTCAGACATGACTGAAGTGACTAAGCAGTAGCAGCAGCATCACTAGAACAGTTGCTCTCTTGTGTGATAGAAAAAAAAAAATCTAGCCTTTATTTTGAATAAAGTTAAGATTATGGTGGTGGCATGGTGGGTGATGTGGAAAGAAAGGTGCTGAGGCTCCTGTTTTAGCAGTCATGTGAAATGAAAATCGCTTAGTCGTGTCTGACTCTTTGTGACCCCCTGAACTGTATGTAGCCAACCAGGTTCCTCTGTCCATGGAATTCTCTGAACAAGAAGACTGAAGTAGGTTGCCAATCCCGTTAGCAGAAAGACCAAGAATTCCCCAAACCTGCATTGCCAGGATCGGTAGGAGGCCAGTGTTTTTGCTTTCTTTTGTCTTTAAAGGACATAGGGTGATGGCTGTAAACAGCACCCCTGCTCTCTATAAAGAATAAAGACTTTGGTGTTAGGTCTATCAGGTTTAACTCTAATTTTGATATTTAGTAGCTGTATGGTGTTGGGCAAATTACTTGAAGTATAATCTGAATTAAGTGTGATATTAATCCTCACCTAGCAGGGTATTAAGAACATTGGAGGAGTTAATGTTTGAAAAGCATCTAATGTGGGGCCTGGTCTGCAATAGTCCTCTTAATTCTCTGGTGGGCCCTGTGGAGGTCGGAGCAGGTCATACACAACATGAGGGTACCACATTTCAGGAGATGCCATTGGGTAATAGTCATTGTGGATTTCTATATTTATTACAATTTGATAGACATTGTAGCTTTTTATATACTACTGTCTTGAAGTAACTATATCAATATATTGTGACAACATTTCATAGGTGTTGAGAACTTTTTCTAATTTGTGCAGGAAAATAAAGCTACCGGTTAGATCAGAGTTTAATGAAACACTAAGAAATGGAGTAGCCATCATGGTCAACAAAAAAGTCCGAAATGCAGTACTTGGATGCAATCTCAAAAATGACAGAATGATCTCTGTTCATTTCCAAGGCAAACCATTCAATATCACGGTAATCCAAGTCTATGCCCCGACCAGTAATGCTGAAGAAGCTGAACTTGAATGGTTCTATGAAGACCTACATGACCTTTTAGAACTAACACCCCCAAAAGATGTCCTTTTCATTATAGGGGACTGGAATGCAAAAGTAGGAAGTCAAGAAACAACTGGAGTAACAGGCAAATTTGGCCTTGGAGTACAGAATGAAGCAGGGCAAAGGCTAATAGAGGTTTGCCAAGAGAACACACTGGTCATAGCAAACACTCTCTTCCAACAACACAAGAGAAGACTCTACACATGGACATCACCAGATGGTCAATACCGAAATCAGACTGATTATATTCTTTGCAGCCAAAGATGGAGAAGCTCTACACAGCTAGCAAAAACAAGACCGGGAGCTGACTGTGGCTGAGATCATGAACTCCTTATTGCCAAATACAGACTGAAATTGAAGAAAGTAGGGAAAACCACTAGACCATTAAGGTATGACCTAAATCAAATCCCTTATGATTATACAGTGGAAGTGAGAAATAGATTTAAGGGACTAGATCTGATAGACAGCATGCCTGATGAACTATGGACAGAGGTTCATGACATTGTACAGGAATCAGGGATCAAGACCATCCCCATGGAAAAGAAATGCAAAAAAGCAAAATGGCTGTCTGAGGAGGCCTTACAAATAGCTGGGAAAAGAAGAGAAGCGAAAAGCAAAGGAGAAAAGAAAAGATATTCCCATCTGAATGCAGAGTTCCAAAGAATAGCAAGGAGAGATAAGAAAGCCTTCCTCAGTGATCAATGCAAAGAAATAGAGGAAAACAACAGGATGGGAAAGACTAGAGATCTCTTCAAGAAAATTAGAGATACCAAGGGAACATTTCACGCAAAGATGGGCTCCATAAAGGACAGAAATGATATGGACTTAACAGAAGCAGAAGATATTAAGAAGAGGTGGCAAGAATACACAGAAGAACTATACAAAAAAGATCTTCATGACCCAGATAATCACGATGGTGTGATCACTCACCTAGAGCCAGACATCCTGGAATGTGAAGTCAAGTGGGCCTTAGGAAGCATCACTACGAACAAAGCTAGTGGAGGTGATGGAATTCCAGTTGAGCTATTTCAAATCCTCAAAGGTGATGCTGTGAAAGTGCTGCACTCGATATGCCAGCAAATCTGGAAAACTCAGCAGTGGCCACGGGACTGGAAAAGATCAGTTTTCATTCCAATCCCAAAGAAAGGCAATGCCAAAGAATGCTCGAACTACTGCACAATTGCACTCATCTCACACGCTAGTAAAGTAATGCTCAAAATTCTCCAAGCCAGGCTTCAGCAATACGTGAACCATGAACTTCCAGATGTTCAAGCTGGCTTTAGAAAACGCAGAGGAACCAGAGATCAAATTGCCAACATCCGCTGGATCATCGAAAAAGCAAGAGAGTTCCAGAAAAACATCTATTTCTGCTTTATTGACTATGCCAAAGCCTTTGACTGTGTGGATCCCAATAAACTGTGGAAAATTCTGAAAGAGATGGGAATACCAGACCATCTGACCTGTCTCTTGAGAAACCTGTATGCAAGTCAGGAAGCAACAGTTAGAACTGGACATGGAACAATAGACTGGTTCCAAATAGGAAAAGGAGTATGTCAACGCTGTATATTGTCACCCTGCTTATTTAACTTATATTCAGAGTACATCATGAGAAATGCTGGGCTGGAAGAAACACAAGCTGGAATCAAGATTGCTGGGAGAAATATCAATAACCTCAGATATGCGGATGACACCACCCTTATGGCAGAAAGTGAAGAAGAACTAAAGAGCCTCTTGATGAAAGTGAAAGAAGAGAGTGAAGAAGTTGGCTTAAAGCTCAACGTTCAGAAAACTAAGATCATGGCATCTGGTCCCATCACTTCATGGGAAATAGATGGGGAAACAGTGGAAACAGTGTCAGACTTTATTTTTCCGGGCTCCAAAATCACTGCTGATGGTGATTGCAGCCATGAAATTAAAAGACGCTTACTCCTTGTAAGGAAGGTTATGACCAACCTAGATAGGATATTGAAAAGCAGAGACATCACTTTGCCAACAAAAGTCCGTCTAGTCAAGGCTATGGTTTTTCCAGTGGTCATGTATGGATGTGAGAGTTGGACGGTGAAGAAGGCTGAGCGCCACAGAATTGATGCTTTTGAACTGTGGTTTTGGAGAAGGCTCTTGAGAGTCCCTTGGACTGCAAGAAGATCCAATCAGTCCATTCTAAAGGAGATCAGTCCTGGGTATTCATTAGAAGGACTGATGTTGAAGCTGAAACTCCAGTACTTTGGCTACCTCATGCAAACAGTTGACTCACTGGAAAAGACTCTAATGCTGGGAAGGATTGGGGGCAGGAGGAGAAGGGGATAACAGAGAATGAGATGGTTGGATGGCATCACTGACTCGATGGACATGGGTTTGGGTAGACTCCGGGAGTTGGTGATGGACAGGGAGGCCTGGCGTGCTGCGATTCATGGGGTTGCAAAGAGTCGGACATGACTGAGCGACTGAACTGAATTTATCATTACTTTATGTGTTTTTGTTGTTACCAAAAAATTTACATTTGTAGTAGGCAAAATAAAGTTCCCTCAACTCCTTGAAAATGTCCAGGTTCCCAGAACCTGAGGATATGTTACCTTACATGGCACAGGGGAATTGAGTTTGCAGATGGAATTAAGAATGCTAAAATCAACTGTCCTTAAAATAGGAAGATTTTCTTGGATTATCTGACTGTGCCCAATGTAATCACAAGGGTCCTTAAAAGTGGAAGAAGAAGGCAGAACAAGCGGTCAGAGAGTTGGAACATGACAGGAACCTACTCATTATTGCTGGCTTTGAAGACGAAGAAAGGAGGTGAGAGCAATAAGCCTAGGGATGTAAGAATTTTCTATAAGCTGGAAAGGGCAAGAAAGTGGATTCTCTCTCTCCTTGAGTCTCCAGAAAGGAACACAAGCCCTCTTGACCCCTTGATTTTGACCAGTGAGACCCATTGGTGCTTGAGTTTTTTTCCAGGCAAGACTGGTATGGATTGCCATTTCCTTCTCCACTAGGTACTTTTAAACTACAATACTGAAAGATAAAAGATTTGTATGTTTAAGGCACTCGGTTTGTGATAATTTGTCACAATAGCGACAGAAAACTAATATAACATTGTTAGCAGGAAATTTAGAAAATATGGACGGGAAAATAAAACAAAGTAAAAGTCATTCATATAATTTCCCAGCTCTGTCTTCTGAGCAGGTCCAGAAGCAGTGACATCCCAATAGCAGTAAGCACCCCTGCCCCCAGACTTTGGTATGCAAAAGGGACAACAGGAACTTTATAATGGAGGCACCTGGCAGACTGCACTTTAACCAAAAGGTCTAGGTTGACATCATCAGTGAAAAGTCACGTTGTTGTTGTATACACCCTGAGCTGATGTAACAAGAAAGGCACTTTTACCTCTTTGATATTCTCCTTAAAAACCTATAATCTCAGTCTAAGCCTGAAAAATAAAATCTGAAAAATCCAAATTGAGGCAGAGTGTACAAACTGTCTGGCCAGTATACCTCAAAAGTGTCAAGGTTCTGATAAACAAGAAAAGACCAAGAAACTGTCATAGGCCAGAGAGACTCAGGAGACATGATGCCCAAGGGCAAAGTGGAATCCTGGAAAGGAAAAAGACATCATTAGAAAAACCTAGTAGAATCGAAATGAAATCTGGACTGTAGTTAATAGTAAGGTAACAACATCAATCTCTGTTTTAACAAATGTGCCACAGTTACGAAAGATGTTTACAGTAGGGCAAACTGGGTGACAGGTACATGGGAGTATCTTTCCAACTTTTCTACAAATTTAAAGTTGTCCCAAAATTAAAAAAAAAAAGTGCCTTTCACACAATCCCATTGCTTGAAAACAGCTATTAATATTTTGTGAAAGTGAGGGACTTCCCTGGCGTTGCAGTGGTTAAGACTTTGCCTTCCAATGCAGGAGGTATGGGTTCCATCCCTGGTTGGTGAGCTAATATCCCACATGCCTCATGGCCAAAAAGCAAAGTGTCAAACAGAAGAAATATTGTAAAAAATTGAATAAAGACTTTAGAGATGGTCCACATAAAAAAATTTTATAAAAGTGAGATTAAATCCCACAAGTTTGGTTCACCAAGTTTTTTACTTGTCAGCATATTAGGACATTATTCCATTGGTAGAACCATGAGAGACACCTGCCTCTTCCTAGTCATTGTGGTTCTTTGAGATCCTTTGGTTACTTAGAGGGACATTGATTCGTCAGCAGAATCTCCAAGTGTATTGGCCATATGACATTTATCATATCATGAGAGGGAGGCTCTGCCTGGCCTTGGTTTGGTCCAAACCTCACTCCACTTGTGAAAGAGAGAAGCTTTAATAAGGATTTCATAAGCTTTAATGTTCATGATACTTCAGTATATTCTTGACTCTTCACAATTGTGCCCTTCCTAAACACACTCAGAATAAGAAGGACTTGAGGAGAGGTTCCTTGTTGCTTTAACACAAGAGCACTGTCTGTCTTTATAATCCATGATTTATGATGCCACCAACAGATTTGACATTGTACTTTGAAGGAAAGAAAAATTCCAAATGACTGTTTACTATTTGCCAGTCACTAAATATTTTATGTGCATCATTTTATTTAATCCTCAAAGCAATCCACTGAAGAAGGGAATATTCTCATCCCCATTTCAAATACTTGGAGAAGGCAATGGCAACCCACTCCAGTACCCTTGCCTGGAAAATCCCATGGACGGAGGAGCCTGGTAGGCTGCAGTCCATGGGGTCGTGAAGAGTTGGACACGACTGAGCGACTTCCCTTTCACTTTTCACTTTCATGCATTGGAGAAGGAAATGGCAACCCACTCCAGTGTTCTTGCCTGGAGAATCCCAGGGACGGGGGATCCTGGTGGGCTGCCGTCTATGGGGTTGCACAGAGTCGGACATGACTGAAGCGACTTAGCAGCAGCAGCGTTTCAAATATTTATAGAGAGAGGTTAAGTAACTTGCCCAAGGATACACAGTAAGAGGTAGAGCTAAGTTTCAAACCAGGCATCATGGCTCTAGCTGGAATACATGATCATTGTACTATGCTGTCTCCTCAAGAAAGTGTTACCTAAATTGTGAGTTTGGGGAAAAGTCACAGAATTTACTCTATGAAAACTAGTTGAGGAACAACAACAACAGCAAAAGCAACAACAAAATTCTTCTGCAATTGTCTTGTGTTGCCTTCTCATTCTGTTTAGAGAAGATACTGTCAGGGCAGGCAGAAGAAGAAGTTGGGAAAGAGTAAACTAAAGAGCTCTCTGCCACTCTACAATGGCATCCTTACTCCAGTTAATATTAAACCTCTGTACTGTGCTTTGTTAAGTCCCTTCAGTCATGTCTGATTCTTTGCGATCCTATGAACTGTATCCCCACCAGGCTTCTCTGTCCATGGGATTCTCCAGGCAAGAATACTAGAGTGGGTTGCCATGCCCTCCTCCAGGGGATCTTCCCCACCCAGAATCAAATCTGCATCTCTTACTTCAGCACTGGCAGGTGGATTCTTTACCACTAGCCCTACCTGGGAAGCCCCAAACCTCTGTATGATTGACTTTAATTTCAATCTGTCCTAACTATTTTTTACAACGTCCTTTTTGATGAATCATCGTGTCTCATATCACAGTAAAAGACCTTAAAACTTCTGCAAGTTCATAAAAGAGAATGTGGCAATATCTTAAAAATTCTTATACAAACTGCAAAATGCTGTGTGAATATTAAACGTTCTATTATAACCTATTTTTAAAATTAGAAATCTTTTTTATACAAATGTTCAGGTTAAACTGTCTGGTTAGTTAATGCTAAAACTAAACAGAACTTAGACGAAATTTTCTCTTATCATTGTTTTCTGTCTTGCACATTTCTTTGTGAGTAGAATTAAATTACAACCAAAAATAGAAATGCATTTGTTAGCACCTGGTACCATTGTTCTGAAAGAAAGATTTTTTTTTCCCGTGATGGCAAACCTTCCCCACACTGAATAATATACAATTGAATTTGCATGTTAAAAAAATGTGTGCACTGCTTTTTTATAATTAAAGATAAGATTAACCTGTGTGTTGAATTTTCCTCCAACAACAACCTGAAACATTTTCATGTTAATTTTACTGAAAACAGAGTAAGAATAATGGGTAATTATTTTCTGCTGACATTTTCTCCCGTTAGATTGAATGTGCATTTTGGGACTGAGCTGTCAGTTTTGATTTCAGCTTAGTTTTCATGTAGAGTTGGTGCACTGAGATTATTTTCCCATTATTGTTTAATACGTGCTTTTTTATGGGAGTAGAAGTAATTTGAGGCCATCCTGTTAATCATTTTTCTCAAAGTTCAGACATATAGACGAGAAATATAGAAAGTCTTGAACCATCTATTTCAAGCAGTCTAACTTATTTAAGTATATAAAGCTCCTGCTTTTGTACCCTTTTTAGAAATGACCATGATTTTAAGCTAAATAATTTAATGAAAATCTATATAGTGCTAGCTAATGTCATGGACTAAAAAGTCATTTAATTTGTTTATACAAATGAATCCATTCACTCATTTTTAAAGTCATGCTCCTATGTATATTACATTAATTGAATGGCGTTTATCTAGTTAGTTCAGAATATAATGTCAACTGATCTCATCTTTTTTTAGTGTTTATGAAAATTTGAAGTTTTGGATCACATGAAGAAATTCTGATTAATATAATTATTAATTAAAAATTAATGAGGAGAACTTTATTTTCATTTTATGCACTGATTGTTTAGTAACAATGTTTTTTATTTGTTATTCATTCTTCAAACATTTATTATGTATCTACTCTATAATCACCCTGTTAGGTGGAAAGAAGGGTCCTAAAATCTATGACAAGGTTTGAGCTCCAGGTACCAATAATTCAACAGCCTGTAAAGTTGTATTAGAGTTTTATTTGATAAGTTTTGGGGAACTAATGAATGTTTTTCATCAGGGACATCAACATGGTGATTTAGACAATTTAGTTGACCATGGTATATAGCTTGTACAACTTAAGGGACAGGTAGGAACACCTCATGTGAGGATGTTACAGCAGTACTGGAGGCAAATGAGGATGGTGGCATTTAGATGTGTGGATAAAAGAGAAACAGCTGGAGTTGAGGAGAGTCTAAATATCCTGACAGTTGACTAGCTACCTCTGAAAGTTTGTATCTCACTGAATGGATGGATTAGTTTAGAGATATAGTTAAGTCTGGGAGAGACTCTGGATCAGAGTGAAGGTTGTAGTTGTTTTTTTTCTTCCAATTTTCCTGAGATGTAATTGACATAGTGTATAAGTTTAAGGTGCACAGCATAATGATTTGACTTACAAATAACATGAAATTATTATCACAATAAATTTGCTCAACATGCACCATCTCATACAAAAATATAGATACAAATTTTTTTTTTTTCCTGATGAGAACTCTTAGTCCCACCTGGTATGCTGGATCTGTGTACTCTCATCCACCCAGGGGTGTGGACCTTGTGGTTATATCTACCCTCAACATGAAACCCTCTTCTAGATTACTTACTTCACACACAAGCATTTGAAATGTTTTCCATCTTTAAAAAAAGTACATTTCCTTAATAGAGTGGTCAATATTTGCTATCTTCACTTCTTAATCTCTTCTCTCTTAAATTCATTTCAATCAAGTTTTCTTCTCCTGAACCAAACCTGTTCCTGGCAATACTATCAGTGACCTCCATCTATTAAAATCCATTGGTCAGTTCTGAGTTCTCTACTCTCCAATAACTTGGCCACCTGATGCAAAGAGCCGACTCATTGGAAAAGATTCCGAGGCTGGGAAAGATTGAGGGCAGGAGGAGAAGGAAAGGATGAGATGGTTGGATGTCATCACTGACTCAATGAACATGAGTTTGAGCAAGCTCCAGGAGATGGTGAAGGACAGGGAAGCCTGATATGCTGTAGTCCATGGGGTCATGAGTCAGACATGACTTAGTGATTGAACAACAACTTATTAAAATGCCAACAAACTTTCACATCATTAATTCTTCTGGAAACCTTTTCTTCAGTTGGCTTCTAGGTTACACAGTATCTAGATTGTTCTCTCTCCCTGGATACACTCTGTCAGACTCTTTGTTGGACCTTCCTCTTCTCTAGACCTCTAAACATTGGAGAGTCCTGGGACTTGTTCCTTGTGTATTCTATGTGGAATTGTCTCACTACTCCTTTGGCTTTAAATGTTAATTAAATGCTAATGATGTTAAAATTAATATTTCTAGACTCAAATTCTTCCTTTAGTTCAACATCTATGTGTCTCTTTAGATATTTAGCAGTCACTGCAAACTTACTAGGTCCAAAAAAGTATTCTGTACTTTTGTGCTCTTATAAACTGCCTCTTCCTCAGTTTTCCTCATCTAATTAACAGCAGAATAATAAACAAAGGGAATCAGGCCTAAGAACGAGGAGTTATCTTTGAGTCCTCCTTTCCCTGGTAGCTCAGACAGTAAAGAATCTGCTTGTAATATGGGAGACCCGAGTTCAATCCTTGGGTTGAGAAGATCCCCTGGAGGATGAAATGGCACCCCACTCCAGTATTCTTGCCTGAAGAATCCCATGGACAAGGAGCCCAGCAGGCTACAGTCCATGGGGTTGCAAAGAATCAGACATGACTGAGCAACTAACACTTTGAACACCTTCCCTAAAATCCCACATCTGGTCTTCCAGAAAGCCCTGCTAGCAATACTCCAGAATTTATCCTGAATTTAACCAATTTTCATCATCTCCACAGCAGCTGTTCAAGACACCATCATCTCTCAACTGGATCACAGCGGTAGCTGGCCAAATTGCCTTCCCACTTCAACTCTTAGCTTTAAGGTTTAGTACTTATACAATGGCTAGAATAACCTTTCAAAATTTAATCAGGGACTTCCCTGGTGGTCCAGTGGTTAAGAGTCTGCCTTCCAATGCAGGGGATGTGGGTTCCATCCCTAGTCAGGGAACTAAGATCCTACGTGTTGAGGGGCAACTGAGCCCATGGCCACAACTGGAGATAGCCCAGATGCTGCAATGAAGACCCTATGCAGCCAACATTAAAAAAAAATGTAATCAAGTCACTTTCTTTGCTCAAAAGCATTCAAAGCTTGCCATCATAATTGGAAGAAAATCCAAAACAAATTCCCACGGCAAGGCTCATCCTTTATGATTCTCATTTCTTACTCTCCTTTCCTCAGCCCCTCCCTTGTTCCTCAAACACAACCACCTTGTTTCTCTCTGTCATGCTTAATTTTTCCCTCACAGGGATGCCCCCCCCCACCCCCAGATCCTCATTTCTTTCAGGTCTTGACCAAAAGGTCATTTCCTTAGAAAGGTCTTTTTTTTTTTTTCTGACTTCTATATCAAATAGCAGCCCTTCCACCTCCTGCCATTGCTCTCTTTCTCTTTCCTTGGATTCTTTCTTTTTCCTAGCATCTATTTGCTGAAACTGTAAGATATATTGTTAATCATTTTTTGTTCTTCTCACTCTCCACACCCACCCCAACCTAGAAAGCAAGTTCATGAAGGTAAGAGCTTTATCTATCCATCTGTATTTGTAGCATCTAGAAAAGAGGTGTCTGCATATAAAGGTGCTCTAATATTTGTAGAGGGCTTCCCAGGTGGCTCAGTGGTAAAGAATCTGCCTGCCAATGCAGGAGATGTGGGTTTGATCCCAATCCCTGATTGGGAAGATCCCCTGGAGGAGGAAATGGCAACCCACTCCAGGATTCTTGCCTGGGAAATCCCATGGACAGAGGAGCCTGGCAGGCTACAGTCCATGGGGTCACAAAAGCATCAGACATGACTTAGCCACTAAACAACAATATTTGTAGAATTAAAGCAAGTTCATTTTTTGAAAAATAATATATTGGAGTCTGCTCATAGTTTGGTCTTGCCTGTAAGTCCCTTCCACGTGTGCTTATCTTTAAAGAGGAACCCATTCTGTTTATACCCAGAGCTTCTCTTTAAGGTTCACTTCCACTATAGGGCTGTTCCAAGGCTGGTCTTGGAGCTAAGTCCATATGTGAGCATTTGAGAAAAAATCTTGATTTATTAAAAAGAATTATTTTTGCATTGTGTTTCCTTCAAGTGAATAGGAAGATGAATTGCAGCAAGTAAGTACAGATTCTCCCTCTGTCATTGAGTTTTATGGCTGAATGGCTGAGACTGCATAAGTTTTGCTGGCAGGAGTAGCAGAATGAGGACAGGAGTCAAGGAGATGCCTTTCTAATCCTAGCACTGTTAGAAAAAAGAAGGAGGAAGGTGACTGATTGCCTAATTTCATAATCCTTAGTGCTCAAGTTTCCTTTTCAAAATTAGGAATTGCACCAGAGACTGGATAATATCTCTGGTGCCTTCCTGCTCTAATATTATCACACAGTTCTTCTGTCAAAAAAGACACTCCAAGATGAGCCTTAGCCTTTGTTGTCAGATATTCTATTCAATTGCTTCATGTATAATGCAAACATGGACACAGTTAATCCCTGTGAACCATCTGGATTCTTCTGAAAAACAGAAACCTGTGGCACGCTGAACGACCCCCTTGCTGCTGATTCCAAGAGCTGTTGGATAAATGCAGCCGAGAGCGGGAGCTAGTGCCTGAAAGCCAGTCATGTGTCTCTTCCCAACTTTTTGCTCAGTCACATCATGCTGTGTTGGTACATTGAAATTGGCCAAAGTGAAGTGAAGTTGCTCAGTCATGTCTGACTCTTTGTGACCCTATGGACAATAGCCTAACAAGGCTCCTCTGTCCATGGGATTTTCCAGGCAAGAACACTGGAGTGGGTTGCCAATTCCTTCTGCAGGAGATCTTCCCAACCCAGAGATTGAACCTGGGTCTCCCGCATTGTAGGCAAACGCTCTACCGTCTGAGCCACCAGGGAAGAACAAAATTGGCCATGGTGGTATTTAACAGTATTTGCACCAAGGAAGTGCTACAAATTAGAGTTTTTCTCTCCTATTCCACTTCCTGCCAAGAGTCAGTTGTTAAATTTATTTCTCACCATACCACCAGGTAAGTGTGAATGGGTATCACCATCATTAGATGAATAAATCAAGGGATGTCTGACTTAGAGTGGTACATGGGAGTACATGACACAACTAAGGTACATAGAAAACCCACATGTACAACCACCACCACTACCATCCCTCTGACAAACTTGATAGAGAAGTTACTTACTGAGGCACAACAATAAGGATTTTATGTGACATTTGACACTGCAACGGTTCATGAAGTTATTATTATTACTATAATTTTTCTAGACAAGGAAGCAAAACTGGGGTTAAATAATGTACCCAAGATCATACAACTGGCAGGTGACAGAATGTGAACTTGTGCCCAGGTTTCTCTGATTCCAATCCTGAGGCTACACTGTTTCCCTGACACATGATATACATACAGACACATTCTTATCTATATGTACATTTATGGGTTTAAAGATATTGCTGTTCTCTCTGCTATGGTAATTGTTTCTCTCTTTCTTCACAAAGGGCAAAAATATCATAAATACCAGTATCACACCAGAGACTTGTTTGTTCTCCAAAACATTCAACACATTCCCTAAGGATTAGTTCAGAAGTGGGCCTGAGGATCCTATCTGAGTTGATGTCATCAGAAAGGCACAGTGATGTGGAAGATGCCCACATTTTTGATCTTGAAAGTTTTATCTCTTCTTGCTGGCAAAATAGCTGAAAAGGAAGCTGCTTAACCTTAGGCAGATCACTTTATCCTCAAAATAAATTGCTTCTTAAAAAGTGGTTGCATAATCTTTAAATTAAAACTCCAAACCCACAGAGGAAAAACGTTACCAGCACTGTGTTAGGTTTAAAGGAAAGTGTCCATTAGCTTCCAGGACATGCTAAGGGAGCTAATCTCGGAATGGGATGAAAGTTGTGGGAGTAACCATTATGCCTTTGATCCACTACCCATATGGCATTCTCGACAGGATTATGTAAATGACCTTTAAAAAGTATTTTGAAGCAGGCAGACCTGGAAACATTTATAGATTTTCACATCTGAGTATCTGATAAGATGAAAAGGAAATTAAGCTTTTCTCCATTAACTTCAACCAGAAGCTCCCTTTTCTAATTTTTCCTTACATAAGCGTCTTTAGAGATAACAGTGGCAATACTGCTAGAGAGGCCTGCAGTAGGTAAAGAAGGGGAGAAGAGAACACTTGCTATAGAAATAGTTGGTTTAAGCATATTGATCAGCTTTTTCTCCTGGGGTATTTGGTTGAAGTAGATGGCAAGGGGTTTGAAAAATTAGGTCAGGGATTTCCACCAGGTGGTAGCACTTGGACCAACTGTAACATCTGTGTCAAAGGGTTTATAAGAAATTAAATATGCTAATGAATTTGGCTATTGTTCTGGGGAAATATATGAAGTATTTCTCTGTAAGAAATCTGTCTACTCTGTAAGATGGAGGAGGATCATTTTCAGTGTGATTTTTTTTTTTTTTAATTTATTTGGCTGCCTCTGGTCTTAGTTGCAGCATGGGAGGATCTTTGTTGCATCATGCAGGATTTTTTATTTCATCTCGCAGACTCTCAAGTTGTGGCATATGGGCTCAGCAGTTGCAGCACACTGGCTTAGGTGCTTTTTGGCATGTGGGATCTTAGTTCCCTCATCAGGGGTTGAACCCATATACCCTGCATTGCGAAACAGATTCTTAACCACTGGATCACTAGGGAAGGCCCTTCAGTGTGATCTTGAGTTGTTTATAGACTGATTCTGCTGGTCCAGACAACAAACTTTTGAGAAACATTGGTCTATGGTTTTCAACTTCAACTTTACATTAGAATCATTGCAGCTGAGAGAAAGAGATTGCCAGAGAGAGAGAGAAGCAAAGCTTGGAACCTACTTCAAGTCAAAATCTCTGGGATGGAGTTGGAACATCTGTGCTTTTTACAAGCTTCCTAGGTGATGTTCATGTGCAGCCAGGGTTGAAAACTATGAATCTAGATCAACCTCTTCACTTTCAGTCTTCAGAGATGTAATTTGTGCCAGGTTACACTTAATTTAGTTCAATTCAATGAATGTTTATTTGCCCAGCTGTGAGTTGGACTCTGCCTCTGAGCTCAGGGGCACAAAGATGAAGGCACTGTTCACATAGAAGAGAAGTAGGTTTGTTCTTCCCCAACCTGGCTGTCCTTGAATTCCTCGCAGACCTCCTGGGGCTTTGTAGGATATTTCCATTATTTCAAAAATCGTTTAGAGGACTCCATGTTTTCCCATGATAAGTTGACACAGGCTAACTTCATGATCTAATTTATTTGCTATTCATTGGAATTCTATTAACTAGATGTGTGGCAACTCTGGTGTTGTGCTCAGCAGGAGCTCCAAATCTGGGAGCAGATATCACAGTAGTGGTTGTGAGCATTGGCTTCTAGAATCAATCAACTACGTCAAGTCCCCAGCTCCTCCATGACTTGTTTGATTATGATCAAAATAATTTTCTTTCTCTGTGCTTCAGTTTCCTCAAATGAGATGGTGACAGCTTCTTAGACGTGTGTAGTACATGTGTGTGTCTGTGTGTATGTTAGTCGTTCAGTCGTGTCTGACTCTTTGCGACCCATGAACTGTAGCCCACCAGGCTCCCCTGTCCATGGAATTTTCCAGGCAAGAATACTAGAGCGGGTTACCATTTCCTACTGCAGGGGATCTTCCTTATCCAGGGCTCAAATCCAGTTCTCCAGCATTGCAGGCCGATTCTTTACCATCTGAGCCACCAGGGAAGCTCTTAGATGTAGGGTTGTTTTGAGAGTATCTGTAAAGAGCTTACATTTTCAGAAAACAGCACAGCATCGATGTCAGCTATTGTTAACTATTGTTCCTTTCTTCTGAGCTTTTACTAAACTCTCTACCAGTTCTATTGCTAGGGAATGAATGCATTAGATTGCCAATCACTGCGCATCTCTAACTTTCAATTCTGGTAATTATCAGGTGGGCTAGAAAAATATAAGCCACACATTGTACTTTTTCTCTTTGTTGAATGCAGTCAATTAACTGAAGTGACAAGAACTTTCTGATGTTTAGGCGGAATTGTGCTGGGGCTCAGCAACTGGGGAAGGGAGAATTGCAGGGAGAAACAGTGGATTCAGTGACAGTAAAAGTGAATGTACTTTCCTTACTTTAAATAAATGTTTGGAATAGACATCTCCAATGGAGCATAATTAGCATAAATTGAAGCCAACACAATAAACTGATATTTTTAATCACTGTGCCCACCCTATTGGACAAATTAAAAATAATTATTACTTAGAATTTTGTAATCAGGAAGGAAATCTGGTTAAAAGGTTAACAAGAATTGGATCATTTCGTGCAGGATATGTTTATAATATTTGCTGATCCTTTTTCAAATTGATGTTAAAATCACACAATATTCTTAACTCATATTCTTAACACATGCATATTCTTAACTCAAATAGGTCTCATCAATAATTAGTGATTGATCATAATTCATACCTTCAGGATGAGAAAGTATGGTGTCAAGTGAGAAATCTTTTATGTGCTGTGCTCTGTGTGTGTATGTGTGTGTGTAGGAACAACTGAATTCCCTCTCTTCCAGAACCCATGGAGTAGTAACTTTTAACCTTTTCTTTGTCTGGATGTGTTTGACAATCTTGTGAAGCCATAGAGCTTATTCCAAGGAAAACATGTTTCTAGATGTATATTCATGATTTTCATGCATCTATAGCTCTTTCAAGGTAAAACAAACTGTTTAGGTTTTACCTACCAAAGTTTATGTTTCCTGAATTCTAATCTACATAAAAAAGGGGAATGCTAGACATTTCCTAGATGAGAACCCACCTATATAACTTTAGGGCCCTCTGGCTTCTCTGAAGGTTTGAGCAGGTGTACACAGGCACTGCTTCTTGGCAGTTGTCATAATAGACATGAAATGCTGGTTTGAACCATCTTTCTTTCTCATCAAAAATAATTTATTGAAATTCTGCTAACCCTGAAGATATAGTTAGTTCATGACCATGTGCAGAGAACTATGGTAGTGAATTCCCTAGAAGTTGAGGTTTTGTTAGTTTGGGATAACTTGGTAATCTGACACCAAATGTGGAAGCCAGACTTGGAGATGGTACAGGCAGCACTGGCTACATGATTTGTGGGGCTCAGTATAAGATGAAAATGTTAGACCTCTCATTCAAAGAGAATTCAGGATTTCAAGATGATGACCACAGAACATTAAATCATGTGGGGGGCCCTTCTGAACATGAGGTCCTGTGCAGTTACACAGGACAGTCACCCATGAAGCTGGCTATGACCACAGAGACATAGAGACAGTGATGGGTCTCAGAAAGTGATACAAAATTGAACTTTGCTTAGAGGGGAATAAGTCTTGTTTTTGGACAGAGAGCAGAGTCTGGAGATAGAAAGAATGATGGAGGGATAAAACTTCATAATTCTGTCTCTTTTCTTCCCCCCATGTTTTTTTTAAGATAGACCTGAAAGTGGAAGTTCAGTGTGTGTGGGTCACAGCTGTTTCCCACCCCTGCTCACACAGCCCAGGTGAACAGGAGCCTGTGGGGATGAGGTGTGCAGTGGTTCTCTGGGGTGGAGAACTCATTGGGAGGTGTACAGGTAGACAAGCTGGAGCCTCCATGTACCCTTCATTCCTTCCCAGTCTTCCTGCACTTGGCAATTATGGAAAAGGTGGCTGCCCCACTACTGCTTAGAGCAGTGCCCTGGGCACGGGTCCCCTAAGATCAGGACCAAGCAGGGAACTCGGATGGGGGCTGGAATGGGTAAGGGCAGGCTGCAGCAATAAAATTTTTCAGCCACAAAGTAGACTTTTTCTCCACTCTCTGAAGATTGGGACTGGGGCTAAGGCTATTGCCCTAAAGGAATGAAGAATGTGCTCTCAAGAAAAAAAGATTAGATGTTGGAGGAACATAAGCTTCAGATGAGAAAGAGAACCGAAATTAAAAGCCTTTCCAGAGGAAGCAGAGCTAATGAAACAGAATATGACTTTAAAATGGCCTTAATAAATATTCTCACAGAGAGATAACGGAAAATTTTGAAATCACAGAGCAAGAAAAAGAACGAATTTCAAATTGGGGGTATTAAAACATAACTGTTGAGATTGAAAAAAGGGAAAAACCAGCTTGTGAGATAGTTGGAATCACTGAATGGGAACAGCTCAAGTACCAACTAGTGAATCAAAAGGTTGGGTCACAAAACTTTTCTGGAAGACATCAGAAAGAGATAGAACCCCTGAAAAATGTTGAGAATGAAATACAGAAATGAAAGTGTCAAAGTCTATAAGAGAGAATTTCCAAAAGATCATAAAGGAACCAACAGAGAGGAGGAAGCATGAATCAGAATGTCCCAGGATTAAAGAAAGATAAAAAAGCTAAGGATTAAAAGGCTAATGGGGTGCTGAACAAAACAGATAAGAAAACTAAAATCAATATTCAGACAGCCAATGTTAAACTTAAGAACATTAAGACAAAGAGAAAAATTTTAAAGATTCCAGAGAGTAAGAAAGACCTGAGCAAGTATTGGTTTTCTCAGCAGCAGCAGTGGATAATGTCTTCAAAGTTTTAAAGGCAAAGAACTTTGAACTTAGAATTTTATATCCAGATAAACTACCATTTTAATAAAGAAATTCTCTGCCTTATAAAATTTAAAAAATTTCCCCACTCAAAGACCCTCTTCAAAATGCTCTCAAGAGGTGCTCTGAAAAAGAAAGGTCAGTATGGAGGGATAAATGAGAATGGGAGATAAAGCATTTGCAAAGAAGTTGATCACATTTATAATATATAAAGAAGCAATAATTAAAAATTTTTTTCTTATAATTTTAACAATGAATTAATGGCCTAGATGCTATACCACCAAGACAAGTACAAAGCAGGTGGAAGGAAAAGTGTGCTCAAGTTTTTGCCTTGTTTGGGAGACATGGATATTGATCAATTTAAACACTGAGAAGGAAAACTAAGCATATCAATACATTTTTAAAAATTAGGAATAATCTTCAGAAAATTAAAGAAAAAATGGATAAGTTTAAATGGCAGAGGAAAATTTTAATCTAAGCAAGGACTTGCTCTAGGTCATGGAGATTAAAACACAGACAAAGAGATAAAAACACTTGTGTTCAAACATTGATTGTGTTACTAATCATTGTGAAAAGACAGGCAAATAACCTTTGTGAATCTTGGTTTCCTATCTGCAAAACAGAATGGCAGTGACTACCAGGAAGCATTGATGTGGGGATAGAATAAGATACTGTTAGTATTGGGTTTAGCATTGGGCCAGGTGATAGTAAATGCTCAACAAAAGGCAGCTAGTACAACCTGTGTTCATATTTCCAGTGCCAATCTAGCCTTTCCTGGCCCTTGCTGCCAAGGACACTAAGTTTATTGCTGAGATTTTTTTTTTTCCCCCTAAGCCATCTGGACTCCACCAATTAGAAAGATTGACTACCTTTCAATTTCCTTAATTATAACAAAGGACTAAAAGTGCTACTATTTCTTATAGTTATTATGAGAATTAACGTAATAAATATAAAATAATTATGGCTTATTAAGTGCTTTAAATATTAATCATTATAATTATCTTCATGCTTAGTCTTAGATGGAAACTTCCAGAACATATCACCTGCTCCTTAGAGAATTCCCTCAATAGAGTTGTAGTACAGTTGTAATCAGTCTTAAAACATTTAAGGCACAAGGGCAGTGAACCTCTTGAACACTCACCTAGTGTGGTCTCTCTGACATGGAAGTCATTCATCAACGAAACAACTGCAAGTTCCACTTTTGTGAAGAAGTAGTCTTCATCTTGAACTTTGGCATATGCTTCACTGGACAGAAGAATAAAATAGCTTTTAAAGATAATTTACCAGTCAATTAAAATCACCAGTTCCAACATGTCTTCCTTGCAGAGTGCACATATCACAGTAGGATTCTCACCGATAGCTCAATTTGACGTAGCCTTCGGCCTATTTACATGGTGTTCTCCGTGAATTCAGTATGTTTCTACTGATTTGCTGTTGGTAAACATGTGCTTCAAAGACTTCTCCCAGGCGCAGTGAATCCATCCTTTCCCTGAGAAAGACACAGTTATGATAACTTAGCAGTTAAGGCAAATGTTGGATCCAGCCTGATCTGGTTTTATGTTCCAGTTCACTGACACTGGCAAAGTCATTTAATGTTAATACACCTCTGTTTCCTTCTACTGTGGCCTGTACTATGACACTACTGACAGATCCTCTCTGATTGTTTGATTTTGATGATTAAATGAGATGAGACGTGAAATGCCAGAAGCAGAATAAATGTTCAGTAATTGTTAGTCAATGGCACCCCACTCCAGTACTCTTGCCTGGAAAATCCCATGGATGGAGGAACCTGGTAGGCTGTAGTCCATGGGGTCGCTAAGAGTTGGACACGACTGAGGGACTTCCCTTTCACTTTTCACTTCCATGCATTGGAGAAGGAAATGGCACCCCACTCCAGTATTCTTGCCTGGAGAATCCCAGGGACGGGGGAGCCTGGTGGGCTGCCGTCTATGGGGTCGCACAGAGTCAGACACGACTGAGGTGACTTAGCAGCAATTGTTAGTTTGATGACAATAAGATGGTGAGAACCATGGTCACAAAGACAGGGTGTGGTCTATGGATGTAGGGACCTTTCTCCTCTGTCCTCCTCCTCATTTCTGTGAAGTTAAGAATAAGATACTGTAATTGAACCTAATACTTTAATTAGTTAATGTAAATATACCAAATGCTTGTGAGCACAGCACAGCATAACATACTTGTTTCTTTCTTTTTTTTCTCTAATGCTCACATAAATAATTTCAACTTTGCAATTGCTAATACCTGCTAAGAGATTAGAGCAGGTATTTTTTTCTGCTTTCAGATGGGGTGAGATGCCTTATCCAAGGACACAATCAGTTCAGTTCAGTTCAGTCACTCAGTCGTGTCCGACTCTTTGCGACCCCATGAATTGCAGCACGCCAGGCCTCCCTGTCCATCACCAACTCCCGGAGTCTACCCAAACCCATGTTCATCGAGTCGGTGATGCCATCCAACCATCTCATCCTCTGTCGTCCCCTTCTCCTCCCACCCCCAATCCTACCCAGCATTAGGGTCTTTTCCAATGAGTCAACCCTTTGCATGAGGTGGCCAAAGTATTGGAGTTTCAGCTTCAACATCAGACCTTCCAATGAACACACAGGATTGAACTCTTTTAGGATGGATTGATTGGATCTCCTTGCAGTCCAAGGGACTCTCAAGAGTCTTCTCCAACACCACAGCTCAAAAGCATCAATTCTGCAGTGCTCAGCTTTCTTCACCGTCCAACTCTCACATGACCACTGGAAAAACCATAGCCTTGACTAGACGGACTTTTGTTGGCAAAGTAAAGTCTCTGCTTTTAAATATGCCATCTAGGTTGGCCATAACCTTCCCTCCAAGGAGTAAGCGTCTCTTAATTTCATGGCTGCAGTCACCATCAGCAGTGATTCTGGAGCCCCCAAAAATAAAGTCTGACACTGTTTCCACTGTTTCCCCATCTATTTCCCATGGAGTGATGGGACCAGATGCCATGATCTTAGTTTTCTGAACGTTGAGCTTTAAGCCAGCTTGTTCACTCTCCTCCTTCACCTTCATCAAGAGGCTCTTTAGTTCTTCTTCACTCTCTGCCATAAGGGTGGTGTCATCCGCATATCTGAGGTTATTGATATTTCTCCCGGCAATCTTGATTCCAGCTTGTGTTTCTTCCAGCCCAGCATTTCTCATGATGTACTCTGCATAGAAGTTAAATAAGCAGGGTGACAATATACAGCCTTGACATACTCCTTTTCCTATTTGGAACCAGTCTGTTGTTCCATGTCCAGTTCTAACTGTTGCTTCCTGACCTGCATACAGGTTTCTCAAGAGACAGGTCAGATGGTCTGGTATTCCCATCTCTTTCAGAATTTTCCACAGTTTATTGTGATCCACACAGTCAAAGGCTTTGGCATAGTCAATAAAGCAGAAATAGATGTTTTTCTGGAACTCTCTTGCTTTTTCGATGATCCAGCGGATATTGGCAATTTGATCTCTGGTTCCTCTGCCTTTTCTAAAACCAGCTTGAACATCTGGAATTTCGCGGTTCACATATTGCTGAAGCCTGGCTTGGAGAATTTTGAGCATTACCTTACTAGCATGTGAGATGAGTGCAATTGTGCGGTAGTTTGAGCATTCTTTGGCATTGCCTTTCTATGGGATTGGAACGAAAACTGACCTTTTCCAGTCCTGTGGCCACTGCTGAGTTTTCCAGATTTGCTGGCATATCGAGTGCAGCACTTTCACAGCATCACCTTTGAGGATTTGAAATAGCTCAACTGGAATTCCATCACCTCCACTAGCCTTGTTCGTAGTGATGCTTTTCAAGGCCCACTTGACTTCACATTCCAGGATGTCTGGCTCTAGGTGAGTGATCACACCATCGTGATCATCTGGGTCGTGAAGATCTTTTTTGTACAGTTCTTCTGTGTATTCTTGCCATCTCTTCTTAATATCTTCTGCTTCTGTTAGGTCCATACCATTTCTGTCCTTTATCGAGCCTATCTTTGCAGGAAGAATGAAGGTCATGTTCCTTATGAGACCTGGGAAGCACACTTTTCCCACAATTTTTTTGACAAAATGTGACTCCATGTCAGTTTTCATGCAAGATTTATTAAATTGTCACAGAAAGCCATGCATATTCTAGCAAAAGATACTAATGATGATTCTCAAGATGCAATTCTTTTGTAACCTTCAGGCAGTAAGAGGCTAGAAACCAATGCCTGACATCAAACTCCCAAGAAGATTTGAGACAGAGTAATGTGTCAGTAAAAGAGAAGTTGCAGATTCATTTTGTCTGCTCTGTAACACTTTATTGTATAGAAGTGACTCTGAATAGTGAAAGAATCCTCAATGTATTTGGCTGGAGGCAACCTTATGGATATACTGAAAGTAAAAAGGAACCAGCATATGAAGAATAATGGGGAGACAAAAATGCCTAGGCAATCACCACGGCATAAAAAAAGAACAATCACATAAGCCTAGAGTGCTTAAATAGAAGGATGAGTGACACACAAACAGGATGGCAGAGTACTAACAGGCAGGCAAGGCTAGAAGGCAGAATTCCTGGGTGTATAATCTCATGAAGGAAAAGGGTTATTGCTAAAACAGCCAACAGATAATTGAGTGCTTATGATGTACCAGACTTTCTAATAATTATTTTATAGCTATTAACTCATTTTGTTCATTTATTTGTTTTGGCTTCAACAAGTCTTAGTTGCAGTACATGGGATCTTTGGTTGGGGCATGCAGGATCTAGTTCCCTGACTAGGGCTGTAACCCCCGACTCCTGCGTTGGGAGCGTGGAGTCTTGCTACTGGGCCACAAAGAAGTCCCAATAACTACTAACTCATTTTGTTCTATAGAACCTTATGAGTCATTTTCAAATATTATCATCATTTTATAGATGAGGAAACTGAGACCCAGAAGTGTCTTTGCAAAGGCAACCCTGAATATTCATTGGAAAGACTGATGCTGAAACTTCAATACTTTGACTACGTGATGTAAAGATCCAACTCATTGGAAAAGACCCTGATGCTGGGAAAGATTGAGGGCAGGAGGAGAAGAGGGTGACAGATAATGAGATGACTGGATGGTATCACTGACTCAATGGGTATGAGTGTGAACAAACTCTGGGAGATAGTGAAGGACAAGGAAGCCTGGCATGCTGTGGTCCATGGGGTTTTGAAGAGTCAGACACGACTGAGTGACTGAACAACAATGACAACACATGTTTCTGAAAAGAAAGTGCTGGGATCTGAGCCCAGGAGATCTGGTTCTAGTGCTGAGATGCAGTGAGATATCATTCAAAGATGGGGAGAAGGAGGTGGAGAACAGCCAGAGCCCTTGTGCCCAGCCACTATGCCATATCACCTCCAGCTGACACAGCATCAATGGGCCTATTTTGTAAGTCCTCCAAGAGAAATGAATGTCCCGTGGGGGATTTTATAGTATCTGAGACACAAGAGCATGCTGCTGTTTTCAATTCCCAATAGTGTTATCATATATTCTAGTTTGTCCAAGACTGTCTGGTTTATGCTGGCTGTCAAGGTGTAATCAATGAGTGCTTTAAAATGTGTCCCGATTTGGAAGATAAAGTATACAGTAACCCTGTGTGTCACCAGTCAAATGGTTAATCCCTAGGCAAGACTAAGCCCACTGGAAAGCCGAAGTTCTTGGCTAATGATTTCTTATATACACAGGAGATGGATGAGGGTCAGGGAGGGCTTGTTGTGTAGGAGGAATACTAAGGAAGTAACACCCCTCACACCCAGGAAAAAAATAAAATGGAAACAAACACTCAAGAGCAAATAGCAGAATCCTCAAAATAGGCAGCATAATTAGATTTCATAAAAAGTACTCCAAAGAGGGCATTTTCACTGAGCTTACTCTGCCAAAGGCATAGCTAGGATAAAAGACTGATTTCCTCGGAGAAAATTTGAGGTGAATTCCAATCATGTCTGAGTAGTTTTAATATCTACCCAGGCTTTAGAACCCAGCTTTAAAAATCAGGATTGGGGGAATTTGCTATATGACTCGGAGCTCAACTTGGAGCTGTGTAACAACCTAGAGGAATAGGAAGGAGTGGGAGATGGGAGGGAGGGGACATGTGTATATCTGTGGCTGATTCATGCTGATATATAGCAGAAACCAAACAGTACTTGTAAAGCAATTATCCTTCAATTTGTTGTTGCTGTTGTTCAGTTGCTCAGTCATATCTGACTCTTTGCATCCCCAAGACTGCAGCATGCCAGGCTTCCCTGTCCTTTACCATCTTTCAGAGTTTGCTCACACTCATGTCTATTGAGTGATGACATCCAACCCATCTCATCCTCTCTCGTCCCCTTCTCCTCCCACCTTCAATTTTTCCCAGCATCAGGTCTCTTCCAGTGAGTCGGCTCTTCACATCAGGTGGCCAAAGTATTGGAGCTTCAGCTTCAGCGTCAGTCCTTCCAATGAATATTCAGGGTTTTTTTCCTTTAGGATTGACTGGTTTTATCTCTTTTCTCTCCATGGAACTCTCAGGAGTCTTCTCCAACACCACAGTTTGAAAGCGTCAATTCTTCAGCACTCAGCCCTCTTTATGGTCCAACTCTCACATCTGTTACATTACTACTGGAAAAACCATAGCTTTGATTATATGGATGTATGTTGGCAAAGTGATGTTTCTGCTTTATAATAAGCTGTTTGGGTTTGTTACAGCTTTTCTTCCAAGGAGCAGTGTCAATTAAAAATAAATAATTTTTTTAAAAAATCAGAAATTAGAAGATATGGGGTGGAGTTAATTTATTAAAGTTTGTCCCCAGCTTAGTGCTGTGAACTGACTTCATTTTACCAAAGTTAATATGTTAATTCTCAGAGGGAGTTCACATGTGGGGTTTGTCATCCCTAAATTTGTGTACAGCAACTATTAAATTAATAAACTGATTATTATATTACCTCTTGTGGAGGAGTTAGTTCCTCCTTATTTATGCCTATCCTCTATGTTTTCATACTTAAAATGACTACAGATAACATAGTTGAAGATGAATTCATCTTACTATCAGTGAGCTATATTCTAAACCATAAAGCTCAACTTTTCTTGGCCTGTCCCCTGGGTCCCAGACTAGAGAAGGCTGGAAGCTACAGACTTCCTCACATAACTTGCTATGGTGACTATGGTAACATTTCTCCTCTAGGCCACTAAAGACTACTCATTCAGCAGTTGTAAGATGCAGAACCACTAAATGTGAGAACTTTAGTTGATAGGTCCAGAAGTTTTTGGCAAATCCATTTTCTTTGCCACATAAATGTGCCAAGAGTTCTCAAGGCCAGAGTAGGAAGCTTGAGTCTTTGGGACCCCCTTGAGCAGACTGGGTAGAAGGGACTCTGGAAGAGATCTCTGTATTGTCCACACATGAAATCTCACAGTAATAGATTCTTCATAAGTGTCTCACTTTTTTATGTGAGACTCATTCTTTCCACCGTAAGTTTGGAAAAGAATATACTCAGCAAATTATAAAATGAGGTTTGATCACAAAAATTGAGGTCCTATTGTTTCTATAGCAGAATGGAGCTTTGGGGGGATATATTGCAATGAAAAAGCATCAAATTTTGGTAAGTGATAGACATGCTAGACTTCATTCCTTCAGAATTACCAGGGGGGAAATTTCTTAGAAAGTTGTAGAAAACTGGTCAATTATCCCTATTTATTTGCACTGTTTGATTATGCTTTGTTTCCCATTTAACTTTCTATTAGTAAACTTGGTGCTGAGACAAAAGGATTTTTGTGCTACTAATGTACACTGTGGTCTAGTTTCCAGAATATTTTAAATAATTGCTCTTATATTGGCTTAAAATTGTGAACCAGAAACCTTTTGGGACCTTTCACTTAATCTGAGCTGTTTCCAAGCCTATTGCTTTTGCTACCATTTCCAGTAGAATTTTTCCACCCTCCTCTTTTTTTCCCCAGGTAATCCTTGTGAAAACTTTGTAGGTAACCAGGTGCATTTAGCTGTACTGTTCTTGCAAATTAGACTCCTTCCTGTAGCTCCATGCCATCTTTCATTCTCATCTTCTTCACCATCTTCAAAGGCATTTAGATTCCCCTCTGCACATAGGACTGTGCTAGACTCTAGGCAAACAATTTAATGGAAATGAATCCTGCCCCCTGGGGACTTCATGTCTATGTTGATCAGAAAAACCTGATGGCTATAACAAATAACCTCCAAATCTCAGCAAGTTAACACAATAGAAGCTCTTTTTTCATTTATTTCACAATCTAGCAGAAGTTGGTAGGGGCTGGAGTCCATGCATGCATTTAGGGATCCACATTGCATCCATTTAGTACCACCTGCATCCCGTAAGGCTTCAGAGGCTTCTACTGCAAGCCCTGACTCCAGCCAGCAGAAAGGAGGAAAGACAGCATGGATGGAGCACACAAGAGGTTTTTAAGAGATCAGGTCTGGAATTTACAGTCTTATCTAACTAGTCAAAATAATAAATAACCCTAGCTAGTCAAAATAATTGTTCCTGTATTTGCTGTTGTTGTTGTTTAGTAACTAAGTTGTGCCTGACTCTGCGACCACATGGACTGTAGCCCACCAAAATCCTCTGTCCATGAGATTCTCCAGGCAATAACATCAAAGTGGGTTGCCATTTCTTTCTCCAGGGGATATTCTCGATCCAGAGATCTAACCCGTGTCTCCCGCATATCCTGAATTGCAGGTAAATTCCTTGCCACTGAGCCACCAGAAAAACCCCTGCTATATACTAGTAGGCATATGGCAAATCTGATTTGATCAAGTCATAGAATCTCAGTGAAGGGTGTATATAAAATATAATTTTTGAAGTTTCCTGTAAATATAATAGTTAAATAAAACTTGAAAAAATGACCTGATAGCCTGAGTAGGGAAGCAAAGTTAATGGCAGAGACAGAATGTCAAGGGTAGAAAAGATATTTTAGATCATCTTAATTTAACAAAGCATTTGGAAGAGGAAAATAAAGGCACAGAGAGACAAATCAAATAGTCAAATATTCAGACAAAATAAACAATATTTGCCTCAAAATGAAAGGTTTATTATTCTTAATCCAATACTTTTGTCCCAGATTATTCTTAGAACATTTTTTTTCCTGTGAATTGAAGAGAGGGGGAGAATTCAGGCATAGATGTAGTAACAACCCTATAGTAAATTTATGTAACACATCCCAGGACTATTAATCTTAATTTTCTGGTTAATTCCTAATCCGTTATCTACAATTTCCCTATATACTACACAAACACACATTCACACACACAAACATCTTGCCCTTTTCTCCTCAACATGCTATCCACAGTCTTCCAAGATGAGTAGGATGAAACTCAATAAATTAAGTAGCCTGAAAAAGTTTCATGGCCAACAATTGGCAAAGTCTGACTTGAAACCTCCATTGATCTGATAGCAAAGCTCAAGCTCTTTCCATTACATTCTGGTGCTTTCTTCTCCGAGGAGTGGGAAAGCCCCTGAGAAAGGTAAGAGAAGGAATATCTAGAAGCAGTCAGCTGAGTGAGTGAAAAATATTTCTCAGGGCACCAAAGAATAGTTTGCAAAATATTGTTTATTGCAAAATATTTCTCAGGGCACCAAAGAATTATAGTTTATGCCCATAAATTTCTATAGAGCTGCAGTTCTTAAGTGAGTGAATCTGAGGTGCAGTGGGCTTTCTGTCTGTAGTTTTAGGATCTATCCTTTGGAAAAAGGATTTAAATTGCTTATTTTATTCCCTTGGCTAACTTTTTGCATGATCAAAATATTCAGTTAAATGATATGTTAATTTGGTGAGACCATGGCACTCTGTCTTGCTTCAGCCCTCAATGTATGTAATAGTATCATTGACCATTGACTGTATCCTTCCTCTGTGCCTAGTAGTATAATACATTACATTTATTATTTCTATTTCACACCACAACTTTGGCAAGGAAATATCTCCATTTTACAAAAGAGGAGTCTAAGGCCCTTTTACCTGTCCCATACCTCCAAGGTCAAATGTAAAATTGATACAATTTATAAGATGTAATTAGTATAAAAACATATTTATATTAAATAGCACTGTCAAAGGTAAACGTGTCTCTTATAATGGATTTTTATCACCATTTCATTTCATACACTTGTGCAATCATTTCTGGGTATAATATAGCAAAATGTCTACTAAGTTAGAGAGTGAAGTGAAGTCGCTCAGTCATGTCTGACCCTTTGCGACTCCATGGACTGTCGCCTACCAGGTGCCTCAGGAGGCAGTCCATGGAGTTTTTCAGGCAACAGTACTGGAGTGGGTTGCCATTTCCTTCTCCAGGGGATCTTCCCAACCCAGGGATCGAACCTGGGTCTCCCACATTGCGGGCAGACGCTTTACCATCTGAGCCACAGGGAAGCCCAAGTTAGAGAGAGACCTTTTCAATAATCTATTTAGTTACTGCAAACCTAGTAGAAATATAAAGATGGAAATGAACTGCAGTTGTACTTGTGGAATTCTTCACCTTTCTGTTCTTCCCTCCATTTCCTCTTGATGTTGAAACTGTGGTTTCCTGGTTTTCATAGTGTCTCTGTGAGTCCACTCTGACCCACCTGATGGTCCCTGGTGATACAAAGAGACCACACAGAGGGACCCTGAGGCAATAGCTCTTTCACTTCCAAGTGAAGGCCTTAACAACACCTAGTTGGACTCAGGTCTTTGGTCCATTAGCATTGAATATAAGGCCCTTTGCCTTCTCCTTACCAACCAGAACTCCATCAGTTATCAGTGGAACTGAATAAAGATCATAACTGATCCCCCCACTCTCCTTACTGGGTCTATATTGTTAAAATCAGCTCTGAATCCACAAGTCTGTTGATTCATTTATGCATTGAGAATGCAGAGTCTTAGCCACTGGACCACCATGGAAGTCCCTTGTTGATTCATTTATATCTACAAATACTTCTCTCTTTGGCAGAGTATTAGTTGACAGGACTTCCTGTATGATGAGGATGATGATTTGCAAAATGCTCTTCATGCTCATATGTATATCACTGTTGTTTACCATTGGGAAGTAATGGAGGGCACTCTTCCCAGTCCAGTGTCAAATAGAAATAAAACAATCTATTCTAATGAAATGTAGACTATTATTTTGTTTTGCCTCCCAGTCAACTATTCAGGCTGAGTTAATTTCTTACTAATAACAGCTGATGTAATGTCTTCAGTATTTCATTGGCACAACTGTAAAAGGGAACACACCAAATGAGAGAAATTAAACAAGGCATAACCAAGTTGACTGTTTTAAGTGCTTTAATGAAACTGTCTAATATATGTAAGTTGGAATCAAGCTCTATACAGTAGTGAAACACGTATATTCTATTCCTTTAGAATTATTTAGCAAAAAATGAAGCTGCAGTTCAGGAAAAACATAATGGCTGCTTCCCATTTAATGACTAACATTCTTCTCCATTCCCCATGGTGTGGCTCATGCTTATAAATATTAAAAATCTGGTAAAACCAAGCATAATCAGCCAACACTTACTCAGCTTCTACCGAGTACCAATCATGTGAAATGCTAAGGAAATGAATTAGACACAGTCCCTGTCCTCTTTAAAAGCAAGAAAGAGGTAAATAGAGACTTTATACATCAATAGAAATTCATAAAGCTACAGAGAGGGAGTGATTAACCATAGACACTGGAATTTGAAGATTGGATAGGATTTCACCTAGAAGAAGGGCAATTGATTACATTATTTATGCAAGAAGTACAGAATCTATAGAGGCATAATGGTGAACCAACAGGGTATGTTCAGGAAACTCTAAATATTAGCTTTCTGTTTTTTAAAGTTATGAAAAATATTTATACAATGCATATTTTAAAATAAATAAAAATTTGGACTGAGAAGACATAAACCTATAAGCATAGTTATTTTAAAACTTCTGTTTTAATAATTAATAGGAACAAAGAACAGTCTCTTGGGATATAGATACTTGAAAAACTTCTCAAGTTAACCAACGTGACTTAATTGACATTTCTAAAACACTATACTTAACAGAAAGCGCTTTCAGTTGCAGTGTACATAGAACTTCCATCAAAATAAACCATATGAAGATAGCTTCTTTTAATTGCTAGAGGGAAAAGGGCTGAAGTGAGTGTGGAAATATGGTAGGAAACATTGCTGAAGAGGTAACCAGAGACTAGATGGTATGGAGACAGAATTCACTGGGTACTCAGCATTATGTTAGGTACTGTGTGGGATACAAAAACGTCTTAAGACTTTTTGCTGCTCTTAAAGAATTTATGATCAAATTGAGATGAGAAACCAACACACATGAAGAAATTAAGACATAATTAAAAAATCAATGATGAGTTACTGACTCTAAGTGCAGTTGGGATTCAAAGAAGGTACAGAGATCAATACAGTCTGGAATAATCAAGGAATTAAGAGAAAGTTGAATTTGAGCTGCTCCTTGAAGAATGGGAAGACTTAGCTCAATAGCTCTTAACCAACCAGTACTACCCCCTAGCGGACATTTGGAAAGGTGTAGGTTGATTTTCAGATGTCACGTGGGAAGGTGAGAGGGTCATTTTAGGAACTGCTTTGCGATGCATAGAAGAGACCTACTCAACGAAGAATTGTCCTTCTGAAAAGTCTAGTAGTGCTCCCATCCAGAAGCACTAACTACATAAGTAGGGGGCAGAGAGAGTAGATTCCAAATGGTGAAAACAAAACAAATATAAGAATGATGGAGATGTATCACTCTGGGTCATTAAAAGATTAATTCAATAATTCAGAAATAAATCCTATTCAGTTTTAAAAATTGATTAACTTTTGCAACTTATATCAGAAATTACATGGTTAAATAGGTGTTTTATGGGATTGCAATCTCAAATATCATTAGGGATTAGAAAGTAGAAACAGTACGTTGGGGATTTAACCAGCACTCATCCCTCAGTCCCATCGCTTCCCTGGTGGCTCAGACGGTAAAGCGTCTGCCTACAATGCGGGAGACCCGGATTCAATCCCTGGGTTGAGAAGATCTCCTGGAGAAGGAAATGGCAACCCACTCCAGTATTCTTGCCTGGAAAATCCCATGGATGGAGGAGCCTACTAGGCTACAGTTCATGGGGTTGCAAAGAGTCGGACACGACTGAGCAATTTCACTTCACTTCACTTCATCCCTCAGTGCTGCAAAGTCATTCTGGATGCACGCAGCTCAGCACTGTGGCTGTATTATCCCCTCTCCAAGCAGTATGTGCCCATTTGCTGTTTCTGACCATCCACCAGGGGGTGCATCAAACTTCTAAGTCAACTGCCTGTGTCATTCTTCTGAACTTATGGCTTCTGCCTGCTCTTGGCTTCTGTTTACTGCTTTTACTGTTTACTCTCAGATTTCTCCTGCATTCCTAACTACCATATATCTACACCTCCCTTTCAAATGCCCCAAGATTGGGTATCTGATCACTTTGTTCCATGGCTCCGTCCCTGACAGGCAGGCCCTTAGGCTCCATGGGCTTGTGGGTCATTGGCTGACTTGTGGTTTGCTTGCTCTAGAGCCTCTACAGTCAGGTCATCCCCCATCAGTTTGCTGTGAAGGATCAAGATGGTCATAAGCACAGGGGAACTCATGTAAAAATGACAGGGCCACAGCCTTATCAACAAAGGCAATGGCTTTTCAAAAAGGACTCTGGCTATGCTGAAATAAGGTTCAATGAAAGTGGAATTACAGGATCTGCTACTCACAGTTGCAGTTAAAAAAAATCAAATGCCAACTTTGCTGAGCACACAGCATGGAATAAACTGTTCACCATTTAGAACTCTTCCATCACATTTATGCATATAGATTGTGGTCACTTTCAAGTTCAGGTGACACTACTTTCAAATATAAGGGTCATGCATTTACTGTCATTTCAAAGTCAACAACTACAAAATTTATCTCATAGATTTCTACCAACACTAAATTGCCCTCCAAACTTCTCTATTTCCAACCATCATAGTAGGAATTTTATAGGGAGTATAGAATTAATTATTGAGGGAAATATATCATGGCTGTGAATTACAAGTATTCTAGGTTCCACTTACTAAGAGTGCCCCCAGGTCAAGCCTGATGGGAAAGAAATACCTTAATAACCACATAAAACAAATTTTATAACCTGACGGCCTGCCAGCCAAATTGGGCCGAGAATGTTTTTCATTTTGATGAACACTGTATATTATAAATATTTGAATTAGAATGGCATGTGAATTAGGATTTCAGTGGCCTCAACCAGTCCAGAAAGGTGTAGCTAAAGGAGAAGCCATAAACAAGTACCAATTTGCAGGAGATGAAGTACAAGTATATAACACTAGACAAGGCCAGGTGATGAGGTCAGGTGGGTGACATTTTATTTGGCCTATGATTTTAAATGCTAACACTTCACTCCTTTTAAGGTGATCATGCTCATCAGCCACTGTCTGACACCTACAGTCACACACTGTCTCTTTCGCCTGCATGTAAGCCTGGTCCAGTGGGAAAAATAAATGTGCACTTAGAAGTCTAATTAAAATACACACTATCAGCAACACAGTACTGAAAGCCCCATTAAGCATCTTATGAATGCCCAAGAGTGCCCTTGACCATGTTTGGAGTGACACATTTTGTCTTGGTTGGTGAAAATTAGGATCAGGCCCAGGACACTGGAGAATATGCACTGCATCCCATATGGCCTGGTGTGTAGGTAGATTGCTCCCTGGGTGCCTGAAACTCAGTGAAAAAGCTTTGGGTAGGAATTAGAGGAAAATGATGGAGAATGCAAATTAGCACACTATGGATGTATCTGTATCATGTATGGCTACATTATGGATTGGATTCAACTGTCAGATGGCTATGTATTATTCATGATCAAATTCAGGGTAAAGATACCAGATGGCAAAGGCATATTCATGGTCAGATCTTAGTTGTTAGATTAATTATAAATCTACATAAGAATTGGATAATAATAATTTAGACTGCTCTCAAAAGGATACTCTGTAGGTCATCTAATCAAAAGTATTTTTAAAATAAGGCATATAGGTTATTAGGTGACAGTAAACATTTTATGTGGCCATAAGTTATTTTCCAAAAAGACTTTCCAGTAACATAAAACTTTTTTCAGATTTCACTAACCTGTGGCTTTGGTCTTAATGTTTGATAGAGCTGGTCGTAACAGTGCCATTTTGTTAAAGGATTGCAGATGATTTACATGAACCAGAATGTCAAGGGACCAGCAAAACTGTAGACAAGAAAAATGTTTTGTCTGCGTAGCTACGAATCATGTACTCATATACTCATGTACTCATCATGTACAAAATGGCTCTGTGATTTCAGGTTCTGTGTAAGTGTCATCAGCATTATGTGGGCTGGACATTTTCTATTGGTCCCTTTGGATTCCCTCTCTATCCTTCCACACCTTGCTTTGTGCCCAGTGAGGATGACCTGGAAGCCTTGCATCAGTGAGCTCACTTGTCCTCTAGATTTCAGCTGCTTGGCCAATGAAGGGTATCAGTGGGAGATGGGGTGGGGCAAAGTGGATATTCTGTTAAGTCCCTCCCTGTATTATTTCCTCTGCAAAGGACACTGCTCCTGTTGGGGGGTCCTCTCCACACAACTGTCTTTCTGAATTCTGGAAGCTTCATAGATGGTTGTGGTTTTCTGTTGTTACCAGCCTTGGGGCTGTTCAATATTATCCTTTGTGGTTTCTCTATATTCTGCCCACAGCTTTGTGAATGGTTCTTGTATTAAGTTCTTCTTAAATATCCACTTTGAGTGTGCACCTGTTACCTTCTGTGATCCAGACTGAAATACAGTTGACCCTGGAACAACACAGGGTTGAACTGTGATGGTTCGTCCACATGTCAAGGATATTTTTCAGTAGTAAATGCTATAATACTGCATGCTCTGCCATTTGTTGAATCCATGGGACCATGTATATGAAGGACTGATCATAAATTATACAAGCATTTTTGACTGTGTGAAGGGTTGCTACCCCTAACCCTCAAGATGTTCAGGGGTAAACTGTACATTCTAAACCCAGAATCAGAGAATCAAACAACATTTTAACTGAAAATAATGGACATGATCTGTTCAATCTTTCTCATTTTACTGATGAAGAAACTGAGCTGGAGGAATGTCAAGGGATTTTCCCAAAGTTACCAGATACTTTGTCACAGTCTGGAGGACCAGAACCCAGACCTTCTGCATATCTTTAGTGCATTTTCCCAATTGAATCCTCTGCAGAAGGTCTTGGGCATCAGTAGGTGCCCACTGAAGGTGTCCCACAGTAGGTATCCACTGAAGGTGTCTGTCTGGGACAGTTAACCCCAGGGAATTGGCCAGGAGGAATATTTTTCTACCTACAGAAGCTTCTGGTCAAAATGTTGACAGCAGCTCCAGGAAGGGACTCAGTAAGGAGGATGAAGCTACTGAAAATCCAGCAATCCGTAGAGTAGTTTCCAGAGATCCTAGCTAAACTCAGCTCCCAGAATTATACTCCAGTCTGAAGGGATAATAAAGGGGAAATTGAACCAAGTGGAGCTTCTAACACTCAGTGCCCAGGTGTTCTCCACAGACAGGTGGAGGGGATGGGCAGGGGAGTGGTTGCGTTAGGTGAGGAAGGTGTTACTATATAGGTATGAGAAAACAGAGGCACGAGTAACATAAATACCATGAATTAAATGGCCAAGAACTGCACAGTGGTTTTCCATTCACTATTTTATATACTCTCAGCCATAATCCTCATTTCACAGATAAGAACATTTATGCAAACAAGAAGTTATACCTATAGTGAATGGGGAAAAAAGCCCCAGAGGAGACACAGAGTTCAAGACACATGGAGAACACAGTTATGGTGGCAAAAAAAGATCACAGAATGTTTGTTGTTGCCCATCACTGAGTCAGGTGCTGAGAATGAATGAGAACCGAAGATCAAGAAAGAAGCACTATGACTTAGAGAGACTTAGCTGCTGGCACGGTGTCTGTACCTTATGGGCTCTGGGGCTGTGGGCATAGGAGAGTGTGCAGATGACTAGGATTTAGCTTAAAGTGTTATGATGGGGAAGTACAGGGTTCCATGGGGACCCAGTGGAGGGGCAAGCATCACAGTCTGGTGAGAGAACAGGGCAATGAAGGTTTCACAGAGAAGTGACCTGTGAGTCTTACGAGGGATGAATAGGAATTGGCAGATTAAGTGGGAGGAAAATGTGGTTCAGGTAGTGTAACATGTGCAAAGGCCTGCTGTTAAGAGAATTCCTGGCAAAGAGGTTCACTGGAGTTGATCATAGTAGTTAGAGGGAATTAGAAGGCTGAAAAGCTAAGTCAAAGTCATATAAGCTGAGTTTGTAAATCCTGTTAAGGAATTTGGATTTTTCCTCCCATCAGAGCATTAGGGAGACACTGAGAGTTTCAAATAGGGAGAGGAGGTGACCCAATTTCAGGGGTCACTGATCCTTGGTCAGAGTTTGCTGTCTGCTCTGGTTTTGTTGGATGAATGAAAAGACTGCTGTCTGTTTAGGGTGAGTCTCTAAGGCAGTCAGCATGAGGTTGACTCACACGGGCCCATGGGTGTTGTTAATGATCCCTGATTGAGAGCCAGGCCCTCCGGAGATCTCAGTAGTTCATGTCACTTACAGTGCTTGGCTGTTGTTTGTCAGTATATTTACACTTTTTGCCCAAATCCAAGTAATTTGTATTCACTTTTTCATCTTGCTTGCTTCAGAGTTTTGTCCTGTTTTGAAAAGAACCCAAGATACTGTTCAACAGAGATGGTGAATTTTCACTGTGTGATAGTATAAGTAACTGGCATTTCTTCTTAACCAACCTCTATGCTTTGTTTCCTTTGCATTTTCCATTCTATACATTCCAGCACTGAGCTGAGATAGTGGCTCAGGATATTTAGCTGCCTTGGATAGATCTGGAAAACTTGACTTTGAATTTGAATCTAGCCATGTGATATAATGGGCTTCCCTGGTGGCTCAGTGGTAAAGAATTCACCTGCAATGCAGATGTGGGTTCGATCTGATCCCTGGGTCCGGAAGACCCCCTGGAGAGGGAAATGGCAACCCACTCCAGTATTCTTGCCTGAGAATTCCCATGGACAGAGGAGCCTGGTGGATTACAGTACATGTGGTAGAAAAGAGTCAGACATGACTTAGCACTAAACAACAACAGCATGTGATATAATCAGACTTTGCTGAACTCTGAGACCCACAATGTTCATAAGAAAGGTATTTCCAGGCAGGAGGAAAGCAGGAGAGATTGCTTTGTAAAATGTGAATGAATACAGAGCTCAGACCTAGGCTGTATCTGCATGTTCAACTGTCTAGAGAAGTTACTTAAAATATGCTTACTGTATAAAAGAGGGAGGTGCTTGGCTATTCTTTATACCTGAAGTAAAATGTTCATGAAGTAATAGCTACTCTTAGCATGTTCATCATCTGCTTCCCTTTCCTTCCCTCTCCTTTTTTTTCCCCCAAGTCACTCTATTGAAAAAATATGCTGGTTACATAACACTAGCAGTTGGAGAAACATTGTTATAGAGGATTTAACCAAAATGTACTTTTCCTAGTCTCTTACTGTGGCAAAGAAACTATTTCTATCTGAACTATGAAGTTACTAAGTTCTACCTAATTGTTGGGGTGTCTGAAGATTGGTGAAGATTTCTGCAGAGACTCTTGCCTCATTGGAAAGGTAGCAATTTAATCTTTTTTGAAGCTCTATCTTTTCTTTTTTTGCACACATTGACACATTTTATTCTTTTTTTTCTTTTTAATTAGTTTATTTTCTGTTTTTAACTTTACAATATTGTATTTGTTTTGCCATACATTGACATTTTATTCTTAAGAGGAAAAAGTTTTAATTGCTGCTATTTTTCAGGGAGATAGTAATCTACCTAGTGTCACACAATGCAGTGTTGGAGATAAAACAAAATTCAGGTTTGACCAATTCCAAAGCCCACATTTTGGAACTTCCTGGTGGGCCAGTGGTTAAGATGGTGGTTACACTGCAGGGGGCACAGGTTCAATCCCTGGTTGGGGATCTAGAATACCACATGCTGTGTGGTGTGGCCAAGAAATAAAAACAAAAAAACTAAAAAACAAAGCCCATATCCTTTTACATCTTGCCTTCTGGTGAGTTATCTACTTTCCACCTTCCATGCATAGGCTTGAAACCTTATCTTTATGTGATTATGAGATGGAAAACTCTTGAATCCCACTGTATTCAGGAGGTATTTTGTACTGTTTGATAGCGATCTATGGGTTCCTTCCCACGAGGAATCTATTTTCAGTTCACATTCGAATCAGAGAGTTATTCCTCTCAATTGTTATGGTGGACATATTGCTGGTCACTAACTCTGAAACAGTTTGCTAGAATTCAGAATGCTGAGATCAGAGAGAGAGAGCTGCAGGACTAGGCACATAGAAAAAACTGCCATCCCTGTGTTCTAAAGTCATTAGAAGCACGAATTTTAAAGATTCTATTGAAAGGAGCTATTCCACTTAGCATTATTGTTAATTGTATCTTAGACTTCAAATAAGTAAATGAGTAGAGACTTGAGAATTTTTCATGTGCCATGATGGAAACATAAAAACCTTTTCAGTCCCAGCAGTTGTGGAGTAAAACCATGGAAATGAGGGAACCTGAGAAGAGGATTGGAACCATAAGGGCAAGAAGAAAATAAACCTGGGTGAACAGACCAGAACAAAGACATCTTTTCTTAGCTTTCTGGGCTAAGAGGTTTCTTCCAATTCCTTTTTTTTTTTTTTAAGATTTACTTATTTATTTTGGCTATACCAAGGTTTAGTTGCAGCATGTGGATTCTTTAGTTATGGCGCATAAATTCTTAGTTGCAGAGTCTTAGTCACTGGACCACCAGGGAAGTCCCTCCTCCAGTTCTTTAGTGAAGGAAGAATTAGACATTGATAGAACATCAGGGGCTTCCCAGGTGGTGCTAGTGGTAAAGAACACGTCTGCCAATGCAGGAGACTTAGACACAGGTTCGATCCCTGGGTTAGGAAGATCCCCTGGGGGAGGGCACAGCAACCCACTCCAGTATTCTTGCCTGGAGAATCCCATGGACAGAGGAGCCTGACAGGCTACAGTCCACAGTGTCATGCAGTCCTGGACATGACTGAAGCGACTTAGCACACACCCCAGGAGAACCTCAGTGTAGGTGCTGGTTATGTCTGTTCATACTTTAAATGAGTGAGCCTTCAGTATCACATGCCTCTCCTTCTGCATGGTGGACTCAGCTTTTCTCCCAAGTTATTTGTGTAGCATTTATAAATCATAAGTCTATGATCCAAACTAAAACAGACAAACCGATTCTGAACAGATGCTGTCTTGTTCTAGATGAGTATAGGTTGTCCTTGGCAATCAACAACTCTAACTTTATAAAATTTCCCTTCTTATTGTCGTCTGAACATATTTGTACCCCTACAATTCATGTTGAAATCCTAATCTCCAGAAGTGGTGGTTTGTAGGGGTGTCTTTGCGGGGTACTTCAGTGAAACTCTCATGGTTGGGAGTGGTGCCTTGTAAGACTCCAGAGAGAGCCCTACCACCTTCTGCTATGTGAGGACACAGTGAGAGTGTGTGACCCGGGCAAGGATCCCTACCTACCGATGCATGGACTTCCAGCCTCTAGAACTATAAACAGTCAGTTTCTGTTGTTTATAAGCTACCTAGTCTCTGATGATTTTTCACAGCACCCAGACTAAGATACTTACCTTAGAACTTGAATTATTGGAGATTCTCAGCATCAGCCTTCAGGAGGGAAACTCATAAATGTACATTCTCCATGCTTGTTCTCTGCAACATTGTGAAGTGGGCATTGTGTGTTTGCTTGCTAGGTCTCCTTGTTCTCTTTCTCCAGGAATCTCTTTCCTTTCAGCCTTACCTTTCTGAGGAGCCCAATTCTTGAGCTACTTTTTCCTGTGTGCTGGCTTTTGACTATTATTTTCCTCCAAAAGCATAGCTGTGTGTATTGTAGTGTCTCAGAACTAGGGTTAATCTCTTTAGAATTTTTGCAAAGATATTCATACATTTAGAATAACATTTCTTCTGGAAAACATCTTCACTTTAACGGAGGCCTTCTATGCCCTAACCCACGGATTAGACATAATTAAACCAACACTTTCATTTCTCAATCCTGATGAAGGATCTAAGGCTCAAAGACCTTGTTAACTTGTCCTAGTTCCTCCTCAGAAGGAATACCTTACCAGCCAAAATTTTAAGTTTCTTCTTCCATTACTAAGATATATTTTTCTAGGAGGAAAAAAGGACAAGATATTTTTCTGAGCTTCCTGTATTTTTATAGAGATTGTTAGTGAATTTATTCTGGTTTGTATTGGAGCACTAAAACTTGGTTTGCAATGTATTGTGAGGATTAAAAGGAAACAAGACTGGAACACTTCAGTTAAATATATTAAGTTTTATTGCTTCTCCATGTTCATTACTTATCTAGAGATTCTGTGAGATACACAGATGAAATATAAGAAGAAAATGGGAAAATAAACAAACCAACATCTTCCAACATCTACCTATTTCACAGGCTTATGCACACAGTTTCACTTAATTCTCAGTCAATATTTTAGCTGAGTATTATCTACATTTTATAGAAGAGGAAATTAAGGCTCATGTACTATTTTGTTCATGGCCACATGGATCGTAGAAGTAGGATTTAAGTTTGGTTTTTGCTGTCTCTAAAGTTCATACTCTTTCCATTAATCCATGAAAACCACTACCTTTCACAAACTTATAATTCAGACGGGGAGTATTTCTGACATTAAAAAGGAAATAACATATATTATGAAGCAATATATATTAAATGTCTAAGAAATGAGGGATCAATTATATTGAGATAAGATTGGATAAGTAAACCGCAGTTGATTTCACAAATAAAACTCTTCTAGTTCCCACTTAGGGAACTAGAAAGAGCATCTCTCAGATTCTTACAATGAAAAAAAAAAAAATTACACAAATTGGAAATTCATGACTTTAAAAAAAATCTATTAGAGAACTTGTCACAGGGTAACCACCTGGCCCAGCATCTAAGGAGAGAGAGACCATGACAGGGAGAGACCAGACATGGGCACTGGCTTACTTGGTATAGACACAAGTGGACACTGGCTAGAATAGCTCCACTAGGGGAACAGAGAATTGGTGGAGGCCAAGGATGTGCAGGTGAGAGAGTTCTGAGTCCTAGTGGCCACAGAAATTGGGTGAACCTACAGTCTTTTCCTTGGTAGCTCAGCTGTAAAGAATCCACCTGCAATGCAGGAGACCCTGGTTCCATTCCTGAGTCAGGAAGATCCCCGGCAGAAGGATAGGCTACCCACTCCAGTATTCTTGGATTTCCCTAGTGGCTCAGATGGTAAAGAATCCGCCTGCATTACGGGAGACCTGGGTTTGGCCCCTGGGTTGGGAAGATCCCCTGGAGGAGGGCATGGCCACCCACTCCAGTGTTCTTTCCTGGAGAATCCCCATGGACAGAGGAGCCTGGCTGGCTATAGTCCATGAAGTTGCAAAGAGTTGGACACGACTGAGTGACTAAGTACACCACAGTCTTTTCAGGATTTTTCTCCACAAATGTACTGAACACTTGCAGAAAAGATTGGAAAGAATCCTAAGAAAGTGTCCGAATATGGAAAGGGAACTGGGAGACGCTGAAGGATGAGGGATGAACGATGAAGGATGGAGCTGCTGAAGGATGGCCCCAGGATTCCACCTGGACCCCTCTCACCAAATTTTCCCAAGGGATGAAAACTTTAATTTGTAGGGGAAAGGGCAACAAACAGAGGTGCTTATAGTACACTAGGGAAAACCCACTGCAGCTGGGGGAAAGGAAAAAACACCATGCCATTGGGGGAGGGGCAGAAATAAGAGAGATGATGGGCCTGTAACTATGTCAGGGGAGGAGCAGAAGTATGGGAATGACCATATCCTTGAGAAGCTACTAATGCTCAGATGCCATTCTTCAATAAGAGAAATCAGAGTTCCTTAGAAAGGCGGTCCATTCCAGGGCAGAAGCAAGGAAAATACAGGATGATCCTGGAGCATTTTGAGGTGTCAAAAAGCAAAGAAGTGAGAAAAAAATTAGTTTCATTTCAAAAGGGCACAAGAGCCGAAAGAGCTCTTATTGGCCAAATTTGCAGTAACTTTTAAAAATATTTATTTATATTTGACTGTACCAGGTCTTCGTTGCTGTGCAGGCTTTTCTCTAGCTGTGGTGAGTGGGGGCTACTCTCTGTTGCAGTGCATGGACTTCTCATTGTGGTGGCTTCTCTTGCTGTAGAGCACAGGCTTTAGGACTTTCAGGCTTCAGTAGTTGTGTGAGTGGGTTCAGTGGTTGCGGTTCCCAAGCTGTAGAGCACAGGCTCAATAGTTGTGGTGCACGGGCTCCATTGCTCTGTGGTACATGGGATCTTCCTGGATCAGGGATCAAACTGGCATCTCCTGCATTAGCAGGTGGATTCTGCACCACTGAGCTACCAGGGAATCCCCAAATTTGTAATAATTTGAGAAATGAAATAAATAATGATAGTATTGGATTATAACCCAAAGAATGAAGTAAATATCCGTGAGTCTATACTGACATAAATAAATAACTGAATAAGTATATAAAGGGAGAAGGGATAAATCGTCCTTTTAGAACAACTTGAAATAATAAATGTTGAAGGATTAAGGGAAGTAGAAAAATCACCATTAGAACACACAAAATCACAGTAAAAATTGTTGCAGTCAAGTTCCACTGATGGGTAGTAAAAATCAGTGAATGAATGTTTAAGGAGAAACGAGATATTTATTGCATCTCAAAGTATCTTCCTCTAAATGTTTATTACTTTAAAGGAAAAGATAGGAGCTTTAGAGTGCAGAAATCTGGAAAATCCACCTTAGCCAAGTGATCTCCAGTAATTTATACCAATATCATGCAGTCCCTGATATGATGCACTGCAAGGAGCACCCTTTCTGAAGTGGTATTCTTCCAAATAGAGCATGACCTCAATCTGATCATACTGTATATCTTAGCATCTCTGTCTGTGTAAAATGTATGTCTAAGCCTATTACAAGCTATTTGAAGATAAGGATGTCAAGTGTTTTTTGTTGTTTTCAGTGCTTCTAAAAAGGACATAAAATGGAATATAGTCAAAGCTTTAGAAGGAAAAAAGTACCATCCATGTTAATATAATGCTAGTTTTTGAATATGACATGCAGTTCTGAGCATCATTGCTCCCAAGATAAAAGAGAATCATAAGGAATAAACACCAAACTTCATGAGGCCAAAATTTCTAACCAATATTTTTTCTTTTGCACTGCTCTGTTTTTTTTTTTTTTTTTTTGAAAGAGGGGAAAAAGGCACCTATAATCCCACTCCTTATTCCTCTTTGGATGTTCATTCTTGCACTGTTTATATATTTTATACATCTGCAATCACAGTGTAGGTGTCATTTTGTGTTGTTTTACTCACTTATATTGTAAACATTCGGAGAAGGCAATGGCACCCCACTCCAGTACTCTTGCCTGGGAAACCCCATGGATAGAGGAGCCTGGTAGGCTGCAGCCCATGGGGTCGCGAAGAATCGGACACGACTGAGCAACTTCACTTTCACTTTTCACTTTCATGCACTGGAGGAGGAAATGGCAACCCACTCCAGTGTTCTTGCTTGGAGAATCCCAGGGACGGAGGAGCCCGGTGGGCTGCCGTCTGTGGGGTCGCACAGAGTCGGACACGACTGACGCGACTTAGCAGCATAAGCAGCATTGTAAACATTTTCCATATTTCTACATAGTCTTCAGAGTTATTATTTTAATGCTTGTATAACGCTCTGTCATGTGAAAATGTCATAATTTACTCATACATTTCCCTATTATTGGACATTTAGGCACTTAATGTCTCTTGATACTAAGTTCTGGAAGACTTTTTTATGTAGGGGTCCCCAAAAGGGACATGGGGCAATGAAAGAGATAATGTCACTAATACACTTTTACACAATACAGAAAAGAATTTCGTGTGAACATTGCACATAATCATTCTCCATCAGAGGTAAGGACAGGGTCTGAAAATGTAAACCGATGAAGTAAATTTACCAATGGTTCAACTATTGCAGGATGGATTTGCGGGAATTGTATGTTTCTGTTTGCCTTTCAGTGTTTAACACTGAATCTTTCACGTAACTGATGCTGAGTACTTGCATTGATGTAGATGTACTCCCATCCTCATTATTCCACCTCTGTGTCTGTCTTCACTTTGGAGGAAAATTCACCTCAAAATGACCAAAATGGGTGGGATGGGAGAGGAGGGAGCTGCAAGAGGGAGGGGATATATGTATGCATATAGCTGATTCACTTCACTGTACAGCAGAAATATACTCCAATAGCATTAAAAAATGTATTATTTCTAAGCTTTAACAATAGAGTTGTATGGTGGTAAGAAGCAAAGTACTTATATGCAAGAAAGGAAATATGAAAGTGCCTTTGGTTGTAGAGAAGAGGAAAACAAAAACAGTCTCAGAGCTACAGCCACAAAGAATAAAAATGCTTTTCGTTGTGGAGCAAATAATATTCTTTAAGAATCCGTGCTTTTCCAGTCCTTCTTTCAAAACTAGATGAAAAATAAGCAAGCTTTTCAATATTTTCAAGTTGTTTATGGGGATAATTGGAAATTATTTTAATCTGTTGGGATATGAGAAACTCTCTCAAGTCTAGTAAAAAAAATCTTTGTAAAGAAATCAAGCTTTCTAAAGGGCCAGGTGTGTGCTCATTTATATAAAACTACATGTTTTAAACTCTGAATTCATCAAGGAGTTTTTAATCTTCACTGATATGTTTTCCTTTTAAGTATCTTTCCCCTTTCTTTTTGATTATGTTCTTCATGGTTGGAGTGATGATTAAAAATTTTTTTAACAATATTCCAGCTTGGTAAATATTTTAATTTTTTGGTTTTCTAGCCATGAAATTATATTTTCCCCTTCTTTGAAAGTTTTATTTTGCTAAGTCCTAGAATTCACCTGTGAGTCAACTCAAAATTTATATTTCTTTAATATATTCCAAGATAATATGATAATGTCTTGGGCATTCTGTAGTTTCAGTACTATATGTTTGGTATAAAACTGGTATGAATTCTTTCCATTTATCCTTCTTGTGAGTATGTGAGTTGTTCCATCTAATTATTGATCTTTCATCAACTCTGAAAAATTATCAGCTATTGTGCCTTCAAATATTACTTCTTTATTATTATTTATGTTCTCTCCTTCTGGAACTCTGAGTAAATAAGCATAGAACATTATTTATTTATTTGCTTTTGGCTTCACTGGGTCTTCATTGGTTTGCCCAGTCTTTCTCTAATTGCGGTGGCTTCCTTTCTTGCAGAGCACAGGGTCTAGGTGTGCTGGCTTCTTTAGTAGCATGCAGGCTCCTCAGTAGGTGCAGTGTGCGGGCTCTAGGGTACATGGGCTTCAGTAGTTTTGGCATACAGGCTCAGCAGTTGCGCCTCCTGGGCCCCAGTCACTCAGTCATGTCGAACTCTTTGAGAACCCATGAACCGCAGCCTGCCAGGCCTCCCTGTCCATCACCAACTCCCAAAGTCTACCCAAACCCATGTCCATTGAGTCAGTGATGCCATCCAACCATCTCATCCTCTGTGGTCCCCTGCTCCTCCTGCCCTCAATCTTTCCCAGCATCTGGGTCTTTTCAAATGAGTCAGCTCTTTGCATGAGGTGGTCAAAGTATTGGAGTTTCAGCTTCAACATCAGTCTTTCCAATGAATATTCAGGACTGATCTCCTTTAGGATGGACTGGTTGGATCTCCTTGCAGTCCAAGGGACTCTCAAGAGTCTTCTCCACCACCACACTTCAAAAGCATCAATTCTTCTGTGCTCAGCTTTCTTCACAGTCCAACTCTCACATCCATACATGACTACTGGAAAAACCATAGCCTTGACTAGACAGACCTTTGTTGAAAAGTAATGTCTCTGCTTTTTAATATGCTATCTAGATTGATCATAACCTTCCTTCCAAGGAGTAAGCGTCTTTTAATTTCATGGCTGCAATCACCATCTGCAGTGACTTTGGAGCCCCCAAAAATAAAGTCTGACACTGTTTCCACTGTTCCCCCATCTATTTGCCATGAAGTGATGGGACCAGATGCCATGATCTTACTTTTGTGAATGTTGAGCTTTAAGCCAACTTTTTCACTCTCCTCTCTCACTTTCATCAAGAGGCTCTTTAGTTCTTCACTTTCTGCCATAAGGGTGGTGTCATCCACATATCTGAGGTTATTGATATTTCTCCTGGCAATCTTGATTCCAGCTTGTGCTTCCTCCAGCCCAGCATTTCTCATGATGTACTCTGCATATAAGTTAAATAAGCAGGGTGACAATATACAGCCTTGATGTACTCCTTTTCCTATTTGGAGGCAGTCTGTTGTTCCATGTCCAGTTCTAACTGTTGCTTCCTGACCTGCATACAGATTTCTCGGGAGGCAGGTCAGGTGATCTGGTATTCCATCTCCTTCAGAACTTTCCACAGTTTATTGTGATCCACACAGTCAAAGGCTTTGACATAGTCAATAAAGCAGAAATAGATGTTTTTCTGGAACTCTCTTGCTTTTTCGATGATCCAGCAGATGTTGGCAATTTGATCTCTGGTTCCTCTGCCTTTTCTAAAACCAGCTTGAACATTTGGAAGTTCACGGTTCACGTATTGCTGAAGCCTGGCTTGGAGAATTTTGAGCATTACTTTACTAGCATGTGAGATGAGTACAATTGTGTGGTAGTTTGAGCATTCTTTGGCATTGCCTTTCTTTGGGATTAGAATGAAAACTGAACTTTTCCAGTCCTTTGGCCACTGCTGAGTTTTCCATATTTGCTGGCATATTGAGTGCAGCACTTTCACAACATCATCTTTTAGGATTTGAAACAGCTCAACTGGAATTCCATCACCTCCACTAGCTTTGTTCATAGTGATGCTTCCTAAGGCCCACTTGGCTTCACATTCCAGGATGTTTGGCTCTAGGTGAGTGTGAGTGATCACACCAGCGTGATTATCTGGGTTGTGAAGATCTTTTTTGTACAGTTCTTCTGTGTATTCTTGCCACCTCTTCTTAAAATCTTCTGCTTCAGCACGTGGGCTTCAGTAGCTGGAGCACGTAGGCTGAGTATTTGAGACTCGTATGCTCTCTGGAACATGAACTCAATAGTTGTGGTGCATGGGATTAGTTGCTCTGTGGCACATGGAATCCTGTTGGGCCGTGGATTGAACCCGTGTCCCCTGCATTGATGGGTGAACTCTTATCCACTGTGCCACCAGGGAAGTCCAAGCACAGAACATTTTTGTCTGCCCTTTATGTCTTTGAACTCTTCTTTCATATTTCCCAACTCTTGTATTTGTGGATAATTTCTTAACATCTATATTCTAAGCCACCAATTCTTTTCTCAACTGTGTATATTGTGCTAATCTGTCCACATAATTTTATTATTTTTTAAAAATTTTATTTTTAATTATTATATTTTATTTTTTACTATGTGTAATTATAATTTATGTTTGTCTTGTTTTGCCATTTTCCTGAACCAATTTGTTTGAAAAGTCTCTGTGTATGGGCTATGTTATTATTTTAACTCTTAATAATCTGTCTTCCTAAGTAAGCATATATAAAATAAAAATATTTTAAGAAAATAAGAACAAATAATTCTTTAGTGTTGAGCCATGAAATATCTAGAATATATTTGTAAAAAGAAAAGCATTTGTTGTTTATCTGAAGTTCAAGTTAAACTGGGTATTTCACATTTTCATTTGTTAAATCTGGCAACCCTAGGAAATGTTGAGGAGTAACGTGCTGAGTAATGTGACATTCTTTACAATAAAGTCAAGGGATACTTTGTCAGTTTGCAGTAGTCAGGTCCTGTAGAATCTAGATATTTTGCCAATAGTATGTCCCAGTTCTTCAGGTATCCCCTGATTCATAAGCATGGAAATGTTAGCCCAGGTACCTGACTTTCTCCCAGATCATACACGTGTCATAAATCATGTATAACCTAAACATATTCTCATGCTTCTAAAGAATTCACTTACCAGCTTAATGGCTTGTTCCTGACAGTTTTGCAATGCAAGATTCAATTAATACCTTAGAAACATGACAAATTATTACTTGTCATAGACCTTTCCAGTGGGTTGCAAACTGTCACAATCATAAATGTGAAAAAGATGTGATCCTTGTAGCAATGACTTTCATGCTGTGGTTTTTTGAGTCCCAGGGATCCAGTGAGATGTTTGTACGGCCATCATTAGGGTAAAGATTCATTCCCTGATCGAATTCAGGTTGCTCAGTTTTTATCTGTAATATACATCTGGGTTCTCTACATATTTCATTTGAATAAAGTGTTCTGATGTTAATACATGATTTGAAAACTGATAATTTGGAGACATATAGGCTTTGCTGTGAGAAAAACTTGTATCTTACTCTGGTTTTGGCACTTATATTCTATGCAAACAGTGACTGTTTACTTAACCTCTCTAAACCTATTTCTCAAATGAGAAGAAAGATAATAAAAACTTTCCTCATAGGTCATTTTATTTTTTTTTCTTTTTGTTGCATTAAGAACACTTAGCATGATTCAGCAAAAACCACTACAATATTGTAAAGTAATTAGCCCCCAACTAAAATAAATAAATTAAAAAAAAAAAAGAACACTTAGCATGGGATCTACCCTTTTAAAAACTTTTAAATGCACAATACAGTATTGTCAACTGCAGACATTATGCTCTACAACGGATCTCTAGAACTTACTCATCTTGCATGTAGGAGACATTACACTTACTCCCATTGAAGAGTGATTCCCCACTTTTCTCTCCCCCAGCCTCTGGCAGCCACCATTCTACTCTTTGTTTCTATGGGTCTATTTTAGATATCTCATAAAAGTGGAATCATGCAGGATATGTCTTCTGTGACTGGTTTATTTCACTGAGTATGTCCTTCAGGTTCATCTATGTTGTTGCATAAGGCAGAATTTCCTTTTTTTAAAGACTGAATAATATTCTATTGTATGTATATGCTATATTTTATTTATCCATGCATTTGTTGATGAACATTTAGGTTGTTTCTGTATGGCTCTTGTGAAATAGTGTTGCAATGGACATGGAAGTGCAGATAGCTCTTCAAGATCTTGATTTTAACTTCTTTGACTGTGTACCCAGAAGTGGGATTGCTAGATTATATGGTATAAAAAAATGAGATAATTCATTTAAAATGTTTAGAATAGCAGCTGGTACATAGTAAATAAACAATAAATGTTAGCTACTGTAATTATTTTATATTAAAAGTAATCTTTGATTCATTTAATAATTTGTTGAACTAATATTCAACTAATTATAGTGTCTATTTTGAGCCAGTAATGAATATACTTTTTCTCATGTAGTCTTCACAAATATATGCTGAGGTAATTTCATCCTCATTCTATGGGGAGGAAATTGAGACCTGGGCAGACTAGTGAGTTGCCATGTTCATTCAGCCGTAAGTGGCAGACTGGAGATTTAAAATTGGGTGGCCTGAGTTCAAGTACAATATTTTTCCTATTAAACTCAAGCTATCTCCTCCAGAGTCAACAGGAAGCACATAGAACATGTGATTTATGATATAATTTAGATTTTTAGATCTATGGCTTTTGTAGTTTTGCAGAGAAGTTGTATTATTAAATGATTGCCCAGTGTCTTCTTTCTAAGCATCATAATTAATGTAATTAATATAAGTCATCAGAAAAAATTTTGAGGGCCTTTGTATCAGGTGCTCTCTGATTACTTACTTCCTGGATTCTGGAGGACTGTTATTTGCTTCATTAATTCATACAGACTTCAGGATTGAAAGAAAGTTCTTTGTTACCTCACCCTTTGAATGGCCTTGCTTGACTTTCCTACAGTTATTTCTGTAGGTTAATGATATCAAAGAGATTCTGTAGTAGAAAAATGAATTGCTTCTGATAAATAGATCATCGTGGCAAATCATACCAAGTAGGACTTCTTTTCTACACTGCTGAAATACACAAATGCCTTTTTTCAAGTATTAAAATATTTTCTAATTATCTCATACTATAACAGGTTATTTCAGTCATTAGGAATGGCAACCAGAGTCACTTCACAGGGATTTTTTTGTCTGCTGGTGAACTGGCATCAATTTGAAATTATCTTTCTTCCACTGAATTTGCATATCCAATGAGTAGTCAATATAACAATCATCTCCTCTCTCTTTAGTTCCTATAACATTGTTGCAGTGTATGAAGCATCATTTTGTGTCTGGTGCTTTATATAGATTAATTCACTTAACTTTTATTACAACTAGGCAAGGTAGGTCTTATTCCGCTTAAAGATGAGGAAACTGAAGCCAAGGGAGTTAAAACTGCTCACTTGAAGTTTCACTACCTGTGCATGAAGCAGCTAGAATTGATTCTCAGACGTTTTTAGTTCTAACGCTGATGATCCTTCCTGATGTAAATACAAATAAACTCAAATATTAAACAATTTCATAAATGATATATATGGTCACAAGTATATAGGAAAGCACCACTTAGGGTGCAATGAAAATCAATGTGATAAATATGGTAACAGTGAACAGTTTTTGAGGGTTTATTATGAGCTAAACATTGTGTAACATATTACAGATACTAACTAACTTATGCACCTTAAAAGCCCGTAAGGTATTTTTTTATACTCAAATTACGTGTGAGACAACTGAGGTGTAGATAATTAGGTGTAGATAATTAGGTCACTGTCACAACATTCTGGGCTTCCCCGGTGACTCAGGTGGTAAAGAATCTGTCTGCAATACAGGAGACCTGGGTTCCATCCCTGGCTCTGAAAGATCCCCTGGAGAAGGGAGTGGCTACCCACTCCAGTATTCTTGCCTGGAGAATTCCATGGGCAGAGGAGCATGGTGAGCTGTGGTCCATGGGGTCGCAAAGGGTTGGACATGACTGAACAATAAACACACACACACACACACACACACACACATACACACACATGATATTCCACATTTATTAGGTGGGGGAAACCTTGGATTTTGACTTGATTCTGTGTGTTCAAAGGCCTTATTTTCACTCCTGCATGATCCTAGATTTTGGTTCTAATCCTTAATTTTGGTTCTTTCCTTAATTAATATCTTGCCAGGTCCTGAATCTGTGCCATATTTTGGATGCTGACAGAAACTTTGTATTGATTTAGCCTGAAGGGTGAAGTCTTGTTTCTAATTGAGGCTTCCCTTGTATCTCCTGGAAATAAGAAAGTTCTTCTATCCTTAATCCAGTATCTTTGCTGCATGGCTTGTAAATAAGGCTTAGTTTCAGTTTGGAAAATGTATTTTTCTATCATTTAAAAATAACCTTGATTATATTTTTAGAAATACATGTTATTTTCCAAATACTTTTATTACTATGCATTATTTACAATTTTTTTTTGGAAAAAGCTCTTTGTGGGAAACCTGTATTTTAAAACTAGATTTTTGTCATGATTTTTAAAAATACAAACCATTAAATTCCTATTCTATTACAAATCTTTTAACCAATTTCTATATCTTACTTTCAATTTTCTTTTTTTTTAGGCATTAAAAATTCGAATGTCTTTATGCATTAAAGACAAGGTAAAGGTAAGAGAAACCCAAGTAAGACGGTAGGCATCAGAGAGGGCATCAGAGGGCAGACACACTGAAACCATAATCGCAGAAAACTAGACAATCTGATCACACGGACCACAGCCTTGTCTATCTCAATGAAACTAAGCCATGCGGTGTGGGGCCACTCAAGATGGACGGGTCATGGTGGAGAGGTCTGACAGAATGTGGTCCACTGGAGAAGGGAATGGCAAACCACTTCAGTAGTCTTGCCTTGATAACCCCATGAACAGTAAGAGAAGGCGAAAAGATAGGACACTGAAAGAGGAACTCCCCAGGTCGGTAGGTGCCCAATATGCTAGTGGAGATCAGTGGAGAAATAACTCCAGAAAGAATGATGGGATGGAGCCAAAGCAAAAACAATACTCAGTTGTGGATGTGACTGGTGATAGAAGCAAGGTCCAATGCTGTAAAGAGCAATATTGCATAGGAACCTGGAATGTTAGGTCCATGAATCAAGGCAAATTGGGAGTGGTCAAACAGGAGATGGCAAAAGTGAACGTCAACATTCTAGGAACCAGCGAACTAAGATGGACTGGAATGGGTGACTTTAACTCAGATGACCATTATATCTACTACTGTGGGCAGGAATCCCTTAGAAGAAATGGAGTAGCCATCATGGTCAACAAAAGAGTCCAAAATGCAGTACTTGGATGCAATCTCAAAAACAACAGAATGATCTCTATTTGTTCCAAGGCAAACCATTCAATATCACGGTAATCCAAGGGTATGCTCCGACCAGTAACACTGAAGAAGCTGAACTTGAATGGTTCTATGAAGACCTACAAGACCTTTTAGAACTATTACCCAAAAGAGATGTCCTTTTCATTATAGGGGACTGGAATGCAAAAGTAGGAAGTCAGAAAACACCTGGTGTAACAGGCAAATTTGGCCTTGGAGTACAGGATGAAGCAGGGCAAAGGCTAATAGAGTTCTGCCAAGAGAACGCACTGGTCATAGCAAACACCCCCTTCCAACAACACAAGAGAAGACTCTACACGTAGACATCACCACATGGTCAACACCGAAATCAGATTGATTATATTCTTTGCAGCCAAAGATGGAGAAGCTCTATACAGTCAGCAAATCAAGACTGGGAACGGACTGTGGCTCAGATTATGAACTCCTTATTGCCAAATTCAGACTTAAATTGAGGAAAGTAGGGAAAACCACTAGATCATTAAGGTATGACCTAAATCAAATCCCTTATGGTTATGCAGTGGAAGTGAGAAATAGATTTAAGGGACTAGATCTGATTGACAGAGTGCCTGAAGAACTATGGACGGAGGTTGTGAAATTGTACAGGAGACAGGGATCAAGACCATCCCCAAGGAAAAGAAATGCAAAAAAGCAAAATGGCTGTCTGAGGAGGCCTTACCAATAGCTGTGAAAAGAAGAGAAGCAAAAAGCAAAGGAGAAAAGGAAAGATATCCCCATTTGAATGCAGAGTTCCAAAGAATAGCAAGGAGAGATAAGAAAGCCTTCCTCAATGATCAATGCAAAGAAACAGGAAAACAATAGAAGGGAAAGACTAGAGATCTCTTCAAGAAAATTAGAGATACCAAGGGAACATTTCACGCAAAGATGGGCTCGATAAAGGACAAAAACGGTATGGACTTAACAGAAGCAGAAGATATTAACAAGAGGTGGCAAGAATACACCGAAAAACTGTACAAAAAAGATGTTCACGAGCCAGATAATCACGATGGTGTGATCGCTCACCTAGAGCCAGACATCCTGGAATGTGAAGTCAAGTGGACCTTAGAAAGCATCACTACGAACAAAGCTAGTGGAGGTGATGGAATTCCAGTTGAGCTATTTCAAATCTTCAAAGATGATGCTGTGAAAGTGCTGCACTCAATAAGCCAGCAAATTTGGAAAACTCAGCAGTGGCCACAGGACTGGAAAAGGTCAGTTTTCATTCCAGTCCGAAAGAAAGGCAATGCCAAAGAATGCTCAAACGACCGTACAATTGCCCTCATCTCACACACTAGTAAAGTAATGCTCAAAATTCTCCAAGCCAGGCTTCAGCAATATATGAACCATGAACTTCCACATGTTCAATCTGGTTTTAGAAAAGGCAGAGGAACCAGAGATCAAATTGTCAACATCCACTGGATCATTGAAAAAGCAAGAGAGTTCCAGAAGAATATCTATTTCTACTTTATTGACTATGCCAAAGCTTTTGACTGTGTGTATCAAAATAAACTGTGGAAAATTCTGAAAGAGATGGGAATACCAGACCACCTGACCTGCCTCTTGGAAGCCTGTATGCAGGTCAGGAAGCAATTGTTAGAACTGGACATGGAACATCAGACTGGTTCCAAATAGGAAAAGGAATACGTCAAGGCTTTATATTGTCACCCTGCTTATTTAACTTATATGCAGGGTACATCATGAGAAACACTGGGTTGGAAGAAGCACAACCTGAAATCAAGATTGCTGGGAGAAATATCAATAACCTCAGATATGCAGATGACACCATCCTCATGGCAGAAAGTAGAGAAGAACTTAAAAGCCTCTTGATGAAAGTGAGAGAGGAGAGTGAAGAAGGTGGCTTAAAGCTCAACATTCAGAAAACTAAGATCATGGCATCTGGTCCCATCACTTCATGGGAAATAGGTGAGGGAACAGTGGAAACAGTGGTTGACTTTTTTTTTTGGGGCTCCCAAATCACTGCAGATGGTGATTGCCGCCATGAATTTAGAAGATGATTACTCCTTGGAAGGAAAGTTATGGCCAACCTAGATAGCATATTAAAAATCAGAGACATTACTTTGCCAACAAAGGTCTGTCTAGTCAAGGCTATGGTTTTTCCAGTAGTCATGTATGGATATGAGAGTTGGACTGTGAGGAAAGCTGAGCCCCGAAGAATTGCTACTTTTGATCTGTGATATTGGAGAAAACTCTTGAGAGTCCCTTGGACTGCAAGGAGATCCAACCAGTCCATCCTAAAGGAGATAAATCCTGGGTGTTCTTTGGAAGGACTAATGTTGAAGCTGAAACTCCAATACTTGGACCACCTCATGGGAAGAGTTGACTCATTGGAAAAGACCCTGATGCTGGGAAGGATTGGGCCAGGAGGAGAAGGGGACGACAGAGGATGAGATGGCTGGATGGCATCACCGACTCAATGCACGTGAGTTTGGGTACACTCCGGGAGATGGTGATAGACAGGGAGGCCTGGCGTGCTGCAATTCATGTGGTCACAAAGAGTTGGACACAACTGAGTGACTGAACTGAACTGAACCAATGCATTAAATACTGTGTCTGGTATTTTTTAATGAGCTTTTAGCAATACTGTCCACACTTGATGCTTTCACAGTACTGTAAATTACTTATCTTTGGGATCTACCCCTAATGATCAAGGGATTTTGTAATAGTAAGGCTCTTGTTTAAATAAAAATATCTCAAAATAACAATGACTCTGACTTATGTAGTGTTTCTGTAACTTGTGCCAGGTACTATTCTAAGTGGTTTATACATACTGACTCATCCTCAACACAGCATATGACAGATGGAGAAAGAAAGTTACAGGACGGTAGTGGCTGCCCAAGGCATGTGGTGAATGAGGGTCGGCTGGACTTGAAACAAGGCAGGCATCCTCTGGACTCTGCCCTCAACCATTACATCATATAGCAACACATAGTAATGAAAGCAAGTAATTGAAAGCATTAAAATCAGTTCATGATGTTTCCAGATTGTCAAAGGATAAATCTTGTAGAATCCAGTTTATCATTGTAGCACCAATAACTCATTCATCCATTGAACAAATGTTTATTGAGCTCCTGCTGTGTGCTTGTTGCTGTGTGAGGCATGTGTGTATGTTGAACCCATGTCTCTTATGTCTCCTGCATTGGCAGGTGGGTTCTTTACCACTAACACCACTTGGGAAGCCCTGCGTGAGTCATAGATGGTGCAAATAAATAGAATCCTTGATTTCATGGAAGATTCAGCCTGTTTAGGGACACTGACTTTTAAACAAGATGTTGCAGCATGATGTGTGGTAAGACAAGGATGTTCAAGGGGATGGAGGACTTAGCTATGTCTATGCATCAGGAGGGCTTCTTTGAGGAGGTAACATTCCCATTGAAATTTGAAGGATGAGTTAGAAGTAAGTCAAAGTGAAAGTTGCTCAGTCATGTCCAACTCTTTGTGACCCCATGGACTATACAGTCCATGAATTCTCCAGGCCAGAATACTGGAGTGGGTAGGCTTTCCCTTCGCCAGGGGGTCTTCCCAACCCAGGGATTGAACCCAGGTCTCCCATGTTCTTTACCGGCTGAGCCACCAGGGAAGCCACCAGGAAAGTAAATCAAGCAAGAGGCAATAGCAACAGTATTTATAGGTGAAGGTAGCAAGCATTGGGAGTGGTTATAAGCCAGAGAGAACCATCTGGAGCCAGCAGACAAGGGTCTATGTGGAGAAACAGGAGAAATGAGGTTGAAGAGCAGAGCAAACCGGCTCCTGGGAAGCTCTGAAGCCATGTTAGTGAGTTTCCTCTTTATCTCAAAGGCAAAAGGAATTCCCATGGAAGTGTTAAAATGTGGGGAATGACCTGTTCAGATTTGCATCAGAGAAAGAATGTTCTGGCTAACCTGGAGAGTAGATAGAAAGCCTGTGTGTATGAGGGACATGTCTCTAGTTAGGGAAGCCAGTTAGGAGGCTATAGTCTAGTAACAATGGTTGTCAGGTCTAGAGCATTAGTGAACATGTAGAGAATTGGAGGAGCTTCCCTGGTGGCACAGATGGTAAAGAATCCGCCTGTAATGTGGGAAACCCGGGTTCGATCCCTGAGTCGGAAAGATCCTCTGGAGAAGGGAATGGCAGATCATGGCATCTGGTCCCATCACTTCATGGGAAATAGATGGGGAAACAGTGGAAACAGTGTCAGACTTTATTTTGGGGGGCTCCAAAATCACTGCAGATGGTGATTGCAGCCATGAAATTAAAAGACACTTACTCCTTGGAAGGAAAGTTATGACCAACCTAGATAGCACCTTAATAAGCAGAGACATTACTTTGCCAACAAAGGTCTTTCTAGTCAAGGCTATGGTTTATCCAGTGGTCATGTATGGATGTGAGAGTTGTACTATAAAGAAAGCTGAGCTCCAAAGAATTGATGCTTTTGAAGTGTGGTGTTGGAGAAGACTCTTGAGAGTCCCTTGGACTGCAAGGAGAGCCAGCCAGTCCATCCTAAAGGAGATCAATCCTGGGTGTTCGTTGGAAGGACTGATGTTGAAGCTGAAACTCCAATACTTTGGCCACCTCGTGCAAAGAGTTGACTCAATGGAAAAGACCTTGATGCTGGGCAGGATTGGGGGCAGGAGGAGAAGGGGAGGACAGAGGATCAGATGGCTGGATGGCATCACTGACTCGATGAACATGAGTTTGAGTAAATTCTGGGAGTTGGTGATGGACAGGGAGGCCTGGCGTGCTGCGATTTGTGGGGTCACAAGGAGTTGGACATGACTGAGCGACTGAACTGAACTGACCCACTCCAGTATTCTTGCCTGGAGAATTCCATGAACAGAGGAGTCTGGCAGGCTACAGTCTATGAGGTTGTAAAGAGTTGGACACAACTGAGTGCTGTTCACTTTCACACTTTCACTCAGAGAATTGGAAAGATTTAAGAGATACATAGAAGGAAAAATTGGTAGGACTTAATAAATGACTGCGTGTGAGAATGAGTTGAGGGTCAGATGTTTCTGGCTCTGGCTAAGAGGAAGATGCTCATGCCATTTCCAGAGATAAAGAACCCTGTATGCATAGGGTGTGTGCATAGGCCGTGGAGGAGAGGTGAAGGAAATTGCATTATCTCCATGTACTGAGGGTTAGGTGCCTCAGACATCTGAATGTAGATGGTAAGAGCCTACATCAGTGCACACGTGCACAGCAGGCGCTTAATAAATATTACTGAGTTGAATGAATGTATGGTTGGCAGTGGGATGTATGCATTTGGAGCTCAAAATCAGGCTTGCAGAGATAGAGATAAAATTTCTAAAATAATAGCATACAGATGACAACCAGAGCCAAGATAGTACTGAGATGTGGGAGTGTTACAAGTGAGAAGAGCAGAAGGCCTGGGATGGAGCCTTGGGCAATGCCAACATTCAAGCACTAGGCTGAGGAAGAGGAGACTGTGAAGAAGTAGCCAGCAAGAGAGGAAGAATATCACAGGAATGCTGTGTCACAAAATCAGAGGGAATGAGCTGTTTTCAGAGGTTAGAGTGTCAAATGCCTCCAGCAGATCAAGCAGCATAAAGACTGAAAAACATCTCTTAGATTTAGAAATAAGAAAGTCACCGATGACCAAGTAGCATCAGAGAGGGATGAAGACTGAAGCCAGATGGGAGTGGGTTGAGAAAATGAAGACAGAAAATATGGACAACTTGTAAGGGAATATTGGTTTGAATGGAAGAAGAGATAACAAGAAATAAGATCAATAAAAATGTTACAACACTTTCATATTCTTTTCCCCTTTCCCTTCTTGAATAATTCAGTTTTAAAGCTATTGGGTGGGGGTAAAGCAAGAGAGCTAGTCACACGAGAGGGTGGCTGGTGGGGGACGCTGGAGCCCAAGCAGGGTGAGGCGTGCAAACTTGTGGGGAATGGGGGTGGAGATACCTCATTTGCGATGTCCTGCATTTTCCAGTAGTCATGTATGGCTGTGAGAGTTGGACCATAAAGAAGGCGAAGTGCTGAAGAATAGATGCTTTCGAATTACGGTGGTAGAGAAGACAGCAAGGAGATCAAACCAGTCAATCCTAAAGGAAATCAACCCTGAATATTCATTGGAAGGACTAATGCTGAAGCTGAAGCTCCAATACTTTGGCCACCTGATGTGAAGCGATGACTCATTGGAAAGATTGAAGGCAAAAGGAGAAGAGAGTGGCAGAGGATGAGATGGCTAGATAGCATCACCAACTCAATGGACATGAATTTGAATAAAACCTAGGAGATAGTGAAGGACAGGGAAGCCTGGCATGCTGCAGTCCATGGGGTCGCAAAGAGCCAGACACAACTTAGGGACTGAACAACAACAAACCCAAAGAGAAGAGAGGGCTGAACAGGACAAGTTTGCTGAGGAGTGGGCTTCATGGGCTATTGGAACCTGAGCAAGGTTAAGTGGGCATCTTAGTCTGGATTCTCCAGAAAAATGGAATCAATAGGAGATAGAGAAGTAGAGTCACTGAGAGATATTTGCTATAAGGAATTGGCTCATGTGATTAGGAAGCCGAGAAGTCCAAGACATGCAATCAGCAAGATGGAGACCCAGAAGAGCCAATTGATATAAGTTGCAGTCCAAGTGCAAATGCAAATCCAGGAGAAGTCCAATGTGCAGCTCAAAGACAGAAAGGCAGAAAGCAAGAATTATTTTGCTAAGCCTTTGATTTCATTCAGATCTTTGACAAACTGAGTGAGGTCCACCCACATGGAGGAGAGCAATCTGATTTACTTAGTGAATGAATTCAGTGTTGATCTCACCCAGAAACTCCCTCACAGACACACCCAGAAATAATGTTTAAACAAGTATCTGGGCACCCCAGGGCCCAGTCAAATTCATACATTAAATTAACATCACAGTTATCAATATATGAGGATATATCATATCCTCATATATGAGGATATGTCATTATATGAGGAATTTGAGAGTCCAAGTCAAGTGAGGAGTGTGACTGTGTGAAGGGGTGGGGAGAGAAGGCCTAATGTTAGGTGCTAGAACCCACATGAGGTAAGAAGGGCATCTATGAAGAGGGGAGTCTGGTGTAAGGGTCACAGCATGGCAAGGTGAGCATGCTGTCCACACAGAGAAGTGACTTATGAGAGGGATCAGGGCCCAAGCAGGAGAAGCGGAGTGTTGACACCGGGAAAGGCTCAGCATGTGGTATAGGAACACAGTGATGTGGGGTATGGGGAGGGTGTCATAGAGAAGAGAAGATGGCTGTGGTGCTGGTTTAATGTTAGGTGCTAGAACCCACATGAGGTAAGAAGGGCATCTATGAAGAGGGGAGTCTGGTGTAAGGGTCACAGCATGGCAAGGTGAGCATGCTGTCCACACAGAGAAGTGACTTATGAGAGGGATCAGGGCCCAAGCAGGAGAAGCGGAGTGTTGACACCGGGAAAGGCTCAGCATGTGGTATAGGAACACAGTGATGTGGGGTATGGGGAGGGTGTCATAGAGAAGAGAAGATGGCTGTGGTGCTGGTTTATTGGTTGCACTCAGGAAGGTTGATCAAATGTGTAACATCTCAAACTGGGCTTTCCCCAGTGTGGACATGCTCTTCAGACTTATTTGGCCTCTGACATCCTACACCAGGCCAGCCATCCATGCAGCCAGCTCTCTTGCTTTGCCCCACCCAATGGTTTTAGAACTGAGCTATTAGAAAGGAAAAGGGAAAAGGAAAAGGAAAAGGAAAAAGAAAAGGAAAAGAAAGAATTGTGGTTTTTAAATCAATTTTATTTTTTGTTAACTCTTCACAACCAACATCCTCCTACAAGCTGTCCATATTTGATGTAAATATGTGTATACATGTGTTGTTGTTGTTTTTGTTTAGTAGCTAGGTCATGTCCAACTCTTTGTAACCCCATGGACTATAGCACAGTAGGCTCCTCTTTGCATAGAATTTTCCAGGCAAGAACACTGGAGTGGGGTGCCGTTTCCTACTCCAGCAGATCTTTCCTACTCAGGGATCGAACCTGGTCTCTTGCATGTCCTGAGTTGGCAGGTGGGTTCTTTACCACTGGTGCTATACAGGGATTCATTCCCTAGCTCTCTCCAGGGGAAAGGTCTTGGAGCAGCAACCTCCACCAGAGCAAGGGGAACATCCAGAATCTGCATCTTGGTCTCTAATACCAGGAACCTGGAAGTGTGGCAGGCTTGGCAGAAAAATCATTTTTAGAATGGTAGAATCTACATGTAGTAGTTCTGTACACAGAAAGCAGAGACCAGTAAAACGGAAAAGGCTGAAGAACAAAAGAGCAGGAGGTGGGGAATTACATTGATAAGTCCTCTGAATGCTTTTATGGGGAGAATGGTTTTAAGTTTATGACTGATTGGCAGCCCTTGAAACAGATGAAGGCCATATTTAGGTAGTAGAAGAGAGTGGCTAAGAACTTGGGCCTTGAAGTCAGGATGCCTGAATTTCTGTTCTGGTTCCATTATGTTTAGACATGATATTGGGAAAGTAACTCAATTTCTCTGCCCTGATTCTTTATATTTAAAATGAGGGATCATAAAAATACCCTTATCAAACGATTAAATGAATTAATACACATAGGAACCCTGGAAAGTACCTGACTCATGGTAACAATAAATGTTGACTATTATTTTTTGATGGGCTAATCAATCTATTAATAGAGGGATCTGAAAAGCTTTTTCAATAGTTAAAGTGAGAGACAATGAGCACTTCAACCAAGGTGGGGACTAAATTGTTGTGCTAAGAAGGGGCTAAATTTGAGATGTATAAGGAGCTGAACATGGGGAGACTTGGTAACTGGATTGGAGTAAAGGAACGATTTTGTGGAACCTGATGGGTGGTATTGCCACTCATTAAAATGGGAGATGGTGAGCTGAAGAACCTGAATTCAGTTCGGTGTGTTAAAACTCAAGTGTAAAGGTAGAGATGCCACACAAATAGTTGCGTATCTGAGTCTGAATTCTGGAGAGAAGTAATGAGCTACAGCCTATAGCTAAACCATGAGACTAGATGAGGACATTGGGCAGAAAGTAGAGCTGAAGATTTGAGGTATGTAAGATCAGTTTGGCACGGAAAAAGAAAACTCAAAAATAAACAAAAAAGCCATGTAGGGGGCAGTTGTGGGTTAGGATGAGTTAGAACTCCAGTTCATGCCAAGGGACAGATGGTGTTCCAATTCTGATGATGGTAAGGTAGCCTGAGAGTGAAAAGGAATGTCTTTAATACATAGTGAGAGATTTTAGGAAAGTTAGATACAGTTTTCATCAGGTTATCCCAAACACTAAGGCTTTAAAATTGATTATGTTCACACATTATGGCCATAGTGTTTTTCATTGGCTCATTTTGCCCAGAGCTAGATAGAAAGTCAGACTGGGAAGACCCATTGTTGCAATCAACATGGCTAATGTTTGATACCATTTTTGGTTGATAGTTATGCCTCAAAAGTCCTGGCCAGGCACCCCTATGTTTCACTGTGCCTTCCTAGCAGATGGGAATGAGGGTAGTTATTCAACGACTTGGTATATGCATCAATTTTAATGATTAAAACAGGATTTTCTGTGCAGAGTGTCTAGGCATGAGGTTTAAAGGATAAAATGTCATTATATCTGCAGCATGGAAATGGATTAGTGCTGAAAACTTAACAATTGCTTATGCAAGTTAAAAATTTGTTAAATTTCACTCTGGGTTTGTGTTCATCTGGGAACTTATGATAATGAATCTTTTTGGTCCCAATTTGGCTCTCTAGAGTAAGAACATTTACAAATCCATTTAATAACCCAGACTGACTTTTATCTCTGAACTGATGAATCAGGTGCAAAAAAGTGGAATGTAGATCTTTGTGTGTGCCTTTCATCGCATTGCTTTTGCAGAAGACAGCATAATTTTGGAGCTGTTCTAAATGTAAGGAAGATCTAATGTACAGCATGGTGACTAATAAAACTGTATTGTAAAATTGAAATTTGCTAAAAGGGTAGATCTTAAGTATTCTCATGTCACACCAAAATAATGGTAATTGTGAGTGATGCGTGTGTTAATTAACTTGATTTTGGTAATCATTTTACAGTATATACATGCAGTAAAGATCACATTGTATACCTTAAACATATACAGTTTTGTCAAGTATACCTCAATAAAGCTGGAAAATAAAATGCAGGTAAGGGGAAATACAAAATTAAAGAAAATGTATCAAGGATTTCAGTATAATAAAACATTTTAAAGCTTGAAATGTATAAACAATAATAAAAATTCCCCACAGAGTGAGAATGCTATGGCCATGTTTACACATTTAAGGTAAAAATGAGAATTCAATAAAATTTGCAGATAATTACATGAAAAGGAATTTTACTCAATTACAGTGATTTTTGGTTAAAATTCCTTTCTGCATAAGGTTTTTCAATGCTTTATTTTGGTTTTCTGCCTCTTATAGTATACTACCATATATGCATATGTATGTATATGTAATATATATAACTATATGCATGCATGCTGAGTTGCTTCAATTGTGTCCGACTTTTTGTGACCCTATGGACTGTAGCCTGCTAGGCCCCTCTACCCATGGAATTCTCTGGCAAGAATACTTGAGTGGATCACCATGCCTTCCTCCAGGGGAGCTTCCTGACCCCAGGGATTGAACCTGCATCTCTTATGTCTCCTACATTGACAGGCAGATTCTTTGCCACTAGCACCACCTGGGAAGCCCATGTATATAGTTATAATGATATGTGTGGTAGTATATTTCAGTTTTCTATTACTCTGTAACAGATAACTCCAAAACTTAGGGCTTGACATGATTGTTTCTTTTGCTCATGACTCTATGGGTCAGGAAGGACTCTGCTTGGTGGTTCAGCTCTGCTGCATATGTTGTCTGGCAGGCTGGTTGGGGCTAGAGTATTCACTTCCAAGGTGACATCATCTCTCATGTCTGGTGCTCCTTAGCACACCTCTCTCATTCTCAGCTTCTTTCTCTCTCTTTCATTACACGGTGAATTACAGGCTTCAGAGCCTTTCCATGTGACTTGGGCTTCTCACAGCATGGTGATGTCACTGTAGTCTCTTGATTTAAAGAGGCAGGAAACAAATAATTCCTACTTAAGGGTGACACCCACACCTGGCACAGCATCAATTCTGTATTCTATTGGTTGAGGCAGATACAAGGCCTACTGGATATAAGACAGTTGAGAAATAAATTCCACCACCTTGTGGGAATATGACAAGAAAGGAGTGTACATGGGTGATATTGCTGCTATCATCTTTAAAATATGCAGTAGGCCACAGAGCAGAGGCAGGGAGACACTGCAAGGATCCAGTGGTTCTCCTAAAGTGTGAGCCACAGACCATCTGTGTTAGAATCACCTGGAGGGGCGGCGATTTAATATGTAGAGATCTGAGCCTCATTCCAGACTTTCTGGATCAGAATCAGAATCTCTGTGAGTGGAGTTCTGTGGCTTCAACAAGCCCCCCAGGTGACAATTATGTGCACCAAGGCAGTAGAGAGTATTTCTGAGCCTGGCTCTAGAGACTGAAAGACCTGGATGCAGTGTGCCTGCCATCAACTAGCTGTGTGGCCTTGGAAGTGCCTTCATTCTCTTAGGGACAGTTTTCTCATCTGCAAATTGTGCCAAGACAGTACCCGCTTCCTGTATTGTTTCTAAGAACAAAATACATACCACAGAGTCTGGAACATTGTCAGTACATTACTAATGAATGTTTAGTGAGTTAGTGGGTTTCATTCTTCAAACAGATGATTCTTCTTTAGTGTGTAGTGAGGTTTTATCTGCATAAATGACCTGGACCTGTATTATGGCCACAATTAAATTCACCAGTGTGCCCATCTGTCAATGACATGTGTACACTTTCTCACTAGAAGCCAACAGATGAACGAGTATGGACTTTTCTGTCTGTTTGGAGTTGAACTGATTCATTTATAATAAAGGACTAACTTACTGAACTGTAAGAAGCACGCTAGTTGACAATAACTTTGAAATTGTTGGAAAATTGTTCAGTGAAATCAGTGGGTGCAGTTTGGACAGTAAAACACTCTTGGCATTCCATAATTGGATGAATTTCAAATATGTATTGACATAATCACTACAAACTCAAGGCCTGGTATTAACATGATGGTAGGACTGAAGCATTTGGTGAGAGAAAAAGGAGGGCTGATGTAACAATTAGCTATATAAAATCTGATTACATGGACCACAGCCTTGTCTAACTCAATGAAACTAAGCCATGCCGTGTGTGGCCACCCAAGATGGACGGTTCATGGTGGAGAGGTCTGGCAGAATGTGGTCCACTGGAGAAGGGAATGGCAAACCACTTCAGTATGCTTACCTTGAGAACCCCATGAACAATATGAAAAGGCAAAAAGATAAGACACTGAAAGATGAACTCCCCAAGTCAGTAGGTGCCCAATATGCTACTGGAAATCAGTGGAGAAATAACTCCAGAAAGAATGATGGGATGGAGCCAAAGCAAAAACAACACCCAGTTGTGATGTGACTGATGATAGAAGCAAGGTTCGATGCTGTAAAGAGCAATATTGCATAGGGACCTGGAATGTTAGGTCCAAGAATCAAGGCAAATTGGAAGTGGTCAAACAGAAGATGGCAAGAGTGAACATCGACATTCTAGAAATCAGCAAACTAACATGGACTGGAATTGGTGAATTTAACTCAGATGACCATTATATCTACAACTGTGGGCAGGAATCCCTTAGAAGAAATGGAGTAGCCATCATGGTCAACAAAAGAGTCTGAAATGCAGTACCTGGATGCAATCTCAAAAATGACAGAATGATCTCTGTTCGTTTCCAAGGCAAACCATTCAATTTCACAGTAATCCAAGTCCATGCCCCGATCAGTAACGCCGAAGAAGCTGAAGTTGAATGGTTCTATGAAGACCTACAAGACCTTCTTGAACTAACTCCCAAAAAAGGTGTCATTTTCATTATAGGGGACTGGAATGCAAAAGTAGGAAGTCAAGAAACACCTGGAATAACAGGCACATTTGGCCTTGGAGTACAGAATGAAGCAGAGCAAAGGCTAATAGAGTTCTGCCAGTAGAAGGCACTGGTCATAGCAAACACCCTCTTCCAACAACACAAGAGAAGACTCTACATATGGACATCACCAGATGGTCAACACCGAAATCAGATTGATTATAACTTTGCAGCCAGAGATGGAGAGAAGCTCTATACAGTCAGCAAAAAAAGACTGGGAGTTGACTGTGGCTCAGATCATGAACTCTTTATTGCCAAATTCAGACTGAAATTGACGAAAGTGAAGAAAACCACTAGACCATTCAGGTATGACCTAATTCAAATCCCTTATGATTATACAGTGGAAGTGAGAAATAGATTTAGGGAACTATATCTGATAGAGAGCCTGATGAACTATGGACACAGGTTCTTGACATTGTACAGGAGGCAGAAATCAAGACCATCCCCATGGAAAAGAAATGCAAAAAAGCAAAATGGCTGTCTGAGGAGGCCTTACAAATAGCTGTGAAAAGAAGAGAAACAAAAAGCAAAGGAGAAAAGGAAAGATATTCCCATTTGAACGCAGAGTTCCAAAAAATAGCAAGGAGAGATAAGAAAGCCTTCCTCAGCGATCAATGCAAAAAAATAGAGGAAAACAATAGAATGGGAAAGAATAGAGATCTCTTCAAGAATATTAGAGATATCAAGGGAGCATTTCATGCAAAGATGGGCTCAATAAAGGACAGAAATGATATGGACCTAACAGAAGCAGAAGATATTAAGAAGAGGTGGCAAGAATACATAGAAGAACTGTACAAAAAGATGTTCATGAGCCAGATAATCACGATGGTGTGATCACTCACCTAGAGCCAGACATCCTGGAATGTGAAGTCAAGTGGGCCTTAGGAAGCATCACTACGAACAAAGCTAGTGGAGGTGATGGAATTCCAGTTCAGCTAATTCAAATCCTGAAAGATGATGCTGTGAAAGTGCTGCGCTCAATATGCCAGCAAATCTGGAAAACTCAGCAGTGGCCACAGGACTGAAAAAGGTCAGTTTTCATTCCAATCCCAAAGAAAGGCAATGCCAAAGAATGCTCAAACTACTGCACAATTGCCCTCATCTCACACGCTAGTAAAGTGATGCTCAAAATTCTCCAAGCCAGGCTTCAACAGTATGTGAACCGTGAACTTCTAGATGTTCAAGGTCTATTTAGAAAAGGCAGAGGAACCAGAGATCAAATTGCCAACATCCACTGGATCATCGAAAAAGCAAGAGAGTTCCAGAAAAACATCTATTTCTGCTTTATTGACTATGCCAAAGCCTTTGACTGTGTGGATCCCAATAAACTGTGGAAAATTCTGAAAGAGATGGGAATACCAGACCACTTGACCTGCCTCTTGAGAAACCTGTATGCAGGTCAGGAAGCAACAGTTAGAACTGGACATGGAACAACAGACTGGTTCCAAATAGGAAAAGGAGTACATCAGGGCTGTATATTGTCACCCTGCCTATTTAACTTATATACAGAGTACATCATGAGAAACGCTGGGCTGGAAGAAACACAAGTTGGAATCAAGATTGTCGGGAGAAATATCTATAACCTCAGATGTGCAGATGACACCACCCTTATGGCAGAAAGGGAAGAAGAATTAAAGAGCCTCTTGATGAAAGTGAAAGAGGAGGGTGAAAAAGTTGGCTTAAAGCTCAACATTCAGAAAACTAAGATCATGGCATCTGGTTCCATCACTTGATGGGAAGTAGATGCAGAAACAGTGGAAACAGTGGCTGACTTTATTTTTCTGGGCTCCAAAATCACTGCAGATGGTGATTGCAGCCATGAAATTAAAAGACCCATACTCCTTGGAAGAAAAGTTATGACCAACCTAAACAGCATATTAAAAAGCAGAGACATTACTTTGCCAATAAAGGTCCGTCTAGTCAAGGCTATGGAGAAGGCAATGGCACCCCACTCCAGTATTCTTGCCTGGAAAATCCCATGGACGGAGGAGTCTGGTAGGCTACAGTCCATGGGGTCACTAAGAGTCGGACACGACTGAGCGACTTCACTTTCAATTTTCCCTTTTCATGGACTGGAGAAGGAAATGGCAACCCACTCCAGTATTCTTGCCTGGAGAATCCTAGGGACGGCGGAGCCTGGTGAGCTGCCGTCTATGGGGTCGCACAGAGTCGGACACGACTGAAGTGACTTAGCAGCAGCAGCAGTCAAGGCTATGGTTTTTCCTGTGGTCATGTATGGATGTGAGAGTTGGACTATAAAGAAAGCTGAGCACAGAAAAATTGATGCTTTTGAAGTGTGGTGTTGGAGAAGACTCTTGAGAGTCCCTTGGACTGCAAGGAGATCCAACCAGTCCATTGTAAAGGAGATCAGTCCTGGATGTTCATTGGAAGGACTGATGTTGAAGCTGAAACTCCAGTACTTTGGCCACCTCGTGCAAATAGCTGACTCATTGGAAAAGACCCAGATGCTGGGAATGATTGAGGGCAGTAGGAGAAGGGGATGACAGAGGATGAGATGGTTGGATGGCATCACTGATTGAATGGAAATAGGTTTGGGTGGACTCTGGGTGTTGGTGATGGACAGGAAGGCCTGGCAGGCTGCGGTTCATGGGGTCGCAAAGAGTCAGACATGACTGAGCGACTGAACTGAATGGAACTGAAAGCTTCAATTTCATGTGGTTGTAGACGCTGTGTTATAACAGAATTATAATTTACAATATTAGGCATGGGCAATTATGAATACGTTTTGAAAAACCTAATATATTGTTGGAAAGCTTCATGCTTAGAATGTCAACTGAAGTCTCAGAAAAGGCTCAACATATTTGATTGTCTTCTAGGATCAGCTGCAATAGATACAAGGCTGTAGCGTCTGAAACCTGGGTACCGTGTGTTTGTGACAGTGAAAGAGTGTTCAGAAGAAGATGGAACACTGGGATCTGTTTCCTGTCCCTGAAGAGTACCTGAGGTAAGGGTCTTCTTTAAAAGTCAACTTACTTGAACTCTTGTCCTTAAATGTGTTTTGTATGACTCAGGACAAAATAAGAAAGTGGTCCCGGGAGAGGTCCATTTAGAATGATAGACTGAAATTTCACACACCCTATGAATTTTCTGTGTGTTGTCAGTCCTTTTTAAAAAAAATAACCCTCTTATTTATGCAGCACCTGTTCTTCTAAAGCACTTTAGGCTTTGTGGCTGACAGTGATCTATATATACCTATGTAACAAATTTCAAAAGTATTCCTAATTTCTATTTCTTTATGTTCCATCATTTGTTTATTCCTTCTCTTCCTTTTCTAATTTTCTGAAACTGCTCCTTAGATTTGTTTGGTTATCTTCTCTATCCATTTTGTTTTGACCTCCACCCATCCAATTTATCCAATATTTGCCCTTGGAAACAATGACAGTCCAACAACAACCAAAACACTAACAACAAAATCAGTTAATTTTGTTGAGCATTTGCAGTGTATCAAATGCTACAACTTCCCTTCTTCCTCTCCTTTCACCAGTGCTTCTCTTCCCATACAGACAACTATGTCTTTGTTTAATATATGAGGAAATTCATTTTTTTAAAAAAAGTTTATTTGTTTTTGGCTGCACTGGGTCTTTGTTGCCGCCCTCAGGTTTTCTCTAGTTGGGACAAGTGGGAGCTTCAAGTTGCTGTTTCTCACTGTGGTGGCTTCTCTTGTTGTGGAGCATGGATGCTAGGTGTTCAGGCTTTGATGGTTGTGGTTCCTGGACTCTAGAGGCTCAGTAGCTGTGACACATGGGCTTAGTTGCCCTGCAGCATGTGGAATCTTCGCAGAATAGGGGTTGAACCCATGTGCCCTGCATTGGCTGGTGGATTCTTAACCACTGGATCACCAGAGAAGTCCCAGCCGCTTCTGTCTTATACTTTTAACTGTGGAAGTGAATTTTCCTCCTTTTGTGATATATGAAGTACAAATTGCAGAAGTGAGCAGAATGTAGATTCTCTCTGAGAGAGTTCATCCTTGATAATTCTTTCATGTCTAATATTTTTATGAAATCATGGTAGAGCTCGACCATCAAAGTGTATCCTAAAGAAATTTATTTAGATGTATTCTGTGCAGGTACAAATTATGAGACTAACAAGAGGTCTTTGTTTACCAAGGTTTTCAAAAATGAAACAGAGGAGGAAATATTTTCAACAATTTTGGATAACGGTAAAATTAAGCCTATCTAAGAAGTTGTGTTTTCTGTACTGTTGCTTGAGAACCTCCTACTTCTCCACGAAACTTTGATCTTAGCTGTCAGGAGAGGACATAAGCATGACTCAAGCAATTTGTATTTCAGGCAGACACATAAGTTCATCTCTAAAGAGTCAGCAAATGGAAGGAAGCTGCAATGATGGTGGCTTGAATGAAACGAACAAGGAACGATGGGGGATGCCTCATAATAGAGTCTTGCTCAGGACTAACTGCTGCCATAATTGATTACTTTGGAGGCCTTTGAAAGAGCCTTGACTTCAGAGGGAAAGGGAGAAAGAAGGGCGACATAAATTAGCATGAATTACATCAGGTGTTTTCTACCTGTTACCTTTACTCTAGTCAATGAAGCCAATAGTATTATCCAAAATTTGTAGTCAGTGAAGTCACATTATTGCTAAGTGGTAGAGACAGGATTTGAACTTGCCTCTCTTAAATGTGTGCTTATTCCACTGCTTTTTGCTGCTTCCCTGAGAAACTATGTACTTAGAATTTCTTCCTTAAATAATTGGAGCTACTAATAACATCGAGACAGGTAATTTTCTAGCTCCGATTTGAGCCTGGAGTAGTTCTCCCTATCCTTTTTATGTATGTGTGTGACCCAGTGTACCAGGCTTACTCATTATTAGATAAACATTTAAACTGCAGTACATCTTGCCTAATTTTGCTAACCCAAATAAACTTGGACTTTTCCCCCTATGTTTCTAGATCTAATGATTATTCTACTATAGAACTTTCATATGTTTTAAAGGCATTATTGGAGGTGGGTATTTGTTGTGCTATTGTTCTAGATATTTTGTTTCACTGGAAATTCCCACCTAGTGGAAACTTGATGGCTCCATCACGTCCTGCAGAAATTGTCAGCTTGCCTAAGCAACCTTATGCTCTCATGTCAGCATGGAGTTTGTACTCTTAAAGAGGGGTCATCTTCATTTTGGTCCAATCTGATTCATGATGTAACACCTCAAATAAAGGAGTGTGGCTGTTCACTAGAATCTGTGCCAGCCCCTATCCATATCATGTGGTTACTTCATAATTGATGCCCTGTCACTTAAAATGGGATTTTGCATGAGTGCATCATAGAACTGCATTACCCTGTTGCAAACAGTTTATTTTCCTCCAGATTCGTAGTCCAAAAAAAAAAAAAAACCCACAAGAAATGACATATTAGATGCCTCAGTACCTTGATTTCATTTTTGGCTTTGTCACAGCTTGCATATGATTATAGATGGCAGAAAATTAAGGTGCCCAGCCTTCAATTTTTTGACAGTTATAATCTTACTTGTGCAAGAAAGGGACTTATCAAGAAACCAGCACTGGTCATTCTTTTTCCTTTCCTCTGCACATCCTGAGAATGAATCAAAGGCCTGGGAGCTAATCTTCAAGGGTAAGAAAACCTGAGCAGCTAAACCTGTTTGCCACATCTATGGAATCTGGACTGTTTGCAGCACCTGATTCTGGAGCTGTAGACGAGTTAATATTTAAAATATGCTGTGATCTGTCAGCCTATGTTGTGATATACTGCTGCTGGAGGAATTGACACATGCTCTGAGAGCTTCTTTTCAGGATAAATTCCAGTGACTCTCCTCTATTTTAGCAACTCAACATTCAGCATTTGGACTTAACTGTATTCTTAACCCTCCGCTCTAAATCTTTCTCTTTTCATGTATTGATATTGTTTCTATTAGGAAAGCATATCTATCAGATTTTTCTCTCTGGAGGAGACTGTCTTTTTGCTTCTGCATTATTTCAGACTCACAGATGGGCAGATTCAGAGTCAAGGGAACAATTTGCAGGGCTCACTTTCTCTCCTGGTATTAGGTATGATCTAGCTGTGGTTTGTATCTACTGCTTTTCATAAGTGGTAATAGACACACGCCATGAAAAAGTCTAATAAATTTTTGTTTTCAAAAAGATTTCCTGAAAGCTAGTTTCTTACAATATACACAGGGGATCACTCCCTAAATTGAAGCAGTCAACATGCTGCCTTTCAAAAACACTTAACCATCTGACCTCTAGTCTCATTTTTACTCTCTTTCCCCACACCCCAATATCTTAATTCAGTATTTGCTGGATCATTTCCATAGCTCCTTATACCTCACTCCTCTTTCAATACTAATCCATTTTCTCTTATTGAAGGTAACTTTCTAAGAAACAAACATGATCACATTAGTTCCTTTGCCTGAAATACTTGTGAGTATCCCCTTTGCCTGTAGGATATATTGTGATTTTCATTGCATGACTGTCATCATCTGACTACAATCTGCCTTTCTCTGATTGGTTTATTTGTATTTTTATACCATTACATTTTGGTAACTCTTAGAAATGCATACAATCTACCAAACTAAAAAGGAAAAAAAGGAATCAAATCAAAGGGATTAATGACACTTTATTTTCCTTTTTTCTTTGCCAAGTCGATGAAATTGTCCTGTTAAAGTGGCGGGAAAATCATTGCTATATTGATGCAGGCAGCCAAAGGAAATTCTACATGAGTGCTCCATAATGAAGTAGATAGCAGAACTTACTTGCCCATTCTCCCTTCTCAAATCCTATCTTTTCTGACTTGGAATCTATTGATGTTATAGCATAATTTACATGCAAATGTTTGTTTTTGTTAGTATAATGTCAACATTAATATGCAGACATTGCTTTTCTAGCAAATGAAGAAAGATAATATTGTAAGTAATTAGCCCCCAACTAAAATAAATAAATTTATAAAAAAAATAAAAATAAAAAAAATAAAAACAACAACAACAACAACAACAACAACAAAAAAGAAAAGTTTAAAAAGAATTTAGGCAGTGTATTGTTTTCCTTGATCTGAGTTAGGGCAGAACCAGAAATTAGATTAAAGCTAGTGGGTCTGATATAGATGCAGAGAAAATTAAGATGCAGTATTTGATGGGTAGGCATAATCCATATGGAGCAGGGAATTTTAAGTAAAAAGGGAACAGGGAACAGCACAAGAAAATGCATAAAAATTGAAAAACACATTATATGTTTAAATTATGGTGAATAAAAATGTTTGGATAAAAAGGAAATTATATATCTGGAAATAGAAAGCAATATGGGCAGAAATGGTTTTGAGGACAGAGCACAGAGGATCTGAAATGCCAGAGTAACGGGTCTGAACATGGCTCAATAGGCAATAGGGTACTATTGGAAGAGTTTCTACAATTTTCTACTTCTTGTACATCCAGGGCGAGGTTCTGGGTGGGATATCGGATATATGGGTTTGTCCTGATCCCCGTCCTTTCCAGGTTAAATTGAAAAATTTCAAAGTTGCCATTTTTGAATTTTGGGGATTTTCCGCTATGGAGAGACAAATCTGCAAAGTTAGACTCCTGAATGAACAAGTTTGGTAACTAAGTGATAAACTTTCAAATTCCATCTGAGATGATGTGCCCGTGTGACCATCACCCTCAATCTCGTCCGTGTTTTCATTCATAAAATGAACGCGTAGGAGGGATGTGAGTGGAATATGTGAGCAGGTCACAATACTACAACTGAGGGGCTTTGCACAACATGAGAAGCTGGTGTCAGAGGCTTCCTGGGAGCTTTCACAGGCAAGCAGAAAACCAAGCCGTTAGAAGCGAGAATATTCTGAAGAAGGAAGAGATCACCAAGGGTGGGAGGCTGAGCAACACTATGCTCAGCACCTACACAGCTTTTGTAATATGTTATATTATAAACCAGCTGTGTTAACTGGTTAAAAAATAAAAATAATCACTTGTGTTGAAAATTTGGAAATTACAGAATAAGTGTTTAAAAAGAAAATAAAAATCATTGGCAATGTAATCCTCCTATGGTAGCCACTATGAACATTTTGATGTATATATAGGCAAGATTTTTTTCCCCTCCACGCATTGAATGGCATAATCCTGTACATATGCAGGACTTTATAACCTGCCCTCTTCTTTAAAATGTACAAGGATATTTTTCCAGATAAAACATTCTTTTTTTTTCCTCTCAGAAATAATGGAATGGAAATCTGAAGTCAGTTTCCTTCTGGCATAAGCAACTTAGGGCAAAATGCCATATGATTGCGATTGAGTATTTAGTGAAAATTTTACCTTATAAAATCACAAGCTGGGTCATACTATCTACACTGATAGAAATCACACTGTGATAAACATAAATTCTTTCATATATTTATTTGCCTCTTTAAGATGAATTCCCCAAAATAGAATTTATAGGTCAAAAAGTTGTAAACAATTTTAAGTATGTTAATGAATATTTCCAAATTGTTCCCCAGGAGGTTTTTGCGATTTACATTCCCCTCTTTCCTATGTACAGGTCAATCTTGAGATTTAAAGGATGATGTCTTAATGGGTGGTTTGGTTAACAAGTTCTATGAACGTGCAATAGCACTGAAATAAACATCAGGCTGAGCTGTTTGCAGTTGCTGGATGTAGATTGTCACTCTCACTGATAGCTTAGAAACATTTAAGCAGGTGCTTAATAGATGATAAATAGCATATATCATATCCTATGATTAAACATAAAATATTTATTATAAGTCCTGAAGGTATTGGAAAAATCAGCAAAACATATGAAAATACTTAATCTGGCTAGTTACACATTTATAATGTAAGAGGTACTTTTCGTGTGTTTATTAAAGTGGAATCAGATTGCAGAATTCTCAATAATTTAAATGAAATGTTCCCAGGAAAGGCCCCATATGCTACCATCTGCATTTCGTATGTTTTATTAATTCAAGGGGAAAAAAATCTTAAGAGCTACAGGAAAAACATAGTCAAATTTAACTGAAGCATTTATTTGGTCAAGTCATTAAGGGGATATATCCTTATGGGTGCAAAATAAATATTATTGGATTAAGTTTTTAAATCCATAAAGGACCCAAAAAGGCAAGACCTATTTTCCGAATTAGAAAGAAATGCAAAGAGAACTTACTCTCTTTACCAAAAAAAAAAAAAAGAGAGAGAGAGATTGATTCTATGGGAATATGATTAACTCTTAGAACTTTTTATATGCTATTTTATGCATTTGTAAAGAATAATTCATGACAAAATTGATGAATTTATTCAGACAAATTGCTACCACTCAGGTATCACTACCGTTCTAGAGATCCCTAAAGCTTTTGAGAGAGCAAAAAATACTTTCCTTCTCTGCACTGACAGCATTTGGTAACAGTTTCTAGGAGTTGTGATCTGGTATAGGGAGTCTCATTTGTTTAAATACCAGATTTTAAACATCTGTTACCTGTCCAAGTATTGGGTTAATTGGCACGTGAAATTTTAGTAAATGAGCCTTGCTGGACTTTAAGGGTCTTAAGAATATATACCTCATTTGGAAATTGGATTCTCATCATTATTTGATAATGGAAGTAAAGTGACCATATGTACATAAAACTTCTGGAGCTATACCTGTGTATTGCAAACTCTTAACAAATGTTAAGCTGTTTTTATATTAATATGGAAGTAATAATACTTGTTTTGCTGTTGCTATGGCTGTTTCATCTTGATTGCTTTTATTATTACAATCAGGAAACCAGAGTCAACTTTTCCACCTTTTCAGAGAATTGCTGATTAATATAAACTCCTGAAAGTCAGGAAAATTCTTGAGATGAGGGCAAGTATCAGCTGAGCACTGTTCTAGGAAATGTCATTGCATTGAGATCCACACAATAGGCCTCTTCTGTTCTTTCACTTCTCAAAACAAAACAACACAAACAACAACAACAGAACAAGACTGTCTCAAATGCTAATTCCTATACTGATTGTTGGAGCATGAATGATGCTCCTCTGGATGGTGTCACTAAGGGGCTCCATACTCTCTTTCATAGTCTATCTTCCTAGAATTGTGACAAAGCAGATATCAGTGACACAACCTGTCCCTGTTCCTGCTTTACCCTCATGACAAGATAAAGTTAGGCCCACCATGTCAAGAAAGGTCATATGATGAACATAGGCATGTTGTCTCTAAAAGTAGTTCAAATGTCCTCATTTTCTTTCCTCTTTTAAATTGCATAAAATAAAGAAATGCTCTGTCTTTATCCTACATCTGTTGTTTTTGTCTTCTTCTTTAAGGGGTTAAATAGTCTTTGGTACAAGGTGACATTGAGAGTGAATGTGGAAAGGGCATGTATGGAATTGTCTCTTCAGCAGCACCCTCTCTTGTCCGCTTTCTTCTCCATAAGATTCCATATGGCTATTTCAGGGTGATCATTTTTTCACATGACCCTGTTCTCCTAGTTAGATTTCTTAATGTTTGGAGAAAGGTGGTCTGTGGTGGGAGAGAAGGAATCCAGTATGAGACAAGTACAAAGAAAAGGGAGAAAGAGAAGGGAGAGAGAGAGAGAGAGAGAGTGAGAGAGATTCATCACCTGGGTCCTAGTCTTAGTTCTTCCTGAGGCTCATTTACATCCTTCTGTTTTTTGTTTTGTTTTGTTTTGATAATTCAACTGTAACTTGAATTTCTTGAGACAACTAATTTATCTTTGATGTTTAAGATGGTTTGGGTTTGCCTTGGGTTTCCAGTAGTGTAACAAAATAAGTTCTGACTTCTCACTGTTACCATCCTCTCTGACTTCTCATCGTCATTCAAGCTCTTGAAATTCTCCAGTCCAGAATACTGGAGTGGGCAGCCTTTCCCTTCTCCAGGGGATCTTACCAATCCAGGGATCGAACCCAAGTCTCCTGCATTAAAGGCAGATTCTTTACCAGCTGAGCCACAGGAAAGCCCAAAAGACTCAGAATCATCCATCAAATGGGCTATACTTATTGTTCCAAGCATTAGATGTACCAGTCTCAGCCTAAGCATCATTTCATTGCAACATAAAGATGGGTACCATTGATCAGCCCTTGGTGCTGGCAGAGTCAAGTGCGCTAATTCAAACACCATTATTTATCCAAAAGAGAAGCCACATTCTAATCTAGTCTGTATTTCAAAAGCTGAAAAACTTCATGTTCTAGCAAATGATCATAAGTGACATGTATCCCACTCATTTATGCCAGTTCTCCCACTTATTTTCCTCCTCCATTTGTCATGTGGGAATATCACTGTGCAGCTTTTTTAAAGACAGTTAACAACTTTCATAACTTAGCAAATTGTATTTCCAATTAAATTAAAAACCCATAGGAAAGATATTGATGTCTGGACACATCTCAAATCAGTCTGCTGGAGATATTATGATTATTTGGGGTTTGGAATCCTTTAACACACTAACATTAACTATTTATACTCTGTCTTATTAATGTAACCATTATGCAGGAAAGAATCATGAATTCAGATAGCCATTCATTTTATGTGGCTTTTTTGTGGGCTTATTGTCTGAATAACAGGCTCCCTGATTCTCTATCTCAACCTGTGTTATAAATAAACCAGGCAACACAGTCAACATTGTTGGAGTTGTTGAGATTCAGGGCTGGGTCTAAGGTGAAACAAATGAGACAGTGAGGGTGCAAAATGAAGGAGACACTCACTCTCAAGATTGGGCCAAGCATCTCTTACCTCACCTCGTCCTGGCCCTGTTGAAAGACTAGAGGCTAGTTTAGCAGATATTCACATGTATCAAATTAGAAACCTAGCCAGCAGTATATTTGTACCAACTGTAGGATTAATAAAAGTCAGAAAAAAAGAGAATTGATTCATTAGCAGATCTGCCAAGTTTACCTTCTTCTTTCACCCATTAGGAAAGGCATCCCCCACAGCTTTCAGCACCCGTCTGTCCCAGGAAGCATCACGTGGCATTTGGAAGAGCACCTGGGACTCAAGCTCATGTCTTTGAGTTACTCTTGACTATCGAAAATCAAAATAGCCAGATGATATCTAATGTTCTTTTCAGCTAGGTAGTTCTGGGTCTAAAATATTTTCTCATTGGTGATTCCACAGTAGGTTCTTGATTAGTTGTTGGCAGAGAGTAGAAGACTGCCCTGGGCCATGAGGATGTGAGTGACATTTGTTTTCAGCTGCCCTAACGTCTTTATTGTGTCCTCCTTTTTCTTCTTGATGGTTCATCTTTCCAGCTCTTTTGAGTTCCTAGTGCCCTCTGGGGCTCTCTCATTGCCTTACTCATAGACCTGAGGCCTGTCTTCACAGTGTGGGAATGACTAGTGACAATTTGAAATAGAGTTCCTCTACAGGGGATGTGCAACTGGAAAGGCATGAGTAAGACCTGAGTTCTTAATAAGTAGTCCGAGAAGTGGGCTGCATGTACTCAGAGGTGGGCAAATTGGACATGAGTTTAGGACAGATGAGCCAGGAAAGGTAAGTTCAAGGTTCAGCTCTAAAAGTGATAACCTTTAATCTAAGGACAAAGACCAGATCCTCTCTGACAGTATTCCAAGGTTGGGCAAAGGGGAGCTGATAGTGAAAGAGGCAATGTGTGCACGATCAGTCCAACTCTTTGTGACTCTATGGACTGTAGCCTACCAGGCTCCTCTGTCCATGGGATTCTGCAGGCAAGAATACTGTAGTGAGTTGCCGTTTCCTCCTCAAGAGGATCTTCCTGATCCAGGGATCAACTCAGATTTTGGGAGTCTCCTACACTGGCCGGCAGATTCTTTACCACTGAGAGAGACAAGGCTCACCTCAAATCTCCATAAGGACTTGTAGCAACTTACTTGGATAGAGCTGCTAAGATTACCCCCAATTATTTCATATTTGGCAATATATTGTTCAATTTTAGCTCTGTTTTATGCATTTAAAATTTGATTCCTCCAACTAAGATTGTAATTGAGGTCATGTATCTCCCATTTCACCTGGTACAATGTGAAGAAGGTAGCTGGTGGTCAATATTTGCTCACTTTAATTGAATTCTATAACAGGCAGGGTCTAGTTCTCTCACATGCATATATGACCCTCATGTCATATACTATTAATGTTGGTACTGCTTGTAAAGATCACAGTGTCATTATTTTAACATTTATTTTTCTTCTAAGGAAGTTATACTTGAATGTCCCTTTCCTTTTGCTTCAATAACTGTATTAAAAGAACTCTCCCAGAAGTTTAATCACATAGGATTAAAGAATAATCACATAGAATAATCAAGAGACTTCATTCTTCATCCTGAGACAATGCAATGTGTCTTTTCTGGCTCATTCTATCTGCATTAGCTGATAGGATTTTTGTAAAAATAGCAATCTGAGTTCTTCAAGAGCTTTACTTAGGCCAGACTTCAGACATTGCACCAATTGACAGTTTCAGTTACCAGCTCTGATTCTTAATAACTACCCGATCTGCACCCCTCCCTTGCCAAAACAAATGAAAAAAAAAATACTAAGGAAGTCATCTCCAGTGTAGGACTTGGTGTGCATGCTAAGTCTCTCAGTCGTGTCTGACTCTGTGTGATCCCATGGACTATAGCCCTCCAGGCTCCTCTGTCCATGGGATTCTCCAGGCAAGAATACTGAAGTGGGTTGCCATTTCCTCCTCCAGGGGATTATCCTGACCCAGGGATCGAACCCACTTGTCTTATGTCTCCTGCATTGGCAGGTAAGTTCTTTACCACTAGTGCTACCTGGGAAGCCCAACTTAGGACTTTGATTACTTTTAAAGCACACATGCTGATAATATAAACATGTGACCAAATTTTCCCTCCAGTAAAGTGCCTGCCACAGAAGTGAATTCTGCATGTTTGTTTTAACCATGCAGTGCATATGCCATCTGGCAGATTCCTCATGAAAATGAAACTGCTTTTATGGCTGAGTAGATGTCAAAATGGAATTGTATAACAGTAATAAGGCCTTTTCTGGTTCATGAATATACCTTAGGTGCTGTTTCAAGCATGAAACTATAGATGATGCTAAAATAGTCACTTTTTTTTTTCTCTTAGAGGTAAAGAATATACTAAGAGTGAAGTCACTCACTTCTATGAGTTTAGAACCTTCTATGAGTTAGAACCTAACATGATTTTTAATGTCGAGAAAAGTAGTTGCAAATTCTTCATCTATAATTTTTGAAATGTAATTCCAGACTTTAATTTAGCTCTGGGTTTATGCCTCTCCAAAATAACAAATTCAGAAGAAGAGACTGGATCTTTTTGCCTTCAAAATGAAGAAAAAGTGAGGTCTGGTTTCTAGAATATATCAAATACACTGATGCTGGACAGAATTCCCTCCTCCTTTTCCATTACTTTAATATCAAGCTGCCAAATCCCAAGCCACACCCTCTTTCCACATTCCCTAAGTACTCTATACACCTTAAGAAAATGGATCTTACCCATGCCACCCTCCAGGGTGCTGATGTAGGTTTAAGGAATTTTAGAACACTGCATCAATTCCAGTGGAACATACTTCTCTGGTTGAAGAGGTGTCAGGGATGGAAATAATCCTTCATGATTAAAGGTATTTGCATGTCTGCCATGTTGTACAACCTAATAGTATATTCTCCTCTGTCTATAATAATTTATTTTCTGGCAGACTTGGGACTCAACATTTGTCATGCTTGGTATTCAGCTCACACAAAATGGTTCTCTTAATGCAGCTTTATGCATGTGATACATGTTTGTATCTTTTCCCAGCATACTTTTAGGCTCAGTAGAGTTTAGTAATAACTGTTTCCTCTGTTATTAGGACCTATATCTATTGCATCAATGCAGTTTTCAAGTCTTTCAAGTGATATGCCTCAAGAACTTGCTGCAACACAAGCACAAGTGCCATCAGAAATGAGGCAAGCATCTATTTTTCTGGTCAGTGTACCTCCAATGTATATGCGTCCCTTTGCATGCACCTATGGAGTCATTGATATCTCAAATGACACATTCTTACAAGACACAATAGAACTTTATGTTGAACAGCTATGAGAGATGCTTGGAAACTTGTGCTTGCAAACTAGGTCTCTTATTTGCTTTATAATCTAACACTTAAGTGAAAGAGAAGAGTGAAAAAATTGGCTTAAAACTCAACATTCAAAAAACTGAGATCATGGCATCCGGTCCCATCACTTCATGGCAAATAGGTGGGGAAACAATGGAAACAGTGAGAGACTTAATTTTTTTTTTGCTCCAAAATCACTGCACATGATGATTGCAGCCATGAAATTAAAATACGCTTGCTCCTTGGAAGAAAAGCTATGACCAACCTAGACAGCATATTAAAAAGCAGAGACAGTACTTTGCCAACAAAGGTCCATTTAGGCAAACTATGGCTTTTCCAATAGTCGTGTATGGATGTGAGAGTTGGACTAGAGAGAAAACTGAGCGCCAAAGAATTGATGCTTTTGAACTGTGGTGTTGGAGAAAACTCGTGAGTCCCTTGGACTGCAAGGAGATCCAACCAGTCCATTCTAAAGGAAATCAGTCCTGAATATTCATTGGAAGGACTGATGCTGAAGCTGAAACTCTAATACTTTGGCCACCTGATGTGAAGAGCTGACTCATTGGAAAAGACCCTGATGCTGGGAAAGATTGAGGGTGGGAGGAGAAGGGGACGACAGAGGATGAGATGGTTAATAGCATCACCGACGCTATGGACATGAATTTGAGTAAGCTCCGGGAGTTGGTGATGGACAGGGAAGCCTGGCGTGCTGCAGTCCATGGGGTCTCAAAGAGTCGGACACAACTGAGGGACTGAACTGAACTGAACTGAACTGAATCTGACACTGGGAAGCTGGTGGAGAGATTGCCCCACTGTCCTTATCTATTGCTTTCAAGAGGGGATATTTCAACCCAGGCCTGCAGGCTTTTTTTGATAGCTGTTGATGAAGAAAGTGCCACATGTTGGCATAGGGTTTTTGTTCAGGGCTTCTGATTATAATTGTTATTAAAAATAAGTGTCTCTGAGGCGTATGGTGGCTTCCCTTCACTAGTGATCAAACTGCAAACTGTGTGAGGCAACTGGGCTGTAGATGAATGAGAGATTGGGGTTTAGTCAGTATTTTGCAGGAACTGGTTTCAACCTCAGAGGTCTTTGATGAACTAGCATTTGGATTCTAGAATACCTGTTCTTTCTTCCAAAACATTTTATGCCGGAAAGAGCATTCTCCCTGCCTCTAGTGTCTAGAGAAGGATGGGACATTGTGTAGGTTTCTTGCACAGGTTTTTATAGCTGGAGATGAAAGCTTATAGCAATACTAACCTTTTAGTAATTTAGTTACAAGCTTGTCATTCACATAGGACTTCTGATTATTACTTTGAGTTTTATAGTTCAATTAGGCTTTCAGGGTATAAAGATTATAGCTGACTGGCAGCTCCTAGTCATTACCTTGTTTTGCTAGGCTTCTATCCATTTTAGAAAATCCATTTCACTCCTGTGAACAGAAATTACCCTGCTTAGAAGGAGCAGCCCCAAGATCCAAGTGAGACGTGTGCGTGGAGCTGCCATTTTGTCCTTTTCACAACTTGTAGATGGTCTCTTTGATGAAATGCCCAGTTTGAAGGTGATTCTGTGGGGATGGCATCATATCTCTGGATGTGTAGATTGCCTTGTAGATGAAACAGCTGCTTTTTCAGCTGATTTTACATTGGATGGAATCACATCTGCCTGAGAGCCAGAAACAAGTCATTGTGAGCATGGGAGAATACACATGTTATATGCAATGTGGCATAGGCTGAAAGAGATTTAACAGTGAAAATTATTTACTTATGTTTTCCCCTGCTGCTTCCTCAACTGATATGCTGCATTAAAGATAAGCTTGGGATAATCTACAAAGATAAAGAGTTTTAAAATTCTAAAGACTATATCAGCACCTCATTGGCTGACATTTAAAAGTTTTTAATTCACTATCTAAAATGTGTGGAGAGAGTGGAAAATGGAACAGAGATTGTGAAGATGCTTGGGTTTTGTCAGCACAACATACAAATAAGAGGATGCTAAGCGAGAACCGTTGTCAACCATCCAATGTTGTACAGAAACCCAGATCTCTCTGTAGATGGCAACATCTGGGCATTTGGCATTGGGCACAAAAATATTTTCTAATGAACTGAATTGTGTATTTATTTCTTCAGATACTTTAGAGTCATGTAGTCCCAGAGTTAGACTAAAACCTCCAAATAGCTTTGCAGTATTTCTACCAATTATTATTAGATACACTATTATTCATCCATTAAGTCAGTTAACAAATGTGTATTGAGCATTTACCAGGAATTATTTCAAGTTCTGTAGATCCACTGGTGAGTAAGTTACACTGGTCCTTCTTTCTTGGAGCTCACACTTGTCTTTGAATAGGAGGCTTCCCTGAAAGGATGCTTGATAGGGTCACCTCTCTTTTCTCTAATACTTCATTGGCAGTAATCAGGGATAGCTAGCTTTATATGCATAATCTGTAGACCTCTAATTTTATCAAGTACTTTGTGTTTAGTCCAACAAGGTACTTTTACATGTGTTTTTCCAGTTGTGTCTAATCTGCTATTTAGTCCAACAGGGCCACCAAGACATGTGTTTTTCCAACATCTTTATTAAAAACTTATTTTATTTTTCCTATAAGCTCTATTTAATTCTTACCCAAGTTTATTTCATTATTTTCATAGTCTTCCATCTCTTTTTGATATTTAGACAAATACTCTTATTCCTGTAATCATACTAAACATAATTTTTTAAGCTAAACATTTGATACTTCTAATGTTTGCAGTCTTTCTGGGTCTATTTCATTTTTTAATTATGAGTACATATTTTTTGAAGCATAATTTGTGGAAATTCTTTTGAGCACCAGTTTTAGGATGTTTTTCTCTAGAAAAGAGCTGTAGCCTGGCCCTGTTGCAGATGTCTGTCTTCAAGGAGATTAAGGTAGGTTATGGTGCTAACCCTACTCTTTGGCTGTAAGTCTTGGTTTAGTTCACTTCTGAGTCAGAGAGTATGGGAAAAACAGAGAGTATGGGAGTCCAGTAGTTATACATCAGATGTTGCATGATATGTTCAGAGTATTGCTACCTATCCCTCTCTACATTTTCCTGGCTTTAAATCTGTATTTCTTTTCCTCTTTCCTTCTCTAAGTGAACTAATCCCAGTTTGTAACTTTGACTCTAACAATAGCCCTGAAACTGTGCCTGGTTGATTTCTTACCTCTTTATAATAGCTTCCATACCCCATTGCAAGTCCCTAACTTGAATCTGTGCTTCCTGTTGTTATTGTTTTAAAAAATTACTTGTTTTTTATTTCATATTTATTTATTTATACCACAGTTATGATTTGCCTTTTTTCTCTCATTTGAAAAAACAAAAAGATGAATTTAGGTGGAAAAGTATAAACAAAATCAGTCTTCTTAATAAATACTTTGAAATATAAACATCCTCTGTTTAAATAGCATAATCTTATTAAAGCAAATGTTGAAAACAAATAGAAAAATAGAAGAAAAAAAATCACCTATAATCAAGCCACTCAGTCTCAGTTCTGCTATTATAGCTTTTTGATCCTTTTATAAATGCCTAATTTTGTTTTTTCTTACTATATATATACATGCAATTTTAAATTCTTTTAAATTTAAAAGGCTTAAAAATTTTTTTATTATACTATGTTACTATTATATAATAGATATATTATCTCTTATAGATATATATTATCTATAATATTATCTATATTATGCTGATAATATAGAAGATTAAAAAATTAAAATTTAAATGGATTTTTCATTTATTATCATTATATCTTTAAAAACACTTTTGAATATAGTCTGTCATGACTGCATAGTATTCCAGTTAATGGATATATTTTCCTTAGAAATTCACCTACTGTGAACATTTGCATTGTTTCACAAGTCATATGTTCATATAAATATTTTTAATAATTAGTAATGTTGACCATTTTAATGTGGCTATCTGTATGTTTTCTTTGGAGAAATGTCTATTTAGATCTTATACCCATTTTTTAATTGGGTTGTTTGTTTTTATGATATTAAGTTGCATTAGCTACTTGTAAATTTTGTTGACTAACCCCTTGTAAGTCACATTGTGTGAAAATATTTGCTCCCATTCTGTGATTTGTCTTTTCATTTTGTTTATGGTTTCCTTTGCTGTGCAAAAGCTTTTGAGTTTAATTAAGTCCCATTTATTCATTTTTGTTTTTATTTCCATTACTCTTGGAGGCAGATTGAAAGTGATGTTGCTGGGATTTATGTCTGAGAGTGTTCTGCCTATGTTTTTGTCTAAGAGTTTTATAGTGTCTGGTGTTACATTTAGGTCTTGAATCTATTTTAAGTTTATTTTTGTATATGGTGTTAAAGAGTGTTCTAATGTCATTTTTTACATGGAGCAGTCCAGTTTCCCAGCACCATTTATTGAAGAGACTATCTTTCTACCATTGTGTAGTCTTACCTCCTTTATCATAGATTAGTTAACCACAGGTGCATGGCTTTATTTCTGGGCTTTCTCTTCTGTTCCGTTGATCTATATTTCTGTTTTTGTGCCAGGTTTATATGGTTTTGGCTCCATCTACACTTTTCTTTCTCATGGAGGCTTTGGCTATTTGGGGTCTTTTGTGTCTCTATACAAATTTCAAGATTTTTTGTTCTAGTTCTGTTGAAAATGCCATTGGTAATTTGATAAGGCTAGCATGGAATTTATTAAAGAAATGCAAATCAAAACTGTAATGAGGTATCACCTCACACCAGTCAGAATTGCTATCTTTAAAAAATCCACAACTAATAAATGCTGGAGAGGGTGTGCAGAAAAGCAAAACCTTCTAAAATGTAGGTGGGAATGGAAACTGGTAAAGTTACTATGGAGAATGGTATGGAAGTTCCTTAAAAAACTAAAAATAGAACTACCATATGATCCAGCAATCCAACTCCTGGGTATATCTAGAGAAAAACATGGTTCCAAAGGACTCATGCAGCCCATTGTTCATTGCAGCAGTATTTACAATAGTCAGGACATGGAAGCAACCTAAATGTCTATCAACAAATGAATGGATAGAAGATATGTGGTACATATGTACAATGGAATGTTACTCAGCTATTAAAGAGATGAAATAATGCCACTTAGAGCAACATGGATGGACCTAGAAATTATCATACTGAGTGAAATAAGTCATATAGGGAAAGATAAATATCATATCATATGGCCTATATGTGGAATCTAAAAAACATGATACAAATGAACTTATTTTTAAAACAAAAACAGACTCACAGACTTAGAAAACAAACTTATGATTATCAGGGGGGCAATGGTGTTGGGGGAGGAATAGTTAGGGAGTTTGGGATTGACGTGTACACACGACTGTATTTAAAGTGTATAACCAACTATGTAGCACAGAGAACTCTGTTCAATATTATGTAACAACCTAAACAGAAAGACTTTGAAAAAGAATAAATACATGTATATGTATAACTGAATCACTTTCCTGTACATCTGAAACTAAAACAACATGGTTAATCAACTATACCGACATGCAGATAATCAGTTCAGTTCAGTTGCTCAGTCGTGTCCGACTCTTTGTGACCCCATGAACCACAGCACGCCAGCCCTCCCTGTCCATCACCAACTCCCGGAGTCTACCCAAACCCATGTCCATTGAGTCGGTGATGCCATCCAACCATCTCATCCTCTGTCCTCTCCTTCTCCTCCTGCCCTCAATCTTTCCCAGCATCAGGGTCTTTTCCAATGAGTCAGTTCTTCACATCAGGTGGCCAAAGTATTGGAGTTTCAGCTTCAACATCAGTCCTTCCAATGAACACCCAGGACTGATCTCCTTTAGGATGGGCTGGTTGTATCTCCTTGCAGTCCAAGGGATTCTCAAGAGTCTTCTCCAACAACACAGTTCAAAAGCATCAATTCTTCAGTGCTCAGCTTTCTTCACCGTCCAACTCTCACATCCATACATGACTACTGGAAAAACCATAGCCTTGACTAGATGGACCTTTGTTGGCAAAGTATATAGAAGGTTAAAAAATGTTTTAGACTCATTCCATAATCCATATTATGTGTTATGTGGGATGTCACTCTGAGGAAATGAATTAACCCAGAAAAACTTGTTATTAGTTGAGTCAGAGTTGGCTGTGAGATGCTTTTAGGAGCTATGCTCTGTATTGGATCACATTTTGGGAGGCAGTCCTAGGGCTGAGGTTGGGTGTGTGCAAATGTAAGTATATGCATTAAGTGTATGCATCAAGTCTGGAAGCCTTCCTCTATAGAGATTCATTTGGGGTTTATCATCTCACAGAATATGGTGGGGATCTGTTCTTTGGTGCTAGAAAAACACACATCTATATTTTCCAAGTAAAATTTTATAGTTCAAGAAAATACCAATTTTTTTCCAGTTTTATTGAGAAATAATTGACAAACATCACTGTATAAGTTTAAGGCTGGAATATTAAAATGGAAATGAAAATAAGAATAATTGGAAATTCCTTTTATATCTCTAATGAGATCTGAAAGTGTTATGTTCAGATATGCAAATTCATGAAAGAAAGCAGTATTTTCAAGTGATGTTGCTTCTGAGGGATGTCCCTGTTGCTTGGAGGTTCATTTAAAAAATGTAAAGATTTACAGTTCTTAAAGTATGAGATCAGAAGTGGCACTGATTCTCCATTCTATGATGCTTGTATTTCAGAGACTGAATTTAAGTTGTAAACAAATAGCTTCATGGGACATATATCATGAAACTAAGATTGATTAGTTTATTTTTATCCTGGGAATCTTCTTAAAGATATTCTAAATCAGCCATGATTCTCTTTAATGAAAAAATCATTTCAGCATTTCTCTCTGAAACTTGTGCTAAGAAATTAAAAAATGAAAAAAGAAAGAAAAAAATTAAATCTGTAAGGGGAAATAATCTGGTCCTGATGGTAAAAAGGAGAACAGCTATGTTTTATGAAATATCTTTGCTTTACTGACATAGAAGTGACATCATTTTCCTTTTTAAATGTCCTTCCAGAGTAGTATAAATGAAAACATATTTTCCCCTCACTTCCTTCCTTCTAACTGCTCTTCACCCTGCCTTTGGTCTTTCTGCTCTTATCTGCCATTTCTTTTGTCCCTTCTTGGGCCCTCAACCCTATAACTTTGATCTGCATTTCCTAACAATTTCCACTCCATTCTTCTTTAATTTGAAACTTCCTCCTTTATTTCTCTAGCTTCTTTTCTCTCCTCTGCTTGAGTCCTTCTTTTGAATCAAATAGTCACATTGATTATGAAAAAAGGAAAACAGTGTCAGATGTTTTTCGCTCCCCATAAATAACACCCCCCCACAGACATGAGTATTAAAATGTTTTTCTCATTTTAAGAAAAGAGATTTGTTGGATGTCTTTGATCTGTGTGGCTTTATCGTAGACTATCTGCCTTTGAAGAATAAGAAAGATGGTGATGTAGAGTTCTGTTGGCACGTATTGATTGATAGTTTTATTCAAATCACTTCTCATTGAGGGAGTAAACTTACAGAGATGACTTCTCCTTCAAATTAAGGGATCAGGTTGATTGGTTATTTTCAATCAGTCAGGGGTTCATGGAGGAAAGTGATGACGCTGAAGATGGTCTCTTGAAAGTTAAGTAATAAATAATACTTTATATCAGGGAAGCCATCTATGTGTCTTTCATACTTTCACTGCTACACTTGGTTCTCATGATAGACGTCACTAATTAACCAGATCATTCTTTCTTGCTTGAAGATGGATATGGCCTTACGCTCTTTCTAAGCATATTACAGTTAGTCACTATAACTTAACTGAATATGTTACTTAAGTTGAAATGGAATTTGCCCTCCTTGCTTTGGACGAGGTCATTGTGTATGCCTAATGACCTTCCATCTCACAGATGCTACACTACGTACAACCTATAAGCAAGGTATTATTTTCTAGGAGGAAATTCTGTGTCTCAGAGGGATTTAAGTAACTCACCAAAGTCACAAGCTGGTAATAGGAATAATTCAATTCTTTTGACAAGATTAGTATTATATTCTTTATAGTTACTTAAATAATTAACTGGATGTGTGCCTCAGAAGTCCTAAAAAATAGTTAGCAAATAGTAAAAGAAAATTCTAGTTGTGTTGGGTGAAGTTCTTGTTCCAGGATCATAGCAAGGTGGCACTGAGGTTTGGTGTTGAGTATAAGTAAAACAGACTGTCACCTACTTAAGGTAGATGGGAAATGGAACCTAATGGAATGTTCCCATACGGAACCTAACATTTTCCTGAAACTCCAATCCCCATCAACACTTCCATGAAGACACATTTCACCTCCACAGTGATTGGAATCCTAGTGATATTTCTTTAGATTTGGGGAGTCCTTTTATTTCTTATAATGCTAGTCACCACTGATGAACCAATAAATCAGTTTATAGCTCTTAATGGAAAAAGATTCATCAGATCATTTATTGTTACATTGGAAATCCACAACAGTGCTTGCAGGTGGTAAGAATCCAAAAAAGGGCATTACTTTAAAGTTTGGAGGGTTAAGGACAAGGGCAGCTTAGATGTGCGTGATTCAAAAAAGCCCAATACATGCATCGAAGAGAAATATTACCTTTAAAGAAGACTGGTTCTACAGCAACCCAGGGAAGACTCCCCTCTCCTGATCCTCTTTCTTCCAGGTCCTATTCTCCTCTTGCCTTTTTCACACAGTGAGTGGCAGAAGGACACCGTGTTTTCCAAACAATCTGGGCAAAATCCCCCCACCTCATAACCCAGCATTTACAAGATTAGATGTTCATTCTTTTAAAATATTTTAAGATATTACATAGTTTTGCATATTTGCATAATGACAAAATCCACTTTTTCCTTAACAAACTGAAAAATGCCATACAAACGTAAGGTGAAATCAGCAAAGGGCTAACACATATAGCCAATTTGATCTTCCCTATCTTTCCAGGTGGTGCAGGTGGTAAAGGACCTGCCTGCCAGTGCAGGAGACATAAGAAACCTGGGTTCAATCCCTGGGGCGGGAAGATCCCCTGGAGGAGGGCATAGCAACCTACTCCAGTATTCTTTCCTGGAGAATCCTGATGGACAGAGGCGCCTGGGGGGTTGGGGCTACAGTCCATAGAGTCACACAGAGTCGGACGTGACTGAGGCTACTTAGCACACACGTACGCGTATTTCTTCGTTACTTCTCCAGAATCCTTGTCCAAAGCACTTTTCTTCTCCATTGTCGCTAATCAAAAAACCAACGTCTTAGAATAAATATGATATTTCAAGAGGCATCCTATTATTCTTCTCTAGAACACACTTTCTTTCTCATGCTATTTTCTTAATATGAGTTCTTGCTAGGAAGAAGCCCTACGATCAACAACCCATCCTCTTAAAGCAGCATGTAGATCTCTGAGTACATGTTTGAATCAAGTGGTTATTTGACTCTACAATTGTGTATTGAACTTGTAGTTTAAGAATTTTCTATCTTGAAGAGGATGACACTTACGTAAGAGTGCAAAATATGGTATATACCATGTTTTTATGCTGATGAGTCAGTATTATCTCCATGTAACTTTAATGAATCTTTTCTAAAAGAATTATTTGTAGAAATGGCTTGCTTAAAAATCAATTATGTGAAAATTAAGATCCTCTCTGCATCTCATTCTGCTAGAAATCAACAAATTTGAAAATTAATATCTTTATTATTCACAATCTTCTTCCCTTAAAGAGATGGAAACGGAAATTTAATTTTAGAAAATGAGATTTGCTAATTGATCTCTCTAGAGTGAGCTGTTGAGGAAATGAGAGTATAAATAGGTTAAAGAAAAGGACATGCTGCAATGCAAATTTATGAAAATGCATATAATTCACAGCTCTATTACATATTCCAAGAACTTGCATTAATTCATTTCTATGGCTTTTAAGACCTCTTTCAAAGTAAAGATCATATTTGTTTATGTCAACATTATTGTTTTTATTAGTTGTTATGTGAACATTGGAACTAAACATTCTTTTGAAACAAATGTTAACTTTCTCCAGATCCAGAAATCCTAATACAAAGAAATAAAATCCAAGGCTTTGTATGTACATGAATACATAAAAGTCTTTAATTTCTGGGAGACTGAACAATAGGAAGGGGTATGCTGTCACTGAGCTAATGGTCAGTGTGCTCTTTCAGGATCCCTAGCTGGGAAACTGGCATATAGTCTTCAAAATCAGAAACATCTTAAACTCTCTCTTGTGTGTGTGTGCTTAGTCCTGTCTGACTCTTTGCGACCACTTGGACTATAGCTTGCCAGGCTCCTCTGCCCATGGAATTTTCCAGGGAAGAATACTGGAGTGGGTTGCCGTTTCCTATTCCAGGCGATCTTCCCAACTAAGGGATCAAACCTGCGTCTACTTCCATTTTCTGCATTTGCAGGCAGATTTTTTACTACTGTGTCACCTGGGAAGCCCTAAACTCTCCCTTATACTATAGTTCTTAAAGAGCAGAGGGGAGAGAAATAAATATGTAATATTCACACGTAACTAGAGGGAGCTACAAAACTATCTTTTGAGCAGCAGGTAAATCAGTAAATGTTTCTTTTGTTGAAGAATAGATTCAGTTCAGTTCAGTTCAGTCGCTCAGTCATGTCCTACTGTTTGCGACCCCATGGACTGCAGCATGCCAGGCTTCCCTGTCCATTGCCAACTCCCGGAGTTTACGCAAACTCATGCCGATTGAGTCGGTGATGCCATCCAGCCATCTCATCCTCTGTCATCCCCTTTTCCTCCTGCCTTCAATCTTTCCCAGCATCAGGGTCTTTTCCAATGAGTCAGTTCTTCGCATCAGGTGGCCAAAGTAGTGGAGTTTCAGCTTCAGCATCAGTCCTTCCAATGAATATTCAGGACTGATTTCCCTTAGGGTGAACTGGTTGGATTTCCTTGCAGTCCAAGGGACTCTCAAGAGTCTTCTCCAACACCACAGTTCAAAAGCATCAATTCTTTGGTGCTCAGTTTTCTTTATAGTCCAACTCTCACATCCATACATGACTACTGGAAAAACCATAGCTTTGACTAGACAGACCTTTGTTGGCAAAGTAATGTCTCTGCCTTTTAATATGCTGTCTGGTTGGTCATAACTTTTCTTCCAAGGAACAAGCATCTTTTAATTTAATGGCTACAGTCATCATCTGCAGTGATTTTGGAGCCCCCCAAAATAAAGTCTGTCACTGTTTCCACTGTTTCCCCATTATTTGCCATGAAGAATAGATTGGCTTTCATATTTACTGTCTAGATTGACTGAGAGAAAAAAAAGAGAAAACACGCATACCTAACCTACAGCTGCTTGAGTGTTATCATCTTCTTGATGCAGTTGAGAGTTTGTATGCTTACCTTCAAGACTCTCTAGCTTTCTATTCTTGTGTACCACTTTGAGGATCTGTCAAGCAGATGTTCTTCTAGTATAAATCCATGTGCCTCGAATTATTTTAGCCGCTCTCAGTAAATCATTCCTCTCCAATCCATTTCCAGGAAGCACTCCTTGTGGAAAATGTGAACACAGTTGATGACTGTGCATCGGGGAGTAGGATGGAGTGAATCAGGAATCAACTGTAGGGCATTTGCCTCCAGTCCTCAGTGTCCCCACTAGCACCACACACATCTTTGATCTTTGAGATGAATTAAAAAAAAAGAATAGTGTTTCACACGTAAAGAAGAGAAAGAACTTAGAGGCTATTTATCCAAGGTACCTTAGGACAGAATTCACAAATGGTCTGTTTTGAGGTGGAGGCTACTGTGACCTTGTGTCCCCTGTACCTCCAGGGGGCATCCCATAGAAGGGACATGTGCTGCTGACAGCTGCCGTCATTGCCCCTCACCCAGGGGGACTGATGAAGAAGGAATATCTTGCCCATCTTTGTCTTACACTATCAGCAGACTGTCCATTCCTTTGCTTGCATGACCCCCCTAGTCCCATATAACCCACTTTTTAAGGGAATTTTCCTTTAGGGCAGAAAATGGATATTTTCTGCTGAAGATTTTAGAACTCATGGGAACAAAGTCACTCTCTGGGTTGGCCAGATACACTCCTTACTTGTTAGAAAATGATGTGACTCTTAATTTCATTTTCCCAGCGTGACTCTTGCCACTGTCTGCCGGGTACCCTGGAAAACCTAATTAGACACAGGGGGTGAACATTTTGCTTTAACTTAAGAGAATATTCCTCCTGGATAAATCACTCTGGGATCCTGAAAAATAATGATGTTTGACTGGCTTGATTTTTAAAGGACTGAAAGAGCCCTCAGATTGTTTGGATTTATTTGATACTTCAACACAGGATACAATCTATAAGATATATGGTTGGAAAATCTCTTGAGGGCAATTTTTATTTTAAACAAGTGTTCTAAACAGCAAGGCTAGGTTTGATCAAAATTAAGAGTGCAGCTATGTATCCTATCCCAGGTTCCTATAGCTTGTTTTATATGATGAGAGAATCAGTTTTCCCTCTTCCCTACTTAAAAATGAAGATTTTAAAGATGATCCTGTCCTTTGGCAAGAGATACCCAGGACACGTTATTTGAAAAGCTAGCTTATACCTTTATTTGCCTGAATCTTTTTGTTTATTCATTGCATGTAGGTCTCTTCCATGTGAGTGGGTAGTTTGGAAGGATTGTAGTTGGGGGTGGCCACAGAAACTCTCTAATCTAACTCACTGTGTCAGCTTGGGACCCGCCCTTCTCTTGTGTGGCTACAGACTGTGTTTGGCAGACCCTGACCTCTCAGCCCTGCTTGACTGAAAAGAGATGGCTCCTTTGCTTAGGTTTAGCCCCACCCAGCATCTGATCTGGTGCTGAACAGACCAAAGAACGCATGGGGAGTCTCATTTTCCAGCAGTGAGCACAATCCAAGTTATGTTTATGCAGTCTGGTATTCAGTGTGATTAATGTAAGTTCAGAGCTACAGCTTCATGGGGTTTCTGCCTTTCCCTAAGTCCTGCCTTATTAGTCTCATCTCAGGTTTTGGTTTAGTATCTCAGTTCCCCTGCAGAAATTGGGAGCCTGATTCAACTCTCGCTTGCTTAGTCGAAGCTCTTCCTTTCTCTAGTGATTGACTCTGAACCTGAACTCTGTCCTCAGCATCACCTAGTTCAGAGCCCAATGAACTGATCTCTACCTCTTGTTTACCCTGCATTGACTGATGATGTTTTCATTCCAACTGTTTTTAAAAATTGCTTGGAACCCATGTTTGAACCTTTAAACGTTGTGCATCAAATTGAACTGACTTAGATGTTGATGCCAAACTTTGTGAGGTCCAAGCTCACTCACACTCAGAAGAATGTAATGAGCTGGTGGATGACCCTCTTACCCACCTGTAGAGGCTGATCATGCACAGTCTGCCTTTTCTTCCTCTTTTCAAACTCTGACATTTCAGTGTACCTGGAGGGAAGATCCTCTGAGTTTCACTAATTCTTCAGTATTTTTTGGTGCACACTCCTGTTCTTACCTCAATGTCTAGGATGAGATCAGTTGTGAACAGGCTCTTGTTGATGAAAGAGAAAGGGGAAAAAGTGCAATAAATGATTTTATCTAGAAAGCATCACAGTGGAGGCAAGAAAAGCAGGTTCTTGTCTCATTTCTTCTACTTAGTAATAAAGAACTCTGGGCATATAGTGGGTGGGTCCCCCACTTGCACCCCTGGCAGAGGACATGGCAACCCACTCCAGTATTCTTGCCTAGAAAGTCTCCAGGGACAGAGGAACTTGGTGGGCTACAGTCCATAGGCTAAGCAAAGAATTGGACAAGCCTGAAGTGACTTAGCATGCATGTACACCCCTACTTACAAAACTGGTCTTACTAGCTGCAAACATGATACTTATCTAATTGACTCACCATGTTTGGAAAGAGTGACAAACATGATTTTGTTCCGTAGTACTATTTAGGCAATACTATACCATGGGCATATTATTATTTGAACAGCCTTCACTGGAAACATGAGAAACACATCTCTTAAGTTCCACGGATACCATCCCAGCCACTTATGTACAAGGGACTCTGTGCTGGGCATTTCAGGTAGACAGCTGATTGATCCAAATCACTCAACAGCTGAGCCATGCCCCAACTGCTGAGCAGTTCCATAGGGACACTTGATACTGTTTTCCCACTTGCATGATCTGCGCAGATTTTGTTTTGGTGATTATTTTATTTTTATTACTTCTCTGCTCCTAGGGAAATTTCATTGCCTGTAGACATGAGTAAAACTCAGCCATATGTTGTAAAGTAGATGTAGTTGACTTTCAACTCCTACCTCTCCAACATTCTCCTGCAACAGGCAGCCAGAAATAAGTTCATGTTCCTCTGAATTACTGTTGCACTCAGTTGGCAGCATTCATCTGTGGATTGTCAGTGCCTGGCACAGTGTTGGAATGATATGAACACTCAATAAATGTTGTTGAATGGATAAATAAATGAATATCCTATTTTTAAAATAAGCTTTTAATTTTAGGTCCGTTATCAGTTCAGTTCAGTCGCTCAGTCGTGTCCGACTCTTTGCGACCCCATGAATTGCAGCACGCCAGGCCTCTCTGTCCATCACCAACTCCCGGAGTCTACCCAAACCCATGTCCATCAAGTCGGTGATGCCATCCAACCATCTCATCCTCTGTCGTCCCCTTCTCCTCCCGCCCCTAATCCTACCCAGCATTAGGGTCTTTTCCAATGAGTCAACCCTTCGCATGAGGTGCCCAAAGTATTAGGTCCGTTATAGATTTATAGAAAAGTTGAGAAGACCATACATATACCAGCATCCAGTTTCTGCTATTAGTAACATTTTACATTAATATGTTACATTTGTCACACTTAATGAACCAAAATCAATATACAATTATTAGTAGAGTTCTATACTTTATTCACATGTCCTTGGTTTTTATTTAATGTCCCTTTTCTGTTCTAAAATCCTACCCAGGATGCCATTACATTCACTCATCATGTCTGCTTAGGCTCCTCTTGACTCTGCTGGTTTCTCAGACTTTCCTTTGCTTTTTACATCCTTGAAGGTTTTGAGGAGTACCTGTCAGGTGTTTTGTAGAATGACCCTCCATTTTGGTTTGTCTTCTTTTTCACTTGTGATTAGTCTAGGGTTATGGGATTTTTAGAGGAAGACTACAAAGCTTAAGTATCATTTTCATCACATTATGACAATATACTGTCAACACGACTTATTATTTGATCTTGACCCTGATAATCTGAGATAGTATTTTTCAGGTTTCTCTGGTGTAAAGTTGTTCTTTTCATCCCATCTTTTCGTACTGTACTCTTTGAAAGGAAGTCACTGTGTCTAGCCCATACTTAAGGAGTAGGGAGCTATGCTGGGTACCTCCTTGAGGGTAAGAGTAAATATAAAAGAATTTGAAATTCTCCTGCATGAGAGAGTTACCTGTTATCCTCATTTTTCTTTATTCAATAATTTACTTAAATAATATGAATTTATGGGTGTTTTCCATTTTTATCCCAATCTACTATTTTTTTCACATCTGGATTGAGCATTCCTAGGGAAGTAGAACTGATTCTTCCCATCTGTCTCTCTAATTGCCTGACACAGAAAAGATGACCACCAAAATAGTCATTTGTTAATAGAACTAAAATAAGAATTAAATTCCCAGTGTCTGTAATGATATCCCAAAACAGCCTCAATGGTCTTTTGATGTTACCTTATTATATTTAACTGCCCTTCTGTAAAAGATGTCAGAAATGGAATGCTCTTTAGAAAAATCTAGTGCAACACTTGCATTTACAGATGGTGAAACTTAGGACTGGAGAGAAAATTTATAGGATGAGAACCTACTTTTGCTAACTTCCATTGTGATGCTATTTAGACCTACTAAAATGTCTAACAAGTCTAATGTACTCAACAGTTTGGTTGAATTTGTATCTTTAGGCAAAACAAGCCATCAAAGAGATTTTCTCTGTTCCGTATTTGTTTTGCAAAGTGAATTTTTGCTTTTAACTCATCTATGAGGCAGAAATGCAAGGAGTGTGAATAGGCATAAGAATGACGATGGAGTGATCAGCTCTTAAAGTGGACCAAGTGAGCGACTCTAAAGGCTGGTGCCACTCCACTGGCAGTGGAAAGAGAAGAGTAGATACACTGAGAGGCATTTTAGAAATGGAATTATTTTAATCTGTAATCAATTAACATGGGGGCGAGGAAGTAGGAGATGCCAAAGTTGACACTGGGGTCCCTGACTTGGGCAGCTAGATGGAAGGTGATATCACTAATCATGACATAGTAGGTTTGGAGAGGAAGATGAACTTGTTAGGTGGGAGATGGTTGTTAGGTTTTTCATACTTCCAGTAGGTATCAGGAAGGATGTGTGGAACTTAGAAGAGAAATTAAAGTCCAAGATATTAATCTAAGAATTAATGTCAGTTGGCTGATGAAGCCATTGGAGGTAGTGGGATCACCTAAGGAAAACAGTGAAAAGACAGGACTGACACCCGAGTTCAACAGGAATAGAAGATAGAAGAGAAAGAAAAAACTGTCAGAGAATCAAATATGGAGTGGTGTGTGGAACTTGTTAAGGAGGTATGGTGGGTTGGTTAAATTCTGCAGTGAGCTCAAATCAGATGAGGATTTAAAGGCAGTTGTGAATGACAATAATCAGGTCACGGATGAGCTTAGCAATAGTCATTTTAGAGGAGAGGTGGAGGACTTTCTGTGAAATAAGAGACACTGGAGAAACAGAGGGCTAAATCAATACACGGCCATTTTCATTTTCATTCATCCTGGCTCAAATTCCCTTCCTTTGCAAAGGTTGCAGGCAATTACATGAGAAAAGACTCAAGTTAAATAAGAAGAATGTCTTAATTGTTTTTATGAGACATAGGAATAGGTTAATGGGCTTTTTGAATCTCTCATTTTGGGAGAGTTTTGAGAGTAAAGATGTAGCTATTTTAAACTGGAATAAGTTAGTCTTACGTGAATGAGAAATGTTTCTGAATTTCTCTTTAATTCTTTGGCTCTTATTCCATAAGGCTGAACATATTAAAACTTCAAGGAGAGAGTGTTTAGTTTTTCAGTGTGCTTAAAGGATAAATTTGCCCTGTCTGAAAATATTGAATTTGCTAACTAGTTGATTTATTCAGAGGTCTCTGAATATTTTAGTATGCAATCAATTGTACTTTTAATAAGCCATAAACCATGTTTACTGCCTTATTTATTGAATTTAATCAAAGTGACTTGATGGCTAACTAGTACAGTGCTCTCAACAGGCCTCAGACACTGGGTCTCATTACTGGAGACAATAATATAGCAAGAGGATAAGATGATTTTATTCTTGAAAAATGGAAAAAGAACAGAGCCAAGTCAACAATGTTTGATTTGTTTGTCTGGGAGCAGAGTTGGTCTGGAAGATACAAGGCCAACGCTGTGAAAACCTTCCTGTGGCTCTTCTTCTCTCTTAAGCAGGTGCAAGTAACGCAAGATTCCTCTTAAAGAATAGCCTTCACAGCTCCTCACAGCCTCACTGCTGTGTTTGCCCAGAGGTGTAAACAGATTCAAAGGTCATCTGCTCTTAATATCCCATTTTTCTCCTCTTGGAGCCCTTTCTGTTGAAGTTACAGGCATTAAAATGAGGCAGCTCCCCAGTCAATCTGAGAAAATGAAAAGAGCCCTTATACCCCCTACAGAGCCTTTCAGAATCCTCTGGGTCTTAACACTACAAATGATTTGATTATGTTTGATTCTACTTGCAATATTGATGGGAGTTAGAGGTGGCCGGGAAGAGTCGAACTGTGCTTTATGTCTCCTTGTAGTCACATAGATCAGATTGTTACATCTCTATCACCTGCAGGAAAGATTCCCTGTCATCTTTGTAAAAACAAAATGCATTGCAAAAACTTTTATAGACCCAAAGAGAGCTTTGAAAAAATGAGCTGGCACAGTAATAATTTGGTTTTCATGAAGCAGTTTTCTTTGGTGAATAAATAGCACTGTGTTTACACACAGAATGAAGATCACTGAAAATCCCTTTATTTGGTTTTGACAAGTTCACTGAAAAAATGACAAGAGAAGCATTTATTTTAGATAGTGCTGACCAATCCAGTCAAGATCCTGCTGAACTAAATTTTAGGTTTTGTTTCATACAAAATATACACCCACAGACTGGGGAAGGGAAGTTGTTTTCAGTAGTTTTTAATATTTACCCATCAAACATCCAAGGATGAATTGTTTTCTGAAATATATAAGCTTTAGGTTAGAGAAGACTGTAGCATGAAGGATCAAGTTGGTATTGGGAGGGTGTCACATTGTGTACTTGGCGTGAGCCCTTCAATAGCAGAGAAATATACATCCTAGCAAACACTGCACTGTTCCATTCCCACCTGCAACCACACGGTTCCATGTTGTAGAGAGAAGTTCAGCGAAGAGAAGCCATGGGATCTAGAGGATGATGATCGTGAAGCACAGCTTCTCTGTTTTTAGGGATTTCACACTGTGTGCCATCCCATATCACTCCCTGTATCTGGAGAGGGAGCAGAAGATATACATGATTCCAGATGGGCCTCTGTGTCCGCCTTTGGCATGTATCTGGGCTTGTGTACAGGGAAGGGAGAGTCAGGTAATATGGCCCTGAGAAAAATTAAGGGTCCCTTTCCACTCAAAATGTAGTACTTTGCTGGGAGATCCATACTTTCTTAGGGAAAGTAGAAAGATAAAATGAAAATGAATTTTATGTCATTTTATTCTGAAAACACATTTATGTTTACTAACTTCTATAACAACAAAATAACTTTGACAAAACAGTTATATTGTATAGAAGCAAATGTGATTTAACTAAAATGGCATTGTACTAGCTTTGAACAAAGCAAACATTTGACAAAAGATAGAGGACAGAGAAAAATTCTTTTTTCTTGTCCCACACAAATCATAGCACATGGGAAATAGAAAATACCTTTAGCAAGAAAAGCAATGAACTAATAAATGAAAAAGAATCACTGAATTGCAAAATCTTTCATGAATACAGATATTCCCCAAACAGGAATTGTATCTAAGCTCTTCTTACTTTCCACAGTGCCTAGTCTTTGGTGTGTGTTCAGTAGATACTTTTTTGAATGGATAAAATGCATTCCAATGTCTTAATGATGTTTTACTTGCTTAAGGGAACTTTCTCAGGACAAATTCCTTTCACATGCCAAAGGGAGATTGGGCACGAGATTATAGGGTGCAAAAGAACAGGGCTCAAACAAGGAAAGACAGACAGGAGCAGGGCGTGAACAGGAGGCAAGGTGTTCTAGGAGGTTTGTGTTTTTGTTGAGGGGGCTCAAGTCCAAGAACTTCATGGTGTGAAACCAGAATGCCCTTGAAGATGTGATACCCAGTAGCTCAAGCACATAGATGATCATTTGGCCCCATTTCATCCCGAAGAGCCTGCATCAAGCCCTGAGCTTTCTGATAGTAAAATCAGTTTGGAGACCCTGCCTAATCTACCAACTCTCACAGCACCTGAATTTCAGCACTGGCTTGGGAAAAAATGGGATTTCAGGGTCAAGGGGGAATTTTCCAGCATCATTCCCAAATATCTGCAATTTGAATAAACTTTTCTCTGGCATTTAAATTCTATTCAATAGGACTTCATGAAACTTAAAACTAGAAAGTATGTGTTAGTCACTCAGTCATGTCTGATTCTTTGCGACACCATGGACTATAGCCCACCAAGCTCCTTTGTTCTTGGAATTCTCCAGGGAAGAATATTGGGGTGGGTTGCCATTTCCTTCTCCAGGGGATCTTCCTGACTGAGGGATTGAACCCAGGTCTCCTGCATTGCAGGCTGATTTTTTTTTTTTTTACCATCTGAGCTACAGGGAAGTCCTGAAGCCTTCAAAGTTTTGCCCAAATCTCACTTGGGGAGATAGTAAGACAAATGCAGAGAAGACATTTATGTTTAACAGAGGCAGCAGACAGGACTTGTCTGCTATGTACAGTACACTGATGTGCTCCAGATTTCTAAAAATCTCTGCTGATTAATCAAGGAACATGAGTCTGCTTTACTCCCCAGGTGTGTGTGTGCTAAGTCGCTTCAGTCATGTCCCACTCTTTGTGACCCTATGGCCTGTTGGCCATCAGGCTCCTCAGCCCAGGTAGGTGCTTGTAAAAGAGGGAAAAGGCTCTTCATGTCCATCTTCTAGCTACAGCCTTCTCTTTCTTCCTTTTAGTCTTTCTGCCTCCTTTCTCGCCTGTCATTCATTCCTAAACCTTTTTCTAAGAACCTATCATGAAGATGTTAGATGATCTGAGGTATATGGGACACAATCCCTGCCTTCATGGAAATAATGATGTAAATGAATGTTCAAATGAGGCCTAGCTGTGTTATGTCCTTTGTGTGCAGTGGGCTTGTAGAGAGGACAGTTGAAACGGCAGGAGGAGCACCTAGTGGAAGCTCTCTAACCTGAAGGGTGAGCACATGGACAGTGGCGGCAAGGGAGCAGCTGGACATTTTGTGTGCATGAGTTAGGGTGTTCTTAACAAGGAAATGAAAAAGAATGCTCAGTTCAGGACTCTGGCATCCTGTATGGACTAGGAAGGCTTATGCTGAGTATATTTCAGAGGAAATAAATTCAAAATGCAAAAGAGGAGAAGCTAACTTTGTAATAGGGGCTGTGCAAATTTCACCTTTATTATTTCAATTAGCTCTCGCAATAACCCTTAAAAGACATGAATTCCCCATATTTCTTTTCAGTTGTAGAAACAAAGGCGTAGGGGGAGATTTACACATTGTCTAAATTAAACTGTGACTGTAAACATAGATTGTCTGACGTTCACGTTTCTTTGGTATTAAGGAGGTTGGAAAAGGTGATAAGGGAATCTGACCAAAAAAAAAACAGATTAGCCAAGGACCTCTTTTGTGTGTCATCTCACAATGCTAAGAATATGACAGAAATGGCTTTCTTATTTCCAGTGCTCTATTACACACAACAAATCCCGTTGTAATAAAAATTAGGCACTTTCCTCTAGTATCTTTTAGAGTAGTCAAACAATTCATTTTCCATAGCAGTCTTCAAACTTAACCAAATCCTATCCATCCCAGAGCAGATTCAGATATGACTGCTGCTGCTGCTAAGTCACTTCAGTCGTGTCCGACTCTGCGTGACCCCATAGATGGCAGCCCACCTAGGCTCCGCCGTCCCTGGGAGTCTCCAGGCAAGAACACTGGAGTGGGTTGCCATTTCCTTCACCAATGCATGAAAGTGAAAAGTGAAAGTGAAGTCTCTCAGTCGTGTACGACTCTTAACAACCCCATGGACTGCAGCCTACCAGGCTCCTCCGTCCATAGGATTTTCCAGGCAAGAATACTGGAGTGGGGTACCATTGCCTTCTTTGTCAGATATGACTAGATATCCCCTAAATTGAACAGATCATAACCAGCCTAAGAAACACAGTTATGAACCCAGTCTAAATCAAATTTCATATATGCCTTTTACCAATAAATAAGGTGAACCATTTACTGCTTTTCCAAACAGTTAATTGAATATTTCAGAAGAATTTCTAATTGCAGTGTTATTGTCTTGCCATTCCTTAGTGCTTAGCCCTCTAATTTGAGATCTACTGGAGGGCAACGTTTGCAAATTAGAAAGTAATTGAAATCTGCTGCTGAATAAATTGATATTTACTGCTACATAAAATTAGTGGAATCATTTCAAATGGTATTGAATCTATTTTTTTTTTCCACTTCACTGGCTTCTTGTTTTTCTTTGATGAAATTGTGGTTGGAGATTATCCTCAGAAAAAGCATATTCTCTGCTTTACTGTATTCCCAAATAAGCAGTAGGAGGAAAGGAATGAGGACATTGCTGGGGAATCATAGACTATTGTAGTTCTCCACAATGAAGTCCTCCTCACTTCCCTGAATTTTGAGCCAATCTAAATTAAAGATATTATTAAGAGACTAACTCCATCTGAACAGACTTCTAAAATTAGGTGATTGAAAGATGTGAACAAGAGTAATTTTGCACTTAGGCCAGTATGAAAATGAGGCTAAATTCACTGGTGTTGAGTTATTACACTCAAAGTTTAAAAAACAAATGAAATCTGCAAAGCACACTGTTAAGAGAAGGAAAAGACAAGCCACAGATTGGGAGAAAATATTTTCAAATCACGTATTTGATAAATATTCAGAATATACACATCCAGAACACACACACACACACACACACAAAGACTTCAGTAACTAAGCAAAAAGAAAACAAACCCTAGTAAAATCGGCAAAAATGTGAATAGATATCTCAGCTAAAATGATATGCTGCTGCTGCTGCTAAGTCGCTTCAGTCGTGTCCGACTCTGTGCGACCCCATAGACGGCAGCCCACCGGGCTCCTCCGTCCCTGGGAGTCTCCAGGCAAGAATACTGGAGTGGGTTGCCATTTCCTTCTCCAGTGCATGAAAGGGAAAAGTGAACGTGAAGTCGCTCAGTCGTGTCCGACTCTTAGCGACCCCATGGACTGTAGCCTACCAGGCTCCTCCGTCCATGGGAGTTTTCAGGCAAGAGTACCGGAATGGGGTGCCATTGCCTTCTCCGTAAAATGATATACAGATGGAAAATAAGCATATGACGTATCATTTGTTGTTAGGGAACATTATCATTTGTTGTTGTATGAAGTGAAAGTCACTCAGTCGTGTGTGACTCTTTGCGACCCCACAGACTGTAGCCCACCAGGCTCCTCTGTCCATGGGATCAAGTCAAGAATACTGGAGTGGGTTGCCATTTCCTTCTCCAGGGGATCTTCCCTACCCAGGGATTGAACCCAAGTCTCTGGCATTGCAGTCAGAGTCTTTACCATCTGAGCCACCAGGGAAGCATTTGTTGGTAGAGAACTGCAAACTGAAACAACAATTATACGTATATACTAGTACAGAACAAACATGTAAATCAATGTATGGATTGTGGGAGCTACTGATGGAGTAAGAGGTTATTATAGATATGCAGAGGGAGAAGGCTAGAGTAATTCATATAGTACTGGACTTTAGGGGGATACATTGAAATGGACTCATGTTAATATTGATACAGATGGCTAAATATATAGCAAGATATGGATATGTGTGTATACATGGCTTAGTATACCTGCATGTATTTCTAAGTTCTGTGTGCTGTGAGGGCTTAGAAGCAAAGTCATCCCAGTAGCAATAAACACACCCAAAGTCCATATATTGATTTCTAATAACATTCTCCAGTAAAAAGAATCAGGGTTCCTTGGAGAAATGGTTAAGTCTAGGGTAGGTGCAGTGCATACACAAGATGAGCTTGGATTATACTGCAGTACCCAAAAGTGCTCATAAAAAAAAAAAAAATCTGAGGGGGGTACTTCAAAGGGGTGGAAGAACCAACTGAAAGAGCTCCCAAATGGCTAAAATTTGAACAATTTGAGCAACAAAACAAATAAATAGTATGGCATTATAAACCAAAATATAAAATAAAGTGCCATGAGTCTATTCCGATATAAAGATTTGATTGAATATATAATTGAGGAAGAATAGACAAACTTCCACTGCAGAATTCCAAATAATTTGTGTAGCTTCTTTACGGTCAAGAAGGTAAAGCATAACTGTGTTCCCTCTCCTAATTATCTCTTAAGAATCATCTAAACAAAGTGATTTCCTTCCAAAGTGTATGGAATGAAAAGAGGAGAAGAAGAAGAACTGTACAGTATGAGAAAAACTACCCCAGCCATGTGATCAAGCTTAATGTCAATAGTGGATAGTGTTTACCTTTGACAGGGCACTTTGTTTCTATGCTCTTTCTTATGAAAACTCATAATCCCAGTCTAATCATGAGAAAAAGAGACAGACATAAATTGAGGGACATTCTACAAAATACCTGATTATTATTCCTCAGAGTCATCAAAAACAAGGAAAGTCTGAGAAACTGTCACAACATAGAAGAGCCTGAGTAGACAGCCAAATATAATGTGGCGTCCTGAATGGGATTCTAGAATAGAAAAATGGTATTAGGTTAAAACTAAATGAATCTGAAAAATGTACCGGCTTCACTTAGCAATAATGTATCGGTATTAGTTGTGACATTTGTTGTGATGTACCACACTAATATAAGATGCTGAAGCTGAAGCTCCAATACTTTGGTCAGCTGATGCAAAGAGCCAAGCTGACTCTTAGAAAAGACCCAATTGCTGGGAAAGTTTGAGGGCAGGAGGAGAAGGGCAACAGAGGACAAAATGGTTGGATGGCATCACCAACTCAATGAACGTGAGTTTGAGCAAATTCTAGGAGATAGTGAATGTCAGGGAAGGCTGGTGTGCTGCAGTTCATGGGGTTGCAAAGAGTCAAACATGACTTAGCAACTAAACCACAACAACAATACAAGATCTTAACAACAGAGGAAACTGGATGCTGCATGCATGGGGACTTTCTGTACAATCTTTGCAACTTTTCTGTAAATTTAAAACTAACTTAAAATGAAAGACTTATTCTGAAAACAAAGAAACAAAAAAGAACTGTGCATGTGAGTATAACCTGAATCCAGCACATAGAATGTTTAGGAAGTAATTGTGATACTTCAACACAAGTATCAACACAAAGGCAAAGGAAGACAGATAAATGTCAAGATGGAAACATCTCCATAATTCTGGAATGACAATGAACACTTTGGTTTTACATCTGCTTGGGGACATGCTACAAGTTTGAGAATTGTCTTTCACATGTGAAATAGAGTTTCTTTTGATTGTTACTATCAATTCTCTATTCCTAGTCTTTTAAATCATATATATTCCAAAATTACCTTTTCATTCTCATTTCCTACTCACTTAAACAAATCTGTTCTCCAGGAAAACTGGTCTTCTCACCATCTGCTAAATATGCACAAAAAAAGATCTTATGCTCAAAGTTGTTCTGCTCCCTTGAATGCACTTTCCTCTTGCAGTTCTAACTATCCAGTAAGAATTCTTTGGTTTTTCTTGATTTCCTCAGCTGAAAGATATCCCATCTTCTTCTAATCCACAAAGTTGCTCTCTACTTCTCAAGTCAGTCATATACTACTTTGTATCATGGTATTGTTAAAAATTAATTATTTTTTTGGCTGCCCTGGGTGTTCGTTGTTGCACGCAGGCTTTCTCTAGTTGCACTGAACGGGGGCTAGTCCCTTGTTGTGGTGCACAGGCTTATTACTGCGGTTACTTCTCTTGTTGCACGTACCATGGCATTTTATGTGTAGCTTCCCTATTGACTATTAAATCCTTTGGGGATGGAGCCCTGATTTGTGCATTTTTGCATTGCCCATGGCTTCCTTCTTAGACATATACAGAAGGTTGATCTAATGAATTTTATCAATATTGAACAGTCATTTTAGTTAAGGGAAAAACTTGAGACCTAAATCAACTGGACTGAATTAAAAAGAAAATTTTAATTATTTATTCCAGAAGTCCTTTGATGGAAAGGGACTTCTACATTTTCCCACCATCTGTTATTATTGTGGTCTCTCCATTTGCAGTTGATGATGCACCAAGTCAATGCTTGTCAGGTAATGCCTCTTATGTGTGAGCCATTATTGCAATAATTAATAACAATGGCAGCTCAGCTGATAGGAACTTGGCAATGTGTGTATCCTTATCTTCAAAGCTCCAAATGGTTTGGTATTTGGCTTTTTGTGAAACCATTTAATAGGAGAGTGTGTGTTTAGAATTTGTTCCTAGCTCAAAGACTGACCCTTATCTATAAAGTCCTTAATGAGAAAGCATCTGACAAATTGACTGGCACACTCCACTCCTCCAAGTAATTTCCCTTCCTGCCAAATGAGTCTCTTGCAGCCTCCACTTTTAACTTAGAAACTGTTGAATGATGAACAGTCTGAAGCCAATGTCTGAAGCTTCAGAAAGCTCTCTTCAAAAGGTGATTTCACAAAGAAAAATTAGCTTATTGAAAAGGTAGGAAATCAATCAATCCTTTTTTTTTATTGTGCCAATTAGCTACTTGATGAGTTTGACTTGACTAAATTGACTGATGGGTTTTGTACTCCACAGCTGCCCAGAAAGGAATCTTCATTATAAACTGGCATGGAGTTCTTTTGCTTAATGAAAAATAGTCCCACAGAATAGCATTGCAAATATACAAAAATCAAATATAAGTTTTCACAAGTTTTATTTGAAGCTACTCATAGAAAGCGTTAGTTGCTCAGTCATGTATGGCTCTTTGTGATCCCATGGACCATAGCCCACCAGGCCCCTCCATCCATGGAATTCTCCAGGCAAGAATACTGTAGAGGGTTGCCATGCCCTCCTCTAGGGGATCTTCCCAACCCAGGGATTGAACCTGGCTCTCCCACATTGCAAGCAGGCTGTTTACCATCTGAGCCACCTGGGAAGCCTAAAAGGAAGCCCAGCAGAAAGCTACTCATAAGGGCTTCCTAATTAGGATTTCTTTTTAATTTAATTTAATTTGTAAACTAATTTGTTAAACCAGGCAGATAGTCAATAAATACCTAAAGTGGATAGAATTAATACTGTGACAAAAGTGCAAAAGAAAATAGCTGGCCTTATTTCATTGAAAGCAAATTAGAACATAAAAGCAAAAATTTTCAGTTGAAAAGAATTGATCAGAATGAGACTAGAAAAACTATAATCACTGAACCAACTGTCCCTATCAAAAGAAGTAATTAGTAGTTTGTTAAACCACAAAATATTTCTATTATATAATAGAAATAATAATTTCAAACAATATGGAAATTTGGGAAATTTTATGTAATCTTTAAATCATGTGTTCAGAATATTATTTATGGAAAACATTCAAAATATAAGTTTAAAGGTTTTTTTTTTTAATTAGTGGGGAATCAAGAATTGATAATGTGATATGGCATTACTCTTTCAAGAAGCTTGGCTGAAAAGAAGGTGATCACAAGGACAGTATATAAATAGAATCAGAGAGGAAAGGGAGCTTTAAAAAGACGCCTATAGAATATGCTTGTTTTAATAAGCTGAGGAATTGTGTTAGTGATGGAGTCTGAAGATTAGGAGAGAGAAGGAGTAATTGATCAGAGTGAATCAACAGCAAAGACACAGAGATTGTCCTGAAATAAAATAATGTTTCTGCATCCTTCAGATGGAAGGAGGAGGGAAACGAAGGTGAATACATGGATGTTCTTTGAGGTCAAGTGCTTGAGGGAAAGGTGAAGATTTGGGAAAATGGTTAACAAAATAAGAGGAGGAGATAACTGAAGATCAATAAATATATTGCAGAACAAGACTGGACGGCCCATACATTATAGATGCCCTAATCTGTACGGTAGTTTTATGATATTATCTTGTTATGCCCAACAATTTGGATATAATAACAATAGTGATACTTTATTGTGATAAACACTTATATTAGCTCATTTAGTCTTCACAGGTAGCCTCTGAAATAAACACAATTACTATTTCAATGAGAAAAAAATGTTTTGAGGCTAAGAAATTTGCCCAATGAACATAGTTGGTAGGTATTAAAACCAATATTTATTTGAGCCCAACCCATCTGAACTAGAGACCCAGCTCATGCTGGGCTGGTTAGGTTCCTGTTTTAAATCAGAGAATTCTATGGTTAAAGGCCAAAAATGACAAGAAGTTTCAGTAATGCAAGGGGATTGAACTGTTCTGTTGGGTTGTAAGAACTGTTCATGGGAACAGCCAGGCAGCCAGGCTGAAAAGAAAGTGAGGTCAGGAAGGATGGCCAATTGGTAATACTTGGAAGACCAAGGAACTGATGGTCTATGTCTGGGGAGAAGTTGTGAAAGGGATGAAGGCACAACATCTGTATAGGAAGAGGAGGTTATAATTAGAGGACAGCATATTGGAAGTTTCTGAGGTGGTACATTTCAGAATGACGGCAGGGTGCAAGCTGTAGCCATTGGTTTGAGTGGCTGGAGTAGATGAAGCAGAGAGGAAATGAAGGACTCATGCTCATATGAGAAGTTAAGAAGTGAAGATGGATTCCAACATCTGTGTGTAAGGGATATTTATTTTTGAATGATAATTTTCAGTCTGCAGATATTTATGTCTCTGCCATAAGATAGGTAGAGTTTCAGGCTGTCAGGTGTAGCAATGGGCAAAGCAGACAAATCTGCTTCCCTCAGAAGTTTCCATTCTGGTGTCAATATGAGAAAAATTAAGCCGGGAAGGAGAATAGATATTGTCAGGTCAAGGGGTGTGATTGCTATAAAGGGTGGTCAGAAACCAGTGACGCACCAGTGTGGCTTGAAAGCACTGAGTGATTATCTACAGAGATGGGGGAGTGAGTGGCAGGTGTCAAATTTTGTTAGGGTCTGAAAATAAGGAGTTAGACTTTTGACCAGTTAATTTTGAGATGCTTATCAAATGTCAAGAGGACAAATGAGTATTAAGTGCAGGTTGAATGTAAGATTCTGGATTTCATGTATATATTCAGAAATATGGGCTGGAGATATAAATTTGAGTTATATAGATGTTACAAAAAATGAATGGGATTTTTAAGGAAGAGAGGGTAGGTAAAGATATGAAATACTCAGATAACTCTATGCAGGGACACTACTAAAAGATCAGGATATGAAAGAAGTACAGCAAAGAGATTAAGAAAAAGTGACCAGAGAAAAAGGAGAAGAACCAAAAGAGTGATGCCATGTGAAGCATGTGTTTCAAGATAGAAGAATGATCAATTGACACAAATATTGCTGAGGATTAAAAGAAAAATGAAGATTGAGAACTTACAGTTGAGTTAGCAATGGCCAGGTAAATAACAGCTGTGACAGAGCAGCCTGGCTGGCGATGGTTCAGCAGAGAAGGGAGAAAATGGAACGGAGAGAGTGAGTATCAACATATCCTCCTAGTTTTCTATCTAACAGAGCAGAAATATAATGATGGTTAGGAAAAGATGTGGGATCAAAGGAATTTTTAAAGTTGAAGGTGGGAAAAGTTGCAGCAAGCTTGTAGGTTGATGGAAGCTAACCAGCAGAGAAGGAGAAACTGACGATGCAAGAGAGAGAGAGACAATTGGTGGAGCATTGCTGAGACATAAGGGAGAGGAGGTGAGATGCAGGCACAGGTTGAGAGGTTGCTCTTGGGAGCACAAGCAGTCCATCCATAGTTGCAACTTTCAAGTTGTTAAGAGGCTAGAACACTAGTTCGTAGGTGGCAGAGACACTGTTTATTCTGAATCTGCACATACCGAACACTGCTCAATGTTGTATAAATTTCAGTAAGTAATGGTTAATGAGGTTGAACACGGAGAAGACCCATTGGAATTGCTCTTCTGCTGTCAAGGAGAACATGACTGAATAGCTGAATGAGCAATGTTAATAACTGTGACAATTAAAAATCTGTGTGTTAACCTACCAAATGGATATTCAGTGTGATTTGCCCTTTCGGGAGTGAGATTCCTTTACTGAAAGCTACAGTCTGTGAAATGGGTTTTATTCCCTCCTCCCAATCCCCATCTCTTCTACTAAAGAACAAATAAATCTTCTTTTCATCCATATTGGTGTTCTCATTATATTTCATGGTTGTTTAAAATTTTCTCCCTCGTAGCCTATCTCTGTAAATAGAACCTATTTTTGCAAACAGAGGGAAACTGTATGTTCTTTTACCTTTTTATTTTCAGAAAATAAGGTATGTTAGAGTGGGAAGAAATCTGAAATGGGAATCAGGACACTGTGCTTCTTGCCCTGGCTCTGCTACTGACTCGCTGGGAATTGGTTTCATCTCTGGAAAATGAGGTAGTTGGTCCAGAGGATCCATAAAGTCCCTTCTGAATCCAAGTAATGAAATCATAATAACAATCTAAATAATTCAGAAATTCACAGCTGATGCCCTTTATTTTTATGTGCCCATAATATTCTATGTCAAGAAAAGTCACATTTATATTGTTGAGAGGTTACCAATCACCCAGGCATTAATATCTTACAGGGTTATTGTGAAGATTAAAAGAGAAAATATGAAAGAAATTCACAAACTGTAAAGTGAAATACTACCAGTCATTAATAACCTGTAGACACTGAAATGTTACATCTATTATTATCATGCAGATTCTGCTTTTACTATATGGCTTTTGGGATATCAAATAAAGTCAGTAACCAAGGAATACAAATGGAGAAGGAGGAGATTCTACTTGAAGAAAGCGTACAAATTGCCTTTTTAACTTTTGTGTTGTTGTTGAAAAATGGCCTTATGCTAATACAGGAGTAAAAGGACTTTAAGACCCAGTGAAAGGCAGTGAGATAAGCACATAAGGGCTGGATGTATTGGTATTAATTTACCATCAAACATTATGTCTACATCAGAATAGCATGGAAAGAAACATCACCAGGTTTTAGAAAACATTCAGCTCTATTTTAGAAATGGAACGCAAGCTAAGTAAATTGAAAATTTCAATTAATGTGATAATTTTAAGGTTAAATCAACAATCTAATAATTCTAATCTATTATCATAATTATATTTTTACTTCCTTCCAAAATTATTTCTTTTTACATAATTCTAATTTTTTTCTGTTTGCATATATTCTTTTATTCATTCATAGGAAGAAATCTAATAGTAGGCACCTACCTGGCAATCTGCATTTTTTTCTTATAACAAGAATTGTGCTTCCTACTGAATAAACTGATGTAACAGATGTATTATAACATCACTGATAACAATGGTAATACATTTTACATTTGAATAGCATTCAATCTTTTCAGGGCAGCTTCACAATTATCTCACTTTATTATGGCAAATATACTTATTTGCTGTATAACCAGGCAAGTCACTCTCTGCCCCAGTTTTCTTATCTGAAAAATGGGGATCATATCAATACTTTGTTCAAAGAGTTATGTGAAGATTAAATGAGTTAATCTATGTAAGACATTTACTAATCATGTTGCCATAATTGTTTATTATAATTACCATTATGATTATCACTCCTTCTTAGTGGTTTGGCAATTATACATGTATCAGTTCCTAGTGCCATTTTACAGTAGACCCAATTACTGATCAACCTTAAGTGGGATAAGCTCAAACTCTAAAGTCATCCAGCAGTAACATAAATGAATACCATATGACAGGGGCAACTATGGAAAACTGAGTAGCTTACACCTCTAAAACCAGCAGTCCTGCTCAGCCTCAGGTGACGTTGCCATATAGGAATACAGGGGTACAGTCCTAGTCTTGCCACACTATCCAATTCTCAAGAAGATAGGAATTTAGATTTTATTTAATCTCCTGACTTAAAAAAAGGTGAGTAAGTTATTTGCTTTTTGGTAAAGCATGTTGTAGGCCAAACACATGTAAGTCTGCAGGCAGGTTTAGGACCATGATCAGCAACTTCCTTACGTGTACTTGTCACTGCACCTTGCACAGTAGGTCCTTGATATAATCCTAATTGACTATAAGAATTGGGAAATCATAGTTAATTGGAGAATTGAGGTACCATTAAAATAGATATGTGAACTTCTTAATGGGTGTTGATAATGGATAGATTGGAAAAATCTAAAATAATACATGAAAATGAATGAGGCATTGTCTAGATGCCGCAGATGCAATCCCTACCGTGTTTCTAGGATGAAGTAAACTACATCTTTATAAGTTCCTTGTCTTCTGGGAAGAATGGTGAAGGGCAGGAAGGTAAGGCAGGACGATAAGAAGGATAGCAGTGGGGAGGGGGGGTTGGTGGAAATCACAAAACAAAACAAAAAATAAATCTTCAGACACCAAAGTCCATGCTTTTCTGTATCATCAGGCTGCTTCTAAATGAAATTAATGATTGTACAACTCTTTCTAATCTACAGAACATTTGCTGAGTCTTGCTTGGGGATTCTAATATAGTATTTATCTGCCTTTGAAATCCAAGGCGGTGATTATTGAAGCTCTGCCTGTGTTTAGGGAGGTAGATGTTGAAGGTACCATTTTACAGCCAGATAAATGTGATTCTCTGATTCCATTGATAGGAAAAAAAGCTTGTCAGTGATGCAGACAAGTGACTCATCTTTGATGAGATTCAGCTTTATGGAACCTACCCTTCTTTATGACTTAAAAAAAAAAAAAACATTTAAAATCACTTAAGTCCTAGGAAGAGTCTTAGATAATTGAAAAAGGGATGAGTCATAATGAGTTTTCACTGATGCATGTTGCCTCTCATCACTAATTCCACTGATATCCTATAGGGAACATAAAGAGCCTCTCATCTCACTGATTGGTGGGATGAAAAGGCATACATCTGACACAGAGTTTAACTCTGCCCTTTCTGAACCAGATGGACTTGCCTAGGGACAGAAAGGAAAATGCCTTTGTTCTCTGGCCCTCTTTCCTACAGGAGCTCTAATCCAGTCAATGTTATTCCTGGTGGATTAGAGAATCCCAGATGTCATGCTCCATCATTATCCTTCCAGATATGTATCCCACATTTGCACTTGCTCTCAGTTGCTATTCCTTTGGGACTGTTAGAAGATTTAACTAACCATGGTGTAATTCCACATTTAGTGCAAAAGTTCTCTTTGGTTTTGATATATTAGCTATTCCACTGCCAGTTCACCTGATAGTTGGTCATAAGACAGTTTTTTTTTTTATTTTATTTTAGTTGGGGGCTAATTACTTTACAATATTGTAATAGTTTTTGCCATACATTGACATGAATCAGCCATGGGTTTACATGTGTTCCCCTTCCTGGACCCCCCACCCACCTCCCTCCCCATCCCATCCCTCTGGGTCATCCCATTGCCCCGGCCCTGAGCCCTTGTCTCAAGACAGTTTTACATTTCAGTCCCACAGGAAATTGCGAAATGAGTGTTTAAAATATTGTAAACAACATAGGGATCTCTTTTCCCCTTAATTTTTGTATTCTCAAAGCCTGCAGTGCCTGATGACTATAAAGTGCTCAATAAGTGTTTACGGAACCAAATCAAAATCTTAAGCAATTTTCATTCCAGAAATGTTTGTAAACTTTTTTGGATTTTAGAGACACATTTCTACTTCCCTGATGGCTCACTTTTTTTGTGTGTGTGTGCATTTCTTTTCATGGGGATGGTCCTGATCCCTGTCTCTTGTACAATGTCATGAACCTCTGTCCATAGTTCATCAGGTACTCTGTCTATCAGATATATTCCCTTAAATCTATTTGTCACTTCCACTGTATAATCATAAGGGATTTGATTTAGGTCATACCAGAATGGTCTAGTTGTTTTCTCTACTTTCTTCAATTTAAGTCTGAATTTGGCAATAACAAGTTTATGATCTGAGCCACAAGCCACTGGTCTTGTTTTTGCTGACTGTATAGAGCTTCTCCATCTTTGGCTGCAAAGAATATAATCAATCTGATTTCGGTGTTGACCATCTGGTGATGTCCACGTGTAGAGTCTTCTCTTGTGTTGTTGGAAGAGGGTGTTTGCTATGACCAGTGCGTTCTCTTGGCAAAACTCTATTAGCCTTTGCCCTACTTCATCCTGTACTCCAAGGCCAAATTTGCCTGTTACTCCAGGTGTTTCCTGACTTCCTACTTTTGCATTCCAGTCCCCTATAATGAAAAGGACATCTTTTTTGGGTGTTAGTTCAAGAATGTCTTGTAGGTCTTCATAGAACCGTTCAAGTTCAGCTTCTTCATCGTTACTGGTCAGGGAATAGACTTGGATTACCGTGGATTGAATGGTTTGCCTTGGAAACGAACAGAGATCATTCTGTTGCTTTTGAGATTGCATCCAAGTACTGCATTTTGGACTCTTTTGTTGACCATGATGGCTACTCCATTTCTTCTAAGGGATTCCTGCCCACAGTAGTAGATATAATGGTCATCTGAATTAAATTCACCCATTCCAGTCCATCTTAGTTCGCTAATAAATGCAAAAAAGCAAAATGGCTGTTTGAGGAGACCTTACAAATAGCTGTGAAAAGAAGAGAAGCGAAAAGCAAAGGAGAAAAGGAAAGATATTCCCATCTGAATGCAGAGTTCCAAAGAATAGCAAGGAGAGATAAGAAAACCTTCCTCAGTGATCAATGCAAAGAAATAGAGGAAAACAACAGGATGGGAAAGGACTAGAGATCTCTTCAAGAAAATTAGAGATACCAAGGGAACATTTCATGCAAAAATGGGCACAATAAAGGACAGAAATGGTATGGACCTAACAGAAGCAGAAAATATTTAAAAAAGGTGGCAAGAATACACAGAAGAACTGTACAAAAAAGATCTTCATGACCCAGATAATCATGATGGTGTGATCACTCACCTAGAGCCAGACATCCTGGAATGTGAAGTCAAGTGGACCTTAGAAAGCATCACTACGAACAAAGCTAGTAGAGGTGATGGAATTCCAGTTGAGCTAATTCAAATCCTGAAAGATGATGCTGTGAAAGTGCTGCACTCCATATGCCAGCAAATCTGGAAAATGCAGCAGTGGCCACAGGACTGGAAAAGGTCAGTTTTCATTCCAATCCCAAAGAAAGGCAATGCTAAAGAATGCTCAAACTACTGCACAATTGCCCTCATCTCACACGCTAGTAAAGTAATGCTCAAAATTCTCTAAGCCAGGCTTCAGCAATACGTGAACCATGAACTTCCAGATGTTCAAGCTGGTTTTAGAAAAGGCAGAGGAACCAGAGATCAAATTGCCAACATCCACTGGATCATCGCAAAAGCAAGAGAGTTCCAGAAAAACATCTATTTCTGCTTTATTGACTATGCCAAAGCCTTTGACTGTGTGGATCACAATAAACTGTGGAAAATTCTGAAAGAGATCGGAATACCAGACCACCTGACCTGTCTCTTGAGAAACCTGTATGCAGGTCAGGAAGCAACAGTTGGAAGTGGACATGAAACAATGGACTTGCTCCAAATAAGAAAAGGAGTACGTCAAGGCTGTATATTGTCACCCTGCTTATTTAACTTATATGCAGAGTACATCATGAGAAATGCTGGGCTGGAAGAAACACAAGCTGGAATCAAGATCACTGGGAGAAATAACAATAACCTCAGATATGCAGATGACACCACCCTTATGGCAGAAAGTGAAGAAGAACTAAAGAACCTCTTGATGAAAGTGAAAGAGGAGAGTGAAAGAGTTGGCTTAAAGCTCAACATTCAGAAAACTAAGATCATGGCATCTGGTCCCATCACTTCATGGGAAATAGATGGAAAAACAGTGGAAACAGTATCAGACTTTATTTTTTTTGGCTCCAAAAGCACTGCAGATGGTGATTGCAGCCATGAAATTAAAAGACGCTTACTCCTTGGAAAGAAGGTTATGAGCAACCTAGATAGCGTATTTAAAAGTAGAGACATTACTTTGCCAACAAAGGTACATCTAGTCAAGGCTATGGTTTTTCCAGTAGTCATGTATGGATGTGAGAGTTGGATGGTGAAGAAAGCTGAGCACTGAAGAATTGATGCTTTTGAAGTGTGGTGTTGGAGAAGACTCTTGAGAGTACCTTGGACTGCAAGAAGATCCAACCAGTCCATCCTAAAGGAGATCAGTCCTGGGTGTTCATTGGAAGGACTGATGTTGAAGCTGAAACTCCAATACTTTGGCCACCTCATGCGAAGAGTTGACTCATTGGAAAAGACCCTGATGCTGGAAAGGATTGGGGGCAGGAGGAGAAGGGGATGACAGAGGATGAGATGGCTGGATGGCATCACCGACTCGATGGACACGAGTTTGGGTAGATTCCGGGAGTTGGTGATGGACAGGGAGGCCTGGCATGCTGCGATTCATGGGGTCGTAAAGAGTCGGACACGACTGAATGACTGGACTGAAATGAACTGATGGCTCACTGGGTAAAGAATTTGCCTGCAATGCAGGAGACACTGGAGACACAGGTTCAGTCTCTGGGTTGGGAGGATCCTCTGGAGAAGAAAATGGCAACCCACTCCAGTATTTTTGCCTGGAAAACCCCATGGAGAGAGGAGCCATCCTGGTGGGCTACAGGCCAAAGGAGAACAGAGAACTGGATGTGACTAAGCATCCATGAACACAAAGATGTATTTATATTTTTATAACCTCATGAACTTAAGGGAGTCTGATTAAGACATTGCTGAATTAATAAATTATTCCCTCTGATACAGAATAGAGAATTCTGGTGACTATAGCTATATAGAAGTATTAATACAACCAGAATTTCTTATGTAAATGAACAATGACTTCTAAATAGCAGGAAGGGTAAAAAGCTGTCACAAAGACTATGCACATTACAGGAGAGGTATATAGTATTAAAATCACTGAATTAAAGAACTTAGTCTTTAGTTTCTCTCTTAATCTTCAATTCTTTTGGTTCAAGGGAAGAAAAGATATTTGTTCTATTAAATAATGGTAGTAGTGGGAGAGCAGTGCTGTGCTGAGCATGCTGGAGGCTGAGACAAAAGGAACAATTAGAATATTGCTTTTGATTTTTTTTTCAAAAAATCGATATTTTGTTCACCATGGAGTTTATTCATTAATTTTGATTTTTAAAAATATTTTATTAAAATAGTATTTATCTGGATTACTGAATTTTTTGATCCACCCTTAAATTTTGCGGCCAAAGTGAGTATCTCATTTGCCTTACCCTAGTTCCTATCCAGGATGTGACAGCAAAAATGTTATTTTCTGGCTGGTGTAACTTAGAAAAAACTTAACCTCACATCTTATTGTGATGCTGAGTCATTAAGGAACAAATGTAAAAAAACATCTAATCTACTATTTTTATTAAGGGAGGAAAAATATCCTATTTTAGGGAGATTTGTATCAGATAAAATAAACTTATAAAAGCCTTTTGTTTAGAAATGCTTTCAGCTGTAAGTAATGGCATATTCAATGTACATGGGCTTAAAATTATGAGTCTGTTTTTCTTACATAACAAGTGGTCTTGAGGTAGGCACTATGGAATTCCTTCCCTTGGTCTCCTAATGCTTGTTGCCTCATAGTTGTGAACTTTCTACTCCAGTTCTAGCAATTTCTTGCTTTTAAATGCAATAAAAAAAGGGCAAAAACCTTGATAAGAATATATATCCTCTTTATTACGGGTGCCCATGTCTTCCCAGAGGCCACACCAACATGTCTTTGCTTGTATCCCCATTCAGAATAAAGAGCCAAGATCTCTTAAGAAGGCCGGGAAAGCTAGCTCTCACACGGGCCCAGTCACCTCCTTCCCTGAACAAAAGAGCCTTAAGCCAGAAGGAAATAGTATGGAGATAAGAGTGTCCTGACATGAGTTAGCTCCTGTGGAATTTGTGTAAAGGATGCTGTAACTATCTGATAGTAGACGAGCTGTTGTGTTTATAAGCTCATCTTCAAGGATGACATTCTTGAAATTGGTCCTTTTTAGAGACTTTGTAGTTTTTATTACTTTTTATTTAGAAGTGAGTACCAATTGCCTCTCCCTAACATTCCCATCGGTAAATCTTAAAATGTAAGTGACAACAAATATGTGCACAGATCTGCCAGAAAGAATAGGTAGATGGTACATGTTAGCAACTGTGTTTAAAATATTGATTTCTATGAGTTCGATTTTGTTATCTAGCATGCTTTAGTCAACAAGCTCTCATCCACCAGCATTTGGGGTTAAAATATCAATCCATTGACCTTCCTTTTCAACAACGTGGAAACATAGGTTGGCCTCTTTGGACCATTACATATATGACAGTATTTTAAGCAAACCATTTGCTACCAGAAAACTATAGAACTGTTTTAAAATAAGAATATTTACTCATTCTTCTACAATGTTGACTTTTTCAAATTATTTTGTTCACAGGTGCTTCTTACCTTTTAAATTGTAAATACCTCCTATTTTTCTTCAAATGACTTAATTACAGATGCTCCTCAGCTTGCAATGGGATTATGTTCAACTAAACCCATTGTAAGTTGAAAAATAAAAGTTGAAAATGCATTTAATACACTTATCCTACATCATCATGGCTTCCCTGGTGGCTTAGGGGTAAAGAATTTGCCTGTCAATGAAGGAGATGTGGGTTCGATCCCTGGGTTGGGAAGATCCCCTGGAAAAGAAAATGACAACCCACTCCAATATTCTTGACTGGGAAATCCCATGGACAGAGGAGCATGGCAGGCTACAGTCCATGGGATCCACAAGAGTCAGACATAGTGACTAAACAACAGCAACATCATCATAGCTTAGTCTCGCTTACCTTAAATGTGCTCACAATGCACCATAGAACATACATTTTTCACCCTTGTGAACACTTGGCTGACTGGGAGCTGTGCTTTGCTGCCACTGCCCAGCACCACCAGATAGCATCGTGCAGCATACTGCTAGCCCGGGGAAATGATCAGAATTCAAAGTATGTTTTTTATTGAATACACATCACTTTTGCATCATCATGAAGTCAAAAAATCATGTCACACCATGGTTAAGTCAGCAACTGTCTGTGTATAGTATACAGCCATGTGGATACAAGGATGATCTTTCCAAAAGTCCATAGAATAGGATAGTAATTCTTTTCTCTAGCTTGTGAGTCACAGAGGAAGGATCAGCAAATTTCAGCTGGCCAGTTGGGCTTCCTGGAGGTTTCACAGGTTTAGGGAGACTAGGGGTCAAGTTCTGGAAGCATGGACAATCACTGTAGATTTGATGAGGCAAGAGTTTGGAGATCTTCCTGACATAAAGTGTAACATACTAAAATAGGTACACATCATGGTAATTAACAGAATGGATTTTTGTTTCCTTTGTTGGTTAATTTTAGGATTATTTTTGTACCCCAAGAGAACATTATGAGTTGAGTGATAATTGTAGTAGGACTAGCATGTGCTGGGACTCAAAAGACCTGGCTTAGCTATAAATGACTGCTAATATTTATTTATACAACCTCAGCTTTATTGCTCCATCCTTGGGGTTTGGCGTTCAGTTCAGTTCAGTTTCTTAGTCATGTCCGACTCCTTGCGACCTCATGGACTGCAACATGCCAGGCTTCCCTGTCCATCACCAACTCCTGGAGCCTACTCAGACTCATGTCCATTGCATCAGTGATGCCATCCAACCATTTCATCCTCTGTCGTCCCCTTCTCCTCCCACCCTCAATCTTTCCCAGCATCAGGGTCTTTTCCAATGAGTCAGTTCTTCACATCAGGTGACCAAAGTATTGGAGTTTCAGCTTCAGCATCAGTCCTTCCAATGAACATTCAGGACTGATCTCCTTTAGGATTGACTGGTTGGATCTCCTTGCAGTCCCAGGGACTCTCAAGAGTCTTCTCCAACACCACATTCAAAAGCATCAATTCTTCAGTGCTCAGCTTTCTTTATAGTCCAACACTCACATCCATCCATGACTACTGGAAAAACCATAGCTTTGACTAGACAGACCTTTGTTAGCGAAGTAATGTCTCTGCTTTTTAATATGCTGTCTAGGTTGGTCACAGCTTTTCTTCCAAGAAGCAAGCATCTTTTAATTCCACTTATTCACAAATTGATGGCTTTTTTTAAAAGAATAATTTCTTTCTTTGAATCTAATCTGGTAGAGAAACTGCATACATTTGGACTGATGAAAGCAGATCTACTCTACTTAAAATTATGCAGAGGGTCATTCCCAAACCCTGCCACTGAGTCTTTCTCTTAGAACCTGTCTTAGACTTTGAAATTCTGCTGCAAAATCCATGGGCTGCAGGGGAGAATGCTTAAATGCTCAGAGGGAGGAATGAAAACTGTGAATAAGGTCGTAAGGGATTAATCAAAACTCATTTCTGTTGTCACTTTCCTGACATTTTTTCTTTTTTAATTTTTTGGATTCCCTAGAAGTTCTAAGAAATTGCTTTCATGGCTTACCTTATGATTGCTTGAATTAACTTGTTTTGAATATATAATTATCTTCATTCTAATCATGTTTCTATGCATGTGACATCCACTGACTTTTACTGACATGCAGATGCAACATCTGGAGAAGGCAATGGCACCCCACTCCAGTACTCTTGCCCGGAAAATTCCATGGACAGGGGAGCCTGGTAGGCTGCAGTCCATGGGGTCACGAAGAGTCGGACACGACTGAGAGAGTTCACTTTCACTTTTCACTTTCATGCATTGGAGAAGGAAATGGCAACCTACTCCAGTGTTCTTGCCTGGAGAATCCCAGGGATGGGGGAGCCTGGTGGGCTACCGTCTATGCGGTCGCACAGAGTCGGACGCCACTGAAGCGACTTAGCAGCAGCAGCAGCAGCAGCAGCAGCAGATGCAACATCTGCATCAGCAATTTTATTTTAATGATTTAACCTTCTTATTGTGCAAAGAGCAAAAATGAATGTGTCAATGAATTTGTCACAAGGCAGCCATCCATGGAACCCCTGACACAGTGCAAGAAGTAGAACATTGATAGAGTTCCAGAAATGAAATTTGTGGCCGTCCCTTCTCCCCATTCCATGCCCCCACCGTTTGCTCCCTTTGTTATTCAGGTTCAGGATGGTGATGGGGTGCTACTGTTTCCACATCTGCGGCTTCACCATTCCTTTCAGCTCCCCTCTCCCTGCAGGCACCTCTTTATTCACCTCTGTTCAATTAAACTGCTTGCATTTGCTCTGTTTCCTGTCAGAAATCTGAAGGACACAAAACCTCTGTAGAATGTTTAATAGACATGGTATTAGCAGTCTTATTGAAAAGCTTTTTAACATTTCATGATTAAATATGATTCTTGCTGAGGGCTTTTTTTTTAATACACATGATTTATCTGATCAAGGACGCTTTCTTCTTTTCCTAATTTCCTATATAGATTTTTTAATCATGAATGGATATTGAATTTTATCAAACCATTTTCTGCAGTGATTGAGACCATCATGTGATTTCTTTCCTTGATTCTGTAGATATTTGAATTACATTAATAGCATTTCAAATGTTAAGTTCTGTTGAGTTCCTAAAATAAAGCCGTTTGGTCTGGTGTGTTATTTCCTGTTTAAAATATTACTGAATTTAATTTGCATATATCTTGGTTAGGATTTTTTCATCTATATTTTGAGTGAGAGTTATCCATATTTCTACTCCATTTAAAATATGCATTTAAAGCTCTAGTTTATTCCCTACACTAGCGATTAGTTATATTATGCAGATTTTGATATATAGTATATTTGTCATTACCATTTATTTCAAAATATTTTTCTAATGTAAATGATAGTTTTATCACCATGCATTATTTGAAACTGTATTTCTTAATTTCAAACTATGATTATTTTCTAGTTATCTTCTTGTTATTAATCTCTAGGTAAATGGCATTGTTGTCAAACTAGATATACACAATTTTAATTTATTGATATTTGTTGATGCTGGCTTATTACTCAGAATATGGTTAAATTTTATAAATGTTCTGTGTATGTTTAAGGATGTTTACTCTGCAACTGTTAGATAAACTATTCTCTATATATTCGATAGGTAAAATTGACTGTGCTCTTGAGATATCTTATATTCTTAGGGAAAAGCAGTCTTAGTGAAAAGCTTTTTAACAAAACACTGAATATTTGTCTGCTTCTTTTATCAGTTCTAAGAGAGATGTGTTGAAATGTCTTCTAGTGTGATTGTGAAATTGCTTATTTCTTTTTCTTCTGTGAAGATTTTGCTTTAAAGGTTTGCAGGTACTTTATTAAGGGTAAAAGTAGAACATTTTTATATCTTCCTGGTAAATCAGATATTTTATCTTTATGATATGTATTTCTTTATCTCCAGTAATGCTTTATTTTCTTTAAAATTTGCTTTGATATTAATGTAGTCACCCCTGCTTTCTTTTGGTTAGTGTTTTCTAGATCTTCTTCCATTCTTTGCTTTTCAAGTTAAGTATATCCTTATTGTTTTATGAACAAAATATAAAGTTATTTGAAACTGCACTCTGGCAATATATGTCTTTGAATTGGAACATCAGTTCTTTCACCTTCACAATGTACTCACTGATATATTTTGGTCTAAGTTTAAAATCTTAGTGTTCCTTGTTACTTTTTCTTTTCTATAAATAATATAAATTTTTATATCCATAAATAGATAATCTATGCATTCTATTTTTCTTCTGTGTACTTATCAGATGTACATTCTTTTACCATCCTCTCAGTGGTTAAGTATAGTTTGCATCCTTAAGTTACCAATAGTTCATGTTACTTGGCATGAACCCAAGACAATGTACATTTACCCAGACAATGTACTGGGACACTATAGGATGAGATGGTTAGATAGCATCACTGACTCAGTGAACATGAATTTGAGTAAACTCCATGAGATAGTGAAGGACAAGGGAGCCTGGTGTGCTATAGTCTATGGGATTGCAAAGAGTTGGGCACGACTTAGCAAACAAACAACATCCTCTGCTAACACATATGTTATTGTTTTTTGTGTTTTATTTCATTCTATATTTTAATCTCAAGGCATAATTAATGTTGATTCACTCAGCCAACATGTTATATTTTCTTGAAGACTTGTTATTTTAATATTTATTTTCCTTTTTCCATCCCTGAGCTTCCATCTGGGATCACTATTCTTCTGCCAATAATATATCTTTAGTATTTATTATAGTGTTAGTTTGATGATGGTAAAGTCTCTTATATTTGCTTGTCTAAATTCTAGTTATGGTTACCTTAATATTTTCATTTGGAATAAAGCTTTACATTATCTGAGTTCCCCTTGCCACAGCATTTTGAAGATATTCTGTTTTCTGAATTGTATAGTTTTCGTTGATGAGTCAACAGACACTCTAATTGTTGCTCCTTAAAAGATAATCTCTTTGTTTCTCTGTCTTTCATCTCTTTTAAGATTTACTTTTTGGTATTTAGTAATTTTGCAATGATTGTCTATATTTATTTTATTTTACTTCTTTTATCTTGCTTGAAGTTCTCAGAGTTTCTTGATTCTGTGTTTTCTACTATTTTTGGAAAAATCTCAGCTATTATCTCTTTGCTGCTCCCTCTGTCTCGTCCTCTCTTCTCTGCCACTTCATAGGTATGTATATTAGACTTATGGATATATGCTACATATATAGATATTTCCCTTATTTTTTAATGATTTTATTTACTTATTTTTGGCTGTGCTGGGTCTTTGATGCTATATGGGCTTTTCTCTAGATGTAGAGAGTGGGACTATTCTCTAGCTATGGTACATGGGCTTTTCACTGCAGTAACTTCTCTTGTTGCAGAGCCTGGGCTCTAGGCTGTGTGGGCTTCAGTAGTTGTGGCACATGGGCTCCGTAGTTGTGGCTCCAGGGCTCTAGAGTACAGTCTCAGTGATTGTGGCACACGGGCTTAGTCACTCTGCTGCCTGTGGGATCTTCCCAGATCAGAGAATGAACTGGTGTCTCCTGCATTGGCAGGCTGATTTTTTACTACTGAGCCACCAGGAAGCCCTCTCTTCCTCTTATTTTTTAAGTGCTTTGCTCTTTTTATATTTCCTTTGAAGCCTTAGAATTCTCAGAACTCAAGACCTGTCAATTCAACCATTTCTTGAATTATCCTCTTGATATTCCGAAGTTACTTTAAACTCCATGTATCTAAAACCAAAATAATATTTTCCCAAAATAATATTTCTCAAACCTCACTCTTCCAATCATTCATATTTAAATAAATATCATTATTTTCCATTTCCTCTTAATGTATATGAAAAATTAAAATAAAGTAGACTTTATTTCTTAGAGAAGTTTTTGTTCAGAAAAATTGAACAGAAAAATATGGAGAGTTCCCATTTAATCCCTTTCCTTCCACCTCAGTTTACCCTGTTACTAATATTTTGCAAGATGTGGTACATTTATTTAAATTGATGCACTAATATTAATACATTATTATTAACTAAATTTCATAGTTTACATGAGGGTTCATTCTTTGTATTATATAATTCTGTGAATTTTGCTAAGTGTATAATATCATGTATCCACTATTATTGTATGACACAGAATACTTTCACTGCTCTGAATATTCCCTGTACTCTGCCCATGTCTCCCTCCTTCCCATCTCCTGAAACTACTGATTTGATCTTTCTACTGTCTCCATAGACTTTACCTTTTCCAGAATGTCATATAATTGAGATAAATTATATGAAAGTAGGGGCTTCTCAGGTGACTCAGTGGTAAAGAGTCCACCTGCCAGTGAAGGAACTGCAGGAGACACAGGGTCAGTCCCTGAGTCTGGAAGATCACTTGAAGGAGGAAGTGACAGCCCATTCCAGTATACTTGCTTGGGAAATCCCTTGGACAGAGGAACCTGGCGGGCTACAATCTATGGGGTTGCAAAGAGTTGGATAGGACAGAGCAACTGAGGATGCATGCATAAGAAACATATGTTGCCTTTTCAGATTGGCTTCTTTCACTTAGCAACATGCATTTAAAGTTCCCCTTTGTCTTTTTTGTAGCTTGATAGATCATTTCCTTTTATTCTTAAATAATATTCTGTTGTCTGAATGTACAGTTTAGCCATTCACCTACTGAAGGACATCTTGGTCGCTTCTAATTTTTTGGTAATCATGAATGAAGCTGTTAACAAAGTGTGCAGGTTTTTATGTGGACACAATTATTCACCTCATCTGGATAAATACCTAGGAACATAGTTGTTAGATCTTATGTTAAAACTGTGTTTAGCTTTGTAAGAAAGTGCCATACTGTCTGCCAAAGTACCTGTACCATTTTGAATTCCTACCACTGATAAATGAGCATTCTTGTTGTTTCGCATTCTTTCCAGCCTCTGGTGCTGCCATGTTTTAGATTTTAGCCATTCTAGTAGGCATGCAGTGGTTATCTCATTGTTCACATCCATTAGCCTTTACAAAGCAGACTCTTTAGCCCTCTTTTTCTCTCCCTTAGCTCTTATCATTAATCTCTTTTGTAGATTTTCCTTCTACACATCTTTCCATTTTATCTATTCCCATCTTCATAGCTGTTATCCTAGCCCAATCTGTCATTACTTCGAGATTACCTCAAAGCTCTCTTATACCCTAAATAATACAGCCATAGCAATCTTTTCAAAAAGCAAGTGTGATAATATCACATCATCCACAAAACTTGCTGGAATCTTCACAATACATTTGCATTGTGTTAAGATAAAACCAGATTTTTTTTTTTTTTTGTCAAGACCTACAATGTTCTGTATGGCTGTCCCCTACTTACATCTCCAGTCTCATCTGGAATCATACCTCTGTACTCCCTGTGCTGACCCCACTGGTCCTACTGAGATTCTTGAAAACACTTCTTATGATGTTCCATTTCTTCTGCTAATTCTGATGTTCTTCCCCACCAAGTCCCACTTCACCCCACTCCCTTTGCCTAGTTTGTTCCTATTCATTCTCTCACTATATGCACAAAAGTTATATTAATACATTAGAGAAAGTTCCCCTGAGCTCACCAAATAGTGGGTTTTCCTTTATCCTTGAATGATACCATATATCTTATGTGAAAGTTGTAACATTTTACACTTGTTTTATGATTAAATTAGGTTCTAAGTTTGAAGAGGGGTTTGATATTTGTTCTATATTTCTTTATTCATTTATTTTAACTCAGTACATCCTTGGCAACAAACACACTGCCTGGAATCAAGTAGATGCCTCATAAAAAACATTGAATAAGTTCTTTTTACTAGAGAATAATGAGATTTATTAGAAATCAAAAGTTAGGGGCTTATGAGCTATATAGTCAGAGAAATCTAACTGGCAATTAGATATAAAGCAAAAGATAAAAAGAGGAAAGAAATAGAACTATCATTTTAATGCATAGTATTTTCTTTTTCTTATCACATGTAAGGAACCTATAGGAGAAAAACAGCTACTTAGGGGAAGCATCAAGGATCTTAAAAATGATGGCAATTAAAAATATATCTTCAATTAAAAAAAAACAAAATGCTTCTTTTATTTTCCAGTATCCTATATACCCAAGAGGTTTTTTTGTTTTTCTACTTGGATAAAATACAGAATTTGTGGTTTTTCAGTGGTCCTGTCCATATGCATTAATGCTCCCTTAATCATGATGCTTCTCTACTTGTATTATCCCCAAGTTAAAAAAACACAAGAATATGCATGTCTGTGGCCCAACAGGTTACAAGAACATAATAGAAAACAGCCCATTGTCATCCTTTCAAGCCCATTCCCAGATGTCTTTTCCATGCACTAAGGTTATTTGCATGTGATGAGATTTTGGCTAAACTTTGGACCATATTGTGCCTTTATAGTATTGCTCACTCTAAATAAAGGGTCTGCATTTCCTCTGAGATCTGAAAAATAGCCAGCAAAAGTTTCTGCACCTTAAGGAAATTTATGAATTATAATTAAGGCAATGAGAAGAAAGTGTGTTTTGGGATGGTTCTTTTAAGAATCATCATGAAGCCTTTGGATATGCATTCTTAGCCTCTGATATAAACCGAGTCACAGTGAAATCTTCTGGTAAGTCTAGTTTAGCCTGACTTAGTGCATTTATGTTCAAAACTGAATTTTCTGCTGGAAATGGTTGGGGATAAACTGGATTGCAGAGAACTGTTTACAAACTCTTTGGGAAGACATCACTTATTTCAGTGGAGTCTGGCATTTCAAAATTTCAAAAATCTTTTTGGGAACTAGTCATGTGCCAAGTGTAGAATTAACATGTGGGCATAAAAAATGATTTATTTAGCTTACAAATGACAAAGGACCTACATGTGCAGTGGACTATGAACTGTGTGAGAAAAAAGCCTCAATTAATGTGTGCATTGAGGTCAGGATTTGGTCCCATTCTATCTATGTGATCTTATTTTGTGTTTCACTTGGCTAGTAATTTACTCAGAGGAACTCCAGGGAGGAAACTCTGGGATTCTGGGGAGGGTGTTGTCAAGGGGCAATTCACTAGGCAGCCTCCAATCTTTCCCTCTCCTCCCCTTTGTACTGTAGTAGTTTTGTTTTTGTCAACAACAAAAAAAATGCACAATGTGAGAGTTTCAAGTAAGTTTTATTTCGAGGCAAAAGGAGGACTGCAGCCTGGGAGACAGCACCTCAGATAGCTCTGAGAAACTGCTCCGAAGAGGAAGGGCGGAAGGTCAGTATATATATGATTTTGGTGAAGGGGTAGTTCATGCAATCAAGCACTTATCTTTGCCAAAGTTTTCTGCTAATCACAAGGAGCTGATGTCACCATGAAGAGATTAAGTACTTTTCTAGATATGAGGGGATACAGGGATTGGGTTCATGAAATCAGTTCCTGAAAATATCTAACTATCTGAAGACGTCAGTTTTCCCAGAGCAGAGAGTGCCTCATTCCTGATCTCCACCCAGAACTCCCTTCAGGGGTGTTGAAGGTCAGCAGCTGTAGCAGCACACAGTTTGATCCTTGTAGAAGTAGATGGCAAGTGCCCATGGCAAGTGAAAATTTGCCGTTGGTATTTGTTTTACATATTGTGTTCTTTCATCTGATTTTATTGGAAGGAGTGAATGACTAATACATTTTGAAAATTCTGATTCCAGGGTAAACCATCTCTTCTAGTTAGACTGCTCATCTTTATTGTCACCACTCCTCAATAATATATGTCACAGTTGTTCATGCACCTTTGCTTGCTGTTTCTTTTTTCTTTTTCCAACTTGGAAAAATCTATGTTTTCCCCATCTATCATGTTTCTGCTCATGGAAGATCCTTCCTCCAAGGTTTGATTCCATGGAAGCTTCCTTAGTAACTCTCACCTGAGTCTATAATTGTTGTCTTTTCATTAAAATGTTGAACATAACTCATTTCATACAGTATCTTTAGTAGATATTTACTGATTAAATGACTATATAACAGAACAAAATATGAAAGAAAAGAAGAAGTTATCTGAAAGGTAACCCCTGTGAGTTCAGCTGTAGAAAGCATACAGATTTTCATTTTTCAATCTTATTTTTGGAAATTTTATACAATTTCATTTCTTAAAAGAATAGAAAGAATTGGGAAGGGAAAAACTAAATATATTCAACCCTCAGTGTCCCTGGGAATTGGTTTCAGGAAACCCTGCAGATATAAAAATCTGAGATTCTCAGATCCCTTATATAAAATGGCATAGTATTTGCATATAACCTAGGAACATCTTCCTCTATACTTTAAATCATCTCTAGATGACTTATAGTACCTAATACAGTGTAAACGCTATGTAAATAGTTTTGAATACAATGTAAATGCTATGTAAATAATTACCATCGCACAGCAAGTTTAAGTTTTGCTTTTTGGAACTTTCTGGAATTAAAAAAAAAAAAAAACTTTTGAATCCACAGTTGCAGACCTTGTGGATGTGGACTGACTGTAGTTTCGTTCAATGGAAAGCAGTTTCAATCCCTAAGAGCTATGCTGTTCTCAGGATTCCTGAGTGGCTGTTTAGCCTTAAAGAAAGACACCTGACCAGTATGACAGATATTAGAACTCTTTTTAGAATTTTATAATCTCTAAGGGAAGGTTGTCTTTTGTTATAATATAATTTCTTCTATTTCAACAATTGAGTAAAACTTTTTGTGTATCTATGTACTCTGAAAAGGATAAGGGAAATGCAGTAGGTTGAGGCATAATTTCTGCTTCTAGTGACTCACAATTCGGTGAAGAAACCGTAAGAGAAGAAACACTGCAGCCTATGGTAAAAATTAGAGTCAATGTAGAAAGTGCAATAGTAAACAGAGGAGGGAGAGGTTGGTTTTTTTCTGAAGGGATCCCTAATAGACCTGATATCTCTATCTGATACCTCTACCTACCTTCAGCACTGCCTAAAGACTGTGTAAAAATTCAAAAGGGGGAAATGAGGTCAGAGTATTGAAGGATCAAGGGACATCATGGGAAAGGCACAGAGTCAGGAAATTACAGGAAATATTTGTGATGCAGTGAATCGTATGTGTGATCCCAGCACCAGTTACAACTGGGGTGGCATATAAGATGTAATGTGGAAAATTCATTACAACCAGTTCATAAAGGATATTTGATTTGATGTGCAGGTAGGGGCCACTGAATGTTTCAAGAAGGAGCTTTATATGACATGGTAAGGCTTTGGAGTTTGGTGACAAAACAGAAGAGGAAAAAAAACTTATAAAACTGTTGGAATGCTCCTGACAAACTTAAATGATGACTGAACCTCAGACAATGGCAACGGGACCAGATGGAAGGATTGATGGTGAGAGATGCTTCAAGAACCAACCCAGAGGATTTGATACCTCTTTGATGGGATCGAGATAGAATATATTTTAATAGAAAGATAAAGTACTTAAAGATGTCTATGAAGTTTTGAGCTTGAAATACTGGGGGCTAGTGATTATATTTATTGAGATAAAAAATATAATAGAGGAAACCTGGGGGTAGAGAGGAAGAACTAGTGGAGAAAGATGGTGCATATGTTAAATTTCAAATGTCTATATGTTATCCATGAAGTGGTGTCCCATGGGGATTAAAGATGCATGGTCTGAAACAGGAACAGAGAACTTATTTGGGAATCATTACTTCAGAAGGTCACCTGGAGAAAGGATAGGCTACCCACTCTAGTATTCTTGGGCTTCTCTGGTGGCTCAGATGGTAAAGAATCTGCCTGCAATGCAGGAGACCTGGGTTGGATCCCTGGGTTGAGAAGATCCCTGGGGGAAGGCATGGCAACCCACTCTGGTATTCTTGCCTGGAGAATCTCCATGGACAGAGGAGTCTGGCGGGCTACAGTCCATAGGGTCCCAAAGAGTTGGACATGACTGAGCGACTAAGCACTGCAGAGTCAGACGTTATTTTCTTGGTCTCCAAAATCATTGCAGACAGTGACTGTAGCCATGAAGTTTAAAGATGCTTGCTCCTTGGAAGAAAACTTATGACAAACCCAGACACAGCATATTAAAAAGCAGAGACATTACTTTGCCAACAAAGGTCCATCTAGTCAAAGCTATGGTTTTTCCAGTAGTCATGTATGAATGTGAGAGTTGGACTATAAAGAAAGCTGAGCACTGAAGAATTGATGCTTTTGAACTGTGGTGTTGGAGAAGACTCTTGAGAGTCCCTTAGACTGCAAGGAGATACAACCAGTCAATCCTAAAGGAAATCAACCCTGAATATTTATTGGAAGGACTGAAGCTGAAGCTCCAATAATTTGGCCACCTGATGTGAAGAGCCGACTTATTGGAAAGATCCTGATTCTGGGAAAGATTGAAGGCAACAGGAGAAGGGGGAGACAGAGGATGAGATGGTTGAATGGCATCACTGACTCAATGGGCATGTGTTTGACCAAAGTCTGGGAGATAGTATAGGATAGAGAAGTCTGGCGTGCTGCAGTCCATGGGGTCACAGAGTCGGACACGACTGAGTGAACAACAACAATTACAAAGTCATAATTAAGTCATAGAGGAAGGAAAAGAGCCTCAAATCCTTACAGATACTCATGGAGAGTCTGGCTGAAGAAAAGATGTTGACCAAGTCCAATCATGCGACCAGGAAAATACCCTCTCAGGGAAGCCAGGAGAGGGAGTTATGAAAAGCAGACAGGATGAGTAGATGAAGAATGTGAAGATTTGATTCTGCTAATCAGGCAGGTGTTAATGATCTAAAAACGTAATTTCCCTAGAGGAAATGGGGGGTGGAGGGTAGAACTCAGATGCAAGATGTTATGGAGTTCATAAGAGGGGATTGATGAGATAGGAGCTTGCGGAGGAAAAGGAAGAGGACTGATTCTTGGAACATGCTTTGAATGTGTTTGTAGGGGCAGGGGGAAGAATGAAAGAATCATCACAGGGAATAAGCTACACACAAAATAAATTCTAATCATGTTGTAGAAATAAGTAGATAGAAGCAAATGAAAGTAAGTCTGCCAGAGAACAGACCAAAGGATAAGAGCAGTGGAAAATAGATAGGTCAATTTAGTATCAGTGGGCATCAGAGAGCTCTGCCGGAAAAGGATATTTGGCTCTTAAGCAGTTTTGATCACAGTGATTTTGGTCACATATGGTGTGCACACATTTGGAGGGGAACCAACTAGCTAGAGTTTTATCTCCAAGGAAGGACTAAGAAGGGGTGAAACAAGGGAGCCTGGGCGCCAGCCACTCCCCATATTATGATGACATGATAATGATAGTAAGTGTGGCCTGATCTGGCTCCAGGGCAAGAACCTGGAGGAAGTCCTGAGTAGGAAGCCTGGACGGAGTAAAGAGAGAACAAAGGAGGGAGGGGTCTGGAGTTTTGCAAAAGCACACAAATCCAAGCTGGTATCCTGAGATGATCTGGTATTACAGACTTGGCTTGCCAACCTTACTCTAATTTGGGTCCAAATCAGTATTAGGTTAGACATCATGTATTAAATAATTGTGAACCAGGTCACTTACTTTTTTACTCAACAGCATTACTGACTGGAGTAAACCTTAAACCAGAAGGTGGGGACATGGGACTCTCCAGGCAGCCTGTATAAGAGATCTGACTCAGAGAAGCCACAAAAGCCTCCTGCTTAGGTCACTCTCCCTGTTTTCAGAGTCCGGGAGGGTTGGGGCTTATCCATCTGAAGGGGATGGAGGAGAGGTAATCAACGATGGGAAGAAGTGGAAGTTATGAGAGGCTGAAAGGAGATGGCTAATTAGCTACTTAAGAGAGTCAGTCAAAAATATGGGTAAAGAGGAAGCTATTGGATTTGGAATGAAGCAGAACAAATGGAAAGAAAATACAGTAAAGGGTTGGATGATTAAGATTGAAAGGAAGAGAGCTAAGGGAACCATTGGCTTTAAATTTCTCTCAAACTGTCGATGTGGATAAGGGTTTGGGAACTTGGAAAGAACTGAACAAGGTTTTCCATAGTTTCCATGGGACATTCAATGGTGTGCTTGAAAGTGGGTTATCAGGACTCACGAGCAAAGAACTGGAAATGTGAAATGCTAGTGGGGGTAGCTGAGGAAGTTGATGGATGCTGGGAAAGAGCCAAGAGATGGAGGTCAAGGTCCAGCAGCTGAAGGATGGACTTAATTGTGGTTAAAGAGTGGGACAGTAGCTAAAGTCTTGGACTGCATTTATGTGCTTAAAAAGTGGGACGATAGTCAAGGTCTTGGACTGCATTCTTCTCTTGAAGTCAACATTAGAAATATTTTGCGCTTTTTCATTCAGCTGGGTTAAGTGTTCCTTGAGTTATTTCAGTGACTGCCTGAGTGACTTCCCCCTGCTATTGAGGGGAAGTGCAGAGAGATACAAATAGATATTCAAACCCCCAGAACAGTTGTCCAATAGAAACAAAGTGTAGATTTCATTGATACTTAAAATTTTTTCTAATAATCACAATAAAAATAAATTGAAGCAGTTGTAAAGAACATTTTATTTAATTCAATATATCTAAAACATTATCATTTCAACTCATAATCGATATAAAATCATTATAGATATATCTTACATTCTTTTTTTCTAAGTCTTTCAAATCTTGTGTGTATTATTTGTTTTCAGCACTTCTCAATCTGGATCCTAAATTTTTATTAGAAGTACTTGCCCTGTACTTAGATTTCATATAATTTACTGCTGAAAAAGTAGGTTCCAGGTTGTTCCAAACCTAATTAAAATTTTAGAAATTTCAAAGTTTAACTTTATATTCATTAAAATGAAATAAAATAAAAAATTTAGTTTCTCAGTCTCATAGCTATGTTCAAGTGCTCAGTAGTCACTTGTGCTCAGTGGCTGCTAACATCGGGCAGCACAGCCCAACACATTGGGTACCTACTAATGTTTCTAAGTGGTTATTGACTGTTATTGGGATTTATGTATTATTTTACTGAGATTAAGAGGTGAAAATTGGACTCTGCTCTTTGGGAAATAAAAACCACAAAGGCATGAGAGAGGAGCATATGATTCTTGTTGTTTGGGAAAGTGCCAGGAGACATACCTGTATCAGCATAGCCATACTCTGTCACAAAGAAAGGTCCTGTGTTTTGCTCTCATATTCAGATGATTTATGAAGCTGGCCATTCTTCTTAAAGTATAGTCCCACCTTAAGCATTTAAATGTAAATGATGATAAGTATATGATCAAATTATTCCCCCTATTTTCCAAGTCCTTTTGCTAGACTGTGGACCATTGCTAAGAGGCTTCTTGGAATTACCTTCCATTTTCATTATTTTTAAAAGCATGTGGCTCTTGCTCGTGCCCCAATTAGTAAGCCTGGATAGAAGGAGCTGGTGGAAAGAAGAGAGATCCACATCGTTGTTAGCGTGATTTACACTGCCTGCTCTGTCTCATCTGTATAGAGCTCATAATGAATTTGCACATAAAGTTGATTGAGCTCTATGGGAATATTTAGATGAAAGAAATGCTGTAAATGCCAGGTATTTATTGTCTCCATTATGGTCATATAATGTGGTAATAACAGAAATGTTACAATTGATTTAATGGAGCTCTGTAATTTGAAGCAAGTTTTAGAGTTATTAATGCTAACTTATTTCCTGAATTTGATGTTATTCATGCATGTTGTTTCATCTGTGAACTTTTTCTGTGACTGGATGCTGAGTAGATCTGGTTTCACTTAGAGGAATATCATAGTGTCCTACATACACAGTTTACGAAGAAAATTTAAATTGATTTGTCTATTATTAGTTTCTTACAAAGTAGGGAAGCTTGTGTGATCAGCCTTACTTTAGAGGTGAAAAAAGTGAGGCCTAGAGACATGTAGTTTGAGATTACATAATTAATTAGTAAATAGCTATGTGAAGATGAGTACTTATCCCTTTTTATCAAGAATTCACAATTTGTAAATTATGTGCTAATGAATAATATTCTGGAAAAGCAATATAAAAGAATGGTTAAGACTGCAGGCTCTGAGTGCAATGGCCCTGGTTCAAATCCCACTCTGCCTCACATTCTGTGATCTTAGCCAAGGTACTCTCAGAGCTTCTGTTTCGTTATTTATAAAAAGGGAAATAATGATGATTAAATGAGATTTTTTAAATATTAGGCTGAAACTATTATTTGATCATAATTTGTAGTTGAATACATATATTTACAAGTATACATATATTTACAAGGACTGATGCTGAAGTTGAAGCTCCAATACTCTGACCATCTGATGTGAATAGCTGAGTCATTGGAAAAAACCCTGATGCTGTAAAGATTGAGGGCAGGAGGAAAAGGGGGTGACAGAGGATGAGATGATTAGATGGCATCACCGACTCAATAGGTATGAGTTTGAGCAAACTCTAGGACATGGTAAAGGACAGGGAAGCCTGGAGTGAGTGCTGCAGTCCATGGGGTTGCAAAGAGTCAGAGTCAGACATGACTTAGGGACTGAATAACAACCAACAACATGGCATGTTAAATAAATGAATAACTGGAGACGTGAACATTAGGTATAAGCACCACTGTGGCTACCATCTGAGCACTCATTTTCTCTATCAACAGCAGCTCAAGCCTCTCTGCCTCTTATCCTCCCAACCCTACTAGCCTCTTTTTTCAGAGCTTTGAAATTGCTAAGCTCTTTCCCTTCCATGGGCCTCTCTGGTAGCTCAGCTGGTAAAGAATCTGCTGGCAATGCAGGAGATCTGGTTTCAATCCCTGTGTTGGGAAGATCCCCTGAAGAAGGGAAAGGCTACCCACTCCAGTATTCTGGTCTGGAGAATTCCATGTGCAGGCCTTGGGATCACAAAGAGCAGACACAACTCGACTGAGTGACTTTCACTTTTGCTTTTCCTTCTACAGAGCCTTTGCAGAGGCTGGTCCCTCAGTCCAGAATGCTCTTTGCTGGGCCCTTCCTTCCTTCCTTTTTTGCTTCCTTCTGGTCCCAGGTTAAATGTACCCACCTCACGAGGCCTTTCATGACTATCCCATCTAAAGAGACTCCCTTTATCCCCCAAGTCTCTGCTTCTGCATAGCCAGAATCACAGTTTACTAAATTTTTGTTACTGCCTGATTCGATTTGCTTGTCCTCATAAGATTTTCCCAGTAATATTCTGAGAACCATATACAGTGTGTGTCTGTGCTTGAAAATGTTTGCTGCTGTTTAGTCCCTCAGTTGTGTCTGACTCTTTGCGACCTTGCCAGGCTCCTCTGTCCATGGGATTCTCCAGGCAAGAATACTGGAGTGGGTTGTCATTTCCTTCTCCAGGGGATCTTCCTGACCCAGGGATCAAACCTTTGTCTCTCGCTTGACAGGCAGATTCCTTACCACTGAGCCACCGGGGAAGCATGCTTGAATATGTGTATATCCAATTTTGCATTCTGCTTTAATAACCTAGCATTTTACACTGGATACTTTCCAGTGATTAAAATAGGGGATGCTTATAAGTTTTTAATGTTTGTGTCTTATTTGGTCACATGAATCACACTGGCTTATTTGTTCACTTTTATTTCATTGTACATCTTTTCACTTTTAAAAAACTATTTTAAGAAGCGTTGTACTTAAGTCCCTATTTAAACCTTTGTGCTAAATTTCTTTCCATAGAGATTATAACAATTTGTATTCTGTGATGGTATTTGGGAATACCTGTTTTAAATACTGTGAGCAGCACTGAATGTTAATCTTCATAAATTATGCAGTTTTCCAGGCAACAAATAGCATTTCCTTATTTTAAGTTGCATTTATTTGATTACTCAGGAATAATCAAGTTTCCATGTTTACTAGACATTGATATTTCTTCTAGATATGGGCTTTTATTCATTCTTCCATTTTGACTTATGTTTTTCTCATTAATATGACCAGTTTTATGTTAAGGATGTTAAACATTGTCTACATTAATAATGCAAATATTTTTCCAATTTCTTGCTTGATATTTAATTTTGTTTATATTTTTGATACATATGCTTTAAAATTTTTAGACACTCAAGTTGACTGAACTTTACTTTTATGTTCTTTTTCTTCATGTTTAGAAAGTACTTACCTATGACAAGATCAGCTAAATATCTATTATTTTCTCAAATATATTTGACATTTGATGTTTTAAATATTTTTTTATTTATGATTTTAACTTACTAGGCCTTCTATCCTGGGGCTCGATGTCACATGATGTATTCTAATTTGTCTTTTTTTTTTTTTTTAAGAAAAATAACTATATTTTCTAAATATTCCGTTTCCTCCTCATTGGCTTATGATGTTTTATCACATATTCTGTTCTTATGTATATGAGAAGGCTAGCTGGATACCTACACTGGTGCCTTTTTTCCTGTAATTACTGTAGGTTTAAATTGTAATTTAATATCTAGTAAGACAATTTCCCCCTCATTACTCTCCTTTTCCAAAGTTTTTTCACCTGTGATTACTTGTTTACACTTCCAATAAGTAAGTAACAATTATGGTAGGCTGAATTATGACCCTCAAAGATATCAAGGTCCTAATCCCTATAACCAGTGAATGTTATCTTATATGGAAAAAGAGTTCTTACAAGATATAACTAAATTAAGGCCTTTTTAGTGGGAAAATTTTCCAGGGTTATCTAGACAAGCCTTAGATGTAATCATGAGGGTCTTCTTAAGTGGGAGACAGAGAAGAAAGCCATGTGAAGATGGAGCAAAAAGAGATTTGAAGATTCTGTCTACTGGCCTTGAAGATGGAGCAAGGGACCATGAAACAAGGAAGACAAAGAATGCAGGTCTAGAAGCTGGAAATACAAGGAAAAGGATTATCCCCTAGGGCCTCCCAACGGAGTATGGCCTTGCCTACACCTTGATTTCAGTTTAGTGAAACTGATTTTGGACCACTACCTCCAGAAGGTATGAGAATAAATGTATATTCTTTTAAACTATCAAGGGGTAAGTTATTCCAGCAGCCATAGGAAACTGATATTTCAATTTAATAAAGAAATGCTTGAGATGTTTGTGAATATTTATTAATGTCATCCATAATATTTAAAGAATTGACACATTTAAATATTCAGTATTTCCTTCCAAGAAAATATAGCTCTTATTTTTGAGTAAAATACATGGCTTTTGGGGAAGTTTCTTTCACTAATACTTTCAATGAAAAAGATTTTCATTTTTCAGAGAATCAGCAGTATATTTTTTATAAAGCAATTTTCTGGAGGGTAAACATAGAGGGAAAATGAGTGTCATTAAGATTGGCAGGAGCTGGGCATTTAACAGGTCAATTTCTATAATACTATGTAAGGAGCAACAATTTGGTTCCTTAAAAGAGGTTAAAACTTAAAGAAACAAACTTACAATTTTCCCCAAATTATTCGTTTGGAAGGCTCTTCCATAAGCAGGTTTTGTTCACTCTATCATTATAGATGATGAATAAATGGAAATATAAAGCTGCATTATCTCTCTAAAATACATTTTTCTTAAACACTGCATCATAGTATACCCAAAATAATTTTTAAAGACAGAAATAATGTTTTCCACCAAGATATTATAACTCTGAGGTTTCTGGCATTTTCTATATACTCATCTTCTCTGGTTAGCATATGATTTTTTGTTGCCCTTATTTTGATAACCAAGTTACTATCAATGCAGACATTAAAACTTCTCTGTGTTTTTTGGAAATATTTACAGGAGGAAATTTGGACATGTTAGGAGTAGAGTTAATTTACTCGTAGATTTTTAATATGATTTAATGAGACATTTTTGGCTGGCAACTTTTCTAGTAAGTGTTTCTAATAGGAGGTAAACAGCAGTATCCTACAGGAAACTTGAAAATGCAGATGCCTTGGTCTTCCTCAAATTATACAGGAGAGAAGCACAGCATTTGTATTTTTAAAAAGCTCTAGACGTGATTCAGGGGTGCACAAAAGTTTCCTCACCTCGGATTGTGTAGTAAAAACCCCCAGGAAGCAGAGATTTTCCTGAACTGTCAATCACCCCCCTCCCCCCTTGCCAGGCCTACTGTTTGTCATCTCACTGACATCACTGTGTCCCCTTCTCTTTATGCTGCAGCTGCTGCTGCTAAGTCACTTCAGTCGCGTCCATCTCTGTGTGACCCCATAGATGGCAGCCCACCAGGCTCCGCCGTCCCTGGGAGTCTCCAGGCAAGAATACTGGAGTGGGTTGCTATTTCCTTCTCCAATGCATGAAAGTGAAAAATGAAAGTGAAGTTGCTCAGTCGTGTATGACTGTTTGCAACCCTATGGACTGCAGCCTACCAGGTTCCTCCGTCCATGGGATTTTCCAGGCAAGAGTACTAGAGTGGGCTGCCATTGCCTTCTCTATTCTTTATGCTAAGAAGAGTCTAATCACTCTTTTTGCCCTAGCAGTATCTCTTAGAGTTTTCTCTTAAATAGTAAATCTTATTAAGGATCAGAAGGGACAACTTAAAATATTTAATTAATTTTACATTATTTCATGGGGAAATTTTTATGATAGTGCAGCATTTGTGAACTGAAAATTAGAGAGTTCTCTAGTGTATCTCTTTCAAAGGTCAAGGGTATATTATTTCTAGTTTATACTGAGGTTGTGAATGTAAGTTTGATGGGAAAATGGAAAATATCTTACAAACAGTGATTTTAAGAAATGGAAGTATGTCATCTTTTCTTTCTGACCTCTTAATCCTAAATCTTCTTCAAGGAACTGTTTGAACCCAGCCCTTTCCTTAAAGACTTCTCTTTCAAAAAACTTTATTTTTTAATTGGGGGATAATTGCTTTATGATGTTGTGTTGATTTCTGCCATACAAGAATGCAAATCAGTCATAACTATATGTATATATATATAAATATATATCCACACATACATATATATTCCCTCCCTCTTAAGCCTCGCTCACCTCATCCTACCCTTCTAGGTTTCCAGGTCATCACAGAGCACCAGACTGGGTTCCCTGTGTTACAGCAGCTTCACACTAGCTATCAATTTTACACATGATAGTGTATATATGTCAATACTACTTTATAATCCGTCCCACTCTCTCTTTCCCCCGCTGTGTCCACAAGTCCATTCTCTATGTCTGTATTGCCATTCCTTTCCTGCAGATAGGTGTATCAGCACCATTTTTCTAGATTCCATATATATGTTAATATATAATATGTTTTTCTCTGACTTACTTTTACTGTGTGTAGCAGGCTCTAGGTTCCTCCACCTCACTACAAGTGACTGAAATCCATTCCTTTTTATGGTTGAGTAATATTTCATTGTATATATGGACTAACACTTTATCCATCCATCTGTCAGTGGACATCGAGGTTGCTTACATGTCCCGGCTACTATAAATAGTGCTCCAGTGAATATTGGGGTATGTGGGTCTTTTTGAATTGTGGTTTTCTCAGGGTATATGCTCAGCAATGGGATTGCTGAATCATGCGGTAGGTTTTCTTCCTAGTTTTTAAAGAAATAACATACTCACCCTTTCTTATTTCTAATTATAAGGCATTTGCAATTATTTTGGTGCCTGAATATTATAGCTTCTATTTTGCTTCATTTAATGTGCCAAATTTTCTTCTCAACAAGTTTGGGGCTCTTAAAGGCTGAGATCTTTAGCACCCTATGCAGCACTGCAAAAACAGTAGTTCTTCCTTATCCGTGGTTTCGTTTTTTCTGGTTTCAGTTACCCATGGTCAACTGTGGTCTGAAAAATATGGCATAGAAAATTCCAGAAAAAAACAATTCGTAAGTTTTAAATTGCAGTCATTCTGAGTAATATGATGAAATCTCTCGCTGTCCTGTTTAGTCACACTCGGGACATAAATCATCACTTTTCCCAGCATCTTCTGCCCATTAGTCACTCAATGGCCATCTGGGTTATTGGATGACTGCTATGTTATGGCAGTTCTTGTGTTCAGGTCATCCTTATTTTCCTTGATAATGGCCCAGAACACAAGAGGATGATGCTGGCAATTTGGATATGCCAAAGAGAAGCTGTAAAGTGTTTCCTTTAAGTGAAAAGTTTCATGTTCTCAAATTAATAAAGGAAAAAAAAAACTGTGTGGTGAGGTTTCTAAAATGTGCAGTACAGGATGAATCTTCCATTTGTGAAATTGTGAAGAAAGAAAAAGAAATTTATTCTAGTTTTGCTGTCACACTTCAAAAGTTATGGTCACAGTGTGTGATATGTGCTTAGTTAAGATGGAACAGGCATCAAATTTGTACAATGAGAGAGAAACCACATTGGTGTAACTTTTATTCAAGTATATTGTTATAACTGTTCTATTTTATTATTTATTTTTATTAATCTCTTACTGTGTCTAGTGTATAAAATAAACTTTATCATAGGTATGTATGTGTAGGAAAAAATATAGCATCTATAGGGTCCAGTCAGTACTATCCTAAATTTCATGCATCCACATAGACCCCATAAGTGAAGGGAGACCTACTGTATTGTCAAGTACATTTTAAGTGTATGAAATTCATATATTGAGTTGAATGAAATAACATTTATCTTAATAGAGAAATTGATTCAATTGTCATGTACCTATTTTTTTTTCTGTATAGTTAGAAAATTTAATGAAACTAAAGAAAGTTAGCACTTTTTTAATGCAGTTGGTCCTCAAAATATGATTGCCATCTTGGTATCATGCATTGTGTTTTTTAGAACAATGCATTTCAAAAGCTATTGCACTCATAGGTAAACAGCAAAACCAAACTTTGTAGCTATGGTAATGTGCTTCTGGGCTGTACATACATGTTCTTATGTCTGTGTTTGGTTTACATGTGTGTGAGAGGTGAGAGGAGAAATTTCCTTAATGTAAATATAGAAATAATACTTAGATGAGAAACAACAGGTATATGATTTGAGATCATTTAAATCCATTATTCAAGAAATTTGAATCTTTCAACTTAACACATCACCTGTCTGAATAATTTCTTGGCAATACTGGCTGAACTTGTTGTTCAGTTGCTCAGTCGTATCGACTCTTTGCTACCCCATGGACTGCAGCACGCCAGACTTCTTTGTCCTTCACTGCACTGTCTCCTGGAGTTTGCTCAGACTCATGTCCATTGAGTCAATGATGCCATCTAACCATCTCATCCTCTGTCACCCTCTTCTCCTGCCCTCAGTCTTTATCAATATCAGGATCTTTTCCAATGAGTCAGTTCTTCGCATTAGGCAGCCAAAGTATTGGAGCTTCAGCTTCAGCATCAGTCCTTCCAATGAATATTCAGGGTTGATTTCCCTTAGGATTGACTAGTTTGATCTCCTTGCTGTCCGAGGGACTCTCAAGAGTCTTCTCCAGCACCACAGTTCAAAAGCATCAATTCTTCGGTGCTCAGTTTTCTTTATAGTCCTATTCTCACATCCATACGTGACTACTGGAAAAACCATAGCTTTGACTAGACAGACCTTTGTTGGTAAAGTAATGTCTCTGCTTTTTAATATGCTGTCATAAATACAGGTTTAGATGGTAAAGAATCTGCCTGTAATGCAGGAGACCTGGGTTTGATCCTTGGGTCAGGAATATCCTCTGGGAAAGCGAATGGCTACCCACTCCAGTATTCTTGCCTGAAGAATTCCATGGACAGAGGAGCCTGGTAGGCTCCAGTCCATGGGGTTGCAAAGAGTCAGACATGATTGAGCAACTAACACTTTCAACACACACGGTGTTTGTTAAAAGAGTGTCATTGTGTCTCTTCCACCTTTATGAAAGTGGAATTAAAATGGCTTTATAGAATACAACATTCTTTTTATTAAACTTTGCAGAAGGGCTCAGTGAAAATAGGCTCTCATCATAAATTCCTTTCCTCTTATCTTTCTTTCCAGCTGTTCTGATTCTCTTAAAAAGCAACTTCTCTTGATAGTTTCTGCTAACAGGTAGTAAGACTAGTGATTTAAATCACTGATTACCTTCTTCTGGCTTTCAAGCTATTCTAGCATGCTTCTAGTTAGAATAATGATTGCAGTGATAAGTCAATGTGAGAGTATGGTAATTTTATACTTTAATGCTCATCGAGCTTCTTAGATTTACATTAGCTCCTGTGATAATAAAAAAGTTCTAATAGTAGAAGACATATTTATGAATATGTGAAATATATATGTGCCTTCTGGCAAAATTAGAGAGCTTCACAAACCATGTTGGGATTCATTTTACTGCACCAAAATATGTATATCCAGGACGGGCAATTGGTTAACTTAGATTACTCTGGTGTTCGTGTATTCTTTCTCAAAATGGTGTATTTTGATCAAGTCTTCTAGCTGGGTCTTTAGAGCTCTTTAAGGGGAATTCACGTATATTTATAAGACAAATTTAAAATAACTGCAAATGGCTACTCCTCCATCTTTCCGCCCTCAGGTGCACAAGGGCACACAGACATGCTTATATTTACTACGTTTGTCCACAGAGTCTCCGTAACTTGGTGACTTGCTCTGACACGTCTGGTAACAACTCTGACATAAAGGAAGACATATACTTTTTAATTGAAAGTAACTACATTTTCAGATTCTTTAGTGAACCATTACTTAGCATAAAGTCACTTTGGAATCAATTAAATATGAAGCTTTGTCACATCAGTATTCATTGTAAAGCACTTAGGTGATTAAAGACCCTTGGCTTCTAAATATTTGACTACTTACCAGCACCAGCCATTTAGAAGCTCTTTACACTTCCAGGGCTGGCAGCATGAAAAAGTAAAACAAAATGAGAGGAAACATAATTGCCTTCAAATGAATTTTCCTTCAGCATCTACATAGCTTGAGCTATTCTAGGGTGCTGCTATTCTCTCTCCAGCTCCTCATGCCTTCTGCTAACTTCCGGGGGTTTCAGAGCTCTCTGCATCTACATGGAGTATTTTTACATAAAAATACAAGATACACATAAATGAATAAATTTATAAATTTTCATCATCCATGTGGAATTGGGCTAAAATATACATTTTACATCTAGCAAATGAAGCAAGTAAGAGCATTTTTAATATTTCAAGAGCTTCCTTGAAACAAATTTTTAAACATGTTGGAATAAATGTAAACAAATATATAGGAACAAGTTAGTTTTAAATCATAATTTATGATACTAATCATAGTAACTACTCTATTGAAGGAATTATATGTGAAGCTATGTGGCACATATGTGTTTCTTGCATATTCTCAACACCAATGCTATGAGATCCCATCCCTTTTTATGTATGAGAAAACTGAGGCTTGGAGAAGTCAATTAAATAATGCAGGTAATCTATAGAAGATTATACAGTGCTCTAATTTGGATTAGAATCCAGGTTGGCCAAACCACTATGTTTTGTTTCTTGACCACTAAGCCCAATGATTCCTCATAAAGGTTCTGTAAGAATCTACAAAGAGATTTCTTTTTTGTTTGTTTGTTTTGTTACTATTATTGTTGTTGTTGTGGCCACATTGAGCAGCATGGGATCTTATTTGCCTGATCATGGATCGAACTCATGCCCCTGAAGCGAAAGTGCAGAGTCTTAAACAGTAGACCTCCAGGGAAGTCCCTAAAGAGATTTCTCAGAAACTGTTTTAAATTCCTAAGTGTACAACTACTCTTTGCCTAGGCAGTCACTAAATAAAGTTAAAACTATCTATTTTAAGAATATCTTCTGCTCAACTTGTTTATAATTCATAATTTTACCTGTTCAGATGGAACTTTCTAGTCATTAAATACATGATGCTTTCATGAAGTCCAGTCTCTTCATATACGAAGACTGTAATATATAGTCTGTATATTTAAAAAGACACATGGTTTTGTAATCATGTATTTGGCTAAATGCTTAACTAAAATTTACAAAATGCTTACCTGTGCTTCATTTGGATAATCAATGTCATTTAAAAACATTCCACATAATAAATATCCTAATTTAAAAGGAGAAATGTTCTTTAATAAACTGAAACAAGTAATTATAAAAAGGAGATACATTTTTCTCCAGTAGGATAATAATGACCATTGACAGTCATTAGTGAGTAGCTAATGGCCAAAAGGGAGCATGAAACAATTATTATGAGACCATGAAATTGATTAATAATAAAAAGGAATGATATGCATTGGCAAAATTTTTAGAAAATGTCCTTTGATGTATTTGAAATTAATGATTCTTTCCAAGTTTATAATTCTACATTTTCCCTTCTCTCTAGGACACATTTTTTTAATTCTACCAAAATTATTTTAAATTCAAATCATATAAAATTTATATGCTTATTAATATGACTCATGCTTGATGAGAATTAAAATTTGGGATTTTCTTGCTGTCAGTGAAGTCCTCCAATTGTCTCAGTTTTGTAAGATTACTGCCAAGTCATGCAACTTTGTTAGGAATGTTATGATAAGTATTTACAGGCATGGAGAGTACTATGCTTGAATTTTTACACAATATATTGTTCTGTGTATGTGTGTGTGTGTGTGTGTGTGTGTGCGCGCGCGTGCGTGCGCTCAGTTGCTCAGTCATCTCTGACTCTTTGCAAGCCCATGGACTGTAGCCTGGCCAGGTTCCTTTGTCCATGGACTTTTCTAGGTAAGAATAATGAAGTGGGTTTCCATTTCCTTTCTCGAGCGTATCTTCCCAACCCAGGGATTGCACCCACGTCTCCTGCATCTCCTGCATGGGCAGGCGGATTCTTTACCACTGAGCTATCTGGGAAGCTCTGTATTGTTCTGTAACTTTATTTAACCTGCAATGTCATAAAGCTTCATATTTAATACCAAGCTTTAATTATGTTGCACATTTTATTTTTTCCTTTCAATGTTCAGTTTTCTTCTATTTCATACCTTTTAGGTCAGGCACACACATTACACTTCCGGTTACCACCTGGGTGCTGAGTGCATTGCTATTTGGGGACTCACATGGCATCTGACCATCTCACGGAGTCCAGGTGGAGAAGGGAAATATCTTTTGTGAGGCAAGATGCTGGAAGGATGAGAATGTTTTAGGTCAGTCATAGATCACAGCAAAGTGAGGTGTGAAGAATTCCACTCAAATATTTCTATATTCTCTGTGGAACAAAAGGTGATATTATGGCTTATGGTGAAGAGCTGGGAAAGCAAGCTTAAAAGGGATCATAACATCTTAGAACAGCTACCACAGGGAATGTGGAGGGGGCTGACTAGGGACAAAGGAATCGATGATAAGGAATCTTCCAGCCCCCAGACTCATTTAGCCTGCATAAGTTTGCAATATGGACAGAATGTCACTTCAGGATGAATGTTGATAAAACTGCCTCTGGGCTGCCAGTGCTGAACTATGCCCAAATATTAATTTGGGGGGATAAAAAAGTGCCATTTTCTCATTCACACTACTCTATTAAATTAGACATATATAATAAGATTCTTTTTCTATAAGACTGAAAGAAAATGTTAATTTTGAATTTTAAAGTAATATATAACATATCAATGCAATTGAATACTATATATATTTAAAGGATAAGAAAGAACTGTATATGTGCTTACATAAGAGGATTTCACAGAGATATTAAATGTAGTTGCAAATGGTACATGCAGTAAGTCCTTTTTTTTTTTTTTTTTTTGTGAAAAAGTTGTAGTTGAAACGTGCCCCAGTCTATAGGTGTTAGGTAGAAGTTTATAGGCTGCAACTCTGAAAATTAGAAATGGCTTCATAACACCATATTCTTTTGTTTCCAAGGCTGAATGCCTAACCATCCTTTAAGTATATATGATAAACTTATAGTATATAAACTACCCACCTTAACTATATCGGATATCAGTAGGACTCTGGATGGAGTCATTTGACTAAGTATATGGGCGTGGCTTGGTGATTTAGATCTGGTTAGAGGAGGTCAGTGGAGAAGGCAATGGCACCCCACTGCATTACTCTTTTGCCTTGAAAATCCCATGGACGGAGGAGCCCGGCAGGCTTCAGTCCATGGGGTTGCTGAGTTGAACACGACTGAGCGACTTCACTTTCACTTTTCACCTTCATGCACTGGAGAAGGAAATGGCAACCCACTCCAGTATTCTTGCCCGGAGAATCCCAGGGACGGGGGAGCCTGGTGGGCTGCCATCTATGGGGTCGCACAGAGTCGGACACGACTGAAGTGACTTAGCAGCAGCAGCAGCAGAACAGGTCAGAGCTTTATCGGAAAAATCTGTACTTTCCCAGAAAATGGAGGAGCCCTCAAATTCTCACTATTAGTGAAACATTGTGAGAGAGGAGAGAGAGAGGCAGTTGATTATACAATTGGGCATCCAAACCGTGTGATGGCTTTGCTCAGAGCTTACTTGTGTCCTGAAAGTAGTCCAGGGGTCATCATCCCTTTGAGATTGACTGGTGCGCAAAAGAGTTCCTGAGATAAAATGGAGTGTTTAGTGAGTTGCTTTTTCCTGCCTTTCATTCCCCCAACACACAGACACACACAGACACACACAGACACACACAGACACACAGTGGGAGAAGGAAGAGAAAGGAAACCAGACTTTTCTTTGTTGTTTGAGAAGACTTAAGGATCTCAGCATAGGAGAATCGGTATGTTTCTTCAAGTGGGAAGCCAGTTGAAAGAATCACAGACCAGAGTTATGAAAGAACAGAAGAAATGCCTTATGGCATTGGAGATAGTAGAAGGCAGAGATATGAGAGCATTTCCTCTGGATTCTGAAAGGAGTGGAGAGAATCAATTTGCCCAAGTAGGAAGTAGAAGTAGTGGAGAAGCAGGGCCAGGATGCCTGCCGAGTATTTGAAGAAGCATAAGTTGAGGGGAAAATCACAATCCCATAGCAGCGGTGAGGAGTGGACATTCTGAGTCATAGTCAGCCTTTGTGGTGGAAATCTCTAAGAAGCCCTCCTCCAGGGAACACCAGCTGGGCTGAGAGCTGAGGAAGCTCTAGGACATGGGAACAGATGGGAGGCGCATATCTGTAGGGTCCCAACGATGACCTAACAATGGCCCCAGTTCCTTAACAATGACCCTAGTCAAAAAAATGATCTCTTTTTTATTACTGGGATGGTTAATTTTATGTGTCAATTTGACTTGGCTAAAGGATAGCTGGTAAAACATTATTTCTGAGTAAGCCTGTGAAGGCATTTCTGAAAGAAATTAGTATTTGGATTGGTGAAGCACGTAGTCCTCCCCTATGTGAGTGGGCATCATTCAATCTATGGAGAGCCCAGATAGAACTAAAAGATGGAGGAAAGGTGAATTCATTTTGTCTGCTTGAGCTGAGACATCCATCTTCCCCTATCTCCAACATCAGCCTTCCTGGGTTCTGGGACTTTTGGATTCAGATCAAGACCAACATCATCACCCCTCACCCTATCCCTTGCCCTGTTCTTAGGCCTTCAGACTTGGAGTGAATCATACCACTAGCTTTCCTAGTTCTCCAGCTTGCAGATAGCAGGTCTGGGATTTCTCACCTCCATAACTGCTTGAGCCAATATACATGCATATGTATATGTTAATATATATGTATATATAAAGACTATTGGTTCTATTTCTCTGGAAAAGCCTGACTAATACATTGACTAACTCTCTAACCCTATTGGGAAGTAGGCTAGCAAACCCATAAGAACATAGATATGTTAGAGAACAAGTGGATATAAAGAAAAACCTGGACATTAATGCAAAGCTAGGATGTGACTATATCATAAACCTAAACCTGTTAAGAAATCATTGTACTGGGTTGAAGGAAATACTGAATTTGGAGTGAAATGTACATATTAGTTAGCTAGCATATCAGAGACAGTTATAAATTATAACTGATTATAAAAATTAAGGAAATTTGTGTAGAATTTGTTTAAATTTGTTTAGAATTTTGACTATAATTCTTATTATATCAGCATGTATATACAGAAAGAGAAGCTGAAGAAAGATTATACCAAACTGCTCCTGGTGATTTGGGGCTGGGATAGTGTGGAGTGGAATGGGGATGTGGGATTATAGCAATATTCTTTTAGTACATTGTATGTTTCTCAAATGCTTCAATTTTGTATAAGAATAATAATTTCTTTGGAGTAAGGAATAGATCCTTCCAAACACAACAAAGATTAGCATTAACATGGGGCAATGGCCTGAGTAATATCATCATGACCTTCCTCCTACTGGGGTACTGCACTGGCAGTGAAGCCTAGCATGGAACTGGGACACAAAGAGGAGATCCCAAATGTTACATATGAGGCTTCAGATTCATTAATGAGAAGATGCATGCTCTGGGCACCACTGTTGTCAATGCTGAGATGACCAAGGGCCCAGTCGTTTAAGTGTCGTTCTTCCTCTTTGGAAAAGCCCATGGTGAGAATCTGACTCATGGCTAAGGTGAAATCTGAGTTAACACAGGGAGAAGCAAGGACTGTCGTCTTGCTTCACGTGTCCGTGAAAGAAATGCTTTTCCTGCTGACAAGAGTTGTCCAAGAGAAACATTCAGGTAGAGTAGAATTACCACCTCCCCCGTTTAGCTCAGGGAGGATACTTGTCTATATAGGAGATGCCTCCTGGCAAAGTGGAGAGGAGTTGATTTAGCTCTGTCACCTCCCATCTGATGATGGAGAAAATGTTGTGTCTTTCTCTGCCTGACCATCCTCTAATGCTGAAGAGCTGAGGTGAAAGCTCACACTGAGGAGACTCACTTTCTGACAAGAGCCAGCAAGGGAAGCTCAAGTAGGAGACAGAGCTAAAAAGTGGAAACTGACGGCTCTGATGGAGAGGTTGCACCAATAAAAGTGAAGCACAGAATTAATACTGCTTAAAAGGGAGTTTGTGATGAGAAGGTTAAATGGAGGAACAACCTTTCAACACAAAGGAGAAACACTAGGAAATGGAAATCATGACTGAAGATGTAACAGACATGGAGGATAGTCCCAGGAGAAATAATGTGCAAATAATCAGCATTCCAAGAGGAAAAAGAGCAGATGGAGGTGGAATCAATAATCAAAGCAACAATCTTCAGCTCCCTGATCTGAAGAAAGATCAAAAGGTCTTACTGATTGTGAGGCAAAAGTGTCAGTCATATATCTAGACACATCTTTGTGAAATTTTTGGCCTCTGTGGAAAGAGAAAAAATATGTACGTTTTTCAAACAGATTTTAAAAAGTTCAAATATAATGGAGAAGGAATGTTTGCCTTCTCACATGTCACACTAGAGGGGCTTCCCAGGTAGCTCAGTGGTAAAGAATCTGCCTGGCGATGCAGGAGACCCAGGAGACACGGGTTCAATGCCTGGGTTAGAAAGATCTCCTGGAGGAGGAAATGGCAACCCTCTCCAGTATTCTTGCTTGAAAAAATCTCATGGACAGAGGATCCTGACAAGCTGCAGTCCATTTAGGCACAAAGAGTCAGACACGACTGAGTGACTGAGCAGGCATGCAACACGCCACATTAGAAGCTAGTGGAATACTGGTTATAAATTTTGAGAGAGAAAGCACTGTTATATAAAAATCCTACACTTGTAAAGGTTATTCATATGATGACAAAAGAGGACTTTTTTTGATATGTAGGAACTCAAAGTATTATACTCAAGTTCTCATTCAGAAGCACAAGGATATCAGTTCAGTTCAGTTCAGTCACTCAGTCATGTCTGAATCTTTGCGACCCCATGGACTGCAGCACGCCAGGCCTCCTTGTCCATTACCAACTCCCGGAATTTACTCAAACTCATGTCCATTGAGTTGGTGATGCCATCCAACCATCTCATCCTCTGTCATCCCCTTCTCCTCCCACCTTCAATCTTTCCCAGCATCAGGGTCTTTTCTAATGAATCAGTTCTTCGCACCAGGTGGCCAAAGTATTGGAGTTTCAGCTTCAACATCAGTCCTTCCAATGAATACTCAGGACTGATTTCCTTTAGGATGGACTGGTTGGATCACCTTGCAATCCAAGGGATTCTCAAGAGTCTTCTCCAACACCACAGTTCGAAAACATCAATTCTTCAGCTCTCAGTTTTGTTTATTAGTCCAACTCTTACATCTATACATGACTACTGGAAAAACCATAGCTTTGACTAGATGGACCTTTGTCTTCAAAGTAATGTCTCTGTTTTTTAATATGCTGTCTAGGTTGGTCATAGCTTTTCTTCCAAGGAGCAAGCATCTTTTAATTTCATGGCTGCAGTCACTATTTTCAGTGATTTTGGAGCCCCCCCAAAATAAAAATCTCTTACTGTTTCCATTGTTTCCCCATCTTTTTGCCGTGAGGTGATGGGACTGGATGCCATGATCTTAGCTTTTTGAATGTTGAATTTTAAGCCAACTTTTTTTACTCTTCTCTTTCACTTTCATCAAGAGGCTCTTTAGTTCTTTTTTGCTTTCTGCAATAAGGGTGGTGTCATCTGCATATCTGAGGTTATTGATATTTCCCCAGCAATCTTGATTCCAGCTTGTGCTTCATCCAGCCCAGCGTTTTGCATGATGTACTCTTCATATAAGTTAAATAAGCAGATATAAGAATATATCCCAGCATAAATGATAGTAATTGCTAATAGAGATCTAAAGCAAACTGAAAATAATATAATAAATAGCAGTGAGCAATGAATCCAGTAAAATATGTAGGTAAACTTAAGTGGATGAGGAAAAAGTGATTGCAAATTGTAATATCCCTGATGAATAAGTACACTGAGAAGAGGCATACCATAAGGAAATAATATGGAATTACATTGCTGAAGTACAAAGTTCAGAAAAATCTAGGGTTTGGACATGGTATGAGTGAGTGAGACAGTAAAATATTCTGAAGGTTTTGCCATTTTAAAAAAAATTACAAAAATGACTTTATTCAGGTCATTTTCTGTTCCTATGTGCTATATAGCCAAATAATGCTAAGACATTGTATCATGAATGATAAATGTACTACTAATTTTAATAGAACAGCAGATAAATATGGGTTTTAATATGACTGTTTAAAACACAGGCTGATAATATTCAAGCAAATAAAGAAACATATTTCAAAATTACTGGTAGGGGCAACTGAAATGCAAAACAAAATAAACTGAGCACAAAAACAACTTGTTCAAATCAGTGAAAAAACATAAGTGAAGAGTATAATAAACTAAAAATTATATAACATAAAATTAGATGGAAATGTGAATAAATACATCACTTTTCATAATAAATGTAAATAGACTGAATTCTCTAATTGAAAGACAAAGTCAGTTATATGAATTTTTATAAAAAGCGTAAATAAAATTTTTAAATAACACACACGGGCTATAAATACAAGGAAAGGCAAAGACATATAAAGTAAATGCAAAGAAAATGGGGTGGTTATCATATCAGAAAATGGAGAATTCCAGGCAAAAATCAATCAGTAAATGTATCAGAGAGCTATCATTTAATAACAAATTTTTTAAAAGCAGCAAACTACCTGGTGTATGTAGCAGGAAGGGTCCAGTCAGGAGATAATATTCACAGTGATATGACAGCAAATCTGGGAAATTTAAAAAATTTTAAAAATCAGCAGTGGCCATAGGACTGGAAAGGGTCAGTTTTCACTCCAATCCCAAAGAAAGGCAATGCCAAAGAATGTTCAAACTACCACACAGTTGCACTCATCTCACACGCTAGCAAAGTAATGCTCAAAATTCTCCAAGCCAGGCTTCAACAGTACGTGAACTTCCAGATGTTCAAGCTGGATTTAGAGGCAGAGGAACCAGAGATCAAACTGCCAACATCTGCTGGATCATCGAAAAAGCAACAGTTCCAGAAAAACATCTACTTTTGCTTTATTGACCATGCCAAAGCCTTTGACTGTATGGATCACAACAATCTGTGGAATATTCTTAGAGATGGTAATACCAGACCACCTGACCTGCCTCCCCAGAAATCTATATGCAGGTCAAGGAGCAACAGAACTGGACATGGAACAACAGACTGGTTCCAAATCGGGAAAAGAGTACGTCAAGGCTGTATAGGGTCACCCTGCTTATTTAACTTATATGCAGAGTAGATCATGTGAAATGCTGGGCTGGATGAAGCACAAGCTGGAATTAAGATTGCTAGGAGCTATCAATAACCTCAGATATGCAGATGACAACACCCTTATGGCAGAAAGTGAAGAGGAACTGAAGAGCTTCTTGATGAAAGTGAAAGAGGAGAGTGAACAAGCTGGCTTAAACCTCAACATTCATAAAACAAAGATCATGGCATCTGGTCCCATTGCTTCATGGCAAATAGGTGGGGAAACAATGGAAACAGTGAGAGACTTTATTTTTTTGGGCTCCAAAATCACTGCAGATGGTGACTGCAGCCATGAAATTAAAAGACGCTTGCTCCTTGGAAGAAAAGTTATGACTAACCTAGATAAGCGTATTAAAAAGCAGAGACATTACTTTGCCAACAAAGGCCCATCTAGTCAAAGCCATGGTTTTTCCAGTAGTCATGTATGGATGTGAGCATTGGAGTATAAAGAAAACTGAGCACCGAAGAACTGATGGTTTTGAACTGTGGTGTTGGAAAAGACTCTGGAGAGTCCCTTGGACAGCAAGGAGATCTAACCAGTCCATCCTAAAGGAGATCAGTCCTGAATATTCATTGGAAGGACTGATGCTGAAGCTGAAACTCCAAAACTTTGGCCACCTGATGCAAAGAACCAACTCATTGGAAATGACCATGATGCCTGGAAGGATTGAAGACGGGAAGAGAAGGGGACGACAGAGGATGAGATGTTTGGATGGCATCACCGACATTATGGACATGAGTTTGAGTAGGCTCTGCAAGTTGGTGATGGACAGGGAAGCCTCACGTGCTGCAGTCCATGGGTTTGCAAAGAGTGGGACATGACTGAGCAACTGAACTGAACTGAACTGGATTTAAATGGGGAAAGTTTAATATAAGACATTTTTAGTTAGTAATGGGATTAGCTATTAAGACATAAAGTGAGCTCTAAAGAATGTAGGAAGGCACATAAAGGGAACAGCAGCTACCTCTAGGGCTGAGTTTGAGAGGGCTCCCTTCCTGCCCTCCCTCCACTCCTTACCCCAGACTGAGATTTAGATACCATTAGAAAAGATATGACGATAGCCCCTGGATGGTGATGTTCACCACGGTACTGCAGATTGCAGCTGACAAGCAGGAATTGCTTGGTGGAAAAGGAACAAGAGTTGCCAGGAGGCTGCCCACATGGGGCTGTTGAATCCCCTTGGAAGCTATCTACGGTGCCTGTGAAACCTAAGTGGAAGCCGGCTGGGGTGCTGTGGAACTCAGCTGAAAGCTCCCATTAAAAGAACTGCTAAAATTTGCTAGGGGCCGGTTCCGCTGGGAGTCCTGCATGCCTGCTGTCTGGCAGAGGCGCAAGAAGGGAAGCTCACTGGAACCAGAACGAGAAGTCCCTTTCCCCTGCAGTGTCCCTCTACCGCCCTCTACCGACAAAGGCTAATATCGTGCCTGATGCGGAAGGAGAAACGTCCACAGGCTGCAGCTCCAGGATCACAAACTGAGCAATGAAGGGTAGACGGACAGCTGAGAGACAATAACTTCATGATTGGCATAGGATTCAAGGAGAACTTGATCAAAGAGATTTGAAACAGTGGGACTTAAATATCCCTCTTTCAGAGTGTGATAGATTACATTAAATGTGATGCAGTTAAAAAGATTTCAGACAGAAAAGGTAAAAAACACAACAAAATTATCACGTACTTGACCACAAAAATAACTCTTAAATCTTTCAAAGTGTGGCTATTTAAAGGTCGTTATTTGGTGACAAAACAAAAATAAACAAAAACAGTACCTCAAGAATGAGATAACTAAAAGTTTAATCACGTCTTAAAACAATTTCAATTGAAATTGAGAGGTTTTTAAAATATCTGGATCAATTAGAAAACAAAGTAAATTGTAATCTTGAAGTTGATAGAAATAAGAACATTCGTTATAAAAATTCATGGGCTATAGAATAAAATTTAAAATGCATAATCAAGGATTTTATTATTAGCAAAAGAGAGACAACATATATAAGTGTTCAACTTTAAAAATAAATAAAACTCAATAAAATAAAATGTATAAGGTTAAAGCTAAAATAGAGGATTAAAAGCAAAATAAATAAAAACTTGAATGAAGCACTAAATAAAAGCAGGAGCAGATAGAGAAATAAGTGATTTTAGCAATCTATAAAATAAAATAATTACACAGAAAGAGACAAAATACTTGAAAAGATCAATGTCAAATTTTTCAAAATATTTGAACAAACCAATTTTTGTGTGTGTGTCTTCCCAATTCTCTAACATTAAAATGTATAAGGTTTGGCTGGTTTTATAGTTAAGTTCTAACTCACCTTCAAAAAAGTCATTTTCTAGGTATTTGGATTTTACTAGAGCATGGGAGGAAAAAACACCTTTAAAAATTTATTTTATAAAGAGAGCATAATCTCTCACACAAAAACTTGATAGTGCAAAATTTAGTCTAGGTCACCTGTGAATATAGACATAAATACCCCAACTATAAATAGAATTGCAGCAGTGTTTTAAAGTAATAGTATGCTGTGGGCCAAATAGTTTATTCCAGGGACACAAGAATGTTTCAAACTTAAGATCTAGCTATACAGTTTGTAATATTAAATTTCAAGGAAAAAAACACTCTCATTATCAATAGAGTCTGAATAATTTAATTAAAATAATCAATTTAAAGGAAAAATAAATTGTGAATAAAAATGGTTGATTTTGTTTTCTAAGAAAAAGAAAGAAAATTCTAATGAATGATAAAATAGTGAAGCTGTTGATTTTAAGATAAAATACAAGGGAAGGTTGCTTTCTATAAATCACTATTTTCAACTTTATTTGATATTTCTAGTTCGTGCAACATAACAAAGGAATAAAGTAAGTTGTATCAGTATTTGAAAACAAAAAATAAAACTACCATGACTTTCATATAATTTGTTTGTATGCCTAGAAAATTCCACAGGTCAGAAAAAAAGACTATTATCAATAACAAGAGGATATAGTAAGTTACCTGGGTACATGATAAAGATACAATTTAATGACTTTCCTTTATAGTTAAAAATCTCTGTTAGAATGGAAATTTAAAAAATATACTAATCTCAATAGCAGCATTAATCATACTCTCCTTAGGAATAAACTAACAAACTAAAATGTTAACAAACTTGTATAAAGAAACACATTCGTTGAAGGACGAATAAAAAGTGATGATGTTCCTGAGGGGAATATTTACTAACAAGCATATAAATCCTTCCCAAATTAGTATTTGCAATTAGCATGTTTCCAGTTCTAGTCCCAATGCTATCTCCTGGGTTCAATTCCACTGTTCCTTTGCATATAATTAGTTTTCTGGCAGAAAGCAGATGGCACATTCAATTGGTGTAATTGAGGAAAGTTTAATGAAGAGAGAATTTACCAAGGTTTTGGTAGGGTGATCTGAAAACCACAGGAGATGGTGAAGCCCTCCAGACTCATATTACCATTCTGCTGCTGCTGCTGCTGCTAAGTCGCTTCAGTCGTGTCCGACTCTGTGCGACCCCAGAGACGGCAGCCCACCAGGCTCCGCCATCCCTGGGATTCTCCAGGCAAGAATACTGGAGTGGGGTGCCATTGCCTTCTCCATTCTGAGTCCTAAACAAATGGGAAAGGGGAGGGAGTGGAGAACAGAGAGTTCCAACTCCAGCTATGGGAGAGGACCACCCAAGGAGAACTATGGTACACTGGATGGAAGCCACTGAGGATTGAGGACTGTGGACTGTAGCCCTGCTGGAAAGGAGCTGGGTGAACAAATGCCCTATCTTTCCGTTAGTCTCCTGTTGGTGCCTCTCATTGGCCAAACTCAAATGGAAACAAGAGGCAAGAGATTCAGGGTGAAGCAGTCCACGGATGCCCAGCTCCCAAGATAAAGAGGCAAGTGAACCTGAAGAAGCAAGTACAGATGTCGGTTCTGTGTTAAAGAATCATGCATAACGAAAATATTGACTACTACATGTAATAGAAGAGGACTGATCCCATTCCCAGAGAAGGCAATGCCAACCCACTCCAGTACTCTTGCCTGGAAAATCCCATGGATGGAGGAGCCTGGTGGGCTGCAATGCATGGGGTTGCTAACAGTCGGACACGACTGAAGCAACTTAGCAGCAGCAGCAGCAGGTCCTATTCCAGATCTTGAAATTTTCAATAAATGCACAGATTGAGAAAAGGAATAGACAAGCAAAGAACAGAATTGAACAGAGATCCCAAAATAAGCTTGAGAATGTATGGAAACTAGATATATGTTAGAGACTCTATTCCATTACATAGAGGAAAGAATGACTTACTTGATAAAAGCTTTAAATGTTTTTAACCATTGATTTGGAATGAAAGAAAGTTGATATTCAACTCATACAATACAAAAATAAATTACAGACTAATGAGAAAGCTAACTAGAAAAATAAGAATATAATGTATCTGAAGAAATTATGGTGGATAATTTTTTATAATTATGACTTTGACTGAATTTCCTAAGTAAGACATGTCATAAAGAAAAAATGTAATGGATTTGAGTAGATAAAAATAAAGTTTGGATCACAAGAACTAGCAAACAAACAAAGATTCATGACAGCAAGAACATATCTGTGACAAAGTAATACACAGAGGATTAATTACTATAAAATAAAGCTATTCCCTAAAAATATGTAAAAAAGTCATACCATTAAACAGAAATGGGTAAATTGTATGTATGTATAGATGATGTGAGAAGAGGAAATATAAATAATAAGGATATGAATACATGTTAAACCTAATAGAAAAATTCAGAACTTGAAAGCATCATTATCAGAATGGAAAAGGTAAAAAAATATTAGTAACATCTAGTGATGAGAGTGTGCAAAAACAAGTGATTTCCTACTTACTGTTGGTAGGAGTGAAACTATGGCATAATTTTACAAATTACTTTTCAAGTATCTCTTAAATTTAAAATGTGAATATAGTTTATTGTATAGTTCTACTTGGAAATATTAATATATTCTATAGGAATAAAATAATTAAACTGTAAAGGATATCTTTTCTTTCCTTCCTCCCTTTGGCCCTCTCTTCCTCTCTTCCTTCCTTCCTGTTAATGATTTTTAATAAAGAAACATGCATTTAACATGGTTTAGTTATTAATAAATGTGCTTGAGCAATGGAAGGCTGTATGGCAGAAACTGTTAGTGCTTTCAAGTACTCATACTCTCTCCTATGCTTTCAAACTGCATTGCTTTAGCTTGGGACCACACAGCTACCTCTGGCCAATGAATATATAGCAAAAGGACAGACCATGGAGGCAGTTGGCAGAAGTGTGACTCTTCTAACCTTCTCTTTCTCTTCCAAGTGTGCCTTGGAGGCCATGTTTCCATAGATGGCATAGTTACAACATGGAGGAGAGCTGCCTGACCCATGTTGGATTTATACCATCAAGAAATGATCTGTTGTGTTATGCACCTGAGATTTTGGAGTTTATTTGTTATGACAGATATGTTAGTTTTGCTCTAAAGTTCTCAACTGATTGGCTAAGTCCCACCTGCAATGTCAAGAGTAATAGTCTACTTAAAGTCAACTGATTGTATTTTTTAAGTTCATTTTTAAAATTTTGGGCTTCCCTGATAGCTCAGTTGGTAAAGAATCCACCTGCAATGCAGGAGACCCTGGTTCAATTCCTGGGTTGGAAAGATCCCCTGGAGAAGGGATAGGCTACCCACTCCAGTATTCTTGGGCTTCCCTTGTGGCTCAGCTGGTAAAGAATCTGCCTGCAATGTGGGAGACCTGAGTTTGATCCCTGGTTTGGGAAGATTCCCCTGGAGAAGGGAAAGGTGCCCACTCCAGTATTGGGGCCTGGAGAATTCCATGGACTGTATAGTTCTTGGGGTTGCAAAGAGCGGGACACGACTGAGTGTATTTGGCTGCTCTGGGTCTTTGTTGCTGTGCAGGGACTTTCTCTAGTTGTGGGGAGCAGGGGCTATTCTTTCATTGCAGTGCATGGGCTCTTCATTGAGGTGGTTTCTCTTGTTGTGGAGCACAGGCTCTAGAGTGTGTGGGCTTCAGTAGTTGTGGCGCATAGGCTCAGTTTCCCTGTGGCAACGGGATCTTAATTCCGGAACCAGGGATTGAACCCGTGTCCCTTGCATTGGCAGATGCACTGTTAACTACTGGATCACCAGGGAAGTCCTAAAGTCAACTGATTATAGATATTAACAAATCTACAAAATACTTTCACAGCAACATCTTGATTAGTGTTTGACTAAATAACTGTGTGCTATAGCCTAGCAATGTTGAAATATGAAATGAACCATTATATAGATCTATGTGTACAGGAAAAAAAATGTCATGTTGGTAAGTGGAAAGAGGCAATTGCCAATGAATTGTTCAAAATATGAGGCAAGTACTTGTGGTTGGCTTAAGTTCTATTCTAACTTTCTTTGGGCATGCCTCTGTGTACTTCTGGGACTGGGAAGGGAGAAACTACTTTCCAAGCTCATGTGAAGCTTGAGTTCCAGATGTGACAAGGTTCTCCTGGACTGACACAAAGAGATAAGGAAGAGCAAGGTGAGACCAGGCTCAGGCATGTGGGAAGGTCAGCTCTTCTCTAATGCATGATGTTGGAGACATTTCTAGGGCAGCTCTGGGATAGGTTCAAATGTCAAGTCCAGTATTCTGGCTGCCCAGGTGTGTAGTTTCAGCAGTAGAATATCTGCTAGACTAGTCTGTGGTGTAGATGAGCCTTTCTCTTGGACCCTTTTAATGACAAATCTGTCCCCATGGCTTTGCCAGAAATTCCCTACTAATTCTCTATTAATGCTCCCTAATAAATTCTTTCTGTTTAAATAAGCTATATTTGATACTGTCTTCCATTACTAAGAACCTTAGCCAGTAATGTACAATCTATGACTGCAAAAAGAAATAGTCCTTTCTGTTTCATTTTTAGTATAAATATATATAAAAATTTATATGTATCAATGCAAATATTAAACAAATAGGAAATATAGAGATTACACTGCTATACAGGTAGTGTGTAGTAGAAGAGGGAGGGAAATTAACTCTGTTAGAATTAATCAGAGTCCAAACCAGTCAAGAAAAGTTTAAGCCACTCAAAGCTAGAGCCACACTACCTCTGGGACTCACTGCTATTTATGATAAACATTCTCTTTTGGTTCATTACATTGAGTTGGGATTTCTAGTAACTGCAAACATAAATTTTACAAATTTATACTGATAAATTGTTGAGTGTGTATTCATATTCAAAATACTAGAAGGTTATATCATATGCAATTAATCTAAATGCAGTTTACATAAGTACATCTACTTATATTTATTTAAGATGCTGTTGACATCCTATAGGAATTCAAAGTTCACCTTGCAGTAAATGTCACAACTTTAGTTAAAATGTGATGTGTCTATGTTAAAATGAAAAGATTCTTATGAGATTTTACTGCTTTATTTTACATTTGTTATAGTTAGTTCTCTATATCAGATTTGTTATCAGTTATTTGGTTAATATTATCTGATATCTATTTATAATACTTAAGTATTTTTAAAGCCCTGAAAAATATCACAGTCCCACAATATTAAAGAGATGGTTACTGAATAGGACCCTCTCCTCATGGTCTCTCCAAAGCCTGTAGTGGGCAATTAATAGTTTTAATTTGAAGGTGTGTGTGTGTGTGTGTGTGTGTGTGTGCTAAGTTGCTTTAGTTATGTCTGACTCTTTGCGACACTATGGTCTGTAGCCTGCCAGGCTCCTCTGTCCATGGGATTCTCCAGGCAAGACTACTGGAGTGAGTTGTCATTTCCTCTTCCAGGGGATCTTCCCAACCCAGGAATCAAACCTGCATCTTTTATGTATCCTGCATTGTCAAGCAGGTTCTTTACCACTAACGCCACCTGGGAAGCCCAATTGAAAGGTAGTTTGACTGATTTTCAGCCCTACTTTATTTGCTCAGCACCCCATCTACAATCCTTGCTGAGAAGGTCCCCAAGAGTGGAATGGCAGCCTTGAGTTTTTCCACAACCTCGGCCCTCTCCAACCTCTTGATTTGTTTTTCTGGTGTATGAGTATTCCCATGACTCTCATTAGGCCTGGAGAGTTTTGAAGTTGGAACTAGAGAAAATAGGAGTCAATTCTCCCTCTTGGATGAAGATGTGAGGTTCTTACCAAGTTCATCATCAGTATGAGGGAAGGAGACTGATGTTCAGAGAAGAGATAAATAATGGTGAGTGAGAATCCTGATGGTATGTTTGGTTGCCTGAGACTGATTGCTTAACATGCAATTGAAATATGAGTTTCAGTCACTTGCAACCAAAAAAGACTCAAGTAATGGAATCTCTGACATAGCTTTAGTTTTCTTGAGATGAGTTAGGCAGAAAACAGAATTGCCTGTCCTGCAGGATTTAATAAAAAATTAACTAGCAGCTCTGAATTGGGGGTCAGGTGGTTCAAAGTGCCGAGTGCTATTTGGAGCCATGTTATCCACAGGTAGGTGAGAAGGTCTCCACTCAAGGGAAAGTAACATGGAGTCCATGCACCCCCATTTTATTTGTCCCCAGATGGAAGCTTTCTCTCCCCTCCTCCTGGGACTCCCAGACACTTCAGATTTTTACTCTCTTCCTCCTTCACTGATGCCCCCACCAATCCCCCATCACCCTCCTCCTATCCCCACTCTTACCTGGTTTGGGGGAGCAGAAACCCTCTTGAAGCATGAAGGAGCTGCATGATCATGAATAAGCAGCCTCATTTCATCTAGGATCATTTCCTAATGTACAAAATGGAAGATGTTGGCAAGGTCACTTCTAATAGTCACCTTAACCTAAAATTATGGATGATGAGGTGGAAAGGATGATTTGGAATGTGAGGTACTTTTCAAAAAATAGGTATGTAAAACATAAATTTTAACTTATGCTTTCAAGCAAAACAAGAAGGACGATCGGTGGAGACAGGGCAGTGTAGGGTTGTGAAAGAACTAATTGCCAAGAGCAGCAAGAAGACAAACATGGTTGTAGTGATATGTGTCAGCCAGGGCTGTGCAATAGGAAACATGGCGGTAGCCTGCTCTGTCCCCAGATGGTTGTGACAGGGCCAAGGAAAAAAAAATTATTCTTAAATAAATACCCTCTTTATTAAGAAGGTCTCAATTACCCAACATTTGAACTTAGAATACTCCATGTGAGGAACTACTCAATTGCATAAACTCCCAATTATTCTGGGAAATTTATATTTTGTGACAGTATTTGACCAATTTGCAAAATAACAGAAACAACACTTTGCAGAAGTATTTGAAAAGCTTAAAATAGGGAAAAATTAGAAGCTCTCTCATTCATAAATAACTATCATGACATAAAGCTGAAGTAGACCGTGAAATAATTTTGTGAACAGAAAGTTTATAAGAGAAAATATCTATGAAACATCCATAAAGGATAATAGAAGGGGGTTATGTGAAATAGAGTGAAAACATTATAAATTAAAAGGTAGTTTGACTTTTTTAAAGCCCTACATTACAATTATTTGAAAGTAATAGTCGTATATATATATATATATATATATATATATATATATATATATATATCTCATTTGATTCACAATTTTTAATAATTAAAATACATGAACACTTTCATCCTGAAAGTTTTTTCTCCTAATTGGTTCCCATAGTACAGAATATATGGTGTATTTCATATTGGCACTGGAGAGTCAACAATCTGGATAGATGAAGGAAATCCTGTAAAATCAAGGAAAGGTGAAGCACAAAATTAAAAATAATGTGTAGGAGACACTGTTGGTTGTCCATACAACTGCCTTGTATCCTGCTCTTCTCTATTAACTGATTCTGATTTTGTTTCAGAATTTAAGCGTGTGGCAATGTGCCCAGGGTAGGTGAGTTCCTTCTCAGGCTTCATAGGCTGAAACAAGACAGGATAGTTCTTTGCCAATGACTGATTAGGAGAGGTGGGACATGTGACCCAGTTCTGACTCATGACTTAGAAAAGGGTGTTTGCTGCGGTATTCTGGGAAACATTTTTCTTCCTGATATAACTGGACACAGGTAGGAAGAGCACCCTCCCCATTTCTCTTTAACCTTTGGATGTTGTCATACAAAGAGATGATATTTGGCAACATGGCAGCAATCTTAAGATCATGAGGAGAAAAGCCAAAACATCTCAGATAATATAGCCCAGAACCCTGTCATTGAAGAGCTCATGATTTAACTAACCCTGGAAACAAGTAACTCCAGTCCTTTTGTTATTGAAATAGTTAACTCATCTAAGTTTTTGTTGTTCTTATTTGCAGGCAAAGCCGAGCAATCCCAATCTTGTTAATGTGTGTTCACTATGCAATCAAACAGTCCTGAATTTGAATAGTAGCTTTATCAATGAATACCTGTATGACCTTTACAGATAGTTTACCTTTTCTCATGTCTAAAATGGGGATGATAATGGAGTCCAGCTCACTGGCTTCTTGAGAATATTAAATGGCATACTGCATTTAAAGCAGTTAATAAAATGCTGGCCACGTGGTGAACACACAGCAGAAGTTAGCTATTTTTTAATTAGAGTTTACATTGGTTATTATTAAGAAGCTTGTGACTGTAACATATGCAGCTCTATGGCAGCTTCATCAAAGCAAGTTAGAGAAAAGTAAGCACTCTCTTCTGACTTGCTTACCCCTAATGAGCACTCTTCCATTCACAAAATGGCCCTTTAGCTTCCTCTTTAATTGCTGCAGAAGATTGAGAACAAAGGAAGACTCAGGGAAAACCGTTCATTGGAGGATAAATAGACCCTAAAGGCTGACAGTGTGGGAAATTGGGCACATTGGGATGGGTTGTTAAGATGGGGTTGTGGGTGATTCTGGAGTTGAGCAAGACATGGGGGCATCTGCAGATAAGCAGAGTCAGATTACTGAAAAGATTGTGGTAGAGGAATTTTTGAGAAACTGACAGAAAACTAAAGAGATGAAAATAATATTTGGCGGTTGGAGAATATAGGATAGGACATTTCCACATTATTTTACTGCTCAATTGTCTGTATCTCTCCTGTTCACTTTCATTTTTGTGTTCAGTCCAGGGTAAATAACAAGGAGTGAAATGGTACAAGGAGGAGGATTTACAAACAGTTCTTTCATCTTTCTGCCCTGAAACTTTTTTCCTCCATAAGCTCTTAAAGTGATATTGACCCCAATGGAATCTCTTGGTTTAAATAGATTCTGCTGCTAAACTTAATGTGAGGACACCAGAAGTGTGAGCAAGTGTAAGTTCGAGCTCTCTAGCCTTTGTCTCAAAGTGGGATTTAGTCAGTCACTCTGAAAGGCATGTGGCAACAGGGTGCCATCTCAGCATCTGCATCTTTGCCTGTTGTCCCGTCTGCCCTCAAGGTTGTATAGCAACTCAGGGGAACTAGCAGTTTGGCTGAGTGGTCTTAGGCAATCTGATATGGAGTCCCCTGAATTTAGTACTTCACTGTGAAATCTAGCTCCATACATTCCCAGCCATTTTAGTCACCTTAAGACTGCACAAGAATCACCTGTAGTGCTTGTTAATGGTATAGATTCCAGGAGCCTTCTAGTTCAGAGCACTTGTACAAGTCCCAGGAATCAGTGACTTTCATCAAAGCATCCTCAGTGATTCTAATGCAAGAGGTCCAGGAATTACATTTTTAAAAACATACTCTAAGTACCAGGACTGCCATCATGTCTTTCGATTTCTCTCTTTTTCCTAACTCCTAAGATGTGTAGATGCTACTTATGAATAACTGTTGAAAAATTCTCTTTAAAAATTAAACTCAACTGGGCAATGTTCTGAAATTAGAGCTTTCCCTTGGAAGACTGCGTTACTATCAGAAGGAACATGTCTCTCCTGGGAAAAGCTGACACCAGTGAAATACTCAAGGACCAACTAGCCCTGCTTCCTTAATCCTGGCACTCACTCAGGGGGAAAAAGCCCTCTTAGAAGTCGGAACCGTGCCAAAGGGCAGTGTGAGTGGGGGAAGTGTGTCCTGCAGGGATCAGAAAAGTCACATTCAGGCACATCCATTGAATTAGTAGATTAATGAGATTTTATAATAATTAGTTTAGAGACAAGCAAAACTTTAGTGACATGATAAAGGAACCGATCTGTGCTTTCCCCCATGTTAGGAGGACACAGTTGTAGCACTGAGCTTGGAAACAGTGTGCAAGGAGACTTCCAGGCAATTGGTACCCAGCAGGGTGTTTCTGAGAGTGGGATAAGAGGGTAGGACAGAGGGAGGAGAGACTTCCACTCTAAAGCATAATGACCATATATGTTTGCACAGAGAGTTTTCTTCTACAAACTTCATCACACCCGTGGTGTCATGGGTTGAATCCCAGAAGAGAGATTTTTTTTTTTTTTTGAGGGGTAGATGCAGCCTGGTTTGCAGGATCTTAGTTGTCCCAACCAGGGATTAAACCTGGGCCTCTGCAGTGAAAGCACTGAGTCCTAACCACTGGACTGCCAGGGAATTCCCCAGAAATTTTTAATCTTTTTTTTGACATAGATCATTTTATTGAACTTACAGATTCTCTCTCCAAGAAGTATGTATGTAGGCATGCCCATGAAAAAGTTCCATATCATTTCAAGGATTCATGAACCTCCTGAAACTCATTTGTAGACCCCAAACAAAGAATGTATGCTTTAGAATAAATATGGCAGATCCTGGAGATGGAAGTCAATGCAGGATAGGATAATTCAATAAAATAAACTTTTGGTTGAGTCAGGTGTTGATTTCACAATAGCCTCTCCCTGAAGCCAGACTACTTGGATCAAATCCTGCCTCCTTCCTGGTTTCCCAGCTGTACCGCTTGAGGCAGCAGACTTCCCTCGCCTCCCTGGACACAGTTCCACATTTCTAAAATGAGGATGATGACATAGACACAGTTACTGGGAGGAGTGAATGTGTAAAGTTCTTACTGCCACATAAACGTTTGCTGATGTGTGTGTGTGTGTGTGTGTGTGTGTGTGTGTGTGTGTAAAGTTCTTACTGCCACATAAACGTTTGCTGATGTGTGTGTGTGTGTGTGTGTGTGTGTGTGTGTGTGTGTTTGGACTCTAGCCTGCCAGGTTACTCTGTCCATGGAATTCTCCAGGCAAGAATACTGGAGTAGGTTGCCACTCCTTTCTCCAGGAAAGGTTTGCTGATACTATTATTTAATTCTCTTTCTCGGTGAATGATGTCAACATCAACCACTTATCCAACATGTCTTGCTTATTATCACTTAAATTCTTACGCTTCTCCTCATGGTGTATTTTGTTAAATAGAATAAAGACTCCATGAGGATTGATTTTAACATTTTAGACACTGCATTTCATATAGAGCACATATTTAATAAAAATTGTTGAAATAAATGAATTTGTGGAATGAATTTGACTAGGCCTCTCTAAACATCCCTGTAATCTTTCCCTTCCTTTTTACCTTCACTCAACAGCTTTAATTCAGGACTTCACTACTTATCAGGCTTCTCAAAACAGCCATTGCCTAAAAGCATTTCCGAAATCTGTCCATATATTAGAGTCACCTGAGTGGGGGGCGGATTTTAACTGTAGATTAGTGTCCTCTGCTTCCCTGGTGGCTCAGATGGTAAAGCGTCTGCCTGCAATGTTGGAGACCTGGGTTCGATCCCTGGGTTGGGAAGATCCCCTGGAGAAGGAAATGGCAACCCACTCCAGTACCCTTACCTGGAAAATCCCATGGACAGAGGAGCCTAGTCGGCTACAGTTCATGGGATCGCAAAGAGTCGGACATGACTGCGTGACTTCACTTTCTTTCTTTCTTTCTATTAGGTATATAGGATTAGCAACTCTGAAGTGGTAGTACTGAAGAACATAGAATACTTCCAGAAGTTTCTCATGTGATTTTTCTTAATCATTCTTTTTGTTTCAAATTTATTTATTTGGCTGCATAGGGTCTTAATTGTAGGCTGCGGGACCTTCTTTCTAGTTGCAGAGTGGGGGCTTAGTTCCCCTGCATTGTGTGGGATCTTAGTTCCCCAACCAGGGACTAAACATGCGTCCCCTGCATTAGAAGGCAGATTCTTAATCACTGGATCATCAGGGAAGTCCTTTCTCATGTGATTCTTAAGTATTGCCAGTTTTTGGACTACTTGGTCTATGCTAAAAAAAAAATCTAGATTCCTTGTCCTTACATGAAAGACCATTCACTCATTTCCATGTATTTCCCCAAGTATTGGCCCCCGCCCCATGTATCCTATACTCCAACCATACAAAACAACTGCCTTGTTTCCTAGCACTGTATTCTTTCATGGATGTGCTTTGTGCACTTTTGAACTTCGAATATAGGTCAATTTTTGTTTGTTTTGTTTGAAGTCAGATGTTAAAAATATTCTCTTTCCTAGATTCATACCCCTTTAGTAGTCTCCGAAAAAGTTCCAGTTTTCAGTTTTAAATGTTGGGTTCATTGATAGAACAAAGATGAATTTCATCCCTTGAACCAAGTGAATCATTCTTTTTCCCAACTGCCATGTGATTTGCATGCCATAACATCCTCTCTATTAAAATATAAAACTTACTGATTTTTAGTATATTCTCAAATTTATAAAACCATTACCATTATCTAATTCCAGAATATTTTTATCATCCCCAAAGGAAACCTTTTATATTATATTGTAAATCACTCCCCATTTCTCATCCCCACCCTCAAAACCTCTGGCAGCCACTATTTGCTTTTGGTCTCTGTGGATTTGCTATTCTGGACAGTTCATATAAATGGAAAAATACAATATATGGCCTTTTTTTTTTTTGGTCTGGCCTCTTTCACTTGCCATAATGTTTTCAAGAGTCATCCATGTTGTAGCATTATCAGTATTTCATTTGCTTCAATTGGCAAATGATATTCAAGTATGTGGGTAAACACATTTTGTGTATCCATCCTTCTATTGATACACATCAGGGTTACTTCCCTTTTGACCATTATGAAAAATGTTGTTATCGACATTGTGTACAAGTTTTGTGTAGATATATGTTGTTAAATCTTTTGTGTATACATTTAAAAATGGAAATGTTGGGCCATATGGTAACTCTATGTTTACCTTTCTGAGGAACTGCCAAGTTGTTTTCCTAAGCAGCCCTATCATTTTGCATCCTCAGCAGCAATGGATGAAGGCTCCAAATCTCCACATCCTAAGGACACTTGTTATTTCTATCTTTTTTTTTTCTTTATAGCCATCCTAGCAGATGTGAAGTGGTATCTCATTGTGGTGTTGATTTGCATTTCTTTAATGACTAATGATAGCATCTTTTCATCTACTTACTGGCCATTTGCAAATCTTCTTTGGAAAATATTCAAATTCTTTGCTAAATTTTACATTGGGTTATAAAATGTTTCTTTATTATTGAGTTGTCAGAATTTTTGTGTATTTTGAATACAAATTACTAATCAGATACATGATTTGCAAATATTGTCACTGATTCTGTGGGTTGTCAGATTACTTTTTACTTTTTCAATACTGTAGTGTCCTTTGACTCACAAAATCTTTAAAGTTTGGTGAAGTCTTATTTTTCTTCCATTGCTTGTACTCTTGGTGTCCTATCTAAGAAACCATTGTCTAATACAAGGCAATGGTTTTGCTTACATTTTGTTCTAAGAGTTTCATAATTTTTGCCCCTGTACTTAGGTCTTTGTTCCATTTTGTGTCAATTTTTGTACACATAGAAGGTAAGAGTTATTCAATCTTTTGCATGTGGCAGTGTACCAGCACTATTTATTGAGAAGACCATTCTTTCCCCATTAATTGGCTTGGAATTCTTATTGAAAATCAATTGGTCATAAATAAGTGAGGATTTATCTGAATACTCAATTCAATTCCATTGATGTATGTCTTAACTTTATACTGGTATTATACTATCTTGATATAACTTTATAGTAAGTTTAAAAAACTTGGTGTGAATTTTTTTTCAAAATTGTATTGCAAATATTGAGTAATTTATTATTACTTTTAGATATGAATTTTAGCACCATGTTTTCAATTTCTGCAAAAAAGGGCAATCAGGATTTGGTAGTAATTTCATTGACTCTGTAGATAAATTTGAGGAGTATTGCCCTCTTCAGTTCAGTTCAGTTCAGTTCATTTCAGTCGCTCAGTCATGTCTGACTCTTTGCGACCCCATGAACTGCAGCACACCAGGCCTCCCTGTCCATCACCAACTCCCGGAGTCTACCCAAACCCATGTCCATCGAGTCAGTGATGCCATCCAACCATCTCATCCTCTGTCATCCCCTTCTCCTCCTGCCCACAATCCTACCCAGCATTAGGGTCTTTTCCAATGAGTCAACTCTTCGCATGAGGTGGCCAAAGTGTTGGAGTTTCAGCTTCAACATCAGTCCTTCCAATGAACACCCAGGATTTATCTCCTTTAGGATGGACTGGTTGGATCTCCTTGCAGTCCAAGGGACTCTCAAGAGTCTTCTCCAACACCACAGTTCAAAAGCATCAATTCTGTGGCGCTCAGCCTTCTTCACCGTCCAAATCTCACATCCATATATGACCACTGGAAAAACCATAGCCTTGACTAGACGGACTTTTGTTGGCAAAGTAATGTCTCTCCTTTTAAATATGCTATCTAGGTTGGCCATAACCTTCCTTCCAAGGAGTAAGCGTCTTTTAATTTCATGGCTGCAATCACCATCAGCAGTGATTTTGGAGCCCAAAAAAATAAAGTCTGACACTGTTTCCACTGTTTCCCCATCTATTTCCCATGAAGTGATGGGACCAGATGCCATGATCTTAGTTTTCTGAACGTTGAGCTTTAAGCCAGCTTGTTCACTCTCCTCTTTCACTTTCATCAAGAGGCTCTTTAGTTCTTCTTCACTTTCTGCCATAAGGGTGGTGTCATCCGCATATCTGAGGTTATTGATATTTCTCCCGGCAATCTTGATTTCAGCTTGTGTTTCTTCCAGCCCAGCGTTTCTCATGATGTACTCTGCATATAAGTTAAATAAGCAGGGTGACAATATACAAACTTGACGTACTCCTTTTCCTATTTGGAACCAGTCTGTTGTTCCATGTCCAGTTCTAACTGTTGCTTCCTGACCTGCATACAGGTTTCTCAAGAGACAGGTCAGATGGTCTGGTATTCCCATCTCTTTCAGAATTTTCCACAGTTTATTGTGATCCACACAGTCAAAGGCTTTGGCATAGTCAATAAAGCAGAAGTACATTTTTTCTGGAACTCTCTTGCTTTTTCCGTGATCCAGCGGATATTGGCAATTTGGTCTCTGGTTCCTCTGCCTTTTCTAAAACCAGCTTGAACATCTGGAAGTTCACGGTTCACGTATTGCTGAAGCCTGGCTTGGAGAATTTTGAGCATTACTTTACTAGCGTGTGAGATGAGTGCAATTGTGCGGTAGTTTGAGCATTCTTTGGCATCGCCTTTCTTTGGGATTGGAATGAAAACTGACCTTTTCCAGTCCTGTGGCCACTGCTGAGTTTTCCAAATTTGCTGGCATATTGAGCGCAGCACTTTCACAGCATCACCTTTGAGGATTTGAAATAGCTCAACTGGAATTCCATCACCTCCACTAGCTTTGTTCGTAGTGATGCTTTCTAAGGCCCACTTGACTTCACATTCCAGGATGTCTGGCTCTAGTTGAGTGATCACACCATCGTGATTATCTGGGTCGTGAAGATCTTTTTTGTACAGTTCTTCTGTGTATTCTTGCCACCTCTTCTTAATATCTTCTGCTTCTGTTAGGTCCATACCATTTCTGTCCTTTATTGAGCCTATCTTTGCATGAAATGTTCCTTTGGTAACTCTAATTTTCTTGAAGAGATCTCTAGTCTTTCCCAATCTGTTGTTTTCCTCTATTTCTTTGCACTGATCGCTGAGGAAGGCTTTCTTATCTCTCCTTGGGATTCTTTGGAACTCTGCATTCACATGGGAATATCTTTCCTTTTCTTCTTTGTTTTTCGCTTCTCTTCTCTTCCCAGCTATCTGTAAGGCCTCCTCAGACAGCCATTTTGCTTTTTTGCATTTCTTTTCCATGGGAATTGTCTTGATCCCTGTCTCCTGTACAATGTCACGGACCTCTGTCCTGTTACAATGATTAAGTCTTTTCATGAACTTTCCTTTCATCTAGATCTTGAATCAATTTCAGTAATATTTTAATATCTAATATATATTTGCCACTTTTTTGGTTAAACTTACTCCTGAATATTTTATTCTTTTTGGACATGTAAGTGGATGTGTTTTCTGAATTTTATTTTTGGATTGTTTATTACTAGTGTATGGAAATACAACTAATTTTATCTATTGCTTTATTCTGCAGCTGTGTTGAATTCATTTATTAGTGAATTCCTTAGTATTTTCTATATACAAGTTTATGCCATCTGTGAAACATGGGCTTTTAATTCATATGGAGTTTTGGATAACATGGGTTCTGTATCATTAATTGCTTTATTATCTTGATCACACTGATTAACTTTCATGAGAATAATTTTCTCTGTCTGTAAAATGCCAATAATAAGTCCAAAATCCATAGTTGCTATGAGGAATACATGTGCTGACACTGGTCAAATAACCATTATTTCAATTATTTAATATGTGAATCACAGCAATTGGTTCTTTGTAGCTAAGAGTAAATAAATCATTTTCCAAATCATTTCTCAATCCTATTCACATTTGGATATTGATGTATGGCAGAAACCAACACAATATTGTAAAGCAATTGTCCTTCAACTAAAAATAAATTTAAAAAAAGAATTTTTAGAACTAACAAAAAATGTGGATCTGAGAAAGAGTATAGTAGATAATGTCAAGTCTTTTAGAATAATTAGAACAATTGGAAATGAAGCTTCAAAGATAGATTGAACTTTTGTTTAAGTACTTGGCTAGATATAATGAACATCATTGCATGGGAACAAAAAACTATTAAAGGATTTTTGTTGGAGAATAATAAAATCAAATTTGAGGTACATTGAAATACTGAGAAATTAGGAGTATGGGGGAAGGAATAAGGGGGGAAAGATAGGAAGCTATTGTAAGAGATCAGTAAAGAATTGATGAAAACCTCAACTAAGGCAGTACCTGGGAAAATGTGCGTGCATTCCAAGTCACTCCAGTTGTGTCTGACTCTGCAATCCTATGGACCACAGCTTGCCAGGCTCCTCTGTCCATGGGATTCTCCAGGCAAGAATACTGGAGTGGGTTGCCATGACCTCCTCTAGGGAATCTTCCTGCCCCAGGGATCGAATCCATGTTTCTTAAGTCTTTTGCATTAGCAGGTGGGTTCTTTACCACTAGCACCATCTGGGAAACCCCTAACTGAGAAGATAAGTGAGAAATAATATACTTTGGAAGTATTTAGTATATTTTGGTTGGAGGATAAGAATCGTAACTTCCAGGATTCTGGATAGTAAACATATTTCCTTTATTGGAAATGTTACCTAATGTACCTATAGAGTACCCAGGTAGATATGCTTATAGGGTAATAGAAACTCAATTTGGAATTTATGAGAGAGACCTGTTGAAGGTTCTAGATATAAAATTTTAGCATTTGATTTCTATGACAACTTCTGGTCTTCACTTCTCTTCTTCCTTTGAAGATTCTATGATTCATAATTATCAAAACTTCCTTATAAATATCTCCCCACCAAACCTCAACTCCTCTGTCTCATCTGTCTCTCTCTGGATAACTTAGTTGTCTAGCAAAACAAAACCTTTACTCTAGTGAAACCTGAACTCTTTTCATTCCTCACTTCTGTACCTCAGGCCTCTTCACATAACCTTTCTTCTGCTGCTACAGTCTGAACTGATGTGCTCTGCAGGACACCTGTTGTCTTAATTTCTGCTTGCTCTCTTCTTGTTGGAACTTCTGTTTATGGGATCATATATATTCTTCTTTCTTGATTTAAAATAGCATGGAAAATAAATTTTTAAATCTTGGCTTGTGTGAAAATGGTTATTTTACCACCATGTTATTTTGACTTGGTTTAAAATTATAGGCTGAAAATCAGTTTCCCTCAAAATTTTGAAGGTATTAAAAGGCATTTTAGGTTCTAGAATTATAGCTGAAGAACTTGTTATCATTCTGATACCTGTTTCACTGTTTGTGCTCTGTAGTTCTGTAAAGGGCTGCCAAAGTTCATTTGGATACCTGAGGATATTCTGTTTATTCCTTGTCTTCTGAAATTTTGCACTGATATGTGGATCTTTTAGAATTTATTCTCTTGGGCATTTAGTGGTCCTTACAAACTGGAAACCCATTTCCAACACTTTTGGGGAATTATCCTGTATTATTTACTTGATAATATCTTCTATTCCATTTTCAAATTTGTCTTTTTCTGAAACTCTAGCAGTAATATGAAGAAAGACTGAATAGTCTTCTAATTCTTTTATTTTTCCTATTGTCTTTTTATTATAATTTATAAAGATCATTTTTACTTTATTCTCCATTCAATTAGTTTTTTCCATATGATTAATTTTACATTTTAAAATATTTTTCATTTCAAAAGCTCTTTCATGTTTAAAACATTTTAAATAGTATCTTGTTCTTTTTATAGGTATAATACTTCTATCTTTCCAGTTACATTAATTAGATTTTTAAGAGATTATTTTTCTCTTTAGATTGTTTGTGACTCTCAACTTCTTTCTGCTGTTTGTTTATTCTGTCTCTGACATTCGTATTGAGTCTGACTTTCAATTTTGTTAGGCTTGTATGATATTTATAAAACACCAGATGTCACATTATTAAAAAGTCAGTAATTTCGGACTATAAAGAAAGCTGAGTGCTGAAGAATTGATGCTTTTGAACTGTGGTGTTAGAGAAGACTCTTGAGAGTCCCTTGGACTGCAAGGAGATCCAACCAGTCCATCCTAAAGGAGATCAGTCCTGGGTGTTCATTGGAAGGACTGATGTTGAAGCTGATGTTCAAGCTGAAACTCCAATACTTTGGCTACCTGATGCAAAGAGCTGACTCATTGGAAAAGACCCTGATGCTGGGAAAGATTGAGGGCAGGAGGAGAAGGGGACGCCAGAGGATGATATGGCTGGATGGCATCATCGACTCGATGGACATGGGTTTGAGTGGACTCAGGGAGTTGGTGATGGATAGGGAGGCCTGGCGTGCTGTGGTTCATGGGGTCACAAAGAGTTGGACACAACTGAGTGACTGAACTGAACTGAACTGAATTTTGACTTCTTTTGAAAAATTGTAAAATCTGGAAACACTGCTGCTGCTGCTGCTACGTCGCTTCAGTCATGTCCAACTCTGTTCGACCCCATAGATGGCAGCCCACCAGGCTCCGCCATCCCTGGGATTCTCCAGGCAAGAATACTGGAGTGGGTTGCCATTTCCTTCTCCAGTGCATGAAAGGGAAAAGTGAAAGTGAAGTCGCTCAGTCGTATCCAACTCTTAGCGACCCCATGGGCTGCAGCCTACCAGGCTCCTCCGTCCATGCGATTCTCCAGGCAAGAGTACTGGAGTGAGGTACCATTGCCTTCTCCACTGGCAACACTGGGGTCATGGTTTTCTTTCTTAATTTCTTTTCTGATAAGTATACACTGCATATTTTAGATAGAACATGTGTTCTAATGCTATCCTGTTTTATTCATTTATCCTTCAGGCTCTATGAGCATTTAGATAGACCATATTCTCCCTCTGTCACTCAAACGTCTCAGTCCACTCAGAAATCCTCTGACTTATACTTCTGGACACAGGGCTTATCTTTGAAGATAATATTTGCTCTGTTTTTCTTTCATTAAACCCTCTCCTGTCACCAAATCTTTTTGGAATATAGTTGTCCCTTTAACAGAACAGTGAGAACAAGTTTTATGACCAGTGAAATCCACCCCAAACAGGTATTATTTGATATATTCCCAAGATACTCATTAGTAAGGGTAATTTAGAGTATTCTGTCTTGTATATCTACTCTTGGACAAATTAAAGAAAATTTAAAGTGTTAAGTTTCTCATGTAACATTTTGTGAAATTTGAGTCAACTAACACTTTCTAAGGATACGGTTCTCTGTTTATACATGGATGCATGATGTGCGTTAAGTCACTTCAGTCATGTCTGACTCTGTGCAACTCTATGGACTGTAGCTCACCAAGCTCCTCTGTCCAAGGGATTCTCCAGGCAAGAATATCAGAGTGGATTGCCATGCCCTCCTCCTTGGGATCTTCCCAACCTCAGGATCAAACCCCTATCTCCTACACTGGCAAATGTGTTCTTGACCACTAGTGCCACCTGGGAAGTGCTTATACATGGATATTGTGACTTAATTAAATGTTGACAATTTGGTGTTTCTTTGTAATATGGTAAATGAATTTTTTTTTTAATGAAAGAATTGATATAATTCAGTCAGTGTCCATCATGGCTGTATAAAGCAGTATGCCATATCTTAAGGGGAGATCACCTGGCTGATCTAGTCACAGGAGCTAGATTTTAGTTCATTGATTCACTGTTGAAGCATAAATATTTATTGAGAACCTTCTATGTGTAAAGCACTCTTCAAGGTGCTGTAAGCAGTCAGTCAACCAAATAGTTACAGTTTCTGTTTTCAGGGAGCTTATAACCAAGTAGGGAGAAAATAAGTAGTAAACTATACAAATATATTAGCTTATATTATCTCCATGGCTTTGGGAAAATCATTTTATATTTTTGAGACTCAGTTTCTCTATGAATAAAATAAATATGTTGAACTCTAATTTTCTTTTATATCTTTAAGTTAATGTTCTGCTTTAAATTTTAATTTTTAAAAATCATCTAAGAGTCTTGACTGAGCCTGGATGTTGCATAAAGATAACTTCCAGTGGAAAAATAAACTCTTGGTGTGACTTGTCTGAGAAAGTATCTTGAGAAATAGAAGAATTTCATATCAATTTTTAAATTGTCTGAGACTGTATGATGGACATAGCTTTGTGTTTCTCTAGGAATATTCTACATTTTAATCTATATATTTTTTAAAACGTGAGAAGGAAACAGGTTATGTTCATTTTAACATAACTGTGTGTCTTTCATTCAACTATTCAAAACAGATATTTGGTATCACTTACATGCTGGACATTGAGAATGGGTTTTAATAAGAGAGATATTTTGTCCTTAAGAAGTCTACATTTTTAGATATAATTTTTTTCCAGAAATTATACAATTAAATAATATTTCAGAGCCTGATAAATTCTATGAAGGAAAAAATAGGGTAGGGAATTAGAGAGCAACAGAGGAAGAGAAGGGTCTATTTGACAGATAATACTAGGATGATCTGTCTAAGGAGCTAATAGTAAGATTGCAGATCAAATACAGGATGATCAGTTGCATTTGAATTTTAGATAAATGGCAAATAATTTTTTAGTATAAATATATCCCATGCAATATTTGGGACATAATTAGAGTATAAAATTTGTTGTTTGTCTGAAAACTCAAATTTAACTGGGAATCTTGCATTTTTATTTTCTAATCTGGCAACCTTACATTTAAGCCAGGATCAGAAAATAGAGAGGAAACTGTGTATTGGATCCAGAGGGATAGATTTCAAGATAAAAGAAACAGCAAGGGCAAAGTCTTACAGCAGAAGTTACCAAAACTGTTCAAGAAGCAGCAGGAAAGTCAATGGGTTGAGTCGGATTGAGGAGGGAGTGAATGGCTGGCTGTACTAGAAACAGAGGCAGAAGTTAGATCATATGTCTAAGGAGCTAAGTTGTGTCCGACTCTTGCAACCCCATGGTTTGTAGGACTGTAGGACTGTAGCCTGTCAGGCTCCTCTGTCCATGGAATTCTCCAGGCAAGAATACTGGAGTGGGTTGCCATTTCCTTCTCCAGGAGATCTTCCTGACCCAGGGATCGAACCCAAATCTCCTACATTGAAGGCAGATTCTTTATCAAATGAGCTATGAGGGAAGAAGGCACAAGTTAGATCATAGAGGTCCTTTAAACCACTGTTTAAATTGGAAGAACTGACTCATTTGAAAAGACCCTGATGCTGGGAAAGATTGAAGATGGGAGGTGAAGGGGATGACAGAAGATGAAATGGTTGGATGGCATCACCAACTCAGTGGACATGAGTTTGTGTAAACTCTGGGAGTTGGTGATTGACAGGGAGGCCTGGCGTGCTGCTGTCCATGAAGTCACAGAGTCTGACACGACTAAGCACAACACTTGATGGAAAGCCACTAGAACGTTTTGGGTGATGAATGATGAGATATAATCTAAATTTAAAGATATTTCTTGGCTGCTACATGAACATATTCTCTAAGGGCAAGAGATGAAGCAAGAAGACTTGTTGAAACTGACTGTGGCAGAGATGATGGTTTGGGATATGGTGTTAGCAGTGGGGATGGTGCACAGAAGTCTGAATTGGGTAATATTTTAAAAGAAGAACCACAGGACTTGCTAGTTAGATGTGAGGTAAGTGAGAAAGACGAATCACATATATGACAAACCCACAGCAAACATTATCCTAACTGATGAAAAACTGAAAGCATTTCCTCTAAAGTCAGGAACAAGACAAGGGTGCCCACTCTCACCACTACTATTCAGTATAGTTTTGGAGTTTTGGCCACAGCAATCGAGCAGAAAAAGAAATAAAAGGAATCCAGATTGGAAAAGAAGAAGTAAAACTCTCACTGTTTGCAGATGACATGATCCTCTACATAGAAAACCCTAAAGACTCCACCAGAAAATTACTAGAGTTAATCAATGAATATAGTAAAGTTGCAGGATATAAAATTAACACACAGAAATCCCTTGAATTCCTAAACACTAACAATGAGAAAAAAGTAAGAGAAATTAAGGAAATAATTCCATTCACCATCACAACGAAAAGGATAAAATACTTAGGAATATATCTACCAAAAGAAACAAAAGACCTGTATATAGAAAACTATAAAACACTGGTGAAAGAAGTCAAAGAGGACACAAATAGATGGAGAAATATACTGTGTTCACGGATCAGAAGAATCAATATAGTGAAAATAAGTATACTACCCAAAGCAATCTATAGATTCAATGCAATCCCTATCAAGCTACCAACAGTATTCTTCAGAGAACTAGAACAAATAATTTCACAATTTGTATGGAAATACAAAAAACCTATAATAGCCAAAGCAATCTTGAGAAAGAAGAATGGAACTGGAGGAATCAACCTGCCTGACTTCAGGCTCTACTACAAAGCCACAGTCATCAAGACAGTATGGTACTGGCACAAGGACAGAAATATAGATCAATGGATCAAAATAGAAAGCCCAGCGATAAATCCACGCACCTATGGACACCTTATCTTTGACAAAGGAGGCAAGAATATACAATGGAGAAAAGACAATCTCTTTAACAAGTGGTGCTGGGAAAACTGGTCAACCACTCGTAAAAGAATGAAACTAGAACACTTTCTTACACCGTACACAAAAATAAACACAAAATGGATTAAAAATCTAAATGTAAGACCAGAAACTATAAAACTCCTAGAAGAAAACATAGGCAAAACACTCTCCGACATAAACCACAGCAGGATCCTCTATGACCCACCTCCCAGAATACTGGAAATAAAAGTGAAAATAAACAAATGGGACCTAATTAAAATTAAAAGCTTTTGCACAACAAAGGAAACTATAAGCAAGGTGAAAAGACAGCCTTCGGAATGGGAGAAAATAATAGCAAATGAAGCAATGGACAAAGAATTAATCTCAAAAATATACAAACAACTCCTGCAGCTCAATTCCAGAAAAATAAACGACCCAGTCAAAAAGTGGGCCAAAGAGCTAAACAGACACTTCTGCAAAGAAGACATACAGATGGCTAACAAACACATGAAAAGATGCTCAACATCACTCATTATCAGAGAAATGCAAATCAAAACCACAATGAGATACCATTTCACGCCCATCAGAATGGCTGTTATCCAAAAGACTACAAGCAATAAATGCTGGAGAGGGTGTGGAGAAAAGGGAACTCTCTTACACTGTTGGTGGGAATGCAAACTAGTACAGCCACTATGGAGAACAGTGTGGAGATTCCTCAAAAAATTGAGAATAGAAATGCCATATGACCCAGCAATCCCACTGCTGGGCATACACACTGAGGAAACCAGACTTGAAAGAGACACCTGTACTCCAATGTTCATCGCAGCACTGTTTGTAATAGCTGGGACATGGAAGCAACCTAGATGCCCATTAGCAGACAAATGGATAAGGAAGCTGTGGTACATATACACAATGGAATACTACTCAGCCATTAAAAAGAATACATTCGAATCAGTTCTAATGAGGTGGGTGAAACTGGAGCCTATTATACAGAGTGAAGTAAGCCAGAAAGAAAAACACCAATACAGTATACTAGCACATATATATGGTATTTAGTCAATCGGTAAAGATAACCCTTTATGCGTGACATCAAAAGAGACACAGATAAATAGAACAGTATTATGGACTCTATGGGAGAGGGCAAGGGCGGGACGATATGGAAGAGTGGCATGGAAGCATGTAAATTATCATATGTGAAATGAATCGCCAGTCCAGGTTCAATGAATGGTACAGGGTGCTCGGGGCTGGTGCACCAGGATGACCCGGAGGGATGCGATGGGGAGGGATGTGGAAGGGGGGTTCTGGAGGGAGAAAACATGTACACCCATGGTGGATTCATGTCAATGTATGGCAAAATAAATACAATATTTTAAAGTTAAAAAATAGAAAATAAACTGAAGTATTTCTCCACACACACACACACACACACAACAAATCAGAAATGCATTCTCTGTCTTTGGCCTGAGCAACAGCATAGCTCATTATAAGTAAGGTTTATGACAATTTAAAGAAAGTGAATTAAATTTTCTTAAGCATTTGTTTATTGAAGCACATGCAAACACACACTCACCTCTCATGTCCATTCTTTGTCAAGGTTATCAAATCTAATGTATCATCATGACTATCAGTATTTTCCTGTGGATATTACACCAGGCAATAGTACTAGCCAATTATATTTATTACTCAATTAAGTATGATATACGTACTATTATTCTAATCATTCTCATATTACAGATGAGAAAAATGAAGCACCCAGGGATTACATCACTTGCCCCACAAGATGCAGCTAGGAAATGGTGAACTATGGCTCTAAAGACAACATGGTAGACTCAAAACACTTTCACTTAACAGCTGAGTTTTGCAAAAACAAAGAGAGGAAAAGAAAAATAAATGATGTTTTGAGTCATTCTAAATAAAAAAAGAATTCATTCAACTTTTAGACTTCTAGTCAAAGTTTCCCCCCAAATCCTTAAAATTTTAAGTAAGGAAGTTCGTTCAGTTCACTTCAGTCACTCAGTCATGTCCGACTCTATGCAACCCCATGAATCGCAGCACGCCAGGCCTCCCTGTCCATCACCAACTCCCGGAGTTTACCCAAACTCATGTTCATCGAGTCGGTGATGCCATACAGCCATCTCATCCTCTGTCGTCCCCTTCTCCTCCTGCCCTCAACCCTTCCCAACATCAAGGTCTTTTCCAATGAGTCAACTCTTTGCATGAGGTGCCAAAGTATTGGAGTTTCAGCTTTAACATCAGTCTTTCCAATGAACACCCAGTGCTGATCTCCTTTAGGATGGACTGGTTGGATCTCCTTGCAGTCCAAGGGACTCTCAAGAGTCTTCTCCAACACCACAGTTCAATTCTTTGGCGCTCAGCTTTCTTCACAGTCCAACTCTCACATCCATACATGACTACTGGAAAAACCATAGCCTTGACTAGACAGACCTTTGTTGGCAAAGTAATGTCTCTGCTTTTTAATATGCTGTCTAGGTTGGTTATAACTTTCCTTCCAGGGAGTAAGCGTCTTTTCATTTCATGGCTGAAATCACCATCAGCAGTGATTTGGGAGCCCCCCAAAATAAAATTTGACACTGTTTCCAGTGTTTCCCCATCTATTTGCCATGAAGTGATGGGACCAGATGCCGTGATCTTAGTTTTCTGAATGTTGAGTTTTAAGCCAACTTTTTCACTCTCCTCTCTCATTTTCATCAAGAGGCTTTTTAGTTCTTCTTCACTTTCTTCCATGAGGGTAGTGTCATCTGCATATCTGAGGTTATTGATATTTCTCCCGGCAATCTTGATTCCAGCTTGTGCTTCATCCAGCCCAGCGTTTCTCATGATGTACTCTGCACAGAAGTTAAATAAGCAGGGTGACAATGGACAGCCTTGACGTACTCCTTTTCCTCTTTGGAACCAGTCTGTTGTTCCATGTCCAGTTCTAACTGTTGCTTCCTGACCTGCATACAGGTTTCTCAAGAGGCAGGTCAGGTGGTCTGGTATTCCCTTCTCTTTCAGAATTTTCCACAGTTTATTGTTATCTACACAGTCAAAGGCTTTTATAAATAAGTTAAAGGCTTTTTTTAAATAAGGAAAGTGAGGGACAAATATTTAAAAACTTTACTAAGTGACAAAATAGAAGATTTGGCAGATTAGGAATCAAGTTTTTGTTATTGGATGAGCAAACTGTAATTATAAATATGCAGTTTTTCAAATTAATTTATAGTTTAATTCCCATCTGCTGCTGCTGCTGCTGCTGCTGCTAAGTCGCTACAGTCGTGTCCGACTCTGTGCGACCCCATAGACGGCAGCCACCAGGCTCCACCGTCCCTGGGATTCTCCAGGCAAAAATACTGGAGTGGGTTGCCATTGCCTTCTCCATCAAATCGTACATAATATGCACACAACACACACCCTTACACACACACACACACACATATGTATATACAACATATGTGCTTATTGGTATTATTTCAATAAATCATAAAACAAATAAACCACAACCTAACTTTTATTTTCTGCCAACTCTACTGATTCATTCTTTTTTAAAATTTGTTTTTTTAAATTGAAGGATAATTGCTTTACAGTTTTGCATTGGTTTCTACCAAATAGCAACATGAAACAGCCATAGGTTTACCCATGGACAATCTAACTTTATATAAGAAAAAGCACACATATAGAACACAGGAAATAAAAGTGAAAGTATCCTGAGGAACAGTGGAAATTAGAAGACTCGTAAGAGGCTAATTATTTTCCCCAAATATGTTCACATATATATGAAAATGCTGTCGGTATGATAAGATTACCACAATATATGTTTATTCATGAAAGCAAGGCAAACAACTAAAAAAATATAAATTTTTGTTTGTAAAAAGACAGAAAAAACAAAATTGTATGTTCATAGTTATTTTTATCTGACAACTCTCAAAAGACTTTTATTTGAAACTCCGAGAGAATAGATAGGATACTCAAAAAGGTTGTACCTGGGTGAGAGACAGGCATGGTAGGAAGAAGTTTCACTATATATCTTTCATATTGAACAATGTGAATGTACATCCAATTCAAAATTTTAAGAAATAATATTAGCATGCTATATTTTGGAAACTGAAGGGCAATTACTTCTGTGGTGAAAAAGGCACGCTTTGAACACTGACCGAATAAAATTTGACTAGTTTTACTATAAAGCTGCCTTGGTTAGGAAGCATATGGTTTTAATCAAATAAATCTCTCGATGATTTTTATAAGTCTTTCATCACCTATTGATTCTGAAGAAAAAATCCTTTTGACATCGTAGTCTATGTTTGGTCCAATTCCATATTACTAGTTTGATTTCCTTTCTCATAATCTCTGAAGCAATTTGCTTCTATGCCTGAGCAGGGATTCAGTTCAGAGATAAAATAGAAAAATTATTAGCTAAATCTAATGCATTATTTATTCTGTTCTGCTTCTTACTCTCTGAATCTGTGGTTCTCTGTTCAATTTATTTTTTTTAAAAAAAGGAATATAAATATTTCTAGACTTAATGCTTTGAACACTGAATTTGAGATGGTTTTACATGTTTAATCATTTTTTTCAATTCCATAACGAGCTGGAAAATAGATTTGAATGGGTTTTTAGCAAACTTGATCATATTGTTCTCCTCCAGAGCTATTATATTTTGCATAATTCTCTCCATAATTCTGATATTTGACTAGTACCTGTAATTTATTCAGGACAGTTTCACTTTCCATACATTTTTATTAACAATATTTTTAATAATCTTATATCCTTTCATTTTTAGTTTGTCAATACTTTATTCAGCAGAATTTGGAGATTGTATAATTTATTTTTGCTTTTTTTTTCCATTCAATGAAAGCTGATTGTTGGGAGATGATTGTTATTTTTAATCTCTTGTAACATACAGCATCACCAAAAGAGTTGAGAAATCATTCTTATATTCCAAATCGTTCTTTCCTGTAGGACTTCTTTTCTCAACTCCATTTCCAGCATGTTAGCTCATAATGCTTCTAAATTTCATCTGGGGCCAACACACTCACCGCTTATAAAAAGCTGATAGCATTTGTGAGATAGGAGGGGGAATCAAAGGAGTTGATTAAATTGACATAGAGAATTATTTCTCTTGAGGAAGTGATTTCTACAGTTCACTTCGAATAGTGACAGCTTTGTAAGTCTCTATGTAATATCAGCAATAATCTAAACATTGTTTTTAAATGTTGTAACATAAAATGCTTTTTTGAGACCTTTCTTTTCTATGGAAAATATGGGATCACAGATCCTATATTTTATCTCACATAGATACAATGACGATTATAATGAAATAAGAATTTGCTAACTATGATTTTCTGAGAAATTTGTCTTTATTAAAAGAAAATGTAGTGAGGTTCATTTAAGAAAATTCTCAGGGTATTCAGATTTGGACTATATGGTTGCCATAAAAGAGACAGATACAAAGCATGGTGTGAGTGTTAGAATCATCTCTCCTGTACTGAAGGCGAGCAATTTCAAGGGAGGCTTTGCAGGGAAGGTGACCTGAATACATCATAAAAGGATGTGGAAGAGTTTGCCAAGTGGAAAAGGTATGAAGGGCAATGAAGTGTATACAGAGGAAAGCACTTTGTATAAAAACATAGAAGCGTTCAACACTGGTACTTTTGCCCAAATGAATGGAAATTTGATGAGATACTGGGAGAATAACTGAAGATGAAGGAATTCAGCCACATAAGGGACAAATCAAAGAGGTTCTTGTAATCCATCTTAAAGATTTTAAAAGTATTTTTGTAATCACTTTTTGATAAATAAAAATAATATTAAATCTGCATGAATTTTAACCTTAGCTTGGGATTTATAATGTTTTACAGAAACAATTAACTCTATTAGAGTCTAAAACCTAGACTCCAGAAAAAGTATGAATGTACATGCCTGCTAAGTTGCTTCAATCATGTCCAACTCTTTGTGATCCTATGAACTGTAACCCACCAGGCTCCTCTGTCCATGGATGCTCCAGGCAAGGATACTGAAGTGGGTTGCCATGCCCTTGTCCAGGGGGATCTTCTGGGCTCAGGGATCAAACACATGTTTCTTAAGTCTCCTGCATTGGCACGTGGGTTCTTTACCGCTAGCCCCACCTGGGAAGCCCCAAAAGTATGGATACATCAATTGAAAGTCAGCTCCAATTCACTGTCCACTTTCTCACCTTCCACTGATTTCTCCAGTTGTGGTTTAGCTCTGCTTTCACTACAACATCAGAGTCATTTAGGTCACTATCACAGACTGAATGCTGTGTTCTCCGCCCCTACCCCTGAACCCGCCCCCAGCCACCAACTTCCTATGTTGAAATCTTAACCCTCGATATTATGGCATTAGGAAGTAGGACCACTGGGAGGTAATTAGATCATGAGAGTGGAGCATTCAGGAGTGAGATTCATACCCTTATAAGAAAAGATATGAGAGAGTTGGCTCCCCTATATGTATTCTTCTCCATACAAAAAAAAAGCAAGATGATGGTCATCTGTAAACCAGGAAGATGGCTAGTACCAGAATCCAACCTTTCTAGACTCCAGAACTGTGAGAAATAAATTATTTGGTAATTTGTTATGACAGCCTAAATTAAGAGAGCCACCACTGACCTTTGTTTGTAAATTAATCACAAGTATTTCAGCTCTGTTCTTGTTTGGCCATTTGGGAGCATTTAACATTATATGCTATTATCTGTTTCTCTAAACTCTCTCTTCTTATGTTTTCCCAAATGCCCTGCTTCCCTGATTTTCCTTGTGTCTACCTTCCCTTTTTCAGTCTACTTTGAGAAACCCTAATCTATTTAAATTTTTAATTTTGATCTTCATGAAATTCTAGGTCCTTTTCTCTTTTCACCATGTCCTCTCTTTTGGGGCAAGTCTATTTACTTCCATGATTTTAATTACAGTTAATATCTGTATGCTGGTGATTTTCAAATTGCTTGCTAAGTCACTTCAGTCGTGTCCCACTCTTTGCGAACCTATGGACTGTAGCCCACCAGGCTCTTCTGTCCATGGGATTCTCCAGGCAAAAAATACTGGAGTGGGTTGTCATTTCCTTCTCCAGGGGATCTTCCTGACCCAGGGATCGAACCTGCGTCTGTTATGTCTCCTGCATTGGTAGGCAGGTTCATTACTCCTAGCGCCACCTGGGAAGCCCTTTTTCATCCAAAATTTCCCCCTTGAGATTCAGATAATATTATTTTCTGAATGTTTCTACTTGGACATTCAATAGTTCAGGCTCACAGCATCATGAAGTCATGAGGTAATCATTTTCCTCCCCATATCTATGCTTTTTGTTATTTCATAAATGTTATGTTCCTCCACTCACAGCCTAAAAGCTGCATTCTGCCTACAATTCCTTTTCTTATGCTCCAGGGCTGTGCTTATTAATTGTACCTTCTAAATGTAAATCTAATTTCTTTGCTTCTTTCTATTCCCACTGCTGTTAGCCAAGTCCAGGCCACCAGATGCTAACCTGGCTTATTGCTGTGCTTTTCCATCTCCACCAAGTGCTGTGCTACAGTGTTTTTTTGTTTTTGTTTTTTTTTAATGTGACCAAATCACGCTTCTCTCATGGATACAACCCATCAGTGGGTCCATATTTTCTCTGTGATAAGTCCATGCTTCACTCTCAAAGCACTTACGAAACACATTAAGCAATGTGTTTGATAAGTTCTTTTGCTTATTTCATTGAATATTTATCCTACTAGATTATATATTATTGTTTATTGACTAGAAACCAAATAAGATAGTATCCCGTGTACAGTGGTAGTAATGGATATATTCTAGTCTAAAAATCAATGTATATTTTCAAACTGCAGTAATCTCTCAACTGTAATGGGTTCTGTAGATAGACAACTAGAAACTCCAGTCTTTCTCTAATTTTATTGTCTAGCTGGGAGCAAGACAACTAGTAAGATATGAATTAAACAAAAACCATTCAGGAATAAATTATGTAGAACTGCCTGTAAGTGAATTTTGTTGTTGTTTTCTGTCGCTCAGTCGTGTCTGGTCTTTGTGACCCCATGGACTGCAGCACTCCAGGCTTCCCTGTCCTTCATCTCATTTCCCGGAACATGCTCAAACTCATGTCGAGTCGGTGATACCACCCAATTATCTCATCCTCTGTCCCCCGCTTCTCTTCTTGCCATCAGTCTTTCCCAGAATCAGGGGCTTTTCCAATGAGTCAGTTCTTTGCATCAGGTGGCCAAAGTATTGGAGCTTCAGCTTTAGCATCAGTCCTCCCAATGAATATTCAGGATTGATTTCCTTTAGGACTGACTGGTTTGATATCCTTGCTGTCCAAGAGACTCTCAGGAGTCTTCTCCAACACCACAGTTCAAAAGCATCAATTCTTTGGTGCTTAGCCATCTTTATGGTCCAACTCTCATATCCATACATGACTACTGGAAAAACCATAGCTTTGACTAGACAGACTTTGTTGGCAAAGTGATGTCTCTGCTTTTAAATATGCTGTCTAAGTTTGTCATACCTTTTATTCCAAGGAGCAAATGTCTTTTAATTTCATGGCTGCAATCACTGTCTGCAGTGATTTTGGAACCCATGAAAATAAAGTCCACCAGAGTTCAAACGTATCAATTCTTCGGTGTTAAGCCTTCTTTAAGTGAAGAGATGAGAGAAATCCAAGTTAAGCTATTTGAAGAAATTTTGCCAGAGATGGGCTTGGTGCTAGGTTTTAGAAAATAAGTAGAATTGAGAACATGAATGAGGAATAAAATCTATTTCACAAAAGGAGAATATTATATAAAAATTAAAAACAAAGAATTTAAAACTTTTTTTTTTTTTTTATAAAAACACATATCAGTAAACTTGTAGAAACTTTAACCTTGCTTTAGGTTTCAACTGCCTTAGAAAAACACGGTAACATTTATTGGTAAAATTTCCCTCCTGGTAACTATTATTTAACTTGGTTGTTAGTGGTGGTTAGGGACAGTGACTAAAACCAGGGTATTGGTTTTGAATTTTGTGTAGTCTGAATTAATCCCACGGGCCAGAACCATGCCTCCTTTATACTAAGCTTGACTCATTAGAAAAGACCCTGATGCTGGGAAAGATTGAAGGTGGGGGAAGGAGGAGACGGCAGAGGATGCGATGGTTGGATGGCATCACCAACTCAATGGACATGAGTTTGAGTAAACTCCAGGAGTTGGTAATGGACATGGAAGCCTGGCGTGCTGCAGTCCATGGGGTTGCAAAGAGTCAGACACAACTGAGCAACTGAACTGAGCTGAACTGAACTGAACTGTCCTTCCTCAGAGGTGGGGTCCTGGGTACTGGTTGAAAAGATATAGGCGGATAGATGGGTTGAGTTTTCTTCTTTCTTATGACTCTCTAGAAGGGTCTGTCTGGTTCTGTCTTGTTAATCAATTAGGGCCCTGTGGCTTAACTCTTCTGTTTGTCAACTACTGCAAGTCAGGAACAGATTTACTTAATTTTCCTTGAGAAATGTCACGTGCTAGTAGATGACTGTATAGACTGAATTGAATTGTGTCTGTTCCTACTCCAAATTATATATTGAGGTCCTAGCCCTCAGTACTCCAGAATGTTCACCATATCTGAAGACAGGGTCTTTGAGTTGATGTCTTTAATGACATCATTAAAATGATGTCATTAGAAGGAACCCTAATTCAATATAACGTATCCTTGTAGAAAGGGAAAGATTTGGATTCAAACAGGTATAGAGGGAAGACCATGTGACGACAGGGAGAAAACAGCCATCTTCAAGCCAGGGAGAGAAGCTTTTGGAGAAAACAACCCTGATGACCCCTTGATGTCAGGCTTGTAGCCTCCAGAATTGTGAAAGACATTTATGTTGTTGATGCCTCCCAGTCTGTGGTGTTCTGTTTTGGCAGTCCTAAAAAACTGCTAACAGTGATAAAGAGTAGAAGTTTGTCTTTCAAAGCCAATCTCTAACCAACAGCTAGGATAATGCTTTGGCTACACATCTTTAAGATAACTTAAGGATAATACTTTGGCTACACATCTTTAAATAACTTTAAAATGAATAATATTAATTTTTGTTAGAGTCAATAACATACAAATGTGGTATTTAATACTAATTTATAGTTCCACATGAACTTTCAGATGCTGCTTTACTGAAGGACTATTAATACAGTAAAATGCATCCTGATGTACAATAAGTAATGTGATGTGGTCTTGTGTATGTTATTACACATTCTGGTTCAATCTAGGATTCATTTTTAAAAAAGAGATCAGAAAAACACTGTTTGAAATAGATATAAGCCATGGATGATAAAGTTCTTTATGTTAGCCACGGATGTTACCCACGGAGTTATTGTATAGTAATGTGAAAGTGCCAATCCTATATTTCAGGTTGAAAAAGTCATTTTGATTTAAAACTCCCATTTTCTCTTCCTCGTATATTTTTTTAAACTCCCATTCACCACTGAATTCTCACACTTCATCTCAATTTCAGCCATGTATTGTGAGGTTACACAAAAATTCTTTTGGCTAATTAGGAAACGTCCCAATATGAGAAGACATTTTTCAGTTAGAGGAAGCTGAAACAGATTAATTTTAAGATTTTGATCACTCAAAATGGGTTTGGCCTTTGATTTAAGAAGTGGTTTTACTTGAAATAATTTGGATTGGAAAGAGCAAATATGTGGCCTTTGAAAATGATGGCCTAACCTCAGGGATGGACGCTGGTTCATAGCTGGGGCTGTCCCAGTGGCCTCCCCAGCGTTTCTCCTGGGCAGATGCGCACCAGCAGCCGTGAAACACCATCTTTGAGGGGTGGCAGCTCGGGTGCCCTTGCTGGGATCAGTTCAGTTCAGTTCAGTTCAGTCGCTCAGTCGTGTCCAACTCTTTGCGACCCCATGAATTGCAGCACGCCAGGCCTCTCTGTCCATCACCAACTCCCGGAGTCTACCCAAACCCATGTCCATCGAGTCGGTGATGCCATCCAACCATCTCATCCTCTGTCGTCCCCTTCTCCTCCCGCCCCCAATCCAATCCTACCCAGCATTAGGGTCTTTTCCAATGAGTCAACCCTTCGCATGAGGTGCCCAAAGTATTGGAGTATTGCTAGGGTCAAGACTTCCCAAAAGCAGCTCAATTCTTCCCCCTGTAGCTCACTCAGGATTTTGTAACTTTTGTCCAGTTTTCTCCAGCATCACTTACAGCAACAGTTCTTAATTTCCATTGCAACACAAAAGACAGTTTGGGTGAGTTTTCCTGTTGAAATGAAGTCATGTAGACTCAAACACATACCCACACTCATGGCCACAGCATTTGGAACCATCAGGGTGCCTAAGTCAAAGTCTACTGTATCAAGATTGTCTCCTGAAACGGAACAAGTACCTAAAGGCTGGCTGGACAGAATAGGGGTGAGGTGGAAGAAGCACTTCACAAATAGTTTCCGACTGACAGTAGTCGAGGAGGGACTTGGCACTGAGCTTAATGCAATTTGCATATTTGCATTCATTCATACTTATTGATGTAGGATCAGTCTTTACCTCCTTTTTTTGCTTTCACTCAATCTCTTCTTTCTCCAAAAATGTAGTATGCACTTATAATAGTGAATAATTGTGAGAATAGAGATTATAGGATAGAAAGTATACCCATTTTTACATATCTATTCCTATCTTTTTATCTTGCTGAACATATCTACCTATCCTCTGTTTATAAAATAGTTTGTCTCAAGCTAAATATATCTAGTTTTATATTATGATGTCTAAAATATATTATAAGCACTTGACATTTTATTAAATCATCTTTAAGAATTAGATATTTAATGATCATGTGGGTTTTTTAATCATTTTATTACTGTCTACTGTGAAACAATTGTTTAGGTTTAATTTTGTTTTGCTCTTATATTTTTAAAGATTTTTTTTGACGTGGACCATTTTTGAAGTCTTTATTGAATTTGTCACAATATTGCTTATGTTTTACCTTTTGGCTTCTTCACCACTTGACATGTGGGATTTCCCAACCACAGATCAAACTCCCACCCCCTGCACTGGAAGGCACAGTCTTAACCACTGGACCTCCAGGAAAGTCTTGTTTTGCTATTATAATTAATATACTTGTTGTAGCAACATCATAAGTGCCTGAAAAATTCAGTGCTTGAAAAATGACTGGCAGATGTCCGGATGTGACTGCACGGGAACTTTAGTGGAACAATTCTGAGACGTGACGTCAACTCCAGAGTTTCCTTGAGGGATTAGCTGAAGCTTGCCTGAAGCTTTACCTGCAATTTCACCTTACTTTGCTTTCCTCTCTTTTCCTGCTCCTGCTTCTTCCATTTTCTGACCACATTCCCTTGGGAGCACTTCCTTAATAAATCACTTGCAATAAATCTTTGTTTTGTGGTCTACTTATGAAGAACTGGATGTAAGATATCTTTTCATAAATCTATGCTTATTCTCATAAGATAATGCCTTAGAAATTTTTAACTATAGGGTATATAAATTTTTGAAGTGTTTCATGGATACTGGTAATTTGCCAACTATAAAAATTATATAGAATCAAGATCCAGCCATCAATATGTGCATACTCCTTCCAGTGCATCCTCTGGAATATTATCAATTATCATTTGAATAACTCTTTGTCTTGTCTGTAAGCAAAGAAAACTTCATTGTAATAATTATTTGGGGTCTCTTTGGTGAGCAGTTTCTGAAACAAACTTAGTCAAACTCTCTTATACTTGCATGTGGCTATGGTATCATGCTTCTGACTATTCCTCAGAGCAGTAGGCGCTGGGCCAGCTCCTTTTCTCACAATTGTTACCTTCTCTGGAGGTAGAGGTAGACCCCTAGTGGCCATATTTGTGCTGTGTCAAGACCCTGATCTTACTACAGATGATGAAACTTAGAGTAGATATCTAATTACTTAGGTCCATTAGTTTCTCTTTCTTGTGAATATAAAACAGGTTTAAAGCCAGAAAATCTAAAAAGCCAAGAGACTGAAAAAATCCTTTTAGAAGTGGACTCTGCTTATAGCAGCACCCTAAAATAGTGATCCATAGATCAAATAGAACAATGGAATAGAATATTTGCTGTAAAAATTGACTCATGCTTGTGTGTGGAAACCTGATAATCAAAGAAGTGTGTGTCGCAGAACAGAGAAGTAAAGAAAGGACTACTTTATAAATGATGCTGGGAAAACTTATATTAATATGGAAAAAGGAAATAGATCTCTACCTCACATCATTGACAATAATAAATCCAGTTGGAACAAGAACTTAAATGAGAAAGGTAAATTTCTAATACATTTAGAAAAGAATATGGAAGGAGGAACCAACACTTTTAGGGTATAGAAGGATTTTAATACAATACACCAATAGCTCACACCACGAAAGAGCTGAGTAAACACTGAGAAATTTGATTACATTCAATTTAACAACTTCCATTCTTCAAAAGCAACCATTAAGAAGAGAAAAGGAAAAATCACAAAGTGGGAGAAGCTATTTGATAAGTATCATAATAATGATATTATTAATATCTAGACCAAATAAAATGCCTATAAATCAGCAAGAGGAAAGCAAGATAATAGAGAAAATGAGCAATAGATATACAGAGACATTTTGTAGTAGGGGAAATATATGTGGCTCACAAACATGAAGATACCCTCAACTTCATTTTTAATCAGGAAAAGGCAAATTAAGCATAATGAAATAATATTTCACTCACCAGAATGACTGTTAAGTCTGGCAGTACTAAATATTGATATGTATATCCAGCAGTGGTAACTCTCACAAGCTGTATTTTGGAGTGTATGTTGGAATAGATTCTTTGGAAAACTATTTGAAATTACCTTTTAGATTTTAACATTTCCATCCAAAGACTTCAAAAATTCTAGTTCTAGGTATATAATCCTCACAAAGCTTGTACATGTGTATACCTGAAGACATGTAATATCACCCTACACAGTCTTGTAATAGCAAAAAATGTGAGCAACCCAAATGCTCATGAGCAGTAAGGTAGATAAGTATGTCCTGGTGTATTCAAATGCTGGTGTATTATAGAAAATGAAATCAGAGATACATACATCAAGAGAATACTTAGTAGATAAAGAAAATCACAGGCCACATACTATAAATACGTCAATTCAAAATCAGAAAAAAATACATAGAAGTGTTCATATATAATGCACAAAACTATTAATAGAATGAAAGCAAAAGAAAAATGAACACAAAGAATTAGAATTGTTGTTACATCTATCTAGGGGAGGAGAAAGGTAATGAAATCAGGAAGAGCATACAGGAGTCCTCAAAGTTAATGGTAATGTGTAATTTCATAAATTGGATGTTAAGTTCACAGATTTGGTTTTATCATTATTTTTGTAACTATGCAAAATACAATACACACTAATATACTTTCATCCATATTCATAAGTATGATGTATTTTATAATAACCAGATCAGTTTGGGATGTAGTAAACAACAGATGACATAAATAGAGTCTACAAGGTCACTGTGACTACCCAAGGCATTTTACTGAGCAAGTCATTTTACTGAGAATATGAAAGTGAGATTACTATTATTATTACTCTGTGAATAATGAATAACTATTTTTTGAGAACCTCATATATGTTAATTACTATTCTAGATGCAGTGTTCAGAGTCTCAAATGATCATCAAAATCTTAGTTCTCTTGGAGTTTTCAATCAAGATGGCATGGGGAAAGAGTAATAAGGAGCAAATTAGCTAACAGATATGTGATATGTCAAGGGCTGACAGCTATTATAAGGAAAAAAGTTACCTTTTCAGTAAATAACTATAAAATTGAACAAAATATATGAAGTTTTTAATCATTTTTTAAATGACTGTTTTTAATTATTGCACAAAAGACAATGTAAGACTATGATCCTTTGGATAAGACAAGCACCCATGAGCTCAGTGACTGACCAAAATCTTCCTGGATTTCTACCTGGGATCCTTTCCTGATGTAGAGCAGGGAGATGGAGCCCAAGCAGAAGAGTGTGTTGAACTTCTGGGCTGAGGAAGCAGAGGATCAGAGTTCCAAGCTGTTGAAACAGTTGAAGTTTGTGCGGGCGGCGCACCTAACAGGAGGCAGCTGCACAGAGAGGAGACCTAGAGGTCTGTGTGGGAGTTTCTCCCATCTTGAGTTTCTTCTCAATGCTTGTGGCCAAACATTGAGCTGCATATATGACACATATGACTGCTGAAAAGCTGCCAAAGAAGTCAGCTGATTTTAGAGGTCCTGCAATTTTGGAAGACATCGGAGTTGCAGCCCAGTCAGAGTGGAGAGACCATACTGAGCACCTGTAGCTGGCAATGACATAGACCTTAGAATGCCCACACTTTAGGAAAAGTGTCACAACTTACCATAAAGGACACATCTCAGTTCTACTTCCAAACCAAAAGAAACCTACCACAACAAATAATAAAATGAACCAAAATAACACATCAGTAATTTGACTGCTTGCTGGAAAAAGTCAACACACTTTAAAGGATGAAGTCATAATTTAGACACCTACATCCATTATCCACAATCTAATGCATATAATAAAAATTACCAGACCTGAAAAGAAATAAGAATATACCACCCATAGTCAAGAAAAATAGTCAATCAAAATTAAATCCAAGAATTTACAAAGATTTTAAAGTACTGTTATGTATGTATTCAAAGACTTAACAGGAAAAATGGTTATAATGAATGAATAGCTTGGGAATCTCAAAAGAGAATAAAAACCCCAAAAGAAAGAAAAATTTCAAACTAAAATACAGTATCTTAGAAGAAAAATTTATATTGCGCAGGAAAGCATCAGTGAGTCTCAGGACTGATCTGGATTTAACCAACATGAAGAAGAGAGAGAAAGATGATTAAAATAATAAACAGAACTTCAGTAACCCATAGGATATATTCATTAGTCAAATATATGTGCAATTGGACAAGAAAGAGAGAATAGATAAAGGAGCAGAAAACACTTAAACAATGGCCCAAAATTTCCCCAGTAGGTGAAATGCATAAAATTAGACACTCAGCAAAGGCCAGTCAAAGTAAGACAAAGAAAACCACACCAGAAGTACAACATGTAAACTACTGGAAAACTAAGATGAAGAGAAAATCTTCAAAGCAGCAGAGAAAAAATTACCCATTACTTACGAACTGATGGCAAGTGTCTCATCAGAAACACTAAAGGTCAGAATCAATGGAAAGATATCTTTAAAGAGTTGAAAGAAAAAAAAAATTGTCAACTGAAGTGCTATATCCACCAAAAATATTCTTTAAGAATAAAGGCAACCAAAGAAATTTTCAGATAATTAAAAAATAAAGAATTAGCCAACCTGCAATAAGAGAAATGCTAAGGTTAAGTTCTTTATATTTAAGGAAAATGACATCAATTGGAAATGTCAATCTATAGCAAGTAATGAAGAGTATCATACATGGTAATCATATAAATAAATATATAATAGTATGTGTTTTCATTTTTCATAATTTCTTAAATACATGTGACAGTTTTGAGCAAAAATTATACCATGTTGTATTTTTAGGATCTATAGAGATAATATAAATATATGTAATATAGGGTATGACAAAAGCATATAGATGAAGTAAATGGGACCATACTGTTGAAAATGTCACTTAGATGAAGTAAAACAATATTAACTCAAAGAAGATTATGATAAATGTTGTATATCCTAGAACAACTGTAAATAAGGAAAAAGGAAAAAAAAACCAAAATATAGTTAAAAAGCTAACAGAAGAATCAAAACCAAATACCAATATTTGGTTAACCACAGAGGATACAGGAAAATAAAAATGAAGAAACAAAAACAAAATTGGACAAAAAAATGAATAGCAAAATGAGAGATTAAAATCCAGTCATATCAATAATAACATTAAATGAAAATGGGCTAAAATTAAAGGCACAATTTAAAGATAACAGATTGTCAGACTTGTTAGAACTCACAACTATCTCCAGGTTGTCTACAAGAGAAATTTTTGTTTAAACTAAAAACTTGAGCAGCTTTATTTGTTCTATCATTCAGTCTCTGCTTTCAAGATGCTGCCTTAAAATGTAAATCATCTTTATCTACCCTTAGCTATATTAATGATGACATCAAACGTTATGCCTCTAGCTCCATCCTCTTTTTGTGCTATGGTACCCCCAAGAGTGGGCTTCCCTGGTTGAGCCAGGATTCCCTGGTAAAGAATCCACCTGCAAAATAGTAGACACAGGAGACACAAGTTCGATCCCTAGGTTGGAAAGATCCCCTGGAAGAGGGCGTGGCAACCCACTCTAGCATTCTTGCTGGGGAAGTCCCATGGACAGAGGACTTGACAGGCTATGATTCATGGAGTCTCAAAGAGTCAAATACGACTAAAGTGTCTGAGTACACACTCCTAAAAGCACACTTTTATTTACATTTCTTGTCACCTCAGAAGGAACATTGTTAAGGTTGAGCTAGTCATCCTGTCCCCCTAAACAAATTTCCCTTTCCATTCTCCCTTGTCTATCAATGGAATTATTAGTTTTCTAATTATATAGATACAAAACCTTGAAGTCAGCTTAGATTTTATTACCTTTTAATAACTAAATCACATTAAAATTTTTTCAAAATGTCTTGTTTCCCTGGCATAAAATTTAGGTCATCTCTATTTGATATATTTTGTAAAATGCCCACTGAGTGTTTAAGCAGACAAGATAGATGCCATCTGTATGTGCTTCTCCAATTTCTGCACATATTTTAATTTTTACAACTTTGCTCATGTTCTCTTTGACTTCTTTTTCTGTTTTCATGAATGGAAGTCATTAAAACAGTCCCTGATAGCTGTTCTTAGGTATTTAATTGATTTCTGTTAAATTTCAAGCTCAGGGATTTTGTAGTTACTTGGTAATATTCCTTCAAAATGTTATTTATTGTGGAAAGACATTTTAATAGCATTGAAAGAAACACAAATGTATGTAACCATTGGCCCCTAAAAATTATAATGTTTAAGTCATAAACTTTTAGGGATGTATTTTTGTACTTTGCCTTTAAACATCACATTTTTAAATCTCTGTTGAAAAGTCTTGAAATTAGGAGGAGTGATATTAGCAAAATGATGACATAGAAATTTTTAATGCTCATCCTCCATCAGAAACATTCATTGGAATAACTATACATGCACAGAATACCTATATAAGAGCCAAAGATTCAGGTGTGGTATTATGGCACTTGGAATAAGAAAAGATATATTGAGGAGGGTAGGAAAAATAGATCCACATACCACCATCATCCATCCTCCAAACATGAATACCCTGCAGAGATATATGCCCTCCTGGTGAAGAAGGAGAATGAAATGAGGCCTCAGCTTCACTGCAGACCTTAGTGTCAGCCTACCTTCACATCAGGCTGATTTCTGTTGGCCAAGATGGCTCTCCACAAGCTCCCACAAACCCAGTCCCCTCGCTCACCTGGTGTCTGTCAGATCCAGTGATCTCATGCGGCTTCCCATCACCAGGCTGCCAGTAGGCTCCCACAAATGCTGGCACTGGGCTCGCTCTGGCAGCCTGCTGGCTCAAGCCCTAGGAGGATCCCATGGCCCTCAGGCTCCCAGTTAGCCCTCAGGAACCCAGGCTCCTGGCTGGGCCCAGCAGGACCCCAAGAAACAGAATGAAAGCTATCTATAGTTTAACACGATTATTTAAAGTTATTTTAATAATATATGTTTTATTTTCCTTATTAACATATATTGTATTTTCAAATCTTTTCTTTCTGGGAATTCATAGAACCCTTAATCATAGGTGGCTGAAAGCGATATCTTGTCCTGATTTGTTCTGGTTTCTTCTCTCTGAGATCAGTGTATGTTTTATCTGTTTGCTTATTTGGACACAACCACACTGATACATTGGGCTTCCTTGGTAGTTCAGCTGGTAAAGAATCTGCCTGCAATGCAGGAGACCCTGGTTTGATTCCTGGTTCAGGAAGATCTCCTGGAGAAGGGATAGGCTACCAACTCCAGTATTCTTGGGCTTCCCTGGTGGTTTGGATGGTAAAGTATTCACCTGCAATGCAGGAGACCTGGATTCGATCCCTGGGTTGAGAAGATCCCTGGGAGGAGGGTGTGACAACCCACTCCAGTATTCTTTTCTGAAGAATCCACAATGGACAGAGGAGCCTGACGGATTGCAGTCCATGGGGTCACAAAGAGTTGTACACAACTGAGCAACTAAGCATGCACATTGGGACATTGGGGGAGTTCTCAGCCACATTGTCTGTAGTTTCAGAGCAACTACACTTTGAAAGAGAATCCTGATCACTGTACATCCTTGGCTGTATTATGGAGACTTTGAGGAAGTTCTGTCTTTCTACAAAGCACATTACCCAAAGTTTGCCACATATTTTTTCTTTTTTTTAAAAATTAGTTTATTTATCTATTTTTTTAATTTACAATATTATATTGGTTTTGCCATACACTGACATGAATCCACCATGGGTGTACATGTTTTCCCCTTCCAGAACCCCCCTCCCACCTCCCTCCCCATCCCATCCCTCTGGGTCATCCCGGTGCACCAGCCCCTAGTACCCTGTATCATGCATCGAACCTGGATTGGCGATTCGTTTCACATATGATAATTTACATGCTTCAGTGCCATTCTCCCATATCATCCTGCCCTTGCCCTCTCACATAGAGACCATAATACTGTTCTATTTATCTGTGTCTCTTTTGATGTCTCGCACATACAGGGTTATCTTTACCGATTAACAAAATACCATATATATGTGTTAGTATACTGTATTGGTGTTTTTCTTTCTGGCTTACTTCACTCTGTATAATAGGCTCCAGTTTCATCCACCTCATTAGAACTGATTCGAATGTATTCTTAGTTTGCCACATTTTTTCTTCCTCCTCCTCTTTTTTTCTTCTTCTCCTCTGTAATTAAAGCAATTTGTTTATTTTATTTTTGCTGCAATGCACAGCATATGGGATCTCATTTTCTGGATGAGGAATCGAACCCACATCACCCTCTGCAGTGGAAGCGTGAAGTCTTAACAACCAGACCACCAGGGTAATCTCTAATTTATTTTCAAAGGATTATTCTTGCTTGCTCTTTCTCTGGCTAAAATGAAAAAAAGTTGCCCTACTGCTGCCAAAATCTTTGAGCTTATTGATCCTTTCTGTGCAGTACAGTAAGCTTAGTTCTGGGACTGAGACTCAGAGTTTTGCATATTGGCTCCAGTGGAAGCCACACCCACCACATAAAGTTAGAATAAGTACCTTCTGACAGCTTCGAGATTCCAGGGTATTCTTACAATCAGGGGCTTTGGAAACTTGTCTGTAAATGTGTGGTCTGCATTTTTGTGAATAATTGTCTTGTTGAATTCCCCTAATATATGGTAGAGTTATGTGTGACAAAGAGCCAGCCTGTCACAGTTAGGACAAGGGGAGCCAAGGAAAGGGACTTTGTGTGAGCTGGCTCCATTGTTTCACCCAGCGAGCAGCCCATCCCTGTAGAGGCTTGTGGAGCTAGTGACAGCCTGAATGAGAAGGAGGAACTCAGATGCAGAGTCAGGGTCTGGTTTGCTTTTAAGTTGTCAACTAAAGGCAGGGCATGGTCCACGTAAAGAGAGTCCTTAGAGGGCTGTGTCGTAAATAAATATATCTGAGAATAGCTTTCCCTTTTCCATAGAAGCACCAGGTCTTCAGTATACATTTTTTGATTTTACAGGATTCCCACAGACAAACTTTAGTTTTTTCTTACCATTTCCTTCCAACTCTTTGTTTCCCAAGAGACAACTTTCCCTATTCAAAATAGCAGGAATATACCCAGAGCTAGACCTAGAGGTTGAAGTGGGAGAAGAGGGCTTAGAGAGAAAATGAGAAGAAGAGAAATAAGATTAAAAACCAACATCCTATGCAAAAAAAAGGAAAGAGCCTGGACCAAAGGGCCTAAATCTCTGTTCCCTCCACTTCTCCATCGCACCAGGCTGATTCCTGCATCAGCTGCCAAGTGCCTTATGGCTGAGCTGCTCTTCCTGCAGAAAAATTTTCACGCTTAAGAGCTAGTCTTTGAACAATAATATATGCTTTTTTTTTGAGTTATGTTATTACTTTTATGTAATGGGGAACTGAGTGTCATTAATTCAGCTTTGGATAGAAGAGTTATTAATACCGAATGTGATGCTGGTTTTTTTATTTATGAGCACTTTTCTTTTAACTCTGAGCTAGAATGATTTCCACACTGCATTTCAGGTATTGATTTGGAATCTGAAAGTTTAATTTATTGCCTTAATTGGAATCTAGGGTATTTAGACAGCATTTGCCTTTCCCTGATGGAATGTCTCTGTATGGCTCTCCTCTGGCATCTCTCTTCTTTTCCATTCCTTGCCTTTCTTTGGGTGTTTAACAGCTCCCTCAGGGCATTGCCAATTATTTATGACATACTTCTCCTTGTAAGATCTAGTTGGAAAACCTGTTCCTATGGAAACTGCTGTTTTCAAACAGGATGGTTCCAACTTCAAAACAATATCATCAAATATGCAACAGCACATAGATCTTTCACTGGCAAGCATATTCCAATGATTTGTACAACCAAATCTAAAAACCTGAACATTAAAAAAAAAAGGGACAAAAATGTATGGAAAGCCCATCTGATTGAGTGGGAGATGAGGTGATTCTCGGAAGAAAACTTCTGGGAATTAGTTTGACTTGACATATTTAGGGATGCCTAGTGAGAAGAGCTAGGCTTTGAAATTGTATTTATCAGGGACCTGTGACTTTTGTGAACTAGATTTAACAGAGATGGGCTAAATCTAAGTTTTGACATTTCTCTGCTTTTAATACATCTTTAATATTATCAAAATTTACCTATTGAAATCTACTCATGCAAAGCTCAGGGCACTGGCAACACAGCACCAAACACTACATTTTTCTATCTAGAGAATTTATTCACTTATTACCCAGCCATAGTTTGTTTCCTTTGTCCCACTGCTCATTTATTTCAAAGTGGAGGAAACAAAAGACAATATTACCCCTGAATGATAACTCCTTATGGAGAGCTTTGTTAATCAGGTTACTAAGGCAAAATTACTCTACATATATCCTTGATTGATATATTTTCTTTTGTTTGTTGAAAGACAGCCATTTCCTTTCACTGCATTCAAATCCAAATTTTGCTGGTTACCATGGCAATATTTTTGAAGTCAGTATCACTCTAATGTTCCATCATGCCCTATTATGATACAACTTGGATTCGTTGTAGACTTCATCCGTGCATCAATTATGCTGGAGAATTCTGAGGGTGAGGGGTGGGGAAAGACAAAAAGAGATACAGAGGATTAGAATATTGCATAAGAATATAAAAACTAGCCTATATAAGTTAAGAATAGTATGTTGTGTTGAAGGGGACAAGTTATTCTTTTAATCCTTATTCATTGGTAATGATATATAAATCCAGGCATAATTAAATCCATTGTCAGAAATATGCCTGTTGCTTGATTTTTAGTCAAAATACTACCCAAAACATGTATAAACGCTTAAGGAGAAAAATCATCATGTTCAGATTAAAGGAGCCTTGTTAGAATCCCTGCTGAGAAGTTCATGTTTCAAGATTTTGGGTTGCTCACTCCAGGACATGACCGATGACTGGAAGTTTCTCTTTTATGTGTATTGTTTGTGAGAAGTGTTAGAAGCAGAACAGGACAGATGGCACCAAATGCAAGAAGTGAGAAGATATCTACCTGTACTCGGATCCGTGGTCAAAAGGAAATGTCCATGTTTAGACTAGAAGGAGTCTGATTATATGTAGTCAGACTGTTTCATCTTTGCCCTGTTGCTCAAGTGTTCATTATTCATCACCTTTTATGAACTTCATACAGCTCCTCACTCCCCTGAAGACTAAAACATCATTTGCACTAATTTGTAAAACTTAGGAAATTATGTAATTATAATATTTTGTAGCTGAGTGAACATCAGCCATGGAGTGTATGTACTTTCGGAGTGATGTTGGTTCTTGCAGGGTAAAAAAAAAATCTTAATCTTTTTATATATATTTATAAACATTATATTAGCAAATATGCATTCAAAGGTGGTAAAATTTCATGGGAGAGTGACTGTTATATCTAAAAATAACTCCTTAGGGAAATAAGAATGAAAAAAGGCTGAAAAACACTGATTCAATGCAAGTCCCAAGTAGGTTAACTAACCTGACCACTTTACACAGCTAGTTACAGGAGACATAGCTCTTGGTCTCAAATCTCTATACTTCCTCACAAAATTTCTAAATTTATTCAGTAAATATCACATATCTGTGATGTGTTACAAACTGTGCCAAAATTTGAGACACAAAACCAAAAATATCATAGTCGTAACATGAAAGAGACCCTGAAAAATGTCTGGAGATTACAAAACACTGTGGTAAAAGGACTCTGATGGGAGTAAATTATCATACAGATCCTCTGCTCTATCTAGCACTGTGGAAGAACTCATTAAATTTGTATATTGATTTACCTTAATATGTCCACATTTCTATGAGCTTGACATTGGTTTCTCATGTGGATTTGTTCTTTTGGAAACACATTATGTGCTTTGTTAGGATGTAAGAGAAAAAACGGGCTTCTCAAGAAGCGCTAAGAAAGCACTTGGGTGTTCTTCTTAAAATGGAGACATAAGTCAAATGTGTTGTCATAAACCTTAGGTCCTAACTTTTAGTAAGTAGGGGATGGATTTCTCTGTTTAATCAGTTATATTTTAACCTACTTGTGCTCTGATGCTTGAGGCTGTGTCCTTGGAGATATGTTTTTGATCTTATTGGGGTCCATCAGTGGCATGTCAACAGGAATTTTGCTGAGTGGGATGATGACGAAAACTTACATGTTAATCACTGACTTCAGGTGAGATTCAGTAGAGAGGAATATGGTTTGTCCCTATTGAGTGCAGTCAAGTCAATAAAAGATGGACAGACAAGAGGGAACTAGGGGCTCACACTTGAGTAATCTGTTTAGTCAGTGGCTCTTTGGAAGTATTTGGGGGCTCTGGATTTTGCTTACTGTGTAAGAATACATGAAGACCCCTTACATAACAAACAGAGGATGTTTATTCAGAGTTTGCTATGTCAAGGGGGTCACTTGGTTTGGCAGAAACTCAAAGATAGGCTGGGTAATAGGAAAGCGTTAAAAAAAAAGTGGTGGTGGGAGGACTTCAGGCTTGCTCTGATTGGAGGTTATTGGCATAGGGGGAGACAAAAATGAAGTAAACTGGCATTGACTAAGTTCTGACCTTTGGGGCAAAGAATTATTACAGAAGCTGTGGTTTGGCTTCCTGAACCGATTGCTAGGAGGTTATAAGTCAAATTTCTATTGTCATATAAGGTCTGGTGACTGTATATTCCATCTCTCAGCTGGTATGCACGTTCCCCTGCTACAGATTACATATTAAGCTGTTATCAGTCACTTAAAAAAATATGTGACTAAAACCTCCTTGGAACACTTTTGAGAAATGAGTTGGCCAGGAAAAATGAAAGAAAGTCCTAGGCTGAGTGTTTCAATAAATCTGGGAATAACTATGACACGAATTTCCTGAGCTATCTGGACCTTGTACAGCTTCCTCACATCTATTTTCCCCAAGGTGATTAGAACTAAAAGTTTAAAATGAAAACATCTCATGTACTTATTTTCTCCAACATCCAGTAAAAGAGCAGTTGGGGAGGCTGTGTCATTATTTACAGCAGCTCCGGGAAGCCCAGAAGTGAATAGAAGAACTCTTGGGTTAGATTTAAAAGCTGGCTGAACCTAAAGGGTACAAAAGGGAACCCTTGCTCACTGTTGGTGGGAATGTAAACTGGTGTAGCTACTACAAAAAACAGTACAGAGGTTCCTCAAAAAATTAAAATTAGAACTACCATATGATTCAGCAATTCCACTTTGTGGTATAGATTTGAAGGAAATGAAATCACTATCTTGAAGAGATATCTGCACCTCCATGTTCAATGCAGCATGATTTATAATTCCCAAGACATGGAAACAACTTGAATGTCTATCAAGAGATGGAAAAAGAAAATGTGATATTTACAATGGAATATTATTCATCCCTAAAAGAAGGAAATCCTGCTGTTTATGACAACCTGATTGAAACTTGAGGGAATTATGCTAAATAAAGTTAAGTCAGACAGAGAAAGACAAATATTGAATAATCTGATTTACATGTGCAATCTAAACAACTGAACTCATAGAAACAGAGAATTGAATGGTGGTTGCTGGGGGTAGGCATTGGGAAGGGGGGCAATAAGTGAAGTGGTTAAAAGGTACAAACTTACAGTTTTATAAAAAATAAATAAAATTGGTTGACTCCTTGGAGCCAGAGTAGAGAAACTAGGGAGAGGGAAGGAAAATTAGTATTTGTTGAAAACTTGTTTTATATCAGGTACTATGTTGGAACTTAGTAAATGTCTCATGTAGTATTCCCATTTTACAGATGGGAGGAAATGAGACATAGAAAGTAAATGAGTCATAGAATGTAAATGAGTTCCAGATTATAGAAATTGTAATTGTAGGATCTAGTATTACTACTGTCTATATCAATATGACTATTATTCCAGGAGATTCTTTCCTTGGATATAAAAGTTACAAATAACTTTATTATTTATTCCAGGAATTTCCTAAAAGATTCATTAACTCATCAACATAAAGTATCAGTGAATTATTAACCCCATAACACTCTTTGAACCCTCATCTCAAAATCCTCACCTTGCTCTTACTACCACTCTTAGACTATCATACCAAGATCTTTACTCAGTCCTAATCAAGTCTCTCCACCCCTGTTCCACACAGCCATTGAAAGACCTTCCTTAAAACAGACTTCAGAATCTCAGTAAATCAAACCTTGATCTTCTATTTTCAAGACTCTTGATAGAATTAGCAGGCTTTTACTGCAATAAGCAAAAAATTCCACTTTATCTTATCTGGTTGATCCCTTCATTCATACTCATCCTGCATGTTTGTGCAGCTAATTGTGTTAAGTCCTCTCCTTTCCATGCTTAACTGATACATTCTTTATTGGTATATTTTCTTTGTCCCATCTCTACCTTCTTTGTCACTGGAGTCCACTTAGATGTGCCACACAGACAGACAGACGCACATATATACAGAGTCAAAACCCTCCTCTGGTGTGGCAGAAACCAACACAATTCTGAAAAGCAATTATCCTTCAATTAAAAAATAAATAAACATAAAATTAAGAAAAACAAAACAAAAACAAAAAAGAAACCCTCATCTGCATTTCAGTATAACTTCAATTATGGAGGTCCCATGTCATTGCTCTCTCTTTTTCCTGCTTTGTGTGGGTGAAGTCTTAAACAGCAATGGACCGCAGCCTTGCTCTTACAATAATCCATCTGGGGGTTATTAAAAAATACATACAACCTGTTATTTTATCTGTGATAGAACAGAACTTTTACTACATAGTGATATCCAAGTTGCAAAGTGGTATTAACATATATCTATTCTGATTATTCATTCTAAGGACAAAATAAATAGATATACTGAAGTAAATAGTTGATGGGAGTGAGAAAGTAGCAAGTCTTGATGAGCAAATACTAGTTGAACTTAGGACTTTTCAAATTAGTTCACGAATGATGACTTGAAGACCAGATCAAGTGAGGTAGATGAGGACAAAAAGTAGCTGAAGAAGAAAAAAATGACATAATTTTTATCCTAACTTTTGATGTTTTGTAAAACAAGTGTGTGCATGCTAAGCCACTTCAGTCATGTCTGACACTTTGCAACCCTATGGACTGTAGCCTGTCAGGCTCCTCTGTCCATGGGATTCTCCAGGTAAGAATACTGGAGTGGGTTGCCATGCCTTTCTCCAGGGGATCTTCCTGACCAAGAAATGAACTTGCATAACTTATGTCTCCTGCATTGGCAGGCAGGTTCTTTACCACTAGCGCCACTTGGGAAGCCCAACAAATAAGTGCAACAACCCCGGTTCTGTTGTATGGAACCTTTATTCTCAATAATAAAGAGTGGGGAATAGGGTGGAAGGTGTGTAGAAAGTTAAAAACTATAGACAAATGTGGATTAGAACCATGAGAATTACTAGGTGGTAAAAGGTATTAGAATTCTAGAGGTGGTTTTTGAAGAAACTGAATGTGTAAACCAAAAGTTGTATTGTTTTTCAATAAAATCTGTAGCGCTACAGGTTGCATATCTTTTTAAATAGCCTTCAGGCAACAATGGGTTACTTTTTACAAGGAAGAAATAGAATATTTGCCTCTCTGGGGCACCCTTAAAGAGCCATATTGAATCAAAACAAGTGAATCCAAGGTATAACAAATTCCACAGTGTGCAAGTATTGGAAGTAGTTTGTTTATTCTAAGAAATTAAGGACATAAAATTATATTTTGGGTGGAAGGAAATCAGTGGTAAATGTCAGATAATGAGATTCTAGCATCACAACATTTCAGGGTTGTTTTGAAATCTATTATGGGTAATGTGTAATCCAAACAGGAAGACAAGAAATTAGGTGTTACAAAGCAAGACATTTCCTTTGGGGTAGGTATTTCTAGTGTATTCAATATCTACATTCCCAGAGGGAAAGGAAGAGGGAGGGAGTAGTCTTCTCCAGTTTGCATTTGGAGGATATTGTTCCCTATGAGTGATGAAAAGGGAATGGAATCATAAATGACAATCCAAATGTCAAACGGAATTACACAACTTTGAATCCCTTGTATTTTAATCTTTAAATATTGCAGGATTCTGAACTTAAGAGTAAGTCATGGCATTAATTCTCATCTATTCAATTTCTACTTTCAGTTTGAAATTATGCAGTTTGTTTTGAAAATTAGAGTATTTTTCCTTTGCATTTTCAACTTGATATTCACAAACAATATTGAATACTTTGGGTCCTAGGTAAGATAAGTGTTATTAATAATGTTGAACTGTTTATACTGTATTTTATTGTAATTAGTAGGTGATTTTGCAGCTCTACATCTTCTGTCCTTATTCCAACCTATTCCCTTTCAAAATCAGTATTTTATGAGAAAGATCAGAAGGCTAAAACATACCTGCTAATAATCAAATAGGAATGATATTTGACAAATTGATTTCATTATATGATTGGCATTTTAATAAGTAAAATAACTTAGAAATACACACCTAATTTATATTTAAAATATTCCAGTCAGATGTATGACTTATTCATGGCAGAACTATGAATATTAAACCATTACAAATACTTTATGTTTTATTATTAGTTTAAATGATGATAATTATACCATTAGCAATCCAAGAAATCCTCCAAACTAAAATTTACAGATACAAATTTGGTTATGCCATGAAAATATGAATTTACTATAGTAATTAAAAAAAGAATATACTTTTAAACTTTGATCCATATTTGTAAAGTTTCTGTAAAAAAATGAAAAACCTTACTGAATGTAATTACATAATTTCAGTCTTATTTTTCCCTAAAAAATACAATATGTGCTTAGTCGCTCAGTCGTGTCCCACTGTTTGCAGCCTCATGGACTGTAGCCTGCCAGGCTCCTCTGTCCATGGGAATTCTCCAGGCAAGAATACTGGAGTGGGTTGCCATGCCCTTCTCCAGGGGATCTTACCAACCTAGGGATCAAACCCAGGTCTCCCGTGTTGCAGGTGGATTCTTTACCCTCTGAGCCACCAGGGAAGCCCAGAAAATACAATATGATATATTTCTTCCTTACTGGAGTTTCTGGAGTGTTTATACGGTTTATGGTTGACCCAGGCACATAAACAGAGGTGGTTATTATAAGTCCAATGTTACATCTCAAAATTTCCTTCAGCAAAGTAATGGAGAAAGAAAGCTGGAGAAACTTTGCATTACATCCAAGGGAATTTCTAGTGTGTTCAATATCTACATTCCCAGAGGGAAAGGAAGAGGAAGTTTAAAGGAGAGACTGCAACAATTCAACTCAGCAGTTCTACATATAATTATTAAGCTGGATACAATTCAAAGCATTGTGCAAAGAATGAAAATGAGTAAATTTAGTCAGTGCCCTCAAGGAATCTTCTCCTCCTTCTTCCTTCCTAATACAACAGAGATTTTCCTTTTGGGACACTCTTCTTCATAATGTAGCAGCCATTTGTTTTGGGACTTATTCTAAACCCAGGTTCAAGGATTGGTCTAAAATAATCTACAGATTTCCCTGTTGGTCTAGTGGTTAAGAATACACCTTCCAATGTAGGAGATGTGGTTTGATCTCTGGTCTGGGGGCTAAGATCCCATATGCTGCAGGACAACTAAGCCCACGGGCCACAACTAGAGAGCCGCCTTGCTGCAAGGAAGACTTAGCACAGCCAAAATTAAAAAAAAAAAAAAAAGAAGAAGAAAAATCTACATCAAGGATTACCAAACTTTTTCTATAAAGGATCAAAGTGTAAATATTTTAGGTTTTGTGGAACCATACAGTCTCTGTCACAATGACTCACCTCTCCCTTTGTATTACCACAGTGAAAGAGTGAACAAGTGGGTATGACTGTGTTCCTATAACACTTTATTTACAAAAACATGCTGTAGGCCCAGTTTGTCCCCTGGTTTTTTGTGGCAGTGTCTACCCCTGGTCTAAACCAAACTCCGGTGCTACTGCTATTGATTCAGTCATCAACAAATCAATGCGTGATATTTCCTTAGTTAAAGGGATTCTTGAGAAATGGGGTCAGTCAGCTGGAAACACAAGATTTCTTTTTTCAGTTATTATGGGTATTGTATCCTGTATCTGCCGTGTGTGAATGAGAAGGTTATGTTTGTTGCCAGTAGTCACCTTACCACTACAAAGGAAGCCAGCTCTGAGAATAAAACCAAGACATGAAGGAGAGAAGAGTGAAAAAACTGATGAGTTGCAGATATTTGGAACTCAAGTTCTTCTTTAACCAAGCTAGAAATCTGTCCTACTTCATCACTTCTCAGTTAAATAAATATTTTGTGGTCTTAGCCAGTTTGTGTTAAATGTCACTTGTAACTGAAAGATCCCAACTGATACAGGTGCATGGGGTAAAATACGAAATAACTGCCAGTATTACAGAGGCTCAGCAAAGAGTCAAAAGTAGTTCTGAAAAATTTTTATTAAATGATGGCATTTGAGGCAAAGTTCTTCATTATAATTTTGCAATAGTGGTGGAAGATAAATATCAGTGAAGTATTCATGGGTGGCAAATTTCTGGATAGTTCAAATACCATAATATTTGATAGCATTTTTTATGTTTGACAGTATTTTTGATATTTGTTAGTATTTTCAGGGAATAACAGTGGGGAATTTTTGGAGTTAGTGTGAGAAACCTGGGTAAAACCTCAGGTTGGAAACCTTGAAGGTGAACAGAAGGCTTGGTGATAAAATTGAGGTTTCTAATAGGAACTTGGAAGTGTCTGATATACTGAGATACAGCATGATGATAAAGGACAATTAATTGGGAAAATGATGTGGATTTAGAGATGTGCCAGCCATAGGGTACCAACATATGGAAGGGCACACATAAATCTCTGGGGAACTATGGAAAGGGAAAATGGTCATCTGATTTAATTTCCCATAGTCCCTTTGAGGGAAAATACAAATGCAATTAGGAGGAATACTAATAAAGTTCTTAGGAATGGTGCAGGTGACACTGCCAGGAACAAGCTTAAATGATGATAGATTACTACTGAAATCACTTTGAGTAGGGTGGACTGGCGCACCCTAGGGCTTTTATTTTTACAAAGTGTCTTATGCAAAATTGAGTCCAGGGCTGATTTGTTCATATACTGTCAACAAACCAGATTACTATCACCGGCTCTTCTCTGTCTTGTCCTTTTCCAACAGAGCCTTTAGCTTCTCCTCTGAACAATGACCAGCCTGCATTAAAATGAATATCTATTTTAAGGGGAACCAAATCATTACCCAGTCACATGTGGCCATGTCAATGAGGTCCAGTCTAGAGGTACTTGCCTAAAGGATGCTGGTTTTCACAAGGAAAACCTAGAGTTAAGATTCATCGGACAAACTCGGACAAATAGAAGTTTATCCTGACAGTTCAGTCCCCTGTGGTAGTTATTATGAACCCACTCTATGCAGACTCTTGCTCTGTTAGTTGAGGAGGATGCAAAGGTGAACAAGACACAGTGCCTGCTCTCAGGATTTGGGGTACTTCCCTCTTGCTGACTCCCACCTGTCTCCTTACGCTTCCCACCCTGTTCCATTCTTCTCAGCCTCTGCAAGTCCCTTTATAAATTAGCACCCAGCTGTGATCTCAAAAAATACAATAAGACAAAGCCTGGGGTTAATTCTGCATTTCAGCTGCCTTGTTTAGCCACTAATTAAATGTCTGTTACAAAATCACCCTTAATAAGCAACTAGATTATATTAATTATCTGTTGCTTGGATCTTCTAGAAGGCTCATTCTCACCCTTGGCTGCATATTACAATTACTGGAGAGGATTTAATAACACCCAGGCCAACCCCCACCCTCTGAGATTTGGATTTAATTAGTGTGTGGTGAACCTGAGCATTAGTATTGTTTAAAAATTCCCCCAAGTGATTCTAACTGCACAGCCACGGTCTGGAGGGACTCTTCTGGACTTCTGTACAAGGAATCTCTTGGAACTGGCTTGCTTTTCTCTGGTGCCACTCTGAGAAAGTGGCTATCATGATGTGCCAGGAATGGTTTATTAATAAAATTTAGCCAGTTGTCTTGGCTCAAGACTCTACCTGTGATCCTCTGGTTTCTACACCAGGTGTCCTGAAATGAAAACTGCTGAAAACAGTTTATTCATGGAGTGTGGGGGAAGGGAGAGGGGTGAAAAATAAGAACTTTTGTTGAAAGTTGCATAATTTAAATTTTATGACAACAACCTCCTTTGCATTCCAAGGGAGCAAGATTTTGAGGGGTATGACTATTTCCAATGTTACATTTATTTTTTAAATAGTCACTTAAAAATTTAAACCTGTTGGTGAATTTTCTAAAGATATAAGTTCATCTTGCAAAGAAAAATCTCATTGTTGGCAGAAAGTCTCTGTTTTCTGACTTTCTGGTTCCTCTTGCTTCAGTTTTTGTTCTTTCCATGTACTTTGCACGGTGGAATCCTAGGTTTAATTTGAGGGACTTCCTCATTTCCCTGAAGTTTCGTCCTTCTCCGTCTCTTTTCCCACTTGAATTTGTATACATACAAATTCTCATTATGCTAATAATCTCAGCTGATTATAAAAAGAAAATCAAAGTGGTCGTTTTACAACCACCTGTGGCACCTTATGAATTAAACTAAACCTAACTCACCCAACAATTTTTTTAAGGTGCTATTTTTTTCCCTCTATCACTCTTAGCAGTCTTCTAGTTGAAAGCAGTCATTTATGGTGCTTTGCGCTTTAATAGAGCTCTCATAGAACATTTTATAAAAACCATAAATGTGATGTTTTGGCACAAATTTGTACTAAAAACTTAACAATTTTGATGTATGAGTTCTTTACTCAGTCAGGTCAAGTAATGTGTTGTATAATAATTTGATATTCCTTGTAGTGAAATATTCATCTGTCATTACTACTTCCCCAAACAAACAAATGCTTTTCAAACATTTATTTATTTTCTACTTATTCCCTATATTGTAATTCTACTCACCTTTCCTAATACAAGAACAGTTTGAATGCTTTATATACATACATACATATATATGTTTGTTTGTTATATGTCCTGGCAAAAATCTGTCTTGGTCTTTGATATATGTGCTTTTAATATATTCTAACATGGAAGCAACTAAATGTCCATCAACACAGTGCATGGATAAAGAAACTGTGGTACATATATACAATGGAATACTACCTCAGTCATAAAAAGAATGAAATAATGCCATTTGCAGCAACATGGATGGACCTAGAGATTATCATACTAAGTGAACTAAGTCAGAGAAGGACAAATATCATATGATATCACTTGTTTGTGGAATCTTTAAAATGATACAAATGAATTTATTTACAAAACAGAAACAGATTGACAGAAATAGAAAGCAGGCTTATGGTTACCAAAGGGGAAAAGTAGGGGAGGGGGACAGATAAATTAAGAATTTGGCATTAGCAGATACAAACTACTGTATATAAAAATAAACAAAAAGGTTCTACTGTATGGCACAGGGAATTATATTCAATATATTATTGTTCAGTCTCTAAGTTATGTCTGACTGTTTGCAACCCTGTGGACTGCAGCATTCCAGGCTTCCCTGTCCTTTGTTGTCTCCTGGGGTTTGCTCAAATTCATGTCCATTGAGTTGGTGATGCCATCTAACAATCTCATCCTCTGTTGCCCAGTTCTCCTCCTGCCCTCAGTCTTTCCTAGCATCAGTGTTTTTTCCAGTGAATCAACTCTTCACATCAGGTAGCCAAAATACTGGAGCTTCAGCTTCAGCATCAGTCCTTCCAGTGAATATTCAGGGTTGATTTCCTTTAGGAGTGACTGATTTAATCTCCTTGGAGTCCAAGGGACTCTCAAGAGTCTTCTTGAACACCGTGGTTTAAAAGTATCAATTTCTAGGTGCTCATCCTTCTTTATGGTCCAACTCTCACATGACTACTGGAAAAAACATAGCTTTGATTATATGGACTTTTGTCACCAAAGTGGCATCTCTTCTTTTTAATACCCTGTCTAGTTTGTCATAGCTTTTCTTCCAAGGAGCAAACATCTTTCAATTTCATGGCTTCAGTCACTGTCCTCAGTGATTTTGGAGCCCAAGAAAATAAAATCTCTAACTGTTTCCATTTTCCCCCTCTTCTATTTGCTATGCAGTGATGGGACTGGATGCCATGATCTGTTTTTGAAATGTTGAGTTTTAAATTAGCCTTTTCACTTTCTTCTTTCACCCTCAGCAAGAGTCTCTTTAGTTCCTCTTCACTTTCTGCCATTAGAGTGGTATCCTCTGCATATCTAAGGTTGTTGATATTTCTCCTGGCAATCTTGATTCCAGCTTGTGATTCATTCAGTTCAGCATTTCACATTTATTTCAGTATCTTGTAACAAATAATGAAATATCTTGTAACTGTAATGGAAAAGAATCTGAAAACAACTGAATCTCTTTGCTGTACACCAGAAACTAACATAACATCATAAATCAACTATGCTTCAATGTGTGCTGTGTGTGTTAAGTCACGTCAGTTGTGTCCGACTCTGTGGCCCCATGGACTATAGCCCGCCATGGGATGCAAGAATACTGGAGTGGGTTGCCATGCCCTTCTCCAGGGGATCTTCACTACCTAGAGATCAAACCTGGGTCTTCCACTTTGCAGGCAGATTCTTTACCATCTGAGCCACGAGGAATGCAAAATTTAAAAAATGTATTTCTAAAATATTTATTAGCTTTTTAATATTCTTATCATATAAAAGTACTCTTTTTTTTCCCCCTGCTCTTGTACCCTTAAAAATCCTAAAAGGAAGGGGAGATTCAGTTCTTACTGACCTTTCCTAGGAGTTCAACACGTCCATGTTTTCTCAAGTAAAAAATGTGTTTGCTGAGAAGGCCATCCTTAGGAGACTACATCAGTCTTATGCTTATGTTTCTAGGATTCAAGAATGGTGTCACCTTTGTCCAAGCACCTAAGCACACTAAAATAAGGATAATTTTGCAGGCAGCATGCCAAGAGACTAGTAGTCTTGGTGACAGCTGTCAACCCTGTATTAGGTTATTTACATGAAGTATCTGGAGAATATCTCTTTCCATGTCTGAAACATCAGCCAGAATTGCAGTGTGCCATTCCCAGAGAAGAACCAAATTTCAGGGGCATGATTTCTGGTGAAGGAGATAATAATCTAGAAGACATCCCTGTTCTCTCATTTTCATGTTTTTCTCACTTTTTGATCTTCCCCACACCAAAATCAGTTTACACTGTGTTCACTACCTGCATTGTTGAATTTAATTCCTGAACAGAAAACCAAGGTGTACCCCTAGATCTACAGACAAATGGTTCATGTGGTGAATAGTGCTGTCTTGGGGTCTGGAAACCTGGACTTGAGCTCTGATCTCCCACTGGCTTCCACTCTGAACTTGGCCCAGTTTTCACCGAAGTCTCAATTTCATCTTTTATAGGTGTATAGATTGCTTGTATGTCTCTAAGTTCTTTTCCACTTCCATGTTTCTTGTATTTTTGTTTCAGGTCTGTGTGAGTGTGATCTTTCACAACAGGAGTATGTGTCAATAGCAGCATCTGAGAGTGAGAAAGTTAAAAATGTTGTGGGTTGGTTTAGAACCCTGCCAGGTGCTCTGTTTTTGTCACTTCATCCAGTTTTACATTCTGATTATCCACACTTGACTCAAACTCTGTTAAAAATGGGAATAAACTTCACTTTAAGCAGAAGAACATTTCTTGTAAGTATAAGCAATTGTTGTTGTTCAGTCGCCAAGTTGTGTCCTACTCTCTGCAACCCTGTGGACTGCAGCACACCAGCCTTCCCTGTTCTTCACCATCTCCCAGAGTCTGCTCAAACTCATGTCCATTGAGTTGATAATGCCATCCAACCATCTCATCCTCTGCTGCCCCCTTCTCCTTTTGCTCTTGATCTTTCCCAGCATCAAGGTATAAACAACAGCTTTTATTATAACAAACTTCTTTGTTATGAGAAATAATCACTTATTAATAACCTGTCTTATGACTTGTACTATGATTAAATGCTTTTTAAGAGTACCATGCCACATTTGAATTCACTGGGAGTAAGAACTGTGATGAATTTAATTTGCTAATTGAAGTGAGGGCTGGAATTAAAGGGAAAGCTTTATATTCCAAATGTGCCAATGCCAGGCTATTCCTTAGGCTCTTTGAGGTTTCTTAAACTTTGAATTTCTAACTTTATAAGAAACATGCAAGATTGAACCTATTATACTGTTAAATTCTCAAACATTTTTAACCGAGAGCCAAAGAGCTAAACCTCTAGCAATAGAGACAAACTAAGAACATTTCTAGGGCATGTTTCTAACACCAAAATGTCTGATAAATTATTAAAATACATGAGTAATAACATTTGCAATGCCCTGAGTTTTTACAGCAATTTGTATCTTTCAAAGGGCATGATATTATTTTATTTGCTCTTCTCATTTACCCTAGAATATGGGTAAAGAAAGAATTATTATTATATACCTAAAAATAGTCTTCAAAGAATAATAACAGTAGAAAACTTATTACAGCCAGGTTCTTTACCACTAGTGCGACCTGGGAAGCCCTGTTACTCTACTTGAGGCATATCAATGCATAAAGATTTCATAGGAGGAGGGGGAGAGAAGAATGGTGAATGTAGGTGAAGGGTATTCTAGTGTTGATTGTATTAATTTTTCAACCTTTCTGTCAGTTTGAAAAACTTCAAAAAATGAATCTGGGGATAAAAATATATGAAGTAATGCCATTTTTCAGCAACACGGATGAACCTAGAGATTATCATACTAGTGAAGTAAGTCAGATAGGAAAAGATAAATATCATATGATATCAATTATATGTGGAATCCCTCCTTTTTGAAGGAAAGCTATGACAAACCTAGACAGTGTATTAAAAAACAGAGGTGTCATTTTGCCAACAAAGGGTCTGAATAATCAAAGCTATGGTTTTCCTAGTAGTCATGTACCAGTATGAGAGCTGGACCATAAAGAAGGTTGACTCCAAAAGAATTGATGCTTTTGAGTTGTGGTACTAGAGAAGACTCTTGAGAGTCCCTTGCACAGCAAGGAGACCAAACCAGTCAATCCTGAAAGAAATCAACCCCGAATATTCATTGGAAGGACTGATGCTTAAGCTCCAGTATTTTGGCCATGTGATGCAAAGAGCCAACTTGTTGGAAAAGACCCTGGTGCTGGGAAGGATTGAAGGCAGGAGGAGAAGGGGATGACAGGATGAAATGGTTAGAAATGCATCACCAATGGACATGAATTTGAGCAAACTCTGGTAGATAGTGACAGAAAACGGAGCCTGGTGTGCTGCAGTCCATGGGGCTGCAAACAGACATGAGTTAGTAACTGAACAAGAGCAACAATAATTTTTAAAAAAGGTACAAATGAACTTATTTACAAAACAAAAACACTTACATAAATCAGAAACAAACTTATAGGTACCAAAGGGGAAACGTTGTGGGAAGGGATAAATCAGAAAGTTGGAATGAACTTGGAAGGACAGTAGTGTGCATTCCTGAAGAGAGAGGTTTGTTCCCTGATCAGGAACTGAACCTGGGTAGCCTGGATGAAAACCAGGAATCCTAGCCACTAGACCACGAGAGGCTAGAGGCAAAGTTCCTCTGTCTCTTATCCCCATTGAAACAAGAACATTTCAGGAAGCCAAAAACTGTAAAAACAGGTGCAACATTTATTATTAGACACAGTACAATGAATAGGAGAGCACATAGAGAAATAGTTTATTTAAGATAGAAGCTAGGCAGAAATACACACCCAGAGAAAAAGGGTATGGGCATCCTCTCTAATGAAGAGAAGCACAGTAAAGAGGTGCGTTAAATCAATGATATAGGACAATTCTTCAGGGTCTTTGTTTACCTTTGGCTGACTGTCTCATTTCTTCCCCCACACCTGAACTATTCTAGGACCCTTCCCAACATGCATGTGCAACTTTATCCTAAGATGGATTCCACTGCAGAGGCCTGTGGGGGTATGTCCACACACTCATGGAGTGGCACCCCCTCTGTTTTGACCCCCATGCAGCCTTCCTGCACATGTGCAAACAGGGAAGTTTTCTTTGGTCATGTTACCTCTTTATTTCAACAGAGCTCAGCTCCTTCCACTAGCTTTGGCCTTGGAGTGTCTTGTGAGAACAGAGCTTCAGTTTTACTCCGCTTGACAAACACTAGCTGTCCAAGCCAGGGAACCCATCTATCTCTTACCTCGGAATGAACACAAACCCACTAGTATATAAAAGATAGATAATCAACAAGGACCTATTGTATAACATAGGGAACTCTACTCAATATCCTGTGATAACCTATATGAGAAAAGAATCCAGAAAAGAATAAATATATGTGTATATACAAATATATGTTTCCCTGGTGGCTCAGACAGTAAAGAATCTACCTCCAATGCAGGAGACCCAGGTCCGGTCCCTGAGTCAGGAAGATGCCCTGGAGAAGGAAATGACTACCTACTCCAGTATTTTTGCTGGGGTAATTCCATGGACAGAGAAGTCTGGCAGGCTATAGTCCATGGGGTCACAAAGAGTCAGAGACAACTGAATGACTAACACACACGCACACATACACATATATCCAGAGGCAGATGTAATGAAGAAGACATTTGATGAGATGTACTGGCTCAAACTATTGACTGAAACTCCTGCTGAACTTAGCCAGTTCAGAATTTCTCAGCAGGAGTTTGGTGATTACAAGCTTTCAAATACATTCCCTTGTGCTGGGAAGAGGGTTCCCAGGATATCAAGGAAAGGACTTTAGTCTGACCAGTAGTAAATGCCTCACGACCTTTCCATCCCTTTTTGCTTACCTTCATTTGCAGTTGAGAAAGCTAGCGAAATGTATGCACTCATTTATTCTAATATTAAACCTGAATAAGGACTCATCCTCCACTTTGAAGAGTGGGCTTTCTCACTGGCTTCTCTAGGGCAAATAGCATCAGCTTGCTTCCTCCATCCTACTTCATTCCTCTTTTTAAATTTAGCTCCATAACCACTGTTTCTATTTCCTTCTTTTTCACTTCTTACTCTGGCTCTGCCTACAAGATTGCAGGCAGTTTCTTTAAAAAAAATCTCTTATCAGGCAGTATAATTCTTATTATTTTTTAGGTGTTTACCATTTAGCAGAGGATGAAATGGCTAGATAGGGGATTCCCAGGTGGCACTAGTGGTAAAGAACCTGCCTGCCAATGCAGGAGGCATAAAAGATACAGGTTTGATCCCTGAGTCAGGAAGATCCCCTGTAGGAGGGCATGGGAATCCACTCCAGCATTCTTTCCTGGAGAATCTCCATGGAGAGAGGAACCTGGCAGGCTACAATTCATAGGGTCACAAAGAGTTGGACACGACTGAAGCAACTTAGCATGCACACACGAGATGGTTAGATAGCCTCACTGACTCAGTGGACATGAATTTGAGCAAACTCCAGGAGATGGTGAAGGATAGAGGAGTCTGATGAGCTACAGTCCATGGGGTTGCAAAGGGTCGGACACGACTTAGCAGCTGGACAACAATTTAGTACTTATATCAAACTGTGCCACCAGCATTATTTGGCTGATTTTGCTCAAGTTTCAGTGGAAGACTGACCAAGCTTAAATGAATCACTTGAGCATATTCTGTTTATTAGAGAAATATCAGGAATAAGTAGGATACAAAGTGTGAAATTTGAGTGTTCTACAAAGTATTGACATAGTAAACTGCTATTCCATTTGAATGTGGAGGACAGCTACCCTTCACTAGAAAATGCTTTAAAAAATAAAACACAGACTTCTTTTAGACCTTCTATACTGCCACGAGTTATGTTAAATGGTACAAAACTCTTTCAAGGATTAATATACACTACTGTCTTAAGTGACTGGTAGAAGAAGATGCTAAAGATATGTCATTTGTATCTAGAAATCAGCTAAAAGAAGTAAGACTTTAAAACAATAGGAAAAGCATTGAAAAAAATGGAATCATCTACTTAGGAACTTTAATACAATATGACTTAGGCTAAAAAGTGGAATGTAACTATCTATCTACACAAAATTTAAATCAACCTTGAAATAAAATTCACTTTTCCATCATTTTTCACTTGAAGGAAAATATGAAACACATTTATAATAGTGAGAGAGGGAAACGGACATCAATTTTGTGTGCTTTCTGTTGATTGTTGTATGTGGGTATTTTCCCTGTGCACATGCTGCCTTAGGCATTTTCATTATGTACTTTATTTAATGTTTCTTGGGATTTAATTTGACCAGTAATAAATTCAAAACCCATTTAATGTCAGATTATGTTCATTTAAGAGTCTAGTGAGTCCTGGTATTTGCTTATAAGCATAGAACTCCATCCACTTAGTTCCTAGTTTGATACTCTGGAAAAGAAAAATATCTTCCTTTGCTGTACCCTGTAGTAACATGATAGTGATACAAATGCTTTATTTTCCTTCTATGTAGCTATTCATTGATTATTTTCCACTGCAAGTACTGTATGTTATTTTAATCTCATTAAAATAAACAACCACATTTGAAAGCAGCTATGGGAAAGAGCATGTGTTGGTTTATGCAACACATGGTTTATATCTTTTGTTGGCTTGTATTTTCAGAAATGAGCAAGACCTAAGTTGAAACATCAAAGAGCTTTCACTCTGTAGAAAGCAGGAAGTGAGCATCTTCTACCAGGCTGTGAACCCAAGCTGGGGTATTTTAATTTCTGTAGACTAGCATTAGGCAGTAATTTAGATAGAGTAATGCTTAGAAGACATTAAATAAATGTTTGTTGAATTGATAAATATGCATAAATAAATATAATGCATTACTATATAGAACTTTAAACAAAGTACTTTTGAGAACAATAACAGAGGAAGGAAGATTATACCTGATTGAGAATAAAAGGAAAGACTTCAATGGAAAAAATACCACTTGAAATTGAAAAATGACTAGATCTAAAATAGGTAGGGAAGTTAAAGAGAGGTGGGGACATTGTCCAGGGGAGATGCAATTATGCACAATGGCTAATGGCAAGTGGGATGATGTAGAATGTACTAGGCTGTGTGAGATATAAGTGGATGAGCACTCACACAGCGTGAGCATGCAATAACTATTGAACAAGTACGCACGTGTGTACTGTTATGCTGTCATGCCAAAATTCAGCTTGTTTAGAGATAATAATGATCTTTCAAAAGAGTATTTTTGTATACTGTGTGGTTTCATAAAATATTTTACTGAGATGTTAAAGCTGGTTTTGTGTATCTCTCCACTACTAATTTCCTACTTTTTTGCTTTTGTTTGTAGGTAATATGTGAGTAGGTTTTAATTTCTAACTGATGACTTCCTGAGGCTGTCCAGGGCTTCTCTGGTGGCTCAGTGGTAAAGAATCTGCCTGCAATGCAGGAGATTTAGGAGACACCGGTTTGATCCCTGGGTTGGGAATATCCCCTGGAGAAGGAAATGGCAACCCACAGCAGTATCCTTGCCTGGAGAATCCCGTGAACAGAGGAGCCTGGCAGGCTACAGTCCACAGGGTTGCGAAGAGTCAGATATGAGTGAGCACGCACCGCCCTGGAGGGTATCCGAGTGCCTGTAAGAAGGGCCTCTTAATCTGAAAACTGCATGACGACGTTGAATGTTTCAGGGAAATATGATTTGTGGGGTCTCCTAAGAACAGAGCAATCTTTGATTTAGAAATGAGAAATTGCTGGGGAGTCAGATGAAGCCATCTCCAGGACATGGCGGAGACTGCTGTAGGGCAGCCTGGTGTGTTGTAGGAAACAGAGGTTTTTTAAAAGTCAGCCAGTCCTGGCTTCAAACCGTGATTCCGATTCCCACAAACAATGCTATTTTGAGATAGTTGCTTAAACACTTTGAGCCTCAATTTTTCCCGGCTTTGTTAAATAATGCAGTTGTTCCTGCTTCCCTAGACTGTTGTGAGGATTAAATGAGATAATGTTTACGCGAAGCATCTGACTCCTGGTGAGTGCTCAGTACTCTCTAGTGGGCAAACTCTGAACCAATTATGTCATAACATTTCCCTTAAAAAATGGAATGCAAACACATTGAATTCTTTCCATGTTGCCATTCCATCAGTTTATCCTTGTATACAATATTTCTCAGAGATGTTTATAATTTATCTGTCTCTCCAGAGTCTTATTCAAGATGCTCTACCCAGGAGGAAGCCAAGAAGTACTTCTTAAAAAAATAATTTCCCATCAACACATCATTCTGAGCCTACTCTGATTCCAGACAACTCTGAACCATATCAATATCACTGACAAGTTTCCTCAGCATCTCGAATCACCCATTTGAATCGATCATGTGTCAACCCCGAAAACGTTACCCCTGATAGCCTTTAGGTAAGCAAATGCCAATCATGTGATTTACTGTTTAAAGACAAAATATGAAAACATCTCCCTTAAATAGGCTTCGCTTGCTTCACTGATTTTTTGCCATTTGCAATTTCCACGTGTTGTTTGGGTTATAATCATATATTCCCCAAGTCAGCAAGAAGCAAGCAAGTGTCTGCAGTACATTGAGTTTCACTTAAACTTGCTGCTGACCTTTCTACTCGCTCTTGGATCACAATGTTCTTTTTCTAATATGGTTAATTATTTCAACTACGTATTTAAAGTTCTCTTTTTGGATATCTTTGTGGAGCAGGAATCTAGTTTCTAGAGTTTAGTTAAGCAGAAGCTAGTATAGTAGAAATAGGGGCAACATTTTTCTTTATGCTGAACAAAAGGAAGTCTCTGAACTTTTAAGTCCTGAAGTGAAATTACTGGAATCTACTCCTTTAATATATGCTAAGTAGCTGGTACCAAAAGGCAGTGTTCTTGTGGAGAATAAGTGAGTCAAGGCCATTTTGTTCCATCTATAGGACAATACGCTGCTTTTCCATTGTAAGACAGCACCCTCATTTCTAAAAGTTGAATAGAATGCTGCTTACAAAGGAAAAACAAACATTTTCAGCTGGTTAAATTTGAGATGTTGAATGAAGTTCATTACAGTGCCTGAAGCATTTTTATTTGATCTCAAATTGGAGAGGTTTTCATATTCTAGAAGCTTTTATATTCTCAAGGTTTTGTTGAGATATTCAAACAAACATTTAAAACTATATTTGAGAGAGTACACTTAAATCTTCTTGTCCTTAAATATTAATTTAAGCTGTGGTCTAGTTGAACATAACCTTGTATTTGTTGCTATTTAGCCAGAGATGAATTATGTGAGGAATAGGAATGTAAGTTCTGTGCGGTACTCAGTCACTTTAGTCGTTCCTCCTACAATTTGATGTAATTTGATGTAGCTGCTTGGGGACTTGGGGTAGAAAGGAAGATATATCTGCGAGAAAGTTCTCAAAGTTGCTATTTAAGGATTAAGAGAAAATTAATACAGAAAAAACATAGAAAACCAAGTCTGTGGGAAGCTAGCGCAGTGGTAAATGCACATCTTCCCAAAGTAAGGAGGATCTGGGTTATGCAGGTGGTTTGTCCTGATTTCCTCACCTATTTATTTGCAATTTTTTTCTGTCTCATGTCTTGCATTTTTGGAAATCATATTGAATCTAAAAATAAAACAGAGATGTCAATGCATAGTTAAAATCAGTTCCTATTATCTATTAAACAAAAGTAATTAACAAAGTAAGATTATTTCTTCCTATTTGTTCTGTGAAAGCTTTTTCAACATGAGCCTTTTAAAAGGCAACATTGGAACACATAAAATAATGTTCTCAATTGCCCTTGCTAAGAAAAAATAAAAGTGCTGTACCTACTTTGACTTCAGATAAAAGTCAAGGGCAAAATATTAAGTCACACTGTTGTAGAGTCACCTTCACTACATTGTATAAGGCAAGTAGAGCATTCTGGTGAAATGATTGGATAGATGGGTAAAATCCTGAGAATTATGACGAATGAAAGTTAACATTTCTGTAACAGAGTAGTTCTCAAAGTGTTATAATCCCTAAATTAACAGCATGAGGTATCATCTAGGAATGTGTGAAAAATATGAGATTTTCAGTCCTGCCCCAGAACTACAGAATCATAGATGCTAGATAATTCTGACACATGCTAAAGTTGAGGGCCATCATCTGAGATGATTTCCTATAGGGATAACATCAAATGGGCTCTTACCTCTACCCTATTGTTTTTAATCATTAAAGAAGAATATAAACATATTAAAGAAAGCTTGGAGATTATAAAATTGAAGGTGAGAAATCAGAGGAGGAAGGGGAAGAGAAGAATGATATTGGTGTCATCCTACACAACCGAATGCAAAAATTTTGACTGTTTGTGACTTTTCTCTAAATTTTTTTATGCTTAGGATTTTTTCACAATACTGACTTATATATACATTTCTGTATATACACATGTTTAGTCGCTCAGTCATGTCTGACTCTTTTGTGACCCCATGGACTGTAGTCTGCCAGGTTCCTCTGTCTATGGAATTTTCCAAGCGAGAATACTGGAGTGGGTTGCCATTTCCTACTCCTAGGGATCTTCCTGACCCAGGGATGAAACTCACAGCTCCTACATCTGCTGCATTGGCAGGTGGATTCTTTACCACTAGCACCACCTGGGAGCCCCCCCTATATATTATAACCTGCACTGTAAATGTAACATTGTTTCACATTATTGCCTGGATGTTTAAATCTCATTCATTTAACTAGCTGCCTATGGTTGGATATTTGGATTTTACAATTGTAGAGTCCTCTGGTAAATATATGTGTGTATAATATATCTTCTACATTTAAAAATGTGTCCTTAGTTACTAATCCTATAAGTAGACTTCCTGGGCCAAAGTAGATGAATATACTCTAAGATATTGTATTGGTTAGATTTTAAGCATTATCTTGACTTTCTAAGTCCCCCTTATTTCTGAGTCATGGAGCTTTAACTCAGGAGGCAAGCCTATGTCAACCCACAGTCCTTTCCTTTCCTTTTTACCTCTTTATGTTTCTTCATATATTCTGTATATTTCTAAGTATATTCTAGATTTCTAAAGTTTGTAGCAAATCTTCCTAAAGTTTGTCCCAAGCCCAATCTTTACTCTAGGTTTTGAGTTCTACCTGTACCATTCCCCATGTTTAAGTGTTCAAAGTTTACGTTGAATTAGCAATAATTATGCCTTAGATCAATTCATTGGCTATGATACTGCCCCTGCATAAAGCTCAAAGGTTTGAAAAGAAGTTGGGTGCAAAGCCAGAACTTCAGTAGTTTTGACATGTAGTTATTATTGGACCTAAAAGTCCTCAGATTTCTTTGCAAGTCTCCCTTCATCAATATTCACATTTTCTTTTTCCCCCCATCAATTTACTTCCATGTTCATATTGAAAGGTTGCAGCCCCATTTCAATACTCAGTGGATTCTAAGTATCTTCCTTCAGATACAGTGGTGCTCTTTTTTTCCATTTTTTAAAATTACCATCTTTGCCTTCTTTTCATGATCTTGTTTGACCCTTTTCTTTCTTTTTAAAAATATGTTTGCATACTCTAATTTGTAATTAGAGTATGGCTACTCACCCAACCTGTTTTTAATATTTTTCTAGACCTACCTGCTCATTGGTGGATTTGTAACTAACTAGGAAGGCCACAATAGTCTTGTTTCCATGTATTTTACTAACTTCCTCTTAACTATTCTGTGTCATTTTTTAATGTCTTTCTGCCCTGTCCTTTTATCATTCCATTGTGGATATGTTACACAGGAAAATATGGATGAGCAAACATCATCATGCTTCATGCCATCAAATTCTTGCTAAACTCTTTTACCCAGACTTGCCTTCCCTAGAGCTATAAGACTGTAGGTTTGAAATCTGGAGCCAGAAAAAGATATTCAGAGACCAAAGACCCTCTGCTTATTATTTCTATGGATAGATTCAGACATGCTTTTGATTTTGGTTGCCAAATCGATATACTTTTTAAAGTCATCTTTCCCATACTTAAAGTGTAATTAAAGAAACTACATTCAGTCTTTCAGTCAAGTGCAGAAGTACAGTTTAATGAATTTCCTTCCACAGAATTCTAAGAAAGTGAATGTAATCTTGGAAGTATTTAATTTGTGCCCAGGGAATAATTTACATGCCTGGAGAAACTTGATCAAGATCCAACAGGAATTTAGGAAATTGACTGAAGGATAGGCTAATGTAATAATCCCACCAGTGTTCTTGTACCCTACTTCCATGTATTTACGATGTCCTCAATACCTTACTTATTTTGTATCATGTATCTTCAAATCGTATCCAGAGAAAGAACAGAGTTTCAAATATAACTACACAGGTCATTCCATTTTTTTTTTTTCTCATTTTAAATATGGGCTGAGAGAGCCAGTGGGTGATTAGAATTAGAAAGATGGATTCCTCAATAAAATAAGAGTTTGTCAGTTAAATAGTCCTTGTCCAACACCTATAAAAAGTAGAAATAAATTAATTAACCAGTAAATGCCCATGTACTAATACTAGGTAAAGAGAAAAACATCCATAGGCTCCAAAGTTCAGAAGAGGCCTGAAAGTGTTCTCAGAGAAGAAACACATGAAAGTAACTGAAACCCCATTCAAAAATCAGTCCATTCATTGTTTCAAATAGAAGCTTTATGTAAATCTGTTTTGAAAGAGTTCTATGAAAAAGTGAGAACATTTAACTAGTTCTTTCCAATATCTAAGCACTTTTATGAAGTCCTCTCTTTTGAACTCATTTAAAACTTGTAATGGTTTTAATTTAGAGCCTTGTGCTGTTTTCTGCTATGACCTTGCATGCCAATCTTGTTCTATCAGACATGTCTGTGTAAGACTTTAGCTTAAAGCGTATAGGATTCGAGTTTTTCTCACTGAACTTCTAGGTCTCAGGAAAATCAAGGCTTGTAGCTAAGTATCAGGTTCTATGTCTCATAACATTTCAAATATAATTATGTTGGGGGTTATCTATCCAGAGTACATAGAAGCCACTGACTGTGGGAAGGTTGTAGAAGGAAAAGAATGATAACTACATAAACTTTACAGGAGAGTCTCATGTTAACCCAAGTAATATGTTGTGGTACATATAAGTGACACTGTGTCTATCATGGGCTTCCCAGGTGGAGCTGCTGATAAAGAACCTGCCTGCCAGTGTAGTAGATTTGAGAGATGTGGGTACGATCTCTGGGTTGGGAAGATTCCCTGAAGGAGGGCTTGGCAACGCACTCCAGTATTCTTACCTGGAGAATCCCATGGACAAAGGAGGCTGGCAGGCTACAGTTCATAGGGTCACACAGAGTTGGATATGACTGAAGTGACTTAAGACACACGTGTTTATCATATTATAAGCATCCTTTCAGTTAATGATGGTCATTTTTTTCTCCTTTACTTACATGTGAGTAAAAGCTGAGAGAGATGATAGCAGGCTTACTGCATTGTCATTTTATGACTGTTCAAACACTACTAGTTTTTATGGGACTATAAGAAGTGTGAAGAACGATTTGTTGCTACAACAAATGCCAGTCACTATGAGCAGTGCTCTCTTGTTGGTTGAGTGGACCTGCGGGTGAAGCAAAGAGACAAAGAAGGGGAGAGGCAGACTTTTGCCTTTATCTCTATAATGCTCCTTAGTATTCCACTCTCAGAAAAAAAGATGGGTGTTCTACTGATAGTGGTGGGGATTATTACACTTGTAGCCACAAGACATTCCTCGTTAAAGTGAAGAGAAGGAAAAAAAAAGGGTGGGGAAAAGGAGCAGAGAGATTAGTGATGGACAGCAGCATTGATGCACTGAATGCCTTCATATCATTAAGCTGCTGATTTATTCATTTATAATGCATTCGTATTTGCTATGGTTAGGGAGGGCTCCCTAATGAGCCTCTGTATCATCTACCACTAGTAACTTTATCAATTTCACTCATTTCTATATATATCTCTACTTTTTCAGTATAATTTTATTCATTCATTTATTTATAGCTGTGCTGGGTCTTTGTTGCTACATGGGTTTTTCTCTAGTTGCGGCAAGTAGGGACTACTCTCTAATTGCAGTGCCTGGGCTTTTCACTGCAGTTGTTTCTCTTGTTGTGGAGCACAGGCTCTAAGGTTTGGGGGCTGTAGCAGTTGCGACACCTGGGCTCTAGAGCACAGGCTCAATAGTTGTGGCACACAGACTTAGTTGTTCTGCATCATGTGGGATCTTCCCGGATCAGGGATTGAACCTGTGTCTCCTGCACTGGAGGGCAGATTCTTTACTGCTGAGCCTCCTGGGAAGCCCTACATGCTTCTTCTCGAACTCTTACAGGAATAGATCCTCACCCTTTACCCAGGTAGGCTATCACTGTGCCATAACCAAACAATAAACGTTTGGCTACTCTTTACAATAGTAAATTAAAACACCTAAATCCAAACATAGACAAACAAGTTGTTCTATCAGTTTTCTTCCAGGGGGTTTGATTAGGTAGTTTTTCTAAAGAGATATGTGTTTAACAAATCTTGACATTCAGGTTTAGTGCATGAATTAGCCATTCTGGTCACAGCTTTGATGTACATAGATGCTAGCTCAGCACTGGGAGGCTGGGTGGAATGAGATTCACTGAGGCAGTTCTGGGCAGAGCCGATGACCTGGAAAACTCACTCTTGACCTGTCTGGCTGTGAGTATCCTCTTTTCTCATAGTGGTTACAATCACAGTGATCAGTGTTTAATAATTCTTCAAATATATACCCAAATCTTCATTGTCTTCACATTGGCTCTAAATATTAGCATGCAGTTTTCCAAAAGGAAAAAAGAAATTATAATTTAATAAATAATTCTAGTCTAGAAAGCAGCAAAAATGGTTCTTTTTTTTAAACAAACAGGTTGAAAGAATATAAACAGTTGTCATAGAGTGAGAAAGCTTTTCTAGATCTGATGTGTAAAATGTAGGGGCATTAATGTATGTTTAAGAGGCCACAGTGAGCCAAGGGGTTAGAGCATGACATTCTGAATCAGACATACTTGGTTCAGACACTAAGCCTTATTTTCCTCATCAGTAAGGTAGGGTTACAACAGTGAAAGTGTTCTGAGGATTAAATGAGAATGTGTGTGAGGCATTGACAGAATGTTTTCCTGTGTCCAGACACAGCAGTGCTAGCATCAGCATCATTAAAAATACACTGTTTACACGGTGCTCTGCCTTCTAGACTGAAGCACTCAACAGTTTGCTACATATTCTCTCTATAAACTCAACTACTCAATGAATCTTTGCAGACGTAAAGAATTTTTCAAAATGAAAATACAGCATATAGCTTTGCATGGAAACCATAGGTCTGGGAGAACAGGCTTTTAGCTAAGTTTTCATCAGATCGTAGAGTTATAGTATACCTACTGTTCACACCAGTTCCTTATGCCTGGCCAAAGATTCAATATCTATAAAACCTTGTACTCTTCTTAATGTACCAGTGATGAATGTTATGAATATGAGACATTTTTATATCCTTTGACGCTTGCTCCTTGGAAGAAAAGCTATGATCAACCTAGACAGCATATTAAAAAGCAGAGGAATTATTTTTCTGACAAAAGTCCATCTAGTCAAAGGATGGTTTTTCCAGTAGTCATGTGTGGATGTGAGAGTTGGACAATAAAGAAAACTGGGCACCGAAGAATTGATGCTTTTGAACTGTGGTGTTGGAGAAGACTCTTGACAGTCCCTTGGACTGCAAGGAGATCCAATCAGTCAATCTTAAAGAAAATCAGTCCTGAATATTCATTGGAAGGACTGATGCTGAAGCTGAAACTCCAGTACTTGGGCCACATGATGCGAAGAACTGACTCATTGGAAAAGACCCTGATGCTGTGAAAGATTGAAGGCAGGAGGAGGAGGGGATGACAGAGGATGAGATGGTTGGATGGCATCACCGACTCGATGGACATGAGTGTGAGTAAGCTCCAGGAGTCGGTGATGGACAGGGAGGCCTGGCATTCTGCAGTCCATGGGGTCGCAAAGAGTCGGACACAACTGAGTGACTGAATTGAACTATCTTATTCACTCAAACAGAAAAATAGTTATTAGATATTTTTCTAGGGATAAAGCTTAGCCTTGTATTAGGAGAGCTACAAAGGTAATGGGAATAGAGTATGCATCCAGTATGATAAGAATTTGCATGATTCTTCTTTTTCCAAATATAATTATTATTGTCCAAGTGTTAACATTTGTCTTAATAGGAAAATACCCTTTTATGCCATGCATAGATCTCTTCTTTGAATAAGTCAGAGTGATGATGGATATGCAGAAGATAAAGCCTCAGTTATGTTTACACTAGGTCCTTCCATTGATGAACAGAAAAGAAACACAAATGGGAAAATGGCTGCTATCACATAGGCAGTAAATTGAACAGCTATTTCATCATGCTCAGGCTACTTAGCTTTGATTATACACCATTTTGATAATTAGGCAGTCAAACCCATTACTAATAAAGGTAGCCCTTAGGTGCTGAAGTTCAAAATTCTTTGGAAAAAAACAAGATAAATGAGCCTAAAAGATGTTCAAGATATCAAAAATGGCAATGGTAATTTTAAACGTAGCTCTCTTTCTATGGTTTAAGCTTATATGCTGTAATAAATATGGCAAATGTCATGCTTATAAACCAGGATAATGTTGGCTCACTTCTTTGACTCTGAACTTGGACTGGAAATCTGTACATCAACATATTAACTGACTGAACTCACATAGTGTCTTTATTGACATTCAAGACAATGGTATAATTTTTCCTTCAAAAGAATGAAGCCTTATTGATCTCATTCTGAGGGACTGAGGAATTGAGTGATAGTACAGGAAGGCTATTCCTGTCACCAGCGCTTGCCTCTGTCTGCACAGGAATCACACCATAAGAGAGTGAGGTTTGAAATGCCATTGGGAAATCATGGCTGACTGAGAAATTTTGCACATAAGAGGTCAACAGGTTGATCCATGGCATACAAGTTTCTCAGGTGGAGTGCTTATCAACCTTTTTTATAAAAATGTCAAAGCACATGTAGAAAATGATAATATTTCCTGGGGTAAATCAGAGAAAATTTGGGAGTAACTATATAAGGTATGGTGATGAAAATAATTCAATTTTTTATAAAGCAAATGTTAGAAAAAAATACTAGATCTTTAATTGGAAAAATGCATCCATGTAAAAATCTTGAAACATCAAATGAGAAACTTGAGCTTGCTTCAGTGAACATAGCTGTAATTTTTGTTGGGCTTTTATACTAGAAATGAACACAAACAATTTCTGATTAAGTTTTTAAATGATGATATCTTCAAAATTTTTTCTTTGTCTTCAAATTTTTGATAGACATCATCAACAAGAAAATTTGTCCCCACAAATAAGTAATAAAAAATATAAAACTATTGTTACAGCAATTCAAAAACTTATCACAGTTAAAATTAGATTGAAAGAATGTAACCAGTATTTATTTTCCTTCATTGACAAACAGTGCTAAAATTTTTGTGATGATGAAAAATTATCTCAAATCTAAATATTTAAAAATAATGATGGAGCTCTGATTTGCAAAATGTGCATACATTGTTAGAGTGGCCACCTTATGTGAGCCTAGACTCCACTAGAAATTCACAAATAAGCAGAGATGATCTAGATTGCATGAAGAGTCAGCTTTTAGACACTGCCTGGAACTATACTCATGAGAGGTTTGCCCAATTGGCTGTAGGTAGGGTTGCTGTTATATGTGATTCTCTTTGAGTGCCTCTAGTAGTAACACCTCCCTTTTTGGCCAGGTGGCAGAGTTACTCCTGGGCTCTGCACAAGGGTCTTAGGACAAAACAATAAGTGCTGGTTATAGCACCCCAGTGCTCACCACCTGAGGAGACCATGGGGAATACTATCATAACTCACTCCTCTTGGGTTGCTCTTGGAGGAGCCCTAGAAGTGCAGTCTAATGACCAGAGGCAATTGGCTTTGAGATCCCAATGAGCCTCACACTCTGTTCAAAGGCTGCCTAAATCCAGAGGGGATGCATATTTCACAGTACCCCTACTACTCTGTTTGATGAAGATTCACCCTAGAGTCTGGAGCTAACTGATCAAATATCTATATAGACTAAACATAGGATGGCAGTGAAGTGTCCTTCCTTTCCTAAGAGCTGGGAGATGATTATCTGTGTTGTGCTGTGCTTAATTGCTCAGCCGTGTCCGACTCTTGAGACCCCATGGACTGTAGCCTGCCAGGCTCCTCTGTTCATGGGATTCTCCAGGCAAGAAAAATGGAATGGGTTGCCAAGCCCTTCTCCAGGGCATCTTCCTAACCCAGGATCGAACTTGTCTCCTGTGTGGCAGGCAGATTCTTTACCTTCTGAGCCACCAGGGAAGCCCTGGGAGATAATTATAGGAAAGTGCATAACATTTATCTTATTATCGTGTTTTCATCCTAATTCATAAAAAGAACTCAGTAAATTTATTTTGAAAGAATGAGTGAATAATGAAAGAAGTGAGTTTGCCCACTGATGATTAAGACTAGTCAAGGTGATGACTTGGAAGGATAATGAACCTCTAGTGCCAGTAATGCTACTGGAGTAGAAGCTTAATTTAGTTACTCAGGAAATAATCATTGAATTCTTACTATGACCCAGATACTTCTCTGAGTGCTAGGGATCTATCAGTGAGCATAAGAGTCATAAATCTCTCATGGAAAATAGGGGACACAGAAATATATAGTATAAATAAGTTCAAAATATATGTTGTATGATTGTGAGAGAAATGAAAAAATAAAATATTAAAGAAGAATAGGGAAGCCTAGAGAATTTAATTTTAAGAAGGGAATTATGGGAAAGTGGAGCTTGAACAAAGCCCTAAAAGAAGTGAGAGACCAAATCATGGAGGTATTTGGGGGAAGTGTATGCCTGGTACATTGAACAGCAAATGCAAAGGCCCTGAGACTGTAGTGTGTTGTTGTGTTCAAGAAACAATAAGGAGACTAGTCTGAGTGGAATAAAGTGATTGAAGAGGAGAGTAACAGGAGACAGTGGTGGTCCAGATCATATAGAACCCAGTAGGCTTATTAGGGATATTTTCTTTTAATCTGAGTGAGATGAGATGCCACCACAGAGGCAGAGGTGATGAGCAAAGGAATGACCTGAATGAGGTTTAATAGGACCCCTCAGGGTACTCTGTTGAGAATCAACCAAAAGAGCAAAAAGAAGAAGCTACCAGTGAGGAGGCTTTTTTAATAATTCAGGTGAGAAGATAGTGTAACTTGAAAAAATGTTACCGACCCTTTCAAGTTGGGCTTTCCTAGTGGCTCAGTGGTAAGAAACTGCCTGTCTATGCAAGAGATGTGAGTTCGATCTCTGAGTTGGGGAGATCCTCTGGAGAAAGAAATGGCAACCCACTCCAGTATTCTTGCTTGGAGAATCCCATGGACAGAGAAGCCTGGCAGGCTGTAGTCCATGAGGTTGCAAAAGAGTTGGACATGACTTAGTGACTAAACAACAATAACAATTCTTTCCAGTCAGGCCCGGATAAGGGTCTTTCTGCCCGGTGCCCTTCAAGGCAATACGATGAAATGGAATTCGGTTCAGAGACAATGTTTCATTCTTTGATCAAAGAACAGAGAAGTGTGAGTTCTCACTCGACGGTACATGCTCCGCCCAGGGGTCCATGAGTAGGACTGCTTTATGGAGAGCTCCAGGGTTTGCGCAGCCGCAGTGCTCACAGCTCCAGAATGTAGTGCTGGGTGCAGTGCACACGGCCCAAAGCCACTGCGGTCTTCAACTGAGGTGTGCGCAGGGCTTCTGCACATGGCTCACCAAGCTGAAGTGCTGGGCTAGCCGTTTCTCACTGGGAACTGTGGTCTGAAGTGATGGGCATGAGGCCTCCAGATGCAACACCTGGTGAGCTAGTGTAACAACAATAAGCACTAAGGCAAAAAAAAAGTTGGAGTTTATTTTATTTCTTAACTCTATTTTTATTTCCTGGAAATTGTTAATGGGTTTTGCCAGTGACAAAGTCAGATGTGGTGTGTGTGAGCAGTCAGACTCAGGATCTCTGTTAGAGGTGGAGCCCAGAAGATTTGTGGTTGGAGTCAGTGTGGGGAATGAAAGATGACAGGAGTCAAGGACGGTCTCTAGATTCTTGTCTGGAGCAATGGAAAGAATGGAAAGAATTATTCTGCCATGAACAGCTTAACCAATATAAACTAACCTAATTAAATTCCATATCAAAATGGAACTCAGAGACACAATTTTGGCTTTATGTCTCTAATAGTTTCTTCTTTAAAAAAAAATAATTTATGAAGAATGACATACGCAAAGGTATAGAAAGTAAAATAATAAACTGATGTCAATAATGATTGACATTTTGCCAGTTCTGTTTCTTCTATTCCCCATCTACACCTTTCTGATTTTTTGGAGTATTTCAGAACCTGTTAGACATCATGTTTTTGTTGGAGGAGGTCATTGAGAAGACATGACCATGGTTGACTGGCGAGCCGGAGGCTCAATAGGAAGCTCCTTATGCCCTTACCTGACTGTGGTGTGTATGTTCTGCCCATCATGCCTGTACTCAGAGGACTGCATTCATGATTAAACCCAGTTAAGGCCTCTATATAAACTTAAGATTCTAGCAGGTAGATGTGGAGATCTATTCATTTTGAGGTCACCCAAGACAAGCCTTGGCTGTAAGTTCCCTTGCTTATTAGAGCTGCCACCTACCAATCTCGAGTGTCCTGTCTCTTCTTGTTCACTGTGTTCCAGGTCTAGTTTAATATTTCACCCAGGAAACTCCCCGAGTTGTGACTCAACAATTATTTCCCTCCTAAATCACTTGGTATGCTTTACTTAATTGACAATGAATTTTTATGTACCCATCATGACACTATTATTCCTGAAAAAGTTAGCAATGACTTCTTAGTACTCATGCACAAGCCATTTTCAAGTTTCCCTGATTGTCTGAAAATCATCTAACAGTTGTTTTGTTCAAATCAACATTCAAACAAGAGCCTCATATCACATTTGATTATTCAGTTCAGTTCAGTCACTTAGTCATATCTGACTCTTTTCAACCACGTGGACTGCAGCATGGCAGGCCTCCCTGTCTAACACCGACTCCCAGAGTTTACTCAAACTCATGTCCATTGAGTCAGTGATGCCATCTAACCATCTCATCCTCTGTCATCGCCTTCTCCCACCTTCAATCTTTCCCAGCATCAGGGTCTTTTCAAATGAGTCAGTTCTTTGCATGAAGTGGCCAAAGTATTGGAGTTTCAGCTTCAGCATCACTCCTTCCAATGACTATTCAGGACTGATTTCCTTTAGGATTGACTGGCTGGATCTCCTTGCAGTCCAAGGGACTCTCAAGAGTCTTCGTCAACACTACAGTTCAAAAGTATCCATTTTTTGGTGCTCAGCTTTCTTTGTAGTCCAACTCTCACATCCATACATGGCTACTGGAAAAACCATAGCCTTGACTGGATGGACCTTTGTTGGCAAGGTAATGTCTCCGCTTTTTAATATGCTGTCTAGGTTGGTCATAACTTTACTTCCAAGGAGGAAGTGTCTTTTAATTTCATGGCTACAGTCACCATCTGCAGTGATTTTCGAGCCCCCAAAAATATTTAGTCTGTCACTGTTTCCACTGTTTCCCCATCTATTTGCCATGAAGTGATGGGACCAGATGCCATGATCTTAGTTTTCTTAGTTTAAGCCAACTTTTTCGCTCTTCTCTTTCACTTTCATCAAGAGGCTCCTTAGTTCTTCTTCGCTTTCTGCCATAAGGGTGGTGTCATCTGCATATCTGAGGTTATTGATATTTCTCCTGGCAATCTTGATTCCAGCCTGTGCTTCATCCTGCCTGACATTTCTCATGATGTACTCTGCATATAAGTTAAATAAGCAGGGTGACAATATACAGCCTGGACGTACTCCTTTCCCAATTTGGAACCAGTCTGTTGTTCCATGTCCAGTTCTACCTGTTGCTTCTTGACCTGCATACAGATTTCTCAGGAGGTAGGTCAGGTGGTCTGGTATTCCCATCTCTTGAAGAATTTTCCACAGTTTATTGTGATCCACACAGTCAAAGGCTTTGGCAGAGTCAATAAAAAAGTAGATGTTTTTCTGGAACTCTCTTGCTTTTGCGATGATCCAATGTATGTTGACAATTTGATATCTGGTTCCTCTGCCTTTTCTAAAACCAGCTTGAACATCTGGAAGTTCACAATTCACATACTGTTGAAGCCTGGCTTGGAGAATTTTGAGCATTACTTTGCTAACATGTAACATGAGTGCAATTGTGTAATAGTTTGAGCTTTCTTTGGCATTGCCTTTCTTTGGGATTGGAGTGAAAACTGATCTTTTCCAGTCCTGTGGCCACTGTTGAATTTTCCAAATTTGCTGACATATTGAGTGCAACACTTTCACAGCATCAACTTTTAGGATTTGAAGTAGCTCAGCTGGAATTCCATCACCTCCACTAGCTTTCGTAGTGATGCTTCCTAAGGCCCACTTGATTTCACATTCCAGGATGTCTGGCTCTAGGTGAGTGATCACACCATCATGGTAATCTGGGTCATGAAGATCTTTTTTGTGTAATTCTTCTGTGTATTCTTGCCACCTCTTCTGAATATCTTCTGCTTCTGTTAGGTCCATACCATTTCTGTCCTTTATTGTGCCTCTCTTTGCATGAAAATTTCCCTGTATCTCTAGTTTTCTTGAAGAGATCTCTAGTCTTTCCCATTTTACTGTTTCCCTCTATTTTGTTGTATTGATCACTGAGGAAGGTTTTCTTATCTCTCCTTGCTATTTGATTGTTAAGCCTTCTAATTCTCTTTAATTTGGGAAGTCCCTTTCCTTTTTTTTCTCTGTCTCTGATTTTTTATTTATGTTTTTTACAGATACTGGGTCCTTTGTCCTGCACAATGCCTCACATTTTGAATTTGGCTGATTATATTTCCCTGAGGGGACTTTTAAAAATCACTCTCTACCTTCCTATTTTTTAAAAATGAATTTTTTCCCTAGGATTTGATTTAATTTTAGTATTTTTATTTAAATATACATAGGTGGTGCTGGTTATGTCCTATTGCATCGTTAGGTTTTTGAATCCTCTGATGACTATTACTTAGATCCATTATTGATAAAATTGGAATTGAAAATGGTGATTTTTAAAATTGTATCATTTTTCCTGTACTTTTATCAGGCACTCTGTGGAAAAGAACTTACCCTTATCAAATATTTGGTAACCCTGAGATAAAGTTTTAAAGGAAAAGCAGGATAAATATTTGATATTTGTCCTTTGTTTATTTTCAGAATATTGAATTGGTCTATTGTGATAAACAGTGACTTTACTTTTAAAAATCATCATGAATTCATAGGTTCTTATATTTTGATGTGTTGCAATCCATTGTAATTACTTTTTACTGCTTTTTTGTTGTTGTTGTTGTTTGTTTGTTTGTTTTGGCTCATTCACTTACTCTATCCTTGGCCAATGGAAGCCCCTTTAATTTGGCTCCTCTCTTTCTGTGTCATGAGTTCATTAGTCTTTGCTAGTTTTCTTGCTTTCTGGCACAGGATAGACAAGGTCAATCATGTTTATTTTCTTCACCAGATAGAAATCAGCCATTTCTCTGAAGACCCTTAATTTTTGTTATACATAAAATGATTTTCAGAGACTACAAGCTGTGTTGTGAGTGTCCTCATTTTATAGACTGTTATTGCCTTTGGGGCCAGTTATTATAAGGAAAAAAAGGACAGTGATCTTGAGATTTATGCTTTCTGACAGGCCTCACTACAGACTCAGTACTTACAGGTATTTCATTCAGGATAGATCTAAGTATTTCTCAGTGAACAGCATGCCAAGTCCTGGTCTCTAAGCCCCAGGAATATCCCACAAATACTTCTAGTCGCTGTTAAGTTTAACTACTTTCAGAAGGAGTTACTGTGTTTGGTTGAGAACCGTTGAAGATTATGCCCTCCCCTAGCTTCATTTCCATGCTTTCTTTCTCTAAAAAAAAGAAAGAAAAAAAAGTATTACTTTGACATCACAGTTTTGTTAATATTGGGAAAAAGATGCCCTGAGCAGAGAACTTGGGCATCTGGAAATTAGATGAATGAAGTTATCCATTACAAAATTGGTATTAGATTTTAGATAGTAGCCTGTGTGAATCTGTTTAATGTTGATGCTCATTGAAAGACTGATTATTTGGGGATATGCTGATACATTTTATTTCATTTTCTAGATATTCAAGACAGAACTGGAACCTGGGTTTTGGTGAATTTAACAAGGTAATTTTACTTTTTAAGACTAAATGCATTTTCACTAATGACCCTCAATTTAACTTGCCTTGTATATATTTTTATTCACTTCATTCCTGGTACTGGTGATAGATAAACATTACAGAAAAGATAGAATAACATGATATTTGGAATGTCCCGTTTGTCTATTTGTAATGAAGATCTAATTCTACAACAATTGTTCATTGGATCAACGACAACAGATTTCCCTCAGGTTTTAGTTAGTAGTCATTTGGCTGGTGGCCAAGAAATTTAACTAAGCTGGCCTAAACAGAAAGGAGAATTTATTGGTTCATGTAACTGACAGTCTAGGATTAAGATGAGCTTCCTTCAGACATGGCTTAATTCAGATGCTTAAATAAAGTTATTAGGATAAAATTCTCTAAGTCCATTGTCTCTGATTTTCTCAGTGAGTTGCTGGCATTTTTAGGTTGGATCCATTTGATATTGCAAGATGGATGCAGTTGGGCTGAGTTTTATTTTTTTTTATTTTTATTTTTATTATTATTTTTTTAAAGCCAATTAATATTCTTTCATTTTATTTTATTTTTTTTAAATTGGGCTGAGTTTTATGTATTACAAATCCCAGTTGTTGGCGGGTTGTGGGGGGTTGGGGGGGAACAGATTTCTGGAAGCAGGAGTAAACATACCTGTGTATCTGATTGGCTCTGATGGGGTTACCTACCCATTCTCGAATTGATCACTTTGGCCAAGGGTACTGGTTCCTGTGATTTATTTAAATCTATCAGAGTCTGTTCATGGAGAAATCACAGGGGTCTGAGGGAAAAACAACGAGGAAGAAGTGGTTTGGGTGGATGGTTACCATTTCTATGGGGTCATGGATTCTGGAACCAAATAATAGTTAACCACTTAACTTCCTGAAACTTATTTTTAAAAGCATTGAGAATAAAACTAAACAAAAACAAAACAACTCCGCACAACATTGGAGCCTTTTGTTTAAAAAAGTCAATTTATTTCAGTTTCAAAATTAAAAGCACTTATGGCCTATAGGCTCAAAGATTTTAATAAGAATTTGATATCATCATTCAAAGTTGAGTGAGAACTACCTTTCTTTTGGGTCAGTAGTTTAAAAAAAATTAACCATTATAGTAGGTAAAAGTAGTATCTCTCATTGTGATATTAATTTGAATTTCTCTGATAACTAATGAGGTTGTGCATTTATTGACCATTTATATATTTTGCCTACTTTTATATTGAGTTGTATTTTTGTTGATTTTTGTGTGTGTGTATGTCTGTGTGTGTCTGATGGATCATTTTTGGAAAAAGATGCCTTGTGGAGTTTATGGCTTGCCTCAGCAGGCAAACCACTACACAGACCCCTAAGGTTTTGGAGCAAGACCATGTCATATACTGTGTAGCATTATATGCCTTTTAATAAACAGCTTCTGGTATGTTCCTGAACAGCGGAGTAGAGACAAAGCAACTGATCATGGGATACCAAGTAACTGTGCAGGCCTAACTTATCATAAATATGATTTTCTTAGACCCATCAAGTAATAATGTTGAGTGGGCAAGCAGAAACCCATTTTATGATGGAAATGATAATTCTGGGATCAAATATGAGTACAAAGAAGCAAGTTGAATGAGCAGATACCCAGTGTGTTAGTCCCTTAGTTGTGTCCAACTCGTCGAGACCCCATGAACTACAGCCTGCCAGACTTCTCTGTTCATGGAGTTCTCTAGGCAAGAATACTGGAGTTGGTAGCCATTCCCTTCTCTGATGGTTCTTTGCAATACAGGGATCAAACCTGGGTCTCCTGCATTGCAGGTGGATTCTTTACTGCCTGAGCCAGCAGGGAAGCCCTAGATACTCACAAGTCCATATTATTCACCACAGTTCTACCAATGTTTCTCCCTCAGCTCCTATTACCATATGAGTGATTCCTGACCACAATCTCACAGAGGCAGAGAAAAATCTGAGCTTGGTTCACCAATGGGTCAGTTCAGGCATGCAAACCAAAAATGAATGAAGACCTCACTAAAGCCTCTCTCAGGTGTAAATTCAAATGTGAGTGGTGAGGAGAAATTCTCAGATGAGCAGAGCTGTTGTTGATGCATCTGGCCATTAGCTTTGTGTAGAAGGAAAATGGTTCAAGGTTAGAATACAATGGAATGGTTATGATAATTAAGATCTTATAAGAAATATTAGAAGGTTGAAGACCACAAGTTCTGGGTTAGAGGCATGTGAATAGACACTTAGGAGTGAACACAAAGTTTCAAGATCATCATATCATATATTAATACACAATAGAGTACCTTGTGACTACCATCTATCCATTTCCCCCACCACCTGGCCCTTGGAAACCACTATTCTATTATCTGTTTCTATGAGTTTGCCTTTTTAAATTCCACATATAAGTGAGATCATATAATATTTATCTTTAACTGTCTGACTTCTTTAACTTAGCAAAATGCTAAGTTGCAAATGGCAGATTTCCTTCATATTTATGGCTGAACACACATAAATACAGACATATATGTACATATATATATATATTTTCTCTATCCATTTATCTGTTGATAACTGGACGCTTTGCTTGTTTCAGTGTCTTGGGTATTGTGAACTATGCTGCAATGAACATGGGGTGCAGATATCTTTTTGTGACAGTGATTTCATTTCCTTTCAATACATACCCAGAAGTGGGATTGCTAGATCATATGGTAATTTTATTTTTAATTTTTTGAGGAAACTCTATACTGTTTTCCATGCTAGCTGCATCATTTAACATTCTCATCAACAGTGTACCACTTTCTTGCCAGCACTGTTGTCCCTTGTCTTTTTGATAAGAGCCATCCTAACAGGTTTGAAATGAAATCCCACTGTGTTTTTGATTTACAATTGCCTAATGTTTAGTGATGTTAGGCATCTTTTTATGTACCTTTTGGCCATTTGTATGTAATCTTTGGAACGTGTATATTCAGGTTTTCTGACCATTTCTTAATCATATTTACTTATTCCTTGTATATTTTGGACATTAGCCCCTTATCAGATACATAGTTTGCACATATTTTCTCCCATTTCATTTTGTTCATTTTTTTACTTACTGTGCAGCAACTTTTTAGTTTGATATAGTCCCACTTGTTTAAAATTTTTGCTTTTGGTTTATATTCAAAAAGCCTTCACCAATACCATTTGTAAAACAAGTTTTCGCCTATGGTTTCTTCAAGGAGTTTTATAGTTGTGGATCTTACTCTTAAGTATCTAGTCCATTGCAATTTAATTTTGTAAGTGGTATAAAATAGGGATTCACTTTCATTCTTTTGCATATGACTATCCAGTTTTCATAAAAGCATTTATTGAAGAGACTGTTCTTTCACTATTTTGTATTACTGGCATCCATATCAATATTACTTGAGTGTATATGTGTGGGTTTATTTCTAGGCCCTTAATTTTGTTTCATTTGTCTATTTTTAATGCCAGCACTATACTGTTTTGATTACTATGGCTTTATAATATAGGTTGAAATCAGAAAGTGTGATGTCTCCAGCTTTTTCTTTTTCTTTCTCAAATTGTCATTAGCTATTGGCTTCTTTTGTGTTTCCATCTGAAATTTAGGGTTGTTGTATTTATTTCTGTGCAAAATGCCATTGGAATTTTGATAGGAATTGCATTGAATCTATTCCTGGTTTTGGGTAATATAAACATTTTAACAATATTCTTTTTTTTCTTCTTTTTTTTAAATTAGTTTATTTATCTATTTTTTAACTTTACAATGTTGTATTTTTTTGCCATACATTGACATGAATCCACCATGGGTGTACATGTGTTCCCCTTCCAGAACCCCCCTCCTGCATCCCTCCCCATCTCATCCCTCCGGGTCATCCCAGTGCACCAGTCCTGAGTACCCTGTTTCATGCATTGAACCTGGACTGGCGATTCGTTTCACATATGATAATTTACATGCTTCCATGCCATTCTCCCATATTATCCCACCCTCACCCTCTCCCATAGAGTCCGTAATACTGTTCTATATATCTGTGTCTCTTTTGCTGTCTCATATACAGGGTTATCTTTACTGATTTACTAAATTACATATATATGTGTTAGTATACTGTATTGGTGTTTTTCTTTCTGGCTTACTTCACTCTGTATAATAGGCTCCAGTTTCATCCACCTCATGAGAACTGATTCAAATGTATTCTTTTTAATGGCTGAGTAATATTCCATTGTGTATATGTACCACAGCTTTCTTATCCATTTGTCTGCTGAAGGACATCCAGGCTGCTTCCATGTCCTGGTTATTATAAACAGTGCTGCGATGAACATTAGGGTACACATGTCTCTTTCAATTCTGGTTTCCTCAGTGTGTATGCCCAGCAGTGGGATTGCTGGGTCATATAGCAGTTCTATTTCCATTTTTTTGAGGAATCTCCACACTGTTCTCCATAGTGGCTATACTAGTTTTCATTCCCACCAACAGTATAAGAGGGTTCCTTTTTCTCCACACCCTCTCCAGCATTTATTGCTTGTAGACTTTTGGATAGCAACCATTCTGACAGGCGTGAAAAGGTACCTCACTGCGGTTTTGATTTGCATTTCTCTGATAATGAGTGATGTTGAGCATCTTTTCATGTGTTTGTTAGCCATCTGTATGTCTTCTTTGCAGAAGTGTCTGTTTAGCTCTTTGGCCCATTTTTTGATTGGGTCGTTTATTTTTCTGGAATTGAGCTGCAGGAGTTGCTTGTATATTTTTGAGATTAATTCTTTGTCCGTTGCTTCATTTGCTATTATTTTCTCCCATTGGGAAGGCTGTCTTTTCACCTTGCTTATAGTTTCCTTTGTTGTGCAAAAGCTTTTAATTTTAATTAGGTCCCATTTGTTTATTTTCGCTTTTATTTCCAATATTCTGGGAGGTGAGTCATAGAGGATCCTACTGTGGTTTATGTCGGAGAGTGTTTTGCCTATGTTTTCCTCTAGGAGTTTTATAGTTTCTGGTCTTATGTTTAGATCTTTAATCCATTTTAAGTTTATTTTTGTGTATGTTATTAGAAAGTGTTCTAGTTTCTTATTCATAAGTGCAGAGTGTGTTTTCATTTATTTGTATCTTCTTCAATTTCTTTTGCCATTGTCTTATAATTTAAGTGTATAATTTTTGGTTAAATTTATTTCTAAGTTTCAAAAAAGACTTTTAGGTAGAATGATAGGCAGACTACATAGATGCAGAGATATCAGTTACCATCACTCCCAGCAACCTAATTTAGGAATCTGTACTTTCCATTCTGAAATTCTAGGCTATAAGGATAAATAGTGAAGGTTCCCAGAAAGGAAAAAAGTTCTGCCAGAGGATATAGCAAGAGTTCCATTTAACCATAAGTGATGGATGCTGCCTTAGCACGTTGGGCTTCTACGATTAAGGGAGCAGTAGGCAAGAGTAGTCACCATGCTGGAGACAGTTCAGTTGCTTAGTTGTGTCCGACTCTTTGCAACCCCATGGACTGCAGCACGCCAGGCCTCCCTGTCCATTACCAACTCCTGGAGCTTGCTCAGACTCAAGTCCATCGAGTTGGTGATGCCATCCAACCATCTCATCCTCTGTTGTCCCCTTCTCTTCCTGCCTTCAATCTTTCCCACAATCAGGGTCTTTTCCAATGAGTCAGTTCTTCACATCAGGTGGCCAAAGTATTGGAGCTTCAGCTTCAGCATCAATCTTTCAAATGAATATTGAGGACTGATTTCCTTTAGGATTGACTGGTTGGATCTCCTTGCAGTCCAAGGGACTCTAAGAGTCTTCTCTAACACCACAGTTGAAAAGCATCAGTTCTTCAGTGCTTAGCTTTCTTTATGGTCCAACTCACACATCCATACATGACTACTGGAAAAACCATAGCTTTGACTAGATGGACCTTTGTTGGCAAAATGTCTCTGCTCTATTTTTTTAATTTATTTTTTTATTGAAGGATAATTGCCTTACAGAATTTTGTTGTTTTCTGTCAAAGTTCAACATGAATCAGCCATAGGTGTACATATATCCCCTCCCTTTTGAACCTTCCTCCTATCTCCCTCCCCATCCCAACTCTCTAGGTTGATACAGAGCCCTTGTTTGTGTTTCCTGAGCCATACAGCAAATTTCCGTTGGCTATCTATTTTGCATATAGTAATGTAAGTTTCCATGTTACTCTTTCCATACATCTCACCCTCTCCTCCCCTCTCCCCATGCCCATAAGCCTACTCTCTACGTCTGTTTCTCCATTGCTGTCCTGTAAATATTTTCTTCAGTACCATTTTTCTAGTTTCTGTATCTATGCATTAAAATACGATATTTATCTTTCTCTTTTGGACTCACTTAACTCTGTATAGTAGGTTCTAGGTTCATCCACCTCATCAGAATTGACTCAAATGGGTTCCTTTTTATGGCTGAGTGATGTTACATTGTGTATACATACCACCACTTCTTTATCCATTCATCTGTCGATGGACATCTAGGTTGCTTCTGTGTTCTAGCTATTATAAATAGTGCTGCAATGAACAATGGGATACATGTGTCTTTTTCAATTTTGGTTTCCTTAGGGTATATGCCTAGGAGTGGGATTGCTGGGTCATATGGTAGTTTTATTCCTAGTTTTTTAAGGAATCTCCATACCGTTTTCCATAGTGGCTGTATCAGTTTACATTCCCACCAACAGTGCAACAGCATTCCCTTTCCTCCACATCCTCTCCAGCATTTATTGTTTGTAGACTTTTTGGTGATGGCCATTCTGACCGGTGTGAGGTGATATCTCATTGTAGTTTTGATTTGCATTTCTCTAATAATGAGCGATGTTGAGCATCTTTTCCTGTGTTTGTTAGCCATCTGTATGTCTTCTTTGGAGAAATATCTGTTTAAGTCTTTTCCCCACTTTTTGATTGGGTTGTTTGTTTTTCTGGCATTGAGTTGTATGAGCTGCTTATATATTTTGAAAATTAATCCGTTGTCAGTTGTTTCATTTGCTATTATTTTCTCCCATTCTGAAGGATGTCTTTTCACCTTGCTTATAGTTTCCTTTGCTGTGCAAAAGCTTTTAAGTTTAATCACGTCCCACTTGTTTACTTTTGTTTTTATTTCCACTACGCTAGGAGGTGGGTCATAGAGGATCTTGCTTTGGTTTATGTCATTGAGGTTCTGCCTATGTTTTCCTCTAAGTTCTATAGCTTCTGGTCTTACACTTAGATCTTTAATCCATTTTGAGTTTATCTTTGCATATGGTATTAGGAAGTGTTCTGATTTCATTATTTTACATGTAGCTGTCCAGTTTTCCCAGCACCATTTATTGAAGAGGCTGTCTTTGCCCTATTTTATATTCTTGCCTCCTTTGTCAAAAATAAGGTACCTATCGGTGCATGGGTTTATTTCTGGGCTTTCTATCTTGTTCTATTGGTCTATATTTCTGTTTTTGTGCCAGTACCATACTGTCTCGATGACTGTAGCTTTGTAGTATAATGTGAAGTCAGGAAGGTTGATTCCTCAAGCTCCATTCTTCTTTTTGAGGACCATTTTAGCTATTTGGGGCCTTTTGTGTTTCCATATGAATTGTGAAATTGTTTATTCTAGTTCTGTAAAAAATGCAATTAGTAATTTGATAGGGATTGCATTGAATCTGTAGGTTGCGTTTGGTAGTGTAGTCATTTTCACAATATTGCTTCATAAATTGTAGAAAATGCTGAAAGAGATGAGAATACCAGACCATCTGACCTGTCTCTTGAGAAACCTGTATGCAGGTCAGGAAGCAACAGTTAGAACTGGACATGGAACAACAGACTGCCTCCAAATAGGAAAAGGAGTGTGTCAAGGCTGTATATTGTCACCCTGCTTATTTAACTTATATGCAGAGTACATCATGAAAAATGCCAGGCTGGATGAAGCACAAGCTGGAATCAAGATTGCTGGGAGAAATATCAATAACCTCAGATATGCAGATGACACCACCCTTATGGAAGAAAGTGAAGAAGAACTAAAGAGCCTCTTGATGAAAGTGAGAGAGGAGAGTGAAAAAGTTGGCTTAAAGCTCAACGTTCAGAAAACTAAGATCATGGCATCTGGTCCCATCACTTCATGGGAAGTAGATGGGGAAACAGTGGAAACATTGTCAGACTTTATTTTTGGGGGCTCCAAAATCACTGCTGATGGTGATTGCAGCCATGAAATGAAAAGATGCTTACTCCTTGGAAGGAAGGTTATGACCAACCTAGATAGCATATTTAAAAGGAGAGACATTGCTTTGCCAACAAAGGTCCATCTAGTCAAGGCTATGGTTTTTCCAGTGGTCATGTATGGATGTGAGAGTTGGATGGTGAAGAATGGTGAGCAGCGAAGAATTGATGCTTTTGAACTGTGGTGTTGGAGAAGACTCTTGAGAGTCCCTTGGACTGCAAGAAGATCAAACCAGTCCATCCTAGGGGAGATCAGTCCTGGTTGTTCATTGGAAGGACTGATGTTGAAACTGAAGCTCCAATACTTTGGCCACCTCATGCGAAGTGGTGACTCATTGGAAAATGCCCTGATGATGGGAAGGATTGGGGGCGGGAGGAGAAGGGGACGACAGAGGATGAGATGGTTGGATGGCATCACCAACTCAATGGACATGGGTTTGGGTAGACTCCAGGAGTTGGTGATGGACAGGGAGGCCTGGCGTGCTGCGATTCATGGGGTCGCGGAGAGTCGGACACGACTGAGCGACTGAACTGAACTGACCCAGGAACATGGAATATCTCTCCATCTGTTTATTTCATCTTTGATTTCTTTCATTAATGTCTTATAATGTTCTGTGTACATTTCTTTTGTCTCCTTAGGTAAGTTTATTCCTAGATATTTAATTCTTTTTTTGCAATGGTGAATGAGATTGATTCCTTAATTTCTCTTTCTGATTTTTCATTGTTGGTATATAACAATGCAAGTGATTTCTGTGTATTGATTTTGTATCCTGCAACTTTGCTAAATTCACTGATTAGCTCTAGTAATTTTCTGATACTATCTTTAGGATTTTCTTTGTACAGTATCATGTCATCTACAAACAGTGAGAGCTTTACTTCTTTTCCAATCTGGATTCCTTTGATTTCTTTTTCTTCTCTGTTTGCTGTAGCTAGGAATTCCAAAACTATGTTGAATGATAGTGGTGAAAGTGGACACCCTTATCTTATTACTGATCTTAGGGGGAATGTTTTCAGTTTTTCACCATTGAGAATAATGTTTGCTGTAGGCTCATCATATATGGCCTTTACCATTTTGAGGTAGGTTCCTTCTATGCCCATTTTTTGAAGAGTTTTAATCATACATGAGTGCTGAATTTTGTCAAAGGCTTTTTCTGCATCTATTGAGCTTATCATATAGTTTTTATCTTTTAATTTGTTAATATGGTGTATCACATTGATTGATTTGCATATATTGAAGAATCCTTGCATTCCTGGAATGAACCCAATTTGATCATGGTGTATGAGCTTTTTGATGTGTTGCTGAATTCTGTTTGCTAAAATTTTGTTGAGGATTTTCGCATCTATGTTCATCAGTGATACTGGCCTGTAGTTTTCTATTTTGGTGTTGTCTTTGTCTGGTTTTGGTATAAGGGTGATGGTGGCCTCATAGAATGAGTTTGGAGATGTTACTTCCTCTGCAATTTTTTGAAAGAGTTTTAGAAGGATAGGCATTAGCTCTTCTTTAAATGTTTGATAGAATTCTCCTGTGAAGCCATCTGGTCCTGGGCTTCTGTTTTTTGGGAGAATTTTGATCACAGCTTCAATTTCAATGCTTATATTTGGGTTATTCATACTTTCTCTTTCTTTCTGTATCAGTCATGGAAGATTGAACTTTTCTAAGAATCTATTTCTTCCAGGTTATCCATTTTATTGCCATATAGTTGTTCATAATAGTCTCTTATAATACTTTCTATTTCTGCATTGTCTGTTGTAAGCTCTCCTTTTTCATTTCTAATTTTGTTGATTTGATTCTTCTCTTTTTTTCCTGTTAAGTCTGGCTAAATGCTTATCAATTTTGTTTGTCTTCTCAAAGAACAAGCTTTTAGTTTTATTCATCTTTATTATTGTTTATTTTATTTCTTTTTCATTTATTTTTGCTTGGAACTTTATGGTTTCTTTCCTTCTACTAATTTTGGAGTGTTTCTGTTCTTTTACCAGTTGTTTTAGGTATAAAGTTAGGTTGTCTGTTTGATGTTTTTCTTGTTTATTGAGGTAGGATTGTATTGCTATTACTTCTTAGAACTGCTTTTGCAACATTCCATAGGTTTTGAATTGTCATATTTTCATTGTCATTTGTTTCTAGAAAATTTTTTATTTCCCTTTTGATTTTTTCAGTAACCTGTTGATTATCTATAAATGGGTTGTTTAATCTCCATGTACTTCTGTTTCTTACAGTTTTGTTCTTATAATTGATATCTAGTCTCATAGCACTGTGGTCAGAGAAGATGTTTGATATGATTCCAATTTTCTTAAAATTACTGAGGTTTGATTTGTGACCCAAGATGTGGTATATCCTGGAGAATGTTTCATGTGCACTTGAGAGGAAAGTGTATTCTTCTGCATTTGAATGGAATGTCCTGAAGATATCAATGATATCCATCTCATCTAATGTATCATTTAAGACTTGTGTTTCCCAGAAGAAATCAAAAAAGAAATAAAAATATGCATAGAAACAAAGGCAAATGAAGACACAACAACCCAAAACTGATGGGATTCAGTAAAATCAGTGCTAAGGGGAAGATTCATAGCAATACAAGCTTACCTCAAGAAACAAGAGAAAAATCAAATAAATAACCTAACTTTACACCTAAAGCAACTAGAAAAAGAAGAAATGAAGAACCCCAGGGTTAGTAGAAGGAAAGAAATCATAAAAATTAGGGCAGAAATAAATGAGAAAGAAACAAAGGAGACTATAGCAAAAATAAACAAAACTAAAATCTGGTTCTTTGAGAAGATAATGAAAACAGACAAACCTATACCCAGACTCATCAAGAAAAGAAGGGAGAAGAATCAAATCAACAAAATTAGAAATGAAAATGGAGAAATCACAGCAGACAACAAAGAAATACAAAGGATCATAAGAGCCTACTTTCAGCAACTATATGCCAGTAAAATGGACAACTTGGAAGAAATGGACAAATTCTTAGAAAAGTATAACCTTCCAAAACTGAACCAGGAAGAAATAGAAAATCTTAACAGACCCATCACAAGCACAGAAATCAAAACTATAATAAAAAATCTTCCAACAAACAAAAACCCAGGACCAGATGGCTTCACAGGTGAATTCTACCAAAAATTTAGAGAAGAACTAACACCTATCCTACTCAAACTTCCAGAAAATTGCAGAGAAAAGTAAACTCCCAAACTCATTCTATGAGGCCACCATCACCCTAATACCAAAACAAGACAAAGATGCCACAAAAAAAGAAAACTACAGGCCAATATCACCGATGAACATAGATGCAATAATCCTTAACAAAATTCTAGCAAACAGAATCTAACAACATATTGAAAAGATCATACATCATGACCAAGTGGGCTTTATCCCAGGGATGCAAGGATTCTTTAATATTCACAGATCAATCAATGTGATATACCACATTAACAAATTGAAAGATAAAAACCATATGATTATCTCAATAGATGCAGAGAAGGCCTTTAAGAAAATTTAATATCTATTTATGATAAAAACCCTCCAGAAAGCAGGCATAGAAGGAACATACCTCAACATAATAAAAGCCATATATGATAAACCCACAGCAAACATTATCCTCAATGGTGAAAAATTGAAAGCATTTCCCCTAAAGTCAGGAACAAGACAAGGTTGCCTGCTATCACCATTACTATTCAACATAGTTTTGGAAGTTTTAGCCACAGCAATCAGAGAAGAAAAAGAAATAAAAGGAATCCAGATTAGAAAAGAAGAAGTAAAACTCTCACTGTTTGCAGATGACATGATCCTCAACATAGAAAATCCTAAAGACAGCACCAGAAAATTACTAGAGCTAATCAATGAATATAGTAAAGTTGCAGGATATAAAATTAACACACAGAAATCCCTTGCATTCCTATACTCCAATAATGAGAAAACAGAAAGAGAAATTAAGGAAACAATTCCACTCACTATTGTAACAAAAAGAATAAAATACTTAGGAATAAATCTACCTAAAGAAACTAAAGACTCATATATAGAAAACAATAAAACACTGATGGAAGAATTCAAAGATGACACAAATAGATGGAGAAATATACTATATTCATGGATTGGAAGAATCAATATAGTGAAAATGAGTATACTACCCAAAGCAATCTATAGATTCAATGCAATCCCTATCAAGCTACCAATGGTATTTTTCAGAGAACTAGAACAAATAATTTCACAATTTGTATGGAAATACAAAAAACCTCGAATAGCCAAAGCAACCTTGAGAAAGGAGAATGGAACTGGAGGAATCAATCTGCCTGCCTCAGACTATACTACAAAGCTACAGTCATCAAGACAGTATGGTACTGGCACAAAGACAGAAATATAGATCGATGGAACAAAATAGAAAGCCCAGAGAGAAATCCAAGAGCCTATGGACACCTTATCTTTGACAAATGAGGCAAGAATGTACAATGGAGTAAAGACAATCTCTTTACTGGGAAAACTCGTGAACCACTTGTAAAAGGATGAAACTAGAACACTTTCTAACACCATACACAAAAATAAACTCAAAACGGATTAAAGATCTAAACGTAAGACCAGAAACTGTAAAACTCCTAGAGGAAAACATAGGCAAAACACTCTCTGACATAAATCACAGCAGGATCCTCTGTGAACCACCTCTCAGAGTAATGGAAATAAAAGCAAAAATAAACAAATGGGACCTAAGTAAACTTAAAAGTTTTGCACAACAAAGGAAACTATAAGCAAGGTGAAAAGACAGCCTTCAGAATGGGAGAAAATAATAGCAAATAAAGCAACTGACAAAGAATGAACCTCAAAAATATACAAGCAGATCATGCAGCTCAATTCCAGAAAAATAAACGATCCTCTAAAAAAATGAGCCAAAGAACTAAACAGACATTTCTTCAAAGAAGACATACAGATGGCTAACAAATACATGAAAAGATGCTCAACATCATTCATTATCAGAGAAATGCAAATCAAAACCACAATCTCACACCGGTCAGAATGGCTGTTATTCAAAAGTCTGCAAACAATAAATGCTGGAGAGGGTGGAGAGAAAAGGGAACCCTCTTACACTGTTGGTGGGAATGCAAACTAGTACAGCCACTATGGAGAACAGTGTGGAGATTTCTTAAAAAACTGAAAATAGAACTGCCATATGACCCAGCAATCCCACTGCTGGGCATACACACACAGGAAACCAGAATTGAAAGAGACACATGTACCCCAATGTTCATCGCAACACTGTTTACAATAGCTGGGACATGGAAGCAACCTAGATGTCCATCGACAGACAAATGGATAAGGAAGCTGTGGTACATATACACAATGGAATATTACTCACCTATTACAAGGAATGCATTTGAATCAGTTCTAATGAGGTGGATGAAACCGGACCCTATTATATAGAGTGAAGTAAATCAGAAAGAAAAATACCAGTACAGTATATTAATGCATATATATGGAATTTAGAAAGATGGGAATGATGACCCTATATGCCAGACAGCAAAAGAGACACAGATATAAAGAACAGCCTTTTGGACACTGTGGGAGAAGGCAAGGGTCGGGTGATTTGAGAGAATAGCACTGAAACATGTATGTTACCATATGTGAAACCCATAGCCAGTCCAGGTTCAATCATGAGACAGGGCATTCAGGGCTGGTACACTTGGCCGACCCTGAGGGATGGGATGGGGCAGGAGGTGGGAGGGGAGTTCAGGATGGGGAACACATGTACACCCATTACTGATTCATGTCAATGTATGGCAAAAACCACTACAATATTGTAAAGTAATTAACCTCCAATTAAAATAAATAAATAAATAAATAAATAACTTGTGATTCCTTATTAATTTTGTTTTGATGATCTGTCCATTGGTGTCAGCAGGGTGTTAAAGTCTCCTACTATTTTTGTGGTACTGCAAATTTCTCCTTTTATGTCTGTTAGTGTTTGTCTTATGCATTGAGGTGCCCCTATGTTGGGTGCATAGATATTTACAATTGTTATGTCTTCCTCTTGGACTGATTCCTTGATCATTATGTAGTGTCTTTCCTTATCTCTTGTAATATTCTTTATTTTAAGGTATATTTTGTCTGATATGAGGATTGCTACTCCAGCTTTCTTTTGCTTCCCATTTGCATGGAATGAATATATTTTTCCATCCTCTCATTTTCAGTCTTTATGTGTCTTTAGGTCTGAAGTGGGTTTCTAGTAGACAGCACATATTTAGGTCTTGGTTTTGTATACATTCAGCCAGAATGTGTCTTTTGGTTGGAGCATTTAATCCATTTACATTTAAAGTAATTATTGATATATATGTTCCTATTCCCGTTTACTTAATTATTTGGGATTGACTTTGTAGATCTTTTTTCTTCTCTTGCATTTCTTAGCTATATAAGTCCCTTTAACATATGTTGTAAAACTGGTTTGGTGGTATTGAATTCTCTTAACTTTTGCTTGTCTGTAAAGCTTTTTATTTCTCCATCAATTTTGAACGAGAGCAGTGTACAGTAATCTTGGTTGTAGATTTTTCCCTTTCAGTACTTTAAATATATCCTGCCATTCCCTTCTGGTCTGCAGAGTTTCTGCTGAAAGATCAGCTCTTAAGCATATGGGGTTTCCCTTGAATGATACTTGTTTCTTCTCCCTTGCTGCTTTTAATATTCTTTCTTTGTGTTTAGTGTTTGTTAGTTTGATTAGTATGTGTCTTGGCATGTTTCTTCTTGGGTTTATCCTGTGGGGACTCTTCCTGCCTCTTGGACTTGATTGAGTATTTCCTTTTCCATGTTGGGGAAATTTTCAACTATAATCTCTTCAAAAATTTTCTCATACCCTTTCTTTATCTCTTCTTCTTCTGGGATCCCTATAATTCGAATGTTGGTGCATTTGATATTGTCTCAGAGGTCTCTGAGGCTATCTTCAGTTCTTTTCATTCTTTTTACTTTATTCTACTCTTCAGAAGTTATTTCCACCATGTTATCTTCCAGCTCACTGATTCGTTCTTCTGCTTCAGATATTCTGCTATTGATTCCTTCTAGAGTATTTTTAATTTCAGTAATTGGGTTGATATTGTTTAATTCTTCTAGGTCTTTGTTAATTGATTCTTGCATTTTCTCCATTTTGTTTTCAAGGTTTTTGATCATCTTTACTATCATTCTTCTGAATTCTTTTTCAGGTAGTTTGCGTATTTCCTCTTCATTTATTTGGAATTCTGTGTTTCTAGTTTGTTCCTTCATTTGTGTAGTATTTCTCTGCTTTTTCATTATTTCCTTTTTAACTTATTGTGTTTGAGGTCTCCTTTTCCCAGCCTTCAAGATTGAATTCTTTCTTCCTTTTGGTTTCTGCCCTCCTAAGATTGGTCCAGTGGTTTGTGTAAGCTTTATATAGGGTGAGATTTGTGCTGAGTTTTTGTTTGTTTGTTTGTTTTTCCTCTGATGGGCAAGGCTGAATGAGGTGGTACTCCTGTCTGCTGATGATTGGGTTTGTGTTTTTGTTTTGTTTGGTGTTTAGATGAGGCATCCTACCCAGGGTGCTACTGGTGGTTGGGTGATGCAGGGTCTTGTATTCAAGTGGTTTCTTTTGTGTGAGTTCTCACTATTTGATACTCCTAAGGGTTAGTTCTCTAGTAGTTTTGGGTCTTAGAGTCAGTGCTCCCACTCCAAAGGCTCAGGGCTTGATCTCTGGTCAGGAACAAAGATTCCACTAGTGGTTTGTTATGGCGTTAAGTGAGATTAAAACAAATATCCAAAGATGAACCCCAGACAAATGGCAGTTACAAAATCAGGCAAATAATATTAAAATAATGGAATATACGCATATACATATACACCCATAAGCATAGTGAAAACAGTCCAACAAAAATAAAGTACAGTAGATTGACCCAGTGAACAAAGTAAATCAAATATTTGCTAGTTAAGAACAAAACTAGCTGAAGTACAAACTGGAAAACAAAACTAAAACAAGTAGCTAAGTGGGGAATAAAGCAATGAAAATAAAACTAACAAAACATTGAGAGGAAAGGAAAGAAAGGGAAGAAAAAATAGATATGCAAATTTAAATAGAGGTTGGAGAAGATTTATGTACATTAAAGATTAATTGCAAGGGGAAAAGAACAGTAAGAAAGGCAAAGAAAGGAGTAAATGCAGAAAAAATATAAAAGGTATAAAAAATTAAAGTTATAAAAAAGAGAAAAGAAAAAAAAAAAGAACACCAAAGAAGAAAGAAAAAAGGGAAAAAAAAGGAAAACTCCACAGAACTGCAGAAGCCCAACATAGAGGCAGAGGTTCATAACAATAAAAAGTGTGACTGAATATACACATTACATATACACCCATAAGCAAAAAGAAAACAGTCCAACAAAAATAAAGTACAATAGATTGACCTGGAGAACAAAGGAAACCAAAAATTATACCTACCAGAACAAAACTAACTAAAACACAAACTGGAAAACAAAAGTGGAGCAAGGTGCCAATTGGGGAATAAAGTGATGAAAATGAAACTAACAAATATGTTGAGAGGAAAGGAAAGAAAGGAAAGAAAAGAAAGGAAAGAAAGAATAGATATGCAAAGTTAAATAGAGGTAGATAAAGAAGATTTATATGCATTAACTGCAAGGGGAAAAGAACAATAGGAAAAACAAAGGAATAAAGGTAGAAAAAATGATAATCGGTTGAAAAATTAAAAATTAAAATTAAAAAGAGAGAGAGAGAAATAAAAGGAAAACTCCACAGAACTGCAAAAGCCCAACGCAGAGGCGGAAGTTTATAGCAGCAATAAAAAATGTGACTGAGAAAAATAAAAAGCTCAAAAACTTAATTAGATTTCATAATGCCAATAAAATTGACAACTACAACACGGGTGGTGGGGGGAAGGGAAAAAAAAGAAAGAAAAAAAATCCAAAAGAATCTACAGAGCAAGTCAAAACATAAGAATAATAAATGTTTTCTTGAGTCACTGCTGTCAGAGTCCTTTCCCTCGCTGGGAGTCACAGTCCACCCCACCGCCCCAGGATGTCCTCCAACACTGTGCTAATCTCTGAACCTGCTGTAGGGGCAGCTCAGATTCTAATCTGGTCCTACTCCTATGTATTCTTGCCTCCAATGTCCACAGCTATCAGAACTAGTGCATTTTCTTTTGTGGGAGCTCTCAATGATATTTTATGTATTCCATTGACACAGAGTCTGCTGAGTTGATCATGTGGATTTATTCTGCAGCTTGTACTGCTGGTGGGAAGGTTTTGGGTCTTCCTTAGCCACACTGCCCCTGGGTTTCAATTGTTGTTTTATTTTCACCTTTGCGTGTAGGTTGTTCACTGGGATTTGCTCCTGAGGCTGCCCTGGAGGACTTGGGTAGACCCCTGTGAGGGCCAGATGTGGAGGTGGTGCAGCTGCTTGGGTTGCAGCGGTTCTGGCTAGCACCAGGTACTCAGGGGAGTTGGCGGCTGGGGCAGCAGGAAATAGAGTGCTCTAGAAGGGTATGGCAATAAGTATTGGCCAACATGCTCCTATATTCTTGCCTGGAGAATTCTGCTCCCTGACAGAGAAGCCTGGTAGGCCACAGTCTACAGGGTCGCAAAGAGTTGGACATGACCGAAGCGACCCTTCGTGCTTAGATGCAAGACTTTTTTTGCCTGTGGCAGCTCTGCCCCAGTGAGAGTTGATCATGAAGGTGGCGCAGCTGCTTGGCTTGCGGGGACTCTGGTGGCGCCAAGTGTGTAGGGACACAGACTGCCTCCTCTGCAGGAGTTATGGCCCTATCAGTCCTTTTTCGAGCCTCTTGTAGCTGGAGATCAGAAGGCCTCTTTGGCCCATCTTTCTCTGTAGCTCTGCCTGTTCAGGCACTTAGAGGGCTCCCTTGACTGGGGTCCTTCTCTGTTGTTCGGCATGTCAGGCACATAGAGGGGGGCCCCATGGCTGGGGTCCTACTCTGTAGTTCGGCACATCAGTCACTTAAAGGAGCACCCTGGGTGGGGTCCTGCCCTCTAGTTCAGTGCATCAGGCATTTGATGGGCCAGCCTCTCTATTGTTCAGCTGCCAATGCTGGTGTGGGGGGAGAGAGAGAGGCTATGGTGATAGCTCCACCCCCTCCGTGTGGCTCAGCAGTATCACCTTGCTTCCATGGATGCCTGGCTTTCCTCCACTGGCATTTCCCACCATGATCTCCTCCCTCACATCCCATTGATCTGTCTGTCTGCAGTCAATAGCAGCCCTCGCCCTAGGATTGCTCCACACTCCCCAAACTCCAGCTCCCAGCCGCTGCACCTTCCAGGGGGCCCTCATCTCTGTCCAGGGTATGTATATGGCTGTGGCAAGGACCGTCTGATTCTCATTCCATTTAGGCTGCCCAGATCACTTGTTTCACTCTCAGCCTTAAATGTTTCTCCTCTGACTCAGACAATTGTCCCGATGTGGGGATCGGACCCCTGCTTCAGTTCCCCCACCTGCTGAGGGCAGGTCCAGTCCTACTAACGTTCCTGTTTTTCTGCCTAGTTCCTTCATCCTACCGAGTTTTGCGTGCTTCTATGTATTCTTTTTCACTGGTCAGGTACTCCTGTCCACTCTCAGCTGGTGTTCTGCATGCCCTTCTGTCTCAGGTGTATTCCTGATGTATCCATGGAGAGAGATGTACTCCATCCATGTCCACCTACTCCTCTGCCATCTTGTTCTTCTGTCTCTGCTTTTTAATATGCTGTCTAGGTTGATTATAACTTTTCTTCCAAGGAGCAAGTGACTTTTAACTTCATGGCTACAGTCACCATCTGCAGTGATTTTGGAGCCCAAGAAAATAAAGTCTGTATATTGCATAGGACCTGGAATGTTAGATACATGAATCAAGGTAAATTGGAAGTGGTCAAAGAGGAGATGGCAAGAGTGAACATCAACATTTTAGGAATCAATGAACTAAAATGGACTGTAATGGACAATTTTAATTCAGATGACCATTATATCTACTACTGTGGGCAAGAATCCCTTAGAAGAAATGGCGTAGCCATCATAGTCAACACAAGAGTCCAAAATGCAGTTCTTGGGTGCAATCTCAAAAATGACAGAATGATCTCTGTTCGTTTCCAAGGCAAACCATTCAATATCACAGTAATCCAAGTCTATGCCCTGACCAGTAATGCTGAAGCTGAAGTTGAATGGTTCTATGAAGACCTCTAAGACCTTCTAGAACTAACACCCAAAAAATGATGTCCTTTTCATCATAAGGGACTGGAATGCAAAAGTAGGAAGTCAAGAGATACCTGAGGTAACAGGCAAGTTTGGCCTTTTAGTACAAAATGAAGCAGGACAAAGGCTAACAGAGTTTACCAAGAGAGCACACTAGTCATAACAAATACCCTCTTCCATCAACACAAGAGAAGACTCTACACATGGACATCACCAGATGGCCAACACCAAAATCAAATTGATTATATTCTTTGCAACCATGCTGGAGTAATTGACCATAATTATCACAGGGAGTGAAGGCTGCCGTTACTGCATGGCTTCAGGGAGGATTACCTTAGCACTCAATTGATCCCTTGTGATTTCTTTGTATACTGCTTGGACTAATTCTGATAGTAAAGGAACAAATGCAACAAACCTGCCCTGAAGAAAGAATGATGAACCAGGGCTTGGACCCACAGGGATGTGGGTCCAGGTCACACCACCAGATAATTCAATGAGATAAGCCTTAGTGTGAGATGAAGGTGAGAGGAATTGAGATGGAAAAGGGAAGCAATGATATTAGCTGTGACCCCAGGACCAACAGTGACAGAGGCTGTTGTTCATGCCATTGATTTTCCCCTTCTACATTTCCCCCAGGAAGAGAAGCCCACTCTAGTCGTAAAGGATTTGTTCTCAGAACATATACAAAAATGTATCTAAAGGGCACAAGGTATGAACTCCTACAGTTGTTATAGTGTATTGCCTTGATTCTCATTTAGGAATTAAGAATTTATTCCACCAGTTCTTGAGTACTAAAAAGATTGCCATTAGTTAATATCCCTATTTGAGAATTTCCTTTGGAGGATTGAGTGAGAAGGAAAAGTTTCACCCAAGGTCCTTCTAAGAGAAACCTGCATCCATGAAGGTGGACCATCACAACACAGAAGCTTACCATAGAGTTGGCTGAGATTTTGTTGGGATGGCCTTTCAGCTCTACTTCCTCTCTGCTCAATCCTAATACAGTTCTCTTTCCCTCCTTTAATTTTTACATCCTGCAAAATCATCCGTTAGTAGGTAAAAACATTTTCTTAAACTTCTCAGCATTTTTTCCCAAATATCCTGGCAGAGTTAGAAAGCTGATATCTTAACATGACTCAATAAAATTAAAGCGTGAACAAGAGGCTGTTTTATCTTGTTGGGGGGCTGGCATTAGGTTGGTCAATATGGTAGGATCTAGCTACAGGCTCTAACAAGTGCATCTAGACCCCATAGTAATGATCAGTACTGACTCTTGGTATAGATAATGCAGGTTCTGGGATTATTAGGAGCATCTTCTATTGTAAACGTACACTTTTGAGTATTATATACTCTGATTCCCTACAATGCCAAGCAAAGTGATTTGTATTTAATAGGCATTTAGTAAATGCATCTGTTCATAATTATAAGCAAATAATTAAATTGATAAATTACCTGTGTTAAAATCCGTGGCAGAATATACTTTCTTCTTTGAAGAATGATCATGTTAATTGAATAAGAAAATGATTAATTTTGTTTAATTCAATTTAGCAACTTGTTTCTTAAGAATTTTTTATTAAGGTCTTAGAAATTCTACTTATTAGTTTCATAATCTTGGGCAAACTTCTTAAACTCCCTGAGTTTTACTGTCCTCATCTAGCGACTCAGAATAATGATAGAACCTACCTTATTAATGTGGGAACTGAATGTGATAAAGCATGTAAAGCATTCAGCACAGTGCCTTTCACAGAGTGATCATTTTACAAATGTTTACTATTGTTATAATTAGTGTTAAAATAGCAGAGGGTGTTTTCAGGCCAGTTACCCTTCTGATGGTATCCCTTAATCTTCATGACCCTGTTCATAAACTTGTGCTCTCTCTCTCTGCCCCTGAGCTGGTAGCTCATCATCCTATCAAGTGTGAGGTTCCTCATAGATGATCCATCTTACCCTTTTCATGAGTATTGCTTTTCTCTTGGATTGACATATGAAGCTCTTCTCTGAGGTCAGTGGGTTCTCCTCAAAAGGCTCAGTCTGCTTTATTTCTTGTCCAATAATGTCATAATGCCATTTTCTAAACCGCACTTTTCTTTTTATAAGAGTCTTTTGTCATTAAAAGAGTGCCAGGGTAAGTGACACTCAGCTCAATGTACTGAAAGGCTTTGTATTGTTGCAAAGGGATTAGATTGGATTGGGTTATTTGAATGAATAGATATTGAGACACTTTTCCTAAGGAAGTGACATAAGCAAAACAGAAATGTGTTAAAGTCAGAATTACTGACTTCAAGTTATGGATTGACTTATATGTGATCTTTCTTTTCACTTTTATATCTTCACAACTTTGTGTGTGGAGGTTCAGTTCAGTTCAGTCGGTCAGTTGTGTCCTACTCTTTGCGACTCCATGGACTGCAGCATGCCAGGCTTCCCTATCCATCACTAACTCCTGGAACTCATGTCCATTGAGTCAGTGATGCCATCCAGCCATCTCATCTTTTGTCATTCCCTTCTCCCAATTTCAATCTTTCCCAGCATCAGGGTCTTTTCCAATGAGTCAGTTCTTCACATCAGGTGGCCAAAGTATTGGAGTTTCAACTTCAGCATCAGTCCTTCTAATGAATATTCAGGACTGATTTCCTTTAGGATGGACTGGCTGGATCTCCATGCATTCCAAGGGACACTTTAGAGTCTTTTCCAACACCACAGTTCAAAAGCACCAATTCTTCTGTGCTCAGCTTTCTTTATAGTCCAACTCTCACATCCATACATGACTACTGGAAAAACCATAGCCTTGACTAGATGAACCTTTGTTGGCAAAGTAATGTCTCTGCTTTTTAATATGCTGCCTAGATTGATCATATTTTTTCTTCCAAGGAGCAAGCATCTTTTAATTTCATGGCTGCAGTCACCATCTGCAGTGTGGAGGTTACTTTTTACTATATCTTTTTCAGAAAAGGATATAAAGTTTTAGTGAACAGTCATTATTATTACTATCACCAGTATTAGTACTATTACACCTTAAAAGGCACATCATTTAGTTAGGATTGCCTGTAAGGATTAAATGTGAGGGTAGGGATTGCTGGGCACATGGTACATTCTCTGACACTTAACAACCTTTACATCACTTATATTATTTAATCCTTACTACAACCTCCCAAGGTAAATCTTATTGTTGGCTTTATTACATATACAAAAAAACTGAAACATCAAGAAGTTAAGGAATTTGAGTTCCCATGTCTATTATCTCTAAGTGGATGAAGCTGGAGATCAAAGCCAGGCACCCTGACTCCACACATCTCATCCTTAGTTGATATACTGCCTCTTTCCACTATTACTTCTGATCCTCAGCAGCAAGGCAGGGTTGATTAACAAAGCTCACATCACCTTTTAAGAAACAAAATTTAGAATAAAGAAAATCAAAGAAGAGTATAAAAAAAAATAAAGGAGAAGAAAAGAAAAACTAGAAAAGAGAAACAAAAACATTAAACCCTGTTGGTGCAATAGCATTTCATGCAGCCTTTCTTTTCCTGGCAATATAAGATGAGAAGAGATTTTGGATAAAAAGGACAGTAAGCTCATTTTGGAGAAGGAAATGGCAACCCACTCCAGTGTTCTTGCGTGGAGAATTCCAGGGACAGCGGAGCCTGGTGGGCTGCCGTCTATGGGGTCGCACAGAGTTGGACACGACTGAAGCGACTTAGCAGCAAGCTCATTTTAGAATATAGGCACCACTAGGGCAGGAATTTGTGTCTATTTTGCTGTTTCTCCCTAGCACTAGAAAGTGCCTGGCACACTGTATCTCTTATGAGAGTAAGTGACTGAAGTTGGATAGTGCGTGCTCCTGCTGAAGTGGGCCCCTTCAGGCTGGGATATTTCCCACAGAGATATGGCAACTAAAGGTGCACTAAAATATAGCTATGAAAGTACCAGACTGGTGTGTCTGGAGATACAGAGGAAGTGGCGTGAGCCACTCCTCTGCTGTACTTAGAAACTGGAGATGCAATATCCTCTAAAGATTTAACAAAAATTGATTTGTATTTGAGCCAGAATGTTGGCTATGAACCTGAAGCCTTTCCTATTTTTTTACTTATTTTTAACTCTAGTCTTTTAACTTTGCTATGTATTTCTAATTTCTATTTTATTTTCTGTTTATTTCTAATCAGTTTTCTATTTCAAAGAATATCACTGTTTTCCCCTACACTTACATTTCCCAGTGTCTTCTCAGAAGTATTGTCACCAGATTCTAACCTTACTTTTTCTTCTTGAACTACTTTTTAAAGAATGTATTTCTCTATCATCCTGAGGACATTTTCAGATATTTTTATCAAGGAGGGATAAACAATGAGTTTACTCTTGAGTCACTGGACATTGGAAACTTTCCGTTACCCTGGCACTTGAAAAATTTTTTTTTTAAATCTTCACATCTCTTATAATGAAAATAAGCTTCAGAAAAATGAAGTGGCTGTCTCAGGGTCACATGACTAGAAATGGTCCCAGCTTCCATGTCTCATACTCTGTTTTCACTAAGAGATTTATGCAGGCTTAAAACAGATTAAACCGCCTGGTGTGATTGGAAGTGATGCTAGGAATAGCCCCTACCTGACACATAAATCATATCACCTTCCCTTCCACCATTATTATAAAACTACTGGTTAAGAAATAGAACTGCCATATGACCCAGCAATCCCACTGCTGGGCATACACACCGCGGAAACCAGAATTGAAAGAGATGCGTGTACCCCAATGTTCATCGCAGCACTGTTTACAATAGCCAGGACATGGAAGCAACCTATATGTCCATCAGCAGACAAATGGATAAGGAAGCTGTGGTACATATACACAATGGAATATTACTCAGCTATTAAAAAAATACATATGAATCAGTTCTATTGAGATGGATGAAACTGGAGCCCATTATACAGAGTGAAGTAAGCCAGAAAGAAAAACACCAATACAGTATACTAATGCATATATATGGAATTTGAAAGATGGTAACGATAACCCTATATGCGAGACAGAATAAGAGACACAGATGCATAGAACAGTCTTATGGACTCTGAGGGAGAAGGTGAGGGTGGGACGTTCTGGGAGAATAACATTGAAACATGTATATTATCATATGTGAAACAGAACACCATTCCAGGTTCAATACGTGAGACAAATGCTCAGGGCTGGGGCAATGGGATGACCCAGAGGGATGGGATAGGGAGGGAGGTGGGAGGGGGGTCCAGGAAGGGGAACCCATGTAAACCTATGGCTGATTCATGTCAATGTATGGCAAAAACCACCACAATATTGTAATTAGCCCCCAACTAAAATAAATAAATTTATTAAAAAAAAAAAAGAAAGTCCAATTCTTGGAATTCAATGAGAACATTAATTTTCTTTACTGTAACCAATTTAAGAAAATTAACCCAGACTACATTGGGATGTGCACTTTCTGATCTGTTGGTATCTGACTTTCATCCATTTGATCCCCTTACAGCTCAATGCATCCTATTTCCACAACTTGGGGTTTAAAGGGAATGATTTGTATCTATCAGCTCAGCAGTTGACAACAGAGCTAAATTCATCATTTAGTATTACTTGGTCTTCCCTCACAGATTGCCAAATGCATTCAAAAGCCACTGAAATTGATGATGACAATTTTCCACATTCTTCATTTGTGGTTTACACTGTGACTCTCTTCAATTTCAGTCTCTCAAAGGACTAAATCCAGTCTGTTTGTGTTAGATTTTGCAGTTATAGCCTTTCATATTTTAAAGTTGCACCTGGAAAGCACTTTTTCTTCTAACTGTGAATTGGCTTGACCACTTTGTAGTAAGACTTTCTCTTTAGATTTTGTTGCCTTTTACCATTTGCTTTAAATTGACCAGGAGAGTAGATTATAATTTAGTAGTGCTGAATGCTCCTACTATTTCTCTTCTGATTTGATCACCTCCTTGCTTCACTGGGTTTTATTTTACAATGACTTGCACTTTCAATGAGTTGCTACGTGTAAGCTCAATTCTTGGCCAATTCCACTCTGTTGGACTAGTTATGTCAAAAGAATGTCTAAGGGCAGGGCATCAAGTAGCACCTTCATGGTTAACAGTTTGTTGGACACAAAGAGAAGAAGCAGAAATTCTGGAGTAAGAGGCACTGAGGATAATTTTAGCCATGCAATATTGATGTAGACAGCTATTGCCCATGGCACTAAAGAGCGATGGAGCTGTTTATTTTCAGTAAAGTGAAAGTGTTAGTTGCTCAGTCATGTCCGACTCTTTGTGACCCCATGGACTATAGTCCACCAGGCTCTTCTGTCCATGGAATTCTCCAGGCAAGAATACTAGGGTAGGTTGCCATGCCCTTCTCTAGGGGATCTTCCCAACCCAGGGATCAAACCCCAGTCTCCTGCACTGTAGGCAGATTCTTTACCATCTGAGCCACCAGGGAAGCCCATTTTCAGTAAAAGCCTCATGCAGTTTGTGAAACAATGACAGAGAATCCCCAAAAGACAGACATTACTGAGCTTAGTTAAGATTGTTAACCAGAAACAACCTTAGTGTGAGAAGCCCTATGTTCACTTGTCCTGTAGCATATTTTAACTTTATGCATTGACTTGATCTTGAAATTCCATGGCCAAATATGGAAATATTTAAAAATCTGCTGCTGTTTTAGCATAAGATTTTGGTTTCTTTCAAATTTATTTTATGAGGTTGATTAATAACTGGGGTTTCAAAGTTTTAAAATTTGTGGGATTTTCCCTACTTAATTTTCCTCTTTTAAGCCCCATTTCTCTGATTATACACTGGATTGATGTATAACTGATATAAGATTATCAATTGGTAATGCAAGTGATAAAACTATGGCTGTAAAATTTAAACATTAATTAGAATTTTTAGTACATGCCATTGTAAAGAAATCACCTTTGATTGAAAATATTCTATGTTCAGTGTTTTTAGAAAGCTGCATTGAGTTCTAGGTAATACCAAGGTGAATAAAGTTTGTGCTCTGTGAAGGATAGTGTTTTCCAAAAGGGTGTATCTGGCACATTATATATAAATGAATCAAAGCAGACAAGTCAGTGTCTTATAATCAAAGTTTTAGCTTAAATTTGTATTCTAGGGAAAAAAAATTGATGTAAGCATATGGGGAAGGAAGACAGGTGATAATGAAATTACTGTCAAGAAAATGAACTTCACTTGATTATATGAACAACTAAGCATGTTAAGTATATTCCACATTCATTAAAGTGGAAATAGTTAGTATTCAAACATGATTGTACTGGTCTGCAAACCTTACAGTCACTCCATGACCAGCTTTTTATTATCTTTATCTGTATCCTCCTACCTGTTTCCAATTCCTGCTTATGAGAGCAATTGTGGATGCATATTCGATGGAGAGATGATCAGGAAGAGGTTTTCAGCTTACAGTTGCCCTTGAATCTGCAGCTGTTAATACTTCACCATGGCTCTCATAATATTTTTTGTGACTTTCATCAGAGTTCCTTGGGAACCTAACTCATAGGCTGATTCTGAATCTATTTGCTTCTCTAGTTATAGCTTTGTTAGTCTCCATTTGAAAATATCTGGCACTAATAAAACATTCGGAGAAGGCAATGGCAACCCACTTCAGTACTCTTGCCTGGAAAATCCCATGGACGGAGGAGCCTGGTAGGCTGCAGTCCATGGGGTCGCTAGGAGCCGCACACGACTGAGCGACTTCACTTTCACTTTTCACTTTCATGCCCTTGAGAAGGTAATGGCAACCCACTCCAGTGTTCTTGCTTGGAGAATCCCAGGGACAGGGGAGCCTGGTGGGCTGCCATCTATGGGGTCACACAGAGTTGGACATGACTGAAGCAACTTAGCAGCAGCAGCAGCAATAAAACATTCAAGAGTGATAGAGTAGGAAGTTTTTTCCCATCTACATTGATAACCCTAAATTTATTCTTCGTAATTTTTCATACATTTCTTTAAATGTCTTACTTTTATTTCAGAATTTTCTCCTTCAACACTTTTCATTCCTTAGTGAAGTGTTATATCTCGGAGTAGTTTATCCCATTACAGATCCCTCTGCAATCACATTCACTTCAGATTACTGTAAATTAAATCATCTCTGAGCAGCATCTGTGAAAGAAGAAGAGACTCTAAGCTTAAAAATATCTGGAACTCTGAAATTGAAACCCTGTGTGGTTAATGGAAGTGGAATGACCACACACAGACATGTTGAAAATTCTTAATGAAAACTCACTGAGGACAAATTTCAAGTCATGAACCAAAATGTTGACAGTTATCCATGCCAGGGCCCTGGGTAGAATCTTTCAATGGCTCCAGCTATCTTATAGAATAAAGGCAAAGTTTCTTATTATGATGTGCATGACAAAATGTCAGTGCTCCAGCTCTGCACATCTCTTCTGCCACCATCTTTAGAAACTAGTTCCCTGTACACCAGGCTGTTTTGTATTTATGTTCTCCCTGCGCTATCTCTTTTGGGCTTCCCAGGTGGTGCTAGTGGTAAAAAACCTGCCTGCCAATGCAGGAGATGCAAGAGATTGAACTCAGGGTTCCATCCCTGAGTCAGGAACGTCCCCTGGAGAAGGGCATAGCAAACCACTCCAGTATTCTTGCCTGGAGAAACCCATGGACAGAGGAGCCTGGCAGGTTATAGTCCATAGGGTTGCAAAGAGTTAGACACGACTGAAGTGACTTGGCACACACTCTATACTTGGGAATGAACCTATCTTCCCATACTTTTCAAGCTAAATTCTACACACATTAAATCAGCTTAAGTATGGCCTTTTTAGAAAGCTTTCTTAGATATCTTATGCCTAATTCTTAAATGAATAGCATTCATCATATTGTATGAAAGTTGTTTACACAGTCTGTTTTCATTTCTTTGTATTCCCGAGAACAAACACAGTACCTGACACACAGCGTGTTAAGTTATGTGTTTGGTGTAACATCAGAAATAGAACAATAAATAGATGGAAAAACAGACACAAATGGATAAATTTTGTCAAATCAAAAAGGATATAAGGAATAAAAACTCATTTCAACTTTATTGTTGATAGTCTATCATGCCTACTACTCAATACTGTGAGACTTCTCTTCTAGACACGTTAACTTTTTTTACTTATCTCCCCCAAAGTGAAATTTCTTTGGTCTTCTTTGCCTTCTTTAGATTTTGGGCAAAATCCAAATGGACACAACAAAGAGTTGTGTCCAACTCTTTGCAACTCCATGAACTGTAGCCCACCAGGCTCCTCTGTCCATGGAATTCTCCAGGCGAGAATACTGGAGTGGGTTACCATTTCCTCCTCTAGGAGATCTTCCTAACTCAGGAATCGAACCCAGGTCTCCTGCATTGCAGGCTGATTATTTACCATCTGAGCTCTGAGGGAAGCCCACAATTAATATGAATATTGAGATATATATTATGATTCCTTCAAATTTTACTCCATCCAAACATATTTACAAGAAGGTCTTGAATATATTTGTGCTTTTATGCTTCCTTGGTTTTGCTATTATTTCTATTTTCCTATTTAAATAATAATTAGCATTCAAGATTCAGGCTTCTGGACATAATTTGGAATCTAACTGTTTTGTAAAACATTTGCTGACAATCCAAACTGATATAATCTTTCTTTTTATTTTTATAGAAATTATCATGTTTATAATGCACAGGAAAATTGTTGAATTCATTCATGCAGTCATCCAACAAATATTTATTGGCCACTTAGTGTGTATAAGTCATTGTATTAGTGAAGATGAGGGGTAAATGAGATGCTGCTCTCACTGCTTCCAAGGACTTTTTGTGTGATGGTTTATCGGAGGAAATCTGGAGCCAGTTTATATTTTTAACCAGGTTCCATCACTTTTTAACTACATGACCTAGAGCAAATTACTCAAACCCTTTGAGGCTCACAAATAGAAACTACTGAGAAGAGTATCTAGCACAAAGTAAGAACTAAATAAATGTTAATTATTATCAACATAATATTATTTATGTTTATTGGTATTACATGCTAATATGAGTAAATGACCTTAAACAATTATATAGTTAATTTTTATTATAAAATATTTTATTTAATATTTAAGAGAGAATTTAAGAAGTCTGAGAACATGTCTGAGGCTCCAATTTGAGATTCAAAGATACTAAAGATGGGTGGAAACTTTTCATGTTGATGAAAGAATTTTGAAGACCCTAGGGAAAAATGCAGACTTCTAGGTAGAGAAATAAAGGCTTACTGAGACACTTTGACTTCCATAAATGATTAACTAGATGATTTGGACTAGTTATTCCAGTAACAATAACTAAAAGAACTGGTCAAAATCTGTAAGATAATAAGATATTATCAGACCAAGAAAAAAGGGAAGATAATAGCCAATAAATTAATTCAGAGCTGTTTCTACCCAGGAACATTTTTCTAAACAGATGAAAGCCAGGTCCCCGTGAGAGATAACTGTAAGACAAGAGTCAAAGTTCTCTGGCCAACAAGAGCAAAGCTGTCAAAGAATTGTTTGTTGTTCCCTCTCTTCATCTGCCAATTCTAGGAAAGTTGTTATCAGGTAAGCGGAACTTTGAAGCAGATTCCTAGAACTGAAGGGAAAAGATCAAATTTCAGTGCCCTCCAAAGATGGAAAACTTGTGTTAATGCTCCTATTCTGGACAGGGATCCCAAAATGCTTCACTATAGAGTGGGGATAGGAATAATATCCTGGTAATATAGGTATCACAGAAAATCCTGATACCTTAACCTTAGACTATTAGCTTCCCAGGAATTTGGAAGAAAGGTTAAAAAAATTAAATAAAATTCTTTTTAACATCAGATAATAAAACTCTAGGTCTCACATTCTTTCTAAAGAAGGCCTATTGAATGAAGTATCCAGAAAGCAATGAAAGTTTTTGATGCACAGGAGGCAATAAAATATAAACTAAAATCAGCAGAAACAACCACTCAAGAGAACAAACTTATATGGACAAAAACTTGGGAATTATCCAATGCAGACTGTATTAACATTACATTTATTATATTCTTAGAAATAAAACCTAAATGCAAAAAGTTTCTGCAAAACTTTGGAAACCACTAAATGTGATATTGCATATTTCAATGCCTAGCGAAAACCACCACAATATTGCAAAGTAATTAGCCTCCAATTAAAATAAATAAATTAATTAAAAAATAAAAAGGATTTGACTAGAACTGGTATAACTGAAAAATATAACTTGTATTAAAATCTAACAGATGACCCTAATGGCAGATGAGATACAAATGAAGAGAGAATTAATGAGTAGGATAATAGGACAGAAGAAATTCAGAATGAAATGGAATGTTGGAAAGACAGAAATATAATTGAGAGAGTAATCAATGTGAAGGATAAAATGTTGTAAAGACAGAAATACAGTTGAGAGAGTAATCAGTATAAAGGATAAAATAAAAATGTCCCAAATTCATTCATCAGTTAGAGATCCAGAAGGGTAGAGAAAGAAAACAGAAAAAAGAAACATATGATGAGATAATTATTGGCAGTTTTCTAAAACTGATTAATAAGCCCAATAATTAGCCAGTGAGATAAGTAAGAGGAAATCTACATTTGGACAAATATAGCAAAAGTACAGAAAACCAAAATGTATATGACTTCCAGATTATGGAAAACATGGAATAGTACACACAAGTTGCAAAACATCAACCTGGCTAAGTTAAACTACATTTCCTAGAATTTCTATTCTGAAAGTTTCTGGTTAGAGTGGTCTACAGGAGAAATCTTGTCAGGGATTTGGGATTGGGAGTGAAGCAGCAGGTTTTCTGTAGCTATATAGTTGTATAATTACAGAAAGGCCACTGCTACAGAAAGCCACTCTGTAGCATGAAACTGCATATCATGTAGCAAATACATGTTTTCCCTTACCTATTAAATTGAGTCAGTGACCAAACCTGAAACTGCTTCTTTCCTTGGAGACTCCTGAGCGGGGGAGTGTGTGTTTGCAGTAGGATGAAGGTCCTTGTCTTCTGTAGGATACCCATACTATCAAGGTTAAAGACAACAAAAACTGACCAGGTTTCAGTCTGTACCTGTGGGCTCCAGTTCATGCTTCCAGATTTCAGTTTGTTCTTGCACTCCAGTACTTTACTTCCATATTTTCTTCCCAGTTGCCTATCCTCTGAATTTCCAGCCCCACCCCAGCATCAGATGTGAAAATGATAGGCTTACAGAGACTGCTTAACCACTTTCCATAATTGCATAAAGTCAAATTCATGTAACACATCTCTTTAAACTTATCTTTATCATCACCTTTCCTAGTGGTACCATTTCTCTAATTGAACTCTGACACACTAGTCAGTTATGCTAAATAAATGCAAGAAAAGAGAGGAAAAGGAATGAATGCAGTACAATCACTACATATAGAAGCCAAATTGTAAGGTGGTAGGTATGAACTCAAATATACTAGCAATTGTATAACATGTAAACAGCCTAAATGCTCCCCATAAAAGACAAATATGGTTGAACTGGATTTGAAATCACAAAACTCAAGCTGTATGGAGTTCATAAGAAACACAAATGAAGCATCTGAAAATGATAGAAAAAGAATAACAAAATTTCAGAGAAAATAGAAGGAAACAGTAGTAAAACAGCACAGCTGTTCACATATTATACATTTGTATAACTGAGGTTTGAAAAAAGGATATTGCTAGAAATGTTAAAGAAATTTCAAAGAAAACATGAGGATAGTACGAAAACTTCATGGGAATATGTATTAATATTTGGATGAAATGGATATATGCCAAGAAAAGTGCAAGTTAATTTTGACACCATGAGAAATACACATGCCTGCACTGATGCTTCACCAGCAAATTCTACCAAATATTTTAGGAAGAAAAAAATTCCAAATCTTATACAAATTCTTTCAGAATAAAAAGGATAGAAATTTCTCAACTCATATTTTAAAGGCAGTAAGATCTTGGTTCTAGAACCTAGAAAATTCACAAAAAAATGAAATTATACACAAATCTATGTCATTAACATAGTTATAAAAATCCTAAATAAAATATTAGGATAAATAAATAAACTCAAATCTGCCTATAGATAAAAAGAATAATACTTCACAATTAAATTAAATTTATTTTAGGGTACAAGATTGGTTTTACATTAACATATGAAATAACATGTGTAATAAAATGTGTGATTCATCACATTAGCTAAACACAAAAGACAAATCATATGATTATCCCATTAGATTCAGAACAAGAATTTCCTATAATATAATATCTAGTTATGCTGAAATTCATAAACTAGGAAAATGAGATAACTTCTTTAACTTAATAGAGTGTATCTTAAAGAAAACTTAAGAGTAATCATCATACTTATCAATGAAAACTGGGAAGATTTCCTTGATGGTCGGAAAAGAGATGGCTACATGCGATAATCTCTTACTTCTGATATTACAGCAAAATAAATTAAATGTATAATTATTGTAAAAGATGAGTTAAAAAATATAAAGTAAAAATGAAAAAAAACCTAAATACCACTCTATGACCACTAGATTGGCAAAATTTTTTTAAATTTGAAATCATCAAATATGATAAAGTTTTGGAGCAACAACTCTAATAAATTGATGGTGGAAAAGTGAAACGATAATAATTACTTTGGAATGCAGCTGGACACTATCTGGAAGATGCTGAAAACATCTATAACATGTGATCTGGCAATTACATTTCTATATGCACATAAGTCTACCCAGGAAACGTGGACGAGAATATTCATAGCAAGGCTGTTCGTCACAGCTCCAAATTGGAAACAGTTAAATTTCCATCAAAATTGGAATGCGTAAATAAACTATTATGTTCAGTTCAGTTCAGTCGCTCAGTCGTGTCCGACTTTTTGCGACCCCATGAATTGCAGCACGCCAGACCTCTCTGTCCATCACCAACACCTGGAGTCTACCCAAGCCCATGTCCATCGAGTCGGTGATGCCATCCAACCATCTCATCCTCTGTCGTCCCCTTCTCCTCCCACCCCCAATCCTACCCAGCATTAGGGTCTTTACCAATGAGTCAACCTTTTGCATGAGGTGGCCGAAGTATTGGAATTTCAGCTTCAACATCAGACCGTCCAATGAACACCCAGGATTGATCTCTTTTAAGATGGATTGACTGGATCTCCTTGCAGTCCAAGGGACTCTCAAGAGTCTTCTCCAACACCACAGTTCAAAAGCATCAATTCTTCAGCGCTCAGCTTGTAGTTATCCAAAAATATTAGATTTCAATATATACAGATCCGTGCAAAAAATATGAATAAATTTTCATAATGGTGAGTGAAAGAAGCTAGGTATAAAAGAACATAAACTGTTTGATTCCATTTAAGAAATTAAGAAATTAAATTACAGTGTTTTAAGATGAACAATTTGGTAGCAAAACCATAAATGAAGGCAAAAAAGTGAATTTAAGAATATTCAGTAGCGTGGTTACCATTGAGGATAGGATGGGCATTATTATCCAGAAGGAGCTCTTGGGGCTTCCAGATGCTCTTTTTTGTTTATGTGTCTTTTAAAATTTTTTTGAATATTTTGCTACATATAATAATTTTAAAACAAGTCAGTACAGAAGACGAAATAAAATGAATAATGACTGAAATGGAACAAATATTAATCTCAATATTATGGGGTGATGTTTAATTGTGTATGTAGAAAATTTTTCAAAATTTACAGATTCTCCAGTTCCTGGAATGACTAGACATAAAAGTGAAGAGGGAGGCAGGGGCCAAGAGCAGTAGAATTTTACTGAAGGGATTTAAATACATGAGTGACTAGATCAGTCTTGGATTTAACTTGAAAAATGTATTTTTAACTTAATTTGAGGTACTAAAGCTTTGCCCCTTAGTTCAGTTCAGTTCAGTCGCTCAGTCGTGTCCGACTCTTTGCGACCCCATGAATTGCAGCACGCCAGGCCTCTCTGTCCATCACCAACTCCCAGTGTCTACCCAAACCCATGTCCATCAAGTCGGTGATGCCATCCAACCATCTCATCCTCTGTCGTCCCCTTCTCCTCCCGCCCCCAATCCTACCCAGCATTAGGGTCTTTTCCAATGAGTCAACTCTTCGCATGAGGTGGCCAAAGTATTGGAGTTTCAGCTTCAACATCAGACCGTCCAATGAACACCCAGGATTGATATCTTTTAGGATGGATTGATTGGATCTCCTTGCAGTCCAAGGGACTCTCAAAAGTCTTCTCCAACACCACAGTTCAAAAGCATCAATTCTTCGGTGCTCAGCTTTCTTCACCGTCCAACTCTCACATCCATACATGACCACTGGAAAAACCATAGCCTTGACTAGACAGACTTGTTGGCAAAGTAATATCTCTGCTTTTCAATATGCTATCTAGGTTGGCCATAACCTTCCTTCCAAGGAGTAAGCGTCTTTTAATTTCATGGCTGCAGTCACCATCAGCAGTGATTCTGGAGCCCGAAAAAATAAAGTCTGACACTGTTTCCACTGTTTCCCCATCTATTTCCCATGGAGTGATGGGACCAGATGCCATGATCTTGTTTTCTGAACGTTGAGCTTTAAGCCAACTTTTTCACTCTCCTCCTTCACCTTCATCAAGAGGCTCTTTAGTTCTTCTTCACTCTCTGCCATAAGGGTGGTGTCATCCGCATATCTGAGGTTATTGATATTTCTCCCGGCAATCTTGATTCCAGCTTGTGTTTCTTCCAGCCCAGCATTTCTCATGATGTACTCTGCATATAAGTTAAATAAGCAGGGTGACAATATACAGCCTTGACGTACTCCTTTTCCTATTTGGAACCAGTCTGTTGTTCCATGTCCAGTTCTAACTGTTGCTTCCTGACCTGCATACAGGTTTCTCAAGAGACAGGTCAGATGGTCTGGTATTCCCATCTCTTTCAGAATTTTCCACAGTTTGTTGTGATCCACACAGTCAAAGACTTTGGCATAGTCAATAAAGCAGAAATAGATGTTTTTCTGGAACTCTCTTGCTTTTTCGATGTTCCATCGGATATTGGCAATTTGATCTCTGGTTCCTCTGCCTTTTCTAAAACCAGCTTGAACATCTGGAAGTTCACGGTTCACGTATTGCTGAAGCCTAGATTCTTTCTGATTGTGCCCCTGGTATAATGCCTTTTCTGTGGTATACCTTCAATAACTATTTGTGAATTGAATTTCCTAAGAAATTGGTTCTCTGTAAGTACTGTTTATATTATGGATAAGATATTTTGTTTGATATTGTAATATAGGCATAATGATAAGAGCCTCCTGAAAATTACTGAGTTTATATCTGTAAGTATTCCTGTCCTATACACAAATATAATTAGCATATATGTTGTGTCTACATATCTAATGCAAAGTGATGACTATAGATTAATACCTCTGGTGGAATTCAGGCTAAATGTTATTTTAGCACAAAATATAGCCAACTGACCAAACTAGCAAACAACACACCTCAAATGAAATTTTGCATGAATTGTTTGGAAAATTGTTTTATCATTTGATACTGCAGATACTGCAGATACAGACTTGATTGACTATAAAATGATTTTAAATCAGTCCTCCAAGCACCGTCATCTAGGAAATGCCTTCAAATCAGTTATTTCCTAGCTAACATTTAAAAATCAGTCTTGTGATTTTTCTAAATAAGAGATACATGAAAATGCATAGTAACACAAGCCCTAATAGTGGTGTTTATCATGTACAAATGTAAATATTACTAGAATGTTAATGAAATATTGAAGTTGTGGCCTCAAAAAAAGATAATGCAAGAAGTATTCAACTTAAATTAGCATTGCAATATTGTTTTAACACTCATTGAGCATTTCACAGAGCAAAACACATTTAGCATTAGAAATTTTAGCTATAATATTTAACAGGAATACTTTTTGAGTTTTAAACTTCATCTGTAAATTTGCAGTTTTACAATCTTTTTTTTATTCTTAAATTGGAAGGAAATTTTCCAGAGAGAATATAAGATAATTGAAATAGTCGAAGAAAAAGAAGGGCTAACTCAAATAATTGTTTCATAAAATTACAACTTAAAGTAACTCATTAATATATATGTTTTTGTGAGTATGACTTAAAATTATCCATTAAATATATATATATATTTTATATATATATATGGTTACATCTAGTCTAGGTGCTTCATTTAATGCTTTCACATTGCTACATTTCCTGGGCATTTAAAACAGCAGGTTACTAAAAAGAACTGCACTGGAGAGCAGAGCTTGTGATTTTGAAGAAGCATGAGCTGATTGCCTAAAGAAACACACAATAGCTTTCTAGCAACACCATGCTGTGTATGAATTTCTGAGCTAAATTTCTATATTCTGGTTAGTGGCTCAAGACAGGTAAAGTGAAATCTGACCATTGCTATTTGGACTTCTGTCTAGAGGTTTTGTAGGGGCAACAACCATCACTTTTTATGTCATTTCCTGGTGTCTATGAGAATTTGTTGTAAGACACCATACTGGTACTCTATAGGTTGGCATTTAAGACTCTGAACAATTTGGTTTGACCTTAATTTCCAGTTTTAATGTCCTCTCTTATTTGAAGGCTTTACTCCTAGGCATGTTTACCTATGCTTTCCTCTTAAATGTACATTTGCTTATGCTCTTTGAGAAATATGAATATTTCTCCTGTTTTTACCCATAGGAGGTGATCCCACACTCCTTCCAAAATTCAAATTAAATTCTAATTTTCCTATGAAATGTCTTCCGATAATTTCTTTCTGGGAAGAGAGAATCTTAAAATCTCCTGGTATTTGTTTTCCTTTACTTTAAGGATCTCCATTTACAGTCTCGTGAACTCATAAAAGTTCTCCTTGATAGAATCTAAAGTCCTTCAACACAAAAACTGTCATCTTTCCTTCAGCCTTTGGCACAAAACCTTGCTTATGTAAAATACCCTTGCATCCTTACCTGACTTTCTTAAGATTCCAAACCTTAGTGGTAATGCTTCCAGACTACACACAAAATGGTAGTGTCCTGGTGGATCTTAATGTATCAGTTAGCGTTCATTACCAGGTAAGGCTATAATAGCACCCGTTATAAAAATTTCCCAATCTCATTGATTAGAACAGAAATGAATTTCTTACTAAAAATGCTAGTATAGAAAACTATAAAACTATAAAACACTGATGAAAGAAATCAAAGAGGACACAAACAGATGGAGAAATATACCGTGTTCATGGATTGGAAGAATTAATATAGTGAAAATGAGTATTCTACCCAAAGCAATCTACAGATTCAATGCAATCCCTATCAAGCTACCAATGGTATTTTTCACAGAACTAGAACAAATCATCTCACAATTTGTATGGAAATATAAGAAACCTCGAATAGCCAAAGCAATCTTGAGGAAGAAGAATGGAACTGGAGGAATCAACCTGCCTGACTTCAGGCTCTACTACAAAGCCACAGTCATCAAGACAGTATGGTACTGGCACAAAGATAGAAATATAGATCAATGGAACAAAATAGAAAGCCCAGAGATAAACCCACGCACATATGGACACCTTATCTTCGACAAATGAGGCAAGAATATACAATGGAGAAAAGACAATCTCTTTAACAAGTGGTGCTGGGAAAACTGGTCAACCACTTGTAAAAGAATGAAACTAGAACACTTCCTAACACCGTGCACAAAAATAAACTCAAAATGGATTAAAGATCTAAACGTAAGACCAGAAACAATAAAACTCCTAGAGGAAAACATAGGCAAAACACTCTCCGACATAAATCACAGCAGGATCCTCCATGACCCACCTCCCAGAATATTGGAAATAAAAGCAAAAATAAACAAATGGGACCTAATTAAAATTAAAAGCTTTTGCACAACAAAGGAAACTATAAACAAGGTGAAAAGACAGCCTTCAGAATGGGAGAAAATAATAGCAAATGAAGCAACAGACAAACAATTAATCTCAAAAATATACAAGCAACTTCTGCAGCTGAATTCCCGAAAAATAAACGACCCAATCAAAAAATGGGCCAAAGAACTAAACAGACATTTCTCCAAAGAAGACATACAGATGGCTAACAAACACATGAAAAGATGCTCAACATCACTCATTATTAGAGAAATGCAAATCAAAACCACAATGAGGTATCATTTCACACCAGTCAGAATGGCTGCTATCCAAAAGTCTACAAGCAATAAATGCTGGAGAGGGTGTGGAGAAAAGGGAACCCTCTTACACTGTTGGTGGGAATGCAAACTAGTACAGCCACTATGGAGAAGAGTGTGGAGATTCCTTAAAAAACTGGGAATAGAACTGCCATATGACCCAGCAACCCCACTGCTGGGCATATACACCGAGGAAACCAGAATTGAAAGAGACGCGTGTACCCCAATGTTCATCGCAGCACTGTTTACAATAGCCAGGACATGGAAGCAACCTAGATGTCCATCAGCAGATGAATGGATAAGGAAGCTGTGGTACATATACACAATGGAATATTACTCAGCCATTAAAAAAAATACATTTGAACCGGTTCTACTGAGATGGATGAAACTGGAGCCCATTATACAGAGTGAAGTAAGCCAGAAAGAAAAACAACAATACAGTATACTAATGCATATATATGGAATTTGAAAGATGGTAACGATAACCCTATATGCAAGACAGAATAAGAGACACAGATGCATGGAACAATTTTATGGACTCTGAGGGAGAAGGTGAGGGTGGGACGTTCTGGGAGAATGGCATTGAGACATGTGTATTGTCATATGTGAAACAGAGCACCATTCCATGTTCGATGCATGTGACAAGGGCTCAGGGCCGGGGCAATGGGATGATCCAGAAGGATGAGAGGGGGAGGGAGGAGGGTGGGGGGTTCGGGAAGGGAAACACATGTAAACCCATGGCTGATTCTTGTCAATGTATGGCAAAAACTATTACAATATTGTAAAGTAATTAGTCCCCAACTAAAATAAATAAATTTATAAAAAAAAAAAAGAAAAAAAAAATGCTAGTAGACGACAGTGGCTGTATTGTTCACAGATGAGTATGGTCCTTGTATCTCATTCCAAAATCCAGGCTGAAGAAGCAGCCTATAATCTTGGCCTCTCCATCTCGTGGCAGAGAAAAGAGCAAGAGAGCCTGCAGAAGAATGCAATGGTTGGTAAAGCCTATGCTTAGAGTCAGTAAATGACTCTTCTGCTCATATTTCATTGGCAAAGGCAAGTCAAATGGCCCAGTGACAATGGAACAAGAAATCAGATGCTGTCCACAAATGCTTGAAGCTCTGTGCATTCTACAAGGATGTACAATGCTTTGCTGGGAAGGAGGGAGGTTGTACAGTATGCCTCACTTAGGATTCACAGGGCTATTCTTGTTACCTGTGTGTTTGGGGCCTTTGACAATGCTGATCCTCATTTCATCTCTAGTTTGATATTCATATTGGCTGTTTTTATTAGTTATTGACAATTGAATCCATTTTTAAACTCATATTCTGCCTCTCCATCTGGCTGTATTTCTCCTGTATGACCACATGTAAAGTTCTCTGTTTGGAAAATCTGTCACTTGTATTCTAAACACTTTATCAGTGCTGCTGCTGCTGCTAAGTCGCTTCAGTTGTGTCTGACTCTGTGCAACCCGATAGATGGCAGCCCACCAGGCTCCCCCGTCCCTGGGATTCTCCAGGCAAGAACACTGGAGTGGGTTGCCATTTCCTTTTCCAATGCATGAAAGCGAAAAGTGAAAGTGAAGTCACTCAGTCGTGTCTGACTCTTAGCGACCCCATGGACTGCAGCCTACCAGGCTCCTCCGTCCATGGGATTTTCTAGGCAAGGGTACTGGAGTGGGTCGCCAGTGCCTTCTCCCTTTATCAGTGATTACTATGTAAACTCCACACAATGTTAGAAAATATATGTCGAATCATTGTTTAACAACCAAATAATTGTTTAAGCAGTGGCATTTATTTTTATTCTGTATTCAATGCTAAGGGACTCAAGGGACCATCTTTATCATTTAAATATTAAAGCACATGCTTTGTTTTTGCATTTGAAAATTATTTTTAATAAACATGTTTAAAGTTAAATAGACTTAGAAATTCAGCTGACATTTTAGTTCAGGGAAATTTTGACTTTTGGCAAGGTTTACCTCTACAGGTGTGGAGGATGGGCAATTGTGAGATTCTAGTTAAAACACAAAGTAAGAAAAAGAGTTTAACCCACCACTGTTTTGGGAGGTTCTTTTCTAACAGAGCTTGAATGAAAACTTACTCAAAACATATATTTTATATTTGATAGCTCTTTTAAAAAGTTTTCTGGATCTAGTGGCAAATTCTGGCTGGAATGACTTTTTCATATTCACAGTGGTAAAGGAAAACTCTGGGAGTTAAAGCTCTACTAGAATTTAAATTAGACAATTTTTTGTTGTTCTTGCCTAGGTTTTCATTAAGTCCCTGCGCAATTTAAAAATTTTTATAACTTAGGTTATAGGTTCAATAAAAATAATCTGTACTCCTAGGAATAAAGGAAAGTGATTATTTGGTACAAAGCTATTATTAGCTTTAGCTTTATGAGCTATAGATTTACATTTACCTTTCTCTAGTTGTTTTCCCTTAGAAATAGGTGCTAAACAATAAAATGTCCTGTAGTATTTTGTAAGATGGTGTGTAGACAAGTAATTTTATGTAGCATCAACTTGCATTCTTTCAGATATAATTTACTCATATTCTGTAGATTTACATATTACAGCAAATAAGAACCTTATTAAGAGCTGAACATTGGAGGTCTAATGGTGAGTAGAAACAGAAATGCATTCCTGGAACTTACAGTATAATGAGGAAGTCAGCAATTAAAAACATGATCATAAAACAAATATATAATAAGAAATTTTGATAATTTTTCTAAAGGAGAGAAACAATCTCATGATGTACAAAGAATCTCATGGACTCAGGGGATAAAAGAAATATATTCAAGACAGAAGTTATTGAGATAAGGTCTAAAGAATGCGTTGGAGTTCAGAAGCCAATATATGGGAGGTGAATGAGGAAGATTTGTCACTCCATGCACAGGAACAGCATGTGAAAAGGCTCTGTGCCTGGTGCTTGCATGGTGACCTCTATGAAGTAAAAGAAGGCCAGGATTACTAAAAAACAAACAAGCAAACAACTGGGTATTAGGGGCAGAGAGTATGACACAAAAGATGTCTTCCCAGCACAAGCAGGGACTAGAGACTGCATTGAGGATTCTGGTCATTATTCTAGGTTTGATGTGTTACCATTGAAGAATTTTAAACAGGAGTATAATCAAATTACAGTGAAGTTATTAGGTTTGCTCTAGCTTCAGGATAAATGAAAAAATCTTTGTGACATGGTGGCATGGACCAAGTAAACAGTGAGACATCAATAAAGATGCTTATATCGGAGGTTAGGTGGGACGAGAGCATGTAGAATGGGAACGAAGGTCTTCCCTGGTGGCCCAGAAGGTGAAGAATCTGCTTGCAATGCAGGAGAACCAAGTTTGATTCCTGGGTCTGGAAGATCCCCTGGAGAAGGAAATGGAGAGGAGTAAATGAATGAATTCAAGGGGTATTTAGGGAAGATTCAAAGATGACTCTTCTACCCAGACTTGCTCAATCAAATGAATGGTAGTCTCATTTACTGAGCTATGGAACACTAAAAGACAAGCAGATTTTATTTTGTAGTGAAAGTTTTGTATTTTGTCTCAGTAATGTTAAGTTTGAAGTATTATTAAGATACCCAAGAGCAAAAGGTAGATAGGATGCTTAATATGAGTATCTAGTCTCAGAGGAGTGGCCTTAGAGATATAAATTTGGAAGCCATTGAGCTAGACCTTAGGGAGCTCCCATATGTACAATTCAGTTAGAGAATGATGAATTTGCAAAGAAGTCTGAACCATAATAGCAAGAGAAATAGAAGGCAACCTGAAGCATGAAATATATTAGAAGCTAAATAAAGAATCAAGAGATCACTGAAAGAATAGAGAAGAATGCTTAAGAATGTCAAATGCTGCATAGAGATTGTTATTTGAATAAAAATTTTATGGGATTGAACAATTTGAAAGTCATTAATTAATTTGATGAGAGTGGTTTTGGTATGGTGAATAGAGTGGCACAGAGTAAAGGTGAATGGGAGATGAGGAAATGGACACAATGAAACTAGATAATTTAAGAGAGAAAAAAATTATCATTGTAGCTGGAGAGGAATATTTGGATCAGGGAATTTGGTCTTATTTTCTTAAATGTTAAAGAGTCTTGAGTATGTGCCCAGATGCTCAGTCATGTCCAACTCTTTGTGATTCCATAGACTGTAGCAAGAATATTGGAGTGAGGTGCCATTTCCTCCTCCAGAGGATGACCCAGGGATCAAACCCACATCTCTTACATCTCCTGCATTGGCAGGCAGATTCTTTACCACTAGTTCCACTTGGGAAGCTCTTGAAAATACTGGCCTGATCTGGGTCCAGTCAGCCTCACAAAGGCCCTGACTGGTGTACTCGGTCATGTCCGACTCTTTGCAACCCCATGGACTGTAGCCCACCAGGTTCATCTGTTCATGGGATTTTTCATGCAAGAATACTGGAATGGGTTGCCATTTCTTCCTTCAAGTGATCTTACTGACACAAGGATTGAGCCTGTGTCTCCTGTGTCTCCTGCATTGCAGGTGAATTCTATACCTGCTGACTTAAATACCAACGGGAATAATTAATGTATTATTAAGAAGGTAGAGAGAGGATATATGATAGGGTAAGCCAGCTGTTTCCAGAATGGGAAGCATGCAACCCAGAGGCTGAAGAGATGTATTGGAAGCTAGTGTATGTATATAACTCATATGTCTAAATATAATATAAAATTGAAGTACATCCTCAAATTTGCTTTTTATCATATAACACACATTACAAAAGTTTCTTTGTTTAGAGACTACATATATGAGGCTTCTAAGAAAACTGTAAGGAAAAGAAAAAAACTTTTTATTTTGGGCTTTTTATATGTCAGTGTAAGCCATCTAAAACAAACAATTAATACTCAGCTACTGTATATCCTAGCCTTCCTTGCTAGCTCAGTGGTAAAGAATCCTCCTGCTAATGCAGGGGACACGAGTTCGATTCCTAGGTCAGGAAAGATCCTCTGGAGAAGGAAATGGCAACCCTTTCCAGTATTCTTGCCAGGAAATCCCATGGACAGAGGAGTCTGGCAGGCTACAGTGGTGGGGTTGCCAAGTCATGCATGACTTAGTGACTGAACACAAGTACCATATATCCTACTTCTTCATTCCAAATTCTTCCCAAAATATGCAAAAAAAAAAAAAAAAGGCTTTATCTGATTTTACTCTTATTGCCCAATTTTTTTTTTCTACATCATAAAAGCTGAGAAGCTCACTAAGAAAGCAGCTTTTGGTAATGTCAGACTCACTTTAGCTTTACGGACACACACAGGTTGAAAGAGAAAGGATGCAAGAAAAAAGTACTGCATGCAAATGATAGCCAAAAGTATAGAAATGGCTATACTTGGATTAAAAACATCTACTATCAGCCAAAATTTCAGTTAAACTCAGTCAAAAAAGGACAAAATTCGGTCTAGTGAAAAAAAGTTCAATTCATCTAGAGGATATAACAGTATTAATTATATGTGCACCCACCATGTATACACACAAGAGGTAACTAATATGTGAAGTAATGAATGTGTTAACTAATCTTATTGTTGTAATTATTTTGAACTATATACATATATAAATATCATTATACTAAACACCTTACATTTAAACAACGTCATATGTCAATTATATCTCTGTAAAGCTGGTGACCTGGCTCAGTGGTAAAAAAAATTTGCCTACCAATGCAGGAGACTGCTTGGAGAAGGAAATGGTCACCCACTCCAGTATTCTTGCCTGGGAAATCCCTTGGATAGAGAGGAGCCTGGTGGGCTACAGTCCATGGGGTTGTGAAAGAACTGGACACAACTTAGCAACTAGACAACAACAACAACAAAGCTGGAAAAAAATATAAATAAATGAATAAACATTTAAATATAGCATATTTTGCTTTGTTTTTTCTAACAGAAGCAATTCAGGAAGTGTAAGAAGCAAATGTTGGTGTTCAACTTTCTGTAACACAAAAGGATGATGTAATTATTTTTTAATTAAAATTTTTTGCTATATATTTTTATTGCAACTTCAAAAAAGGAGGCCTAAATATTTGCAAAACTAATTACTACAGAACAAGAGTAACATCCTAAGAGAAGCAATATTTTTTACTTATAAAACTTTGTGTTTTAGAACAATTTCAGATTCACTGCAAAACTGAAGTGAAAAGTTCAGAGTTCCCATACACTCCCTGTCTGCAACATGCATAAGTTCTCTCACTATCTACATCTGGCCCCAGAGTGGTACATCCACTGTGTTTTGTTTTATTCACCCATACGTCCCTTGAAAACCTGGCAACCAATGAGCTTTTCAATGTCTCCATGGTGTTTCCTTTACCAGAACATCATATAGTTGAAATTGTATAGTATGCAGCCTTTTCAGATTGATTCCTTTCACCTGATAATATGCATTTAATTTTTCTCCCGTGTCAAAAAAAAAAAAAAAAAGAAAACTAGAGCTGGGTAGTAGTTAAAGCAGTAAAATCATATTTTACTTAAAAACAATAGTAATAGGGGGAAAGAGACATTAGTATAGAAATGGCCTCAGTTCTGAATTCACTATGGGCAAATGGAGATTTACAGCAAAAGAATGAGGTAGGGGATCTTTCCGTTCTGTGTCTTCTCCTTCACTCTCTTGTGTACATACATAGCCTTGGTTAAGGGATTTTCACATTCTATAAAGTAAGGCTTCCTAAATGGAAATTTTAGATCTAACCTAGTTCTTTAACATTGCTGTTGTCTTGTATAACTTTGGGTGAGGTTTTCAACTTCAAATTAATTATGGTTTTTAGACAGATGGTAGACTGTACCCCAAATACTTACATACTCAACTTTGAATCATGTTTTATTACAAATATGCAAAGAAAATATATGTAATTCATATAATTAAATGATACTGATTTTAATAATACTAATAATAGTGATAATTAAAGTATATGTTTTCTTTGGAAGAATACACATAATAAATTTCTATAAGATTGCTTCATTTACTTGTAATGGAAACAGCGTATTAAAATTTGCAGATATATGATTAGCTAAAATGTGTCACTTTATGGATAATTTACCTCCAGCTATTTTTTCTGATATTTGTATTTCAAACAGCATCTTCAGGGGAAAAATGATGCTTTATTGTCATTTTAATAAACAGTAGAGGATGATGAATAGGAGCTTCTTCGCTAAATAATGAAAGAGTTAGGACTCTCCGATGGAGAAATAGAAAATGCAAAACAAGTGGTTATAAACGTGTACTTAGAGAATTTACAGAAAGAAAATATGTGTAGATGATGGCTAAACTGAATAACTTATGCTGATCAATCATAAGTTAAGACATGTTTAAATATTCTTAGGAGAAACACAGCTCATTAAGGATGCCAAGTTGCAAACACCGAGCTATATCCGTCTTATGGTGGGCTCAGTGAAATAAAGTGTAAATAGTGCCCTCTGGATTGGTGCAATGCTGTGGTCCTACAGCATTCTGTGTGTGACGTGTTGAATTTAGAGCATTGTTAATAATATAATGTGTATAGATGTAAGAATTTCCCCTAAAGAAGGCCAGGGGAAATCTCTGGAACCATATCTTCCTGGCATCAGGGAGTTCCATCTTACTTTCCTGGCTAAAAGCTCGAGTGTTTAATTAATGACTAATTACCTGCCTGCATTTATGGTTAAGGCTCTATTATCTAAGAAATCTGATTAGATCTCACTATATATTGTAAGAAACTCCCTGAGATGTTCAAAACGGAAGACAATAGTTCAGTGTATCTGAAAAAAATATTGGAAAGTTTTCCCAAGCATTTATTTTCTTTCCCATCATGTTGATATGTTTATCTGCAACAAACAAATTCTTTGTGCAAGTGAAGTGGTGGATATCGCCTGGAGCAGATTGAGAATTTCAAAATTCAATTATATGTCTGGTGTTCAGTTGATTTGACAACAAATAGAGCAAGCAGCTTACATGAGTGAAATTGTGTATTCCCCTTCTATTCAATGAAAGAGCTGAATAAGTTTTCTGTTTAATAAGATTTTAGTTTTGATTATGTAAATTTTAAGGATATTGTTTATATATGTTATTCTTAAGATCTTCTCTTACTTTGGAAATAGAGAAGAATGACTTAGCTAGACTGTTTAAACTTCTAATTTAAAAAAGTGTTAAAGAATATTTAATTCATGATGATGTCGTTTTATGCTTTAGCCGGTGAAAAAGATTGATGTATAACTAATACATCAATACCTTTATAATACTAATACCTTTATAATAATAAGACAGGTATCAAAGTTGAGAGTGGAAGATAACTTTGCTGCTGCTGTCATCTCAGTCATGTTCGACTCTTTGCAGTCCTATGAAATATAGCCCACCAGGCTCCTCTGTCCACAGGATTCTCTCTGCAAGAATACTGGAGTGGATTGCCATGCCCTCCTCTAGGGGATCTTCCCCACCCAGGGATTGAACCCACATCTCTTATGTCTCCTGAATTGGCAGGGGGCTTCTTTACCACTGAGCCACCTGGGAAGCCCCTTAATCATTATCTAGATCTGTGCTGTGCAGTATTGTAGTCACTACCACCTGTGACCATCAAGCATTTGAAATGTGACTAACTTGAATGGAAACATGCGGTAAGTGTGAAATACACATTAAAGATTGGTGTGAAGAAATATGTGAACTCTCTCAATAATAATTTCATATTGATTTTTTGTTGACATGGTAATATTTTAGATACATTGGGTTAAATAAATTATATTAAAATTAGTTTTATTTGTCCCTTTTTCATTGTGGGCTCTAGACAATTTAAAGTTACATACATGACTCACATGACATTTCTATTAAAGATCATTGCTCTAGATCAACTTCTCAAGTTTAGAAAACTAACTACTAATTGACTAGAACCCCTAATTTCCAGTTCAGTGATATTCCCACTGTACTGCCTTTGTACAGGAGTCTACAGGTTTAATATACATTATTTCATTTGGTTATTATAACCACCTACTGAGAAATACGGATTACGAATTAATATCCAATTCATAGCCCATGGGGTCACAAAGAGTTGGACATGACTGAGCAACTAACACTTTCACTTTTACTTTACAGAGTAGGCACAGAAGCTTAAGTGATTTGGAGAGAGTAACATGTCTAATAAATGGGAAACATGGCTCTGGAACTCCCAGAACATGTAGTTTATTACCACTGGTCATTCTGAGTGCAGGGGTCACTGTAGGTGGAACAACCAGTTTTATTTTTATTTTTTCAACCTGGCATAGGTAAGAAATTAGTAAAGGAACATTCAGCAATACTTTAATAGTCTCTATATTTTAAAGGTCACTATCAGTCATTTTGGTTACATTATAAAATCTAGGAAAAGTGTAAAATTACACTCTATCCATGTTTCAATAAACTAATTGATAAAACTCCCAAAATATGTTTGGGAGTTGGTAAAAAGTAAATTATTTGATTAAAATTCTGAATGTCTTGCCTCTCTTTAAAAGAGAGTATCTGTTAATATTCAGTTCAGTTCAGTTTAGTCTAGTCACTCAGTCGTGTCTGACTGTTTGCAACACCATGGACTGCAGCACGCCAGATCTCCCCGTCCATCGCCAACTCCCAGAGTCTACTCAAACTCATGTCCATTGAGTCGGTGATGCCATCCAGCCATCTCATCCTCTGTCTCATCTGTTAATATTGTACTAGCATTATTATATGAGGAATTGCCTACAGTGGAGTGACAGCTGTCCTTCATGTACATTCTAGTTGACACCCTCCAGACTATGCCCTGTTGTATGAGAACTGTTCTGCTTCATCATCTACCTGATCCTATAGGTGTTTGGGTTTGCAGTCTGCACCTTTAATGCTCTCAAAAGGTACTCTAACTTTCAGTTAACTCCCAGTGCCTATCCATCTGTGGTGTGCTTAGTCGTTCAGTCGTATATGACTCTTTGTGACTCTATGGACTGTAGCCAGCCAGGCTTCTCTGTCCGTGGGGTTCTCCAGGCAAGAATACTGGAGTTGTTTGCCATACCATCCTCCAACGGATCTTTGCAACTAAGGGATTGAACCCTGGTCTCCCACATTGCAGCTGAGCTACCAGGGAAGCCCACCTGACCATATATGACCCCACAATTATGTAATTGGTTTGAAAGGCTCATAATAGAAAGCTACTCAACAGCTAATTAGATGATACTATCACTATTTCCCCCACATAATACTTATAAACTAATGTGCTTTGTCCAGTTTCAGATTCATTATCTTTATGTGTTGTTGAAAGTCACTCAGTCATGTCCAACTCTTTGCAACCCCATGGACTGTACAGTCTATGGAATTCCCCAGGCCAGAATACTGGAATGGGTAGCCTTTCCCTTCTCAAGGGGATCTTCTCAACCCAGGGATTAAATCTAGTTCTCTTGCATTGCAGGCAGACTAAAGATTTACTAAGCATGGCCCTGCCCATCAGAACAAGACCCAGTTTTTCCCTCAGTCAGTCTCTCCCATCAGGAAGCTTCCATAAGCCTCATATCCTTCTCCGTCAGAGGGCAGACAGAATGAAAACCATAATCACAGAAAACTAACCAATCAGATCACATGGACTACAGTCTCGTTTACCTCAATGAAACCATGAGCCATGCTGTGTAGGACCACCCAAGACAGATGGGTCATGGTGGAGAGTTCTGACAAAATGTGGTCCACTGGAGAAGGGAATGGCAAACCACTTCCATATTCTTGCTTTGAGAACCCCATAAACAGTATGAAAAGGCAAAAGGATAAGACACTGAAAGATGAACTCCCCAAGTTGGCAGTTGCCCAATATGCTGCTGCAGATGAGTGGAGAAGTAACTCCAGAAAGAATGAAGACACAGATCCAAAGCAAGAACAACACCCATCTGTGGAAATGACTGGTGATGGAAGATAAGTCCGATGCTGTAAAGAGCAGTATTGCATAGGAACCTGGAATGTTAGGTCCGTGAATCAAGGCAAATTGCTAGTGGTCAAACAGGAGATGGTAAGAGTGAACATTGACATTTTAGGAATCAACAAACTAAAATGGACTGGAATGGGTAAATTTAACCCAGATGAACATTATGTCTACTACTGTGGGCAGGAATCCCTTAGAAGAAATGGATTAGCCATCATGGTCAACAAAAGAGTCCGAAATGCAGTACTTGGATGCAATATCAAAAATGACAGAATGATCTCTGTTCGTTTCCAAGGTAAATCATTCAGTATGACGGTAATTCAAGTCTATGCCCCGACCAGTAACACCAAAGAAGCTGAAGTTGAACAGTTCTATGAAGACCTACAGGACCTTCTAGAACTAACACCCAAAAAAGATGTCTTTTTCATTATAGGGGACTGGAATGCAAAAGTAGAAAGTCAAGAAACACCTGGAATAACAGGCAAATTTGGCCTTGGAGTACGAAATGAAGCAGGACAAAGGCTAATAGAGTTTTGCCTAGAGTTTTGCCAAGAGAAAGTACTGGTCATAGCAAACACCCTCTTCCAACAACACAAGAGAAGAATCTACACATGGACATCACCAGATGGTCAACTCCAAAATCAGATTGATTATATTCTTTGCAGCCAAAGATGGAGCAGCTCTATACAGTCAGCAAAAACAAGACTGGGAGCTGACTGTGCTCATGAACTCATTGCCAAATTCAGACTGAAATTGAAGAAAGTGGAGAAAACTACTAGACCATTCAGGTATGACCTAAATTAACTCCCTTATGAATATACAGTACAAGTGAGAAGTAGATTTAAAGGACTAGATCTGATAGACAGAATACCTGATGAACTATGGACGGAGGTTCGTGACATTGTACAGGAGACAGGAATCAAGACCATCCCCAAGAAAAAGAAATGCAAAAAAGAAAAATGGCTGTCTGAGGAGGCCTTACAAATAGCTGTGAAATGATGGGAAGTGAAAAGCAAAGGAGAAAAGGAAAGATATACCCATTTGAATGCAGAGTTCCAAAGAATAGCAAGGAGAGATAAGAAAGCATTCCTCAGCAATCAATGCAAAGAAATAGAGGAAAACAATAGAATGGGAAAAACCAGAGATCTTTTCAAGCAAATTAGAGATACCAAGGGAACATTTCATGCAAAGATGGCTCAATAAAGGACAGAAATGGTAGGGACCTAACAAAAACAAAAGATATTAAGAAGAGGTGGCAAAAATACACAGAAGAATTGTACAGAGTTCTTCATGACCCAGACAATCACGATGGTGTGATCACTCACCTAAAGCCAGCCATCCTGGAATGTGAAGTCAAGTGGGCCTTAGGAAGCATCACTGCCAACAAAGCTAGTGGAAATGATGGAATTCCAGTTGAGCTATTTCAAATCCTGAAAGATGACGCTGTGAAAGTGCTGTACTCAATATGCCAGCAAATATGGAAAACTCAGCACTGGCCTTAGGACTGGAAAACGTCACTTTTCATTTCACTCCCAAAGAAAGACAATGCCAAAGAATGCTCAAACTACCGCACAATTGCACTCATCTGCCTGGAGAATCACAGGGATGGATGAGCCTGGTGGGTTGCCATCTATGGAGTTGTACAGAGCCGGACACAACTGACGTGACTTAGCAGCAGCAGCAGCACGCGCTAGTAAAGTAATGCTTAAAATTCTCCAAGCCAGGCGTCAGCAATCCGTGAACTGTGAAATTCTAAATGTTCAAGCTGGTTTTAGAAAAGGCAGAGGAACCAGAGATCAAATTGCTAACATCTGATGGATCATCGAAAAAGCAAGAGAGTACCAGAAAAACATCTATTTTTGCTTTATTGACTATGCCAAAGCCTTTGACTGTGTGGATCACAATAAACTGTGGAAAACCCTGAAAGATGGGAATACCAGACCACCTGACCTGCCTCTTGAGAAATCTGTATGCAAGTCAGGAAGCAACAGTTAGAACTGGACATGGAACAACAGACTGGTTCCAAATAGGAAAAGGAGTACATCAAGGCTGTATATTGTCACCCTGCTTATTTAACTTATATGCAGAGTACATCATGAGAAATGCTGGGGTGGATGAATCACAAGCTAGAATCCAGATTGCTAGGAGAAATATCAGTAACCTCAGATATTCAGATGACACCACCCTTATGGCAGAAAGTGAAGAAGAACTAAAGAGCCTCTTGATGAAAATGAAAGAGGAGAATGAAAAGGTTGGCTTAAAGCTCAACATTCAGAAAACTAAGATCATGGCATCTGGTCCCATCATTTCATGGCAGATAGATGGGGAAACAGTGGAAACAGTGGCTGACTTTATTTTTCTGGACTCCAAAATCACTGCAGATGGTGATTGCAGCCATGAAATGAAATGACACTTACTCCTTGGAAGGAATGTTATGACCAACCTTGACAGCATATTAAAAAGCAGAGACATTGCTTTGCCTACAACGTCCATCTAGTCAAGGCTATGGTTTTTCTAGTGGTCATGTATGGATGTGAGAGTTGGAGTATAAAGAAAGTTGAGCACTGAAGAATTGATGCTTTTGAACTGTGGTGTTGGAGAAGACTCTTCAGAGTCACTTGGACTGCAAGGAGATCCAACCAATCCATCCTAAAGGAGATCAGTCCTGGGTGTTCATTGGAAGGACTAATGTTGAAGCTGAAACTCCAATATTTTGGCCACCTGATGCGAAGAGCTGACTCATTGGAAAAGACCCTGATGCTGGGAAAGATTGAGGGCAGGAGAAGGGGACAACAGAGGATGAGATGTCTGGATGCCATCATCAACTTGATGGACATGGGTTTAGGTGGACTCAGGGAGTAGGTGATGGACAGGGAGGCCTGGCGTGCTGCGGTTCATGGGGTTGCAAAGAGTCGGACACGACTAAGTGACTGAAATGAACTGAGAGATAGATTCAAGGAATTAGATCTGATAGACAGAGTTCCTGAAGAAATATGGGTGGAGGTTCATGACATTGTACAGGAGACAGGGATCAAGACCATCCCCAAGAAAATGAAATGCAAAAGGGCCAAATGGCTGTCTGAGGAGGCCTTACAAATAGCTGAGAAAAGAAGAGAAGTGAAAGGTAAAGGAGAAAAGGGAAGATATACTCATTTGAATGCAAAGTTCCAAAGAATAGCAGGGAGAGATAAGAAAGCCTTCCTCAGTGATCAGTGCAAAGAAGTAGAGGAAAACAATAGAATGGGAAAAACTAGAGATCTCTTCAAGAAAATGAGAGATACCAAGGAAACATTTCAAGCAAAGAGAGGCGCAATATAAGAGAAATGGTATGGACCTAACAGAAACAGAAGATATTATAAAGAGGTGGCAAGAATACACAGAAGAACTGTACAAAAAAGAGCTTCATGACCCAGATAATCACGATGGTGTGATCACTCACCTAGAGCCAGACATCCTGGAATGTGAAGTTAAGTGGGCCTTAGAAAGCATCACTATGAACAAAGCTAGTGGAGGTGATGGAATTCCAGTTGAGCTATTTCAAATCCTAAAATATGATGCTGTGAAAGTGCTGCACTCAATATGACAGCAAATTTGGAAAACTCAACAGTGGCCATAGGACTGGAAAAGTTGAGTTTTCATTCCAATTCCAATGAAGGACAATGCCAAAGAATGTTCAAACTATTGCACAATTGTACTCATCTCACACGCTAGCAAAGTAATGCTCAGAATTCTCCAATCCAGGCTTCAACAATATATGAATCATGAACTTCCAGATGTTCAAGCTGGATTTACAAAAGGTAGAGAAACCAGAGATCAAATTGCCAACATTGGTTGGATCATCGCAAAAGCAAGAGAGTTCCAGAAAAACATCTACTTCTACTTTATTGACTATGCCAAAGCCTTTGACCATGTGGATCACAATAAACTGTGGAAAATTCTGAAAGACATGGAATACCAGACCACCTGACCTGCCTCCTGATCAATCTTTATGCAGGTCAAGAAGCCACAGTTAAAACTGGACATGGAACAACAGACTGGTTCCATATTGGGAAAGGAGTACATCAAGGCTGTATATTGTCATCCTGCTTATTTAACTTATATGCAGAGTACATCATGAGAAATGCTGGGCTGGATGAAGCGCAAGCTGGAATCCAGATTGCTGGGAGAAATATCAATAACCTAAGATATGCAGATGACACCACCCTTATGGCAGAAAGTGAAGAATAACCAAGAGCCTCTTGATGAAAGTGAAAGAGGAGAGTGAAAAAGTTGGCTTAAAACTCAACATTCAGAAAACTAAGATCATGGCTTCTGGTCCCATGACTTCATGGCAAATAAATGGGAAACAATGGAGACAGTGACAGACTTTATTTTGGGGGGCTGCCAAATCACTGCAGATGGTGACTGCAGCCATGAAGTTGAAAGACGCTTGCTCCTTGGGAGAAAAGTTAGGACCAACCTACACAGCATATTAAAAAGCAGAGACATAACTTTAGCAACAAACGTGTGTCTAGTCAAAGCTTTGATTTCTAGTAGTCATGTATGGATTTGAGAGTGGGAGTATAAACAAAGCTGAATGCAGAAGAATTGATGCTTTTGAACTGTGGTGTTGGAGAAGACTCTTGAGATTCGCTTGGACAACAAGACGATCCAACCAGTCCATGCTAAAGGAAATCAGGCCTGAGTATTCATTGGAAGGACTTATGGTGAAGCTGAAACTCCAATACTCTGGCCACATGATGTGAAGAACTGACTCATTTAAAAAGACCCTGATGCTGGGAAAGATTGAAGGCTGGAGGAGAAGGGGCTTGCATCACCGACTAGACGGACATGCGTTTGAGTAAGCTCTGGGAGTTGGTGATGGACAGGAAGCCTGGCATGCTGCAGTCCATGGGGTTGCAAAAAGTCGGATACAACTGAGCAACTGAACTGATATGTTGTTGAATGTGTTTGGTTCAGTTCAGTTCAGTTGCTCAGTCATGTCAAACTCTTTGCAACCCCATGGACCGCAGCATGCCAGGCTTCCCTGTCCATTACCAACTCCCAGAGCCTACTCAAACTCATGTCCATAGTGTCGGTGGTGCCATCCAACCCTCTCATCCTCTGTCATTCCCTTCTCTTCCCGCTTTCAATCTTTCCCAGCATCAAGGTCTTTTCCAATGAGTCAGTTCTTTGCATCAGCTGACCTGAGTATTGGAGTTTCAAGTTCAACATCAGTCCTTACAATGAATATTTAGGACTGATTTCCTTTAGGATGGACTGGTTGGATCTCCTTGCATTCCAAGGGACTCTCAAGAGTCTTCTCCAACACCACAGTTAAAAAGCATCAATTCTTCGGCCCTCAGCTTTCTTTTAGTCCAACTCTCACATCCATACATGACTACTGGCAAAACCATCACTTTGGCTAGACGGACGTTTGTTGCTAAAGTAATGTCTCTGCTTTTTAATATGGTGTTGAATGTGTTATTCTTACATCTTACATCATTATCCTGATTAATGCTATGCATTCTCTTCCATTGATGCTATGTTTTTAATCTATTTCATTCAATTGAACAATATATACCTCCCTACTGGCCATTTTATAAATGTGATGTATATTAGCTTGCCTTCCAAGGTTCCACATGAATAGTCTTCACCTACTGTTCTTCCTTTTTTTCTCCTTATACTCAGACACAAAGGTTTGACTCTAATCAGATAAGTCTCCTTCCTGTGACTCCCAACTGAGTGGTGGTATACTGCTGTGGTTTCGGAATACCAATCAGTGCCCTTCTCACTAAGTGTGAATGTCTTATTCAAATGCAGACAGGTTTCTCTGTTGTTATTTCAGATTTACTGAATCAAAATCATCAAGGGTGGAATTATGTCTACTGCATAGCATAATGCTTACCAGTTACCCTAAAACCAAGACATCAGTATATTTGATTCTTGGCTTCTATATTTCTTAGTTGTGTGTTCTGGGTAAATCACTTAGCTTTTGATGACCCAGTTTACTAATCTGTAATCTGGTAGTGATAGGGCCTAGCTTAAAGTGTTGTTGAGTAGATTAAATGAGATAGCATTTGGAAAGGATTTGTAACAGTTTCAGGTATAGTAAGCACTACCTTAGTGTGTGGGAATTGTGTTAACTAGATAAATCAGAAGTTTCTCCACATGGTTTTGGCACAAATAAGGTTTAGAAACCAATGGGATGGAACAGAGTAGGCATTGAAATGCATGGCCCATTTCTCACTGAAGATCTGTTCCCTTCCTGCCTCTTGTTATTCTCAACGGAAGTAGTGCCATCCCCAGGGGATACTTTGGCAAATATGTGGAGACACTGAGCAGTCACATGATTGGACAACTGTCACACTCTGAGCTGTCACATTGTCACATCCTTCAATGTGAGGACAATCTTGCACAGTGAAGGACTGTCCCCAGTTCTCACCATATTTGCATAGCCACTGGTAATTCATGTCAATGAAAAGCCTGTTTCTAATTATTTGAGACCAGAATTTAACTCTGACATAGAAGAAATGAGGTGTTTTTGTACAGTTCTAAACAAACACTAAGTTTTTACATAAGTATAACTCACAATATAAACCAAGGGAAGATTTGTTTTCCTTTGGAATTTGACCAAGAGCTGGTCACCACTTTGGAAAACCACACTTCAAACAGCCATGTCTTTCCTGATTTTCAAGTTATTAACACATCTGTAGTTGTCACATATAGGACCAGCATCTGATTCTCACATGCTGTGTGCATGTACTTGATTTATATTTTTAAATATGTGAAAGTGAAAGTGTTAGTCTGTTAGTTGTGTCTGACTCTTTGTGACCCCGTGGACTCTCACTCGCCAGGATCCTCTGTCCATGTAATTCTCCAGGCAAGAGTACTGGAGTGAGATCCCTTCTCCAAGGGATCTTCCTGACTCACAGACTGAACCTGGGTCTCTGGCATTAAAGGCAGATTCTTCACCTTCTGAGCCATATATTATTATAAATAATTTTTGTTTTATCCACTCTTATGTTGCAGACAAGGCATTGTATTCATTTCTTTGAAATTATGTATATTGGTAGAATTTATCATTTATTAATTTTTATTTAAGGACAGTGAGGACTGTCATACAGTATTTCTTATAGAAGGATGGATGATGTCTGAAAGCCTTGAGACTCAAAACTCAGATCCTGAAGGAATTTCTTAATCAATCTCGCTTAGTAGTAAACAACATTCATTCTTTCAGAATTCATATAAGGGTTATACTAAATTAATACATGCTTATTTCACGCTATTTGAGAATGTTTTATTAAGACCCTTATAATGGGAATGTGTTCTGTCTCACCCAGGAGATTTTACTTTCTTCAAGGATAGAATATGTTGCCTTGATTCCTTTTGTATCTTTTCACAGCAGGCATTCAATAAGTGGTGTTGACAACCTGATTTGAGTTTAAAGAGAAGCAGGAAAATTCAGAGAGTAGAGTCAGAAGTTTAAAAATAAATTGGAAAAAAGTGCCTGAGAAATGTTAGTTCGCCAGGAAAAAACCACCAAAGGTAAAAGTAGCAGAAATGAGAATATCTTTAGGACAATGTTGGGGGGGGTGTGATGTTGAGGTAACCAGACAATTCAGCTGTTAAAAATGTATGCAGGTGTACTCTATATTAGGAAAATCCAGTACAAACATTGAACCTTAAAAAAACCAAATAAATTAGAGGATTTTGTTGGGACAGGGGAGAGGGAGAACATCAATTTCACAAGAATTATGATTGGGCATATGCTCTGTGTTGACACTTTGCATTAGCAAATATAGATTCTTTTTACCAGCTTTAAGTAAATCCACTTATAATGGACTTAGCTACATTCAAAGTAGAATCTAGTTTACAAAACATTATTTTAGTCAAGCTTTTTGGTAGCACACGATTCCAAAAGTTAAATTGACCATGATGTTGAATAAAGCTAGGTAATGATTTTATTGTGAACCTGATAATCAGGAAATATCAAATTTACCATGGTAAACAGCATCATAAACTTCGTGATTTCATCTCAAAGAGGTATTTAGGCAAACACACAAACCAAAAGAGAATAAACACCCTATAGATTATTTCAGTTGAAAGCAGAGGAGGAGCAAAGGCACAAATTGAGATAGAATATTTACTTTGGAGATTGACAATGAATACATGTAAAAAGATCTGACTACATCAATGAAGATGGTAAAAAGTTGCATGCAGTAGTTTTGATACCAAAGACTCTGCTTATTTTCTAACATCATCATTAAATTAGAAACCTTTCAAATGACCTATAGATCACACACATACAGACATATAGACATACATAGGTATATTTAAAATACACTGATATAGCCATTATTATTTTTAAAATGAAGCAGGAATAAATTGTAGAAAATAGTTAACTTTCGAATTCTCCAGGCAAGAATACTGGAGTGGGTTGCCATTTCGTTCTCCAGGGGTTCTTCCTGACCCAGCAATCAAACCTGCGTCTGCTGCATAGCAGGTGGATTCTTTACCATCTGAGCCACCACGGAATCCTTTCAGTTCCATATGACTTCCTAAATGCATGGTTGACTTTTCCTACCAGCCCAAATCTCACTGAAACATATAGAAAAGAAAATGAGATACAAAGGAATTTAGAAGCTGGGCAGGAACCTTCAAAAAATGAGAATGGGGATGCATTTTTTTCCGAAAAGAAATGGAACACATGATATCAGTGAAAGTGGCTCAGTCGTGTCTGACTCTTTGTGACCCCATGGACTACACAGTCCATGGAATTCTCCAGGAATTGAAGCCAGGTCTCCCGCATTGCGAATTGATTCTTTACCAGCTGAGCCACAAGGGAAGCCCAAGAATACTGGAGTGGGTAACCTATCCCTTCACCAGCGGATCTTCCTGACCCAGAAATCGAACTGGGGTCTCCTGCATTGCAGGCAGATTCTTTTTTTTTTTTTAATTAGTTAATTTATCTATTTTTTAACTTTACAATATTGTATTTGTTTTGCCATACATTGACATGAATCCACCAAGGGTGTACATGTGTTCCCCTTCCAGAACCCCCCTCCCACCTCCCCCCCCCCACCTCCCTCCCCCTCCCATCCCTCTGGTTTATCCCGGTGCACCAGCCCCGAGCACCCTGTATCATGCATCGGACTTGGGCTGGCAATTCATTTCACATATGATAATTTACATGCTGACATGCATGCAGGCAGATTCTTTACCAACTGAGCTATCAGAGAAGCTCAACTGATGATGAAATGCAAGATTTCTAAAAAGTGCTACTGGGGAAAGATAAGTGCTCCTCAAACTACTTTTTTTCCCCCTAGTGGTAGCAAGTTTTAGAAAAGGAGATAATATGAGGTTTGCTTGGTAATTAATTAAAAGGCTGGACATAGTCATGCCAATTGTATTAATCAGGTTCTTAACCTTAAGCAAGAAATTCCTGCTCTGGGTAAAGCAGATAAGGGCTTGAGTGGCTCACAGAGCTGCAGGAAGGCTGGAGAATTAAACTATGTCTGGACTGCCAGGAGCAACAACAAAATCCAAGCCACAGAAGTGTCTTCTTATGAAATTTCTGTTCATTCAGGTGGCAACACAATGGTTTGCCACTGAGCCTATTCTGTTCCAGGACACTCAAGCATGGACACAGGTTTTTGCTTTTGGAGCATCATCTCTGGATGTATTTTGATTGGCAGAGCCTAGGTCAGATAACTAGAAAAGCAGATCATGAGCATCCCAGATTTTATAAAGGGATGCAATCTTCGCCTCAGCAAGACTCACTGGATGGAAACTTCTAACATAGAAAGAGGTTCCGATGGTGGGTAAGCAAAACAAATGACACTGTCCATTTGTTAATCTTTCCCAATTTTCCTTATTTTGTCCTCAGGGTGGGGTGAGGGCATGAATAAGGCATTCTAATTTACATATTCTCATAAGAGATTTCAAGAGTTATGGAGGTGGTATGGAGAAAGTTTCCAATAACTTATGTTTACCACGAAGAAAGGGAGCCTACCCTACCTGGGCAAACAAAATATTCTCATTCGCTTATAAAATGCTAAACCAACCACAAGAATTGCCTTGTACCCCATTGCATAACCTTTGGAGATCAGACTCCTAAATCAGAACATTTTTTCACTGCCTGGGTTTTTTAGTGTTTCTTATATGCTATTCTAAACATTAGAACTTTCAATAAGAGTTACCAGGCATGTAAGGAAACCAAAGAGAAATAAATTAGGAAACAAAATTAGGAAATAACCATACACAAAAAATTCAACATAGGAAAAGAAGAAAATTTTAACATATTTATTTTTAGTGTTCTCTGTGAGAGAATAAAACAACAGACCTCAGTGAAAAAGAAAATTTGAAGTCTTGGGAATTAAAAAAACCTAAAAATGAAATTAAAAAGTAAACTTAGAGGAGTTAGGAGAAATGATACAGCTGGAACTAAATCACATGATGAATTGGAAGCTTCATCCAAGGGATTCTTCAACTTTGTTAAGTAATAATTGATAAATGCAATTGCATATATTGAAAATGTACAATGTAATGGTTTGCTTGTTGTTGTTCAGTTACAAGTCATGTCCAAATCTTTTCCGGCCCCATGGACTGTAGCTTGCCAGTCTCCTCTGTCCATGGGATTTCCCAGGTAAGAATGTTGGAATGGGTTGTTATTTCCTTCTCCAGGGGCTCTTTCTGATCCAGGGATCAAACCCATGTCTCCCACATTGGCAAGTGGATTCTTTACACTGAGCCATCAGGGTTTGATATACATATACAACTGGATATGTGTGATTGTAGAATTACTATCAAAATCCAGATAATTAACACATAACCATCACCTCACATAGCTAAATTTTTTTGGTGTGTTTGTATGTATATGAGGCTTAATATTTATTTTCAGCAAGTTTCAAGTATACAACACTACATTATTAACTATAGTTACCATGCTCACTACAAACAAAGCTAGTGGAGGTGATGGAATTCCACTTGAACTATTTCAAATCCTAAAAGATGATGCTGTGAAAGTGCTGCACTCGATATGCCAGCAAATTTGGAAAACTCAGTAGTGGCCACAGGACTAGGAAAGGTCAGTTTTCATTCTAGTCCCAAACAGAGGCAATGCCAAAGAATGCTCACACTACCACATAATTGCACTCATCTCACACACTAGAAAAGTAATGCTCAAAATTCTCCAAGCCAGGCTTCAGCAATACGTGAACTGTGAACTTCCAGATGTTCAAGCTGGTTTTAGAAAAGACAGAGGAACCAGAGATCAAATTGTCAACATCTGCTGGATCATCAAAAAAGCAAGAGAGTTCCAGAAAAACATCTATTTTTGCTTTATTGACTATGCCAAAGCCTTTGACTGTGTGGATCACAATAAACTGTGGAAACTTCTGAAAGAGATGGGAATACCAGACCACCTGACCTGTCTCATGAGAAATCTGTATGCGGATCAGGAAGCAACAATTAGAACTGGACATGGAACAACAGACTAGTTCTAAATAGGAAAATGAGTACATCAAGGCTGTATGTTGTCACCCTGCTTATTAACTTATATGCAGAGTACATCATGAGAAATGCTAGGCTGGATGAAGCACAAGCTGGAATCAAGATTGCCGGGAGAAATATCAATAACCTCAGATATGCAGATGACACCACCCTTATGGCAGAAAGTGAAGAAGAACTAAAGAGCCTGTTGATGAAAGTGAAAGAGGAGAGTGAAAAAGTTGGCTTAAAGCTCAACGTTCAGAAAACTAAGATGATGGAGTGGAAACAGTGGCTGACTTTATTTTTGGGGGCTCCAAAATCACTGCATATGGTGATTGCATCCATGAAATTAAACGACACTCCTTGGAAGGAAAGTTATGACCAACCTAGACAGCATGTTAAAAAGCAGAGACATTACTTTGCCAACAAAGGTCCCTCTAGTCAAGGCTATAGTGTTTCCAGCAGTCATATATGGATGTGAGAGTTGGACTATAAAGAAAGCTGAATGCAGAAGAATTGATGCTTTTGAACTGTGGTGTTGGAGAAGACTCTTGAGAGTCCCTTGGACTGCAAGGAGATCCAACCAGTCCATCCTAAAGGAAATCAATCCTAAATATTCATTGGAAGGACTGATGTTGAAGCTGAAACTCCAATACTTTGGCTACCTGATGTGAAGAACTGACCCATTTGAGAAGACCTTGATGCTGGGAACGATTGAGGGCAGGAGGAGAAGGGGATGACATAGGATAATATGGTTGGATGGCATCACCGACTCAATGGACATGAGTTTGGGTAAACTCTGGGAGTTGGTGATGGACAGGGAGGCCTGGTGTGCTGCATTCCATAGGGTCACAGAGTTGGACATTACTGAGTGACTAAACTGAACTGAACCATGCTGTACATTAGATCTTCAGAACTTATTGTTACAACTGTGAAGGTTGTGCTGTTTGAGCCTCATTACTCCATTTTGTTCTCCCACCTCATGTGATTCTTAGCAGTTCAGTTCAGTTCAGTCACTCAGTTGTGCCTGACTCTTTGTGACCCTATGAATCGCAGCACTCCAGGCCTCCCTGACCATCACCAACTTCCAGAGTCCACCCAAACCCATGTCCATTGAGTCGGTGATGCCATCCAACCATCTCATCCTCTGTCGTCCCCTTCTTCTGCCCTTAATCTTTCCCAGCACTAAGGTAAAAAAGATGAAAATATATTAAATGTGTGAAAAAAATAGAATAGGATTTGTCCAGGAAGTCTGCATCAGTTAAGATTGACCTTAATTACAAGTAAGAGAATAAAAATAATTGTGACTTTTTAAAAAGTAAGCTTTTATTGGTCATGTAAAAATCCACAGGGAGGCCATCCATAGATTTGCTCTTCAGAGACGTAGGCTCTCATCCAATATAGAATGTTGGCCATGATACCCATATTCCAGGCAGTATGATGGAGAAAGGGACAAAGAAGAGAAGTTCCAAAGAATGAGTGGCATCTGTTTTTAAGACAGTGCCAAAAATTTGCCGTACAAGGCTTCCACTCCCAACCCTGTGGCCAAACCCCAGAATTTAGTTGCATGTTGAGAAATAGAGTTTTAAGTCAGCTGGGGAAAAGAAGAGAAATTAAATATACAAAATGTTTGCCTTATGCAAGAAATAGCTGCAGATACTAATTCTCAAAGTTCATAAGAACATGTTTAGAAATAAACATTTTAAGCTTATGAAAATTCACTAATAGTACCAGAAATGTGACCTTCTGATACAGCAAAGAAAAAAGGAGTTAAAAAACCGAATCAATTCAGCTAACACAAGAAATAGAAAAAAAAAAAGGAAAAATTAGAAAATAAGCAGAGACAAGAAGAGAAAACACTGTATAACCTTGCATTCAGCTTAATCTGATAATTTTTCTTTTAATAAAAATCAAATTTAATTTGCTAATATTTCATGTAAATATTTAATTCATGTTTACCATAAAAATGTAGAAACACATATTTAGGTACATAGAAATTTAGTGGCATTTATATATATAATATATATAACACATTTATATATATAAAAGTGACATTTCAAATGGTGTAAGGACAATTTATTATACTTTCAAAAGAGAAGGTTAGGTCTTGCCCTCACTTTATATACAAAAAAATTCAGATAGATTAAATATAACAATGAAAAAACTAAAAACTATCAGGGAAATAATGAAATTTAAATACTTATTGGTATGAAAGTTTTTCCCAAACCCAGAAAGCATAAAGTTGAATATAAACAAAATCTACTACATAAAAATTGGAAAATTCTCCATATGAAAAGTTCCATTATGAGGCATAAAAGTGAAAATTATTGATAAGAACTATGATAGAGGTTTATATAGTAGTAAAGAAAAATATTTTGCAAAATGTCAGCTTAATGAAAAAGTGGAAAAGAATATGAATATGCTATTCAGAAAAGAAATGTGAATGGTTAATAAATATATGAAAACTGCTAATTTTAAAAATATGAGCACTTCAAATTAAACCAACAATGCATTATCACTTTTACAAGTATCCATCAGATAATTACAAATGATAAAAATCAATGGTATCTGGATTGCCATTTCCTGCTCCAGGGATTCTTCCCCACCCAGGGATCGAACACACATCTTTTGCATTGGCAGGCATATTCTTTACCACTGAGCCACCAAGGAAGCCCTAATCTAATAGTAGAAGTGACCTAATGGAAAATGTATATACCTTTGTAACACTGAGCTCTACCTTACTGTCATCCTTAACTTTTCATTGTGATCTTCCTTTGGCAGCTGCTGCACTATTGCCAAGAAGTATGGCACATCCCAGGTATTTTGGAAGTCAGATTTTATAGTGAGGGGACAGAAATCACTGACCCAATACCTGACTGCATTCTAACTGAAAACAAAAGTGAATTTAAGGTGAATTGTCAGGTCTGCTGCTGCTGCTACGTCACTGCAGTAGTGTCTGACTCTGTGCGACCACATAGACGGCAGCCCACCAGGCTCCCCCGTCCCTGGGATTCTCCAGGCAAGAACACTGGAGTGGGTCGTCACTTTCTTCTCCAATGCGTGAAAGTGAAAAGCGAAAGTGAAGTCGCTCAGTCATGTCGGACTCTTAGCGACCCCATGGACTGCAGCCTACCAGGCTCCTCCATGGGATTTTCCAGGCAAGAGTACTGGAGTGGGTTGCCATTGCCTTCTCCATTGTCAGGTCACAAGGATGTAAACAAATAAACGTTGGATATCTTTTTTACTTTTCTTGATGCCATTATTCTCTATTCTTTGGAAGGATTCTATCACTGCTCTTCCACAAATTATTCATACAGCTGCACTGCTAGAAAGGCTTGTAAGAAAGCTTAAGGGTAAGAATATAAATGTCTCTGAAGTAGTATAGACTAACAGTGGCATCTGGATTGTTCTGTTTGTATTATGATTTCCTTTGTAATTAAAGCAACTTTCCCAAGAAAAATTACAGACCAGGTTTAATAAATATTTTAAATTAAAAAAAAATGATATCAAGGGTTTTGAATATTTGGTCAAAAGGCACATTCATAAAATGCATCTAGTACATGTCAATGAAAGTAACAAAATTAAAAATGCTGGCTAGAAACAAGATAACAGGCCCCAAATGGAATCTCTTAGGTTAAGGCCCACATCACCAAACCCAGACTTAATTATAGTTTTGATCTTTCCCAGAAATGAGATCTTAAGCCAGCCAATTAGTAATTACCTGATCAGCACTAGTTTGGTAATCTGCCTGATCGACCCCTGCAATCCCACAAAGGGAAGTAACCTTATGCCCAATTTTTGTCCAGTGCAACTTCCTTATTCCCGCATCCTTCTGCCTATAAAAGTCTTTGATTTGCTGCTCCTCAGGGCTCCTTTCTATCTGCTACATTGGATACTGCCTGATCTGAATTGATTTTTCTCAAATAAACTCTTAAATTGTTTTGTATGCCTCAGTTTATTTTCTAACAGTTCTGTTGTCAGAAGAAGGAACTGACAAAGACCCTGATTGTCTCCAGGAGCAATGAGCAACCAGGTGAAGGTACTTGTAGAGCCCTTAGAGCTCACTGCCTTTTTGCTGCCTCTGGGAGTCATCCCTCTGGGATCCTACCTCTGCAACTTTTGTGTTAGGAGCTTTCAGACTTTCTCTGAGCTTTTTTTTCTTTCTTTTCTTTTTTCTTCAGACCAGATCTGGATACCAGCCAGAGTTAGATTCTGTTGGACTTGAAAAACCAGACTGGGTTCAAAGTTGGACAGGGTTAGACTTGGAAACTGGAGTGGGTCCAGGTGGACTGGATTTGATTTAGAAACTAGACTGGGTCCAGGTCTGACTTATACTGAAACCAGACTGGGCCTGGCTTATACTGGACTTGGTCCAGGATGAGGCTACAGGTGAAGAAAATTTTGTTTTAAGGCTGAACAATATTGTTAACCTTACCAAAGACAGCCTTGAATTACAGGGGCCACAGTGGAGAACTTTTAAACTGGATGAGCTTCTTCATTTAACAGGTGTCCTTGAGAAAAAAGAAGTCTCAGCCAAGCACTCACCACAAAGGGTGGAGGGAAAATTGCTTTTCCTCTATAATTTCAGTTGACCTGGATGAAATCCACTGGGAGTACTCTAGAGGCTAAACACAGGTTCCTGGAAAAATTGAGAGAAGGTGGCAAGGGGTGGGATTCTTACCAAAGGCAGAGCTGAGAGCTTCCAGGTTTCTATCTGTGGTGCTTGGTCAAGAGAAGAAAGAAGAACTTCATGTTGTCCTTTCCTTCCCAAATTCAGATTGGCAGGCAAAAACAAACAAACAAAAGCAGAAAACAAAATCTGTAAGAATTAGATCATTGAATTTGACTCAGGAATTTGTTTTCAAATATCCGTTGGTTGTAGATCCTTTCTTCCTCAAGACAGCTGTTGCCTGCTTTTTTATCTTGCTTTGTGTCCGGAAAAGTTGACTGGGCAACCACCACTTTGAGGCCCCCAAAATACGGGCAAACAAAATGCAGGTTACACTCCATTTGCAGCTAGGATCCTACAATTATTGCCAGTTCTCAAGGGAATTGTCTAAGTCTTTCTTTCTTTTGGTTCTCTTTGGGAGTGGCTCTGAACCTTTGGGAGGGTATCCTAGTACCTTTGCACTCTTTTGGGGACATCTCTTGTGCCCATGGGGTTGTTGAATACTGGCAGGAATATTTACTGTTTGTTCTGATTTAAACTTGACAAGATATTTGAGAGTGTATATAAAAATATATAACTATATGTATATAGTTATATATGTATATGTATGTATGTGTGTGTGTGTATATATTAGTGTCTCTGTGGTCATAAGTTGGCCAAACTGGAACTGATATTTAGAGTCTGATAGGAACTTGTTTTTCAGACCTTATATCCTAAGTTGGAGATTCCCATGTGGCACTTGTAGTAAAGAAACTGCCTGCCAGTGCAAGAGACATAAGAAACCCAGGTTCGATCCCTGGGTCAGGAAGATACCCTGGAGGAGGGCATGGTGACCCACTCCAGTATTCTTGCCTGGGGAATCCCATGGACAGAGGAGCCTGGCACGCTATGGTCCATAGGATTGCAAAGAGTCAGACATGACTGGGCAACTTAGCATGTGAATCTTAAGTTAAAATGAAATTAAATACCCAGAGGGGAAGAAAACATTCTAAAGACTTTGTGAAAGTATTTACTAAAACAATTCAAGGACACACAGCTCTAAATCTATAACACAGGAGACTTTTTATTTGCATTTTAGTTGAAGATTTTCTCCCTGATCAGTTCAGTCGCTCAGTCGTGTCCGACTTTTGAGACCCCATGGACTGCAACATGCCAGGCCTACCTGTCCATCACCACCTCCCTGAGTTTACTCAAACTCATGTCCACTGAGTGGGCAATGCCATCCAACCATCTCATTGTCTGATGTCCCGTTCTCCTCCCGCCTTCAATCTTTCCTAGCATCAGGGTCTTATCCAATGAGTCAGTTCTTCACGTCAGGTGGACAAACTATTGAAGTTTCCGCTTCAACATCAGTCTTTCCAATGAATATTCAGGATTGATTTCCTTTAGGATGGACTGGTTGGATCTCTTTGCAGTCCAAGGGACTCTCAAGAGTCTTCTCCAAAACCACAGTTAAAAAGCATCAATTCATCCGCGCTCAGCTTTGTTTATAGTCCAACTCTCACATCCATACATGACCACTGGAAAAACCATAGCCTTGACTAGATGGACCTAGGATGACAAAGTAATGTCTCTGCTTTTTAATATGCTATCTAGGTTGGTCATAACTTTCCTGCCAAGGAGTAAGTGTCTTTTAATTTCATGGCTGCAATCACCATCTGCAGTGATTTTGGAGCCAAGAAAATAAAATCTGTCACTGTTTCCACTGTTTCCCCATCTATTTGCCATGAAGAGATGGGATCAGAGGCCATGGTCTTAGTTTTCTGAATGTTGAGCGTTAAGCCAACTTTTTCACTCTCCTCTTCCACTTTCACCAAGAGGCTCTTTAGTTCTTCTTCACTTTCTGCCATAAGGGGGGGTGTCATCTGCATATATGAGGCTATTGATATTTCTCCCAGCATCCTTGATTTCAGCTTGTGCTTCATCCAGCCTAACGTTTTTCATGATGTACTCTGCATCTAAGTTAATAAACAGGGTGACAGTATACAGCCTTGACATATACCTTTTCCTACTTGGAAGCAGTCTGTCTTTCCATATCCAATTCTAACTGTTGCTTCCTAATCTGCATACAGATGTCTCAAGAGGCAGGTCAGGTGGTCTGGTGTTACCATCTCTCAGAATTTTCCACAGTTTAATATGATCCACACAGTCAAAGGCTTTGGCATTGTCAATAAAACAGAAATAGATGTTTTTCTGGAACTCTCTTGCTTTTTTGATGATCCAGCGGATATTGGCAATTTGATCCCTGGTTCCTCTGCCTTTTCTAAAACCAGCTTGAACATCTGCAAGTTCATATATTGTTGAAACCTGGCTTGGAGAATTTTGAGCATTACTTTACTAGCATGTGAGATGAGTGCAATTGTGCAGTAGTTTGAACATTCTTTGGCATTGCCTTTCTTTGGGAGTGGAATGAAAACTGACCTTTTCCAGTCCTATGGCCACTTTTGAGTTTTCCAAATTTGCTGTCATATTGAGTGCAGCACTTTCACAGCATCATCTTTTAGGATCTGAAATAGCTCAACTGGAATTTCATCACTTCAACTAGCTTTGTTTGTAGTGACGCTTCCTAATACCTACTTGACTTCACATTCCAGGATGTCTGGCTCTAGGTGAGTGATCACACCATCGTGATTATCTGGGTCATGAAGAACTTTTTTGTACAGTTTTTCTGTGTATTCTTGCCACCTCTTCTTAATATCTTCTGCTTCTGTTAGGTCCATGCCATTTCTGACCTATATTGTCCCCATCATTGCTTGAAATGTTCCCTTGGTATCTCTAATTTGCTTGAAGAGATCTCTACTCTTTCCCATTCTATTGTTTTCCTCTATTTCTTTGCATTGATCACTGAGGAAGGCTTTCTTATTTCTCCTTGCTATTCTTTGGAAGTCTGCATTCAAATGGGTTTATCTTTCCTTTTCTCCTTTGCTTTTCACTTCTCTTCTTTTCTCAGCTACTTGTAAGGCCTCCTTAGACAGCCATTTTACTTTTTTGCATTTCTTTTTCTTGGTGATGGTCTTGATCCCTGTCTTCTGTACAATGTCACGAACCTCTGTCCATAGTTCATCAGGCACTCTGTCTATCAGATCTAGTCTCTATTTCTTACTTCCACTGTATAATCATACAGGATTTGATTTAGGTCATACCTGTATGGTCGAGTAGTTTTCCATACTTTCTTCAATTTCAGTCTGAATTTGGCAATAAGGAGTTCATGATCTGAGCTACAGTCAGCTCCCAGTCTTGTTTTTGCTGACTGTATAGAGCTTCTTCATCTTTGGCTGCAAAGAATATAATCAATCTGATTTCGATATTGGCCATCTGGTGATGTCCATGTGTGGAGTCATCTCCTGTGTTGTTGGAAGAGGGTGTTTGCTATGACCAGTGTGTTCTCTTGGCAAAACTCTATTAGCCTTTGCCCTGCTTCGTCCTGTACTCAAAGGCCAAATTTGCCTGCTACTCCAGGTCTTTCTGTACTTCCTACTTTTGCAGTTCCCAGTTCCTTGTAATGAAAAGGACATCTTTTTTGGGTGTTAAAAGTTTTGTAGGTCTTCATAGAACCGTTCGACTTCAGCTTCTTCAGTATTACTGGCCTGGGCATAGACTTGGATTACTGTGATACTGAAAGATTTGCCTTGGAAATGAACAGAGATAATTCTGTCATTTTTGAGATTGCATCAAAGTACTGCATTTGGGAGTCTTTTTAATCACGATGGTGTGATCACTCACCTAGAGCCAGACATCCTGGAATGTGAAGTCAAGTGGGCCTTAGGAAGCATCACTATGAACAAAGCTAGTGGAGGTGATAGAATTCCAGTTGAGCTGTTTCAAATCCTCAAAGATGATGCTGTGAAAGTGTTGCACTCAATATGCCAGCAAATTTGAAAAACCCATTAGTGGCCACAGGACTGAAAAAGGTCAGTTTTCATTCCAATCCCAAAGAAAGGCAATGCCAAAGAATGCTCAAACTACTGCACAGTTGCACTCATCTCACATGCTAGTAAAGTAATGCTCAAAATTCTCCAAGCCAGGCTTCAGCAATACGTGAACTGTGAACTTCCAGATGTTCAAGCTGGTTTTAGAAAAGGCAGAGGAACCAGGGTTCAAATTGCCAACATCCGCTGGATCACTGAAAAAGCAAGAGATTTCCAGGAAAACATCTATTTCTTCTTTATTGACTATGCCAAAGCCTTTGACTGTGTGGATCACAATAAACTGTGGAAAATTCTGAAAGAGATGGGAATACCAGACCATCTGACCTGTCTCTTGAGAAACCTGTATGCAGGTCAGAAAGGAACAGTTAGAACTGGACATGGAACAACAGACTGGTTCCAAATAGGAAAAGGAGTACGTCAAGGCTGTATATTGTCACCCTGCTTATTTAACTTATATGCAGAGTACATCATGAGAAACGCTGGGCTGGAAGAAACACAAGCTGGAATCAAGATTGCCGGGAGAAATATCAATAACCTCAGATGTGCAGATGAAACCACCCTTATGGCAGAAAGCGAAGAAGAACTAAAGAGCCTCTTGATGAAAGTGAAAAAGGAGAGTGAAAAAGTTGGCTTAACGCTCAGCATTCAGAAAACTAATATCATGGCATCTGGTCCCATCACATCGTGGGAAATAGATGGGGAAACAGTGGAAACAGTGTCAGACTTTATTTTTTGGTGCTCCAAAATCACTGCTGATGGTGATTGCAGCCATGAAATTAAAAGACGTTTACACCTTGGAAGGAAGGTTATGACCAACCTAGATAGCATATTAAAAAGCAGAGATATTACTTTGCCAACAAAGGTCCGTCTAGTCAAGGCTATAGTTTTTCCAGTGGTCATGTATGGTTGTGAGATTTGGATGGTGAAGAAAGCTGAGCGCCGAAGAATTGCTGCTTTTGAACTGTGGTGTTGGAGAAGACTCTTGAGAGTCCGTTGGACTGCAAAAAAATCCAACCAGTCCATCCTAAAGGAGATCAATCCTGGGTGTTTATTGAAAGGACTGATGTTGAAGTTGAAACTCCAATACTTTGGCCACCTCATGAGAAGAGTTGACTCATTGGAAAAGACTGTAATTCTTGGTAGTACTGGGGGCAGGAGAAGAAGGGGACGACAGAGGATGAGATGGTTGGATGGCATCACCGACACGGTGGACATGGATTTGGGTAAACCCCGGGAGTTGGTGATGGACAGGGAGGCCTGGCATGCTGCAATTCATGGGGTCGCAAAGAATCGGACACAACTGAGCGACTGAACTGAACTGAACTGTTGACTATGATGGCTACTCCATTTCTTCTAAGGGCTTCTTGCCCACAGTAGTAGATATAATGTTCATCTGACTTTATTTTTCTGGGCTCCAAAATCACTGCAGATGGTGATTTCAGCCATGAAATTAAAAGACGCTTACTCCTTGGAAGAAAAGTTATGACCAATCTAGATAGCATATTAAAAAGCAGAGACATTACTTTGTTAACAAACGTTCATCTAGTCAAGGATATTGTGTTTCCAGTGGTCATGTATAGATGTGAGAGTTGGACTGTAAAGAAAGCTGAGCGCAGAAGAATTGATGCTTTTGAACTGTGGTGTTGGAGAAGACTCTTGAGAGTCCATTGGACTGCAAGGAGATCCAACCAGTCCATCCTAAAGGTGATCAGTTCTGGGTGTTCATTGGAACGACTGATGTTGAAGCTGAAACTCCAATACGTTGGCCACGTGATGCGAAGAGCTGACTCGTTGGAAAAGGCCCTGATGCTAGGAAAGATTGAGGGCAGGAGGAGAAGGGGCGACAGAAGATGAGATGGTTGGATGGCATCATCGAATCAATGGACATGGGTTTGAGTGGACTCCGGGAGTTGGTGATGGACAGGGAGGCCTGGCGTGCTGTGATTCATGGGGTTGCAAAGAGTTGGACATGACTGTACGACTGAACTGAACTGAACTGAGTTAAATTCACCCATTGCAGTCCATTTTAGTTTACTGATTCCTAAAATGTCGACATTCACTCTTGCCATCTCCTGTTTGACCACTTCCAATTTGCCTTGATTCATAGACCTAACGTTCCAGGTTCCTATGCAATATTGCTCTTTACAGCATCGGACCTTGTTTCTATCACCAGTCACATCCACAACCAAGTGTTGTTTTTGCTTTGGATCTGTCTCTTCATTCTTTCTAGCGTTATTTCTCCACTGATCTCCAGTAGCATATCAGGCACCTACCAACCTGGGGAGTTCATCTTTCAGTGTCCTATCTTTTTGCCTTTTCATACTGTTTATGGGGTTCTCAAGGTAAGAATACTGAAGTGGTTTGCCATTCCCTTCTCCAGTGGACGACATTTTGTCAGAACTTTCCACCATGACCTGTCCATCTTGAGTGGCCCTACACAGCATGGCTCATAGTTTTATTGAGTTAGACAAGGCTGTGATCCATGTGATTAGAGTGGTCAGTTTTCTGTGATTGTGGTTTTCAGTCTGTCTGCCCTCTGATGGAGAAGGATAAGAGGCTTATGGAAGCTTCCTGTTGGGAGAGACTGACTGAGGGGGAAACTGGGTCTTGTTCTGATGGGCAGGGGCATGCTCAGTAAATCTTTCATCCAATTTTCTGTTGATGGGTGAAGCTGTGTTCCCTCCCTGAGATTTATGTGAGGCCAAACTATGGTGGAGGTAATGAAGTTAATGGTGACCTCCCTCAAAGGATCCCATGCATGTACTGCTACACTCAGTACCCCCAACCCTGCAGCAGGCCACCACCGATCCATGCCTCTGCTGGAGACTCCTGGACACTCATAGGGAAATCTGGTTCAGTCTCTTATGGGATCGCTGCTCCTTTCTCCTGAGTCCTGGTGCACACAAGGTCCTGTTTGTGCCCTCTGAGAGTCTATTTCCCAGTCCTGTGTAAGTTGTGGCAGCTGTATGGTGGGGTTAATGGTGACCTCCTCCAAGAGGGCTTATGGCATACCCAAGTCTGCTGCACCCAGAGCCCCTGTGGCTGTGGTAGTCCATTGCTGACCGGTACCTCCACATGAGACACTTAAACACAGTTCTGTCTCAGTTTCCCTGGGTCCTGGTGCACATAAAGTTTGTTTGAGCCCTCTGAGAGTCTCTGGCAGGAATGGGGTTTAATTCTAAATGCAAATTCACCCCTCCTACCATCTTGCTGGGGCTTCTCCTTTGCCCTTGGACATGGGGTATCTCCTCACAGCCACTCCAGTGCCTACAGTCTTACTGGGGTTTCTCTGACCTCCAGGGAAGTGCAGCCACCACTCCTGACCTTGGAAGTGGGGTATCTCCTCATGGAGAGGAGATATCTTTCTCCCTGATGTATCTTTATATCTTTCTCCCTGATATAAAGAAACACATGGATTATAATATAGTTGGATGGGTGATTCATCCTCTTGATATCATTTAGTTGCAACCTGATTTTTTAAAAGCATTTTTAAAAAGTGTATTTGTCTTACAAATTGAGTCTTCATGAGAATGGAAATGCAGCTCTAGAAACAATTCAAATCCCTATACCTTTTACCAATCTCTAAACCTCTCCTATTCATCTCAAAATAAGATACTTAATTTTTTTTCTTCTCATACTTAAAATTAATATTCTGTTTAGAAGAAAGAAAATCAAGACTGTTATGTTAAAAACACTTTTAAAAAATAATTCAAGGTGATGAACAGGGAGAAGGAAAAGTCATGTTAAGAAAAAGAGTAGAAGAGAGGTAATTTGGAGATATATTAGGAAATCGTATACTTCATCATCAAAAAGCAAGGAAGTAGGAAAAAATTCAGAAAGGAAGATTTTTGTTCCAGGTGCTAACCTTTCTATTTTAAATTAGTCAATTTATTCAAAACCTCTTCAGTCCTAGAAAGTTCAATGTTAATTATTTTGTTTTTCTGGCAGTCTTATTCCCAGTCTCAAAAGTCTTTATAACAATGATTAAGTTGTCATATACATAGACTTATCCCCTGTTTTGAGTACTGATTTGTTCCCAAGCAATTGATATTTTAGGGAACAATTTGAGCATAATATGAATTTTGCATTTGCTTATGCATGATTGTATCTGTCAGAAATACTAGATGAATTAAGAAGCATATTCCCGGTTGAACTGATTTGGGTAAGAATACACAAAATGCATACACATACACACATGCACACACCTCTGATGTCTTCCAGCTACCTCAGTTCATGCATATTATGCACGACACCTGACTGGATCTGGTACTACAACTTTCCCTATGACTTCTGTTAATACTTCTTCTACCTCTTCACGATCATATACAAACTGCAACCTCTCTGTTTTCTCTGTACACAAGACAACTTCAGTCCTTTCTAAGGTAAAATATCCTGTTTATTTATATAATTTTAAACTATGTAACATATGTAAAACTGTTCTACCTAATTCAAGAGATTTTTTAAAAAAAAAATTATTCAGCTATACCAGATCTTAGTTATGGCAAGAGAGATGTTTTAGCTGTGGCATGTGAAATCTAGTTGCCTGACAACTGGTCGATCATGGGCCCCCTGAATTGGGAGCATGGAGTCTGAACCACTGGACCATCAGGGAATCCAAAATTCATTAGGTTCTTTTTTTTTTTTCCCCAGTGTTTCACTAATGAAACTTTTGAGTACTATGCCTCTAGCCTCATTTTTTTTTGTTTTTTTTGCATAAATTCTATAGTTTTTTACTGAAGAAATTCTCTAAACAGTGAGTTTCAGAAACACATATATCTCATTATCACAGAACTGACTATGCCATATCTTACCAGCTGAGACTCTGCTGTCTCCTTTGCTTGCACTATAGTCATTTCACCATATTTATAGATTAAAGTCTTGACTGAGATGCTTGCCATAAATAAATGTAAGACTTTTGCATTTCATCACTGTAAGTTTGGCTACGAAGTCATTTTGCTAGATATTCTCTTAATTGTGTCTAAATTCTAGATTATTTGTGCTTTTTCCATTGTTTCAACTGAGAGTTCATTTGGCAGCCAATAGACTCAGCTACTATGCCAAAGCCTTTGACTGTGGATCACAATAAACTGTGGAAAATTCTGAAAGAGATGGGAATACCAGATCATCTGACCTGTCTCTTGAGAAACCTGTATGCAGGTCAGGAAGCAACAGTCAGAACTGGACATGGAACAACAGACTGGTTCCAAATAGGAAAAGGAGTACGTCAAGGCTGTATATTGTCACCCTGCTTATTTAACTTATATGCAGAGTACATCATGAGAAACGCTGGGCTGGAAGAAACACAAGCTGGAATCAAGATTGCCGGGAGAAATAATAACCTCAGATGTGCAGGTGAAACCACCCTTATGGCAGAAAGCAAAGAAGAACTAAAGAGCCTCTTGATGAAAGTGAAAGAGGAGAGTGAAAAAGTTGGCTTAAAGCTCAACATTCAGAAAACTAAGATCATGGCATCTGGTCCCATCACTTCATGGAAAATAGATGGGGAAACAGTGGAAACATTGTCAGACTTTATTTTTTTGGGCTCCAAAATCACTGCTGATGGTGATTGCAGACATGAAATTAAAAGATGCTTACTCCTTGGAAGGAAGGTTATGGCAAACCTAGAGAGCATATTTAAAAGCAGAGACATTACTTTGCCAACGAAAGTCCATCTAGTCAAGGCTATGGTTTTTCCAGTGGTCATGTATGGATGTGAGAGTTGGATGGTGAAGAAAGCTGAGCACTGCAGAATTGCTGCTTTTGAACTGTGGTGTTGGAGAAGACTCTTGAGAGTCCCTTGGACTACAAGGAGATCCATCCAGTCCATCCTAAAGGAGATCAATCCTGGGTGTTCATTGGAAGGACTGATGTTGAAGCTGAAACTCCAATACTTTGGCCACCTCATGCAAAGAGTTGACTCATTGGAAAAGACCCTAATGCTGGGTAGGATTGGGGGCAGGAGGAGAAGGGGATGACAGAGGATGAGATGGTTGGATGGCATCACTGACTCGATGGACATGGATTTGGGTAGATTCCAGGAGTTGGTGATGGACAGAGAGGCCTGGCGTGCTGCAGTTCATGTGGTCGCAAAGAGTCGGACACGACTGAGTGACTGAACTGAACTGAACTAGGAGACAAGTTATACTTTGAGACTATATACTATGAGTATTTGTAGAACTTTATGGTATGTTCTTTCCTCATGTTTTCTAATGAAAAACGCTGGAAATCTGCCTCTACAGTGTTCACATGAATAGAATCCAACAATACTCAGAGCAGACAAATATCAATTGTGAGATTTCAAAATTTCACTAACTCGATAACCTCTTGATTAGAATTTAGTCAAAGTATTCATCACCGCCCAGTTGATGTGTCATTTGGATGTTTTCAACACTGTTAAGTAACTTTAGCTACATTTTCCCCTCTTAAAATAAGCTTGTGATACCATTAATAGGTAATTTTAAAGTCTTTATTTTTGATATTTTCAATAATTATTTTTAAGGTAATATTCGGATATGTTAGATGACATGATTTCAGATATGTGGAAGATAATAATAATTGCTATTTCCTAAGCACTGTCTTAACAATTGATAAAAAATAACAGGTAACAAAATCTCTTCTTTTTACATATGAGAAAAGCCAAGTCACCTTAAAGTAATTTGTCTAAATTTATGTAACCAGTGAAGAAGCTTGGGTTTTGAACCCAGGCACTCTGGTCCCTGAGTCTGTGGGATTAATCATTATACTAAACCTTTAATTGGAAAGAACTGAACATATTCTTTTCCTTACTGGAAAACATAGCTTGCTTGGTGATATGATATTAAGTTGGTCACTTAGTTTAACTCCTAAACCTCTGACCAGCAAATTTCAAGAAAGAGTAGGATGATAATAGTTAGTCTATTTTCCCCAAAACTCTAGGGCTTCATCTATAATAACCCTCTTATTTCACTAACTAGAGTATGGGCCAGACATTAATCTTTCTGTACTTAAGAACTACTTCTTGGTTACATCTGTACTCACCTTGATCTAACTATATTTTACCTCAATGAAGATGGTGGATAATAGCCTAGATCTGTCATTTAACCATAGAAAGTCACTCCTTAACATTCTCTCTCTAAATTTTACAACCTAAATTCCTCTAATTACCCCACAATTATTTGGCTTTCTGTTTTTAAAAACTCTTTTTTTGTCCATTTCTCTACTACTTCATGTACTACTTTAAATGATGTTTCATTTAAAACATATAAATCTAGAATCCTTTCACTTTTTTGAAACTGCATTGTAATGAATATTAAATTATATGGGCCATAACTAGGATTTGCCAAATATTTCTGACCTAGAGAGTTTAACTGTACATGAATTAGATATTCAATTATAAGACCAATTATCATAGTGAAAAAAAAACCACCAGAGTTGTAAGAATAAAAACAATAAAGAGCGTGATTATGGAACAACAACATACTTGTTGCATGGGCCATTAACTACTTGTGGGGAGTTGAATACATTCTTTCTTTTATTTGATCTCAGTTGCTTTTCTATACAATTATTTTGACTAGTTGTTCTATATTGTCACTCTCAGATGAACATCTATTTATGACTGGATTTTCATATAAAAAACACCAGAGTTGTAAGAATAAAAACAATAAAGAGCGTGATTATGGAACAACATACTTGTTGCATGGGCCATTAACTACTTGTGGGGAGTTGAATACATTCTTTCTTTTATTTTATCTCAGTTGCTTTTCTATACAATTATTTTGACTAGTTGTTCTATATTGTCACTCTCAGATGAACATCTATTTATGACTGGATTTTCATATCATCTTATTCAGTTGTAGTGTAGTTCAGTTCAATTCAGTCATGCCCAACTCTTTGCGACACCATGAGCTGCAGGAGGCCAAGCCTTCCTGTCCAACACCAACTCCTGGAGCCCACCCAAACTCATGTCCATTGAGTCGGTGATGCCATCCAACCATCTCATCCTCTGTCGTCCCCTTCTCCTCCTGCCCTCAATCTTTCCCAGGATCAGGGTCTTTTCAAATGAGTCAGTTCTTCACATCAGGTGGCCAAAGTATTGGAGTTTCAGCTTCAACATCAGTCCTTCCAATGAACACCCAGGACTGATTTCCTTTAGGATGGACTGGTTGGATCTCCTTGCAGTCCAAGGGACTCTTAAAAGTCTTCTCCAACACCACAGTTCAAAAGCATCAATTCTTCTGCGCTCAGCTTTCTTTATAGTCCAACTCTCACATCCATACATGACTACTGGAAAAACCATAGCCTTGACTAGAAGCCTAGATGAATCAAGGCAAATTGGAAGTGGTCAAACAGGAGATAGCAAGAGTGAATGTCAACATTCTAGGAATCAGTGAACTAAGATGGACTGGAATGGGTGAATTTAACTCAGATGACCATTATATCTACTACTGTGGGCAGGAATGCCTTAGAAGAAATGGAGTAGCCATCATGGTCAACAAAAGAGTCTGAAATGCAGTACTTGGATGCAATCTCAATTACAAAAGAATGATCTCTGTTCCTTTCTAAGGCAAACCATTCAATATCACGGTAATCCAAGCCTATGCCCCAACCAGTAATGCTGAAGAAGCTGAAGTTGAACGGTTCTATGAAGACCTACAAGACCTTTTGAACTAGCACCCTAAAACTATGACCTTTTCATTATAGGGGGACTGGAATGCAAAAGTAGAAAGTCAAGAAACACCTGGAGTAACAGAAAATTTGGCCTTGGAGTACAGGATGAAGCAGGGCAAAGGCTAATAGAGTTTTGCCAGGAGAACACACTGGTCATAGCAAACACCCCCTTCCAACAACACAAGGGAAGACTCTACACATGGACATCACCAGATGGTCAACACCGAAATCAGATTGATTATATTCTTCGCAGCCAATGATGGAGAAGCTCTATACAGTCAGCAAAATCATGACCGGGAGCTGACTGTGGCTCAGATCATGAACTCCTTATTGCCAAATTCAGACTGAAATTGAAGAAAGTAGGGAAAACCACTAGACCATCCAGGTATGACCTAAATCAATCCCTTGTGATTATACAGTGGAAGTAAGAAATAGATTTCAGGGAATAGATCTGATAGACAGAGTGCCTGATGAACTATGGACAGAGGTTTGTGACATTTTACAGGAGACAGGGATCAAGACCATCCCTATGGAAAAGAAATGCAAAAAAGCAAAATGGCTGTCTGAGGAGGGTTTACAAGTAGCTGTGAAAAGAAGAGAAGTGAAAACCAAAGGAGTAAGGAAAGATATTCTCATTTGAATACAGAGTTCCAAAGAATAGCAAGGAGAGATAAGAAAGCCTTCCTCAGTGATCAATGCAAAGAAATCGAGGAAAACAACAGAATGGGAAAGACTAGAGATCTCTTCAAGAAAATGAGAGATATCAAGGGAACATTTCATGCAAAGATGGGCTCGATAAAGGACAGAAATGGTATGGACCTAACAGAAGCAGAAGATATTAAGAAGAGGTGGCAAGGATACACAGAAGAACTGTACAAAAAAGATCTTCACGACCCAGATAATCATGATGGTGTGATCACTCACCTAGAGCCAGACATCCTGGAATGTGAAGTCAAGTAAGCCTTAGGAAGCATCACTATGAACAAAGCTAGCGGAGGTGATGGAATTGCAGTTGAACTACTTCAAATCCTGAAAGATGATGCTGTGAGAGTGCTGCACTCAATATGCCAGCAAATTTGGAACACTCAGCAGCGGCCACAGGACTAGAAAAGGCCAGTTTTCATTCCAGTCCCAAACAGAGGCAATGTCAAAGAATGCTCAAGCTACTGCACAATTGCTCTCATCTCACATGCTAGCAAAGTAATGCTCAAAATTTCCAAGCCAGGCTTCAGCATTACGTGAACCGTGAACTTCCAGATGTTCAAGCTGGTTTTAGAAAAGGCATAGGAACCAGAAATCATATTGCCAACATCTGCTGGATCATCGAAAAAGCAAGAGAGTTCCAGAAAAACTTCATTTTCTGCTTTATTGACTATGCCACAACCTTTAACTGTGTGGATCACAATAAACTGTGGAAAATTCTGAAAGAGATGGGAATACCAGACCATCTGACCTGCCTCTTGAGAAACCTGTATGCAGGTCAGGAAGCAACAGTCAGAACTGGACATGGAACAACAGACTGGTTCGAAATAGGAAAAGGAGTATGTCAAGGCTGTATATTGTCACCCTGCTTATTTAACTTATATGCAGAGTACATCATGAGAAATGCTGGGCTGGAAGAAGCACAATCTGGAATCAAGATTGCCATGAGAAATAGCAATAACTTCATATATGCAGATGACACCACCCTTATGGCAGAAAGTGAAGAGGAACTAAAAAGCCTCTTAATGAAAGTGGGAGAGGAGAGTGAAAAAGTTGGCTTAAAGCTCAACATTCAGAAAACTAAGATCATGACATCTGGTCTCTTCACTTCATGACAAACAGGTGGGGAATCAGTGGAAACAGTGTCAGATTTTTTTGGGGGGGGGCTCCAAAATCACTGCTGATGTTGATTGCAGCCATGAAATTAAAAGACGTTTGCTCCTTGGAAGGAAAGTTATGACCAACCTAGATAGTATGTGAAAAAGCAGAGACATTACTTTGCCAACAAAGGTCCGTCTAGTCTTAGCTATGGTTTTTCCAGTAGTCATGTATGAATGTGAGAGTTGGACGGTGAAGAAAGCTGAGCGCCAAAGTATTGATGCTTTTGAACTGTGGTGTTGGAGAAGACTCTTGAGAGTCCCTTGGACTGAAAGGAGATCCAACCAGTCCAATCTAAAGGAGTTCAGTCCTGGGTGTTCATTGGAAGGACTGATGTTGAAGCTCCAATACTTTGGCCACCTCATGTGAATAGTTGACTCATTGGAAAAGTCCCTGATACTTGGAAAGATTGGAGGCAGGTGGAGAAGGGGACGACAGAGGATCAGCTGGCTGGGTGGCATCACCGACTTGATGGACATGAGTTTGGGTAAACTCCGGGATTTGGTGATGGACACGGAGGCCTGGCTTGCTGCCACTCATGGGGTCGCAGAGTCGATCACAACTGAGCTACTGAATGGAACTGAACTGACTGAATGGACCTTGTTGGCAAATAATGTCTCTGCTTTTTAACATGCTGTCTAGGTTGGTCATAACTTTCCTTCCAAGGAGTAAGCGTCTTTTAATTTCATGGCTGCAATCACCATCTGTAGTGATTTTGGAGCCCCCCAAAATAAAGTCTCTCACTGTTTCCACTATTTGCCCATCTATTTGCCATGAAGTAGTAGTATGATCGGAGAAGACAATGGCACCCCACTCCAGTACTCTTGCCTGGAAAATCCCATGGACGGCGGAGCCTAGTAGGCTACAGTCCATGGTGTCGCTAAGAGTCGGACACGACTGAGCGACTTTACTTTCACTTTTCCCTTTCATGCACTGGAGAAGGAAATGGCGGCCCACTCCAGTGTTCTTGCCTGGAGAATCCCAGGGATGGCGGAGCCTGGTGGGCTGCCGTCTATGGTGTCGCACAGAGTCGGACACGACTGTAGCGACTTAGCAGCAGCAGTAGTATGATATATGTAGAGTAGTATGATTTTGTTAATAGAGAAGATATTTTACTATTAATCCAATGGTAACTCATTATTGTTTTCCTATCCATTTCTGAGAATCTTTGTGCCCTTAAGAAGTTTTTAATTTGGTTTTATCCTGAAGGACTGATTTTACTTTAAATATCTTTGGTCTTTGGATGATTTCTAATTGACTAAGATCATTCCTTTTTTCTTCTATTATTTTAAAGACTATATGGAGCTAAGTGAGTTTTTTCTGTGTTTTCGTTCAAACATTGATGGTGATTAAGACATGTCAATTCTTCCTGACTTTAATGGACTGGGAAAAAAAAGGGGATTGGCTCTTTCAGAATGAGCCATGATTTGGCAGATGCAAAACATATAATAGATTGGTTTTGTTCTTTGTTCTCACCAGCACTCCAAAGCTGGACCATCACATGCCAGAAATGAGATTTTCCACAGTCCTTTGAACAACTTCAATAAATTTCATTTAATTACATGTTGCTATAGTCTTAACATTCATAAAATGAAGCTTTTAAGCTTTAAATTGTACAGTTTTATTTATAACTAGAACAATTAAAAGCCTTTGTGAGGTATATTCTAATAAAATTTTTGATATTTAGAAACATGAAAATGAATATTAAATAAATATATTATATTTCATCGTCATCTTAATAAGGGAAAATGTTGTATCCATTAAAAAGAACAGAATGTTACATATAATGAAAGAATACAGCAGTAATAAACTATTAGAAAGCACAGAGAAATTACAGAATGTGTAAATGAATAGGAAACGGGTATAGAAAGATACCAACAGACATCGATTTTCAAAATGAAAATGTCCACTGAGTGCCCCAGCACAATGAATTGGAAAATACTCACATCAAAGGATATAGTTGTGAACTTTCAAAATAATGGGGACAAAGGAATTATCTTTTAAAAACTTCTAGGTAGGAAAAATCAGGTCACATACAAAGATGAGCAATTATCTTTGACCTGGCAAATTCTACAATATAAAACATGACAATTCCATGTCACATTGCATGGAGATAAGGTGGAGATGCATTATTGAAATATGAGCTTTCTCTCCTAGTTTGGCTCAGCATCCAATGCAAGCCTAAGGCAGCAAGTGAATGTTATCAGAGAATGTGGAAAACTTAGTGAGATGAGCCAAATAAAGAGTAGTATCTACTGCGCACAAGTCTAACCAGGGAACACAGAGATTCAAGACAAAGACACTAAGCATATCGAAGGAAATCTTTCTGGTGAAGCTCTAGCTTATACTGAAAGGGCAGAGAAGAAATTGCCATTTAGATGAAACCTCAATAAAGCAAAGCCTTGGAATTCATTCTCAGTATATTTTTAAACACTCTGTGTGTGTGTGTGTGTGTGCATGCGTGCACATGTTTAGGAAGAGAGCAGGCAGTATTTTGTTTTGTTTTGTTTTTTGATGAAGGAAACTGTTAAAGGAATGAATATAAAATAATGAAAAACAAAGGAGAAAGGGAAAAATATACCCAACTGAATGCAGAGTTCCAGAGAATAGCAGAAGAGATAAGTGAGCAATGCAAAGAAATAGAGGAAAACAGTAGAATGGGCAAGACTAGAGACCTCTTTAAGAAAACTGGAGATACTAAGGGAATATTTCATGCAAGGATGAGTATGATAAAGGACAGAAATGGTAAGGACCTGCCTAACAGAGGCAGAAGAGATTAAGAAGAGGTGGCAAGAATACACAGAACTGTGCAAAAAATTTTAATAACCTGGATGACCAGGATGTTGTAGTCACTTACCTAGAGCCAGACATCCTAGAGTGTGAAGTCAAATGGGACTTAGGAAACATTACTATGAACAAAGCTAGTGGAAGTGATGGAATTCCAGCTGAGCTATTTCAAATCCTAAAAGATGATACCATTGAAGTGCTGCACTCAATATGTCAGCAAATTTGGAAAACTCAGCAATGGTCATAGAAGTGGAAAAGCTCAGTTTTCATTCTAATCCCAAAGAAGGGCAATGCCTAAGAATGTTCACACTACCATATAATTGTGCTCATTTCACATGCTAGCAAGTTTATGCTCAAAATCCTTCAAGCTTGGCTTCAGCAGGACATGAACCAAGAACTTCCAGATGTTCAAGCTGGTTTTAGAAAAGGCAGAGGAACCAGAGATCAAATTGCCAACATTTGTTGGATCATGGAGAAAGCAAGGAAGTTCCAGTAAAACATCTACTTCTGCTTCACTGATTACCCTAAACACTTTGATTTTGTGTATCACAACAAACTGTGGAAAATACTTAAAGAGATGGGGATACCAGACTGCCTTATCTGTCTCCTGAGAAACCCATATGTGGGTCAAGAAGCAACAGTTAGAACTAGATATGGAACAACAGACTGGTTCAAAATTGGGAAAGGAATATGTCAAGGCTGTATATTGTCCCTTTGCTTATTTAACTTATATGCAGAGTACATTATGTGAAATGCCATCCTGGATGAAGCACAAGATGGAGTCAAGTTTGCAGGGAGAAATATCAGTAAACTCAGATATGCAGATGATACCACTCTAATGGCAGACAGTGAAGAAGAACTAAAAAGCCTCTTGATGAGGGTGAAAAAATAGAGTGAAAAAATTGGTTTGAATATCAACATTATAAAGTATGATATCCTGGTATCCAGCCCATCACTTCATGGCAAATAGAAGGGAAAAAAGTGGAAGCAATGATAGATTTTATTTTCTTAGGCTCCAGAATCACTGCAGATGGTGACTGCGGCCATGAAATGAAAAGACACTTGCTCCTTGGAAGGAAAGCTATGACAAAGGTAGACTGCATATTAAAAAGCAGTGGAATCTCTTTGCTGACCAAAATCTGTAGAGTCAAAACTGGTTTTTCCAGTAGTCATATATGGATGTGAAAGTTGGACCATAAAAAAAGCTGGGCACTGAAGGATGATGCTTTCAAACTGTGATGTTGGTGAAGACTCTTGAGAGTCCCTTGGACTGCAAGGCAATCAAACCAGTCAATCAACCTTGAATATTCATTGAAAGGACTGGTGCTGAAGCTGAAGCTCCAATACTTTGGTCACTTGATGTGAAGAGCCATCTGGGAGAACAGCCAAGCAGACATGAGGTGGACTCAGTGTCACCTATGCCCAAAAGATTGTGGATCGCTCATGTTTGCCTTTTCTCAGGTTTAAATGTGTCTCTGTAAAAAATAGACTACGAGATTTCAAACCTGTCTTTTCTCAGAATTAACTGGCAGTACAGGTAAATTTAATCAAAATCAGATTTTTTGTTTTTCTGGATCGGAGGATTCATGAGGTTTTATTCTGATTCTGATTCTTTGTAACTTCCTACCATAGAGAATCATCACTGTCATTAGAACCCAAATACCCCTATCAGAACTTCACAGTGATACACTCTGCTCTGCCTCCCTCTGTTGCCCTACTCAGGCCTGTGCTTCAGAGCCTTTTGAAATTCCCAAGGACATAGTTCATTTTCATGAATACAAAATGTGACAGAAATTTCAACAAGGGCCCCACGACATTGGCTGCTGTCAGAAAAAAGGCCTAATTGGTCTATCTGCTAAAGTATATGCTCAGAATGTAGCCCTAGATTGAAATCTCAAAAGCTGGGTTTTGAAAGACCTGCTGAATTGAGTCGGGGCAAGGGGAAGCAGCGGGGGGCAGGGGATTGGCAATGTATATTTTAAGAAGAGAACCTGGAAATTGAAGTGTGATTTAAAGTTGGATTTTTTTATGTTTCTTTTTTTCACATGTAGAGAAAGAATAAGCTTTTTCCAAGTATGACAGCTACGTTTCCATTGTCAATAGTATGAGATCTGATGCTATAATTTTCCATCATCTAACTTATGCCAGCAGTTCTGCATTTTGAAATATAGAGTAATTATTCTCTATACAGGCTCTTCATTTTGTGTTCTATATGAGATTAACTGGAAATAATATTTTAAAACTTTAGGTATCTGGAAAAGTAACAAAGAAAATGAAATAAGATCTGAAAAGCAGTTTAATGCCTTTGAGGGAAAATAAATGATAGAAACATTTGAATACTCAATGGGAAGGTAAAGCCTGTAGAAAAATATTGCTGCAGGGTATACCTAAATGAGAAATAATAAATTAGGTATTGAAATAAAACGTTTTTTACAAAGGACAACTACAAGCTAGAAAATATTTCATATTTCCCATTATGGTTGAGCCTATTGTTTTCAAAGTTGCTGATGAGACTTAAAACAGACGATCACTTTTCAAATAATTTAAATCTGTATAACCTTGGAGCTCTAATCCATTTGCATTTTACCATCTGCTTTGCATGCTTCTTAATTTAATATGCATATCTCAGAATTGATTCAACTTACAAGCTCCTTATGAGGAAGACATGTGCTACTATTCATTGCAGAGATGATGATATGCAACAGTCTGTACAACATAAATCTGAAAGGAAAGCATGGAAAGAACACTAGACAAAGAGTTAGTAAAATTCTATTCAGTGATATCATAATTACGAACTCACTTTGTGACCTTGAACGACGTATCTAAACCCTCCAGGCTTCTATTTTCATGTGTACAATGGATTAGGCCACCTTTATAAGACTCTTCCCAACTCCAGAATTCTCAAATATATCATCTTATTGAGGGAAGCAATAATCATTTCAATTAAGAAATAGACATGAGCCAGTGGTTCTTCTCCCCTCCTTTGATAATTTTATTTCAGAAAGTCTTTGCAAGAGTTTCAAATGAAAAATTGCAGTCTTATTACAAATATATTTAGAGATAAATATTAAAAACTGGATATCAAAGCTCAATACTAATAAAAATGAGCCATAAAAAATGAAAATTAAATATATCAGTAATCACAATAACTGTAAATATAAGAAAATTCACTGATGAGAACCTCTTACTAAGAGCGAGACTTACTATTCAATACAAAAGCAAAAATTAAATCCAGCTAATTTTAGGAGATATCGCTATGATACAAAAACATCAAAAAGTTAAAAAATAAGAAATGGAAAATGTATATTTAAAAAGCTCCAACCAAAAAAAAGTTGGGTTAGCAATATTATCAAAATGGATAGACTTCAAAGGCAAATTATTGCTAGGGATAATGAATTATCATTTAATAATAAAAGGAAAAAATTTATCATGAAAATGCCAAGTTCTGAACCTTGAAAACATCCACTAATATAATCTCAAATATATATGAGGTAAACATTCACAGAATTATCTAGGAAAATTGCCAAAAAAAGAATTCTAATAGGACATTTTTATACACTAATAATCAGGCAATTTAAAAAACAACCTGAACTTAGAAACCTGAAGCCAACATTGAGAAAGTATATAGACTTTTCCATGGCAGCATAGCTTATTAACAAACCCCTGTATACAGTTTGTGCATGTCTCCATTTGCAGTGGTATCTTTTGCATTATACCAGTAAATATCATAAATGTCCAGATCAAAAGCAAGCTCTATAAGGCTCCCCAGACATGGTAGTCTTTGATTGTGATAGCCAAAAAAGAGCAGAAAGGATGAGATTTTAAATGTATTTTTATGTGGTTTGATGAATGTATATATCTGTTTAACCACCACTAAAGTCGATATACAGAACATTTCTATCACTTCAACATTTCTATTACCTTTGGGTCCCACGTAGCCATTGATATGCTTTCTGTCATTTTATGTTTTCTAGAGGTTCGCAGAGATGGTATCATATAGCTTATACCTTTATGTATCTGGTTTCTTTCATTTGGCATGTTGTTTTTGAATTCAACCTCTTTACTGTCTTAGTTGTTAGTTCTTTTATACCTTGGAGTAGTGTGATACAAACTCGTTTCCACTTGCCTCTTGATCAACATTCTTATTGCTCCTAGCTTTTGACTAATGAAGAAAGTTGCCATGAAACATATGAACATGCATAATGTTTCAATTTTCTTGGGTAAATATCTTCTTTGAATAGCTGGATCATATAGTAACTATATGTTTACATCTTTTGAAAAATCAAATTTTCCCAGAGATGTGATCTTTTCATGTTCCCACCAGTCATGTATGACTTCCACTTGCTTTACTGCAAAGACAATAGTCTTTTTAATTTTGTTTTTAAATTAATTAATTGATCAGTTATCACAAGTTTAGTGAATATCTGTCACCTCATATAGATACAAACTAAAGAAATAAATTTTTTTCTTTGTGATGAGTACTGTTTGGATTTACTTTCAACAAGTTTTGTATATAACGTATAGCAGTGTTGATTATATTTTATCATGCCATATATTACTTTCCTAATACTTATTTATCTTAAAACTGGAACATTGTACCTGTTGGACAATAATCTTTTAAACTTTAGACGTTTGAATGTGAGTGTATAATGTTATATAATTGCTATTTACATTTGATTTCTCTGATAATTAATGATGTTGAGTAAATTTTTGTCCACTTATTAGTTATTTGAATATTCCTTTTTGGTGAAGTGTATGTTCAAATCATTTCTGGAGAAGGGATAGACTACCCACTCCTGTATTCTTGCCTGGAGAATTTCCATGGACAGAGGAACCTGCGGGCTACTTTCCATGGGGTCACAAAGAGTCAGACATGACTGAGCAAATAAGACCAGCACCATTTACCCATTTTTTAAATTGGATCTCCTTCGCATTACTATCTATTGTAAATATCTTCTCCCAGATTGTGCCTTCCTTTTTTTTTTCTAATAGTATCTTTGGGAAAGCAGTAATTTAAAATTCTGATTAGGTTTAATTCTTCAATGGTTCGTTTTTTTGTGTGTGTGTGTGACTTAAGAACTCTTTGCCTAGCCCAAGATCACACAGCTTTCTCTTATAGTTTCTTGTAGAATTTTATAACTTTAGTTTTTACATTTGAGTCTAAGATTCATTTTAAGTTTTTTTTTTTTTAGATATAGGTAAGAATTGAGATTTATTTTTTCCTATATAGTTACCCATTGTTTCAATACCAGTTTTGAAAAGGATGTATTGTGTTCCTTTGGTGGAGTTAATGTTTCCTTGATTTTTCATGTTCCTTGAAGTCTTGTGTTGCTGTCTTTGCATTCAAAGGAGTTACCTCTTCCAGCCTTTACAAATTCCCTAGGTAAGATCCATTTGTGGATCTTAAGTCTTGATCATCTTTGCATTTCCAGGGTAAACCTCATGTATTATCCTTCATATATGTTATTGGATTTTATTTACTATAAATTGTTAAGAGTTTTTGCAGTCACATGCATGAGGATATGGTCTATAGTTTTCTTGTGTGTGATGTCTGTGCTGATTTTGATATCAGGATGATAAAAATGTTATGCATATCTGGACCTTTTTCTCTGCATAACTTTCTCCTTTGGTATTTATAGTCCCTTTCCTCAACAAATTTCAGACTCATTGAACTTCAATCTCTATTTCCTATATTGAGACCAATGGCAGTCTCTTTTTGAATTACCCTTCCTCATTGTTTAGTCCTGAAACTGTCTGCAGGCAGAAAGCCAACGGTTTCTGTTTTTAACACAGGTCTGTGCCATCTGCTTTCCAGTGACTAAAAAGAATAGTTTCATATATTTTTCCACTTTTTAATTTATTTACAGTGAAAGAACTGTTTCTGCACTGTTGTTACATCATGACCAGGCAGGAGTTGAATTTCTGTTTAAAGATTCAGATATGTTTTTCTGCTGTGTAAAAAAAATTGTTTTTTTCAAAATGTCAGTCTTATCAGATTTACCACATGTAAAAATAATAATTTTATCTTATCAAAAAACTCATTTCTAAAACTCTGAGAATCTAAAAGTCAGATCATGAATATAAATGTACCTTGAAATATGGCCTCCTTTTTCCTTGCCTGCTCCATTTTGACTGCCTATCATGATCCATGACTGCTCAGTCAATCAATGGGGCCAGGTCAGATACTATGTGGGACACGATGAATTTTAAAATATTTTAAAATATTATTGTCTACTTTGATGAGGTTATAATCTAGTAAAACAGCCAAGACATAAAATATAACCATTAACTAAAATAAAATGTGAAGTATTAGAATTTTACAGAGTCTAGAGTGGGGACTCTTGGGTGGCATATACAGAAGAATTCCAGTGACCTGATTTTAACATTTGACAGTTGTGAGAGTAGTCCTGTGGACCAATGACTTAACATTTCCATGTTGCAACCAGGTGATGACTCACTCAGAGATGTATGTCTGAGGGCAGGTGAGACTCTAGGCAAAACTCATACCCTAGATAGATTCCATTCATCCAAAATAACAGGCAATTCTTTTGCATTATGTTCTCATATTCTGTTCTACTTACAGGCATGTATATGCTGGGTGTCATTATGTGTAGTTTATGTTTTCAATTGATCAATACTGTTTATACTTTGCACATCCTTTTGGTTACTAAATTCTGATAAATGGTATTAACATAGGATTCCATGAGTGACCTTTTAATGACCAGATCTTTGCTAGTTTCTGACTGGTTAACTTCAATTGTGGTTTGAGTTCTCTGAATATCAATCAGTGAAATAAAATTGCAATATCCTTGGAGTGAGGTAACACTGCTTGTATATCAAATAATAGTTCTCATTTGTTTTTAGTAAATATCTGAGAGCAGCTACTTCAATGCAGTCTGCAAATGCAATATCAAATAGTTTAATTCTGTGTAGAAAGGTCAAAAATAAGTACACATATATTAGTGAAGAGAACAGGTGCTCACTAGCTCTGACTGAGGAGAAGGCAATGGCAACCCATTCTAGTACTCTTGCCTGGACCCCATGGACGGAGGACCCTGGTGGGCTGCCGTCTATGGGGTCTCACAGAGTCAGACATGACTAAAGTGACTTAGCAGCAGCAGCAGCTCTGACTGAGTGGTTCCACATTCTCATGTTAGCCCAGGAGAAATGTTTACTATGGTTTATGAGAAACGCTGGGCTGGAAGAAACACAAGCTGGAATCAAGATTGCCGGGAGAAATATCAATAACCTCAGATATGCGGATGACACCACCCTTATGGCAGAAAGTGAAGAAGAACTAAAAAGCCTCTTGATGAAAGCGAAAGAGGAGAGTGAAAAAGTTGGCTTAAAGCTCAACATTCAGAAAACTAAGATCATGGCATCTGGTCCCATCACTTCATGGGAAATAGATGGGGAAACAGTGGAAACAGTGTCAGACTTTATTTTTTTGGGCTCCAGAATCACTGCTGATGGTGACTGCAGCCATGAAATTAAAAGACGCTTACTCCTTGGAAGGAAGGTTATGGCCAACCTAGATAGCGTATTTAAAAGCAGAGATATTACTTTGCCAACAAAAGTCCGTCTAGTCAAGGCTATGGTTTTTCCAGTGGTCATGTATGGATGTGAGAGTTGGACGGTGAAGAAAGCTGAGCACCGCAGAATTGATGCTTTTGAACTGTGGTGGTGGAGAAGACTCTTGAGAGTCCCTTGGACTGCAAGGAGATCCAATCAATCCATCCTAAAAGAGATCAATCCTGGGTGTTCATTGGAAGGTCTGATGTTGAAGCTGAAACTCCAATACTTTGGCCACCTCATGCGAAGGGTTGACTCATTGGAAAAGACCCTAATGCTGGGTAGGATTGGGGGCGGGAGGAGAAGGGGACGACAGAGGATGAGATGGTTGGATGGCATCACCGACTCGATGGACATGGTTTTGGGTGGACTCCGGGAGTTGGTGATGGACAGAGAGGCCTGGCGTGCTGCAATTCATGGGGTCGCAAAGAGTTGGACACGACTGAGCGACTGAACTGAACTGAACTTCAAAGTCAGTGATTTGGGGGAAACATCTACATATGCCAAACCTAAGGTAAACATACTGTTTACTTTCTGTAGGACAGCTCACCAGGATGAATTTTAAAATCCAGTAGGACGTAATGATGTTGATTTCCATAATTCCAAGTTCCTATAACAGAAAAAAAAAAAAAAAAACCTGTCCCCAAGGTTTTTACCTAGTTTGGGCTTCAAAACTGAGAACTGGAAAAGTTAGTAAAGAAGCTAAACTTATATTGCTTTCAAAGCACATGATGGAGGAACATAGATAGAAGCTGCTGCTGCTGCTGCTGCTGCTAAGTCGCTTCAGTCATGTCCGACTCTGTGTGACCTCATAGATGGCAGCGCACCAGGCTCCCCCATCCCTGGGATTCTCCAAGCAAGAACACTGGAGTGGGTTGCCATTTCCTACTCCAATGCATGAAAGTGAAAAGTGAAAGTGAAGTCGCTCAGTCATGTCTGACTCCTAGTGACCCCATGGACTGCAGCCTACCAGGCTCCTCCGTCCATGGGATTTTCCAGGCAAGAGTATTGGAGTGGGGTGCCATTGCCTTCTCCCATAGATAGAAGAGGTAGATAGAATACCTTAAACTGTTACTAAGAAATTAATTTCCTGATTGAGGAAGGAGATCCATAATGATTCCTGCTCAGGGCATGCATCTTGATACATATGTTCTGTAAATTTATTTATAGTTTGCAGTGTGGAGAGAAGAAAGTAGCTGCTGTTATCTATAAATTTTAGAGAATTCTCTGACTAGGAATCACAAAAACTGATTTTATCTCTTATTCTTATGTCAACCAACTAAGTGACTTGAGGTAAGTCAGTATGACTCTGGGACTCAAGTTTCTGAGACTAATATGAGGAAGTTGAACTAGATAGGTTCTAAGTTTTCTTCTAGCTTATTTCATGGCTTTATAAGTTTCAAAATTAAGAGGATAAAGCTTAGAAATAACCATGGCTGGTCCAGATTAATGTTCCATCCAGACCCCAATGCAAACAATGGCCCTGGGGATTGAATTGTGAGTGGTTGTAATTTTTCATCCTGACATCAACTTTAGAAGTAAATCAGCATGTGTCAGCTCCTTGTAATCTGTATCTACCTCTTAGGGATTAAGAGTTTCATAAAATTATTATCTGCTGTATAAAGAAGTACTTAAGTATTTCCTTTTTTTTTTTTGGTCCTATGTTTACATTGTTCAGTTTTAAAAAGGATCTCCCTTAAATAAGACTCAGGCTTCCCTGATAGCTCAGCTGGTAAAGAATTTGCCTGCAATGAAGGAAACCCTGCTTTGATTCCTGGGTTGGGAAGATCCCCTGGAGAAGGGATAGGCTACCCATTCCAGCATTCTTGGGTTTCCCTGGTGGCTCAGATGATAAAGAATACTCTAGTATTTTAGAATCTGAAAGTTAAGTCTCTGCTTGTTTTAGTCATATCAGTCACTACTTGTTTTTTGTTTTTTTTAAGATCTTAATCTGGTTGGCATCCCCTGGTTTTGTCTTTTCAGGTTGAAAAGTTTTACTCTTTCAGTTCCTTCTTGCATTGGTGGCTGTCTTCCCTAGCACTGTTGCCACTTTGAATCCTTGTGATTGCTTGAGGTTTCCTTTTCTGAAGTTTTACAACATCCATTTGGCATTTCTGAAAATGCAACAACAAAATAATATATAGGGTTATAGATGAAGAAGCAGAAGGAAAAGGCAAAGTATTTTCTTATATTTTTGCAAACAATCCATGCTTACCTGAACTTTTAGTTTACAGAAACACCATATGTCTCTATTCTCAAGTGGCCGCCCACTACTCACCTAATTGATTAGATTTCCTATTTACTTTTTCTGTTTTTTTTTCTCTTCCTGCCTTCCTCTTTCTTACTCTTCTTTATAGTTTCTTTTTCATTCTCCTTCCTTTCTCACTTACTGTTATTTAAGGAAGCCAACCATTTGGGCTGTAGGGTCTTAGAATGGGAAAACCCATCTGATCTCAGGTGGCCTCAGACTACAGTGGCTTGAAACTGGCCAGAGACTGAGGCCGGGTCGCGCTGGTAACAGCACCAAACCCTAACCGCTAGACCAGCGGTCAGTGACAAGGCCCTGGCTCTTTGGCTTTGCAGAAAAAGAATTCCCACAAAGACAGAAAGTAGTGAAACAAGTAAACTGTTTATTAGGAAGAAAAAGAGCATGTTTGAGTAGACACACGGGCAGACTCAGAGAAAGAGTCCTGCCATAGTAGTAGTTTGAATAACTTTTGGGGGGCATTTCTTCCAGGTTTCCTTTGACCAGTCATCTTGCTTTGCCTGGTTTTGAGTCTGTATTTGGTGTGTCTCAGAGTCTTCCCATGTGTGCATGCACATTTTTAGCCAAGATGGATTCTAGTGAAGAGGCCTGTGAGTGGTTGCATCACTTACCATGAGATGATGCCCCCTCTCTTTTGACCTTCTGAGGAGTCTTTATGTGCGTATGTAGTCAGGGAGTTCTCCTTAACTTCAAGAATGAGGAATATGTGGTCTTTCGTCTCTCTTGTGAGCAGGGCCCAGACTCCTCCCTTGATTGTCATGTTGTTTTTGTCTTGTAGTATCGGTCCACAGAGAATGAACTCCAACTCTTTGCTGAGGGGTGGCGGGGGAACCCATCCCCTAGTGGTTTATTACCTAAATTTCAACTTAAGACATTAAAAAATAAGAAATATTATTATGTACTGTCACTCTAAGTCCACTTCCTTTGAATGACTGTAAATATAATAATCCTAACTTAAATATATAACACCAATATAACCAAAATAAAAGGCACAGCTTTTTCTGGAGAGCAGTGGAGAATGCTGAAGAGACTATTGAGGGAGGAGAAAGTAAGGCCCTTAGAGATTCAAACTAACAAGAATTAAAGATATAGAAGCTTGAGCTCTTTGATTACCTGTTTGAGATATATTGCTTTGTTGCCCTGTCTCTCCTCAGGTCTAGTCCTTTTACAAATTCAATCACTGTAAGTTTATGTTTTCTTCTTGCCCTGATTCCATCTCTTCTGAAGTCAACAAGCATTTAATTTGCTCTTGTATCTGCTGCTCAGCTTGATGGTCAGTAGGGATATAAAACCACAGACAAGGGCGGGGTGCCCGCATTTTCTGAGTACCTGCTCTGGGCATGTACTTTATAGGCTCTTTTCTTGTTTCATGAAGTCCTCACAACATCCCTGTGGGAAAATTGCTATATTCTTCCTTTTACACATGAATTATATAGGGCTCATTTTCCTGAGGACATGCAGGTAGAAAGTAGCAGAATTAGAATTTGAGCCCAAACTTTACCCTGCCAGTATCCAGCTTTCAAACACCACCACTAGCTATGGAATTAAGAGGTTGTTAGATTCAAGACTGTTCACTACTGAGTTAACCTTTGTTTGAACATTACAATATAGAACTATCCTCTTCATAAAGTACTTTTTCTCTCTATTCCTAGTTTTCAGAAGATTAAAGTTTACTACAGAATTTTGTATATCAAGCAAAATGGCTCAAAACTAAGCCTTTCATAAAATGGATCTTCAGAAATATTGAGAATAGGCTTCATGCACCTTTTAGCTATTCTTCCTTGATTTACTCATTTTTGCTCTCACATAGTCAAGAATCAAGTTATATATGATGATAGTTTTTAATATTTTAGAATAATGCCATAGATTAATTTTTAATTATAGGAAACTTCACTTCAGGGACTTCATAGTAAGTGGTTTTCTCTATTTAGACCCAAACTTAAAGATTCTAGAACTGATTGATTTAGTAGATTTAAGTGCAGATGAATAAATATGAAATAAAGTTACTTGGTAGGTCTCATTTGAAATATTGATCTGAAATTAAAGTAGAGGTTTACTTAAAAATATCTACTGACAAACATGCATGCTTCTTATGTTAAAAAGTTATAAATTAGCTAATTTCATAATTGTGTGTGGTCTGCTGAACACTGAATCTCCTCAGTAGGAAAATGCTATTCTTTCCTTCTTGGGGGGCCTTGAGGGCAAAAGAAGTAATTACTGTCAATGATCCTTCACTTCCTAAGTGCCATAAGTTGCAAACCCACTCATTTGTAATTCTAGTCACAGAGTTTCTTTCTCAAATTTTTTAGGTAATAAATGCAGGCTGACAGTATGCATATACTTATTTAAAATCATCACTAGAATACATACATATATATATATATATGCCTATAATCTTCAGTTACTGAAAGAGGATTGGAACATTTATTTATAAGAGAAAAAATTTATTTATAAGAAAAAAATTATTTATAAGAGAAAAAATTTAAATGATGGAAGTGATGGGGTTTATATTTTTTCATTACTCCTTCCAGATTCAATACAACCTGTACTTATGTTAAGACTGGTAGTCAAGTTGAGTGATTTGACTCAGCATGATAATACCACTTACTGTTTCATAAACCATAACATATAAAGACTTCAGGTATAGCAGAAACAAAATTTTTATCTTTTCTATTTTTCACTAAGATCCTTTAAAGATATAGTCAAATTTTTAACACAGTAGGTGTAAAAATTCCAAACCACATGTAGGAAATACAATCATTCTCAGAGTTGTAACTTTTTGATTCTGCCTGGTCTTCCTCTGGTTTCTATGCATTTGATTTCTTAGTTGCTGATAATCAAATCACTTAATTTTCCCCTTTCTTTGGACTCCTCAGTAGGAATTTTTAACCCTTTTATGTGCCCTGCACCCATGTGGAATTCCAATGAAGTCTGAGTGTCCCTTCTCAGAATAATGTTCTAAAATTCATATAATAAAATACATGGGATTACAAAGGAAACCAATTACATTGAAAAGCAATTAGCAAAAAATTGAAAAAATTGTGACATAGTAATTGTGTGCTTTCTTATTAATGCATTAAGTAATACTATCTAGTTGTGAATCCAGTAAGTACCATCATTTTGAAGTTGTGATCAACATATACAATATGTCAAGATTTATAGGATATGAAAATACCTGATCTCTGTTGATGACAAAATTCAAGTTATTGTTTGTATTACTGTTCTTTTTCCTATATCCATAATTGAAAAAAATCTAATTTCACTTAGAGGTCAGTAAAATGATGAGTTTCTTTTTTTCCCATCATGAGCTGCCTGAATTCTATCCGTGACCCCCTTGGGAAGTTGTGGACTCAGAATGCTTGGAGTGACACACTGCTTTCTAGTGGCAGGTTATAAATGCTATTTCATCTTACAATTTTCATTTCCAAAAGTTCGCCTTACTTTTTCCTGTATCCTTCTCATGCCAACTAACATACTGATTTAGGATTAAAAAAGAATAAAAAACAGATCTTGGGGAAAGGAGCATATCTTACTGGAAATATATTTCATAATTCTCATAATTCAAATTAAACAAAAGACACAATTTGTGATAAGTGTAAAATACACTTAATTACAATAAACCCAAGGATGGAAATGGGAAGTCTGCAGTTATTAAGTCAACCAGTTAGTTTCTCTCTTGGGCTCTCTCCTGCTTCCTATCTGGTCTGTTTTTTCTGCACTGTCTGTGATTTTTCTGTTCTTCTCCCTGCATTGTGATTTTTTTCCCTTCTCTATGCATACAATCACCATGAAGCTTTGGAGTTTTTTCTTCCTCAGTTCAAAAATCTAGAAGATACTCTTGTCAATAAATCCTAATTCCAGATTTTCAAGAGACAAAATTTAATTTGTCTAACTGGAATCTTGTCTCCTTTTTCAATAGCAACTGAGGGTCATGAAACAAAACATAACTTCTTGATCAACCTCTTTTGAGGTAGACAAAGTGTTGATAGTACTCAGAAAAGTACATTTTGGGGATGGGCTAAGAGCCTTCAAATTTCAATTCAGAGTGGTTGAGTCAATCCTCGTAGATCTGCTAGAACTATGTCCATGTGTGATGTTTCTCTTCTTTTTCCTACCATAGATCATGTTCTGACCCACCAAAAACTCAGTCTATGAACAGCAGCCAAACAACCAAGGCCAGGGCTTTCCTTTGGCTTCCTGTTCTTTCCCTTTCCCTCCACTCCACTCCTTTCCTCTCTTTTTCAGTAAACAAGAACTAACTGCCAGGCACTATACTGAACTTTACATAGAGGAAGCAAAATGAGACATGACCCTTTCCTGAAGGTTCTTGAACTCTTTTATTAAAGACAGATACTTACATGCATTGTTGTTTAGTTAATAAATCATGTCTGACTCTCTGCAACCCTATGGACGGTAGCCCACCAGCCTCCTCTGTCCATGGGGATTCTCCAGGCAAAATACTGGAGTGGATTGCCATGAACTCCTCCTGGGAATCTTTCTGACCTGGGGATCAAACCACGTCTCTATGTCTCCTGCATTGGCAGGCGAGTTCTTTGCGATTAGTGCCATCCGGGAAGCCCAGAAACTTACAGGTTGTTGTTCAGTCACTCAACAAGGGCTTTGAAATCCCATGGACTGCAGCTCACCAATCTTCCCTGTCCTTCCCTATCTCCCAGAGTTTGCTTACACAGAAGATGTTATTTTCATGTTATACATAGCAGACTCTGAAAAGTGACATCAGAGAGGTGATAACAAATCAGAGACAAGTAAATAACCAAATGCAAAGTTGTCTAAGGCTCTGGGAAGTTTTAGTATAAATGCCAAGTAGCAGCCTTACCATTGTAGAAATGTATTAGATGCTATCATTCTAGATCCATCCGCTCTCATCAACATTACCATACATTCGCCTTGTAGCTAATTCACATAAGTTGACTCCTCTAAGACTGCAAATTTCAAATCAGGATGAACACAAATCTGGAGATATCCGATTGTGTTCCAGAGAGTATAGAGTGTTACAAATAAACATGGCACATAATCCAAAATCATAAATTATCTTTGAAAAATCTGAGATACAAAGATAGAGGTTACTTCATGGCTACTGTTTTTTTTTTTTTTAATGATAGCAGGGTTTTTTTGTGTTTTTTTGCCCCTTCCAATAATGAAGTTAAATAACTATTTTAAAAACTCATGGTAATCCTTAAGGTGATATTGTAGATTGTGATACAAGTTGTATTTATTTTATCATTTGAAGTCAGTGTCATAGGTAGAAATTTCACATTTTTCTAAAAAAAATTATTGGTCTTGGATACTGTTTTAAGAGACTTATGATCACTGCTATATGAGTTGACTGGTAAGTGTTTCTACCTCACAGAATTTCTGACTGTTGTTAAATCTGATTCAGTCCCACATATATGAGGACAAGGCTACCACATATGATAGCACAAAATAGATGCTTATGTAAATAAAACCAGTGGATCTTAGGAGTTGTTATGAGCAAGGGCCACCTATACTCTCAAGGAATTTATAGACACAATTTTGTACATAAATTTTCAGCTTTTTCTGGATCCTTCTGTCAGAAGGAATAAGCTAGGTTCATTGCTGCAGCAATGAACAAGTTCCAAAACTCAATGGCTGATATATTAGCTTATATTGCTGTATAATAAATTAACAGAAACTTAGTGGCTTAAAACATACTCATAATTATCTCAGTTTCTATAGGTTAGAAGTTGGGGTTCTGGGTTCTCTGGCATGAGAGTCTCAAACAGGTTGCATTTAAGATTTTGGCATGGGCTGAACTAGGGAGAGTCACTTCTAAGCTCCTGTGTTTTGTTGGCAGAACTAATCTCTTACTGCTTTAGTTTCATGCTGGAGGCCATATTTATCTTCCAGAGTTCCTTGCCATTGGACTTCTCCAAACATAGGTCCTTATTTTATGGTAGCTTGCTTTTTCAAGGCCAGTGAGGGGAGTCTATAGTGTGTCTTTAGTGAGGCAGTTTTATATTAATATGTATTATAACGTAATCACAGACATTAACCTCCTATTAACACTGGCCATATGCTATTGTAGAAGCAAGTGTGTTCCATCCACACTCAAGGGGATGGAATTACACACGGAAGTGTGAACAACAGGAGATAAGCATTATTGGAGATCACCTTAGGGTTTATTCAACAAAGCTTACAATAATACAAGTTTACTTCTCAATCGTATTATATAGGTACATGTCTATTGGGGAAAATCAGGAAGCCAGAATAATGGAGACTCCATCTTGACATGGGCTACCTTAATCACTGCAGTGGTGGGAAAGGATATGACAACTTGTGAGTGACTCAATATCTTTACTTGAAAGTGACTCAATCACTTCTGCTCACATTTCACAGCCCAAAGCAAGTTGGGTGGCCATACCTAACTTCAAAGGGGATGGAGAAACCCAATAGCACCATGTGCCAGAAAAAGAGAAGAAAAAGAAATACTTGTTAAACAGTACTCATGACTTCCAAAGCTCCTTAGTTAAGCAGGGGGTGGGGATCAACTTAAGGTCACTCAGCACCTACATTTGACTTCTAGGTTTGCACTTGTACTTACCTCAATTCAAATTTCCCACTTGCTTTCAGTCTGCCAGTCTGTTTACTCTTGATCTCAGAGGGCAGCTAATGTTACATCACTCTTTCTCTTTCTGAAAGAGATTCACTAATAGTAAAAACTTAGGGGCTCAAAATATGCTCATGCTGTCAATTTTTTTTTTTTCCTAGTAAAGCATTGCCATACGTTGCTCCCTGGGTCTGGTTTTTCAAAATGGCTTCCAAGAACTTTGTTGAATGGTTAACTTAAAATGTCTCATCTTAAAATATTTCTACCTCATTCCTTTCCTGCTGGTCATCAGAAACTTGACCTTCAATCATGGAATTTCTCCACCTTTTTGAATATCCATTCTAGTGTCATAAACTCTTCTATTGGCAAGATAGTTTCACTGGTGACTTTGGTACCATATGCTGTATCCTTCCAACTTTCTATTCATTTTTGTTGCTTTTTCACTCTCAAGATCTCTGGCTGTACAGCAATATTTCAGAAGCTTATTTTCTTCACAGCCCCAAATCCTCCTCTACAAACCCTAAATATATGTACCCTTAAAATGTCCCTTGCTTCTTGTAGTTTGTGGCCTGCCTAATAGGCAATGATATAGTAGCAGTCCAGCCCAGGGATTTTGTTCTCAATGTGTGATATAGGAGAAAAAAAATTCAGTTTAAATATACGTTGTTGTTATTGTTGTTGTTTAGTCTCTAAGTCATGTCTGACTCTATGTTACCCCATGGAATGTAGCCTGCCAGGCTCCTCTGTCCATGGGATTTCCCAGGCAAGAATACAGGAGTGGATTGCTATTTCCTTCTCCAGGGGATTTTCCTGACACAGGGATCAAACCTGCGTCTCCTACATTGACAGGTGGATCCTTTATTGCTGAGCCACCAGGGAAGCTCTTAAATATATGTACAATAGACTTTTTTCCCCCTTCTAGGAAACATTTTTCAATTTTTAAGCATGGTGTGTCAGTTAAGCTATGTTAAAAAATAACCTCTAGTCAGACGTTTCGTGTGATAGTTTCTTAAACTGCTGAGTCTAACAAGTTCACACCTTACTTCCCGTATCCCTAGCTTTGCGTTTGATGCCATTCAACAGTGTAGGCACTAGTTTCCAAAACTTTTCTCTGACTTTGAAGTACATTCCAAAAGCCATCAGGATTTGTGTCTGGACAGATTTTATATCCTTATTCAACTTGTTCACCAGATTTGAGTCAAGGCAACAATATCTGCAAACATGATTGGGTTTGAAAGTGGATGAGTAGACACAAGATGTAGCTGACCAAGGCATGCAAGTTCACAACTCCAAGACTGACAGTCAAAAATGAGACCAGAGAAACTACTGGCATGAGATATTTCTATAAACTTGCTTCAAATCCCCAGCATTTTATTACTTTTCTTACTTTTCTCTTGGCCATCACCTGACTGTGTCTGTCCTTTTAGTCATGGCTTCACTCCTGCCATATGAGTGCAAAACTCCAACTTTTACCAATTTCTCACAAAAATCTTCTGTCATGCAAGTATTTCACGAATTTGTAACTTTACATAGATATTCAGCAACGCATGTGCGGGGTCACATGTTCAATCATGGGGCCCTCCATCATCTGTCACCATTTCTTCTGTCTTTTGAAATGTTCCTTCCTATCCAAGATGAGAAACAACCAAATTCTTTTTCTTCTGCAGAAAAGGCTGTGGAATGATTCTATTCATACTTTAGTCCCTTGAGATTTCCCTTTGTGCTTGAAAAGAGCTTGTGCGTTAATTTATGCTGAACAAACACACTGTACTTCTGGAAAGATATTGCAAGGAGAAAAAGCTGTCTTTTTTGCTATGTGTAATTATAATTATGTTTATGCCAAATAATATATGGTAGGTATGAGTATATATATATCATAGGCTTTAGGAACACAGAGAAAGAGATGATTGATTCTCATGTGGAAAGATGAGATGGAAAAGTAAAAGTGAGATGGGAAATCCAGGACATGGGCATAGTAAATATGAAGGCATTGGTAATTATGATGTATTTAAAGAAATATGAACAGAGTTGCCCTGAAACAAAGCATAGGAGAAAGAGAAGAGGATTGCTGTGAATTGCTGTAAAGGTAGATTGTCATACCTAGTGAGAACCACTCAGTTTTTGCACATAAAATTATCATCAGGGATCTTCTAGAAAATTTGGATAGACTGTAGAACTGAGTCATTATCTTCAAAGCTTTTCTTGCCTTAAAATTTCTGCTTCAAGTGGCAAGTGTGAATTTAAAATTTTGTAGAAAAAAGTAACTAAGCAACAAGATGGAACATGTTATGTCAAGAAATAATGGCATTTGGTTTAATATATCATAACAGCATATATTGTGCTTAGGACTATATGGAACATACAAAAGTAACAGAATTTCATATTCTGAAAATTTATTCTGTGTGCATGTAACCTCACTAAACCAGTAAGAGTTTGCTCAAGCATTACTTGACAGTCAGAAAGAATGATTTCCTTTTCTTTCATAAGCTCAAATGCAAAGCTTAAATTATATGGGATATAACTGAAGTGAAAAAGTCCTTCTATTTTGATATATTTTACTTTGAAAATTCAGAAATTTTGTGAGGTTAAAAAGAGTGCTGGCTATTGAAGGTGTATTAACCGGAAGTAGTAGAGGAGGAAGTCTTTTTCTTCCTCCCTCTGTCCCACTATTCCTTCTTTCTACCCTTTTCCTTCCTTCAACACGTATTTATTAAGTGCCTGTTATGTGCTAGGGCCTATGTTAGGTGCTGGGAGACAAACTGGAATTTTATAATACTGTATGATAAATATCCTGGGGGAAAAAAAGTTTTCTAGAAGTATCTTTGGGGAGTCTCAACCCAGACTTGAGGTATGAGAAAAATATTGCAAAAAAGTTAACTTTAAGTAAAAATGTGAATAATGAGAGATGGCAAAGATGGTTGAAGAGGAAACTGAATATTTAAAGGATTACTTACAGTTAGCTGACTTTTAAATAGGTAATAAATTTATAAAACAAAAAACAATTCTTTAAATTTAATTTATACATTTTGAAATAGTTTTCAGATGTTAAGACATCAGCAGTCATATTAACTTGTGATTACTAATTTGAATAAGCTCAGATTGAACACACCAATCCCACCACCCCCAAGCAATCATTCTCATTTATTACCTCAGTTACTCAGATTTCCTTAAATGTAAAAATGTAATGGAAAAAACAGAACACGATATAAAAGGCAACTCAAAGAGATGGATTACAATTTTATATAAAGGTGTTATAAAAGGCTTTTCTGATAAAATAACATTTGAGCAGTGACCTGAAGGAAGTGAGAAAGGGAATCTTTTAGATATCTGTGGAGAACGCACTCCAGAAAAAGGGAACACCATGTGCAAAGGTCTCAGACAGTAAAGAATCCACCTGCAATGCAGGAGACCCGGATTCGATCCCAGGGTTGGGAAGATCCGCTGGAGAGGGAACAGAAACCCACTCCAGTATTCTTGCCAGGAGAATCCCATGGACTGTACTGTCCATGGGGTCGCAAAGAGACATGACTGAGCGGCTTTCACTTTTACTTTCATGTGCAAAGAGAAGCTGTTCATGTATGTGCAAAATCATGCTTTTTGAAGGTTAAATATGCACATTTTAACCTATTCAGTAAAAACTAAAAGTATAAAAAAGAAATATAGGTAAAATGTGAGTAGATGACAAATGGAATATTAAAAAGATAGTTGATTTAATACATCATACTGCACCCTCTTCTCATAAAAAGGCTTGGAAGGAGGAGCAAAGGAGCAAAGAAATACCAGACACATAGAAAACACCAAGATCATAGACTTAAGTATACACCTCTCAATAATTATATGAAGTATACATAAATTAAAGAACCTGATTAAAAGACTCAGATTATTAGGCAGGATTTTAAAAAAATGAGCATAATCTACATGTTGCTTATAAGAAATACTTTAAAAACAGAGGTATAGAAACATAGGCTTTAAGTTAAAGGACAGAAATATACATTTTCCCTTCAAATACTAAGCATAAGAAAGCTGATGTGAGTATCAGACAAAAGTGTCATAATCAAGAATCTAAATTAATCTTAAATGTGTCTGAATCTAACATCAAAGTTTCTAAGCTTTTAAACCAAAAATTGTCAAAACTAAAAAGAAAATAAGCAAATCCACAATATTATTTGGGGATTTCAAGGAGCCCTGCTTCAGAAATTGATAGCATGAGTTCGTATAGATCATATAGTTAGTTATATAGAACAGTTAGTTAACACTATCAACCAAATTAACCTAATTGATATTTTCAGAACATTACCAAAAAAAACCCCAAAACCTCACACAAAACCCCAACAAACAAAATGTGGATTATTTTCAAATGACAAAAGAATTTTCATGAAATAGCCCACATTTTGGGCCAGGTGAAAAGACCCCCAAAATTTCAAAGGATGAAAATAATACAAAGTGGACATGAGCATACATAAAGACAATTAAGACAATTATCCTCCAATCCATTTTATGAAGCCAGCATAATTTTAATAATTATATATACAAAAATTATATAAGGGTATAGCAAAAAATAATCCAAGAACTATCTCTTGTGAATATAAATGCAAAAATGCTTAAAGTATAACCAATAGAAAATAGGAATAATACATTATGACCAAATAGGTTTTATACTAGGAATTCAAAATGGGTTCACATATGAAAATCAATCAGTGTAATTCACAGAATGACAGATTGCAAGAAAACATCACATGACCATTTCAATAGAACAGGAAATGTATTTGTTAAATTCAATGACAATTTGTGATTTAAAAAAAAAAAATCCCAGCAATAATCTGGGAGTAGAATAAAATTTCTTCAACCTGGTGAAGAATACCTATGAAAACATTATAGCTGCCTGCAATACAGGAGGCACAAGAGTTGCCAGTTGGCTACCTGGGTTGGGAAGATCCCCTGGAGGAGGACATGGCAACCCACTCCAGTATTCTTGCCTGGAGAATCCCATGGATAGAGGAGCCTGGCTAGCTACAGTCCACAGGGTCACAAAGAGTCGGACAGAACTGAAGCAACTGAGTAAGCTCACGATGTAAAATTTAATTGTGAGCTAAGGATTGACAGGGTGGCCTGGCATGTTGCAGCTCATGGGGTCGCAAAGAGTTGAACATGACTTAGCAACTGAACAACAAGGATTGAGATTCTTTCCTCACTCCACTCCCATTCAATTAATCCAGCAACTTTTTCTGAATATACGTTCTGTCCCCACACTGAATAACTTTGGTAAATTGATCAATAGTCTTTTGGTCATACTTAAGGAATATTTCCGGACTCTCATTCTGTATTTTGATCAATTTGTGCTTTCACTAATACAACACCCTCTGATGACATGTCTTAATAGTAAACCTTGAAATAAAAGTAAAACATTCAGGTTAGTTCCATTCTCTCAGAGGACAAAGAAAAAGCTGCTTTCATTTTTTTTTTTCAGTATTGTAATAAAAATTCCAGCAATTTAGTAAGAAAAAGAACTAAAAGGAATAGTTTGGAAAATATGAAATAAAACTATCATTATTCATAGACAACCCAACTATACATAAAATATCTGAAGGAACCTATAGTAGTACCTGCCCTATGAATTAATTAGGGAATTTTGCAAGATTATACCAAATGAAGTCAGTACACAAAAATCAATTATTTTTTTTTAAATTTTCAAAGTATAACTGAGAGATTAATATATTCTCTTTGCAATAATATGCAACATTTAGAAATAAATCTAATGATGAATACTTTAGACTTGCACATGGAAAACTATAACATTTCTAAGAGATTAATACTCTAAATAACGGGAAATATGTAACGAGTTCATAGATTGGAAGAAGCAATACTGTTAAGGTGTCAGTTCTCCTAAATTGGTGTAAAGATTCAATGAAAATCCAGTAAAACTGTAATAGATTTTTTATTTGCTTTGATTAAAAATTATAAGCACACTCTAAAGTCTAAGTTGCAAGAAAAGAACCTAAAGTAACAGAAATAATCTTGAAGGAAAACAGATTTGAATGTTTTACTTTTACTTCAAGACCTACTATAAAGCTATGTTATCAAGAGAGTGTGGTACTAGTGAAAGCACAAACAGATCAAAATACAAAATGAGTCCAGAAATATTCCTGCAAGTGTGCTCAAATGACTTGTCAATCAAAGTATCAAAGATGTTCGATGAGGGGTCAAAGTCTTTTCAGAAAAAGTTGTCAGACCAATTGGATGGGGGGAGAGGAGGAAGACTCTCAACACTTGGTTCATATCATACATAAAAGTTGATTGAGTTAAAAAATAATGATTGACTTTAACAAAAATAAGTTAAAACACCAATGCTTCCAGAAGAAAACCTAGGAGAATATCTTCACAATCTTGGGGTAGATGAAGATTTCCTAGCAGATGGAAAACACTAAACATAAAAAGAAGGAAAAAAAGAGATAATTTTGACATCATAAAAAATTGATAACTTATGTTCCATCTGAGCAATAAATAGCGATATTATTGTATTATAACTCAAAAGAGTTAAGTATGTATTCATGAGTTCATACTAATATAAATAAATCACTAGATTAATAAAGAAATGGAAGAGAAATGACAAATTTCCCTTATGCAAGAATTAAAATTCATAAATGAAGAAGAATGAGGAAAATAGAATGTTCCCATTAGAACATCACAGTAACTATTGCCACAATTAAGTTCCATCAATGGATGCTAAAATTAGTGGGTAAAATTTTAAGCACAGACAACATATTTGGGTACACTCAAAGTATCTGCCCAGATACTTACAAACTTCAGAGCAAAATGTACTAACTTTACAGTGGAGAATCTTAGTAGACACTTCAAGTGATTAATGTTAATATCATTAGTAATGCATAGCAACATTATGTGCCCCTTGTAAAGGTCACATAACACTGTGATATCCTTCTTAATAACACATAACCTCAATTTCATAATGAGAAATTCAAGTTGAGGGGAATTCTGCAAAATATGAGACGAGTTTATTTCAAAATGTCCAGGTTGTGAAAGATGAGGATAGACTGTTCACACATTGGAGGAAACTTAAGAGACATGGCAATTGCATGCAGTGTGAGATCCTGTAACAGAAAAAGACATGATGGATAAGTGGTGAAATCGGAATACATTCTGTGGCTTAGTTTTATGTTATTATACCAAAGCTCATTTCTTAGTTTTGATTACTGTTCTATGGCTATGTGAATGTTAACATAGGGTAAACTGGATAAAGGGTATCTGGAAACCCTCTACACTATATTTTCCAACTGTTTGTAAGTCTAAAATTATCTTAAAAGAAAATTTTAAACAAAATAACAAACAAAATTAAAAACTTATTTACAAGTCAGTAGTTCCACCCTTGTAATCAAATTATATTGACAATTTGTATATTCTTCTTACCTGTCTGTGCTGCGTTTAAATAATCTTTATAGTATTTATCAATTCTAAAATACATTTTATGACTTTAAGAACTAAAGTTACCTTAATCTCAAAAGCTTGGTTTAGCACATTATCTTTTCATCCATGCTATATTGATCTATGAGAGCTATTGAGACAACATCCTTGATAATCCTAAGAGAGTTCATCAGAAAGCTCACAATGCTAAATTAGAATAGAAAAGAAAAACACAAATCAAGTGAAATTAATAAAGCAAATGGAATAACAGAGAATGTAGCCCATATGTAAACTTCCTCCTGGACTGAAAAAAAAAGCAACTTCGAAAACATTTTTAACTGTACCCTTGAGTAAACGCTTCAGTTTGATTCACAAGTTTACATCTTCAGAAATGGTATTTAAAGACGTACCATGTTTAATCATTTTCATATTTCATATTTCCTCTTTCATTCTCCGTAGTGCCAACTAATGATCAAATATGTCCATTATCTTTTTGCTGTAGCTGTTTCTCAACCAGGGAAATAAAAATACTGCACTGAAGTTAGAGATAAATTTTTACCCCATTTTACAAAGCCATAAACAACTTGTTTATTTAGTGATTTTCACTGACAATAAATATGGTGTTCTGTTGAGTGTTGGTAACAATGCTTCCCTTGTCATCGATGGCATGCGATAATATTGATACCTTGTGTTTACAGGTGTTATCTCTTGAAGAACTCAGTTATTCTTGAAGAGAGACCTACTCTGGCACTATGAACTAAGTATGCTACATTAACTTCCTAAGACCACTGGAGAACAATTTAAAGAACTGCAAACTTAATGACGTGTAATACTAAGTGGTATATCCTGCTATTCTTCAGGGTTTACTGAGGTCTTGTTTCTGGTAACTAGGATTGGAATACCTCTCCAAAATACCGTGTTTGCTTTATGACATTAAATTTTTATAACACTGCAAAGTGGAACGGCAGATACACCTAAAAGAGCATGGAAGATAAACAGTCCATTCCCAGATTATTTTCTCACTACTTACTAACTTAAAATTAGGTAATTTACTCAGCCTTTGCTTAGCTTTATTTTTCTTAACTGTTTTTCAAAAGTAATTTATAAGGACCTATCCAAGTATCCCATAAGAATATTACAGGGATCTAGGATGGGGTAGTTTTACAAGCTACCAAGCAAAATTTAAATGCACGGGAGTTGGTGATGGACAAGAAAGTCTGGAGTGCTGCAGTCTGTGGGGTCGCAAACAGTCAGACACGACTGAGAGACTGAACTGACTGATTGTTACCTATTACTTATATGTTATTGCTTGTTACTTATAACAGCTGGAATCCAACCTTCAGAACTGGAATTACTTATTTATAACAATTGGAATTTAATCTTCAAGAGCCTGGTATTCATAGATTTGCTCATCTATACATATAAGAAATCCTAAGTCTGAGTTACACTCTCCTGTGACTGTGATTTACTCACTCCGACCTGATAGACAGAGTGCCTGATGAACTATGGACAGAGGTTCATGACATTGTACAGGAGACAGGGATCAAGAAAATCCCTATGGAAAAGAAATGCAAAAAAACAAAATGGCTGTCTGAGGAGGCCTTACAGATAGCTGGGAAGAGAAGAGAAGCGAAAAGGAAAGATATTCACATCTGAATGCAGAGTTCCAAAGAATAGCAAGGAGAGATAAGAAAGCCTTCCTCAGTGATCAGTGCAAAGAAATAGAGGAAAACAACAGATTGGGAAAGACTAGAGATTTCTTGAAGAAAATTAGAGATACCAAAGGAACATTTGATGCAAAGATAGGCTCGATAAAGGACAGAAATGGTATGGACCTAACAGAAGCAGAAGATATTAAGAAGAGATGGCAAGAATACACAGAAGAACTGTACAAAAAAAATCTTCACGAGCCAGATAATCACGATGGTGTGATCACTCACCTAGAGCCAGACATCCTGGAATGTGAAGTCAAGTGGGCCTTAGAAAGCATCACTACGAACAAAGCTAGTGGAGGTGATGGAATTCCAGTTGAGCTATTTTAAATCCTCAAAGATGATGCTGTGAAAGTGCTGCATTCGATATGCCAGCAAATTTGGAAAACTCAGCAGTGGCCACAGGACTGGAAAAGGTCAGTTTTCGTTCCAATCCCAAAGAAAGGAAATGCCAATGAACACTCAAACTACCACACAATTGCATTCATCTCACATGCTGGTAAAGTAATGCTCAAAACTCTCCAAGCCAGGCTTCAGCAATACGCAAACCATGAACTTTCAGATGTTCAGGCTGGTTTTAGAAAAGGCAGAGGAACCAGAGATCAAATTGCCAATATCTGCTGGATCATCGAAAAAGCAAGAGAGTTCCAGAAGAACATCTATTTCTGCTTTATTGACTATGCCAAAGCCTTTGACTGTGTGGATCACAATAAACTGTGGAAAATTCTGAAAGAGATGGGAATACCAGACCATCTGACCTGTCTCTTGAGAAACCTGTATGCAGGTCAGGAAGCAACAGTTAGAACTGGACATGGAACAACAGACTGGTTCCAAATAGGAAAAGGAGTACGTCAAGGCTGTATATTGTCACCCTGCTTATTTAACTTATATGCAGAGTACATCATGAGCAATGCTGAGCTGGAAGAAACACAAGCTGGAATCAAGATTTTTGGGAGAAATATCAATAACCTCAGATATGCAGATGACACCACCCTTATGGCAGAAAGTGAAGAAGAACTAAAGAGCCTCTTGATGAAGGTGAGAGAGGAGAGTGAAAAAGTTGGCTTAAAGCTCAGCGTTCCGAAAACTAAGACCATGGCATCTGGTCCCATCACTTCATGGGAAATAGATGGGGAAGCGGTGGAAGCAGTGTCAGGCTTTATTTTTTGGGGCTCCAGAATCACTGCTGATGGTGACTGCAGCCATGAAATTAAAAGACACTTACTCCTTGGAAGGAAGGTTATGGCCAACCTAGATAGCATATTTAAAAGCAGAGACATTACTTTGCCAACAAAGTCCGTCTAGTTAAGGCTATGGTTTTTCCAGTGGTGACGTATGGATGTGAGAGTTGAACGGTGAAGAAAGCTGAGAGCTGAAAAATTGATGCTTTTGAACTGTGGTGTTGGAGAAGACTCTTGAGAGTCCCTTGGACTGCAAGGAGATCCAATCAATCCATCCTAAAAGAGATCAATCCTGGGTGTTCATTGGAAGGTCTGATGTTGAAGCTGAAACTCCAATACTTTGGCCACCTCATGCGAAGGGTTGACTCATTGGAAAAGACCCTAATGCTGGGTAGGATTGGGGGCGGGAGGAGAAGGGGCCGACGGAGGATGGGATGGTTGGATGGCATCACCGACTCGATGGACATGGGTTTGGGTGGACTCCGGGTGTTGGTGATGGACAGGGAGGCCTGGCGTGCTGCAGTTCATGTGGTCGCAAAGAGTCGGACATGACTGAGCGACTGAACTGAACTGAACAATTCTTTAAATTTTTTTTTTACATTTTAATGCAATACAGATATTGATCCAAAGGAACAAGGCAAAATAATAGAATTTCATGTAGAATAAAGCATCTTCTAGAGATTGGACACAATGTTTTTCTCTGTGTCTCTGAACCAGGTTTAATTTATGACATTAACAGTTGTCAAATATTTTAAGGAATAGTTACAGGTACCTAAATGTGCTAGGGTTACTTCAAATTAATTTGGATTTGATACATTTTTAAGGCATTCTGTGATGATTGGGAAAACATTGAACTGGCACAACACAATGGCTGAAAAATAGTTAAGAATTTGAGAAATGAGATCTATTGTGCAATTTATACTTACAGTAAGTCTGTGAGCCTAAAGGGGTTATAAATTTGTCATTTTGCAGGTGAAACAATTGGGGCTAGAAAAGTTGAATAACTTGTTCAAAATGACAGAGAACCCAGTTGAGGTACCAAACACTGATGCTGTGAAAACTGTTTCTCCAGAATGAAACTAGAATGGGTGATGGTGCAGACCCTCGTCCAACCAGAGAAATTCTGTTTTGTGTTTTCCATTTTTTGTTTGAAGGTTACCAGTGAGATTTCTTTTGAGAAAAGTAAGATAGTTCACATGCAAACAATTGTCAAACCAATTGGTTTAGATTGAGTGCACAGTCCTTCCCAGTCATACTGCTCCCTGCCTTTATATCAGTCTTTAGTGATTCAATCAAAAAATAGAACAGGCTGATAGCATTTGAGACATTTAGTTTAAAGGAGTAGCTTTCAATTTTTTTTTCTTTGACTGCAGCCCACAAAAAGAAATGCTGTAAAATCAAGATAAAAATACCAACACATAGCAGAAACAAAAGTACTACAAAGAAAAGACTCTATGAATTCTGGTATTTTTATTCTACTCTATTGAATTAAAAATCCCCTTTGTAATCTAGTTTGTATAAGAGGAATATAAAGAAGGATCATTTAAACATCTTTTCAACTTCAATCATGTTTATTATTAAGTTGTTACAATGAGCGAGTAAAATATTATGGATTTAAAACTGATAGATGATACCATCTAATGGTAAAACTTTAAGTCAAATGGGACTTCATCACCATTTCCAGAATTAATATTTAGTATGAATTATTTGAAGCACTAGTGGTTTCCCCACTGCACTAGAAGTTGTTTTACGTTTGACTTTTCAAAATTGACTTCAGTAACAATGATATTGCATTTCTTTGGGACTGGAATGAAAACTGACCTTTTCCAGTCCCGTGGCCAATGCTGAGTTTTCCAAACTTGCTGGCATATTGAGTGCAACACTTTCACAGCATCAACTTTCAGGATTTGAAATAGCTCAACTGGAATTCAAACACCTCCACTAGCTTTGTTTGTAGTGATGCTTCCTAGGGCCCACTTGACTTCACATTCCAGGATGTCTGGCTCTAGGTGAGTGATCACACCATCATGATTATCTGGGTCATGAAGATCTTTTTTGTACAGTTCTTCTGTGTATTCTTGCCATCTCTTCTTAATATCTTCTGCTTTTGTTAGATCCATACCATTTCTGTCCTTTATCGAGCCCATCTTTGCATGAAATGTTCCCTTGGTATCTCTCATTTTCTTGAAGAGATCTCTAGTCTTTCCCATTCTGTTGTTTTCCTCTATTTCTTTTCATTGATCACTGAGGAAGGCTTTCTTATCTCTCCTTACTATTCTTTGGAACTCTGCATTCAGATGCTTATATCTTTCCTTTTCTCCTTTGCTTTTTGCTTCTCTTCTTTTCACAGCTATTTGTAAGGCCTCCTCAGACAGCCACTTTGCTTTATTGCATTTCTCTTTCTTGGGGATGGTCTTGATCCCTGTCTTCTGTACAATGTCACAAATCTCTGTCCATAGTTCATCAGGCACTCTGTCTATCAGATCTAGTCCCTTAAATCTATTTGTCACTTCCACTGTATAATAATAAGGGATTTGATTTAGGTCTTACCTGAATGGTCTAGTGGTTTTCCCTACTTTCTTCAATTTAAGTCTGAATTTGGCAATAAGGAGTTCATGATCTGAGCCACAGTCAGATCCCAGTCTTGTTTTTGCTGACAGTATAGAGCTTCTCCATCTTTGGCTGCAAAGAGTATAATCAATCTGATTTCAGTGTTGCCATCTGGTGATGACCATGTGTAGAGTCATCTCCTGTGTTGTTGGAAGAGGGTGTTTGCTATGACCAGTGTGTTCTCTTGGCAAAACTCTATTAGCCTTTGCCCTGCTTCATTCTGTACTCCAAGGCCAGATGTGCCTGTTACTCCAGGTGTTTTTGGACTTCCTACTTTTTCAGTTTCCAGTCCCCTATAATGAAAAAGACATCTTTTTTCAGTGTTAGAAGGTCTTGTAGGTCTTCATAGAACCGTCCAACGTCAGCTTCTTCAGCATTACTGGCCGGAGCATAGTCTTGGATTACCGTGATACTGAATGGTTTGCCTTGGAAACGAACAGAGATAATTTTGTCATTTTTGAGATTGCATCAAAGTACTGCATTTCAGACTCTTTTGTTGACTATGATGGCTACTCCATTTATTCTAAGGGATTCTTGCCCATAGTAGTAGATACAATGTTCATCTGAGTTTAATTCACCCATTCCAGTCCATTTGAGTTGGCTGATTCCTAAAATGTCAGCGTTCACTCTTGCCATCTCCTGTTTGACCACTTCCAATTTGCCTTGATTCATGGACCTAACACTCCAGGTTCCTATGCAATATTGCTCTTTACAGCATCGGACCTTGCTTCTATCACCAGTCACATTCACAACTGAGTGTTGTTTTTGCTTTGGCTCCATCCCTTCATTCTTTCTAGAATTATTTCTCCACTGATCTCCAGTAGCACCTTGCTCACCTACCGACCAGGGGAGTCCATCTTTCAGTGTCCTATCTTTTTGCCTTTTCATACTGTTCATGGGGTTCTCAGAGTAAGAATGCCGAAGTGGTTTGCTATTCCCTTCTCCAGTGGACCACATTCTGTCATACCTCTCTACCATGATCCATCCATCTTGGGTGGCCTCACAGGGCATGGCTTAGTTTCACTGAGTTATATAATTTTGAGTAATGCTCAAAATTATCCAAGCCAGGCTTCAGCAATACATGAACCGTGAACTTCCAGATGTTCAAGCTGAATTTAGAATAGCCAGAGGAACCAGAGATCAAGTTGCCAACATCTACTGGATCATCGAAAAAGCAAGAGAGTTCCAGAAAAACATCTATTTCTGCTTTATTGACTACGCCAAAGCTTTTGACTGTGTGGATCACAATGAACTGTGGAAAATTCTGAAAGAGATGGGAATACCAGACCACCTGATCTGCCTCTTGAGAAACCTGTATGCAGGTCAGGAAGCAATGGTTAGAACTGGACATGGAACAACAGACTAGTTCCAAATAAGAAAAGGAGTATGTCAAAGCTGTATATTGTCACCCTGCTTATTTAACTTATATGCAGAGTACATCATGAGAAACGCTGTACTGGAAGAAGCACAAGCTGGAATCAAGATGGCTGGGACAAATATCAATAACCTCAGATATGCAGATGACACCAACCTTATGGCAGAAAGTGAAGAAGAACTAAAGAGCCTCTTGATGAAAGTGAAAGAGGAGAGTGAAGAACTGGCTGAAAGCTCAACATTCAGAAAACTAAGATCATTGCTCTGGTCCCATCACTTCATGTCAAATAGATGAGGAAACAGTGGAAACAGTGGCAGACTTTATTTTTGGGGGCTCCAAAAATCACCACAGATGGTGATTGCAGCCATGAAATGAAAAGATGCTTACTCCTTGGAAGGAAAGTTATGACCAACCTAGACAGCACATTAAAATGCAGAGACATTACTTTGCCAACAAAGGTCCATCTAGCCAAGGCTATGGTTTTGCCGGTAGTCATGTATGGATGTGAAAGTTGGAACATAAAGAAAGCTGAGTGCCAAAGAATTGATGCTTTTGAACTGTGGTGTTGAAGAAGACTCTTGAGAGTCCCTTGGATCTCCAGGAGATCCAACTAGTCCATCCTAAATGAGATCAGTCCTGGGTGTTCATTGGAAGGACTGATGTTGAAGCTGAAACTCCAATAGTTTGGCCACCTGATGTGAAGAGCTGACTCATTTGAAAAGACCCTGATACTGAGAAAGATTGAGGGCAAGAAGAGAAGGGGACTACAGAGGATGAGATGGCTGGATGGCATCACCGACTCAATGGACATGAGTTTGGGTGAACTCCAGGAATTGGTGATGGACAGGAAGGCCTGCGGTTCATGGGGTCTCAAAGAGTCGGGCATGATTGAGCGACTGAACTGAACAATGATTTTGGTAACATGAATGAGGGTAGGGTAAATGACTTTTGGTTTAGGAATCATTTCTCTGTGCAGCCTTAACCATTTTATTCCAAAAAATATCAAGTACCTAGGAAGCTTAGGGAAAAATAATGAACATTGTAATTAACATTGTGAAGACCCTACTGAAGCTTCTGGATGGTTGTTAAATGACACATGAAGAGTTGTTGGTGACCATTTCCTGTATTTCTCCACCTCTTTTTTGCCTCTTTCATTTGGTTTCCTTTATCCTGTATCCTTCCTTCTGTTTCCTTCTTTTCCTTTTTTTACTTTCCCCTGACTATTCCTTAGGCTGAGGCATAATTGTAAGTTTATTTGGTTGTAAAAGGTAAACGAGTCTAAAATGCTGAAAATACCATGAGGGGTCAACTATCAAATCTCAGAGAGAAGTCTATAACTTGTTTAATTTTGATTAGAAAATCATGTGCCTTTTTCATGCCTTTATTGTAGCACTTAAGAGTTATCACTTCTTCTCTTGTATTGTAAGTAATGGGTGGTCTGGTTTTACCTTCTTTTGATAAAGTTACTCAAGATGTAAATGAATAATGAGCAGAATTAAACCTAGACATATTTATACTTGTTACCAGATATTTTTGGCTTCAGTAGAGGTGCAACATACATAAGGCTTTCCAGGTGGTGCAGTGGTAAAGAACCTGCTTGCAATGCAGGAGATGAAGGTTCGATCCCTGGGTTGGGAAGATACCCTGGAGTAGGAAATGGCAGCCCACTCCAGTGTTCTTGCCTGGGAAATTCCATGGACAGAAGAGCCTGGCTGGCTACAGTCTATGGGGTTGCAAACAGTTGGACATAACTGAACAACTGAACACACACACACACATGCAACATACTAATGTTACAGAGTTTAATCAACAAAATCGAAGATGACAAAGACTTGGCAAGTTAGCTACAATTCTTTTATGCTGGGCTGTAGGCAGAAATCCTTAAATACAGCTTTCCTTTCAACTGGGCAGAGGCTGGACACTAGCATCCTCCCTAATGTGCCATTTTAGATGATGTGATTAGTTCATTAGACCTGGCGTTCTAAATGTAACATGACTGCCATCCCTCTTTTAACTGTGATGAGTCCAGATAGTAAATGTTATTTTTCTCTGTAGCTCTGGTAATTGCCAAAGACACAGGTAAGTGGACTGCAGCCAAAGTGAGAGAACTGCTGGAGATGGCATCTGTTTGCTCTCTTTCTCTCCTATTATAAACTAGATTTTCCTTTCCTCTTTTTGTCTTTATTAATGAGCAAAATCGAAGAAGCCTTTTTCTAGAAGTATTGTCTTAGGGAATTCATCATACCTCTGATTCAAATGCAAACTTCTCTTCAAAGCCTTACCTAAAGCTCAGTTGCTATTAATTTGCCATCATCTGTCCTCATGTCCCAGATGGCTATCAGTTTCTCAGGCATTAGAGAAAGCAGCATCCAAAGACTGTGAGAGGAGAAAAATCACAAAATTATATTCCACACTCACACCTGAACCCATCTTCCAAGAAGAGGAATGAGACCCCATAACAGGCTTAGGCCAATCAGCAGATTTATTCCCTCCAATTATTGTTGAAAGCTGGCCTCTGAAAATTATGGCCGTTTAGAGGGAACTAAACAAAATGGGGTTTAGTTAAAAGGAAAAAGAGGGGGGAATTGGATAAATAGTGTTTAATGTCTGCTACATGTCAGAAATGTGGTCCTCAAATTTTTGATGATGTGCAATCAATTATTGAAATATATTTTAAGAGCACCATATCCTTAGTACTATATCTTGCCATCCCTTATGGAAAGATAAGGAAACTTAATAATTTCTTAGGCTGAATTTGACCACATACAGGATCTGTTAATTTTCAGTGAGCATATTTGTGGCTTAATAGCATATGTATAAGCACCTGCATATGAATTTTATTATGTTTGTATTTGACGGTGTTGATGGGAAAATCATTTTCTGTAATAGAGGAAACTGTACGTGAACTCTTTTGCTGAGAGTTAGGCCCTGGTCTACACAGCTTTTATTTTTTCAGACGAGAAATAGTTTTGACAATGAAATAGAGTTGCTCATCACAGGAGCTCTAGATGTGGAACTGGAACTGATCATATTACATCAAATATAACAGAAAAATGCATTACATATGTGCAGTAATATCTTTAGTAATACAACTGAGTGATGCAGCTAATATCTGGAAAGACTAATGACAGCATACTTACATAGATCTATGTATCTATACTTAAACTGTGCACAATTTATTTTAAGTTCTAGTAGCATTTTTTTCACTCTGTTGTTGCAGTTATGTGTCTTGACATATTTTAGTCAGCTTTTGGGTACATTCAGGAAATTGCTTTGGAGTGTGGTAATATGCCTATAGAACCCCATTACAATAATTTGTAAATAATGTCATCACCACTATTGCATTCTCCACTTGGAAAAAGTACCTTACCTAGGAAATCTCTCTTAAGGCAAGCAATATACAATTTCATCAGAAATAGTGTTTTTTCAGTTATTGCCAGTATTTTCCTGCTTTGTATATTTGCAAGAACTTGGGTGATCGGTTATCTTCAATTGTTTTGTATCTTCTACGATATGATGGTGTCTTTCTGAACATCAAACCTGATCCATCATGGATAGTCTTCTGTCTGCCATTTGAACATAACCTTAGAAGGTCAAGTGAATTACATATCACATTCCTTGTAAACTTCCTATGGCTTCCATATGAGGCTGGACCTGGAGTCTGCTAGGTAGAATGACTTGAGAAAAAACATCTTATACTTTCAGACCTACAAGGAGGGGTGAATCTGCATCACTTGACACTGGGTGACTAGATTTGCTCCTGCCTGTGATGAGCTTGTTGTGGGAGTGAGAGGTTGAGGGGAAATAGCCTGCTCTTTCTTGTGTTGTATTCACATGGGGCCGTCCATGTCTGTGCCTCCCAGAACATGTAGAATATCTTTAGCTAGTGCAATAATAGCCTCTTTCCTACTGTCTTTGGCTTTTCATTTAGCTCCTTTTGAAATGACTCTTTAAAAAAAAAAAAGATTAAAGAAAAGCAGGTTGCCAAGTACTTGAAAGAAACCAGCTTTTGGAGCCAAGCTTATAATATAAGCTTATAAACAAAGGATTGGGCTTCAACAGAAAAAAAGGAGGATAAAAGGGTCAAGGAATTCCTCTATCCTCTGTAGTCACAGAATATAGCTTTCTTGTTGGAGTAAAACATGAATACAATGGACCCCTCTTGCCTCAAATTGTGCAGAGAGAGTATTGAGAAGGAGAAAGATGAAGTTTCAGACATCTGTAAATGGCGGGATATTTTCTCCAACATGAGATTTTTAGACTGTGTGAAGCCACTTCTCATGGGCCATCCTGCATACCATGGCAAGGGCAAGGCTACAGGAAAAAAGGGCAAGCCACATGTCTGGGGTTTTCCTATCATTGTTCCTAGGTTTCCAGTTACACTAATTTTGGTTAGAAGAAAGACACTTCTCAATGGTCCTGTAACTGCCAGCTGATGTCTTGCTTTCCCCTTTATTATTTGTGCCTTTGTTTTCATTCTACTCTTTAACTCTGCATATAGAATATATGACTTTCTGCAGAAATCTAGCCCTTCACAGCTTTCAGCTGCAGGTTTCAATATTGCTTAGAGCATGGTTGGAAGGCATCTTAGCATGAGGAGAAAAGCTCTGTTTATAGTAATGGTTCCATCTTCCAAAGCTTATGCAGTAGGAGAACTATTTTACATCTCCCCATATAGTACCCTCATGTGGTCATGCCAGATGAGCATCTTGGAGTGCCTTGGAGCGTCTTCCTTAAACAAGTCTCAATTATTTTGTTCTACACAGCTTCAATATTTTATCTTGGTTCCCACAGTTGGTTAGGCTCACCTGAATATATTATTTGTATATCATACACTTCCTCTCTCTCTCTCTCATGCATGAGTGCTCAGTTGTATCCAACTCTTTGTGACATCATGGAATATAACCCACCAGGTTCCTCTGTCCATGGAATTTTCCAGGCAAGAATACTGGAGTAGATTGTCATTTCCTTCTCCAGGGGATCTTCCTAACCCAGGAATTGAAATCGTGTCTCCTGTGTTGGCAGCTGGATTCTTTACCACTGCATCACCTGGGAAGCCCTATGCTCTTCCTAGCAAGAGAGGAATTGTTGGGATATTATTCTTGAACCATTAGGAAATATTTCTCTCTATCTGATGTTCATCACTACTGCTATTATGACTGTGGTAGCAAAACACAAGCTTGCCCCAAAGGAATATTATTGTTTTACATTTATAACTTTGGAAATGCCTGTCGTATGAACTGCCGAAGGCATCCTTTAATTGTTGTTTATTTCTGATAAGCAAGAAAGTGGGACCATCTAATTAATTCCTGTCTGTGCCGCATGACCATTTTAATTACATGAAAAATGGTTATAGTTTAAATTAGTGGGTACCTGGAATAACTCAGGCCTTGTAAAAACAAGAAACCCCACTGCCACAACAGTTTACATTTCAATTACTCTTATGACTGATATTTCCAACTAAGAAGTGCTAGAAAGGAGCAACAAGCAATTCTGAGAGGCAGCAACTTAAACTTCTTATTCCATTATGACAATTTTTAAACTTAAGAATCCAACCTACAGGATGGTTAGGGACACTACTGGAGGGTGCTTCTCCCTCTGAGTGAGGGCTACAGAAGAGAGGGACTCATAAATGATGAGTAAGTAAGACAACAAAGAGAATCAAGTCACAATAGACTAATGACAGAAAGTAGACTTCTAAGTATAGGAACAATGGCTACTCTACTAGTACAAAGAAGTTGAATACTAAGGGAAGAATAGTATATACTTTTATATACTATTATCTATTTAGAGAATAGATCTATGATAGATGACAGATAATAGACTCTATGTTTACAAATTCTCCTAAAATATCTTCTCAAGTAAATGCAATGCTTGTATGGCCCACAACTATGAAGATATTTTGTGAATGGAATGAAAAGATACAAACTACTTTGTATAGAATAGATGAGCAACAAGGATATATTACATATAGCACAGGGAATTATAACCATTATCTTATGATAACTCTTAACAGAGTATAATCTGTAAAAATATTGAATCACTATGCTATACACCTAGAACTAATATAATATTGTAAATCAACTATCCTTCAATTAAAAAAGATACTTTGCTAGTTCAGAGAAATTCCTATGAATGATTTATTGAGACTTGATCTATGTTTCTGACATTTTACTTCTAACTAGTAGTCTTAAATGATATGGTATGTTGAGTAGAAAACAAAATATTTTTTAAGAAGCAGGTTGAATATCATTTAAATAAATTCTCTATTGTCTTTAATGTGTAAGTTCAGAGCATCACTTATTAGCATCAGTCATGACTATTATGAATTGCTCCAAATGTTTCTTGTATTCTTAACATGGGTTTTTCAGAAAGTTTTAGTAATATCATTTCCTAATGCCAGTCCCAGCTGCATAACATAGTTTGAAAATATGTAGGAGCGTTTACATGGAATAGAAGAAAAAGCTACTATTTGTTCATTTTTGAAACAGTATCTTTGGAGCCTGTGAGAGCTGAAGGAGTTGGCAGGAGGGCTTGGTTCATGCTGCTAAATGTTTAATTTCATGTCTAGGAAGAGCAGGTGCACAAAGGGACGTACTAACTTATCTGCTCTCACCTCATTGATTTTTCAGTCAACAGACCATGAACTATTCCCACCTCATTCATAATATCTATGTCACAGTCACCTCACCTGTCATAAAGACATAAAAGTGAATGAAGTAAGTGTTCTCTTTTTGTTTTTGATGAGTAGAGCTTGTCAGTTGCTGCCTGACTGTCAAACTGTGAGCTGAAACTCTGGGAAGCTTTGGGTTCTTTGTGTTCTTTGACTAGCTTATGTTTGTGTGGAGCTGCTGGAGACTACCTTATTACCAAATAACTGCATTAATTTTAGATTTTAAAAATTAAAAAATTCTCTGAAATGGATCAGTATATTTATAAAGCTTTCTTCTCTTAGCCCCAGATCTAGACATTTCCTTCAAAGTGAACTATATGACTCTTTTTAAACATAGGCTTTTTGTGGGATGTTTTTCAGTCTTGAAGATGGCACTCCCTGTTCATTATATTGTATTTTAGTAATTGTTACAGGGAAGCATGGATGACCAATTACCAAGGCACAAACTTTGGTTATATTCTTCAACTGATCATAAGTGGCTATCAACTCTGCTCTCATTTTAGCTTACTGTCAAATAAAAGTATTCATACTAAGTTTGTAATACAGAATATGGCAATCCACGTATTTTTCAGATTACAACCTAGGATTTTGCTACCAGATATTTATCAGAATATTGGTCATGAGAAAATTGTCCTGAGGAATGATTATCAAAAGATTGATTGTGGAAGGTTGTCTGGAGAATATAGTATATCTATATAGTGTTAGAATAGTGTTTCTCAAACTAGGTTCCTGAGTTACAGTATACCTCAAGAGGTAATAAGATGTTCAGAAACTTTAATGAGGAAACAGTTGCTGCTTTAGCTGCTTTGAATTTCAGTTATGACTAATATTGGATATTAAAGCATTATTGTTTTGGAGCAAAATATTTGGTCTTTCATTGAGTTGTAGTTTCAGTGTCAGTGTTAATCACTCAGTTGTGTCTGCCTCTTTGACCCCATGGACTGTTGGCTTCCAGGCTCTATTGTCCATGGGATTTTCCAGGCAAGAATACTGGAGTGGGTTGCCATTCCCTTCTCCAGGGGATCTTCCCAACCAAGGGATCAAACCTGGGTCTCCCTCATTGCAGGCAGAATCTTTACTGTCTGAGCCACCAGGGAAGGTAGCCACCATCCTTCATTGGGCTTCTCAAATGGCTCAGTGGTAAAGAATCCAACTGCCAAGCCAGAGATGCAGGTTCGATCCCTAGTTCAGAAAGACCCCTTGGAGAAGGAAATGGCAACCTACCCTAGTATTCTTGCCTGGGAAATCCTATGGACAGAGGAACCTGGGGAGTGGTCTACAGTCCACAGAGTCATAAAGAGTTGGATGTGACTTAGCGACTAACCAACAAATTATCCTTCATTAAGAGAGCTTCCAGAATAGACCTTTGAAAATCAGTGCTAAGTGTACTTCAGGAATGTTGCTAAGAACCTGATTTATTGTGGTCACACTACCCCTTTAGGAGGACCCATGGAAAGAAGTTTTCTCAGATCTCACTGTTAAGTGCAGTTGATTTTTCTTTGGAGAAAGATGTATTTTATTCATTGTTAAGTATTTTAAATATAATAACTGCAAGAACTATAAACTGAGCATTCAAATATGCTTTTACTTCACACTGAGTATCATCAAGCTCAGAGTCAAATTTGCCACTTTTCTCTATAAAACCTTCTAGACCTTTTGGTGTATCTTTGGTGTACTTCTAGCTTTGTTTCTTTTTCCTAAATTTATTTTACCATCTCCCAGTCTTCTTCAGAAATTTTACCTGGTTTTATTGCATATATCTGTGTAGAGGGATTTATATCTTTTTGGAGTAGGATGGAGATATCCATATAGTATGATTTTATACTTGTTCTTATCAACTCAACTTGATTCTAAGCTTTCCCATGAGAACCTTCACACCTTAATCATGTTATTTCTATCTCAGATAAACACATTCCCTTGTTTATAATGTATAGTGTATTCATTTGTTTGTCTGTTATGTTTTAGTCACCATTGTTGAGTGTGTCCTAAGAGAAGTGGCTCAGATGGTAAAGAATCTTAACTGCAATGTAGAAGACCTGGGTTCAATCCCTGGGTCTGGAAGACCCCCTGGAGAGGAAAATGGCAACTCACTCCAGTATTCTTGCCTGGAAAGTCCCACGGACAGATGAACCTGGTGAGCTACAGTGCATGGGGTTGCAAAGAGTCAGACATGACTGAGGGACTAACACTTTCACTTTAAGAGCAGTGAAAAGTGGAGATACAATTTACCGAGATGAGGAAGACTGCAGGAGCAGGAGTTTGGGGTGGGGATGGGAAATAAAAGAGAAATTTTGGACAAGTTAAGTTTGCGATGAACATATTTGTGGTTTTATTTTCCTCAGAACCCTTCTAGTCTCATTTACAGGCAGTGACTCACATCTATTAATAAGAAGCAGTAGTGTAGATGTAGGCCATTACTCAATGATCCTTTCCCTCTCATTTTGATGGACAATCAAGCAGTATCTGGAGAAGGCAATGGCAACCCACTCCAGCACTCGTGCCCTGGAGAATCCCTTGGACAGAGGAGCCTGGTAGGCTGCAGTCCATGGGGTCGCTAGGAGTCAAGTACATCAAGTACATCGTGTCCTCTGAATCCAGGTCTCAGATCCTTGATTCCTGAAAAAGACAATGAACTTGCAGTGATGTTGGGATGGGTCTTTTCCTGGCATCAACTCCTTCATTGTCAGAAATCAGGATGATCCGTGGATTAACATCATTGGCAGAGATAAACACAGAATTCAACATGCTTTGCTTTTAACTATTCCTAAAGCATTCATAGTCCCCTATCCCATCACTTTTTCAAGCCTCAGGGCAGGACTATAATTCGGCCAATGAGGCACTGGTCTCAGAGGTCAAAATTAAGGAGATCCTACAAAAGCTCAGTGATTAAGATAAATACTATTTGAATACAATATTTTTTTAAAACTCAAGATTAACATAAAAATCCATGGATTAATAACAGTGCCATGCCTAGTCAGAGGAATGGGTCTGAGGCAAAATGAAAAATCAGTTAACAGTAATCTTGTATTTATTTAAAATTCTGCTCATTTGTTCATCATAGTTTTTTTTTTTTTTTTTAATATGGTGCACTGTTAAATTTTGCCCCTGGAAGCCAGTGCCATATTCTCCCCTGACCGTAGTCCCAGCTCTATCAAGATTAATTCATGTTTTTAATCTGTCTGCATAAGTTACCACAGGAATATTAGATCTCATCCTCTTGGCATCAGTCTCATATGATTTTCCCTTTGTCTCATTCCATTTAACTTTCCCTTAACTCTCACCCTGCTTTCTGGAATTCATGGTTATTTAAGAGCTTTTGAGTTATATTAAGAGCTTATATCTCACACTTTCAAGCTGTTCTCAGAATGCTTTTTAAAAAATCTTTTGCCCTGATTCTTCTCTTTCTGTAGTTGTGCTCTCAGGTGGAAAAAGTTTTCTTTCCACATTCCTTATAATGTTTATCTTGAGATGGGGTAGATGTCTTTGCTCATTATAACTGCTTCTTGTTACTTTCCCTTTCTTTCTCCCTATAATCACTAAATTTTGAATATCATATGATCACCACATATCATAAACTTTCAGGTGCCCTTTTAAAACATCATCCACTGACCCCAACATCTTCCCCTTTGTTCCTGGGAAATTTTAGCCCCTTGCCAAATGTGAAGTTTCTTGGTGGAAGTTTCAATATCCACTTAGATGATTCTTCTAATGAAATGGCTTCAAACTTCTTTGCCCACTTCATCAATGATCTTATTCTTTACACTTCCACAGCCATTCAGCTCTGTGGCTATAATCTAGATGGCGACATCCTTATTGTAAAAAGTGACACCTCTGTAGCCTTCACTTCAGGCGTCCTACTTTCCCAGCATTCCTTCATATCGTTTCATCTCTCTTTTTCTAGTAGCCCCAATGCAACAATTCTTTGAGCTTATTGGCGTAATCTATAGATCCTTTTAGGTTTTTTTGCTCTCCCTCATCACCCTCTTATGTCTGTAGATGCTTCTTTCTCCAAGTTATATACTATCGTTAGGCATTAGATCTCTCCTTTACATATATCCTTAACTTCCTTATCCAATCTCACATTACCATACTTTCCTGGCAAAATGCCAAATCTGGTTAAATACTTCTGTCCACCCACATTGTCCTTGCACCTGCATAGCAAACGCAGTTGGAGCAACATAAAAACAAGACTTTCAGGTACCACTTTAAATTCATAATGGGTAATCTTCAGTGGAATCTCAGTGCTGCTGAGTCATTGTCCTCTACTGCCCTAGTTCATTCATTCTCACTCTGCTGGTTAGGTTTTCCTGCCTTTTCTCTCTTTTCCAAGCTTTCAGTTTTCCATCTTTATTCTTAACTGATTGCTTTAATACACTGAGAAAATAATGCAAATTGGAAGACAATATCCATCTATATATTATACCTTTCTGGCTTCCCTGGTGGCTCAGATGGTTAAGAATCTGCCCACAATGCGGCAGACCCAGGTTTGATCCCTGGGTTGGAAAGATCCCCAGAAAAGGACATGGCTACCCACTCCAGTTTTTAGTATTCTTGCCTGGAGAATTCCATGGACAGAGGAGTCTGGGCGGCTATAGTCCATGGAGTCGCAGCGAGTAAGATATGACTGAATGACTAACAGTTTCACTTTCACTTTTTCACTATGCCTTCCATCTCCCTGATAGCTCAGTTGGTAAAGAATCTGTCTGCAATGCAGGAGACCCTGGTTCGATTCCTGGATCAGGAAGATCCCCTGGAGAAGGGATAGGCTATCCACTCCAGTATTCTTGGGCTTCTCTTGTGGCTCAGCTGGTAAAGAATCTGCCTGCAATGTGCGAGACCTGGGTCCGATCTCTGGGTTGGGAAGATTCCCTGGAGAAAGGAAAGGCTACCAATTCCAGTATTCTGGCCTAGAGAATTCCATGGACTGTACAGTCCATGGGGTCGCAAAGAGTCGGACACGACTGAGCGACTTTCACTTTCACCTTTCATGTTCACCCTTCCATCTCCCATGGATTAACTGACCGTGCTCCTAGTAAAGGTAAACCATCCACTTTTGCACCTGAACTACTTTCCTCTCACCTGCTCCAGAATGAGTGTAAACATTTTTTTCCTGCTCTCTTGATGTAAACACTTTCCCCTTTCTACTAGATCATACTAATCAGTTTATAACTGTCTATAATTTGTCCCATCTTTCAGTTCAGTTCAGTTCAGTTGCTCAGTCGTGTCCGACTCTTAGTGACCCCATGAATCGCAGCACGCCAGGCCTCCCTGTCCATCACCAACTCCCAGAGTTTACCCAAACTCATGTCCATTGAGTTGGTGATGCCATCCAGCCATCTCATCCTCTGTCGTCCCCTTCTCCTCTTGCCCCCAATCTTTCCAAGCATCAGGGTCTTTTCCAATGAGTCAAGTCTTTGCACGAGGTGGCCAAAGTATTGGAGTTTCAGTTTCAACATCAGTCCTTCCAATGAACACCCAGGGCTGATCTCCTTTAGGATGGACTGGTTGGATTTCCTTGCAGTCCAAGGGACTCTCAAGAGTCTTCTCCAACACCACAGTTCAAAAGCATCAATTCTCTGGCGCTCAGCTTTCTTCACAGTCCAACTCTCACATCCATACATGACTACTGGAAAAACCATAGCCTTGACTAGATGGACCTTTGTTGGCAAAGTAATGTCTCTGCTTTTCAATATGCTATCTAGGCTGATCATAACTTTCCTTCCAAGGAGTCAGCGTCTTTTAATTTCATGGCTGCAATCACCATCTGCAGTGATTTTAGAGCCCAAAACAATAAAGTCTGACACTGTTTCCACTGTTTCCCCATCTATTTCCCATGAAGTGATGGGACCAGATGCCATCGTATTAGTTTTCTGCATGTTGAGCTTTAAGCCAACTTTTTTACTCTCCTCTTTCACTTTCATCAAGAGGCTTTTTAGTTCTTCTTCACTTTCTGCCATAAAGGTGGTATCATCTGCATATCTGAGGTTATTGATATTTCTCCTGGCAGTCTTGATTCCAGCTTGTGTTTCTTCCAGCTCAGCATTTCTCATGATGTACTCTGCATATAAGTTAAATAAGCAGGGTGACAATATACAGCCTTGAGGTACTCCTTTTCCTATTTGGAACCGGTCTGTTGTTCCATGTCCAGTTCTAACTGTTGCTTCCTGACCTGCATACAGGTTTCTCAAGAGACAGGTCAGATGGTCTGGTATCCCCATCTTTTTCAGAATTTTCCACAGTTTATTGTGAGCCACACAGTCAAAGGTTTTGGCATAGTCAGTAAAGCAGAAATAGATGTTTTTCTGGAACTCTCTTGCTTTTTCGATGATCCAGCGGATGTTGGCAATTTGATGTTTGGTTCCTCTGCCTTTTCTAAAATCAGCTTGAACATCTGGAAGTTCACCGTTCATGTATTGCTGAAGCCTGGCTTGGAGAATTTTGAGCATTACTTTGCTAGCGTGTGAGATGAGTGCAATTGTGTGGTAGTTTGAGCATTGTTTGGCATTGCCTTTCTTAGGGATTGGAATGAAAACTGACCTTTTCCAGTCCTGTGGCCACTGCTGAGTTTTCCACATTTGCTGGCATATCGAGTGCAGCACTTCCACAGCATCATCTTTGAGGATTTGAAATAGCTCAACTGGAATTCCATCACCTCCACTAGCTTTGTTCATAGCGATGCTTTCTAAGGCCCTCTTGACTTCACATTCTAGGATGTGTGGCTCTAGGTGAGTGATCACACCATCATGATTATCTAGGGTCATGAAGATCTTTTTTGCACAGTTCTTCCATCTTTAAATAAAACCAAAATCAGAAACTTCCCTAATCTCATTCTTCTCTAATGTCTTACAATTTCATTGTCACCTTTAAAAACTAACAGTTGAGCTCATTGTCTATACTTTGTGCCTCTGATTTCCACCTTCTCTCTTGAAAATGTCTCATTTGGGGTTTTGCGTCCATCTACTACTCTACCTGAACTATTCTTTTCAAGGCACCAAATTTTATTGCTTTGTTAAACCCAGTAATGAGTTCTAAGTCTTGATCTTTCTTGACCTGTCCTCTGCGTTTGACCCAGTTGTCAACCTTACTCCTTGAAATATTTTCTAAAGCAGCTTCCTAGAACACCACTCTCCTGGTTTCATTCCTAACTCACTGCCATTCCTTTGCTTACTCTTATTTATCTCCTCAAACTTTAACTATTGTAGTACCCCTGGTTCAGTAGCCAAAACACTACCTATCTTGCACATTCTCTTGGTTCATACCCTCCAGTTTCATTATTTAATTATCATTTTTATACAATGGAATACCCCAATTTATCTTCAAATAAGCTAAAGATGTATTATCTTTAGCTTGTATGAATAGAATAGGCATCTGAAACTTAAAGTGAATTATTCCTCTCTTTACTGATTAAACATCATTTTCACTGCTAAAAAAAAAAATAAAGTGAATTAGCTATCAAGCCCCCTTCCCCCCCCCACCCACAGTAGAATTAATTCCATCTTCTCCATCTCTGTAAATGGTGACTTTACCCTCAAGTTTCTCAGGCCAAAAAAACCTTCGGATCACCCTTGACTTCTTTCTCTTATATGCTACATATACACCATTAGCAAATCCTACCTTAAAATATATTCCAAATCTGAAAACTCTTCACCATTATCATTGCTTTGATCTTGGTCCAAGCCAATATTCTGTCCTGCTGGATAGGCTTATTAAGTAACATTCCTGTTTCCACCCTTTTCCTCCTGCAGTCTAACTCAAAACATCAGCCAGATGATGCCTAAAAATATAATATCAGGTGATATCATATCTCTGCTCTACATACTCTTTGCCTTCTATATGCCTCAGAGTAGATCCAAGAGACTTAAAATGGCATGTATCAGCCTACATGGTTTGTCTTCCTACTAATTCCCTGGCGTCACCTTCTGCTATTTTCTTCTGCTCTCTTGCTCATTCATCCAGATCCTCCACTGTCCTTCACATTTCTTGAACATGTCAGTGATGTTCTTGTCATCTCAAGTCTTTTGCTCTTGTTTTACCCTCTGCTTTGAAAGTTCTTCTCCAAGATATCACATGGCTTGTTTTCTCATCTCCTTCAAGTATTGTTTTCTTAAGTGGTACTTTCCCTAAGTATTGTTTTAAAAATTGTATTGACCCAGACTTCCCTATTCCCCTTTCTTGCTATATTTTCTTAAAACCATCATCACAGTTTGCCTATTATATTTTTAAATTATTTTTTTATTATCTTATTTTCATTTTTTCTCTTAAACACTAACACTAGACAAGAAGATCTAGGAGGGCAGGAATTCAAACCTACTTTTTTACTGCTAAAATCCAACATTATGAATAATGCGTGAAAAAAACAAGCACTTTTTCTACAATTTGGTGTATATATATGTCTATATCTCTATCTCTATATATTGTTTCTTTAGAACCAACTCATTAGTTTTCCTTTATTCATTGGTCAACTTACCAGTCGTTGGCACCAAAACGGGAGATGAAGAAAAAGGCGCCTCTTTCTGCTGTTAGCGGTCTGATGAGAAAGAAGCCTGAGCAGTATATTATATGATTTGGAAATATCAGCTTATTTTTCAATGTCACATACCCACAGCTACAGTGCTTTTGATTATTTGCCATAAATACTGATACTTTAAACCTGAAGACATTATGTACATGAAATCACCTACAGTAGGTTTTCTAGATGATGTTAGACCAAGAGTGGGAGAAGGAAATGGCAACCCACTCCAGTATTCTTGCCTGGGGAATCCCGTGGACAGAGGAGCCTGGTGGGCTACTGTCCATAGGGTCGCACAGAGTCAGATACGACTGAGGCGACTTAGCAAGCATGCATGCATTGGAGAAGGAAATGGCAGCCCACTCCAATATTCTTGCCTGGAGAATCCCAGGGACAGAGGAGTCTGGTGGGCTGCTGTCTATGGGGTTGCACAGAGTCGGACACGACTGAAGCAACTTAGCAGCAGCAGCAGCAGACCAAGAGTGACAAACTCAAATGCCTTAAGAGTTCAGGGAAGAAGCATACATTTGTGAAGAAGGGCAACTGGAAAAATAAGGAATGCTTTCCCTATCTGAAGTGGACAGTTGGTACTCAGACTCAACCAATGATTGCTATGTATTTATTTAGGTTCAATAATAACAAATCTTCAGGTTTTTTTTTTTAAAAATTGGAAACACAAATTCCTATCTGAAACCTCTCCTTGTTTAAAGTTTGGCAATAAATTAAAAATTTGAAAAACACTGGTGCCCACCAAGGATCTCTGCAAGTTGAATTTTGTTCTTGGGCCTCCCATCTACCACCTTTGCTTTTAAATCTTGTGTGCTCTGTCTTGTAGGACTAAACACTTCTAGTAATTAAGGACTGCTGATATGATACAGGTAGAAAGCCCCCTTCTTCTTTGCCCAGGGCTTGCAGTATTTCCAGATTGTGAGCAAATCCATCCAAAATCTGTGACAGGCACTTTATTCTAGATTGTTAAGATAATTCCAAGTGTTGTAAAGCATATCTTCTCTGGATAAAGTTTTAGGTAAGACTTTACAGTTTATTGTACTTTATAACTTTTGTCTCAATTGTCCGATTACCATATACTTTCTTCTTATCGATATAACTCTATGTTATTCATTCACTTCTTTGCTCAAAAAATATTTAGTGAGGGTCTACTATATGCCACACAACCTACTGGATGGTATGTAGGTACTCAATGATGAATACAAATTGAAAAGCCAGACTATCAATATCTAATCTCTTCTCTTTTAGTAACAGCAGCAGTTTAATTTGGGATGACAGTATGTAGCCAATCATGGCACTTCCCCTCATGCTTGCATATTGTTGTGGACATATGACTAAACATTGTCTCATGAGGTTGTTATTGGTTGAGTTGAGTTGAGTTGAGTTCAGTTCAGTCCCTTAGTCGTGTCCGACTCTTTGTGACCTCATGAATCACAGCACGCCAGGCCTCCCTGTCCATCACCAACTCCCAGAGATTGCTCAAGCTCATGTTCATCGAGTCGGTGATGCCATCCAGCCATGTCATCCTCTGTCATCCCCTTCTCCTCCTGCCCCCCATTCTTCCCAGCATCAGGGTCTTTTCCAATGAGTCAACTCTTCGCATGAGGTGGCCCAAGTATTGGAGTTTCAGCTTCGACATCAGTCCTTCCAATGAACACTCAGGGCTGATCTCCTTTAGGATGGATTGGTTGGATCTCCTTGCAGTCCAAGGGACTCTCAAGAGTCTTCTCCAACACCACAGTTCAAAAGCATCAATTCTTTGGTGCTCAGCTTTCTTCACAGTCCAACTCTCACATCCATACATGACTACTGGAAAAACCATAGCGTTGACTAGATGGACTTTGTTGGCAAAGTAATGTCTGCTTTTTAATATGCTGTCTAGGTTGGTCATAACTTTTCTTCCAAGGAGTAAGCGTCTTTTAATTTCATGGCTGCAATCACCATCTGCAGTGATTTTGGAGCCTAAACAAAATAAAGTCTGACAGTTTCCACTGTTTCCACTGTTTCCCCATCTATTTCCAATGAAGTGATGGGACCAAATGCCATGATCTTAGTTTTCTGAATGTTGAGCTTTAAGCCAACTTTTTCACTCTCCTCTCTCACTTTCATCAAGAGGCTTTTATGTTCTTCTTTACTTTCTGCCATAAGGGTGGTGTCATCTGCATATCTGAGGTTATTGATATTTCTCCTGGCAATCTTGATTCCAGCTTGTGTTTCTTCCAGCCCAGCGTTTCTCATGATGTACTCTGCATATAAGTTAAATAAGCAGGGTGCCAATATACAGCCTTGACGTACTCCTTTTCCTATTTGGAACCAGTCTGTTGTTCCATGTCCAGTTCTAAATGTTGCTTCCTGACCTGCATACAGGTTTCTCAAGAGGGAGATCAGTGGTCTGGTATTCTCATCTCTTTCAGCATTTTCCGCAGTTTATTGGGATCCACAGAGTCAAAGGCTTTGGCATAGTCAATAAAGCAGAAGTAGATGTTTTTCTGGAACTCTCTTGCTTTTTCAATGATCCAGCAGATGTTGGCAATTTGATCTCTTGTTCCTCTGCCTTTTCTAAAATCAGCTTGAACATCTGGAAGGTTCATGTATTGCTGAAGCCTGGCTTGGAGAATTTTGAGCATTACTTTACTAACGTGTGAGATGAGTGCAATTGTGCAGTAGTTTGAGCATTCTTTGGCATTGCCTTTCTTTGGGATTGGAATGAAAACTGACCTTTTCCAGTTGTGGCCACTGCTGAGTTTTCCAAATTTGCTGGCATATTGAGTGCAACACTTTCACAGTATCATCTTTGAGGATTTGAAATAGCTCGACTGGAATTCCATCACCTCCACTAGCTTTGCTCATAGTGATGCTTTCTAAGGCCCACTTGACTTCACATTCTAGGATGTCTGGCTCTAGGTGAGTAATCACACCATTGTGATTTTCTGAGTCATGAAGATCTTTTTTTTTTTTTTTTTTACAGTTCTTCTGTGTATTCTTGCCACCTCTTCTTAATATCTTCTGCTTCTGTTAGGTCCATACCATTTCTGTCCTTTATCGAGCCCATCTTTGCGTGAAATGGTTGTTCCCTTGGTATCTCTTGTTTTCTTGAAGAGATCTCTAGTCTTTCCCATTCTGTTGTTTTCCTCGATTTCTTTGCATTGATCACTGAGGAGGGCTTTCTCACCTCTCCTTGCTATTCTTTGGAACTCTGCATTCAAATGGGAATATCTTTCCTTTTCCCCTTTGTTTTTCACTTCCCTTCTTTTCACAGCTATTTGTAAGGCCTCAGACAGCCATTTTGCTCTTTTGCATTTCTTTTTCTTGGGGATGGTCTTGATCCCTCTCTGCTGTACAATGTCACAAACCTCTGTCCAGAGTTCATCAGGCACTCTGTCTAACAGATCTAGTCCCTTAAATCTATTTCTCACTTCCACTGTATAATCATAAGGGATTTGATTTAGGTCATACCTGAATGGTCTAGTGGTTTTTTCCTACTTTCTTCAATTTAAGTCTGAATTTGGCAATAAGGAGTTCATGATCTGAGCCACAGTCAGCTCCCAGTCTTGTTTTTGCTGACTGTATAGAGCTTCTCCATCTTTGGCTACAAAGAATATAATCAATCAATCTGATTTCAGTGTTGACCATCTGGTGATGTCCATGTGTAGAGTCTTCTCTTGTGTTGTTGGAAGAGGGTGTTTGCTATGACCAGTGTGTTCTCTTGGCAAAACTCTATTAGCCTTTGCCCTGCTTCATCCTGTACTCCAAGGCCAAATTTGCCTGTTACTCCAGGTGTTTCTTGACTTCCTACTTTTGCATTCCAGTCCCCTATATTGAAAAGGACATATTTTTGGGGTGTTAGTTCTAAAAGGTCTTGTAGGTCTTCATAGAACCCTTTAACTTCAGCTTCTTCAACATTACTGGTTGGGGCATAGAGTTGGATTACTGTGATATTGAATGGTTTGACTTGGAAACGAACAGAGATCATTCTGTCGTTTTTGAGATTGCATCCAAGTGTTGCATTTTGGACTCTTTTGTTGACCATGATGGCTACTCCATTTCTTCTAAGGGATTCCTGCCCACAGTAGTAGAAATAATGGTCATTTGAGTTAAATTCACCCATTCCAGTCCATTTTAGTTCACTGATGCCTAGAATGTCGACGTTCACTGTTGCCATCTCCTGTTTGACCACTTCCAATTTGCCTTGATTCATGGACCTAACATTCTAGGTTCCTATGCAATATTGCTCTTTACAGCATTGGACCTGGCTTCTATTACCAGTGTCATCCACCACTAGTTATTGTTTTTGCTTTGGCTCCATCCCATCATTCTTTCTGTAGTTATTTCTCTACTGATCTCCAGTTGAATATTGGGGACTAACCGACCTGGGTGAGTTATTTTCCCCTAAAAGATAGGTTGAATTCCTTAAATCTAGTATCTCAGAATGTGACCATATTTGTAAGTAGGGTTGTTGCCCATGTAATAAGTTAAGATGAACTTATACTGGAGTAAGTAAGATTTGAATCCAATGATTGGTATACTCAGAAAAAGAGAAGACACTCAGACCAAAGGAACAAAATAACATGGGAAAATACAGAAAAGGGGAGAAACCCATATGACAGCAGAGATAGCAATTAAAGTAAATCACAGCTGTAAACCAAAGAACATCAAGAATTGAAGGCCACACCAGAAGCTAGAAACAGGAAATATTCTCTCCAGGAAGTCATAAGGATCCTAGCTCTGCTAATACTTTGATTTCAGTCTTGACTCCAGAATTATGGGACATAAACTTCTTTTTTTCTAAGACACCCAGTTTGTAGTAATTTGTTATAGAAGCCCTAGGAAACTAATACAGAAGTATAAGTAAAAATGGTCAGGTGGGATTTTTGATAATATTCCTTTTAAAATGATGTACATTTTTGCTAGAAATATGGACATAATGATGGTATTGGAGAAGACTCTTGAGAGTCCCTTGGACTGCAAGCAGATCCAACCAGTCAATCCTAAAGGAAATCAGTCCTGAATATTCATTGGAGGTACTTATGCTGAAGCTGAAGCTCCAATACGTTGGCCTCCTGATGCGAAGAGCCAACACATTGGAAAAGACACTGATGCTGGAAAAAATTGAAGGCAGGAGAAGGGGTTGACAGAGGATGAGATGATTGAATGGCATCACCGATTCAATGGACATGAATTTGAGCAAACTCTGGGAGTTAGTGAAGCACAGCGAAGCCTGGCATGCTGCAGTCCATGGGGTTGCAAAGAGTTGAACACAACTGAACAACAATTAGACATAATACCCTGAGCCCCAAATGGCATGTTGAATTACACGGCATATTTGAGGATGAGATGCACACACTAAAGTTGGTGGTGAAGAGCTCTGGAAGAAGTCTGGGACATGGCAGCTTTGTGAATTGCTTTTCTAGTCCTGGAAGCCCTACCTCTGGCCTTCTTTTATATGAGATTTAAATAAACTTCTGTGTGATTTGAACATGCCATTTGGACTTCATGTTATATGCAGCCACACATAATCCTAACTAACTTACTGGTCTTCAAACATATGTGAGTATGGTGTAGAGGAGTCACACATGTGGAGGCAGGCAGCAAACTTCAGGAAATGTTTTAAGAAAGGGAAAATATTTTTTTAATTAAAAAAATTTTATTTATTTATTTTTAATTTCTTGGCTGTCCTGCGTGGCATATGGGATCTTAGTTCCCTTGGTCAGGATTGAACCTGCATCCCAGGTGTTGGAAGCACAGTCTTAACCACTGGATCACCAGGGAAGTCCCCAGGAAGGAGACATCTTTGAAGTGGGAGAAGAAGGGAAGAATGGAGTTGGGAAAACACCCCAAATTAAATCTATTTATATTATTATATTTCCTAGTAGCCTTACTGACATCAGCTACTAGAGTGATCAGAAAATTATCTCATACTCATGTTGACTGTTGTGTGCAAATGCCTGGTTTGGAGAGTTGATTCGTACATGACAGCAACATGTTAGAAATGTTAGATTTTGAGGTCCAGTAAGTCTAGCTTATAATGTTTTCTCTCTGGCACTCACTAATTGTGTACTGTGACTTGTTGTCTGAGACATCTGAGTATCAGTTTTCCATTTATATAGTCTGAATAAATACAGCTGACATCTAAGCTTTTACAAGGAGTAAGTGAAATAATACATGTACCAGTGCTTAATGAGGAATAATTGAGATAGTTCCTCTAGGAATACCTGAATTATAAATGAGATATGAAGAATAATTTGAGATAAAAGAAAACTGCCTTAACGTCTGCCTTTTATATAATAGATAGGAAATAAATATTATTTCCCCTCCATTCTCTCATCTAACTGATTTTTCTTCTGTAGTATCAAATAAGTCAAAGAACTTAGACTTTCAGGGGGAGGAGGAAGTAATTCTTAATTCAATGGTCCATATGCTTTGCTGAGCATAGCAGATAATATTGTAATACACTAAAAGGCCAGCCTTTGTGTTTAGTTGCCGCTTCAGTGGGAATGATTGCTTTAGGGAAATAGAGCTTCTGGTGTCTACTCAGTTCAATCAGCTCAAGGATATATTATCTTTCAGGTATTAAGTAGAAACATTTAATACAAGGAAATTCTTTATAATATCCTGGGGTAAAGGCTGTATGGTTAACCTTAATCAATGGAATATTTTTTCAGTTGAATCTCTTCATAGAAAAATTTTATAGAAACAGCTTGGCACCCATTGAAAAAAAAAATAGTTACAGTTAGATCTAGCTTAGCCATTTAATCAACATGATTAGGACATTCAGATCTTTCCAAAATATTTGTGTGTGTGTGTGTGTGTGTGTGTGTGTGTGTGTACGCGCGCACGCAAATGTGTTAGTTGCTCAATCTTATCTGACTCTTTGTGACCCCATGGACTGTAGCCTGCCAGGCTCCTCTGTCTGTGAGGTTCTCCGGAAAAGAATACTGGAGTGGGTTGCCATGCCCTTCTGCAGGGGATCTTCCTGCCTCAGGGTTCGAACCTGGGCTCCTACCTTGCAGGCAGATTCTTTACCATCTGAGCCATCAGGGAAGCCATCAGGGAATATATATATATATATATTACCTATTGTACTTTCTTTCTTCTAACATTACTCGGGACATAGGAGTTATTATGAAATCCTTAGAATATGTCACATCTCCTCATTTCATTCAGATGCTTCCTCTTCCTTCCCCACTCTGGTCTGAATTTTCTATATTTTGAGATCAATTCCTTTCCAGGATAGGAAATCTATAAAGAATTTGTGACTTGGGTAATATATAGTAATCTTTTATTTTGGATTACTGATCCTCAAAATTTGTTCAGTTGTTCCTTCTATAGTGCTGTTCCAGGTACCCAAATGAATTGTCACATGGTTCTGATTTTGAAACCACGTGTTAATTTTTGTTATAGTTTCCTCTATTCTGTACAACTTCAATCACCTTTACTTAAAGCCATAGCCCCACTCTAAGTTATATTACTATTCAGTTTGGCTCCCAATGGGAAAAATGTAGCTACCTGTAGAACTATAGATTCTATATGAAGCCAGCTGTGTTATTGGTCTTAGTCTAACTGGTTATGTGGTTCTAATTATCAGGTCATATATTACAGGTAATTAGATTCCCTTTTCACGCCATTTGACCTGAGTGCATTTCTTGGTTTTAGAAGTCTAATGGGTTCTGTGAGTTTACTAGGGAGATGACATTCTGACTGTTTTTCACTTACCCAGCATTGATTTCTGACCTGTATTTATACTTACTGTAAGATGTTAGGGTGCCGGGAGCCAGCTCACAAGATCCCACCCATGACAGAGTCATGAGAAAGAGGACTGATCGAGCACGGCTTCTCAGGCCTCAGGGATTCTCGGGAGGCTGGCTCAGCGCTCACCTTAAAGATGATATCTGTCTTTCTGATGTTTGCTATAATAAACCTCTTCTTATTTTCTGTGACTTAGGCAAAAGGCCTTTCCTGATTCTCTTCTAAAATAGATCATTCTGAAACCTCAGTCGACAAGGCCCCTGAACGGTAGCACCCTAATAAAATTATCTAAGATATAGGGTATACTAATCTAAATTCCTCTTGCTAGCATATTGGTTTGTTTAATAAATGTACCTGTGCCTTTGGAGCTAATGTGCATGGCTGCTCCTTAACAAAAAAAACAGCACTGAGAGCTTCCACACAAAAAGCCCCAATGGGCACAGAGCCCTTTGTAGGAAAGAAAGGCTTATTAGGAAATATAAGAGATATTGCTTTATGAAACTGTTACTTAGTCTATATTTACTCACTATGTTTTTGCTCTTAACATATTTAGCCTATATAATGAAAGCATAATAGTTGTAGATTTATGTAAATTGAAGTTTAACTTTAATACAAATAATAAGACGATTGTTAATTCAGCTGGTGATTTTGCTAAGCACTGACCTTGGCGCTTTCAGCTTGCTGTGCCATGACTTTATGGGACCACATTCTTCTCTGTTAGGCTCAAGGCATAAGATAGAGTACAGAAAACAGGTTTTACCTTGAAACTCTGAGTTTGTGAATTCTTTCTTTGTCATAATCTGCTGTGCCTGTATTCTTTTTTTTTTTTTTTATAAATTTATTTATTTTAGTTGGGGGATAATTACTTTACAATATTGTAATAGTTTTTGCCATACATTGACATGAATCAGCCATGGGTTTACATGTGTTCCCCTTCCTGGACCCCCCACCCACCTCCCTCCCCATCCCATCCCTCTGGGTCATCCCATTGCCCCGGCCCTGAGCCCTTGTCTCATGCATCGAACATGGAATGGTGTTCTGTTTCACATATAACCCTGGTGCTTTCTGTGCCTGATGCGAAAGTGTCCTGGCTGATCAACCCTTATCAATAAAAGAGTCACCAGATGTTAGCAGGCCTCCAGGCCAGAAAATGATGTAAATAACTTTAAACCTTTTGTAACTAAGAAACACAAACAGTGTCCTGGTTCCGATAAGGGTCAAAAACTGCTGACCCATTGATCTGGTTTGGCATGGCTCTACACTTTACATTTGTTTCTATGTGCTACTAAAAATATAAAAGCTGTCTTGAAAGCAATAAAGTCAGGAGACACTTGGAGACGCTAAGACTCGCTGTGTCTTCTCATTCGCTGATGCCGTCCATCCTGAGGGAAACCCTGGACCAGCTGGAGCAGGACTCCGGCATTAGGGTCAGCCTGCTCATCATGAATATACTTGACATTGACTACTTGTCTCTAGCCATGGCTGATGTAGGACTCATCTTGCCTGCCTGCCCAATCCCCCAAGCAATCTACCTCTAATTTGTTGATGACTAAACCTCTGCTCTCACTTTTTCTGCCTTAACTGATTTTCCTTGACTGGGTCCTGTAACTTTCGAGTAGGTACTCTAAATGTCCCTTAGTAAGGATAGAGGATAATGAGCTTGGATAACTTAGTAGTTTGTTTTCTGTGCAGAAAAGAGTAAAATATTTGAAACTTTAACCTGTAGCTAAGCAGTACCTCATTGTGACCTTTGGCAAAACTGTAATGCAAGTGTATTAAGAGCATTCTTCTACTTCTTCATAAGGTGCCCCTTTTCTTTTTCTCCTTTTTTAAAGTTTTCGAAAACTTTAATCTTTAGCTGCCCCAAGTCATCCCAATTGGAAGTTGATTAGAAAACTTTAGGTGTTAAAGATAACATGTTAAATCTTCTAGAATATTTTCATGATAAAAGAGTACCAAGGGATCTTTGAGAGTAGATTTTAAGAATTTTTGGCCTCCTCCAACTGTATTATTTTACAGAAAATTATCTCCCTTGATCTTGGGTTCAAATGACTGAATTGTTAACAAAAAATTAGGAGAATAAATATATAGTTATTTCTTTTTTATCTTAAAAGTATGACATTTATAAAAATATATCATATATCATCATCATTCTCTAGATGATGATGAGAGTTTTCAATAAGAAAAAAGTAGAGAGGACATCATCTCAAAATAAAAGACAGTATTTTTCAGAAAAGGACATGTATTGTTAATTTTGAATGCAGAGATTTTGCACAAAATTTTCTATTGTATGTATTTTTGTGCTAGAAGTATTTCACATTGACACAGTTTCATAGGAACTAAAATAAAAGAAGGAAAAAAGGATGGAAGGAAAATATGCAAGCCAAATGTTCATTTTTTTTTTCAGGACACTGATTTTTTTAGTCACAGCTGTCGTTGAAAATCTAGCTTCATGGAATTGTATTTATGATGACAATAGTGAGCTTTATCTGTAAGATAAGAATAGTTGGAAAATTCCCTCCCACCCCTTCTCTGTTCTGACAGATTGTTATTAATAGATTAACAACAGACCCTGCCCTAGCATCTTCCAAAACAAGACCCACTTCCACCCCTCTTCAAAATCTCCCTTCTTTTATAAAACCCCAGCTTTTCCCTCTCTTCTTTTAGCTGCTTCTCATTAATGAAGGTTTTTTCCCCTAATGCAAGAGCCTGAGTAAAATTGTCTTAATTATCTGGTGTATTTTGTCTTTCTCAATGAATATATCCAACCTCATTCACCTCCTCCACATTTCTGTTGTAATCAATTCAGCATTCTTTGTGTACTCAGAGAAGTCAAGTTACAACTAACTGCTTTGTCCCCTTTCTCTTTGCCAATGAGGACAAAATGGGCAGAGAGACTGTCTCCTACTGCTCCAGATGGCCTTTAGACAGTGGACACTCACCCTGAGTAACTGTTATATACTCAACACAGAACAGATTTTTCCTGACCCAGATATCATGTATCTCTCAGGTTTTTTCGTTTTTGTTTACGTTTTTGTTTTTCCCAGGGCTGATGGTGGAAGGCTTTTGTGAGCAGAAAGTAAATGAATCATTGTTACTCAACACTTTAAATTAGAATTGTTTATTAAAAGCACAATTTAAAATCTGTTTTTTCTTAAACCTTTAAATTCAATGTCTATATGTGATTATGCTATTTATTAATCTAGTAAATGTGAAGGATTGCTATGGAGGGTGGGTGATAATTTTCAATCAATTCAAGTTGAAATGAATAAACTTAAATAATCCGGCTCATTCTAGACTTAACCTATTACAGTCCTTTAAACCTTTAAAAATATGTTTAAATTATTTCATCCTTTGATTTTTCAAAGGATGAAGTAAATTTTATAATCTGTATACCTAATTCTATGACTTGCTAGGGTTAGAAGACACTTTCTCATTTAGGAAATAGCTTTACTGTTACAAGTTAGTTGGAGCTTCCCTGCCCATGAGAACTGAGACAGCTTGTTGACAGGAGGATTTTTTGTCTGCGTCTCGAATAAAGCCAATTCATCTTGCACCACTGAGATAACATGCACTCTTGCTTCTAGTTGCTTTTACAACAGGTGTTCTTAGTCTAAACTCTTTAGATTCACTTGGTTTCTGTTGGGTTTCAGTCACATATCACCAACTATTTTTCTTCTGAGTTGATTTTGCAACATCTCAGGAAAGTAGCAGTCTTCCTCTGATTAATTGAATGCTATATCATTTTTATATTATTCTTCTATGACTGGCCACAGCAATTTTGTGGATATTAAAAAGACCTGCAGCTGATTCTGCATATCTGCCATGATATGGTCTGTCTGTAAGACCACAGCTTCTAAGATCCCACTAATTACATCATTGGTCTACATGCATTTCTTCATGGACTAGTGTTTCTAACTCAATGGAGAAAGCTAACACAGCCTCAATTAATGTAGAAACCCAAGAGCCTAAGATATAGAAGGTAGGGAGAAGACAGGGAGCATAGAGTATAGCCTAATGACAACATGATCTTTGGTCATGCACCAATGACAGCCTCAGGTTCTTTAACAGTGTAATATCTGTCACAATGTGCATGATTAAAAATAGTGAAATCATATGCTTAGAATGTGTATATTTTTAATAATTAAAAGGCATGAGGCCTATGATTACCATATTTGTATTTTTATTATTTGGATATAAAATATTAATTCTTTTAGGAGTAAACATCTAGTGTACATTTTAAAGAGATGCATTTTGAAGGAAAGAAAGATTACATAGAAAACAGCATACAACAAGGATAGTCCTTCAAATTTTGTGAGTGAGTATATATCACAGAAAGAAATAGTCTTGGGTAATAAAACAACCAAACTCTGCTGCATAGACTATGTGACACAAAATATGTATTGCTTCTGAAGTAAATTAAATATGACTTAGGAGAATGAGCTAAAGAGACAACTTCTGGAGCTGAGAGGCTAGAACCTTTTACAATAAATAAAATAAATCTTAACAAGTACTCTTTTTTTTCCCCCTTCAGGCCTTTCCTTTTCAAGTGAAAAATGCTTACAAAACAGATATTCAGCAACATAACCAAATAGTTTCAAAGGCACTGAGGAACACTTCACAACTGTAATTTTGATTCTTCAAATTTTTGGAAACAAAACTACTTTGGGATAAATAATGAAATTTTAAGCCAGAATAATATCTGATGAAAAAACATTTTTAATCTGTGACTTCTTTTTGAAGTTTCATCTTTTTGGATTGTTGTTGTTGGTTGTCAGTAAGTCATGTCCAACTCTTTGTGACCCCATGGACTGTAGCCTGCCAGGTTCTTCTATCTATGGAATTTCCCATCTTTTTGGATGTTCATCATTAATCTCAAGAGCGAGCTGGATCTACAGTCACAAGTCAAATATTCAGAAGTCCTTGGCTGGCTGAGCCTGGCTGCCCTCACCTAGCCATCTGGGTTATAAAACATCTGAGGAGATTCTATTTATTCTGGAGGGAAGGAGTAAAGTTGTGCAAAAAAAAAATATGGAAAGAGAATTCCCTTGGCAAAACTATGATGTATTCAAAATGTTTTATCTTCTCACTGTCCTTCCATTCTTTCTCAGCCTTTCAAGCATTCCCAGGGCTCTCATAATCAGAGAGTGCAGTCATGTCTCTTGACCACAAGTTCATCAACCCATTGCTTTATTATAGGATTTGTCAACTCCACCATCCCTACAAACTTGTTGGTTACCTGTGCCACTCTCTTCTTACTGTACTTTTTAGGTGAAAATAGGTTTTAATAAGTTGATCACACACAAAGGCAGTCTATCAGTACTTTAGCTTGGGCTGGTATAACAAAACACCATCGATTGGGTGGCTTAAACAACACACATGTATTTCTCATAGTTCTGAAGGCTATATGTCTAAGATCAGCATATTGACATGGTCTGGCTCTGGAGAGAATTCTCTTCCTGACTTGTAGATGATTGCTTTCTTACACTATCCTCATATGGCAGAGAGAGAGAGATGAGGGAGACAGGCAAACAAGCATACTCTAATATCTTTTCCTTCTCTTCCAAGGATACTAATTCTATCATTCTATCATCACAGGGCCTTTACTCTCATGATCTGATCTAAACTAATTACCTTCTAGAAGTTTTACCTCTGGATATCATACACTCGGATGAAAGCTTCAACGTATGAATTTTCTTGGGATACAGCCATTCAGTCTATAGCAATCAGTGTATGAGTTATCATTTTCTAAGGCAAGCTATTAAAGTTTCTCCAGTAGGTTGTCATGGCAATATAGTAGGTAGGGGCAAAGAAATGAGTAAAAGAGATAGTTTAGCAGTGACCAGATCTTTAGCCCTCTTCTAAAATGTTTTGTTTTTTTTTAAACCATTTGGGAGATACTTACTTTTGTCTGGAGCTGGTCCAGGTTATGTCAGTAAACTCATGACATCTTTTTTCCATCTCATGAACAAAGAAAAAGGTTCTTATCTGTTTGTCCTTGTGGCCAACTATACCAGCAGATAGCTGTAACAAGGACAAGGTGACAATTTGCTAGGAACTAAACCCCTGCGCTTCCCAGCCAGAGGTCAGGTAGTCTGCTTCTAAAGAGATAAACACCACCTTATAAGTGCTTTTCTTAAGGGATGTGGATGCTTTTTTAGTGTCAGCACAAGCGAATGAGTAAGAAGATCTGGAGGATACAACATCAGGAGCCAGAATGTGAGTGCCAGGAACCCTCTGAGTAGTGAGCAAGAGATTAGACTGGTAGGACTGGAGAGGTAGGATTCAGCAGCGGGAGAGGCGAGCTGAACAAGCAACTCCAGCAGAGTTGCTGGTACCCACAGCAGAGAGCAGCAGGGGTTGGGAAACTGGAATAGAGCTGCCAAGCAACGAAAGGGAAGAAGCAAGCCCAAAGCCAGCCTGAGGTCTCAGAGAAGGGGTCTGGTGATTTAGTGGGGATGAAAAAGTCAAAAGTTAAGCAGTAGAGTAATAAGAACATGAACCAGAGCTGAGGAGAGGGGCTTATTTAACTGCCTTCCTAGGTCATTCTCTTGGCAGGAGGCAATACCCAGTGGTAGCAGAAAGGACACTAGGTGTCTCCAAGCTTAAAAAAATGAGGTGGGTGTTGAGAGGATAGTTGCTGGGAGGTAACCCCTGATGTTCTGTGTAGCCAAATCAGAGGTAATTGCATACCCCTTCCACCTTCCACCAGTTCTTAGTTACCAGAAGCACTGCTTGAAGGAATGCTGCATGTTCAGGGCTTTCTGCCAGCCCAGAAACAAATATGAGCACTGTCCCATAGAGCTGTCCATTCCTGAGACTCAGAGACTCTCAGAGTTGGAAGGACATGTGTCAGTGAGTGACCCTACTGAACTGAGATTTGTCCTTCTGGCCTCCTGAAAGCATTCCTCCCCAAAAGACAAAACTGCTAGAATCCTGAAACTTTTTTCTTTGTCTTTAGTATTGCTCTTTACCCAGAACATCCTAAAAGAAGAAAAGGAGTTATTTTGACTGTCTTATAGTATATTTATTACCCAGTTTAAGGCAGGGAACCTTTTGCTTGCATTCAACCCACAAACATGTTTCCTTATGTATTTGTTGCCCAAGGTTGCCTAAACTAAGTACCACAAAGTGGGTGGCTTTCAGTTCAGTTCAGTCGCTCAGTCGTGTCCGACTCTTTGCGACCCCATGAATTGCAGCACACCAGGCCTCTCTGTCCATCACCAACTCCCAGAGTCTACTCAAACCCATGTCTATCGAGTCAGTGATGCCATCCAACCATCTCATCCTCTGTCATCACCTTCTCCTCTCACCCCAAATCCTGCCCAGCATTAGGGTCTTTTCCAATGAGTCAACCCTTCGCATGAGGTGGCCAAAGTATTGGAGTTTCAGCTTCAACATCAGACCTTCCAATGAACACACAGGATTGATCTCTTTTAGGATGGATTGATTGGATCTCCTTACAGTCCAAGGGACTCTCAAAAGTCTTCTCCAACACCACAGTTCAAAAGCATCAATTCTGTGGCGCTCAGCTTTCTTCACCGTCCACCTCTCACATCCATACATGACCACTGGAAAAACCATAGCCTTGACTAGACGGACTTTTGTTGGCAAAGTAATGTCTCTGCTTTTAAATATGCTATCTAGGTTGGCCATAACCTTCCTTCCAAGGAGTAAGCGTCTTTTAATTTCATGGCTGCAGTCACCATCAGCAATGATTCTGGAGCCCAAAAAAATAAAGTCTGACACTGTTTCCACTGTTTCCCCATCTATTTCCCATGAAGTGATGGGACCAGATGCCATGATCTTAGTTTTCTGAACATTGAGCTTTAAGCCAACTTTTTCACTCTCCTCTTTCACCTTCATCAAGAGGCTCTTTAGTTCTTCTTCACTTTCTGCCATAAGGGTGGTGTCATCTGCATATCTGTGGTTATTGATATTTCTCCTGGCAATCTTGATTCCAGCTTGTGTTTCTTCCTGCCCAGCGTTTCTCATGATGTACTCTGCATATAAGTTAAATAAGCAGGGTGACAATATACAGCCTTGACATACTCCTTTTCCTATTTCGAACCAGTCTGTTGTTCCATGTCCAGTTCTAACTGTTGCTTCCTGACCTGCATACAGGTTTCTCAAGAGACAGATCAGATGGTCTGGTATTCCCATCTCTTTCAGAATTTTCCACCGTTTATTGTGATCCACACAGTCAAAGGCTTTGGCATAGTCAATAAAGCAGAAATAGATGATTTTCTGGAACTCTCTTGCTTTTTCGATGATCCAGCGGATATTGGCAATTTGATCTCTGGTTCCTCTGCCTTTTCTAAAACCAGCTTGAACATCTGGAAGTCCACGGTTCACGTATTGCTGAAGCCTGGCTTGGAGAATTTTGAGTATTACTTTACTAACATGTGAGATGAGTGTAATTGTGTGGTAGTTTGAGCATTCTTTGGCATGGCCTTTCTTTGGGATTGGAACGAAAACTGACCTTTTCCAGTCCTGTGGCCACTGCTGAGTTTTCCAAATTTGCTGGCATATTGAGTGCAGCACTTTCACAGCATCACCTTTGAGGATTTGAAATAGCTCAGCTGGAATTCCGTCACCTCCACTAGCTTTGATTGTAGTGATGCTTTCTAAGGCCCACTTGACTTCACATTCCAGGATGTCTGGCTCTAGGTGAGTGATCACACCCTCGTGATCATCTGGGTCGTGAAGATCTTTTTTGTACAGTTCTTCTGTGTATTCTTGCCACTGCTTCTTAATATCTTCTGCTTGGGTGGCTTAAACGGTCACAAATGTGTTGGCTTTTGGTTTCGGCAATTAGAAGTCCAAAATCAAGATGATGGCAAGGCTCCCTCTGAAACCTGGCTGTTTCTTGCTTTTTCCTACCATCTGGTCATTGCCAGCAATCTTTGGTATTTCTTGGCTTGTAGATGGGTCCCTCCAACCCTCTGTTTTCACAAGGTGTTCTCCCTGTGTGTCTATCTTCACATGGCCATCTTTTATAAGGACATCAGTCATATTAAATTAGGGACCCACTTTAGTATGACCCCATCTTAACTAAGTACATCCCAAAAGAACTTATTTCCAAGAAAGGTCACATTCTTAGGTACAAGGGGCTAGCACTTCAACATACTTTTTTGAGGGGGACACAATTTAACACATAACACTTTATGTGAAAATTTTCTGGCAGTTAGTGGAAGCACTGTGGTTTCGGCCCTAGTAAGCCCCAGCACAACTGGATGATATGTTGCTGCTGTTCAGTCGCTCAGTCATGTCTGATATGTCGCAACCCCATGGACACCAGGGCTTCCTTGTCTTTCAGTATCTCTTGGAGTTTGCTCAAATTCATGTCCATTGAGTTGGTGGGTCCATCCAACCATCTCATTCTCTGTCACCCCCTTCTCCTCCTGCCCTCAATCTTTCCCAGCATCACGTCTTTTCCAGTGAGTTGGCTCTTCACATCAGGTGGCCAAAGTATTGGAGCTTCAGCTTTGCATTGGTCCTTCCAATGAATATCCAGGACTGATTTCCTTTAGGATTGACTGGTTTGGTCTCCTTGTTGTCCAAGGGAGTCTCAAGAGTCTTCTCCAACACCACAGTTTGAAAGCATCAATTCTTCAGTGCTCAGCCTTCTTTATGGTCTAACTCTCACATCCGTAACATGACTACTAGAGAAAACATACAGACCTTTGTTGGCAAAATGATGTCTTTGCCTTTTAATAAGTTGTCTAGGTTTGCCATAGTTTTTCTTCCAAGCAGCAAGCATCTTTTAATTTCATGGCTGCTCACTGTCCACAGTGATCTTGGAGCCCAAGACAATAAAATGTGCCACATTTCCATTTTTTTACCCATCTATTTGCCATGAAATGATGGGACTGGACATGAACTGAGGGTAAAATAACTGGTAGTATGTTCACGAGGTTTTTCTCCAATGTGAACTGAAGTCATTCTACAATAGTAGGATACATGACTGCCTCCTACCCTTCACCCTGAATCTATAGTGAAGGAGCGTCTCACCAGCCCCCTTTAATTAGAGACACTAACAATGCTTGCTCCTCAGGCTAGGAGAGTTACATGATACTAAAGAAGGTCATATGATCTTAGAACAATTTTCAGACTTCTCCAATTTACTGCCCTGAGAAGTTTTAGTTCTAGTTTCCATTTAAAAGTATCCAGGTCTAGTCTCAAGGGTTAGGGTCAAATGGGAGATGGGCTATGGAGGTTCTCTGTTAAGGGCTTAATGTGGCCCCTGAAATTCATATGCTGAAGTCCTCACTCTCAACGTCATGGTTTTGGGGACTGAAGACTTTGGGAGTTAACTAAGTTTAGAAGAGCTCTTATAAAGTGGAGCTGTATAAGAAGAGTTACCAGAGAGCTTGCCTGCTTTCTTTCCCCACATGGTGAGAAGGCGTCTGCAATGTAGGAAGAGAACTCTCATCAGAAACCAGCTATACTAGAACCCTGATCTTGGACCTCCAACTTCTAGAACCGTGAGAAAATAAATTTCTGTGGTATCCAATTTCTGTGCTATCCAATCTCTGGTATTATGTTACAGCAACCCAGGAAGGCCAAGATGTGCTCTATATTCTTATGCTACCTTAAGTTCCTTGTGGGCAGTAGCTGGCTTTTTTTTTTTCCTCTCTTTGTTGGACAGTAGCCTGCCAGGCTCCTCTGTCTATGGCATTTCATTTCCCAGGCAAGAATACTGGAGTGGGTAGCCATTTTCTTCTCCAGAAGATCTTCTGGACCCAGGGTCAAACCTGCGTCTCCTGTGTCTCCTCCATTGGCAGACAGATTCTTTTCCACTGGGCCACCTAGGAAGCCCCAGTAGCTGGCTCTTTTATGCATAATACACCATAGTGCTTTACATCAGCTCTACATTTGTGTTCCACTGCAAATGCCCCTATTTTACAGATGAAGAAACAGAATTAGAACGGTTTGGTGAAGCTAAGCTGAGCTCAAATTTCTCTTACAACCTGCCTGTCTACCCCACTGCCCTGCCCTGTGCCTCTATCTTCTGTGTTTTGGACATAACTTTGTTAAGTTGAATTCTCTATAGATGATCATTGTGTGGACAATATGGGGGGGGGGGAAGGAGACTATGTAGGTTGAGACCAGTGAAAATGCTACAGTTAGGTTTTTATTGGTTTCCCACCGGAGTGTACCTGTAATTGCTGTTATTACAGCTTTATAGATAGCCTTGTCTCCTGAATTCCAGAGACAAGTAGAAGGTCGGAATGGACAGGAGAGAGACACCTACTGCCAAGGGTAGGGGGTGGTCAGGGAGGAGGGAAGGAGCAGCCCTTGATGATGGTGACGCAGGAGCAGGTTGGGTATCTAGAGAGAAGAACTGCAATTCCACAGCTTCATTACGTGCAACAAGGCTTTTACTCCTGCTGTCATTCTGTACTTTCATCTTCCTGATTGGTAAAGACCACAGACAGTTTTTACTGGCTTATGAGCATGGTGAGATGTTTTCCAGTGTGGACAAGCAAATGGAGGAAATTTAATCAAGTGGCTGTAAGGGCCTTGAAGTATGAAGGGACTCTAACAGATGTGATATCTTTAAAAAATGATCATCCAGGTTACCAATCGCATTATTAACTTTTCTTCATTACAAACGATATCCCAAGTCTAAGTATTTAGGGAGAAATTAGTCCGAGTCACAATACTCTCCTTTCTAGATGCACGCATAGGGTCTTCTGTGGCTGCTTTTCTTGAAACTCACAGAAGAAAGGGTAATTTTAATAGAATCAATGAGATCTGGGAAGGAAAGTCCAAAGTCAGCTTTGCACTTCTTTGAATTGAGTCAATGGCCCACATTCTGGGGAAGCATGTAAATTGTTAGTGATTTTGTTCTTGAGTGTCAGTGTTTATAAATCATGGTATTGGTATCCTTGGGCAATGTGAAGGGAATGAGAACTGTTCTGGCTGTCTAAGGATTTACAATCTCCAGGTGGCTGGGATAATTTAGAATGAGTGGAGCTGGGAAGACTTCTTTTGAGAGAAATATTGAGGACTATTGAGAAGAGTGTTTCATTAAACATAATGTGCATGTCGACCAGTCAGGTAAGTTGATAATAATGTAAATTTCTTGGACACACCCCGGACTCTAATTCAGATAATTGTTTATAATTACCTCTTGTGGCTATGATGCAGATGGACACAATCAGGAATTGTTGGTTTAGAAAAAGAATTCTATGGTTTGGCTCTAAGAGGTCATCCTCAGTAACAAAAATATGGCATAAGATGAAAACAAGCGTGGGGCACCAAAACTTGTTGAGCTAGAGAGATAGCAGACAAATGCAATGGATGGGTAAGAAACCTTAAACACAGACACCACAATGTAGAATTTGGAATACCATTTTAAAATTCAAAATTCTTTACCGCCTCCAATTTTTTCAGTAGTTTCTTGAACTTCAGCCCATAAGTTACAATTTTTTTCTTTTCTTTTTAAATTATTTTTTAAGTGAAGGATAGTTGCTTTACAGAATTGTGTTGGTTTCTGCCAAACATCAACACGAATCAGCCATAGGTATACATATGTTCCTCCCTCTTGAACATCCCTCCCACTACCATTTTTAAGTATCCAAATATTATTTGTTTTTTATAATTTTTAAATTTTATTATTAAAATTACAAGTCATTAGTTTTGCAAAGCTTAGCCTTATAAAGCTGAAGCAATACATTCCCAAGCACTGTCAGCTACAGTACACTGCATTAAAAAAAATCATTTTATTGAAGAATGATTGGTATACAAGATGCTGCACATATTTAGTGTATAAAATGATGAGTTTGGAGATAATATCCTACCATGAAACCATTACCACTGTATATGCCACAAATATGGCCATCCCCTCCAAAAGTTTCTTCCTGCCCTCTTTATTTGTTATTATTTTGTAATAAGAACACTAAAATAAAATCTAGCCTCTTAGCAAACTTTAAGGATGTGTGGTTAATTATATGTGTCAATTTGATTGGCCAATGTGGAGATAGTGTATAAAACATTTCTGGGTGTGTCTGTATGTTTCTGAAAGAGATTAGCATTTGAACCTGTAGCATGAGTAAAGAAGATTGGCAGTGCAGGTGGGCATCGTCTAATCCATTTAGGGCGTGAGTAGAACAAGAAGGTGAAGGAAGGGTAAATTTGCTCTCTCTGCTTGAGTTAGGACATCTATCTTCTCCTGCCCTTTGACTATCAGTACTTCTGTTCCTCAGGCCTTCAGAGTCAGGCTGGGACTTTCTCTGTCCGCTTCTCTGGTTTTCAGGCTTTTGGACTCAGACTGAATTCACCACCAGATTCCCTGTATCTCCATCTTGGAGATATTAGATTATCAGATTTCTCTGCCTCCATGATAAAATCTTGACCCTTCTTTTTCTCTCTGGAGAACCTAATAGGATACAATAATATAGTATTATTACCTATAGGCACCATGATGTACATTTTATCTTTAGGACATTCACCTTGCATAACTAAAATTCCATAAATTGCCATTTTGATAGGATCAGTGCTACTATCACTATTATTCTCTATTGTGATTTTCAGACCATAGGGAATGAACATTGTTTCATGTCCCAGGGGTGCTGGATCTCAAAGTACAGTCTCTAGGCCAGCAGCATAGCATCACCTGGGAACTTGTTAGAACTGCAAATACTCAAGTCTCCCTCTCAGGTTTGCTGAATCAGAAGCTCTCTGCATTCCTGGTGTGTGTGCATGCTCAGTTGTGTTGAACTCTTTGTGACCATATGGAAGAGCCACCAGGCTCTTCTTTCCAGGGGATTTTCCAGGCAAGAATACTAGAGTGGGTTGCCAATTCCTCCCTCTGGTGATGTTTGCAACTCAGGGATCCAGCCAGTGTTTCCTGCATCTCCTGCGTTACAGGCAGATTCTTTTTTTTTTTTTTTTTTGCAAAACTGAGCACACCTTTATTTCAGACAAGTGCAGTCTAGTACAAGCAGGCGGGTACTCTGCACACATTCATGGTCCATATCCTTACAACCCTTGGTAGGTCCCTGGAAGCCCCACACATCATACTGCTAAAAATCACCAGAAAGATTCCTAGGGAACTTGATCTAATAGTTTGTTCCAAACCACAGATTTCCTCTCTATGAGTAAAATCAGCACCAGCTGACAGGGGATCACACTGCAAACAATCACAGTGATTCTCATTCACAAGGAAGACTATACTAATGCTTTCCAGTGTAAAGATTAATTATGAATGTCAGAGAGCCTGACTTGATTGCATCATCCACCTCAAAGAGGAAAGCAAGAGATGCTCCTTCTGGAAATTCAGTACAACCTGTCTGAGCAAGGCCTCAAGACTCTGGAGAGGCAGCCACGTGACCAGAGGGCCCCACTCATATGGGGAGATCCCTGGGATGCATCTTTTCTGGCTGTATCCTTCCCTGAGGTCCATTCCACTGGCTTCAAGACATCTTGGTCCTCTGGTCTCAAGGCCACAATTTGGGGGACTTTTGGTTGTAATCTTTACAGTTCCAAGAATTCATCCTTGATGAACCCAAGCGTAATGTGCACTCTCCAAAATTTAGATTTTCTCCTGGTGTGAAGGCCTTTCTGCAGGCTGCATGTATGTACATGTATGTATTGGCTCCTACGGGAGATAAAGTCCTTCCTCTCTGGCAGGAGAAAAGAGCATGGCCATGCTATGTTAGTTATTAGCTGTTTTTCCTGTGTGTCCTCACGTGTGCAGCAATTGAACCAGCTATTTCTGCATTCTTGTTCTGGCCAAAATAATCTAGAAATTCACCATCTGGTCCAATCAAGTACATTATGATTGTATGATCCACTATGTAGTCCTCATCTTCATCCTTGGGGCCAGGGCTGTAATACACTCTGAATGCTCTGGACACTTGACCAATCTCTTCTTTTGTGCCAATCAAGCCGATCAGTTTGGGAGAAATTTTTTTTACATAATTGGCAATGGCTTCTTTTGTGTCCCTCTCTGGGTCAAAAGTGATGAAAAGCGGAGTTGGCAGAGTTGGAATACCGTCTATTTCATCCACAACTTGAATCATTTTTCCCAGTTCTTCTGGACAGAACTAGTTCTTCTAGTTCATCAGGACAATGAGTAAAACCAAAATAAATCAATACGCGTTGACCCAGGTAGTCCTTATCAGTTTTGGGCTCGCCGGTATGAGTTGTGAGGGAAAATGGGCCCCCAAGTAAAGGCTTTCCAATGCTTCTTTGCCATTCCTACTCCCGTTTCTGTCTTTTCCTTCTTGAAGTACTTCATTCCAGCCAATAAAGCTCCTCCAATAGCAAATGTGATGGCGAAAGACTTCCAGGAAACAGGCCCGGGCTTCGAGGGGCGCATGGGGTCTCTGCTGCCCTTCCTCTTCGGTCCTGACGACCCTGGAGGGGGCGGCATCGCTGTACTGAGGGGGCGGCTCCCCAGGCAGCAGCCAGCGAGCCCCGAGGCCCGCCACGCCTCCTCTGGCCTCACGCAGAGCCGCCCCAGCAAGACCCTCGCGGTCCCCTTCCCTGGGCCCCAAACCCGGAATCTGTGAGGCAAGAGTCTCCAAAGTTGGCGGCCAGAAGCCGCATTATCTGGCCGGGACGAGTGACAGCCCCTCCGTAAGCTCCAGAGTGCAGGCAGATTCTTTACCACAGAGCCACTGGGGAAGCCCAGAAGCTTTCTGAGATGGGGCCCGAAAATGGGTTTTAAGAAACTCTCCAGGTGATTCTGCTGCATTGCTGATGTTTAAGAACAACTATCCTAGGGAAATAAACTTTATTTAGTAGACATTTCTGCATCGTTAACTGACATGGAGTAGATGGAGTCATCAGTATCAGACAGAAATTAAAAAAAAAAAAAAAGCCAATCTGGACTAATAATAATAGTGATAGCTAGTTCTTAGAGAACTTGTGTGTTTGTGTGTTCAGTCATGTCCAACTCTTTGCAACTCCATGGACTGTAGCCCACTGGGCTCGTCTGTCCATGGAATTTTCTAGGCAAGAATATTGGATCAGGTTGCCATTCCTACTCCAGGGGATCTTCCCAACTCAGGGATCAAACTTGCATCTCTTGTCTCTCCTGCATTGGCTTTCACAAATTTGGTTAAAAAAAAAAATTGCATATGTATAAAGAAAGGATAGAGCCATAAAATTGCCCATTAATTTATCAAATATAATTTTGTTCGGTACAGTAAATATATATCTGTATACAGGTATTAAACAGGCAAACACATCACAGAAGATATATGAAATAATGGAAATATTTGGACATGGAGAGAGCTAGTCCTGGCATTGCCATTTAAGAATTATGTGAGACTAGGCATGGCACTTACTGGGGAGCAGCTCCTTACTGGGAAATGACAGACTTAGATGATGCCTTAAGTTCTTTCTTGCAACAAAATTCTATATTCCTCATACCATGCCTGAAGTTTAATTTCAATGACATTTCCCACTGGGTGTAATTTCCCAAAGAGAGGCCCTTGATGCTTAAGCTTATAGAATATAAGGTCAATGTATCAGTCAGGGTGAAGTAAGTCAAATTGAACCTATTCTAAATTGTTCAGTAGAAGAAATTTAATATGAGGAACACATTTAAAATTTTGGGAAGAACTGAACAGGCAATAATAGGATGATACCCCCAGCTCCAGTGTTGCAGGGACAAAAGGAAGAGGTGGTTTTACCAGAACCCAAGGTCTGGGCTACCAGGAAAGAGTTAGGATCCTGATGACAGAGGTTTTACTAAGCAAGTGGATGTACTAAAATCAAGGTGGGAGGAGTCACTTGAATGAGATGGAAACATGTTGAGAAGGGCTTCTTGAATGAGCTTGAACCACAAAGAGATGCTAGAGCCATGAGAGAAAGTCTATAGCTCCTACTCTCCTGTGTCCTGTCTAATCCCCTTCCAGAGCCTCCCACTGGTCAACTCTAACCAGAAGTCACTGGATAAAGAATCCTAGCAAATGTAGGTTGCCAGGGTCAGTTTTCCTGTAACAAAGAAAAGTTGTAACTGATTCAGTAAAACCAGAGAATCTATTACAGAATCCCTCACTTCTATTTTCAGTGAATTTCTTGTCCTAAATTCCAGGCTGATTGGCCATATGTTTGACTCTCAGTCCCAGAATTCTGATTAATCAGCTGTGGAGACTACAAATCCAGTATAATCACTTCTGAATATTCCTCCCCAACTCCTGTCAACCTAGTCACCTCCACACCGAATCCTGGTAGTATACAAATCCTCCAAGAAGGGAGCTAGCATAAAGAGATTTATCCTGGAGCTGGTCATCAGGAACATGGGCTCTTTCTGTGGAAGAGGAATGTGGACCTTTTTTGGCAGTAGGAGTAGTATGTCACTCCATCTTCATGGAAAGCAGCAGGTTTTTAAAAAAGCAACTTGATCTGGTCATGGTGGGACCTCCTAGCTAAGGTATCAGGGAGGGCCCCCCACTCAAGGCTTCAAGAGTAACTAAAAAGCCACAGTACCTCAACTGAATCAGTTCAAGGGGATTCCTTCCTTTGTCAGCTTCCTACCAACTACTAGTTGAGTCCCATAGTGCTAGATGCTCTTGACATTATTTTCCAGATCATTCTTCCCTTTTGACTTAATTGGACTTGGTAGCATGATTCTCAATTGACTTAAAGACTGAGTCTCTAGCATAGAGCTTCTCAACTTTGATACATATAATATCTCCTAAAATCTGATTCCTGAGATACAAATTCAGTAGACCTGAGTTGGGTTTAAGGTACTGTAGTTCTAGAAACCTCCCCAGGTATTGTTGGTGGTGTTGGCACACATGCCTCACTAAGAGTTTTTGTTTTGTTTTTATTGTTGATTAGGAGGGCCTGAGGCCCACGTACTCATGGACCACATTCTAAACTCCCCCCAAAAGCATACAACTAAAAGCAAAAACAAAGGCTTGTGTATCTGAGTGGATATAGAATCTAAACCACTGCGTTTGGTCATCTTACTCCACCTGAGGACCTCAAAGTGGCATGGAGGTCACATAACTCTGATGAGACTGGGTAATGCTGGTCTCCTGGGAGTAATAAATGAAGATGCTTCACTTCATTGTATGGTGGCTCAGTTTTAATAACTGGCTAGAGAATATCCTTCAGGCAGAGCAAACAGGATAGAAATAAAGTAAGATGGGAATAACTCTGGTTGGGTCATGGCCAAGTCATGAACCATGTTGATTCTCCCATTTTACTGTCACTTGTGTAGTGCCTGTCAGGGCAGCCAGCTGTTTTTCCTCCAGGACACTGTCAGCATACCCGACTGTTTTCTATTTCCACAGATATTGCAATGATTGTCCCCACAAGGAAGAATCTGAAAGATGAATGTCTTAAAAATTGGAGATTTCTTCTTAACAGCTGTAAGGAAATCTACAGCTCTGAAAATAATATAATCTCTGAAAATGAGATTATATTATTTCACAGGGTATTAGTAATCACTGATAGATTTGTGCTTTGACTGTTCTGCTTCTGCATTGAGGGTCTAGCATTTATTTGTTGCCTTATTGTCTGTTTTTCTGTTCTATCTAGATCTTTTTAAAAAACTGAAATTGTTCCACAGGGAGCAAAGAAATAGTATGTTGTTTATATTTCATACACAGACTAAAGTGAGTGATTAGTAGAATCAGTGGTATCAGTGAAAGAGAAAATAAGGTCAAATTTCTAGGGAAAAGCATAAATAAGCAAGCAAGAAAATCAAAAGCAATGATGAATTGGGAACTGCTCCAGGATTAAGAACAGCTTCTCAGAACATTAAGTTGCTTTAATTCTTAGTGGTTTTGAAGTCCTTTGTGTATGTGTGTGTGTGTCTTTGTCGGATTTGGACATTATTATTTGAAAGAGAACAGAGCTTCACTTTCTTCATGTGAAATCACACAGCATACTTCAATCTCAGGACAACTTTGTTGATTGAGTGTAAAAATACATCAAATGTTTAGCATTTTCACTTGTATATAACATATTCTCAAGAACTTTCAACAATCCATATGAGTAGTTCATAGGCTCTGACTCCATCTCATTTAATGTTGAGAACATTCTTATGAAGGAGATCTTGTCTCCTTCTGAAAACACCTGCCCGCACGGAAGTTCAGCGGGATGAGAGGATTTACCCAAGATCACATAACTGGGAATGTACACAAGTAAGTTTAACCCCAACTCTGTGGTTTCAAATATCTGCTTTATATCCATATACTGTTAAGAAATGAATGTTTGGGGGCATCAGGGGACTGTGACTGTACCCCTTAGAGCAAGATATTCAATGGGTAGTGCATGAACTTCTGTTTTGATGCCTATAGGTAGTCTTATTATGTCTAAACCTTATGAAAATAAGTTCACCTGGTTCATCTCTGGAGCAGCAATTATCAATTTCACAAGTATTTTGTCATCTGTGTGTAGACCTATTGATTTCCCTTAACTCTTCCTCATTTAGTGTCCAGTCACTTATTCTGCTTTTTATTCTGCTAATCAATTGTTATAACTTTGTCATCCTTTCCACACATTCCCCTACTCTTCACCCTCACTGAATGAAACTCCTTTGTAAAAAGCTAGAGTGGGTTGTTTCCTCCACTACTTTCCTTTTTCTTCTCTCAGCATCATGCAAGATGGATTACCTTTAGAGTTGACTCCATTTTATTTATCTTTTGAGATGTGTCTTTAATTGCTAAAGGGACTGCCTGCTCTTTCTTTTCAAATTATACTGAAATTACTGACTGAATTTCACTACAACTACCTGGAGGCAAATTTGGTGGAAAATATTTTATGTTGCTTCCTGAGCCCCATAATGAAACATGCTATGTTTGTTTCAAACTACCATAGCTGGCTTCAGTCCTAAATAAAGTTTCTAAATTTTTTTTTTCTAGCCAAACATTTAATTGTTCATAAACAGCTAGGTTCTTCCAACTGTGCTTGTGAAATATTTGATCTCATTTAGAAGCAAATCATTCACACCCTCTGCCAGGGGACTATTGTTGATAATAATCAGGACTCATATCTGCTGAGGTACTGTCTCCTCTTATGCATGGAATTCTTAATAAGATGGCTTAAGTGCTGCCTCTGCCTGGTTGGAAACCGTATTGCTTGTTGCTTTCTGGTTAGCAGAGGATATATCTCCATCTGCATTTACTTTTCCATTTTAGTCTAAAAGACCAAATACTGCCTTCAGTCTCTGGCACACGCCTGAGGGTTGGATTTGGAATTTAAATGTCCTCTTTACCTGCAATTTGTGAAAAACTTACACAGGGAGACATGTGAGTGGAGGTAGTGTGAGATACCTGGTGCACATTTACACAAGCAAATGCCTTGGGAGGCTATCTCCTACTCGCCTCCTCCTGCACAGCCCTCTTCTGTTTTCACGTCTCAGTTGGGTCTTTGTGGAGGTGAATTCCCTGCTCCCTGACATAGTGCATCTACTATAGATGGTTAGATTGCTTCCTGGGATGTAAGTCATATTTGTGGTTGCTGAATATTGGGGATGTTACAACTGCTGGCAAAATACGTGCTCGGATCCATCTGCAGATGTTACCAATTAGGGCCCGTGCCATTTTCCACATTTGTGGGCCCTAAAACTCCCTCACCTGCAGGTGCAGAACTATCTAACCCTTCAACCAGCGAGAGCCTGGGCTGATGGGATTTTGCAGCTCCTTTCTTTTGTGATAAGTGAGATCTAGTAAATATTTGTTCTCCCCGTACATAGCCCAGTCTCCTGGCTTAACTTCTTGGGACTCTGGCTGCTGGTTCCCAATCCACTCACCCTCTGGGTCTGGCCCAGACTTTCACCTAGAGGTCCTAAATTCCTGGCCTGGCTCTTGGACCTGGCTTTGGATACCTCTTTTAAAACCCACCTGTATTCCTAGCTCTGGCATAAGTTTCTACTTGTACTAAAAACTTCTGCCTGCTGTAGCTGTGCCCTGTCCTGCATCCACAGGGCAGGTCTCTTGGACCTAAAGACTGACTCAGATTGTAATCAAGAGCACCACACCCCTTGGATTTGGTAATTTATACTCTTGGCTCCTCTCTAGATTGAACCAGACTTTTATTTCTGCCTGCTTTTCCCCATCCATTTTCAAAGTTGGCCTTGGCTCATAATTTCTTGCTAATGAGAACTTCCAACATGCCCCACTCCATTTAGGAAGGTTTTCATACATGAAAGGTCACCTGCTACATATGTGCCATTTAGCATGGATTAATAGCATCACATGCACCAATAAAGTAAAAGAAAAATAGAATTTCAGAATTTTATTATATCTTAATGTAGTTTTGGTTTCTTTCTGACTCCTCCCCAAGATTAACATTTGTTTTAAAACAAATATTAATAATCTGATAGGTGACAAATGCTTTTATATATTCTTTTTATTCCAGCCAAACAACTCCACTTTGAGTTAGATGTTATGTATTCCCTACTGGCAAATGAAGAAACTGAGACTTAGAGGGAAAAACAATTTGCCCCAAATCATACACACATTAGACATAACTGGCATAGTTCAAACCCAGGTACTTCTGACGTGCAAACCCCATTTAGCTCTTCAGAAGCAAATGCCTTGATTTCACAGTTAAGGAGAATAAAGGTCAGAGAAATTAAGACACTTGCATGAACTAATTGGTTACATCTTATAGGTTTTCTGACTTCTAATACTTCCTCCACTGGACCACACTGACTTTTAACTTAACTGTGCTTAGTCACTCAGTTGTGTCCAACTCTTTGCAACCCCATGGATTGTATAGCCCGCCAGGTTCCTTTGTCCATGGGAATTTTCCAGGCAAGAATACTAGAGTGGGTTGCCATGACCTCCTCCAGAAGATCTTCCCAACCCAGGGATCAAACCCAGGTCTCCCACATTGCAGGTGGATTCTTTACCATCTTAGCCACCAGGGAGATAAAGCAATTGAAGTAGATTATACTGATATCCATGCAGTGGCAGAACATCACCCTTTATTTTCTCTTGCTTGGCATGTTCCTACTATCTTTTATGCTCCTTGTTTCTTCCTTGGATCTTTTATTATGTTCCTGTGATCACGCCCTTTGGATGGTGCAGGCCTTGGCAGCCTCAGGGGAAATTTGCATTGCTGGGACCTGAATGAAGTTGCTGCTGGTTTTTTGTTTTGTTTTGTTTTTAACAAAATCCTGGCAGAATAAGCACTTTCCCACCAGGTTAGCCCTCATATTCCTATGTTTCTTGTACCGTGAAATTGTCACTGTGTAAGTATCAGAAATGTCAGCCTAATTTAGCCACACAGATTAGTTTATATCAATATCCTGAAGGTCTGAAAGAATCAGTGAAGCATAGAATTTTTGAGCTGGAAGGGATCCCCAGTGCAGGTCTTAAGGAATTCAAGGAGTGGTTCTGGTGAAGTTGGGCATTATGCCTAAAAGGAATCTGATATATTCAGTGTCTGCTTTCAGTTCCCCTTTGATTTCCTTTTAAATGTGTCGGCACAGGTATAGACTTGTGGCCTTTTAATCCATTCCTGTGAAAAAGTAGTAGAGTGAGGTGTGAATGGCCTGGAGAACACATCAGAGCTCTGTTATGTGTGGGTAATGCCAATGTATATTTCCAGACCGAGTGCTTTTGAAAACTCTGTACTACCAAGACTAATCCCTGTGAGGGTGGTCTTTGTACTCAGCAAAATAAAAAAATGCCGTCTGTAATTAGGCAGAAATGCATGGTGAGACTTGCCTTGAGATCCTTGAATTTCAATGGCCAATTCTGGGTCTCCTGCCTTACTCCCAATCCTAAATACCACTTACTGCAAGTCCGTGTAAAATTCTTTGATTTTGTGAATTAAAGTCCTACCAACAACCAGTGAACAATGTGACTGAAAGATTTTACTATAGGACTATAATACCTAAAGGATCAAGAGAACCATAATGTCAGTATATAATGAAGCAGATATTTAAACAAGATGTTAAAGGGCTAAATCACCCAGGCACACTTATTTTCGAATAACTTCTTATGATCCAAATCCGTTGAGCTTTGCTGGACTCATAAATTGCACTGGCATTTAGAAAGAAGACACCGTGCCCAGAAATGGTGCAATCACATAAGGTAGGCCCAGGATATAAAATATATTCCTATTGCACCGGGTGAGCACAGGCTATAGGGGAGAGAATAATGTACTTTCAAATCTCTTACCATATGATGGAGCAAGACTTGCTTTGAGCCATAGAACTGACCAAAGTCCACATGTATAACTGACATTAATTTTTCAACATAAATAAAGCTTACTTCCTTTCTTAGGGAACTGGAAGATAGGAAATGAGAAAAGACTATACCAAAACCTTTTGTTTATTCATTAAATATATATAAATCTGTTGTATACCAACTATTTGTTTTGCTGTTTTATAGGTACTGGAGGAGAAAATTGACAAACATTTTTCTGCTTCCCTGAAATTTACTTTCAAGTAGAAGAAAATCAGAAATAGACATACTAAATAAACCAAATCTATTGCATGATAGAACAAAATAAGCACGATGGAAAAAACTAGAGCAAAATGGGGGGCTTAGGTAGTTGCATACTTAAGTAGGATGATTGGATATTTTTAGAGAAGATGACATTTAAGCAAAATGTCCATGAAGGAAAAGTGAGCCATATGGATATCTGGGGGAAAGGAGTGTCAGGAAGAGAGAACAAGTGCGAAAGCCTGGAGATGAGAGTGTGTCTGGATAGTTTCAGAAACAATAAGAAGCTAGGTTATCTGGAGGGAAGGGAGAAAGAGGATAAGACCTGCAAGCAAATGGTGGGGTGTAGTGGAGAATGGGAGAGACTAGATTTGATAGCTTTGTAAGCTTTGTTTTGACTCTGATTGACGTGGGAACCACTGTAGTGCTTTGAGCAGGGAAGTTGGCATGATCGCACTTTCATTTGGAAAACTCTGGCTGCTGTGTTGAGTGGAGTGTAATGAGGAGCGATAGGCATGGAGAGACTGGTTATTAGCCTAGGCAGTAATGCCAGGTCGAGCTGAATACAAGAATAATGGAAATTTTTATACTGGCAGAGTAGCCAAAGTCATTGCAATATAGATGTAAATGTGTCAAAAAGCAACACTTTACCTGATTTATAATAGTACACAGTCAGTAGTAATGGGGACAGGGTGCTTGGAAAGACTAGTTTATTTACTTTTCTGTGATATAGTGCGTTATGAATAGGATTTCACTTAGAGACCAGACTGTTTTTAGCCCAGGGTGATTTGAACTGTGCTTCATGGTGTTCTAACTAATTGTTCCAAACTCCAGTCTGCTTAAATGAATAAAAGTATCAGTTCTAGAAATCCTTATTTTAAGGGTGGGTGAGAAATCATTTAACCATAGATAGGTTCAAACATCCCGGCAAGAAATAGTGTATTAGGCTGTTAAGATCAGGGGTAGGGCTCCAGAAACCAGGATTTAGAGGTGGTCCTTTGGTGCATGAGAGGGAGAGTGTTGTCTTATAAGTTTCACTGTGGACAGTTCAAGGCAACCAAACATGAGGTGACAACTTTGAATGTTTGATAGGGAGTGAGGCCACCATGAGGGGTTGTGATCAATTAATTAAAAAAAAAACTCCACCTAATTCACACTCCCTGCTCCCTGAGTGCTTTAAAAAGCTTACACATGTGTTCAGATGGGATCTGATTTAGCATCAATATTTGCTGGAATTTTTTACGCCCAGTGTGTTTTTTTAATGTTTGCAGCTGACATGCTTGATTTCATTAGGTGCATTCTGTGATGCAATGATGGAAACACTTCAGTGGAAAATTGCTTTAGCTCTTTATTGGAGAAAATCTTTGGTTACAGTAACACTAGTCTAATTATGATGATTGTGTTAAAGAGAAGGGAAGAAAGAATATAAAGAGAAGAGTTTTCATAAGTGAGACTGAAATTTAAAAGAACCAGAGCTGAGCAAGAGTCATGGATTGAGGCATGATTTGCTGGGGAAACTGTATCCAGTGGAGCAGGGGAACCTGAGGCTTATCCTTTTCATTTCCATTCTCCTCTAGTCCATCTACTCACTGTCACTTTGGAATGTCCTGTTATTTGGGTTTTGAGTTAAAATCACTTTTAACCAGTTCTTCTAAAAAAGCTCTTTTAAACAGAGAAGAATATCTGTTTGCTTGACACAAATAAGCAACTAAGAAATAGAGAAATGAAAAGGGAAAACTACTAGGTAGATAGGACATTCTTGTCTCAGATGGACTTGTAAGAAGCAGAAAAGTCTAGGGCATTAGCTTTTTAAGTCTCCAATGCTAAAGTTGCTATGTGATGATTCAGGATATGTTCTTATATTTGTTCCCTGTGTCATCAGTAATGAGCTTACTCCGCTTCATTCCACACAACTTCCTATAGTAACTCTGCCTTTTAGGTACTATTTCAGGGGCCAATGGAAGAATTACTATGGTCTCTTCCCCGAAATGTTTCTTCTACCACTATGAGAATTCCATAAAATATTCTAATAAGGGTAAATTCTTTTTCATTTAAAAAAGGATTAACATAGAATACACGTAGAATGAAGAATACTGACGTTCTAAGATGACTGAAATCACTTTCTTGTTGTTTCTTCTGAAAGCTTCACCGAATGCCAGGCTAGCAAGACATGAAGAAACACCGCAGGAAGTATAGGAGTGTGAAGCCATTATATAGTGTGTTTACTAATATAAAGTTTAGAAAGTTGTTCAAACAGGGAAACGTGATCTACCTGGGCTTTCACAGTTTCAGTCCTTTTGAAAATCCTTTGCCCCATATTTTATATCTTTCTTTTCTGTACCCCTTCTTATTCATTATTGTGACCTTGTCCTAGTCTTAAAAAAAAATCTCTAAACTAGTTTTAATGCAATATAAATGGTGAAATTTTCCTATTACCATCTTCATCACATTGTAAGAACTCCCCTTTGACTCTCAGACAGCACTCATGAAGCATCTATGACTACTCCCTGACAGCAAACAGAGATAGCAGGAAGGACTCCTGCCTCTGAAGCTAGATATTGACTGGAACATACCTGGAGTATGAGTGCTAAGAAGAGGAAGCTAAGGGGCCACTTCTAGGTGCATCCAGTTAAGCAAGGGTTGAACTTACATGTTCTGGCTAACGATTTCCCAACAAACATTCCCTCTCTTGGCTTCTTTCTCCCTTTGTTTTGGCTCTGAATTGAACAAATATAATCAACTATCCTATAATAAGATTGAGGAATATGACATATTACATTTTTTTCAAAAAGACCTTAGCAGGATTTTTGATCCTGTGTACACTCTTGAAACTTTGCCACACCCCCATTATGAGGTGGAGTACATTTCTTTTCTCTTCCTTTTGAACCTGGAAGAGTATTTTGATTTCCTAAATGGATACAGTGTTGCATAAATGATACCACTGGCTTCTGAGGCTATGTCATAAAATGGAATACGGCTTCTCTGTGTGTCTGTCTCTCAGAATGCTTGCACATAGACCCCATCTACCATGTTGTCAGGAAGTCCAAGCTTCATGGAGAAGTTATAAGTGTTAGAGTAGTCAATCTCAACGAAGGTCCAGACAACAGCTGACATCAATTGCTAGATATTCAAGTGGATGAGATTTCTGATGATTTTAGTACCTAGCCACTGAGCTATGCCAACTACTGTCAAGTGGAACAGAAATGTTATCCCTGACAAGTTCAGTCCAAATTGCAGATTTATAAGCAAGAGAAATGTTGTTGCTATAAGCCACTAAGTTTTGAGATTGTTTGCTACAAAGCAAATTACTAGAGTAAACTACTAGAATACTACTAGACTAGGAAAAAAATATGTATATCCTGAAAAGAGAAAATTCATTAACAAGGGCAGGGTTTCTTTTGAAGAAGTAATAATGATACAATATAATTATAGCAGACATAGCTGCTTTGTCCTTTTCATTAATTTTTCTAAATAAAACATTTCTTAAAAAACCCAAATTATTGGATCAGTTCAATTCAGTTGCTCAGTCGTGTCCAGCTCTTTGCGACCCCATGCACTGCAGCACGCCAGGCTTCCCTGTCCATCACCAACTCCCGGAGCCTACTCAAACTCATGTCCATTGAATCGGTGATGCCATCCAACCATCTCATCTTCTGTTGTCCCCTTCTCCTCCCAACTTCAATCTTTCCCAGCATCAGGGTCTTTTCAAATGAGTTGGTTCTTCGAATCAGGTGGCCAAAGTATTGGAGTTTCAGCTTCAACATCAGTCCTCCCAATGAATATTCAGGACTGATTTCCTTTAGGATGGACTGGTTGGATCTCCCTGCAGTCCAAGGGACTCTCAAGAGTCTTCTTGAACACCACAGTTAAAAAGCATCAATTCTTCGGTGCTCAGCTTTCTTTATAGTCCAAATCTCACATCCATACATGACTACTGGAAAAACCATAGCTTTGACTAGACTGACCTTTGTTAGCAAAGTAATGTCTCTGCTTTTTAATATGCTGTCTAAGTTGGTCATAGCTTTTCTTCCAAGGAGCAAGCATCTTTTAATTTCATGGCTGCAGTCACCATCTGCAGTGATTTTGGAGCCCCCCAAATAAAGTCTCTCACTGTTTCCATTGTTTCACTATCTACTTGCCATGAAGTGATGGGACAAGAGGCCATGATCTTAGTTTTCTGAACGTTGAGTTTTAAGCCAAATCATTGGACAGAGAAGTAAAGAAAAATGTGAAACACTCTACTATGTCTTCTAACAGACTAGGAATCAGTATAACACCTAGATACTACTCTGCTCCTCTCTAAAGATGCGGCTGTTTGTTATTTGGGGCTCGTCTAATCTAACGCTCTCCACTCCAAGGGCAGCCCCCAGCTTTGTTTGCTTCCTGTCCCCCATCTCCTGTGCAGCTGTCAAAAATGAGGCTCAATATCACCAGAGATTATCAGGTAACTTCAATGTAGCCAGCAGCTTTAGAGTTTGCTTAACTCTCTAGATTACTGCTTTCATTTTGGTTTTGTCCTCTGAGGACATCTCTTGTGTTCTTATAAAGGAAAAGCAAACTCTTTTTCTGAATCCAGTATTTGTAGTTGTTTCCAGTAGAACGTTTAGTTTTCAGGATATATGAGTTCTCATTTGCCAGAAATAAAAATTTGGCCTCTTTTTTTTTTTTTTAAGTTAGTTTATATTGAATAATACAGACCCTTATGTTTATTTTCTTTAGGTGTCAGAATATAATTTTCAAGTAACTTGACTGGGATAGGAATTCAGTTAAAAGTCAAGCTTCAGGTTTATTTTCTGCATAATTCACTCAAATAATTAGGAGGTTGAATTGACAACCTTGACTTTTCTTATTCAGCCTTCTTTAACCAAATAACTACTGCTAAGTCACTTCAGTCGTGTCCGACTCTGTGCGACCCCATAGATGGCAGCCCACCAGGCTCCCCCGTCCCTGGGATTCTCCAGGCAAGAACACTGGAGTGGGTTGCCATTTCCTTCTCCAACTAGTCACGAGTTAGCTCTCCTGACTCCACTTTCTTTGAACTTCATTTGATGACCAAACTTTGTTGAAACCAAAGTGCTTGGTTTCTTTCTTCATACATGTGATTTGAGGTGTCATGAAGATACTTTTACATATAAACTGCACTATATAAATTGAATCAGCTACTCTATTCAGAGGGCTTCCCAGGAGGCACTAGTGGTAAAGAATCTGCTTGCCACTTAAGAGATGTGAGTTCCATGCCTGGGTTGGAAAGATCCCCTGGAAGAGAGGATGGCAATCCACTCCAGTATTCTTGCCTGGAGAATCCCATGGACAAAGGCTGGTGGGCTACAGTCCACAGGGTTGCAGAGAGTCAGACATGACTAAATGACTAAAATGACTTAGCACTTACTCTATTCAGAAGTAATTTCACAGCCCTGAAAACCAGAGTTAAGATGAATAGAAACCAACTATTTCAAATGTTTAATTTTCTAAGCAATTTTGTGATCCTTGCTAGACCTATAGACCTATAGACCTTTCCATACATAGTACATAGTATTTCCTTGGTGCTTCCATTAGAAAATATATATTTACAAATGAAAGCAAAATCACTGCAGCTGGTGACTGCAGCCATGAAATTAAAAGGCACTTGCTCCTTGGAAGAAAAGCTATGACTAACCTAGACAGCATATTAAATAGCAGAGACATTACTTTGCTAACAAAGGTCCATCTAGTCAAAGCTATGGTTTTTCCAGTAGTCATGTATGGATGTGAGATTTGGACTATAAAGAAAGCTGAGCACTGAAGAATTGATGCTTTTGAATTGTGGTGTTGGAGAAGACTGTTGGGCAACCCTTGGACTCGAGGATATCCAACCAATCCATCCTAAAGGAAATCAGTCCTGAATATTCATTGGGAGGACTGATGTTGAAGCTGAAACTCCAATACTTTGGCCACCTGATGCAAAGAACTGACTCATTGGAAAAGACCCTGATGCTGGGAAAGATTGAAGGTGGGAGGAGAAGGGGACGATGGAGCATGAGATGGTTGGATGGCATCACTGACTCAATGGACATGAGTTTCAGCAAGCTCTGGGAGTTGGTGATGGACAGGGAAGCCTGGCGTGCTGCAGTGCATGGGGTCGCAAAGAGCTGGACATGACTGAGCGACTGAACTGAACTGAGCTGAACAAGTGGAACATATTCAGTTGGAAGAGTGTAGAGACAGAAGCAAGTTAAGCATGCAGCTGGATTCCAGGCACTTTTTTAAAATTTTAAAGCTTATAGGCTACAGGCAATTTTTAAAATGGTAACTTTTGCTTCTGAGACAGAACAGACATTATCTCAAGCTATCTCATTTATTTTTGATTCTCTATGTTTTTTAAGGGCATTTTTAACCAGTTGACCAATCTGGGGAGATCTAGGAAATGAATGTCTTCTTTATTATAGCTTGAAGATCTCAATATACAAATCATAAATCCAATGTCAACAGATGCTACATGAAGCAAACATTAAACTCAAAAATTCAGAGCCGTGGATGGTAATTTTGTAGGGAAATTGATACACAGTCAATAAAGGAAACAAAAGGTATTGGGAGAAAAATGAGGCAAATAGGGTTGACTTGAAGGAAAGTCATTCAAAATAGCAGCTGTGTATGAGGCAGTCTGAGTAATATGAAGTGAAATGTATTCACAATATTGATTAGATATCATTTGATTATTGAGTAACTCCAGTCACCTGTGATAGCTTGGAAATACAATCAAAGTAGCTTGTAAGGTTTTAAAAATCATGATTATGGTGCAGTTTTACTGAAGGTTGAATATCATCCTCCAGATTCTTAAGGATCAACTAGGTTACTGAAAACTGGAAGCACTGCTCTGAGGAATATGGGATGGTTAAGCTAATCGTCCATTTTTTCTCAAACTGAACTTCATTTAAAACAAGATTAAAATCTGGCTTTTGGTATTACAAAGCCTTATCAAAATAGCAGTAAATCAAGAATAATTTAAATGCAAACTATCAAAGTTTATTAAGTAAATAGAATTAACCAGCACTCAGAACATTGGTTTCAATTTTTCTAACATAATACTGTATTTAAATTGTATTTGAAGGCGAGATACCTAAAGTACCGAATTAATTTGAGCTATTCAAATTAGTACTTTGAATAGAAGCATTTAAAGGTGGATAACATTTAATTATCAAAGCAAACAGAAATTGAAATACGAATTAACTGTGTAAACATTTCAAGTAAATTAAATGAGTCCCTTACAGAAAGATAAACAGGAATCCCATCTCAGACAAGAGACTTTAAAAATCATGCCCTTGAGCAAAGTGTTGAACTCAGTACTTGAGAACTATATTCTTGACTAAGTGGAAGGAGGGAACAGGAGCAGTAAAAAGATCATCCTGTTGTTCTTTTAAAAATTCCCTCCTGGTTTAAATAGACTGAAACATAGCAATCTAATTAACTACGCTTCTTTTTCAAAGAGTTTTGGGATAGACAATTTCTATGTAAACTCTAAATGTCTGTGTCTCCTGGTATATAAAAGAATATTGTAATATCAGTCATATCATCAACCCTTCCCTCTTCCTTATTTATATCCATTCATTCATGCTTCATTTTTTCATTAAAAAGCGTAATTAATAATGAGTGCTCTTCGAAGTATAAGGGCCAATGAAGTGAACAGAAAAAACAACAGTGTCTGAAATCATTCATAAAACTTGTTGATTCTTTATTCACTACTCCAAAAGCTACTCTGATTAACCATTAATTCATTATATTAATTTATTTTCTTAAGCATAGCAAGATTCAAATTCCTGTCCATAAGTGAGGAGTTTATGGTCTATAGCCGGACAAAAATAAATAAATAAACACTGTAAAGGACCATTATAAGTGCTACCATATTTGCAAGCACAGAGAATCATGTAGGTAATTAGGGAGAATTACTACCTGACATGATAAGTGCCTGGGAAGGCTATCTAGAGGGGAGGATTTATGTCTTGAGATGTGAAGGTAGTTGCAAGTTAGAAGGAGGAAGGTGGATGTATAGAATAGTCTGTATTAAGAAAAAGCAGCATGTTCAAAATTATAAAGCTGCTTAAGTCTGACTCTAAAGATAGGTAATGTGGCTACAAACACAGGTGGAATGGGGGACCTGGTAAGAAAAGATGATTGCAGAGAGACATAAATCCAGAAGGGTTTCAAGAGCAATGTTGTTGAACACACACAAGTAGCCAATTCTTTTGAGATCCTATGGACTGTAGCCCACCAGGCTTCTGTCTTCATGGGATTTCCCACACCAGAATACTGGAATGAGTTGCCATTTTCTTCTCCAGGGGATCTTCCTGATCCAGGGATTGAACTCTTGTCACCTGCATTGACAAGAGATTGTTACCACTGAGCCACCAGAGAAGCCCAATGTTAGGAAGTTTGAATATTCTCCTGAGAATTATGGAGAACTGATAAAGGCTGTGGAGCAGGAAGAGACAAAGTGAGAGATTTGCTTCCTGCAGAAGCCACCCTGGCTTCATGGTGGAGCCTCTGCTCCAGCTGGACTGATCTATAATGGAATTTGTTATTTGAAGGCACATTCTTGGTGCTGTGCTCTTTATTTTTACTGTTTTGTCTACAATACTCCACCTCGCCCCATTTCTTCCCATCCTAATCACAGCTGTTTCTTGAGGCCCAGTAAAATCCTCACTTCCCCATTCAGCAAACTTCATCACATATTATTGATTTCCTACAATCACATACATGGCTCCTGCTCTTATGGAGGATTCCCTGATTAAGCCAACTGGAAGTTAATCCTTATTTCACACTCCTATACTGCTGCTAAGTCGCTTCAGTCGTGTCTAACTCTGTGCGACCCCATAGATGGCAGCCCACCAGGCTCCGCCGTCCCTGGGATTCTCCAGGCAAGAATACTGGAATGGGTTGCCATTTCCTTCTCCAGTGCATGAAAGGGAAAAGTGAAAGTGAAGTTGCTCAGTCGTGTCCGACTCTTAGCGACCCCATGGACTGCAGCCTACCAGGCTCCTCCGTCCATGGGATTTTCCAGGCAAGAATACTGGAGTGGGGTGCCATGGCCTTCTCCATCATACTGCTATAGGAGTTTGTTTATCCTGTTCATAGGGCATTTATTTGGAATTTCCTTTGTACCTCTCAGGGTTCTGTCAGGAAACAGGCAACTCACTGAAATAGGACAATTTGCAAAGAGTTGAGTAGAAGGACTATTTACAAAGATGTGAGCAGGTGCTCTGATCTATATTGCTGTGCAACAAACCACCCTAAACTTAGTGATATAAAGTAAAAAGCCTTTTAATATACTCATGGATTCCATATGTCAGGAAATAGAGAAGGGCACAAAGATGAATTTTTTTTTTTCTGCCTTGTGATATCTGTGGCTTCAGCTAAGAAAGCTTGAAGCTGGGGGTTGATTTAATGGCCTGGATTAGATTCATCTGAAGGCGTCATCTCTCACCTGTTTACTGCCTGGTCTGGCACTGTTGAATGGGGCATGTATATATATATATATATATATATATATGGTCTTTCCATGTGGCTTGGCTGGGCTTCTTCACAGCAAGCTTGCAATGAGATAGTGGGACTTTTTATATTTTCTCCAGAGCTCTGAGGAATAAGGCACAAGCGGAACAGCCCTTTCTGACATGGCCGCTGAAGTCAAAAATACTGGTTCTGCTGCATTTTGTTACTTATGAGTAGGTGTCCAAGGCCAGCCCAGGTTCAAGCAAAAATGTCCTGAATTTCACTGAGTGATGAGAGGAGTGCCAAAGGATTTGCACGTGTCTCAAACTGCTGCAATAGGGCTTACAGAAGCTAACAAGTGATAGTTCAGTGCCCTAGGTCCAGCCACAGCAGTAACTGAATTTCTATTTCTGAAGAAGCAAAGGAATGGAGAATTGAGAGCTATAAGAAAGGACCACATAATGGTACAATGGCCTTCAGTAGAGATACAGCTAAATGAGGGTGAGGAGGAAGGATGCAGGGAAATAAACACCTGACCTCACTTTCTTTATCCTCTCTGGTGCCTCTCTATTGGCCAAACCCAACTGGAAGCTTGGGAATTCATTCCATACAGATGAACCTCTGAAGCTAAGAGCAGAGTGAGATTGATAGAAAGTGGATATGGAGGGACAAACAGAAGATATCCAACACATTCCTTTATTGCAGCTAGTTACTTATTCCAAATATGGGCCCTCATCATTCTTTCTCCATTTGATATTTCTTGAATTCCAGTTGTATAACATCCAACACATAAGTATAACTAAAGATGAGTTCTTCGGTGGCTAATAACAGAGTACTTTTTATTTGGCCCCTACTGGAATTTAAATGCCAACAAAGGAAGGAGAAAGCCTGGATGCATTTTAGTTGGCAAAATATGTCTTTCCCTTCCTTTCATCTTCTGTCTTAAATATATGTTATGTCCCTGTACCACACCCTGCATTAAATTTAATATCACTAAACTCTAATTAATTGATGTACTGCATTCAAATTCAATAGTGATATATATATACTTTTATTTTCATATGCCACCATGAAACAAAAACATTTCACAAAATTTACTGCCTCATGTATATGGACCAATGGCGGCTTATATACTTTAACAATATTTATACTCTCTCTACTTTAATCAATGCATTGTTTCCAAAGTTGAGTGGATGGCAATTACTATCCATTTAAAAAAGAGAAATAAACTTACCTAACTATGGATATGTTATAATGTAGGTGGAAATTGGATACTATTGATTTCACGTTCATAGAGAATAGTTATATGGTGACTATTTTTATTATGATGGTGCTTCATCCAAAAGCAATGGCCATACACAGGATTTAACTCTCTTCAGTAAATGGTTTCCTAAACTTTCATGTTATATTTTAAATTGAGTCTATTCAGATTGAACAGACTCATATAAGAACATATCTTCTTCCTTTCTGAGTCTCCATTTGCTAGCCTTTATATATAACTTCCCTCCCTTTGTCGAGGAGACACCATTCTCCTAGACTTAGATTAGTAATGTTAAGCTAATTTCTTTTATTGTTCCCCATTCTCTTTTTAAATAGTCATCATGTCCTATCACTTTTCTTTCAAAAATACTTATATTTCTTCTGCTTTTCCCTTTTCTCTGTCATTGTAATTCATACCTATGTGACTTGAAGAATTTCCAGGAGAATGGGGATCAATCCAGGATTCTACACGACCAAGAATTATGCAGCCAGTGGAAACCCCATGAACATTACAATCTTCATTTATAAACCAAGGAAGCTTAAGCTCAGATAAATTGAGGGTTTTGCCCAAGGTCATGAGGTTAATAACTGGAAGAGGTAAACTTGGAATCTTGGCCCATGTGCATCCCACTCTGCTATCGCAGCCTGCCTTAAGGAAAGGGACCTTGTGATGCTTGATATTAGGTATGCCAGTTTTCCCAACAAATGATTAATTTCTTAAATGAATGATCTTTAATTTTCAAAAAATATTGTTTAAATGCTTACACATTAAGCATAGTTCTCTGTGAGTCAGGATGTGATACAGAGAAATTAGGAGGCAAATTGAATGTTTTTATTATCCAGATCATAAAATTCTTATTTCTATGTATGATCATGTTATCTCTAGTTAGGAGATCAGCTTGCATTTAATTGATGCAGAAAAGGGGGATATGTTGGAGGCAAAAATGCGGCCTATCAAAACAAATATCAAATGTTGGCTTACAGAAGATTCTACAAGATGTTGGGGGCAGAGGAGCTAGAAGGGTTCAACATAGTACTATTGCTAAATATTTAAAATAATACTCTATGAATATCGTCATCAGCAAAGAAATGCACTATGATTCAGAGTCATACTCTGAACTGAGAGTTGTTAAGTTTGCATTTCAATATACTTGATATATTGGTTTGGAGATTTGGAAGAACAATGTATATGTAAAAAATATTCATCTAGCCTGTCCAGGAATGTTTGAAAATGTACCTAAACATGTTGAAATATTACTTAGGTCATGGGCCACAACCAAGTTATGCTCATTATTAAAATTTTACTATCATGTTACAATATCTAGTCTTAGACTCCTTTGCTCTCTGCTATACAAGGCAATATAATTTTTCTCCTTAGGAATAGAATACTATCTTTTCTTCATCAGGAACTTAGTCAAACTCTACTTTGATCATTTCTGTTCAATTAATTCCCTATTCTTCTTAATTAGCATGTTATCATTAAAAAAATTTTTTTTTGATACACTCTCTGCTTTGGGAACACAGACAACTTTCTACTTCAGAAATGGATCAGAATTGCCTCAGGTTATTTCTAGTTTCAAATTTCTCAGACTCTGTGACTAGAGCCTCACAGGTCATCTCATCAGGCTTACTCATTAAAGAACAGTCAGTCTATAACCTCTTCCTGTGGCTTGTCTAAGATCAATAATGTTTTTCTAGGTTATTACTTCCGTGAGTCTTTGCTGTTAACCACTTGTGATTTGCATAATGTTTTCCAAGAAAAATGAACTCATTATTTTTCAAAAGTTGAATACCATTTTCTGTCTTTTGTTTATATTTATAACTTCATATGTGGACTTTGCAACTGTGGGCTTCCCAGGTGGTGCTAGTGGTAAAGAATCCACCTGTTGATGCAGGAGACACAAGAGACATGGGTTTGATCCCTGGCCTGGGAAGATCCCCTGGAGGAGAAAGTGGCACCTCACTCCAGTATTTTTTCTGGGAGAGTCTAAGCACATTTGCAACTGCAGAGCATATCTTATGCTTTATACGTTAATATATGCCTATCTTCTGTATGATAGAAAATTCTTTACTTTATTAATTCAGTTACTCCTTTACTTGTTCTTTATTTTGCAAAGAGTCAAAAAATCAGTTATTGACCTCCTTGTTAGATATTGTAGTTATTACAAAGACAGCTGGTAACAGTGTCTGCCCTTAATGAATTTATGATCTAGTAGGAATGATTAACAACATATAAATCATACTTTGTATTCATTGTTTTAATTCCAAATCTGCCATATATACACTGAATTATCGGACAAGCCGTAAGACCTTGCTCAATAGCTTTTCATGTAGACACTATAGGCATTGTTCAAGAAAATATATACAAATTAGTTGTTGTAGTAACTCAAAACTCACTATATGCTACTTGTTATATTTTCATGACACACAGAGCAGAATTATAAGTGTTATGAGAGTTTCTGAGAAGGTTTTCTGAAAATTCAGTTGAATCATAATACCTCCTGGGGATTGATATCATTCAATTCTTATATAGTGGGGTACAATCGGAAAATAAATGTTAGTCAAAGTTTTATTATGATACACATTTTTACCTTTCAGTCTTCTATGTGTTTGGGTAGATTCCGACTGATTGTAAACAAATAAAATAAGGGAAGAGAAAGTGAAAGTCTGCAAAGGGGGAAAAAAAGGAAAGCAGGCAAAACTGAAAAATAGCATAATAAAATATCAAAAATAAATTTGGAAAGGAGAATAAAATAAAAGTTTTAGTAGAATGCAGAATACTTGGGAGAAAAAAGAGAATGCTAAAAAAAAAAAAGCCAAGTGAACAAAATTTAAATATCTTAATGGCTTTATACAATGATTCATGAATCAGTCAGAATCCAATCTAGCAGACAGAAAGGAACTCTGCAGAGCTATACAAAATACAAATGGCTTAACATGCAGAGGGTTTCCCTGGTGGCTCAGACAGGAAAGAATCTGCCTTCAATGCAGGAGACCTGGATTTGATCTCTGAGTCGGGAAGATCCCCTGGATAAGGGAATGGCTACCTACTCCAGTATTCTTGCCTGGAGAATTCCATGAACAGAGGAACCTGGCAGGCTACAGACCATGGGGTCGCAAAGAGTCAGACAAGAAACACCACTAATATGCAGAAGGGATTGGAAACAAGGGAGTTAAATTAGGCAAAAAGCAGAATGGTAGTGACAAGTTCACTTTCCTTTAAGGATGGCAGATTACCAAACAAGCACTGATTAGGTGATTCCTGATTGACTGGTTTAAGATTCCATTTTTGTAAGAGGTGAAAGTGTAATTAAGTCTCATCTCAGTTTGGTAAAGAGCCTTAGCATAAGCAACTCCATTTGGGGCCTACTGTCTTGTTAACAATAGAAAAAAGATAAGAGTATTACAGATGAAAACAGATTGTGTGCCAAGTCACTTCAGTCAAGTCTCACTCTGTGACCATGTTGACTGTAGCCCACCAGGCTCCTCTGTCCATGGAATTTTCCAGGCAAGAACACTGGAGTGGGTTGCCATTCCCTTCTCCAGGGATCTTCCCAGCCCAGGGATTGAACCCAGGTCTCCTGCATTGCAGGCAGATTCTTTACCATCTGAGCTACTAGAGAAGCGGTGATGCCAGGTACTTGGACAACAAAGATGAAAAAATGAGCTCTTTTCTGTCTCAGTCTGTTTAGAGCATATAGTTTTTAACTAGAAATTCTTAATCTACTCATTTGAGATTCTTAGGTTTGTCTATAGTCTGGAGCAATTTTTAATGTCATGGGCATTTGGTTTTTGCTATTGAAAGTATAGAAGTATAACTTTAATACCAGGTCCAAGAAAATCTTATATATACTCTGTCTCTATTTCAATTTTGAATACCTTCAAATTGAGCACTTAAATACTAACTGCAACAATCTGAAGATTTTATTTTGATCTATTTATTTAATTTATTGATGGATTTTAGTTTGTAGTAAAAATGTCCCTGATTAAATTCACATTGTGCTGTTCAGTAGCTACAGTTCTTAGATTAAAAACACATGTGCCTAAAGAAAAAGCATGTTTTATGGAAGTTTGGATACTCTGTTTTCTCACAGTTCAATAAAAACCTCAGCCTATTGAATTTCAACTCTCAGAGTAAGGCACATTGCTTTAGCTAAGCCTTTTTCAGTTTGGCTATGAACATCCTATTGCTGTGAGAACCTGAAAGCTCAGCGTTTCTTTTATTTGCTGATTTTATACCTAGTGTGTTTCCAGTACAACTGTTATTATGAATTTTATACATAAATATCAGTATATATCTTAAGACTTCCAGAAACAGCAATAAAAACAACAGCAAACTATAGATTTAAATACCTAAAATAAGAAATATATATATATATATTCAGTTATATCTACACATTTTAATAGTAGATATATTAGCTTAATAATAATAGCCTAAAATATTTCCTTGGAGAAGGAAATGGCAACCCACTGCAGTATTTTTGCCTGGGAAATATCATGGACAGAGGAGCTTGGAGGGCTACAGTCCATGAGGTTGCAGAAGAGTCAGACACAACTTAGTGACTAAACAACAATTTCCTTACATAAATCTAAGGATAGCTTTAGAGGGAAAGCATGAAGGCATGATATACTTTAAATAAGAGAACTATGATTCATACATAGGAAACTAGGGCATGGGCTTTCTAGACATCTCTCAATGAAAGCAAATAAAGATGTGATTTACTATTTAAAATATTTTTCATGTGAGAATTTTTTTAAAGAGTCTCAAACACATTTTTTTTTTTTGCTATGCAGATGTGAATGAGTGTACCTGTGTCATTAGTTCATTCTACTAAATGTGTATTGTGTTATTATAGACTGACCTTGACCCAATTCTCTCTTTGAATGTCCAGTTCTGTTTATCCAGTTGACTTTTAAACATCTCTTCATGAATGTCCTTGGAGTAGCTCAAGTTCAACATGTCTAATACTAAATCCCTCCACACACAGTCCTTGCTAAGTTAAGTGCTTGATGTTTCTTAATACCCAATGAATGAGAGCCAGGGATACACGAAAGATACTACTCTCTCCTTGGGTGCTCAAGACAGAAAGCTCTACCCTCTTACATCACCCACTCTGTCTTTCCTCTGAGCTTGTTTATTTTTGTTACACAAGGGCTGGACATTTATGAAGCCACTTTCATTATAAACCTTGTGCTTTCTTCTGCCTCCTTGTTTTTGCCCCTACAACTCTTTTAGCCAGTAACATCTATCTATCCTTCCACTGACTGACTTCTATAGCATCTTTTCTGGGATATAGTTCCTTATTTTCACTCTGATTTAGATATCTCTTCCGACCCTGTTAGGTTCCACTCACTTCCATGTCTACTTAATTTATCTTATCACTAGAAGCTGCCATGGCTTAAAACTCACCGTCTTGGGATAGAACTTCTCCTTGAAGGGTCTTTTCAGGAGTCAACATCTTCACCGGATCTCTTTCCCATCCCCTCTTTGATGTTTTATTTGCTCTTTGTATGGTTGCTGTTTTATTTATATGACTGGTCATAATTTTAATAACTAAACCTTTATCATTCCACTCAATCCATTAAACTACTTTTGTTCCTTTTCCCAGAGAGAATTCTTACAGTAAATGTTATGCTGAACTAAATGATCCCTGAAGTTCCTTTTGACTGAGAATTTTTTGATTTTATTATTCTGTAGTCTTTTACTTCCTATCCACAGTATTCTAATTGAAAAAAAAGTACTGAGTTGTATGCTTAATAAGCTGGAACACTCTGTCACTGGACTCTAGGTTTTCTCTGTGAATTACCTTGAGTCCCTAAGCATTCCATCTTCTAGAGGATGCTCTAGATATGCCACTGAAATTTCCAGGCTTTGCAGCAACTCTACTCATAACTGCTTAGCAGGTAGTCATATTTTAGGGACTAGCCCTAATCTTCATATATTGCCAGTTTTCAGGTTGCTGTCTTCAGGTTGCTTGAAAATTCTTAACATGGTCATTGAAAAATAGTAACCCTCAGAAAATGTCATATATTTTTTAGCATATTAAATATGCGATAGTCTTGTAAAACTTCAAACCCTGATTCTGGAACAGCACACCTCTTTGAAATGGGGCATATGTACATAGGGAGCAATGAGAAAAAAAAGTAGGATAAAGTATAAGTCAGTACAGAGACCAGGGTATGTGAATGAAGCTGATAAACTGAGCTTTGAAGTTTTTGATCTTCAGTGGTCTCAGAACTCTGTTGCTTATAAGGTAAGATTAAAGGCCTTGAAAAATAACAAAGAATGCTTTAATTGAGTCCCATACAGATTCTGTTGCCTCATGAAGAATTATTGAGCCACTGTAAGAATTAGTTTTCTTAGAAAATGAGACTAAATTATTTCATAAGTTTTGACCATATGGGTAAAATGCAGTGAATGAGTTCTATCAGAAGTGAAAATGTTCTCTAGCTATAATTTTGATCATCATGAATCTGTGGTAAGTGGAACATGTTTGTAAGAAAAACATCTAATCCTCATGGCTTCTAGAGCCTACCATTAAAAATATTAGAAGCTTGATTTGCATCTATTATCCTACTGCCAACTCTAGTTTCAATCAAAAAAGCAGAGGTATCCTTAATAAAAAGTTCTTGTTCAAAAACACAACCAAATTAAAGATTTGCCCACTTAAATTATTTTTCTATATTACATGTCTCTCTTCTCTTTATTGCTTTTCCAGGTTTGACTTAGCAGTCTGGAGATTTTGCCAATTACTCTCCCATTTCTCAAGGCTTTATATTGTATTCAATTTTGTAACTGGTCCGCGTCTTAAAAACACACATGCCCTCAGGGTTAGGTATCATACAAAAGGTAATTGTAGATTTCATTTTACCCATAATTTGAATATGAAGCCTGTATAACTAAAGCCCTCCTATCCTTTTTAATGCTATCTTTCCAATCCTACTTGAGGGGAAAAATCCATATAAAAATTACAGTAGAATGAGTTTGACCTCTAGCTGTAATTTAGAGGTCCATGAATCTGTAGTAAATGACATTGGTTTAGAAGGAAATTTTCTAATCCTTATGACTTCTAAAGCCTTCCATTAAAAACAATTAGGGGCTTGTTTTTTTATCTATTATTTTACTTCCAAATTCTATTTTTTTTAAGATCTAGAAACATAGGCTCCTACAATAAAGCTTGATTTTTTAGACTTGTTTTTCAGATTGGTCTTCCCTCACAGTATGATGAAAATAAAAACAAATTCTTTTCCTATCTCTGGGCATGTGTATATGTGTGAATATATGAATTAAAAGAAAGACATTGCATATGTATGACTCAAAACAATACTTCTTTTTAAATTACTTATGTTAAAATTATCTCTACATGAATGTATTAATTCCAATCCCTAGAACAATACTATGAAGAATCTTTCATTTCCTCCTTTCATAGGCAAGAGAACAGAGGCCCATGGGTGTAAACTGATTAGCCCAGGGTCACCAAACCAGCAAATATTAAAACTGGAAGTTGAACCCAAGACTATTGAACTCCAAATTTCACATGTTCAATTTTAGCACATTGTTTTATTGAATTACACAAATTAAATATGGAAGAGAATAGTCCACTGAGGGTACAGATATTGGTAAATTTAAAAATACTGTTTAGGAAATTTCAGGCCAGGGGAAGTGATTAAGTAAAAAAAAAGATTATGAAAATAACTGAGTAAAATACATTCTGAATTATCACTTGCAAAGTAAACGTGGTTAAAACACTTGTTTGAGTTGTGGGAATAGAATATGGAGTGTGTATGCTGTTCATTAAGTATAACTACGAAAGTATTCCATAAGAACTCAAAATTTGCAAAGGTGATGGAATTATGATAATTGATAGAACGTTATTTCAGTATTAACTAACTTTCTTCTCAGTCCTTGACACTGTGTTAGTGAGTTTTCACCAGAATATAAATGATAGAGAAAGGGAAGGAGGATGAATTCTGTGCTCAAACACTCAGGCTCCATGGAGCTGAAAGAAAAGCAATATCCAACTTTCCACATCTTTTTTGTCTTGTAACAAATTTCTGCTTGATGCAGATATAGTCTAAGAATGTGAACTCAGAGACAATAGAAAGTTAAAATAATTAAAAAAAAACCTAGTAATTAGACTACCATATGACCAAGCAATCCCACAACTGGACATACACCCTGGGAAAACCGTAATTCAAAAAGATACATGTATCCCAGTGTTCACTGCAGCACTGTTTGCAATAGCCAGGACATGGAAGCAACTTTGATGTCCATCAACAGATGAATGAATAAAGAAGTTGTAGTACATACATTGAAATATTACTAAGCCATAAAAAGGAATGCATTTGAGTCAGTCCTAGTGAGGTGAATGAATCTAGAGCCTGTTATACAGAGTAAAGTAAGTCAGAAAGAGAAAAACAAATACATTTTAATGCATATATATGGAATATAGAAAAATAGTATTGATGAACCTGTATGCAGGGCAATAATAGAGACATCAACATGTATTACAGACTTGTGAACACAGCAAAGAAAGGAGAGAGTGGGACAAATTAAGAGAGTAGTATTAAAGCATATGCTACCATATGTAAAAGACAACTAGTGAGAAGTTGCCTTATAGCACAGGGAGTTCAACCCTGTGCTCTGTGACAACCTAGAGGAGTGGGATGGGGTTGAGGGTCAGAAGGAGGTTCAAGAGGGAGGGAATATACATATACTTACATACCAACATAGTGTTGTAAAGCAATTATCTGCCAATTAGAAATTCAAAAAAAATTATAAGCAATTTTATGTTAAGGAATTTGAAATATTAGAAATAACAATTTCTTAGGCAGATAAAATGAAACTACTACCAGAAATGAAATTAGAAGAAATTATAAAATCTAAAGTGAGTTATAGCTTTATTATTAGAATTAAATCTGAAATTGTCTTCATACAGAAACACAAGCTTCAAACATTAAAAGGTCAGATGATTCCAAACTTATGTAAACTCTTCCAGACCAAGGGTGACTTTCATACAAAATCCTTTAAAAAGCTATAACATAAATGAAAATCATAGGCCAATTTCATTCATAAACATAAATGTAAAAGCCCTAAATAAAACATCAAGATGAATCCAGCACAGTATTAAAATAGACATCATGCCCACATTGGTTTCACCCTAGCAATGCAAATATATTTTACCATTAGAAAATCTGTTTAGGTAATCTACCACTATACAAGATCATGGAAGAAGAACATATGATTATATTAATAGGCAAAAAAATTCAAATATTAACCAAACTAGGTATTAAGTGAGATTTTTTAATCCTCGTAATGAAAATCTAGTAACCTCAAAATCAAAAATTTAATTATTGGAGTAATATAAGAAATTATACCAGGATACCAGCTATGACCAGTTCTTTTCAACACAGTATTGGAAACTCTAGCCAGTGTAATATGATGAGAAAAGCAAATAGTAGATATTAAGATTGAAGGGAAGCAAAATTATTATTATTCCAGACTCGAATTTTCTACAACTTAACGAAACTGCCAATGGATTATTAACATTGTTGAGTGTAGCAAGAATGGTACAGAAAGAATAATTCTTATATACTAGCAACATAATTTGGAAAATTTAATATTTAAAAAAAACAATATTTGTCCATCTAAATTCCAAAAGTTCTCATCACAAGAAAAAAATATTTTCTATTTCTTTAATTTTTTGTTCTTATGAGATTATGAGTGTTTACTAAACTTATTGTAATCATCATTATATGATGTATGTAAGTCAAAATCATTACACTGTACACTTTAAATGTATATAGTGATCTTTGTCAATCGTACTGGAAGAAAAGTAAAAGAATAGAATGAACAAAAATAAAGATTAAAAAACAGCATTTGTAATAGCAATAAAATTATCAAGGAATAAATTTAACAAAATAGATGTGAGATCTTTCTAGAGAAAAGTATACATGTTATCAAAAAAGATTTTAGAAGTTCTAAATGCATGTAGAATTTTACCAGACATGGTTAAAAATCCTGTATTGTTATTATGTTACAAACGCTATTCAGATGCTTTATACCCATTCCTTCGTATACTTCCCATAGCAGTTATATAATGTAGACACTATTATTATTTTAATTTTTCAGGTAAGAAAACAGGAGTTACCAAGAGGTTAAATGACTTTCCTTTTGCTATCTGGAGATGGAAATGACAACTCACTCCAGTAATCTTGCCTGGAAAATCACATGGACAGAGGAGTGGCAGGCTACAGTCCATGGGGTCGCAAAGAGTTGGACACAACTGAGCGACTTCACTTTGCTATCTAGCTAGTGGATGGGGTTGTAGGATTCAAATCAGCAGACTTTCTCCAGAACCTGTGTACATTAATAGACAATACTTCCTCTTCAATAAAATATTAAGATGTTCCATTATCGATGCAGTGGTAGGGAGCTAGATAGAAGGAAATGAATTAAGAAAAAAAAAATATATATATATATATAACAGAAGTTTCGCTGCAGATCAGTGAGAAAGCATATTTAGTAAATGATAATAGGACCGTTGACTCTTTAGAAAAATAAAAATAAAATTAGATGTTTATCTCATTTCATATATAGCAGTCAATTAAAGTTTGAGTGGAAACAAATATCAAATTTTTAGGTGATAAAATAAGAGAATATCTTTAGGATTTGAAGTGGAAAAGGGTTTCTTTAAAAAGACACAAAATTTCCAAGCAATAGAAAAGAAATCAGTTCTTTTCATCAATGTCAGTATTTTAAAAGTGAAAGATAGCTCTTCTGAAATAGAAGATATTTACAAACATAGAAAATTTTTAAAATTTGGATTTGCAAAAATGATTCATTCTCTGTTTCTCATTCATTTATAAATTAAACAATTCAGCTATGTATTTACACATCTCTATATCAATATATATGGTACATATCTTGAAAGTTAAAACAAGAATCATCAATAAGCCAATGAAAAGATCCTCATCCTTTTTAATAATCACTAATGTGTGTGTGTGTGTGTGTGTGTGTGTGTGTGTATGCTCAGTAGTGTCCAACTCTGCAACCCCATGGGCTGTAGCCCACTAGACTCTTCTTTCCATGGAATTTTCCAGGCAAGAATGCTGCAATGGATTGCTATTCCATCTCAGGGACTCTTCCTGACCCAGGGATCAAACCCACATGTCTTGAATCTCTTGCATTGGCAGGCAGATTCTTTACCACTAGTGCCACCTGGGAATCACTCATGGCCACACATAATCTCAAGGTCAAATGAAAGAAGAATGAACAACATATAACTGTTGGATAGTATTCCCTAACATAGAGATAAAAAGGAAATAATTTATGTTTAATATGAGAAGAGATAACTATACAGTGTGGTTAATGTACAGAGAAGATTAAAATATAGCTGCACGTATCAAGTACATACTGGTGAATCTAGATCAGCTTTTTGGGGTCTTAAGAACTTGAGTCATTCCTAAAAATTAATAAAATTCCTCCAAAGAGAATTTTTCATATGGATTGTTTCTATCAATTTTTACTGTTTTAGAAATTCAAAGTGAGAAATTTTTAAAATATCTCATTTAAAAGATACAATAGTACATACATTTCATGTTAAGTTGAAACATATTATTAATGAAAAATAACATTTTACAAATAAGAAGAGTCAGAGGAATGGTGTCATTGTTTTACATTAATAAAAAAACCTCTTTACTGTCTAGTTTAGTAGAAGATAACTTGATTATATACATGATTTTCTATTCAATCTATTGCAATATGGTGTTTAGATTGAAATATAAAAAGAAAATTTGGCCTCATACTGATATGTAGTTAGAACAAGGAAGCACATTTTAGTAGTCTTTTCACATAATTGCAAATATATTTTATACTACACTAAAACTTGACAGATGGCAATTTCTTAAAGGTTAGTTTCAATGTGGAATCTTAAGCCTATAAAAATTTTTCATCTTTAGTTGAATTAAACCTTTTATATTCAGTTAAATTGATTTGACTTTATGTTGAATGAGTATTTTATTCATGAAAACGTTATGATATAAGGCATTCATCAAATAGAAAAATATTGGTTCCCTGAGTTTTGAGATCTTCCAAATGTTGATGCTTTTCATCATACAATATAAAAATAACACTAATATCACCACTCATTTCATCAGAAAAGTCTGTAACCTGTGAAAGGCTCTCCTCCTTACTGTGGAGGATACAAGTTTTCCAAAATTCTAATTTTTGCTTTTTGCCAATGTTGAAAGTTTGAATTTCATCCCTGGCAACGAATACTGTGAATTTTTCTTAAAATGGTATGCTTACTTCATTTTTGAGAAAACGTCTGCCAGATAACTCTGGGTAATCAGTTTGTCAGTTATCCTTTCCTGTAAAAATATGTTGAATGGAAAAAGCCAGGATTCAGTCTGTGAATTAAAAAAAGAAATTATATAAATGTTGTTCTTTGAGACAACCACTGTACTTTTGGTATGAAGCAGAAGTGCTCTGTATGCCTGTCCTATTTCGTCACACGGACTATTAAAAAATACAAGCTCAAGGGCTTATATTTAATAAAATAATAATTATTTTTGGTTTATCAAGGACATTTGTAAGTAAACTAGATTTTTTCTCTCTTTTCTTGCATGTGGTGGTGAAAAATAAATGAACACCAGTAAAGTTTGGTGCAACTGTTTTGATTCATGCTAATATGCTAGTTGTTTTACCCATTTCTTTAATTGCTTTTGCTTTAATATCATTACAGTAAAATTGGCAAATAAAAATCTTATGATTATGAAAATTGTTTTTACTTTCTTGACTTCTCAAATGGTCTTGACTGCTGAGGGTCAACAGAACAAATTTCGGGAAATTTGAGTCTAGAGATAATGGATTGCAAATGTACAAGTATGTTGATGCTTCAAATTTTGCAATGATAGAGAAAACAATAATTATAAAAATTATAAAAAAGTAATGGAAATTTTGCCTTACCAGAGTATCCTTTAATAAAGTAAGTATCCTTTAACACAGCCTAAAATTCACAGATAGAAGGAAGTTTGTTGTTCAGTCGCTAAGTTATGTTCGTCTTTGTGACCCCATGGACTGTAGCATGCCAGGCTTCCCTGTCCTTCACTATCTCCTGGAATTTGCTCAAACTCATATCCATTGAGTCAGTGATGCCATCCCACCATCTCATCCTCTGTCGCTCCCTTCTTCTCCTGCCCTCAATCTTTCCCAGCATCAGGGTCTTTTCCAATGAGTCAGCTCTTTGCATCAGGTGGCCAAAGTATTGGAGCTTCAGCTTCAGCACAGGTATAAGGAAGTAGTACAGCAAAAGGCATGTAGACCAGTGAATCAGACTGTAGAGTTGAGAGTCAGAAAGATATTCAAATATATTCTGGAATAAAATAAATGAAAATATAATCTGTCAATTAAGTGGAGAAAAAGGTGGCCTATTTATTCTATGGTATGTTCATAGTTGGTTCTGGATCTGATTGGAAAAAAATCAGATATATATATATATATATATATATACACAGTGTCATATGCCAAGTAAATTCTAGAAGGATTTTTTTTTAAGAAAATTTTAAAAGAATTGAAAAGAAAATTAGGATTATATTATGAAAATTTGAAGAGGGAATCTTCCTAAATAAGACTAAGAAATTAAACTACTAATATATATGCAGGAATGGAAGGAAATTCACTACAATGCAAAAAATAATAAATGCCAGGTTGGTTTCAAAATAATTATAAGACATATACAATTATTTATTGATCAGAAGGAAAAAAAAACTTCCAACAATTAATAAGAAAAAGACAAACTACCCAATAGAACACTGAGGAAAAAGGAAGAAAAGTGAAGTATTTAATAAACTTGAAAAAATCCTCAGCCTTACTCATAGTCAGGGAAATATAAATGAAAGCAAAAGAAGATACTATCTTTTTCATTGTCAAATTGGTAAAATAAAAAATGATAAATTCCAGTGATGACAAGAAAGAAAATGTGGTAATGGTAATTATCAATTACCTGTAATATATGTGAAAATGATATGGTAACATTTATTACAGACTATTAAGACACATAAGTAGCAAAATAATGTTTATAGTATATAACACTCTGTAGGTATATATACATACATGCATGCATATCAATATATATATATATATCAATACTTACATACATACATGAGAAAGAAGAAATTGGAAATTGAGAGGGCAAGCAGTGGAAGGTTTAATATTTTTCCTTTAAAATAGTTTTGTGTTTGTCACCTGTTTTGAGTTTATATGTATGCTAATTTTTTAATGAAGTAGATATTGTGAAGAAACATTAAAAACCATAATTGTCTTATATCTAGCACTTTGCTCTCCATGCAAGTGCTATGAAATGTAAGGAAAAGAATAAAAATAGTCAGCTGAACAATTTAGATTAACTTATTAATTTTGGTACCTATGCTAATTTGATGTTTGATCTAAAACATGCATAATGACTCAAATTATTTCACTATACTTCATTTATCAGTCTGTCCTAATATCAAGACCACACTCTCTTAATTATGAATAGTGAATTCATGTATACAATAGGACAAGTACCACTTCTCTTTTTTTTAGTAGCTTTGCCTAATATTAATCCTAAAGTTTTCTAAACACATAAAAATATCTAATAATGAAAGAAACAACTTTTTAATTTATTTAGGTATTACTTAACAGCACAATAAAATTTTGCATTCTTTTATTAGTTCATTCTCCAGTACTTACTATTCCCTCATACTATTTCAAATGATGTATTATATGTAATTATTTTTCTAGTTGTTGCTTGTGTAAAATATAAATGACTTTGTATAATAATTTTATACTCTTACTTCTTTTGGTAAGCTCTCCAATTATTATTTCAATAGATTGCAGATTCTTTTCTGCCTTGGAACTCAAATTTATTCTTATTCTGTTACATTGGCTTGCAGATTCTTTTCTGCATTGAAACTCAAATTTATTCTTATTCTATTACATTGGCTTGGATTGCCAAGGGCAAGACACACTAAAATTACAGAAAAACTAGCTAATCTGATCACACCGACAACAGCCTTGTCTATCTCAATGCAACTAAGCCATGCTGTGTGGGGCCACCCAAGACGGATGGGTCATGATGGAGAGGTCTGACAGAATGTGGTCCACTGAAGAAGGACATGGCAAACCACTTCAGTATTCTTGTCTTGAGAACCCCATGAACAGTATGAAAAGGCAAAAAGATAGGACACTGAAAGATGAACTCCCCAGGTCAGTAGGTGTCCAATATGCTACTGGAGATCAGTGGAGAAATAACTCCAGAAAGAATGATGGGATGGAGCCAAAGCAAAAACAATACCCAACTGTGGATGTGACTGGTGATAGAAGCAAAGTCCGATGCTGTAAAGAGCAATGTTGCATAGGAACCTGGAATGTTAGGTCCATGAATCAAGGCAAATTGGAAGTGGTCAAACAGGAGATGGCAAGAGTGAACATCGACATTCTAGGAATCAGTGAACTAAGATGGACTGGAATGGGTGAATTTAACTCAGATGACCATTATATCTACTACAGTGGGCAAGAATCCCTTAGAAGAAATGGACTAGCCATCATGGTCAACAAAAAATGCACTACTTGGATGCAATCTCAAAAAAGACAGAATGATCTCTGTTCGTTTCCAAGTCAAACCATTCAATATCACAGTAATCCAAGTCTATGCCCTGACGAGTAATGCTGAAGAAACTGAAGTTGAACGGTTCTATGAAGACCTAGAAGACCTTTTAGAACTAACACCCAAAAAAGAAGTCCTTTTCATTATAGGGGACTGGAATGCAAACGTAGGAAGTCAGGAAACACCTGATGTAACAGGCAAATTTGGCCTTGGAGTACAGAATGAAGCAGGGCAAAGGCTAATAGAGTTTTGCCAAGAGAACGCACTGGTCATAGCAAACATTCTCTTTCAACAACACAAGAGAAGACTCTACATGTGGACATCACCAGATGGTCAACACCGAAATCAGATTGATTACATTCTTTGTAGCCAAAGATGGAGAAGCTCTATACAGTCAGCAAAAACAAGACCGGGAGCAGACTGTGGCTCAGATCATGAACTGCTTATTGCCAAATTCAGACTTAAATTGAAGAAAGTAGGGAAAACCACTAGTCCATTCAGGTATGACCTAGATCAAATCCCTTATGAGTATACAGTGGAGGTGAGAAATAGATTTAAGGGACTAGATCTTATAGACAGAGTGCCTGATGAACTATGGACACAGGTTCGTGACATTGTACAGGAGACAGGGATCAAGACCATCCCCATGGAAAAGAAATGCAAAAAATGCAAAAAAGCAAAATGGCTGTCTGAAGAAGCCTTACAGATAGCTGGGAAGAGAAGAGAAGGGAAAAGCAAAGGAGAAAGAGAAAGATATTCCCATCTGAATGCAGAGTTCCAAAGAAAAGCAATGAGAGATAAGAAAGACTTCCTCAGCGATTAATGCAAAGAAATAGAGGAAAACAACAGAAAGGGAAAGACTAGAGATCCATTCAAGAAAATTAGAGATACCAAGGGAACATTTCATGCAAAGATGGGCTCGATAAAAGACAGAAATGGTATGGACCTAACAGAAGCAGAAGATATTAAGAAGAGATGGCAAGAATACACAGAACTGTACAAAAAAGATCTTCACGACCCAGATAATAATGACGGTGTGATCATTCACCTAGAGCCAGACATCCTGGAATATGAAGTCAAGTGGGCCTTAGAAAGTATCACTAAGAACAAAGCTAGTGGTGGTGATGGAATTCCAGTTGAGCTATTTCAAATCCTCAAAGATGATGCTGTGAAAGTGCCGCACTCAATATGCCAGCAAATTTGGAAAACTCAGCAGTGACCTTAGGACTGGGAAAGGTCAGTTTTCATCCCAATCTCAAAGAAAGGCAATGCCAAAGAATGCTCAAACTACCGCACAATTGCACTCATCTCACACACTAGTAAAGTAATGCTCAAAATCTCCAAGCCAGGCTTCAGCAATACGTGAACCGTGGACTTCCAGATGTTCAAGCTGGTTTTAGAAAAGGCAGAGGAACCAGAGATCAAATTGCCAATATCCGCTGGATCATCGAAAAAGCAAGAGAGTTCCAGAAAATCATCTATTTCTTCTTTATTGACTATGCCAAAGCCTTTGACTGTGTGGATCACAATAAACGGTGGAAAATTCTGAAAGAGATGGGAATACCAGACCATCTGACCTGTCTCTTGAGAAACCTGTATGCAGGTCAGGAAGCAACAGTTAGAACTGGATATGGAACAACAGACTGGTTCCAAATAGGAAAAGGAGTACGTCAAGGCTGTATATTGTCACCCTGCTTATTTAACTTATATGCAGAGTACATCATGAGAAACGTTGGGCTGGAAGAAACACAAGCTGAAATCAAGATTTTAGGGAGAAATATCAATAACCTCAGATATGCAGATGACACCACCCTTATGGCAGAAAGTGAAGAAGAACTAAAGAGCCTCTTGATGAAAGTGAAAGAAGAGTGTGAAAAAGTTGGCTTTAAGCTCAACGTTCAGAAAACTAAGATCATGGCATCTGGTTCCATCACTTCATGGGAAATAGATGGGGAAACAGTGGAAACAGTGTCAGATTTTATTTTTTTGGGCTCCAAAATCACTGCTGATGGTGATTGCAGCCATGAAATTAAAAGACGCTTATTCCTTGGAAGGAAGGTTATGGCCAAACTAGATAGCATATTGAAAAGCAGAGACATTACTTTGCCAACAAAAGTCCATCTAGTCAAGGCTATGGTTTTCCAGTGGTCATGTATGGATGTGAGAGGTGGACGGTGAAGAAAGCTGAGCGCCGCTGAATTGATGCTTTTGAACCATGGTTTTGGAGAAGACTCTTGAGAGTCCCTTGGAATGCAAGGAGATCCAACCAGTCCATCCTAAAGGAGAGATCCATCCTGGGTGTTCATTGGAAGGACTGATGTTGAAGCTGAAACTCCAATACTTTGGCCACCTCATGCAAAGAGTTGACTCATTTGAAAAGACCCTAATGCTGGAAAGGATTGGGGGTCGGAGGAGAAGGGGACGACAGAGGATGAGATGGCTGGATGGCATCACTGACTCGATGGACATGGGTTTGGGTAAACTCCGGGTGTTGGTGATGGACAGGGAGGCCTGGCGTGCTGCAAATCATGGGGTCACAAAGAGTTGGACACGACTGAGCTACTGAACTGGACTGGATTGCCAATAAAATGCCATAAGGTACATTTCTCTTTTATAACTTATTTGTCAGGAAATAGTTCTAACATTTAGATTGCATTTACTGTATGTATAAATTATCATTCCTTTAATTTTTCATATACTAATACTTTTTTATGTAAGGTGAGTATTTTGACATGTTTGTAAGTGCATTGTCTGTGATGATTATATATTTTGTCTCTTTTCACTAGGTAATGTGCTAAATTAATTATAAAATTTTCTAATATTAAAATTTTACCATTTACTTTATGAATTTTATTGAGGTTCTATTCTACTTCAGTGGTCAATTTATATTCCTTTACACCATTAAAAGTAGATGTATTCTCTTTTCAAAACATAAATTCTTATTTATAAACCAATGATGTTAATTGTAATTTTGGGTCCTCTCTACCATTATTTTTTTTTCCCCTTCATGTGTCTTGTGATAGAGTGTTAAGACAAATTAACAATAAATAGTTTCATACCTTTAAAATTTCTTCCCATATTTCCTGTAGTGCTAGTTTTCTTTATTTTAAAACTATCTATATTTGCTACATAAAGATTCATTTTCATTTTGGATTATATTTTTGTATTCATATCTGTCACATTAATTTTGCTTGGACAATGTTTAACCTATTTTGAAATAATTTTGTGATTATTATAAATACTTTCTAATAAACACAGTATTTTATGCATTTAGAAGACTTTCCAGTGGGAAAAATGAGGAAGGATATTGTATAGTAGATAAAAGCAGTACATAGAAGCAAGTTAATGTCTGGGATCACAATAATTTTCACTAGAATCCTTATTTCTTCTGTTAATGGAAGTGAGGTTTCATGCAAGTAATAGACTCATTTTAAAATTGTAATAAAGAAAATGTGTAGTTCATAAGTTGATATGATGATTGAACTGCCTAAATCATAGTGCTTGCATACGGTTTGATTACTATTATTGTTAGCTGTTTTTTTTTTTTCTCCTTACGTTGGCCTTGATGAGACAGAGTTATGGATGGCAGATAGAAAAGAGGTATTCCAAGAAGAGAAAAATAGTTTGGACTAGGATTTTGATTTATAAAAGAAAACATATTTAAGATAACCTCCTGAGGAAAGTCAATATTCAGGGTAGAAGGAAACAAAATATAAATGAATTAGGAACTGTTGAATGATATGCTGAGGTTTGTTTTTTATTTTATTATAGTTATTTAAAAACTACTGACCTCAAAATGGTACACTTGAATTATGGGATAGAAGTATGGTCATAGAAAATATTTGTGTTTTTTGTTTTACTTTTATGTCTTGACCACATTTCTTGCCAGAAAATTGATAAATACTTTATGATATGCTGCTTTTAGCTGTGTATTTGTTTTATCTTTTCTGTGAATCTGGCTGCAGGAAAGGCATAATCTGTGTCCTTAATGCCAAATCATAGATAAACTTAAACCCTGTTTACTGACCTGAAGCTAGAAATTGACATTATGGGATCAATTATTAGCTATCTGAAGAAAGGTGAGTTTGAGATAAGCTAGACAATGGATTAAAAGATTTAAAAATATTGACTGGTCATTCCAGTTTTGAAAAGCAGAAAAAAAATCAGGAGATATTTTTTAATTAGAGATCAAGGATTATTAAATGTAAAATACATGAGCAGATTTTCCTCAACTTTTGATGGGGTTACATACCAACAAACTCATCATAAGTTGAAAATATCGTAAATTGAAATTACACTTAATTCACCATAGTGAACATTATAGTTTAGCCTAGCCTACCTTAAACATGCTCAGAGCATTTACATTAGCCTACAGTTGGGCAAAATAATACATGGCCAACTTCATACAAAAATTACTGAGTATCATAATTTATTGATTACTGTAATGAAAGTGAAAAACAGGATGGTGGTTTGGGTACAGAATACTTGTAAGTGTGTGGGTTGTTTACCCTTGTGATCATACACCTGACTGGGAGCTGGGGCTGCTGCCACTGTCCAGCATCACAAGAGAGTATCAGACAGCATATCAATAGACTTCCCTGTAGCTCAGATGGTAAAGAATTTGCCTGCAATGCAGGAGACCTGGATTCCATTCCCTCAGTCAAGAAGATCCCCTGGAGAAGGAAATAGCAACGCATTCCAGTATTCTTGCCTGGAAAATTCCATGGACAGAGGAGCCTGGTGGGCTACAGTCCATGGGGTACAAAGAGTCAGACATGACTGAGCGACTAATACCCACACAGCCCAGAAAAAGATCAAAATTCGAAGTTTGGTTTCTGCTGAATGCTTTTTATTGTTGCAACATCATAAAGTCAAAAAATTTTAAGTGAAGAGCTGTCTGTGTTTGTATAATAATATGTATGTATGTATGTTGTTGTTTAATCGCCAAGTCAAGTCCAATTCTTTGTGGCCCCATGGACTGTAGACCTCTAGGCTCCTCTGTTCATGGGATTCCCCAGGCAAGAATACTGGAGTGGGTTGCTATTTCCTTCTCCGGGGGATCTTCCTGACCGAGGGATCAAACCCTCATTTCCTGCATTGGCAGGAGGATTCTTTACCACCGAGCCACCTGGGAAGCCCAAGAATATGTATATGTATATGAATATGTATCAGTTCAGTCCAGTTGCTCAGTCATGTCCAACTCTTTGTGACTCCATGGACTGCAGCATGCCTGGCCTCCCTGTCCATCACCAACTCCCAGAGTTTACTCAAACTCATGTGCACTGAGTCAGTGATGGCATCCAACCATCTCATCCTCTGTCGTCCCCTCCTCCTCCTCCCTTCAATCTTTCCCAGCATCAGGGTCTTTTCAAATGAGTCAGTTTTTTGCATCAGGTGGCCATAGTATTAGAGTTTCAACTTCAGCATCAGCCCTTTCAGTGAATATTCAGGACTGATTTCCTCTAGGATGGGTTGATTGGATCTCCTTGCAGTCCAAGGGGCTCTTGAGAGTTTTCTCCAACACCACGGTTCAAAAGCATCAATTCTTCGGTGCTCAGCTTTCTTTATAGTCCAACTATCATATACATGCATGACTACTGGAAAAACCATAACTTTGACTAGACAGACCTTTGTTGGTAAAATAATGTCTCTGCTTTTTAATATGCCGTCTAAATTGGTCATAGCTTTTCTTCCAAGGAGCAAGTGTCTTTTAATTTCATGGCTGCAGTAACCATCTGCAGTGATTTGGGAGCCCCCCCCCACTACCTCCCCCCCCCCAAAAAAAAAGCACCACAGAGACTGAGACAGAACTGTGTTTGAGCATTTCCTGAGGAGGTAAGGGTCAGCAGTGGACTACTGGGGCAAGGGCTCTGGTGCAGTAGACCTGGGTATGGCATAAGCCCACTTGGAGGAGGTCGCCATTAACCCCACCATAGAGCCGCCAGAACTTATACACGACTGGGGAAACAGACTCTTGGAGGGCACAAACAGAAACTTGTGCACACCAGGACTCAGGAGAAAGGAGCAGTGACCCACAAGAGACTGACCCAGACTTGCCTGTGAGTGTCTAAGAGTCTCCAGCAGAGGTGTGGTTCAGCAGTGGCCTGCTGCAAGATTGGGGGCACTGAGTGTAGCAGTGCATGCATTGGACCTTTTGAAGGAGGTCACCATTATCTTCATTACCTCCAGCATAGTTTGGCCTCAGGGCAAATAACAGGGAAAGAACACAGCCCCGAACATCAAGAGAAAATTGGATTAAAGATTTACTGAGCATGGCCTTGCCCATCAGAACAAGACCCAGTTTCCCCCTCAGTCAGTCTCTCCCATCAGGAAGCTTCCATAAGCCTCTTATCCTTCTCCATTAGAGAGCAGACAGACTGAAAACCACAATCACAGAAAACTATCCAATCTGATCAGATGGACCACAGCCTTGTCTAACTTAATGAAACTATGAGCCATGCCATGTAGGGCCACCCAAGACAGACAGGTCATGGTGAAGAGTTCTGACAAAACATGGTCCACTGGAGAAGGGAATGGCAAACCACATCAGTATTCTTGCCTCGAGAACCCCATGAACAGTATAAATATGTATATATACACATAACTCAATTAGCTGAAATAACCTTGCCTTATAGTAAAATCTTTTTAGCATTGAAGTCCAATTTTTCTATTGTTGTTGTTCAGCTAAATCGTGTCTGACTCTTTGCAACCCCATGAACTGCAGCACACCAGGCTTCCCTATCATTCACTATCTCTTAGAGTTTGTTCAAACTCATGTCCATTGAGTCAGTGATACTATTTAACCATATCATTCTGTATTGCTCCCTTCTCCTTTTGCCTTCAATCTTTCCAAGCATCAGAGTCTTTTCCAGCAAGCTGGCTCCTCATATCAGGTGACCAAAGTATTACAGGCTCAGCTTCAGTATCAGTCCTTTCAATGAATATTCAGGGTTGATTTCCTTTAGGATTGGCTAATTTGATGTCCTTGCAGTCCAAGGGACTCTCAAGAGTCTCTTCAGCACCACAGTTCAAAAGCATTAATTCTTTGGCACTCAGCCTTCTTTACGGTCCAACTCTCACATCCATACATGACTACTGGAAACACCATGATTTTGACTATAGGGACGTTTGTCAGCAAAGTGATGTCTCTGCTTAATTTTAATATGTTGTCTAGGTTTGTCATAGCTTTCCTTCCAAGGAGAAAATGTCTTTTAATTTCATGGCTACAGTTATTGTCAGCAATGATTTTGGAGCCCAAGAAAATCAAATCTGTCACTGCTTCCACTTTTTCCTCTTCTATTTGCCATGAAGTGATGGGACCAGATACCATGATCTTAGTTTTTTGAATGTTGAGTTTTAAGCCAGCTTTTTCACTCTGCTCTTTCACTCTCATCAAGAGGCTCTTGATAGTGCTTTCAGTAGTGTTCATTAAACTATTATGTTGGCAAACTTTCTATGATTGGTGTGCAATAATATATGCAGTGTTGTTCTTTAGTCTTTCAGTTGTGTCCAACTCTGCGACACCATGGATTGTAGCCCAGGAGGCTCTTCTGTCCATGGGATTCTCCAGGCAGTGGAGTGGAGTGGGTTGCCATTTTCTTCTCCAATATGTAGTCTTAACACAAGAATTAATAGTATAATGGAAAGAATGGAGCATTAAAATAACAGTTTTTGTTGAAATAGTCATGATGTGTCCTAAACAACATTAACTGAGACTTTGACAAGGGTCAGTCCACTTTGACAAAGGCCAGTCCCTTGGTGGTTAACCTTCTATTGGCAGATTTGCAGACTTTATCTTCAAGCATCCACTAGATTTCTCTTCACATGTGCTCCCTGTCTGTTTCATTTGTTTGTTTATTTGTTAGGAATCACATTGTTTATTTTGTAAGTGGCAACACTTAACATATACAATGGTGAAGTGATAAAAGAATTTACATGGGGTTTTAGATGAATTTCATAAGACTTATGTCTAGAAATTCTCATGTCTTTCTAGTACCATATATTAAACAGTTTAAAAGTTTAACACTCATCCTCTGCAGAAAGATATAAATATCTTAAAGATGGGCTTTTTCAAAGGTGTATAAACTCAGCTCAATAATATCATGAGTTGACAGTCAAACAATTAAACAGTAACTCACCTGCCTGATGTGAATATGAAAGGAAAAATTTTTAGGGGACAAGATCTGTAATAGTAAATGATTTGTACTATTTAACTCAACATTAAATTTATAGACATTCATCCTATAGACCGGAGAAGGCAATGGCACCCCACTCCACTACTCTTGCCTGGAAAACCCCATGGACGGAGGAGCCTGGTAGGCTATAGTCCATGGGGTCGCTAAGAGTCGGACACGACTGAGCGACTTCACTTTCACTTTTCCCTTTCATGCACTGGAGAAGGAAATGGCAACCCACTCCAGTATTCTTGCCTGGAGAATCCTAGGGACGGCGGAGCCTGGTGGGCTGCCGTCTGTGGGGTCGCACAGAGTCGGACACGACTGAAGCGACTTAGCAGCAGCATCCTTTCGACACACTTGTACAAATATTCATTTATAGTGATATAGATATAGATATGAATGCTCATTGTTGCCTCATTGTAGCAAAAAAGCTAGAAATGATTGGATTGTATAATATTAAAGCCTATTTTTAAATATATACAGATATAGATATATGGACGTTGGTATATTCACCGAAATATTTTCCTAGATCTCATTTGCATCACTACCCTATTGATGATGTCTTATGACAGATGGACACCAGGTAGCAGTTGTGACATGATGTCTCTACATGAACTTATATAAGCATCAAAAGTACTGCATCAAAATTTGCAGAATAGGTATCAGTGACCTGGAAGAATTCAGAACTTGCTATTTGAAAAACAAAATGATTATGAAGAGTGTTTGGAAGGGGTAAAAAAATCAAAGATTTTCAGCTATATTCCACAAACAAAAGTTTTTAAAAGATATTATATACACATAATTGCAAGGCCAGTTTAAGAGCCCAGAACTAATGATTTTTAGTTCTTTGGGGGTTTCTTTAAGAAATGCTTCATCACCAGTGTTCTTGATGGCACAGAGCATAGATAGTATTATGTGGAAAAATCTGCATATGGCATATTTTGCTGAGGCAAATTTTGTTAATCAGAGCATTTCTGCAATGAACAGAAGAGATGTCATTTCTTGTCATTTTCTGGTTGCAAATATTGATGGGCTTAATTTAGTATAGCAAAATCAATTTACTGATTGGGAATTTATCATCCAGTTGTCAACTTCCAGGTAATTTTCTCTGACCTCTCACAGGAGGATGATCTTTTTTCTTGTGCAAGTGGATAATTAAACTTCTTTCTTTTATTGTTTAATTGTGAACTAATTATTCAATACATATAGATTTCTTACAGCAACACTTTAGAGAATGAGGCCTTTTTCATTAGCCATACTTGTGTGAGTATTATTTTCCAGGGCTAAGGTTGTGCACTGAGGCACTGTTACTCACTGCAGTTCTGATAACCTGCTGATGAGCTGTTCTTTGAAGTGAATCGGTGTTTTTCACTATTAGCTATTCAACCTTGTAGAGGTTTCAGTTATATTTTCTTGCGGGTGAATAGGGCCACCTGTCTGAATTAAATCTGATTTTACCTTACTTCACTGATTGAAAGCACTCATTTTTATTTTCTCACTTTAATATCTGAAATTGAGATATTCCTTACAGTTGATGACGTCTTATAATTGTTGTCAAGTGGGAAGAAGCTGTGGTCAAGTATGTGAAAATCTTCTGGTGAGACAAATGCAAAGAAGCACCAAACCATTTTAAATTGTATGAAATCTAAAATCTAAGTTTAAGGACTCTCCCTTAATTCTTCTTAAATTCTCATCAAATTAATACATACACATGAGTTAAAAATCAAATTGGACAACGGATATATTCTGAAAAAACATTATTTTTGGAGTTCTATCTATATTGCTAAAAAACACTTACCTCACTGTTTGTTGATTTATGAACTGATTAAATTTTCTACATACTCCCTGCTATAAATGAAAGTTGCTTAGACTCTCAGCCTCTTTTCAGTTTAGCTCCCCAGCTTTCCTCCCACCTCAGCTCCTGGTTCCTGTCATTTGTACTTAAGCTTTTACATTGTCAAGGTTGGCTGCATGTACATTCTATTGGATAATTTTAATTAAGTCATCGACTCTTGAACTTTAGATTAATTCTCTCCCTACCTCCCCCAAACTCCAGTTAGGTGTGGTTACATGATGATGACAGTGTACATATTATTCACTGAAAATTCTTACTAGAATAATATTATTAGTTTATTTTGCTTTCCCTCAAAGAAGAGTTTTGTGCCATTCCAAGAATATTAATAACAACTATTTTTCCTGTACTTCACTGTTACTCCAAACCATGCCAAATGAAATGTCTTTCATGCACAGTGTTAATTTTCTTTTAACAGTTTGTTAACGTTTCTGAATGCCACCTTTGTCAACAGCCATACCACCCTGAACACACCCGATCTTATCTGAATGCCATTCTTTATTTCTTAGGAGATGTATAGCTCCTTCCTCACATCTGCAACAGCTTCTAGCTTCTTACTCATCCAAACTTTGAGTGACTCCAACCATTCTTTTTGAAGGTCCCTTTTCCAATTTTGCCCATTTGTTCTATACAATGATTTTCTTGCCCAACACCTAAAAATTTTTCCTTACCTGCAGTCTTTCTTATTCTGTTATCACTTTCTTTTTTGCTTGCATGATACACCTTTATTATAACCTCATATTTTTACAAACTATTATTCATTGACCGTTGTCTATAAAATCTTTTCCCATTCTAGCTGTCCTCATCTCATTTTCTCTAGAGATTTTCCTTGAAATTCTGTCCATTCTCCTCTCTGAATTACGTGTTTACTAAGTCTTTTGCAAAGTTGTAACTTCTCTTCACATATTTTCTTGACTAAATGTCTTTATTTATTTGTCATCTTTGTTTTATTACAGTGTATCTACAAGTCATTTCATAAGAAATGATATGTTTGCAGTTAAACTTTCTGTTTCCTTCATGTTTGAAAAAAACTGCATTCATCTTTAATTGATGGCAAGGGTGAACATGAAACTCAAAGCATGGAAAATGTTTCTTCGTTGCCTTCTAGCAAACACTATTGCTTTTGAGAACTGTGCTGCCAATTTGATCCTACCCACCTTTTTTCTTTTTTTGTAGGTGATCCTTTTTCTCTCAAGTTTTAGTACCTTGTACTTATTCTTTGGTTTAGAAATTTTACAAGATTTTTTTAAGTGTGTTTGACTTTATGTACTGTACTAATTACTATGAGTAATTAGAAGATTTCTCTTTTTTAATCCTCTTTGGGTTTAGAAATTTAAAAAAAAAGATTTTTAAATGTGTTGGTTTTTATTTGCTGTACTAGTTACTGTAGGTAATTAGGAGATTTCTCTTTTCCTTTAATTCTGGGTCATATTCCTTATTATTGTTACTGTTTTAAAAAATGTAATTCTTTATCTCCATTCTCTCTTTTTAGAATTCCTATTATCAATGACTGAACCCACAAGATTACATTTCCTTTAATATTTTATGTATTTTTTGTTATGCATACTGAAACATTTTTATTTGACTTGACCATTGAACAATTCCTATGAACATTATTATTTTAATTATAATTTGAGTTACTGAGAGCTCTTTCTTATTTTCTCTTTATTTTTTTTCCTGTAAGTTTATGGCTGTATTAACTGCAATCTTTAAAAAAAAATAGTAATATTTTAGAATCATTTTTACTAAAGTTATTTTTCACATATTTTTTTCCATTTTCATCTATTATCTTCACTCTTAAACTTTGAACATGCTCTGCCATGCCCAGGATTTAAACAAATGCAATTCATTTTTTTCTACTCATACTTAGTGATGAATCAATAACCCAAGATTTATAAATGTGAGTCCTCGTTGACTGGCAGATTTGTTTCAGGTATAGGTACTTGGAGGGCTTCCCTGGTGGCTCAGAGGGTAAAGAATCTGCCTGCAATGCAGAAGGCCTGGGTTTGATCCCTGGGGTGGGAAGATTCCCCTGGAGAAGGGCATGGCAACCCACTCCAGTATTCTTGCCTGGAGAATACCATGAAAGAGGAACCTGGTGGGCTATAGTCCATGGGGTCGCAGAGTCAGACACGACTGAGCGACTAACGTACTTAGGTACTTGGATGCCCCACCAAATGTCCTGGATGCCGAGTCTACTACCTGTCGTAATTCTCCCGCAGATAGTCTCTTCAATTTGATTGGAGAATTTTTTTTTTTTTTTTTTTACTTTTTAACCTGCAGTGTAAATAGCAATCTGTAATTTTGTTTTCCCTGGTGGTAGTGCACCGCACAGACAGAGAGTAAAAGATGGTCAGTTAATCGTCCTGTCTTTCACACCACTTTTCCCTCCCATTTTCCAAATACGTGGATTTCTAAATTTCAAATCTTCCCAAAGTGTGACTTGCCTTGAGTGTTGTCTCTTGATGGCTGTTCTGGGAAGTTGCTTTTCTATTCTGCTTCTTTATCAAAATTTACTTCCTTTTTTAAATTGCAGGAAAAAAAATGGAAATCTCTTGTCTCAGCTGACTCTCTTCCATTTTACTCGTTAGTCTGAGCTTATACCTCTCTATTCTTTTCCTGTGTTTCCAGTAGGCCCCTAGAGAGTAGAAAGATAATACCATCTTTATCAGAATACCAATCTTAAAATTGAAAATATCTTAATTGATTAGATAAAACGAGTAACATATATTGTTAAACAGCTTTAGAATGTAAGCTGCCAGGCTCCTCTGTCCATGGAATTCTCCAGCAAGAATACCGGAGTGGGTAGCTATTCCCTTCTCCAGGGGATCTTCCTGACCCAAGGATCGAACCCAGTCTCCTGCATTGCAGGCAAATTCTTTACCATCTGAGCCACCAGAGAAGCCCTTAGTTTATCTTTATATACATAATACCAATAAGAGGTAAAATAAAACAAAAAGGCAGTGAAGAGAGTGGGAAGGGTATGATCTCTCTATACAGGACCTGGAGATGAATTCAGGCTCAGGCAATTTAGGAATGTGGAAATGAATTTCACCTCTCAAAATTTTGTTTTACCACCTGTCAGTGATAGAAATAGTGAAATTTACCTCATAGGCTTCTTACAGAGTTCAAATTAAATGATGAATATAGAGAACTCAGTATGGGATTTTGTGCATGGTATGCACACAATAAATGGTAGCTATCAGTCATACTAATATTGTTAGTGAAGAAGAATATAGAAAAAAAATGCCACCTTATCTAGATTATCACTTTTATTTTTGATGTTTGCTTTAAGAACTTGTCTACATACAAATTAATTTTTTCAGTGTTTATTCTTTCATCAAACATTTATTGAATGATAGAAAGGGAGGGGGGGGAAGGAATTAAATGTCTGCCTTTAGGAGCTGGGTACTAGTGGGAGAATAAACCTACAAGCCTATACTTTAGTTTGTGTTCGAGTGCTGTGGTAGGATAGATAAGGAGATAGGTAACGCTCCCTGGAAGAGAGACCAGGTAAAAAGGCTTCAGCTTAGAAATTACCCAGTTAGTAAACTGGGTAGAGACACTCAAACAGAAAAAAAAAGTATGTGTAAAGGCTTCAAACTTTAAAAATTCATTAATAAACTTACTCAGAACATTTTTATCTGAATTGTATTAAATGAACAAGATTAAAATGAGTACAATAGAGTTGAGGTGTTAAAAACAGCCTGTGTAGATTATGATACTTTCAAGTGAAGCTTGAAAGGATTCAAGGGGAATGATATTCTTCTACATGAAGAGACCAATTTCCCAATATTTAAATCTTCCTTTAGTCTCTCTTCCTTTCTAATCATTCTCCTCTATGAGCTCCTTCTCTTTATTTTTCTTGTTATCCCATGTACAATACTGAACATTGCTGCTCAGCCAGACCCTCAGGGAAAGCATGCTGCTGATTCCTATACTAAACCAGCTGCCTAGAAGTAAAAGCCATCATCTCATTCTGTTCACAGTCTTCAAATAGAGTCAGCAGTTCTGCAACTTGACAGGCAAATGATCTGGCAAAAGTCAGATCCTGACACTAACCTTGTTAAGTGATGTGAGTATGCACAAACATGTAAAATAATTCCATTCCTAACTGGCTTGCAGGCACCCACATACACAGCAACAAATTGTTGTCGTGTTGGCACTGTTGATATGTCTAAACCTGTCATAGCACTGAAGAACTGGCAGCCCTGATTGTCTTTGAAGTCTTTGCTTCAAACAAACAACAACAACAAAAAATACAGTTGGTAATCCCTGTCTTAGTCTGGTCCAAAGCAAAAACAAAGTTAAGTGAACTTCAAAGGCAAAAGCCAACTGTCCATCCATTGGAAAAGGAGATAGAAGAAGGCAATCATGTGGCATATATAAGAGTGAGGATGAGAGTAAAAAATGCTCAAATAAATTCAACTCACTTAATCAGTCATGGATAAAGATAAAAAGGAATCATTAAATTTAGTCAACTGTAATAATTTGGATCAAAGACTGAAAATGACTAAACAAATCTTTCAGAATGCTCCCAGAGATAACTGATGACAGATCTGAACAACAGCAGTAAAAGCTATCAGATAGATATTGCCAATATTCAATTATATTAAATACATGTCAGAGACAGAACTTTATTTGTAGAGTTTTCTGTGTCAGGACTGTTGAGGAGGTCAGGCAGTTGGGGGCTAGACAAAGTCTGCTTCCCTACCAGTTTGCAAATGCATGAGAAACAACCATGTTCCTGTTCAGTGTGTTCTTCTGTTTTAAGTATCTGCCTGCCTCTCTTCTCCTGGAAAAAGGCAGGAAAAGACCCTGATGCTGGGAAAGATTGAAGGCAGGAGAAGAAGGGAATAACAGGATGAGATTGTTGGATGTTATCACTGATTCAATGGACATGAGTTTGAGCAAGCTCCAGGAGACGGTGAAGGACAGGGAAGCTTGGCGTGCTGCAGTCCGTGGTGTCTCAGAGTCAGACAAGACTGAGTGACTGAACAATAACAGTTCTCCTCCCATAAGAAAGCTTTCTGTTGTCTCCTTTTACTCTCAGTTGGTGGAGATATTTCATTTACATTTACAAACAAAATGGATGCTACTTATTAACAGATGCTACTTATCACAGTTCCCCACAACTGAACTGTGGGGACTAATGAGGTGTTAAAGATGATATCAGAAGAATTCATATCAATCTTAATCTATTGTGTGTGCAAAGGAACTGCACTCATGTCTGACTCTTTGCGACCCTTAGGAGTGTAGCTCGCCAGGCTTTTCTGTCCGTGAGATTCTCCAGGCAAGAATACTGGAGTGGGTTGTCATGCCCTCCTCCAGAGTACCTTCCTGACCTAGAGATCCAACTGCAGTCCCTTATGTCTCCTGCATTGGCAGGCAGGTTTTTCACCACTAGTGCCACCTGGAAAGCCCTTGATCTATTATATGTATTTAATGATCAGAGAGAGAGTAAAATAGTGTTGTAAATTCCTCAGTGTTACTGAACTGTATGGTGTTAAACCACATAAGAAAGCAAGAGTAATAAAATTTGATATAGAAAAATGAAAAATAAAGAAAGGAAAATTTAATATTGAAGACAAACTCAGAAACTCTTGCCTAGTTATCATATTGACCCCCAAATACTACAGTAGCCTTTTGTTTTGTAAAATGGTGGCATGAGAACAGAAGTCAGTAATTAAGCAAGATTCTAAAAAGAACCTTGAATTTTAAGTCTGTATAAACCAAAATTTGTTATTTGAATTCCTGTCATTCTAAAATATGTTGCTTCACGTGACTATTTTAATACCTCTAGTATCTTTATGATGAATTAATCCTATTGTTTCAGTGATTTCCTAACACTCTATAATTCTGAAAGAGTTCATATACTGTTACAAAATGTGCTTTAAGTTCAAATGTGAATCGAGCCCACTGGAGTAGATTATTACATACGTTTAAAAGATGTTATTTCAGCTCCAAAAATAATTTGTTTGGAAACTAATTTTATATTTGTATGTAAGGTGACTTGAATTGGCAAATTAAATATTTCATTACATTGAGCACTGTCTGGTTGAAGAAGTTGAAAGAGACCTACGGCCACAATGAGCTCAGATATCAAGGTTGAGGACTTGTGTACTGTGGTTGACAACTTATGTTTAGGAATATTTTGAAGTAGAAGAGTAAAAAAAAAAACTGTCTTCCCCATCTGTTAATACAAACTTAGAAACAGAAAAGGTCAGCTCTGTTTGAGAGAAGCTCTGGAGGAGGAGCGAAAGTTCCCTGTGAAACATAATCTGTAAGGGAAAGGAAGAAGACAGTGTGCTCTAACATGTGAAATGATGCAAAGGCTTTGGCAAAAAATATAAGAAAAGAAATAGGCAAGAGATATAGCCAATGTTCAATGTCAAATTTAGGTATGCTGGGCCATAGATTATTTGTGACAATGCTGACAGAATAAAGAGCATTTAAATAAATGTGAAAAAAATGTAAATAATGTATCAAGATATTATGAGGTTGGGGCAATAAAATGACAGAACAGAATAAGAACTGTATTTTTGTAAGATATAACTGTAATGAAAAATGAAGCTGATTTGCATATTGTCAATCTTAAGAATAAGCATTCTATGCACGTGTGCATGTTAAGTTGCTTCAGTTGTGTCCGACTCTTTGTGACCCTATGGACTGTAGTCTGCCAGGCTCCTCTGTCCATGGGATTCTTCAGGCAAGAATACTGGGGTGGGTTGCCATGCCCTCCTCCAGGGGATCTTCCCAATGCAGGGTTCAAGCCCTGCATCTCCTGCAGTTCCTACATTGCAGGTGGATTCTTTACTGCTGAGCCACCAGGGAATCCCCCAACATCTTATAATGGTATGCAGAGACAAATGGGGTCCTCAGAAGTAGTGGCCAAGACTCAAATATACTTGTAAGCAATGCTTTTCTATGGTTGTGGTTAAAAAAATCTAGTCTGAGAGCCAGGAGGATCTATGACTGCAACATAGCTGTGATGCTTTGGAATTAAATGCCAGTGATAAATATATATGGATTGATTATGTACCCTGAAAGGAGTTTGCAGCATTACAAACACTACACACTTTATACTTTATGAGTGCACACTTCTCTCAATTCCATTTAAAGGCTTTTCACTCAGAGTTCAATAGTTATCATTACTAAAGGACTAATGTGAAACAAACAACTGAATTTGGGAATAAAAATAGAAAGAAAAGAAATTTTTTAAGTTAATATACTTGAGTTCTTGAAAATCTTGATTTCATTCTTTTAACAATAATCAGTGTGGAGCCAAATGGGAAATTTCTTGGCAGTCCAGTGGTTAGGACTCCGTGCTTTCACTGCCGGGTTCAATCCCTGGTTCAATCCCTGGTTGGGAGCTTAGATCCCACAAGGCCTAATGAAAAAAAAGAAAGAATATTTTAATTCTGGTTGCATCTGCAACAATTCTTGAAGGTGAATGAATAGAAACTGTCCATTAAAAATGTCAGAATGTTTATGTTTTTAATATAAGGGATTTATAGATTTAATAGCATGCAATGGAGGTGAAATTGTCACTTTTAAAAATTTATTCAACCAGTCAACATGGTAATTTTCATAAATGGCAACATGGAATCCAGAATGGGGCAAGGATGGCTTGTTTCAGAGCTTTTGGGAGGAAGAAGATATGCCTTTGATTAAAATACACTTAAAAAGTCAGTTTGGTTATCGATTTGATTAGATTTCTTCCTGTAAATAACCAGGAACTGTGTAACTGTCACACATCCTCTCTTCTCAATCCCCTTCAGTCATAATGTACACAGGGAATACTTTTTTATCCAAATCAATTTCCTCAGCTGTGCTGGGCATGTTGCAATTGAATCTCTTTTTTTTTTTTTTTTGACTATTAAAAATTGAAGGCCTTATTCCCCCTCTATTTATCATCACCCTGAAGCTGTCTTTTTAAAATCTACCTATTTGAATTCAAATGTATGCCCTTCATTCATTTAGTAAATATTTAATAAGCAACTACTCTTTGTAAGGCACTCTTTTAAGCAAAATCAAAGAGACAATGGCATGTGTGTATGTTCATACCTTATTTAGTTCAGATTTATTTACTTAAAACAGTCTCTCATAAGTTATTGAATAGTTTTCCAGTGCATTTTATTCGGAATTTATTCAGCATACTTAGTTTCATGAAGAAGATATCAAAGTATGATTTAATGGATTCATGAATCTCTAAATGTAGTTTTATGTTGTATTGTTTTTTTCACATTGCTGATTTTCTATGTGGGTTCTGGCTACAAAGACTTAAAAATTATCCATATAAGGAAACATCTCTCCCTCATAAACCATCACTATGTTTTTTCAGGGAATGCTTTCTTATGACCATTGCCTTCCCTGAGAATCTCATGACCATTTGCTATGACAGCATTATTTTCTAGTTTTTAAATGTGTGAAATATGGGGACACTCTTTATGGGCAGGGCATCTATTCACTTCTTTAAGAAGGCTAAACAAAGAACATCCAAGACAGTTAATAGAGGGAAAATGTCCATGTGGGAAAAGTGGTTGGATCGCATAATCTTGTTACACAAAGAATTCCTTCTTTTTGAAAAACTCTCACTTATCTCACTGTTACCACCAGTTGTAAGAATATCCACTAGTTCTCTTACCACATGAAACATTCCAGATCATCCAAAGTTATCAGTGAGAGACAGGAACCTAAGATTGAAGTTTTCCTTGTATTACCAATGCGTGAAAATCAGTGCTCAGTTTTATGAATGAGCCCGGAAATTTACTCACATGATTCCTCTTTAACTGGAAGCCAAACACCAAGATTCAGGCAGCAGTAGAATGATCCAAATTGAGAGGGTAGAATAAGAAATCATCTAAAGGAGCCTCTGTCCTTTGGATTGACAGGCTTCTTAATTTTAGCCCTTCTAGTGGGTATGTTGTGGTATCTTTGTGGTTTTAATTTATAATTCCCTGATCTGATGACTAATGATGTTGAGCATCTCTGCACATGGTTATGGGCTGTTTGTATGTCTTCTTTTGTGAAGTATCTGTTCAAGTCTTCTGCCAATTTTTAATTGGATCATTTATCTTTTATTTTGGATTGTAAAATATTTATATATTTTGGATAAAAGTTCTTTGGTCTGATGTGTGCATTGAGAGTATATTCTTCAAATATGTTGTTTATCTCTTCATTTTTTCTAACTGTCTTGCAAAAAGCAGAGATTTTAATTTTAGTGAAGACCAATTTGTGAGTCATAAGACCAATTTGTGAGTCATATACTCAGCTATAAAAAGGAATGTGTTTGAGTCAGTTCTAATGAGGTGGATGAACCTGCAACCTATTATACAGAGTGAAGTAAGTCAGAAAGAAGAAGACAAATACTGTATATTAATGCATATATATGGAATCTAGAAAGATGGTACCGACCATCCTACATGCAGGGCAGCAAAGGAGACACAGACGTAAAGAACAAACTTTTGGACTCAGTGGGAGAAGGCAAGGGTGGGATGATTTGAGAGAATAGCATTGAAACATGTATAGTCTCATATGTAAAATAGATAACTGGTGCAAGTTCGATGCATGAAGCAGGGCACCCAAAGCTGGTGCTCTGGGACAACCCAGAGGGGTAGGATGGGGCAGGAGGTAGGAAGGGAGTTCAGGATGGGGGGAACACATGTATACCTGTGGCTAATTCATGTTGATGTATGATAAAAACCATCACAATATTATAAAGTAGTTATCCTCCAATTAAAATAAATAACTAGAAAAGAAAAAATATCAGGCAACTCAAATAGTTTACTTTTAATCCATAATTTTGCCTACAGCTTAATTTAAAATTCCTGAGAAGTGCTTTGAATATCTTTTCATATCAATTATTTTTAACATATATTTTCCAATTCTGTATGATTGTCATTTCTCAGTAATCTACGAATCCCTTAGAAATATGAAATGCAGTAAAATTGTTTTATATTGTGGTACGAAGAAGATATTTAATTTTCAGAGTTTTCATAGTCAAGTATGTTTAATCAAAGTTTAAGTAGAAGAATGTCATAGTAAAAAAGTGGCAGAAGTAGTCAAGTTTTGAATCTTTCTGTTTTTTATAATGACCCTCAAAAACACAGTATTTCAATTCATGAAATGGCAAAAACAAACCAACAATAGTCAAAACACTAAATTGCATGGATGTTATTAAAACTAAGTGACAAAAGAAACTCCCAAATAATAGTGCTTAGGGCCAAACTACTAATATCTTTAAGATCCTGCTGCTGCTAAGTCGCTTCAGTCGTGTCCGACTCTGTGCGACCCCATAGACGGCAGCCCACCAGGCTCCGCCGTCCCTGGGATTCTCCAGGCAAGAACACTGGAGTGGGTTGCCATTTCCTTCTCCAGTGCATGAAAGGGAAAAGTGAAAGTGAAGTCGCTCAGTCGTGTCCAACTCTTAGCGACCCCATGGACTGCAGCCTACCAGGCTCCTCCATCCATGGGGTTTTCCAGGCAAGAGTACTGGAGGGGGTGCCATTGCCTTCTCCGCTTTAAGATCCAGTTGTATGAAAAATTGTGCAGGAGAAAGTGTGAAAAGCAAAGAAAACTATGGTGACCTTGAGAAACAATCTAACGACTAATTCACAACCAAGTGTCTTCCCCAAACTGAGGGGTTCCCTGTCAGTGTGGAAATCATGGGTGAATCAATAGGAGAGGAGCAAATTGTGTGGCAATACAAGCTCTACTTCACAGGTAACTGTGGAGAGACAAGGAAAAGTTTGACCAAAACCAGGTGGTTCCAATTGATGTTTTGAAAGTGCTAGTGTAAGTTTACACTATTACAATAAGCTTACATATTGAAAAGAAATTGCTAAGAGTAGAATCTCTATTGAATTATAGAGATATTATGGGCAGAAGGAAAAGAAGAGCTGTATAAAAGAAGGTACATGAGAGAAAGATAAGAAACTCTCAGACAGTAAAAGACCCAATTGCAGGGTAGCTCTAAAGGTAGCCCAGCAGTTGCTGATAGCTTCTATTATTCAGAAAAATAATCAAAAGAGTAATCTTAAATCTCTCTATCCTATAGCAGTCCAAAAAATTCATTTCATATGAAACAACATAAAAGGATTATGTTTGCATCCTACAGAAATTCATTAATGAAAACAGTAATAATAATGATAAAAAGACTGGTTTATAGACCATGAAAGTATGAAAGAACAACATGCACACCAAAAATCAAAATTTTATCACAGTACTTTGAAAAAAGATATAAAAGTCAAGTTAATGATAGAGATAATGAAAAAAGCTTAATTCATAATTAGACAAATTCTGAAATGATATGATATAATATAAAAAGACATCTAGAGAGAATTGATAATTGAGTTGTTTGCTTTTGTGATATTGAGCTGTATGAGATGTTTATATATTTTAAATGTATTTTGTTTATCTATTAATTCCTTGTCAGTGATATCATTTGTGAATACTTTCTGCCGTTTTGCATTTTCTCCCATTTAATAGGGTGTCTATTTGTTTTGTGGATGGTTTCCTTTGCTGTGTGAGGCCTTTTACATTTAATTAGGTCCCATTTGTTTATTTTTTGCTTTTGTTTCCTCTGCTTTAGGACAAAATCCAAAAATATATTGCTGTAATTTATGTCGAAGGGTATTCTGACTATGTTTTTCTCTAGGAGTATTTTGGTATCCTGTCTTAAACTTAGACCTTTAATTCATTTGAGTTAATTTCTGTATATAGTGTTAGAGAATGTTCTAATTTCATTCTTTTACATTAACTGTCCTGTTTTCCCAGTACCTTATTGAAGAGACTGTTTGTTCTCCATTGTCTCTTCTGCCCCTTTTGTTGTCAATTCATTGACCATAGGAGTGTTGTCTGTTCTATTCTATTGATCTATGTGTCTTTTCTGGTGCCAATACCATAATATTTTGATGACTGTATCTTTGCAGTATAGTTTGAAGTCAGGGCATGTGATTCTTCCTTTTCAAGATTTCTTTGGCTATTCATAGTCTGTTGTGTCTCCATACAAATTTTTAAATTATTTGTTCTAACTCTGAGAAACAATGAGAAAAATATCATTGTTATTTTGGTAGGGGTTGCATTGAATCTTTAGATTGCCTTGGGTACTATGGTCATTTTCACAATATTAACTCTTTCAGTCCAAGAATATGGTATATTTTTCCATCTGTTTATATCATCTTCAGTTTCTTTCATCAGTGCCTAATAGTTTCTGAAGTACAGGTCTTTATCTGCCTTTGGTAGGTTCATTCCTGGGTATTTTATTCTTTTTGATGTGATAGTAAATGGAGTTGTTTTCTTGATTTCTCTTTCTGATAGTTCATTTTAGTATATAGAAATGCAGCATGTTTCTGTATATTAGTTTTGTATCCTGCAACTTTACCAGATTCACTGATGAGTTCTAGTAGCTTTCTGGTAGCATCTTTAGGATTTTCAGTGTGTAGTATCGTATAATCTGCAAACAGTGATAGTTTTACTTCTTCCTTTCCAGTTTGGGTTCCTTTTATTTCTTTTTCTTCTCTGATTGCTGTGGCTAGAACTTCCAAAACTATCTTAAATAAAAGTGATGAGAGTGGGCATACTTGTCTTTCTCAAAAAAACAAAATTAAAAAATGGGCCAAAAAACTGAATAGACATTTTTCCAAAGAGGAGAGGCAGATAGCCAAAGGACACATGAAAAGATGCTCAACATCAGTAATCATCAGAGAAGTGAAAATCAAAACTATAATGAGATATTACCTCACACCTGTTACAATGGCTATCATCAAAAATAACATAAATAACAAATGTTGATGAGAATGTTGAGAAAAGGGAACCTTGATACACTGTTTGTGGGAATGTAAATTGATGCAGCCACCATGGAAAACAGCTTGGAGGTTTATAAAAAGCTAAAAATAGAGCTACCATATGACTCAGCAATTCCACTCCTGGATATACATCCAAACAAGACAAAAACACTAAGAAGTAATATAAGCAGCATTCATTAGCAAACTGAAATAAAATTATTAGTTAATATAAGATCACTTTAAAGTTTGTTTCTGGAAATTTAAAGATTTATTTTCAACCAACTTTTGGAATACAGAGAAAATTTAGACCAAATTTTAAAAATTTCTTGAACATAAGGATACAATTTCAAATGTATTAAAACCTTGACTACACTAAAGCTTTTGATTGTATGAATCACAATAAATTGTGGAAAATTCTTAAAGAGATGGGAATACCAGACCAACTTACCTGTCTCCTGAGAAATCTTTATGCAGTTAGAACAAGACACAGAACAATGGACTGGTTCCAAATTGGGAAATGAGTATGAAAAGGCTGTATATTGTCACCCTGCTTATTTAACTTCTATGCAGAGTACATTAGGAGAAATTCTGGGCTGGATGAATCACAAGCTGGAATCAAGATTTCCGGGAGAAATATCAATAACCTCAGATATGCAGATGATACCATTCTCATGGCAGAAAACAAAGAAACTAATGAACCTCTTGATGAAAGTGAAAGGGGAGAGTGCAAAAACTGTCTTGAAATTCAACATTATAAAAACGAAGATCACGACAAATAGAAGGGGAAAAAGTGGAAGCAGTGACAGATTTGATTTCTTTGGCTCTAAAATCACTGTGGATGGTGACTGCAGCCATGAAATTAAAAGAGATTTTCTCATTGGAAGGAAAGCTATGGCACCCTAGACAGCATATTAAAAAACAGAGACATCACTTTGCTACCAAATGTCCATATTGTTGAAGCTATGATTTTCCCAGTAGTCAAGTATAGATGTGAGAGTAGGACCATAAAGAAGGCTGAGGACTGAAGAATTGATGCTTTTGAATTGTGGAGCTGGAGGAGACTCTTGAGAGTCCCTTGGATGGCAAGGAGATGAAACCAGTCAATCCTAAAGGAAAATAATTCTGAATATTTATTGGAAGAACTGATGCTGGAGCTGAAGCTCAAATACTTGGCCACCTGATGCAAAGAGCTGACTCATTGGAAAAGAGCCTGATGCTGTGAAAGATTAAAGGCAAAAGGAGAACAGGGGCTGCAGAAGATGAGATGATTAGATAGTATTATTGATTCAATGGACATGAATATGAGAAAACTACAGGAGATAGTGAAGGAAGAGTAGCCTGGTGTGCTGCAGTCCATGGTGTCACAACAAATATGAATCAATTATCAGAGAAAATTGTAACATTAAAACGTATAAATAAAAATTAAATTTAAAATAAATGCCTTGACACTGAATCCAAAAAGAAAAGTAACTCAAGAAAAATGAAATAAACTTACAAAGAGGATAGAAAAAAATTAATAGAAAAATATTGTTTATATAAAAACTATTGCACCTAAAAAAGCTCTGTGAAATGAATAAATACATACAAAAACATATTTTTTGACAGAATTTTGCAACTTATAAAAAACCTAACCAAAGAATCAGAAGAAAAGAGAAGACACAAAAATAAAAGTTATTTCAAAATGTAAGGCTACTTTACACAATTCTATGCAGACTCTTTTGAAAATCTACATTAAATATATACTTTTCTAGAAAAAATGCTTTTCAAAGTGACTCTAATTGAGATTAAAATTCTAAAAAGAGATTTAGCTTATAAAATATAAAAATTAGATTACTTCTCATCAAATTCCTCATTTCCAGGTAATTTCAAAAGGGTTTTCTCCCAATAAATAATTCCAATATTGCTTAAAATATGTTTACCAAAAAAGTAGGAAAAACACAAAAAGAAAACTCCAAGTTTTTTCTATAATGTGAATATAAATATAATTCTAAAACTTGACAAGACTGGACTATAAAGAAAGCTGTAGACAAATTTTATTCATTATGCATATTGATAAAAATAAATAAAATATTGGCAATCAGAATCTACTGACCATTAAAGATAAAATATCATGAGTTATTGGGGTTACTTCTAGTACTGTAAGAGTAGTTCATTATTTGGAAACTCATTAAGATAATTTATTATATATAGTATAAGGAGAAAATTTTAGAGTGATTTAATTATATATAATAAATATGACCAATTTAAATACCTATTCATTTTGAAAAATGTAAATTGGTGTATGTTTCAATAACATGATGAAATACATAAACCATGGTCCCTAAGATAGTCTCTTCAGTTCCTTTCAGTTCAGTTGCTCAGTCGTGTCCAACTCTTTGCGAGCCCATGGACTGCAGCATGCCAGGCTTCCCTGTCCATCACCAACTCCCAAAGCTTACTCAGACTCAAGTCCATCAAGCTGATGATGCCATCCAAGAAGACAGTCTCTTACTTGCTGTGGAAATACTAAAGGCTTTACTTATGAGGTCAAGAATAATATCCCATCTCTCTTTAATACAGTATAGGGAGTACTACTCACTGTTGTTTTGAAAGAATCAGATTAGAAAAAAAAAATAGAGGTATATATTGGAAAGGAAGAAGTAAAGACACCTTTATTTGAAACTGTATGATAATGATTCATATGTTACATTCTAATCAATAAGCTCAGCAGAATCAACGAAAAACTGTTCCAAACATGAAGAGAACTAGAAAAATTAGCAAGTTATAGAGTTGAGATAAAAAAATCAATAACTTTCAAAAATAAAACAAAGGTCAACTAGAAGACATTTAGAAGTAAAAATCTCATGTAAGATAAAACAAATCAACAAATCATTTAACAAAGAACCTAACTTAAATTTAATAAGAGATAGAGTATATGAAAAAAAAATAGTAAAAGACTAGAAAGACACAAAGGTAGACTTCTGTGTGTCTACCTTGTTTTTGACATACTATGTTTTTGAAAGAAAAATTGACAATATAAAGTTAATAATAAGGCTGATTGGCAACTTTGACACAATCACAACTAAAAAGTCTTAATGCTGCTGTTTTTTTCTGGAGCCAGACAAACAGACTGAAAGTATATTTATAGGAACAAGCAAGTGTGCTTAACCTGGAAACCCATATAAAGATGAGCAATGAAGGGGGATAGCCAGCTCTACTATACATTAAAATGCACATAAAAATTCTCTTAAAAGTGTGTTATGTCACATAAAGACATGCACACACCAAAGAAGTGCAATAAAATTTTTTTAGATGTGGACCCAATTGCAAAGAGATATGTGCTGCTACTTACCATCATATCATCAGGAGAGAGTGGAATTTTTTTTATTCATGGATGTTGTAATAGATGGATGATACAATGAACCCTAAATTCATATGTTGATATTTTATCCTCAAGGTTTTTGTATTAGGAGATGGAGTCTTTGGCAGGTGATTAGGTTCTGCAGGTAGAACCCTCATGAATGGGACCAGTGTCTTTATAAAAGAAAACTCAAAGAAATCTCTTACACTTCCATCATCTGAGATTAAAGTGAGAAGATGCCCATCAGCAGGAAATTAGGCCCTTAGTAGACAAGAGATCCATCAGCACAATGATCTTAGGCTTTCTAGCCTCCAAAACTGTGGGAAATAAATGTTTGTTGTTCATAAGTCACTTCATGTATAGTATTTTTCAGTAGCAGCCTGAAAGAACTCAGACAGACAATGAAATATGGCTCATTCTAAACAATAGGACTATTTCCATAAGAGTCAGACTGTGTAGTGAAGAAAAAAAAATCTCAGAAGACATTAGTCATATAATTTGGGAATACATAAACTTTCCTAACTATGATTCTAAATTTAGATTCAATAGAGGAAACTAATACATATTACTACATCTAAACAAACATTCATGGCAATAATAAATAACTAAAAAGACCATAAACAACTTTTTAAAAGATAAACAGAAAATTTTTGCCCTAGATAATTGACAAAACTCTAGTTTAATCCGTTAAGTTCAACCTTGTTGCCTGTTTTTGTGTAGCCTGTAAGCTTTGAATGATTTTTGCATTATTAAGTTGTTGACAAAAATCAAGGAAAGAATATGATACATGAAATTTAATTGTAATTCAAATGTCAGTGCCCTTAAGTGTTTTAGAAACACAACCATGTTCACTTTTTATGTGTTATCTCTGGCTACTTTTGTGCTACAGTAGCAAGGTTAAGTGGTGTGACAAAGATCACATTATTCATGAAACTTAAAATATTTATTATTTGGCCCTTTACATAAAAAGTTGTTTATTTGCCTATCCTTATTTTAGAGAAAGGGATGATGTTCTTAACATATAAAGAGCTTTTAAAGATAAAGAAATTAAAAAAAACCTTTGAAACAATAAAAAATTGGGAAGAGAATTTACAGAAAAAATGCAAACAGTTGTGAAAATATGTAAAGATGTTCAGCACAAAAAAAGCAAGTTAAAATTAAACTGGGAAGAGTATAATATCGGCAATAATCCAAAGATTTGATAACATACTCTTAGTGACATAGTAGTGTCAGGGGAGTGTGTAATTTCTTCACTTCTGTCTCACTGCAGCAAAGAATTGAAATGGTGGACCAGTGTTACAGCTCAATTACAGCTCTGAGTTTTATTAGGCAAGCAAAAGAAAGTACACCCTCGAGGGGTGAGGGCAGGCCGACCCCAAAGGAGAGGCTCAATCTCCTTTTGGCTTCCGCCTTTTATACATTTGTCTCCTTGCCCCCTTGAGCCTGCCTTATGCAAACTGGGCTAGCCAAGAAGGGGGCACGTTTGTTTCCCTTGAAGTTCTCACTCTGGTTCTTGGATTTTCTTTTGTACCATTTTTGCGGGTTTTTCCCTTTCTTTGTCTTTTAGCCACCACCATTTTGGACTCCTTTTTCCTATTCTAACTACCTAACTTTCCCTCCTCAAGAAATGGGAGGCCCAATTCTTTGCGAATAGGAGCATCAAGGTCTCTTGGCTACTTGCTGCTGATCTGGGATGGCAAGGGGCGTTGGGCCTCCCCCTCTTGCTAGTCTCAAGCCTCGGAGTCCTTATAGTTGTGTCCATCTAAGGGTGAGTGATATTTTCTGTGGCCAGGTGTAGTTTTATATATCCTTGTTGAACTGGCACTGCATGGTGTAGTTTGTTGACTTAGGCAGGACAAACCATGTTAGATAATTGATAATACATGGAGCAATCATAAGCAGCATCAATATGTTGATAACAGGCATTATAGGGGCATTAGCCAACTCAAAATTCCCCCTCACCATGAGAAAGATCCCCCAAAAAGAGATTGTAGCCACCCTGAGAACTCTCCAGCTCATTCTTTGAGATCCCGTAGGATCAGAATGTTTTCTTGAGGACTGTGAGACTTTCTTTAACTTGGTTGGAGGTATTTACCCAGAAACAGCACGTCTCATTCAAGATGGCTCAAGTCCCTCCTTGTTCAAGTATCAGGAGATTTATCTCCTGTCTATTTTGGAGTACAACCCCTGCCAAGCTGTGTCCGCTCTTTAGAGCTATCCTGAGAAATCTTATCTCCAGAAGTTAATTTTGGGGGTGTTCATTAGGATGGCACTAATTTGTAGTCCTGAATAGGTATCAGATTTCCCAGGGCCTCACAGGTGTATTGAGTGTCCTCTTCTGTTTTCTTCCACAGCTTGACTTGTGAGTAGTGAATCCAGGAGTTGTGTTCTGATACCTTGACTTCTCTGGGGGTAGAAAGTATGGGCTGGAGTTGAACATTTGGGGACCTATCTCCCATATACCATCTCATAAGGATTAAGACCAGAGAAGGCGATGACAACCCACTCCAGTACTCTTGCCTGGAAAATTCCATGGATGGCAGAGCCTGGTAGGCTGCAGTCCATAGGGTCGCTAAGAGTTGGACACGACTGAGAGACTTCACTTTCATTTTTCACTTTCATGCATTGGAGAAGGAAATGGCAACACACTCCAGTGTTCTTGCCTGGAGAATCCCAGAGATGGGGGAGCCTGGTGGGGTGCCGTCTATGGGGTCGCACAGAGTCGGACACGACTGAAGTGACTTAGCAGCAGCAGCAAGGATTAAGACCAACGTGTTCCTTAGGAGCAAAACAGGTGTGGAGGAGAGCTATTAGTAAAGCCTCCTTCCATCCCAGGGAGGTCTCCTGGGTTACCTTTTTATCACTGATTTTAAGAATTGGTTGGCTCTTTCTACTTTTCCTGAAGACTGAGGCCTTCAGGCACAATGGAGGTAATAAGTAATGCCCAATGCTTTAGAGACCCCTTGGGTGACCTTAGAAGTGACGTTAGATGTTCCATTGTCACTTTGTAATGACCTGGGCAGGCCAAATCTCGGAATGATTTTATGGAGTTGTTTTTTTTTTTCACCACCTCCTTGGCCTTCTCAGTCTGGGTGGGAAAGCCTTCAATCTATCCTGTGAATGTATCCATCATGACTAGTAGGTATTTATACCCTTGAGAAAGTGGCATCTGGGTGAAGTCCATCTGCCAGTCCTCTCCTGGTTAGGTGCCATGCTGTTGGACGGGCTGGACCAGCTGGGGTCTTTGAGCTCCTTGGAGACTGTTTAATTGGCAACTGGGACAAGAGGAGACCATTTATTTGCCTTATAGTTGTTTGGAGGCCTGTTCCTCTGAAGGACCTTTCTAGTAATCTTTGGAAGACCTTCTCTCCTAAATGAGTGGTGGCATGTAAGGAGTAAACCAACTTCCAGTGGAGGTTCCTAGGCAGAAAAAGGAGTCTCTCCTTTTGAAACCACCCCATATGATCTTCTTGAAAGCTCTCAATCTTAGCTTTAAGAGTCTCACCTTCAGTATATGAAGGAGTTTCTGGCAAATTAGTCTGTGAAACTAAGGTGGCAACCCCTATTAGGTCATTGTTCTGTAATGCTGCTCTCTTAGCTGCCTAATTGGCTGCTTGGTTCCCTCATGCCACTTCTGTGCTCCCTTTTTGGTGTCCTTTACAATGGGAGATTGAAACCTCAGTGGGCAGATGGACTGCCTCCAAGAGTCTAAGGATTGATCACCATACTTGACTGGGAACCGTTGGCTAGTCAAGTGGCCTCTTTCTTGCAAATAGCAGCATGTGCATGTAGCACCAGAAAGACATACTTGGAATCAGTGTAAATGGCTACTCTTTTTCCTTTTCCCAGCTCTAAAGCTTGAGTCAGAGCTATGAGCTCAGACAATTGGTCTGAAGTAACTGGTGGCAAAGGTTTAGCCTCTATGGTTTCAAAACTGGAGGCTGCTGCATATCTGGCTCTTCTTTTTCCTTCTAAGACAAAGATGCTTCCATCAGTGTACAGGATTTCTTCAGGATTGGTCAGAGGATCTTCTGACAATCCTTCTCGGGGTTTTGTCCAATGGTCCAAAGTTTCTAGGCAGGAGTGAAAGGGGAGAGAGCCCTTGGGGGTATGCAGGAGGGTAGCTGAGTTAAGAACCTCACAAGGGGATATAGTGAGGCCTGGATTTTCCATCAGCACTACTTGATATCTGAGGATCCTTTGATCGAATATCCATAAATGACCTCTCCCATTCAGGAGTTGTTTCACTTGGTGGCTGGTAAAAATAGTTAGTTTGCCCTCAAAAGAGAGTTTTAAAGCATCTTCTATCAGGACTGCAATAGCTGCAAGATTTCGAAGACAGGGAAAGGTCTCTTCCCAATAAGGGAGTAGGACATCCAGGGACCACCAGAAACTGGTGATAAAATATTTGTGGGACATATTGTCCATCCCAGCAACAAAGAAGTGCTCGGGTGAATTTTTTTGTAATTGTTTTTCCTATTGCACCCAAAATGGTACAGGTTTGTGGGGAGAAGACTCTGGAGCAGGAGGTCACAAGTAGCTAGCCCTGTGGCACCAAGAGATTCTCAGACCTACCTGCCACATCCAGTTTCACCCTAGACTCCAGACCCATGATGGTTATCTGTGACAAGTGGACTGGCTGGAGTGGACTGCTTCAGTCCTGTTGAACCATCATGAGGGAAGGCTTGGCACTTGACCTTGAGGCTCTTGGATCCCGAGAGCAGAGTGCCATCCAATGTCCCAATTAATGGCATTTGTAGTAAGCTGTTTTGGGAGACTTGTCACAGTTTGGACATTCTTTGGCCCAATGTCCTGCTTGTCTACAGTTTAGGCATTTGCCTCGTACTTCGTCCTTCAAGGACTCGGGGTTTGCCATAGGGCTTCCCTGGAGGTCAGCCAGCATGTGGGCATGCTTGTCTCTTTCCTTTTCTCCCTTTCCTGGGCCTTGGCCTCCCTCTTCTGTTCTCTGTTATAAAAGGTATTTGTGGCTATCTGGACCATCTCATCTAAAGAGGCAGCAGGGTTCTGCTGCTGTAGCTGTTGTAACTTTATTCTGATGTCTGATGCATATTGGGACAGGAATTTGTCCTTTAAAATCACCTGTCCCTTGTAAGAGTCTAAGTCAAGATTGGTAAACTTTTGGAGGGCATCTTTTAGCCTTTCCGGAAAGGCAATGGGGTTCTTGTTGGACTCCTGAGTTATAGCTGAGACTGTGGGCACAGTCACACAACCAATAGGCTTCCTTCTATTTCCATGGGTGGACTTTCTTAAGGGTAAGTCTTTCTGAAGCTTATCCTACCCAATATTGTTGCAACCTGAGAGCCAGGCATCCCCGGGTCAGGGTGCAGATCCCCAGGCAGGTTGAGGCATGACAACTTCCTGGAGATCGAATCCCCAGGCAGGTTGATGCATGTTGGCCTCCCAAGAATTGGGTCCCTGGGCAGGTTGAGGCATGCCAACCTCCTGGAACACCTGGACTGGCAGATCCCTGAGCAGTGGAGTCATGACAAACTCCCAGGGTCCTGATACCTAGGCAGGTTGAGGACCCCCAGGCTGGAGTTGGGCATCCCCAAGATCTCCAGCATGACTAGTGCTGGGGAGGATTAAGGGGCTGTAATCTTAACTCTTTTCACAGCTATTGTAAGGCCTCTTCAGGCAGCCATTTTGCTTTTTTGCATTTCTTTTTCTTGGGGATGGTCTTGATTACTGTCTTCTGTACAATGTTGTGAACCTCCATCCACAGTTCATCAGGCACTTTGTCCATCAGATCTAGTCCCTTAAATCTATTCCTCACTTCTACTGTATAATCGTTAGGGATTTGATTTAGGTCATACCTGAATGGTCTAGTGGTTTTCCCTACTTTCTTAAATTTAAGTCTGAATTTGGCAATAAGGAGTTCATAATCTGAGCTACAGCCAGCTCCTAGTCCTCTTTTGCTGATTATATAGAGCTTCTCCATCTTTGGCTGCAAAGAATATAATGAATCTGATTTTGGTGTTGGCCATCTGGTGATGTCCATGTGTAGAGTCTTCTCTTGTGTTGTCTATTTGTCTCTTACAAATAGCTGTGAAAATAAGAGAAGCTGAAAGCAAAGGAGAAAAGGAAAGATATGCCCATTTGAATGCAGAGTGCCAAAGAATAGCAAGGAGAGATAAGAAAGACTTCCTCAGTGATCAATGCAAAGAAATAGAGGAAAACAATAGAATAGGAAAGACTAGAGATCTCTTCAAGAAAATTAGAAAGGGAACATTTCATGCAAAGATGGGCACAATAAAAGACAGAAATGGTATGGACCTAACAGAAGTAGAAGATATTAAGAAGAGGTGGAAAGAATACACAGAAGAACTGTACAAAAATGATCTTCGTGACCTAGATAATCATGATGTGATCACTCACCTAGAGCCAGACATCCTGGAATGTGAAGTCAAGTGGGCCTTAGGAAGCATCACTATGACAAAAGCTAGTGGAGGTGATGGAATTCCAGGTGAGCTACTTCAGATCCTAAAAGTTGATGCTGTGAAAGTGTTACACTCAATATGCCAGCAAATTTGGAAAACTCAGCAGTGGTCACAGGACTGGAAAAGGTCAGTTTTCATCCCAATCCCAAAGAAAGGCAATGCCAAAGAATGCTCAAACTACTGCATAATTGCACTCATCTTACACGCTAGCAAAGTAATGCTCAAAATTCTACAGGCCAGGCTTCAACAATACATGAACCATGAAATTCCAGATATTTAAGCTGGGTTTGGGTTTAGAAAAGGCAGAGGAACCAGAGATCAAATTGCCAACATCTGCTGGATCATCAAAAAAGCAGGAGAGTTCCAGAAAAACAACTATTTCTGCTTTATTGACTATGCCAGAGCCTTTGTGTGAATCACAATAAACTGTGGAAAATTCTGAAAGAGATGGGAATACCAGACCACCTGATCTGCCTCTTGAGAAATCTGTATGCATGTCAGGAAGCAACAGTTAGAACTGGACATGGAACAACAGATTGGTTCCAAATAGGAAAAGGAGTACATCAAGGCTGCATATTTTCACCATACTTATTTAACTTATATGCAGAGTACATCATGAGAAATGCTGGGCTGGAGGAGGCACAAGCTGGAATCAAGATTGCTGGGAGAAATATCAATAACCTCAGATATGCAGATGACACCACCCTTATGGCAGAAAGTGAAGAAGAAATAAAGAGCCTCTTGATGAAAGTGAAAGAGAAGAGTGAAAAAGTTGGCTTAAAACTCAACATTCAGAAACGAAAGATCATGGCATTTGGTCTCATCACTACATGGCAAATAGATGGAGAAACAGTGGAAGCAGTGGTAGACTTTATTTTTGGGGGCTCCAAAATCCCTGCAGATGATGATTACAGCCATGAAATTAAAAGACACTTACTCCTTGGAAGAAAAGTTATGACCACCCTAGACAGCATATTAAAAATCAGAGACATTACTTTGCCAACAAGGGTCCATCTAGTCAAGTCTATGCTTTTTCCAGTAGTCATGTATGGATGTGAGAGTTGGACTATAAAGAAAGCTGAACACCGAAGAATTGATGCTTTTGAACTGTGGTGTTGGAGAAGACTCTTGAGAGTCCCTTGGACTGCAAGGAGATTCAACCAGTCCATCCTAAAGGAAATCAGTCCTGAATATTCATTTGAAGGACTGAGGCTGAAGCTGAAACTCCAATACTTTGGCCACCTGATAGGAAGAACTGACTCATTTGAAAAGACCCTGATTCTGGGAAAGATTGAAGGTGAGAAGAGAAGGGGACGACAGAGGATGAGATTGTTGGATGGCATCACTGACTCAATGGACATGAGTTTGAGTAAACTCTGGGAAATGTTGATGGACAGGGAGGCCTGGTGTGCTGGGGTCCATGGGTTTCAAAGAGTCGGACACGACTGAGCGACTGAACTGAACTGAATCTTAACTCATTTCCAGTTTGTCCACTGCAGATGGGAATAGATACTATGATGTAAAGCAATCCAAACCTGTGCTCTGAGAGTGGGAACGTGGTGAAATAGCCATTACACTTATTCTCTTATTGCTCTGAGGGAATGTCACTGATTTCCTCCCCCAGTCCTCCATAAGAGCAGTGTAGGGTATTTCCCACGGTAAACACTTTATAGTCATAGACCCACTTTCGCTAATAACAGAAGTAATGACAAAGAAGTTGGTTATCTGGTTCTGTTAGGGTGATTAAGAGTATTTTAATAATAAGTGGGGTGTTGCCTACAAGGGGGTAGGGTCCTGGTTGTAGGAGTTAGAAAGTGGCTTAAGAACAAATTGATAAGAGGCAACAAACCAGATGTTTCATAAAAGTGGGGTGGATATTTAATCTGGGGATATGTTTGTAAGTTTAGGAGAGGGTGATAAGGGTTTGGGCCCAAATGGCCTGCAGGGATAACTCCCAAAGTGGCAAATATTATTCCTGGAAGCCCAATTGCCCTTGAAGGGATGCCACCAACAGATGGACTTCTGGCAGGTATTGTGTGCCTGTCAATTGCCCTAGCAGGTTCACTGAGAGATGTCATTGTTGCACGTGTTGTAGGAAACATGGAAGATGAAGGTCTGAATATATAGAGGAATTGGGTATTACTCAGTGTTTCCCTCCCCAGGGCCAGCTATTTTCTGGTTGTCCCTCCAGCAGATTGTAGAGGCAACACTGTGGGCTCGGAAGGGGCTCAGGAAAAGAGCATGAAACAGGAGGGAAGGGGGCAGGGCACAATTTTTGAAATAATGACATAGCCCAAGGGCATATTAAAAGGACTTATTAAAATCAAATGGGTCCAGGATAGCAGACAAATCAAATTCAAATAAACCTTGATTCTTAATCTGCAAGCTGAATAACACACCCAGAGATGCCATGACAGTTCCAAAGTACTATCAAAAGACCAAGGAGTGGGTGGTTCCCCAGTTGTTGGAATGATCCTCCCACTCATTAGCATACAAAATTATCCAGTCCATAAAAAATTAACCACACCACATTTCATGGCCACCACACTCACCCTCTCTGATGGCCCACACTCTTGGAGTGTGCTTCTCTCCGAATCCAAACAAATCTACCTCTTACCTATCGCTGTGTCTCTCACTGAAGTTTTTGCAATGAGACATCATGAACCTGAGTTTCATTAGGTCCTGTAACCAGGCACCATGGATTTTGGCCATGTTTGAGTCCCTGCCAGACACGATTGAGTGACTAGGCATAGCACAGAGTCTCTGCCACATGAGTTTGAGTCCCAATCTTAGGTAAACAGTTTCAAACACAACTTTCAGAAATGGAAAGATGATGACCTGCCCAATACTTTATAAATAGTGGCATAGACGGAGAGAGGAGCTGAAGGATGGGAGGAAAAAGCAGTGAGAAAAACGTTCTGAGGAACCCCTTTCATAAGTTGCTGGAAAAACTGCTAAATGCCTTACCTGTGCCCACAATTTTCATTGGCCCGATACTTGGCACAATGGAGATTAAGGACAGAGGAACCCTCACCCACTTGGGCAACAGCTACTAAGGCACAGCAGATAGTAGAGCCTTTGGGACACACTGGGAAGTAGCCCCTGCCAGAGTCCTCAATTGCACCCACTGTTGCTGGCCTGTTCACAGGGGCTTCGAGGAAACAAGAAATGAGAGGTTATAAAGGAATTAAGATTTTGTTAGCCATATGTCCTTCCAGCCATCGGGGTGAGGACCTCCTACTTTAACTGGAGGTCTTCTGGAATCTGAGACTGAACCGTGTGAGCTTTCTGCTGAATTTGTTTTTGCTGTCCTGGTTGCCAGCACTCTGGGCTTCTTGTCACTTCCACTGCGCTGGGTTTTCTTCATGTTCAGCTTCCATCGTGTGAACTGTCTCCGAGTTGGGCTTCTGCTGTGTTTTGTCTCCGCCTCGTGGGGGCTGAGCCGAGATTGCTTCAGCTAGGTTACATCCGGGTCACGGCAACAGATATGTCAGGGGAGTGTGTAATTTTCTTGGTTCTGTCTTGCTGCAGCAAATATTTGAAACGGCGCTTGATTACAGCTCAGAGTTTTATTCAGCAAGCAAAGGAAAGTACACCCTTGGGGCGTGAGGGTGGGCCAATCCCAAAGGAGAGACTCAATCCATTTTGGCTTCCTCCTTTTATTCATTTGTCTTCTCCCCGCCTTGAGCCTGCCCTATGCAGATTGGGCTAGCCAAGAAAGGAGCATGTTTGTTTCACCTGAAGTTCTCACTCCAATCCTTGGATATTTTTTTGTTCCATTTTTGTGGGCTTTTCCTTTCTTTGTCTTTTAGCCACTGCCATTTTGGACTCCTTTTTCTTATTCTAATTACCTAACAATAGGGAAGTAAGTACATGAATATATTGCTTAAGTGCATGCAAAATGTTATAATCTAAATCCCTAAAAGAAAGAATTTGGCAAAATCTTAAAAAAAAAAAAAATATTTTGTATACTTTTATCTCTTAACCCAGCAATCCTATGTCTAGGAATTTATCCTACCCACATTGGTATGACTAGATATATGCACAAGACTCATTATTATAAATCTATTTGAATTAGCAAAAGAATATAAAACAGTTTTGTGTTCATTGATACGGATCTGCTCCACCAATGTTGATGCAGTACTGAATGGAGTAATTTGAAGTTGTAAAAACAATAAAGGACATTTCCAAATACTCCTACTGTGGAATCTCCAAATTATTCAGTGAAAACAACATGGAGAAAATTGCATATATTAATATTCTAGTATATATTAATTTGTCTCTCCATCTAACAAAGTGAATTAATATATATATGCTCCTTAAATTTGGAAATGTTACTGAATCCAAACTCACTTTGTTTGCCAAACAATAGGCCAAAGAATCTGAGAGATGAGGTATTGAGCAAGGAAGAAACTTTAATCGGGGAGCCAGTAGACTGAGAAGATGGCAGGCTAGCACCTCAAAATAACCATCTTATTGGGGTCTGGATGCCAGGTTCTTTTATAGATCAGAGAGAAAGAAGCAATGAGAAACTAAAGTCAAAAGGCAGAATAGAGAGGGAGATGCAGTGGGGAAGTAAAGTGAAAGGGTCTTCAGTCTTGCAAAACATCTCCAAGGGAATGTCCAGCCTTCAGAAGGGATATGTTAGGGAGAAACTATCTTGCCATGAGCTGAACAAAGGCACTTTAGTTTACAGTCAAGCAGAAGGGCTGCGCCCTCCAGGCAAGCCATTGAGTATGATTATAACAATAAAAGCAAGGAAAAGAAACAGTTTCCAACATGGAGTCAGAATTGGCTTCCTCCCTGTAACAGAAATGCAATGATAAATTAAAAGATGTAAATAAATTATTAAGAAAAATAGACATAATAGTAGAGGAGAAAGCAAAAAGAAACTAGATTTTCCTGAAGGTAACTTGTTTTGCAGATTTTATATTTGAAAGTTGTACATCTGTGCTAAATCACTTCAGTCATGTCTGACTCTTTTGGGACCCCAGACACTGTAGCCCTCCAGGCTCCTCGGTCCATGGGATTCTCCAGGCAAGAATATTGGAGTAGGTTGCCATTGCCTTCTCCAGGGGATCTTCCCAACCCAGGGATCAAACCCATGTCTCTTATGTCTCCTACATTTGCAGGTGGGTCTTTACCACTTGTGCCACTTGGGAAGTTGTATGTATTTTACATAATTATAAAACAAAATTTAGTTACAGTGATTCATAACTAATAAATGGAAAAATAATAGATAACCATAACTGTATATCAAGGGATTACTTTATCTCATTCCAGGTGGTATAAACTTGAGGACAAAAATGTATCTTAAAACATATTCTTCAGTGATTGTGTTGGTATAATATTGGCATTGCAATTCTGAGACTGTTATGTTTGTATCGTGTGATGAAGCAAAAAATGTATTAGATTGGTGCCATTGAGAAATGAGATTTTTGGAGTGGGAAAAAGAAGAAATATATAAAAGATTAAAGAAGTTAAAATTCCAAAAGTTCTAAGTTTAAATTGAAATTAACTGTGTGAACTCAAGAAGTGTTTTATCAAAAACTATTGCCTGGCCTTTTTCACTGAAAAGGTGTGGAAACAATGACTATAAGGTTTAGAAACAATGAGTGTTTCCTGACCCTTTTCACTAAAAAGGTCTAGAAACAATGACACCATAGTGCTTGGATTGTGGTCTCTAAATATCCTGTCTCACTAAAAGGAACTAGGACTCTGAAGAAATGTCTGATTCCAGATCTAGGAAATTCTAAATGCATCTGGAGAATTTTATCATTACCATGAAAAAAGGAAGCTATCAACAAGTTCTAAATTGGGTCAAAGAACTCAAGAGCCAACTTATTTCCAGTCCATTGACCAAATTTGGATCATTGAATATGATTACAATAGAAATTGATTAAAACATTTCAAATGCACTTTAATCCACAAGTTCATAATCATAATAAAAAAGGACAATGCTCATTAATATATTTGAAAGATGCTAGGAAACCAATTCATTATTTTTGAAAACCTGACAAATAGAGAAAGAATAAAAAAATTGTCTGGTTTCCCTTTACTGTACAAACTATAGCTCCAGGATAACCAAAATAGTTATGGGGAAGTTTATTTTTACAGAAGCAATTCAGATAGTTGGGCAGTTTAGATGAACATGTTAACACCATGGAATGCAATTAGCAAAACCCAGCCTGTATAAAATCCAAAGGGCAAATGACCCAGTTTCTTCAAAGAGCAGATTGCAATGGGAAAAAGGCACAAAATATTGGAATTTGCCAAAGTGGCAGAAGGACGGTCTGACTTTTCTGATTCCACTATGTGCATTGGCAAAGGGTATCATGATTTTCCTTGCCATACTAGGTTTAGCAGTAAATATTGAAGAGTTTTGATCCAAATTATAGAACATATTGGGAGGTGGCACTTTCTCGGCTGTGCCCTGATATAACTAGACTAGTTACATAGACTGGCATCTGTTTCATGGATACTTTGGGAGTCCTGGCAACCATCATTCAGATGGACAACATATCAAGAATGAAAGTGCGGCACAGAGGTTTCTAAAACAAAATAATTTAATTAGAAGTAGCAATCATGAAACAAAGGTTTAGGATTGTACATTTTGTTAATTTTAGCTTGGTTCTTTGCTAGAGTATTTTGTTGAATAACTGACATGCGTTAGACACAGTAAGAGTTTTAAATCAGTCAGTACACAAAAGCAAACACTACTTTATAGGTATATGGCCTGCAATCTACTATTTATGTTTTAATTATACTTATTTTTAATGCACAAGGAAACATTTTTATAGTAACTTTAGAATCTGTGGTTATGTCATTGTTTTACAATCCCAAGTTATAGATGGTAGAAATGGTCTTCTGAAAATGAGAGTCTGTACACAGTCTAGTTCCTGTGGGGTCTGAGTTTATCCTACTATTATTTTACCCTTCCTTCAGCCTCTTGTCTAATCTAGAGGCTATTAATGGGCCACATACTAGGAAATGGATATCAAGAAAAGCTAATTGATTGCTAGAAGAAGATTAAGGAGATAAGATCATAAGAATTCCTGTATCTCTTTATCTTAAAAATCTGGAAGGATTGAACCAAATGAAGGATGCAAAATTTAAACAAAAAACAAAACTTAAAGAAACACGCCCCCCCCACCCCACTCCCAGGAGATCAATCATTTTAAATAACCTCATTATTTTGGAATAATGGTTAAATTACAGAGAACATACAAAGATAGTGAAGAGTTCCCGTATTCTCCTTGCCTATTTCCCCCCATTGTCAGCACCTAATATTACTGTGATTCTTTGTCACAATGAACACTGAGATAGATATATTACTACTAACTATTAGGTTGGTACAAAAGCAATTGGAGTTTCAGACCGTGAATTTTAAATAATTGTAACTAGGCTCAAACACATCTTTATTAATCAAAATAGAAACCATTACAATCAATATATTTTTGCCAATGAGAAATAAATTCGTTTATTCCTGTAACATAAAAATAAGTGCTGCAGCATTCAGTGGACTCTTGGAAAGCATTTTCTGCTTCCTGCTGGTTATGGAAGCATTTTTCCTGCAAAAAGTTGTTGAGATGCTTGAGTTGTTGAGTGGTAGTCAGTTGGAAAGAGGTTAGGTGAATAAGGCAGTTGAGGCAACACTTAGCCCAATTTATTCAATGTTTGAACATTTGATTGTGTGATGTGTGGTCGGGAACTGTCGTGGAGAACAACTGGGCCCTTTCTGTTGACCAATGCCAGCTGCAGGCATTGCAGTTTTTGGTGCATCTCGTTGATTTGCTGAGCATTACTTCTCAGATGTAATGATTTTGGTGGAATTCAGAAAGCTGCAGTGAATCAGACCAGAAGCAGACCACCAAACAGTGACCATGATCTTTTTTGGGTGCAAGTTTAGCTTTGGGAAGTGTTTTGGAGCTTCTTCTCGGTCCAACTACTGAGGTGGTCATCACTAGTTGTCATATAAAATCCACTTTTCATCACACGTCACAATCAAATGGAGACATGGTTTATTATTGCTGCATAGAATAAGAGAAGATGACACTTCAAAATGACGATTTTTTAAAGTTTGGTCAGCTCACGAGGCACCCCCTTATTGAGCTTTTTCACCTTTCTAATTTGCTTCAAATGTTGAATGACCACAGAATGGTTGATGTTGAGTTCTTCGACAAATTCTTGTGTAGTTGTAAGAGGATCAGCTTTGATTATTCCTCTGTTTGTCGTTGTCAACTTCCAGCGGCTGGCCACTATGCTCTTCATTATCAAGGCTCTCGTCTCCTTTGTAAAACTTCTTGAACCACCACTGCACTGTACATTTGTTAGCAGTTCCTGGGCCAAATGCATTGTTGATGTTGTGAGTTGTCTCCATTGCTTCACACCTCATTTTGAGCTCAAATAAAAAAAAAAATCACTCGAATTTGCTTTTTATGTATCATTTCTATAGTCTAAATACAAAATAAACAGCAAGTAATGCCATTAGCAAAAAAAAAAAACCCATAAAGTGAGAAATGTGCATTAAAATTATATGCAACATAACCACATTTTTTTAGAATGTATTCCAATAACAAATGGCAAAGTTCAACAAAGCAAAACTGCAATTAATTTTGCACCAACCTAATACTTTCTCAAATTTATTTGGATTTCACTGGTTTTTATATTGATGCCCTCTCCTGATGTGGTCTTTCTGTTTTACATTACACATTACTATATTACATTTAGTTGTCATGTTTCCCCAGTAACTTCACATCTGTGATGATTTCTCAATCTTTGCTTATTTTCATAACCTTGGCAGTCTTGGGAAGTACTGGCCAGCTGTCCTGTAGAATGTCCCTATATCTGGGTTTGTCTGTTGTTCTCATGTCAAGACTGGAGTTGTGAGTATTTGGAAAGACTATAACACAGGTCAAGCACCCTTCTTGTCACATGATTTGGGGGTGCGACTGAACTGAAATGAACTGAAGCAAAAAAGAAAATCAAACAATTGTTTCATGTGAAATAATTTTACTGAGGGCTAGATTTCATCAAAATAGTCTAGTTCGGTGGCTTTGAAGTTAAATTTCTTCTATAGCATGAACAACATTTTTATTTTAAATCTTGACTCTATTTCCTCAGATAAAGAATGATGAAAATTCTGGGTGGTTCACAAAATGACAAAAGTACTCGATAATTTTTGTGTCTATAGTAATTTAGGTGTGCATATCAAAGTTCTTTTACAGTACTTAGTTTATTGTAACTGGTGGATTCTAGGACTGTTCAGAGTTGAAAGGCAGTTATCATTCACAACCTCTTCTTCTCTGTCCTCTCTCCCTCTCTTTCTCTCACTGAGCAATCTTCCACATCGGTGTTTCTGCAACCTCTTCTTTACAACCCTGGTTTACTGGCTAGCTGAGTACACTTCCACTGCCATCTTATATCCTGATTTTTACTTTTGCTCTGGTTTTTGGTTGTTTGTTTGTTTTTGTGTTGTTTTGTTGTTGTTCTACTTTCACTTCTTAAGACAGTATCTTGATTTCAATTTTAATCCCCCCTATTTAGGAATCTAACTCTTATGTGTGACCATACGGCTTGGTATTCCTGACCCTGGCTCTAAATAACATCACCATGGTTTACTAGTGCATATAAACCCGCTTCCATCCTTTGTGAAACTGTGACTCAAAAAGATCCATATATGTATACAGGGCTTTGATTTTCCCAGTCTCTGATTTTTCTGCATGGCATTTTCCTGCTTCTTTTCTTAATACCAGCTGGCAAGATCTCCTTATCATCTTTTATTTTAAAGCAAGAAAGTGGGAGACAGGTAATGACACACATAAGCTTTGAGATAGTGCATACAGGCACATAGCCCATAGCCCCACCTGAGCACTGATTGTCCTTGAATTAGGCTCTCCTCACTTGTTTATCAGCTGCCTGTATGCAGCAAAACAGGTTATAAGATATTCTTTCTTAGTGGTAGCCTGAGGAAAAATCCATTTCCTTTATGAAAAGTAAACTGGGCAGTAATTACAAACAAACCAACTATGCCGGCACACATCTTTCCTGACAAATATCATGTCTTCAAGTTGTACATGTGGACAATTCTTCCATGTTGTCTGTATATCAGTAAGTTGTGCATACCCCGATTCTAGTTATTTTCAAAGATTTTGAGAATATCCATGGCTGGAGTGAGTAGATAGAATGTGATACTGCCTGTGATGTGATTTGAAGACCACAGAAATGCCTTCCACCTACCCTCCAACCCCCCCCAAAAAATCTTCAGTTTTTCTTCTGTTGGATTAAGATTCCCTCACACCCTTGGGCTATGGAGTTTATCTGTAAGAGTACACCTGTTAAAATAGAAGTAAAAGCTTCCTGACAGAGGGGGCTGAACATCCTTTCCCTCTTTACAACCATATATTTCAGTGCTTTCCTGTACTATGTTTAGCATATGTCACACTGTTTACTAGTAGCTTCCTGGTCTGAGAACTACTGAGAACAGAAATTTCATTTTACTTACCTATATGTGCTCAGAATTTTATTATAGTGCTTGGCATATACAGTTCACAGTTAATGTGTGTTGAATTGAATGCAATGAAAGAATAACTAAAGAATCTGCAATCCCTCACTAGTGCTTTTAATAAGATTTAATTTAATAGATTAGCTATCCAAGTGTGCATGGAGAAAAAGACCAGAGTAAGTAAGTTTTGATGGGCTTCATGTAGACAGGTCTGAACTCAAATTCAGAGAGGGTTGTTCCATGAGGGGCTTTTAAAATCCTTGGTATGGCAGGAGATATTCAGAACTAGGAAACAGTCGGGGGTCAAAATAAAAGGAGATGGGAAATATTATAAATGTTTTAATTTTTAAAATATTTTAATTTTAAAAATATTTTTAATATTTTAATTTTTAAAAATATTTTTAATATTTTAATTTTTAACATATTCTTAGTATTTTAATTTTAAAGGTATTTTAAATTTAAAGCTATTTAAGGCTATTTTTTAAAAGTATTTTTAAAAATTTAAAGCTATTTTTAAAAAATATTTTAATTTTAAAGCTATTTAAAAATTCTGAGGTCTTGGTTTTATTAGGAATTTGCAAGTCCAGAGATTTTAATATCGAAATATTTTTCCCTAATTAAGCTTCTTTTTTTTTATATTTCAGAAAGTATGTGCCAACAATCTATCACAAAAAGAATTATCCATATTGAAAATTCTGGAGTATTGATAATTTTCAGGCTATTAACAAAGCTGAAATAGGGCATAAAACAACAACAACAACAACAAAAAAAACCCAGAAATAAACAATTTCCTTAAATACACAGGAAATTGACTTTGATTTTTTCTTTGACTTATTTTGGTCTAATTTTTTTATTGTTGTCATTGCTCTTGGTTTAAAAAAGGGTGGCACACCCATATGTCAATCCACCTTTCCAAATCAAGACCCCAATTAAGTACTATTGACATGTTTTACAATTATTATTATTTCAACAAAAAGTTAAGACATTAAATTTTCTTTGCTCTGTCAGAAGTTGGTAGTGTTGTTACTATGAATAATCTTTAATTATTTAACACTGTTTATGCTTGATTAATGTATCACTGATAAAATTTGTTACATAATGGGCTAGGTGATAAAAGGCTGCTCTTAAATCTACAATGTAAAATGAAAAAAATTCTCATTTCTGTAAAAAAAAAATTTATACTTTTACCAATCTGTTTTTTTTATTTAAATGTGACAATGTCATTTCAATGTCATCAATTTCTACCTTTGATAATAATTTATTTACTTTTTATAAAGATTAATCTCAGATAAGAAACTACATGTGTATGCTTTTGAAGTTCTTTGGAAAAATCTTCTTTTGTGAGTGAGAATGAAACCTCTTTAGTCACCAATTGTATTTTTGACATTGAAGAGCTCAAAAAGTACACAGTATTCTTTTGGAAAGGGACTGATATCGGATGTTTAAAGAATCATTTCCCTAGCTAACATCTCTACATTTATTATTGTAAAAGCAATGCATATACGTCAAAGGGTTATATTTTAAATACTATGAAATAGAGAATAAGCCCTTCAAGCTTTAAGATATTCATCTCTGGAAGTATCTATCATAAAATTGTTAGAAAAATGTATTGATGAGATAAACTTTCTGGAAGATATTTTAGCCTTTACTTCAGAAAGATTCATACTTTTTAATCCAATAGTAAGCATGGCTCTCTTTTATGTAAAAAGAAATCAAAAGAGCTTTTGAATTTGTTTGTAGTAAATTCAGAGTAGTTTAAAAAATGTCAAAGGATTGACAACTCATCATGTTACAAATATATACTTTTCAGTATCAAGCATTTCAAGGTGCTCAGTGTTTCCTACTCATGCTCCCATTTAGTCCTAATAATATGCTTTCTATCTGCATTACTTCATTAAATCTTTTTACCAAAGAACTCTTAATTATATGAACTGAGGACTCTCTTTATTGTCCTTAATGTTTTTGTGACTGGGAGACTTAGAACTTTTTTGCCCTTTTGGAAAATATCTTCTGCCTCACCCTCCAGAATAGTATACAGCATTGTCCTTTCATCTCCCTGATTCTCCATGCTCCCAAGTAAGCCATCTTTTCTTTTACTTCTCTGGGAAGGCTTTCTTTCAGGACTTCATCTCGTTTAATTCTTGCAACTCTACAGGGTGTTTTAGAGCTCAAGTGTTTATTTCCCTAGTGTTCTAACACTAACATAAATTAGACTATCATCTCCTAGAAACTGTTTTTTTCCATGCTTTTTTTGCTCTTTTGTCCAACATGTGTGCAGCTTAAAAATTAGCAAATGCTCTGAGTGAGTAAAGTGGTAAATATAAGACTCTTTATTAAGTTAATTAACACTTTATTAAGTTTCCTTTCTCTTAGGGATTGTGGTCCTTCAAGTTTTAACTTCCTTGGTTGTATTCTGTTGTGTGCAAAGCCATTTTTAAAATATTTTTATTCAATTTCGTAACAGTTCTGAGTAGAATATTTGGTCTGATTCAAGCTGTTCAGTCAAGACTGGAAAGGAAACTTCTCAGCACTGCCACTCAAGTGGCAATCAGATAACTCTATCTTATTGATCTATGATGAGATCAGATGATTGTGCCAGGTTATATACCAATACAGCTTTTTTGGAAAGTCTTATATATTTCCTACCCTCCAAATATCAGCTGAGTCAAACAGTTGATTTTTATTCCTTGCATGCCTTAGTTGATTTACATTTTGGCACAAGCTCCTTGTCTCATCACAGATTGTAAGAAAAAAAAACAAAAACAAAAAACAAAACAGTTCACTGACCAGCTGTCTAAGGACTTCACTAGTTACAGGATCAGAAAATGAAGTATAATATAGCCAAGTTACTAGCTGTATGCTAATAACTTACTGTTTAATTTGTTGAGGATTCTCTTTTGTTGAATGTCTATCTTGAGACAGAGATTTATCAGTTCAGCAAAGCTCTAATAAGTATACATAGTTATTCTTAAAATTCTTGGCAATTTTTACATTATTTCCGATTTAAAAAAATATAACAGAAGAGCTTTCCTTTCTCCTGTCACAAAGTCTTGTTTCTTCTTTCTGAAACACATCTCTATCCTGCAGAGTCAATATTAGTCAGGACTTAACCTCTCTTTTCAACAGTATATTACAAAACTCTTACAGTTTAAATTGTTCATATTCTCATTGTAGTCCTTCCCTCTCCATCTTTATGAGTCCTAATCTGTCTCCTGAGTTTGCCTTCCAAATTGTGTACTTGTATGTCTTCTGCAAGTACCTTATTCTCTATATATCTTATTCTATGTATATCTAAACTGAACTCTTTATTTACTTTCCAAATCCCAAACCTATTTTCTTACTAAAATAGCTCTGCTATCCATTTTCTTAATCAAGTTAGAACAGAAATAATAATGACATCATAGTTACAGTCCTTTCTCTCCAACAACACCTAATGCTCTCCCGATTCCACTTGAATCTACCCGCTAGATATTTCCTAAGTTTTTTCTACCATTCTTACTCCCTATTGTCACTAAAGTAATTAAGACTATGTTCTCTTACATATCTTGCTAAAATGCTCTCGAAAGTGTTATCCTTGAGTAAGTTCTTGCATTTCTTTCCATCAACATATAGCAAGAGAAATATTTTAAAATTCATATGTTATTATATCATTCAGTTGCTCAATGATGCATTATCACTGCAGAGGAAATCCAGTTATCTTCACATGTCTTCTGTGACCTTCATTTAACTTCCAACCTCCTTATTTCCCCTTCACATTTTATCTTTTAGTCACACAGATTTTCTGTCCATTTAAAGACAAATGCTACTGCATCTAAGCCTTTTATTTCCTTCTAGGGCTTTTTCAAAATGGGCTTTCTGATTATGGTATCTGACTCTAGCTTTATTTCCAGATTAAAATAATCTCTTTAGACACATCTAGAACACTATCTGTAACATGAACCTTACACTCCCATCATATGGGATACTGAATTGTATCGGGTTGGCCAAGAAGTTCTTTCAGGTTTTTGCAGGAGATGACAAACTCGAACAAACTTTTTGGCCAACCCAATATTTGTTAATTTACTAAGTCAATTCATACCGTGAAATGCACATTAAATAAGAATGTAATATACTCAATAAATTAATCAAAATGTAAATAAAGTTATATCTTAGCTTCATGTATTCAGAGAATATTAAGAGAGCTGGAGATTTTCCAGGAAGAGATCAGGAGTTTGACAAACTCCAAATCTCACTACTGGTTGGCAGAATAACCTGGTCTCAGTTGTTTTCTTTTCATTACTTTTCATTTCCTGCTGCTATTAATTGAATGTAATTTCCAGAGGTTTACCAGCCAAGGAAGTCCCCATTACAAGTATGCTACAGAAGCAAAGAAAGTAAAACTCTTACTTCCTTTACTATTTTTTATTTTGTATTTTTTAAAAAAAATACAGCCTGATCAAGATATCATTCATATATTAATCCAATACACCCACTTAAAATATACAATTCAGTAATTCTTTTTAGTATATTCACAGAGTGGTGCAACAATCACTATTACCTAATTTTAGAATATTTTTGTCCCCACTAAGTGGAATCCTGTACTCATTAGCAGTCAATCCCTTTGCCTCACCCCACCTCACCAATTCTGTCTGAGGCCACTACTAAGCTAATATCAAAACAAGTCTAGGTAGGTTAAATAATGGCCCCCAAATAGATTGAGCTCGTAATCCCTGAAACCAGTAAATTTTATCTTATATGGAAAAAGAGACTTTCTGATATGTTAAAGTTTTTGAGATGAGGACATTCTCCAGGATTATCTGGGTAGATGCTAAGCTGATCACAAATGTACTTACAGGAAGGAAGCAGATGGAAAAAGAAAATGATGTAATGATGAAAGCAGAGAGCTTTGAAGATGTTACAGTGATGGCTTTGAAGATAGATAAAGGGGCCTTAAGCCCAAGTATTTATCTCTATAAGCTGGAAAAGGAGTTGAAACAAATTCTCCCCAAGTGCTTTGGAGGGAGTGCAGTCCTACCAACAGCATAGTTTTGGCCCAGTGAAATTGATTTTGGACTCCTGGCCACCAGAACTGTTAGAAAATAAATTTTGGTAACATTAAGCCACCAAGTTTGTTATGAGTTTTTAGAGCAGTTACAGGACACTAATATAAAGACAAGACATCACAAGAAAAGAAAACTATAGGCTATGTTTTGCAGGAGATCCAGGTTCGATCCCTGGTTTGGGAAGATTCCCTGGAGAAGGGAATGGCTACCCATTCCAGTATTCATGCCTGGAGAATTCCATAGAGAGAGGAAACTGGTGGGCTACAGTTCATGCAGTTGCAAAAAGTTGGACATGACTGAGCGTCTAAGCATGCACAGTGTCATACTTAGTGATGAAAGGTTGAATATTTTCCCCCTTTAAGATCAAGAACATACAAAGATATCTGCTTTTACCACCTTTATTCAAATTGTACTAAAAAATATAACTGGAGAAACTTGGCAAGAAAAATTAATAAAAGCATCTAATTGAGAAAGGAAGAAATAGAACTATCTTCATAGAAAAAAATGTCTTGCATATAGAAATTCTTAAGGAATACACCTGAAAACCATTAGAATTAAAATTCCTAACATAATATGTATAAAAATGACCCAAAATTATTTTCAGTTCAGTTCAGTCACTTAGTCATGTCTGACTCTTTGCTACTCCATGAACGCAGGCCTCCCTGTCCATCACCAACCTCCCGTAGTCCACCCAAACCCATGTCCATCGAGTCGGTGATGCCATCCAGCCATCTTATCCTCTGTCATCCCCTTCTCCTCCTGCCCTCAATCTTTCCCAGCATCAGGGTCTTTTCCAATGAGTCAGCTCTTCGCATCAGGTGGCCAAAGTATTGGAGTTTCAGCTTCAACGTCAGTCCTTCCAATGGACACCCAGGACTGATCTCCTTTAGGATGGACTGGTTGGATCTCCTTACAGTCCAAGGGACTCTCAAGAATCTTCTCCAACACCAGTTCAAAAGCATCAATTCTTAGGTGCTCAGCTTTCTTTATAGTCCAACTCTCACATCCATACATGACTACTGGAAAAACCATAGCCTTGACTAGACGGACCTTTGTTGGCAAAGTAATGTCTCTGCTTTTTAATATGCTATCTAGGTTGGTCATAACTTTCCTTCCAAGCAGTAAGTGTCTTTTAATTTCATGGCTGCAGTCACCATCTGCAGTGATTTTGGAGCCCAGAAAATTAAAGTCAGCCTCTGTTTCCACTGTTTCCCCATCTATCTGCCATGAAGTGATGGGACCGGATACCATGATATTAGGTTTCTGAATGTTGAGCTGTAAGCCAACTTTTTCACTCTCTTCTTTCACTTTCACCAAGAGGCTCTTTAGGTCTTCTTCACTTTCTGCCATAAGGGTGGTGTCATCTGCATATCTGAGGTTATTGATATTTCTCCCGGCAATCTTGATTCCAGCTTGTGCTTCCTCCAGCCCAGCGTTTCTCATGATGTACTCTGCATATTAATTACAATTGTCTACATTTTTAAGGATTTAAACAGTAAAAATCAAACAAATTTAAGATCATTTTCTCAAATAGTATTTATGTATAGAAGAAATATATGATCTGATGACCTTATAAACAAACATTTTTCATAATTAAAAGTTTGAAGACTTACACTGTCAGACATCACAGAAAAATATGAGTAACAGGAGTTAGATGAATTTGATGGTTTCAAGTGATTGCAATCATAAGTCCAAAATCTAAATGAAAAGTAATCTGAACAACAAAAAATAAGTCATAATAGGGCTTAAAAAAATTTTTTTTTGTCCCAGTGCCAAACATATGGATGTGTGTAAACATTTGGTTGACTGACTCTTCTTCCACATGTCTTTAAGTCATGTAACCATAACACTGTCTAACATGTTAAATAATGGAAATGCACTTTAATGGAAAAGGCAGTATAACTAGAGATTTGAAATCCAGGACTAGAACTTTCATTCTCCCTGGTCTAAAGATCGAACTTTAAAAATGTTACTTAACTTTGTCTTACCTATAATCAAATGATAGTAATGATTGTTCTTTACTTGTATCAAAGTAACAGAAACTGGGTATGTATGAAATATTTTAAGCTGTTGAGAAAAGTACTTGATACATTCCACATAATAAAACATTAATCAGAAGGACTCCATTTGGCTTTAGAAGAGTCCATTCTATTTTATGCCATTTGCTTCATTGATTTTTTTTTTCCTGAGAAAATGAGAGATTTATTGCCTCTTACATCTTCACACCATAGCAAAAGGTTGTTTTTATTTATTGTATTCTATATGTACTTATTCGTACCCAGTCTTGCTTATAAAGGACAAAAGATACCTCATTTCATCAAAATAACTACCAATATTGGAGAACTTACTACTGGCCAGAAACTTTAAAAACCTTGTTTTGAATCCTTAGTACAGCTACATGAGATGAGTAATATTTCTGTATTATAAATCAGAGAGGTGGAATACACAAATATTAAGTAAGTTTTTAGGTCAGACTGAAGTTAATTTCAAGGAAGGGCAAGAGATTTATAAGGCAAAAGGCCAACTTGTCTACACAACATCTTAGGAAATTTTCAGTGAAGGCAAGTTGTGCTGTCAAGATTGTCTTTGTAGGCCCATTGGCTGCAGATTAAAGTCATCTGAATTATCTGTTAGAGAGGATACTAAGTAAAAATATAAAATAAGCAATGAGATGTATACTTCTGAAGCTCAGATTAGAAGAATGAATTGGAGATGTCGTAGTTGGTCACCAGACTTTCAACTCTCTTGCACTCATGCGTGCTAAGTCACTTTAGTTGTGTCTGACTCTTTGCAACCCTATGGACTGCCAGTGTCCCCTATCCATGGGATTCTCCAGGCAAGATACTGGAGTGGGTTGACATGCCCAACTCCAGGGAATCTTCCTGAACTGGGGATTGAACCCATGTCTCTTATGTCTTTTGCATTGACATGCTGATTCTTTTCCACTAGTGCTACCTGGGAAGACCTTAAACTCTCTTACTTCCTTTGGAAACAGAAAACAAACATATTTTTCCCAAATTGTTTCTGGTAAATGTATACATATAAAATGTGGAAAAATATATTAGAAATAAGTTATTCAAGCAAATCTCAGATTAACCCAATATAAACCTTATATAAACCAAAATTTCATTTACCCATTTAAACTTCATTAATATTTATATCTTAATGACCATGGCTCAGATCATGAACTCCTTTATTGCTAAATTCAGAATTAAATTGAAGAAAGTTGGGAAAACCACTAGACCATACAGGTATGACCTAAATCAAATCTGTTTTGATTATACAGTGGAAGTGGCAGATAGATTCAAGGGATTAGATCTGATAGACAGAGTGCCTGAAGAACTATGAACAGAAGTTCAGGACATTGTACAGAAGGCAGTGATCAAGACCATCCCCAAGAAAAAGAAATGCAAAAAGACAAAATGGTTGTCTGAGGAGGCCTTACAAAAAGCTGAGAAACGAAGAGAGGCTAAAGGCAAAGGAGAAAAGGAAAGATACACCCATTTGAATGCAGAGTGCCAAAGAATAGCAAGGAGAGATAAGAAAGGCTTCCTCAGTGACCAATGCAAAGAAACAGAGGAAAAAAATAGAATGGAAAAGACTAGAGATCTCTTCAAGAAAATTAGAAATACCAAGGGAACAATTCATGCAAAGATGGGCTCGATAAAGGACAGAAGTGGTATGGACCTAACAGAAGCAGAAGATATTAAGAAGTGGCAAGAATAAACAAAACTAAACAAAAAAGATCTTCAGTTCCCAGATAATCATGATGGTGTGATCACTCACCTAGAGCCAGACATCCTGCAATGTGAAGTCAAGTGGGCCTTAGGAAGTATCACAACGAACAAAGCTAGTGGAGGTGATGGAATTCCAGTTGAGCTATTTCAAATCCTCAAAGATGATGCTGTGAAAGTGCTGCGCTCAATACACCAGCAAACTTGGAAAACTCAGCAGTGGCCATGGGACTGGAGAAGGTTAGTTTTCATTCCAATCCCAAAGAAAGGCAATACTAAAGACTGTTCAAACTACTGCACAATTTCACTAATCTCACACGCTAGCAAAGTAATGCTCAAAATATTCCAAGCAAGGCTTCAACAGTACATGAACGGAGAAATTCCAGATCTTCAAGCTGGATTTAGAAAAGTCAGAGGAACAAGAGATCAAATTGCCAACGTCCACTGGATCATTAAAAAAGAGAGAGAGTTCCAGAAAACCATCTACTTCTGCTTTATTGACTACGACAAAGCCTTTGACTGTGTGAATCACAATAAATTTTGGGAAATTCTTAAAGAGATGGGAATACCAGAACACCTGACCTGCCTCCTGAGAAATCTGTATGCAGGTCAAGAAGCAACAGTTAGAACTGGATATGGAAAAATGGACTGGTTCTAATCTTGAAAGGAGTATGTCAAGGCTGTACATTGTCACCTTGTTTATTTAACTTATATGCAGAGTACATCATGTGAAATGCCAGGCTGGATGAAGCACAAGCTGGAAACAAGATTGCAGAGAGAAATATCAATAACCTCAGATATGCAGATGACACCACCCTTATGGCAGAAAGTGAAGAAGACATAAAGAGCCTCTTGATGAAGGTGAAAGAGGATAGTGAAAAGGTTGACTTAAAACTCAACATTCAAAAAACTAAGATCATGGCATCTCGTCCCATCATTTCATGATAAATAGATGAGGAAACAATGGCAACGGTGAGAGACTTTAATTTTTGTGCTCCAAAATCACTGTAGATGTGACTGCAGCCATGAAATTAAAAGATGCTTCTCCTTGGAAGAAAATCTATGACCAACCTAGACAGTGTATTAAAAAGCAGAGGCATTATTTTGTCATCAAAGGTCCATCTAGTCAAAGCTATGGTTTTTCCAGTAGTCATGTATGGATGTGAGAGTTGAACTATAAAGAAAACTGAGCACCAAAGAATTGATGCTTTTGAACTGTGGTGTTGGAAAAGACTCTTGAGAGTCCTTTGGACTGCAAGGGACTGTAGGATCCAACCAGTCTATCCTAAAGGAAATCAGTCCTGAATATTCATTGGAAGGACTGATGTTGAAGCTGAAGCTCCAATACTTTGGCCACCTGATGTGAAGAACTGACTCATTTTAAAAGACCTTGATGCTGGGAAAGATTGAATGCAGGAAGAGAAGGGGAGGACAGAGGATGAGATGGTTGGATGACATCACTGACTTGATGGACATGAGTTTGAGCAAGCTCTGTGAGTTGGTGATGAACAAGGAAGCCTGGCATGCTGTAGTCCATGGGGTTGTAAAGAGCCAGACACCACTGAGCTGTTGAACTGAAGTGAAGATTTATGTACTCAAAATGGGAAATTGAGAAAATAAGTAGAAACAAGTCCCTTTAAAGTAGGGAAATCTCATGTCCTTGTTGAGCTATGTCTACAAAATAATTAAAAAGCTATTTATAGCGCCTTTACAAACATCTCCCCAAATAACATTATATCACAGGAAAAGAGTGGAAGCTGCCGAGTCATGTGCGACTATTTGTGACAGCATGGACTGTAGCCCGCTAGGCCCCTCTGTCCATGGAATTTTCCAAGCAAGAATACTGGAGTGGCTTGCCATTCCCTTTCCCAGGGAATCTTCCCAACCCAGGCATGGAACTGGGGTCTCTTGTTTCTTCTGCTTTGGCACATGGATTCTTTAACCATCTGAGTCACCAGATCCCATAGATGTAAATAAAATGTTGACATTTATCACATTGCCTTAAGGAAGGCAGTATGGATGGTTACATAAAATAGTTTACTGTTATTTTGTCTACCCTGACATAAATATCTCAAACTATTAAATGTCCTTTAGCTTCTTTCCCTTTAGCTTCTAAAGGCAAAGGAGAAAAGGAAAGATATACCCAGTTGAATGCAGAGTGTCAAAGAATAGCAAGCAGAGATAAGAAAGCCTTCCTCAGTGATCAGTGCAAAAAAATAGAGGAAAACAATAGAATGGGAAAGACTAGAGAGCTCTTCAAGAAAATTAGAGATACCAGGGGAATATTTCATGCAAAGGTGGGCAAAATAAAGGAAATGGTATGGACCTAACAGAAGTAGAAGATATTAAACAGAGGATGACCCTGGGGGATGGTATGGGGAGGGAGATGAGAGAGGGGGTTCTGGATGGGGAACACATGTGCACCAGTGGCTGATTCATGTCATGTATAGCAAAAACCACTACAATATTTTAAATTAATTAGCCTCCAATTAAAATAAATTAATTAATTAATTAAAAAAACCCAGAAGAGGTTGCAAAAATATGAAGAACTATACAAAAAACATCTTCATGACCCAGATAACCACGATGGTGTGATCATTCACCTAGAGCGACACATCCTGGAATGCAAAGTCAAGTGGGCCTTAGGAAGCATCGCTACAAACAAAGCTAGTGGAAGTGATGAAATTCCAGTTGAGCTATTTCAAGTACTAAAAAATGACGCTGTGAAAGTGCTGCACTCAATACACGAGCAAATTTGGAAAATTCAGCAGTGGCCACAGGACTGGAAAATGTCAGTTTTCATTCCAAGCCCAAAGAAAGGCAATGCCAAAGAATCTTCAAACTACTGAAGAGTTAGTTGCACTCATCTCACACGCTAGCAATATACTGCTCAAAATTCTCCAAGCCAGGCTTCAACAGTAGGTGAACCGTGAAATTCCAGATGTCCAAGCTAGATTTAGAAAAGGCAGAGGAACAAGAAATCAAATCGCCCAAATCCATTGGATCATGAAACAAGCAAGAGAGTTCCAAAAAACCATCTACTTCTGCTTCATTGACTACACCAAAGCCTTGACTGTGTGGATCACAACAAACTTTGGAAAATTCTTAAAGAGATGGGAATAACATACTACCTTACCTGCCTCCTGAGAAATCTGTGTGTAGGTCAAAAAGCAACAGTTAGAACTGGACATGGAACAACAGACTGGTTCCAAGTAAAGAAAGGCTTACGTCAAGGCTGTATATTGTCACCCTGCTTATTCAACTTATATAGAGTGCATCACGTGAAATGCCAGGCTGGATGAAGCACAAGCTGGAATCAAGATTGCTGGGTGAAATATCAATAACTTTATATATGCAGATGAGACCATCCATACTGCAGAAAGCAAAGAAGAATTAAAGAGCCTCTTGATGAAAGTGAAAGAGGAGAGTGAAAACGTTGGCTTAAAACTCAACATTCAGAAAACTAAGATCATGGCATTCAGTTCCATCAGTTGAGTTCAGTTCAGTCACTCAGTCATGTCCGATTCTTTGCAACCCCATGAATCGCAGCACGCCAGGCCTCCCTGTCCATCAGCAACTCCCAGAGTTTACCCAAACTCATGTCCATCGAGTTGGTGATGCCATCCAGCCATCTCATCCTCTGTTGTCCCCTTTTCCTCATGCCCCCAATCCTTCCCAGCATCAGGGTCTTAGCCAATGAGTCAACCCCTCGCATGAGGTGGACAAAATATTGGAGCTTCAGCTTCAACATCAGTCCTTCCAATGAACACCCAGGACTGATTTCCTTTAGGATGGACTGGTTGGATCTCCTTATAGTCCAAGGGACTCCCAAGAGTCTTCTCCAACACCACAATTCAAAAGCATCAATTCTTCCGCGCTCAGCTTTCTGAACAGTCCAGCTCTCACATCCATACATGACTACTGGAAAAACCATAGCCTTGACTAGACGGATCTTTGTTGGCAAAGTAATGTCTCTGCTTTTTAATATTCTGTCTAGGTTGGTCATAACTTTCCTTCCAAGGAGTAAACATCTTTTAATTTCATGGCTTTAGTCACCATCTGCAGTGATTTTGGAGCCCAAAAACATAAAGCCAGCCTCTGTTTCCACTGTTTCCCCATCTATTTCCCATGAAGTGATGGAATCAGATGCCATGATCTTAGTGTTCTGAATGTTGAGCTTTAAGCCAACTTTTTCACTCTCCTCTTTCACTTTCATCAAGAGACTTTTTAGTTTCTCTTCACTTTCTGCCGTAACGGTGGTGTCATCTGCATATCTGAGGTTATTGATATTTCTCCCGGCAATCTTGATTCCAGCTTGTGCTTCCTCCAGCCCAGCATTTCTCATGATGTACTCTACATATAAGTTAAATAAGCAGGGTGACAATATACAGCCTTGACATACTCCTTTTCCTATTTGGAACCAGTCTATTGTTCCATGCCCAGTTCTAACTGCTGTTTCCTGACCTGCATACAGGTTTCTCAAGAAGCAGGTCAGGTGGCCTGGTATTCCCATCTCTTTCAGAATTTTCCATAGTTTATTGTGATCCACAAAGTCAAAAGCTTTGGCATAGTCAATAAAGCAGAAATAGATGTTTTTCTGGAACTCTCTTGCTTTATTGATGATCCAGCGGATGTTGGCAATTTGATCTCCGGTTCCTCTGCCTTTTCTAAAACCAGCTTGAACATTTGGAAGTTCTTGTTTCACATATTGCTGAAGCCTGGCTTGGGGAATTTTGAGCATTACTTTACTAGCTGTGAAAGTGAAAGTGAAGTCTCTCAGTTGTGTCCGACTCTTTGCGACCCCATGGACTGTAGCCTATCAGGCTTCTCCGTCCATGGGATTTCCCAGGCAAGAATTCTGGCGTGAGCTGCCACTTCCTTCTCCAGGAGATCTTCCTGACCCAGAGATTGAACCCGGGTCTCCCGCATTGTAGGCAGATGCTTTACCATCTGAGCCACCAGAGAAGCATGTGAGATAAGTGCAATTGTGCCATAGTTTGAGCAGTTTTTGGCATTGCCTTTCTTTGGAATTGGAATGAAAACTGACCTTTTCCAGTCCTGTAGCCACTGCTGAGTTTTCCATGTCCACGTTTGCTGGCATATTGACTGCAACACTTTCACAGCGTCATCTTTCAGGATATGAAATAGCTCAACTGGAATTCCATCACCTCCACTAGCTTTGTTCGTAGTGATGCTTTCTAAGGCCCACTTGACTATGCATTCCAGGATGTCTGGCTCTAGGTGAGTGATCACACCATCGTGATTATCTGGGTCATGAAGTTCTTTTTTGTACAGTTTTTCTGTGTATTCTTGCCACCTCTTAGTATCGTCTGCTTCTGTTAGGTCCATACCATTTCTGTCCTTTATTGAGCCCATCTTTGCATGAAATGTTCCCTTGGTATCTCTCATTTTCTTGAAGAGATCTCTAGTCTTTCCCTTTCTGTTGTTTTCCTCTATTTCTTTGCATTGATTGCTGAGGAAGGCTTTCTTATCTCTCCTTGCTATTCTTTGGAACTCTGCATTCAAGTGGGAATATCTTTCCTTTTCTCCCTTGCTTTTCACTTCTCTTCTTTTCACAGCTATTTGTAAGGCTTCCTCAGACAGCCATTTTGCTTTTTTGCATTTCTTTTCCATGGGAATGGTCTTGATCCCTTTCTCCTGTACAATGTCACAAACCTGTGTCCATAGTTCATCAGGCACTCTGTCTATCAATTCTAGTCCCTTAAAACTATTTCTCACTTCTACTGTATAATCATAAGGGATTTGATTTAGGTCATACCTGAATGGTCTAGTGGTTTTCCCTACTTTCTTCAATTTAAGTCTGAATTTGACAATAAGGAGTTCATGATCTGAGCCACAGTCAACTCCCAGTCTTGTTTTTGCTGACTGTATAGAGCTTCTCCATCTTTGGCTGCAAAGAGTATAATCAATGTGATTTCAGTGTTGACCATCTGGTGACGTCCATGTGTAGAGTCTTCTCTTGTGTTGTTGGAAGAGGGTGTTTGCTGTGACCAGTGCCTTCTCTTGGCAGAACTCTATTAGCCTTTTCCCTGCTTCATTCTGTACTCCAAGGCCAAATTTGCCTGTTACTCCAGGTGTTTCCTGTCTTTCTACTTTTGCATTCCAGTCCCCTGTAATGAAAAGGACATCTTTTTTTGGGTGTTAGTTCTAAAAGATCCTGTAGGTCTTCATAGAACCATTCAACTTCAGCTTCTTCAGCATTACTATTTGGGGCATAGACTTGGATTTCCGTGATATTGAATGGTTTGCCTTGGAAATGAACAGAGATCATTCTGTCATTTTTGAGATTGCATCCAAGTACCGCATTCCAGATTCTTTGGTTTGCCATGATAGCTACTCCATTTCTTCTGAGGGATTCCTGCCCACAGTAGTAGATATAATGGTCATCTGAGTTAAATTCACCCCTTCCGGTCCATTTTAGTTCGCTGATTCCTAGAATGTCAACGTTCACTCTTGCCATCTCCTGTTTGATCACTTCCAATTCTCTTGATTCATGGACCTAACATTCCATCACTTCATGGCAAATAGATGGAGAAATAGTGGAAACAGTGACAGACTTTAATTTTGGACTTGAAAATCCCAGCAGATGGTGACTGCAACCATTAAATTAAAAGACACTTGCTCCTTGGAAGATAAGCTATGACCAACCTAGACAGCATATTAAAAAGCAGAGACATTACTTTACCAACAAAGGTCCATCTATTCAAAGCCATGGCTTTTCCAGTAATCATGTATGGATATGGGAGTTGGATTATAAAGAAAGCTGAGCAGCGAAGAATTGGTGCTTTTGAACTGTGGTTTTGGAGAAGGCCATTGAGAGTCTCTTGGACTGCAAGGAGATCCCACCAGTCCATCCTACAGGAAATCAGTCCTGAGTATTTTTTGGAAGGACTGATGCTGAAGCTGAAACTCCAACACTTTGGCCACCTGATGCAAAGTAGTGACTCATTGGAAGGGACCATGATGCTTGGGAATGATTGAAGACAGGAGGAGAAGGAGATGACAGAAGATGAGATGGTTGGATGGCATCACTGACTCGATGGACATGAATTTGAGCAACCTCCAGGAGTTGATGATGGACAAGGAAGCCTGATGTAGTACAGTTCATGGGGTCACAAAGAGTTAGACACGACTGAGCGAGTGGACTGGATTGATTAACTTTCCTGATGGTTTACTGGCACTGACCACACTAATCTTCTCTACTGGTATTTTCCCTGTTGATTTCTGCTTGAAGTGTGTGTTTGATTTCTAACTTCACAATGCTGTGTAATCAAGAATATTTGAAATCATTTAAATTTTGAGATCAGGCTGAGGTATAAAATATGCTATTGAAAAGAATCATGTGATGGCATGATTTGAGCTATATATGCCTATTTTCAGCAATATATTCCTATTCACCTTCCCCAATGAATAAGAAAGGATTATGAAATACTTTTTGAAATGACTGTAAGAAATCAATATAATTGATCATGGATAAAATTAGAAAATAAAGCTTTTCCATACAGGGAGACAGTTTAACATTCTCAGCATTAGTTTGCAAGTGTTTTCTTTATAGCCAGTAATACATGCCAAGGACAAGATGTTCAATACCTTGTTTTAATTGCTTATAGGTAAATGAGAAATCTCCATGTGGAGATAGCTGCCAAGTTAATTTTTCTGAATATTCACTCTTATTATATAACTTTACTTAGAGAACTTTAGTTGCTTCATTATCTTAATCTATATGAAGATATGTTATATTACTTTCTAACTATTTCCTTTTGGCATATCGAAAGTGACTATGAGTTTTTCATTCAATTATGACCTCAAGGGTGGACCTGTATCTTATTTACCTAACATAGTAGACAATGAATACTGCAATTTTCTGCTTTTCCTCAAATTTATGAAAACCTTTTTAGATCAAGTTCAAATATTATCTACTACTTCAAGCTATTTTTGTTTCATTTTTAATTTTTGTGTATTCACCTTGGGATTTCATTTATTCTCATAGCTTCTCTAATTTATGTACAGTATATCTTGTATCATTGGGAGATTATAAGTTTCTTGTTGGTAAGAACTCCATTATCTTTTTGCATATCCCAGAGTATACAGTGTAGTGCAATGTGCCTAGTGCCTGTATGCTCAGTTGCTCAGTTGTGTCCTACTCTTATGACCCCATGGATGGTAGCCCACCAGGCTCCACTGTCTGTGGAATTTTCTACGGAAGAGTACTGGAGCAGATTGCCATTTCACACTCCAGGGGATCTTCTTGACCCAGGAATTGAACCTGTGTCTCCTGCGTTGATAGGTGGATTTTTTTACCACGAGCTCCCTGGAAAGTCCCAGTCATGTACCTAGTAGGTATTAAGCAAATGTTTGATAAATTTAACTGAGAGTAAATATATCCTTTATACTCACAGATATAAACATATAACCACATCAGTTGCCTGATTTAATCTCCTTTAGTATCTCTCCTCTGCTGTTGACTTTCAGTTCAGTTCAGTCGCTCAGTCATGTCTGACTCTGCAACCCCATGGACTGCAGCATGTCAGGCCTCCCTGTCCATCACCAACACCCGGAGCCTACTCAAACTCATGTCCATTGAGTCAGGGATGCCATCCAACCACTTCACCCTCTGTCATTCCCTTCTCCTCCTGCCTTCAATCATTCCCGGCATCATGGTCTCTTCCAATGAGTCACTACCTACTTCCCATCAGGTGGCCAAAGTATTGGAGTTTCAGGTTCAGCATCAGTCCTTCCAGTGAATATTCAGGACTGATTTCCTTTAAGATGGACTAGTTGGATCTCCTTGTAGTCCAAGAGACTCTCAATAGCCTTCTCCAACACCACAGTTCAAAAACATCGATTCTTTGGCACTCAGCTTTCTTTTTAGTCCAACTCTCACATCCATACATGACTACTGGAAAAACCATAGCTTTGAATAGATGGACCTTTGTTGGTAAAGTAATGTCTCTGCTTTTTAATATGCTGTCTAGGTTGTCATAGCTTATCTTCCAAGGAGCAAGTGTCTTTAATTTCATGACTGAAGTCACCATCTGCAGTGATTTTGGAGCCCCCCCAAATAAAGTCTGTCACTCTTTCCACTGTTTCCCCAGCTATTTCCCATGAAGTGATGGAACCAGATGCCATGACCTTAGTTTTCTGAATATTGAGCTTTAAGCCAACTTTTTCACTCTCCTCTTTCACATTCATCAAGAGGCTCTTTAGTTCTTCTTTGCTTTCTGCCATAAGGGTGGTGCCATCTGCATATATAAGGTTATTGGTATTACTTCTGACAGTCTTGATTCCAGCTTGTGCTTCATCCAGTCCAGCATTTCTCATGATGTACTCTGCATATAAGTTAAATAAGCAGGGTGACAATATACAGCCTTGAAGTAAGCCTTTCCTGATTTGGAACCAGTCTGTTGGTCCATGTCCAGTTCTAACTGTTCCTTCCTGACCTGCATACAGATTTCTCAGGAGGCAGGTCAGGTATTCCCATCTCTTTTAGAATTTTCCAAAGTTTTGTTGCGATCCATACAGTCAAAGGCTTTGGCATTGTCAATAAAGCAGAAGTAGATGTTTTTCTGGAACTCTTTTGCTTTTTCAATGATCCAACAGATGTTGGCAATTTGATGTCTGGTTCCTCTGCCTTTTCTAAATCCAGCTTGAACACCTGGAAATTCACAGTTCATGTACTATTGAAGCCTGGCTTGGAGAAATTGATCATTAATTTGCTAACATGTGAGATGTGTGCAATTATGTGGTAGTTTAAGCATTTTTTGGCATTGCCTTTCTTTGGGCTTGGAATGAAAGCTGACCTTTTCCAGTCCTGTGGCCTCTACTGAGTTTTATAAATTTGCTGGTGTATTGAGTGCAGCACTTTCACAGCATCATCTTTTAGTACTTGAAATAGCTCAACTGGAATTTCATCACCTCCACTAGCTTTGTTTGTAGTGATGCCCACTTGACTTTGCATTCCAAGATATCTGGCTCTAAGTGAGTGATCATACCATGGTTATTATCTGGGTCATGAAGATGTTTTTTGTATAGTTCTTCTGTGTATTCTTGCCACCTCTTTTTAATATCTTCTACTTCTATTAGTTCCGTACCTTTTCTGTCCTTTATTGTGCCTACTTTGCATGAAATATTTCATTGATATCTCTAATTTTCTTGAAGTCAGCTCTAGTCTTGCTACACTCTATTATCAGTTCTAATCCCTTGAATCTATTTTTCACTTCTATTGTATAATCATAAGGGATTTGATTTAGGTCACACCTGAATGGTCTAGTGGTTTTCCCTACTTTCTTCAATTTAAGTCTGAATTTGCCAATAAGGAGTTCATGATCTGAGCCACAGTCAGCTCCCAGTCTTGTTTTTGTTGACTGCATAAAGCTTCTCCATATTTGGCTGCAAAGAATATAATCAATCTGATTTTGGTGTTGACCATCTGGTGATGTCCATGTGTAGAGTCTTCTCTTGTGTTGTTGGAAGAGGGTGTTTGCTATGACCAGTGCGTTCTCTTGGCAAAACTCTATTAGCCTTTTGCTGTTGACTTTAGCTAGATTTATTCCATGTGAAGAGACACAACAATAGGTTTTGTAATTTAGTTAATGTTGTCACATTTTACTTATATTTTGGTAGTAATGGTAACACCAGATGTTAATATTATCCTTACTGTGTGACAGGGTTGTTAAAATTGAAATTATGGAAATAATTTCATAATGGCACAATTTCATAGTGGCATAATAATTTCATATGGCATAAATGGAAATGAATCTTAAGCTGTAAAGTGATGTCTAAACATCAAGTATTGTGATTGGCAGACACACATTCTATATCAATAGCGTGTCACTTCTTTATTTACCCTCAAACTGGAGCCAGTGAGGTGTGAGACAAGGTATCACATCCCTTGTATATGAGTGTGGACCGTTATTTCTTAATTCCTACCACTTCAAGTGTGGATTCGTAACTCTTGTGAAGGACAGGAATGCCTGGCTGTGCTGTAGTTATTGGGGTTGCAGAGTCAGACACAACTGGGCAACTGAACAACAACTACTCACTAACAGAGCTTCTCTGGTAACTCAGTGGTAAAGAATCCATCTGCAGTGCTGGAGATATGGATTTGATCCCTGGGTTGGGAAGATCCCTTGGAGAAGGAAATGGCAACTCACTCCAGTATTCTTGCTTGGAAAATCCCATGCACAGAGGAGCCTGGCAGGCTCCATGGGGTCGCAAAAGAGTCAGCCACCACTTGGCGACTAAACAACAACAAAACACACTAATAAACAGAAAAATCAGATTATTTCTCTCGGTAACCATCTACTGCCCTTTAAAACAAAGAGTTATAATTGATTTTCTCTGGTTTCTCAGCAGTAGCTAGCAGACATAAAAGTAATATTCCTGACCTTCACAATGTTATACAACCTGTGAAATTAAATGAAGATGATAGAAAAAGGGGAGAAAACAAAGTGTTTGCATAGTTCTGTAGAAATCAGGAAAATTGGGTAAATATTTTTAAGTGTGATGAGGCATGACAACATAGAGAGAAGATATTACATTTGCCTTCTTTTAGTCTTTTTTTTTTTTTTTTTTTTTTACTATAACTCACTTTAAAAAAAGGCTCTAGATACATGGGTTCAAACAAACAAGAATTATTTTTCCTGTTGATGACAATACGTTTATAATCAGCAAATAGATGAAAATACTTTCAGTAGCAACAGACACCTGTTCACCTAAAAATCCATCTGTCATTTGGGGATGAGGTTAATAATGTATTGACAAATATTGTGTCAATATTAATGCAACTTTATGATCTTGAAACCCTGTAAATGCACTACCTTAGTGCTTCTTGTTAATATTGAAGAATAATTAGAGCTAACAGTAATCTCTTCAGTGACTCAAAAGTGGCTACTGGCAAAGCTGATAATCTTAAAAAAAACAACTACCCAACATGCCCCTCCTAATGAAAACTCATAGCTGTTCAAACATCACATAATTAAAGGGTTCTCATGGAGGTTTAGCAGTTGATTCAGTCTACATAGACACTATTTATTCTTTACATTTAAAAAATCAATTTCAAATTTCTCTTCTTTTAGGGCTTCTCTATTTTGTTTAACCTATTTTCTTTCAGACTACAGGTGTGGCATGCCCTCTTATTCAGAGCAGTTTTATTTCTAAATTCATGTGACAATTTTTTTTAAAATTCAAGATCACTACCTATTTTTCTCTGTAAAGCAGCTGTTGCACAGCAGTACTGGCTTCTTGAAGAAGGTTAATGGTATCTTGTTGACGTAATGGCAGAAATGGGTCAGCTATGCCCTATAAGAAATGGACCAAAATGACAATACGTAATGTGTTCATTCTTGATCAGTTAGAGTTGTACAACATTAAGGAGGCACTGAAGGTGTTAGGGTAGCATAGGCTTTTAATTATCTGGTTCAGTGTTTCCATTGCAAAAGATACTGAGACTATGAAAGGCACTTAGTCATTAGAAAGTGTTGTGAGTTTATGATTTATTCATAGATGACATTCAGACTATCTAAATGTTAAAACTGCTTTGCCGAATTAGAACAAGAATTTTGAGAAAAATCTTTATTTGACTATAGTAAATATTATATTAGATTTGCTTATTATTTCCATCTGTGAATGTAAAAGCTAAGGACAAAAATATGTGTGCCTAGGGTTGGAAAAATGAAAAACTAACCAATGAACAAATGATTAATCATAATTTAAAATTCATTCTAGTGAAACTTCAACTTGATCTTGTTACCTTTCTGACTTTCCTGGTAAATTTTGAATAGATGAGAGTGGGTACCATTCATTTCTATGTCTTCAGAACTTAATGCAGTACCAGAATATTGTCAGTAGAAAACAGCTATCTTCCTATCTTTTATCTATGTAAGATATTTCAGACAGCCATTCTAAGAGGGATCTGAAAAGGCCATTTCAAAAAGTATCTGAAAAACTGATAATTTCTTTTTGGTTTACAATTAAGTATTCACCATATTTAATGCCCACAGGGGAACTTGCATTTTTTTTTCAGATTGGTACCACTCATTGTTTCTCCATGACTAATATAATAATGTACCTAAATGAGAAAACAGAATAATATTGCCAAAAAGTTAAATTAGCTTGTCTGATTTCTTCTGGGAAAACTGCCATCAATTTAAACATGGGCTTCTTTATATAATAAACCATTGTAAGCATGTATTGACAAAGATTATAGTTTGACAGATATGTGAGAATACTTATTGTAGACCCAGATGATTTCCCTCTTTCTCTTTTAATTTAAATTTTATTTCTGAGGCCTAATTATGAAAATATTTGTGATGGGAAAATAGTGTGTTAAGTTATTAGAAGCCATAAATCTCGATTTATCACAAGACTGTCATTCAATCTAATGAGACTGTTTTAGGCAGTATACATAGAACAAAAATAAAAAAATCTACTAAAGAAATTTCCTATCTTTTCTTCAGTTTTAAAAATGATCAAGGGCCTATTATTTGAATTTTTGTCTGCTAAATTCTGAGCACTGAGGAAAGAAGGAGTAAAGAATAATTAGGACAAGTTCATTGACTATAAAAGGAAATTATCACTTGCTTATAAAGGAGTGAGAGATGAGGACATGCTTCTGGTTTGTTTAACATGGATGCAATTGGGACAAAGATGATAAGGGGTTATTTCTGTGCTTAGATAAAGTAGGGCACACTTGAGAGTGGTTTTAGGAAAGCTAAGTATAGAGGGGAAAAAAAAAAAAAGCCTAGAACTTGTCCCAAAGGCATAATTCTTAGCACAACATCCTGATGTAGTACCTCTTAAAGTAAAAATACTTGTGAGAATTTAAATAGAGTAGCAGAATGCACAAATATAAAAGAACTAAATGTATTGTATTACAATGAAATCCACATTCTCAATTTTTGAGTAAGAAGGGCACTACACATTCTCAAGATATGTCCTTTGACTAAACAGACAAAACCAAGTTACTCAATTGGATCCATACAATGCATTTATTTACACTTGAAAGATAGTTTTACTGGGGACACAATTCCAGGAAAACAGTTATTTTTCTCTCAGCACTTCTGCAGTCTAATCGTCTTTCCTTCCTAACTGATCTTTCTTTTCATTTGGGATGATTTAATCCTCTTACCTAATGACTCCGCAGTTCTGCTAGAATTTGCTTAGGTATGGATTTCTAATTATTCTGCATAGAATATAATATGATTTACATATTTGTAGATTTAAGTGTTTCAGTGGCTTTGAAAACTTCTCAACCTGTATCTTCTAATATTGCCTGTTCTCTGACCACTCTAATCTCTTTCTTGGACTGTGATTAGATGTCTTTAGATCTTCTCAGTCTGTACTTGATATCACTCAAAACTTGCTGTCATACTTGGACTCTTATCTATGGTCCTACATTTTTGTTGATTTCTTTAGTGTCAAGTTTCAGTTCAGTAATTCTCTTTAGTTATATTAATCTGATGCTTAAATCTAGTCTTTGAATCAAATTAATATTAAACTTTGAAATTTAATGACATTTTTTCATCTTCCCAGTCAAATTGATAATCACTTCTTGCTTTCTCATACTGTGATTTGGTTATTTACTTTTTAGCATTTCATTCATTGTTATTTGTGCACCATAATTACAGTGTTTGAGTAGTCTGAATCTGACTATATACTTACCACACAGTGAGTTTTAGCTTTCCTATGTTTTCATGTTGTTAAGTAGCATCCTTTCAACTAGAAGAACTTTATTTAGCATTTCTTACAAGGCAGATCTAGTAATGATGAACTCTCTTAGCTTTTGTTTGAGAAAGTTCATCTCTCCTTCATTTATAAACGACAGCTTCGCCAGGTGTGGTATTCTTGGTTGGCAGGTTTTCTTTTTCGTGTTTGTTTGTTTTTTTAAATTAGTATTTATATATCTCACTTTCTCCTGGCCTGCAAGTTTTTTGCTGAGGAATTTACTCATAGCTTTATGGGGGTATCATTATACGTGATGAGTCACTTTTCTTTTGATGCTTTCCAAATTATTTTATATTCTCTTCCTGGTAATTTAAACATTAAGATTTGTTCTTTCTTCTTATTCTCAATCATGGTGACTTGTTTCTTGTGGATTTCTTTTTGGCACTGAGTTAATATTTCTTGATCTTAATCTTATAGGCCTAAATTGGTCCATGTATTTTTTTCAAAAAAGATTTTCCTTTCTTTCTGCTGGAAACCAAGTTGTTTGATGTTAGATTGTATTCCTCAGGAAATAGATTCAGAAATTGAGATTTGCAAATAAGAGGTTTGTTTTGACATGTTGTTGAGGACAAAACCTGTGAGGGAGAGAGGGAAGCAGGATTGGGCAGAGAGAGAAGTTGAACAGTGATGAAGTTTTGGCATATACTTCAGCTCATCCCACTATGTTTGGAGAACATGTAAAAGACTAACACAAACTAAAACAACTTTATGTAATGCAATTTTGCTACGTTAATAAAATTGAATCTCCAATCATGTAAAAATTTGAACATTTTGCTAAAATTCAACATAACTTATTCAATTCTAAATTGTTTTGTGGTTCTTTTATATGTACTGCCTGCATAACACTGGTTAAACAAATTCATTTTTTTTGTTATTTTTTGAAATATTGCTTTGAACACCTAGCTGAGTATGGAAAATTAGGAAAAATAGATGCCTTGGGAGATTATTAGCAGGACCAAACCAGGCAAATGGCTAAGTCCCTCCCTTCTTTTCTCAAGACCAAGGCTAATTGAACTTTGGTCTTTAGATGTCTCAAAAATCCAACATGCTATGATATCACCTTCTTAGAAAATAAGAAATGAAAAATAATCTCGCAGTGTGTCACCTTGTTTTATGAAAATAACTTTGCCTTCAATATTATTATTTTTATATACAGGAGACCCTCAAGAAGGTACACATGGAAAAATAAGAATCCTCATATATAGTTATGAATAAAAACTAATGCATAACCCTTTGAATCTCAGTGTTAGCTTCCTGTAGCTGTCTAACCATAAATTGAATTTATTTCTAATTGTCCTGTATAGAGACTAGCTTCAGGGTAACACCATATATCAATGTGACTTCTTGTCTCCTTATTTGGGCATTTTCAAACTAGGCTATTTATTTCCTTATGGAAGAACTTGATTCTGTGGAAAGTTAGCATTCATCTTAATGGACAAGCCCCTTACTCTGAACACTCTACTAGCTGCTATGGATTTAGCATTCATTATCCTATTTACTTGTCTTACCTTCATGACAGTCATCAAAGGGTGAACATTATTCTTATTCATACCCATTTAACAGTTAAAGAAACCCAAGGTCACACAGCAGTAAAACTGCCATAGTTTGAACCTCAGTCTGTCTGTATCTCTCTAGCATTTATTAGATGGTTGTGTCTAGTGTTGCACTCAAATATTTACATTATTTATTCATTAAATGGATTCATTCATGCAACCACTCTTTACTGAACTCCCACTCAGAGATTGTTTTAGGCATTAGAGATGCAACAGTGAGAAAAAAATGAAGTCCCAACTCACATGAATTTAAGAGATGGAAAGCAATTATTCAGATGAATATTTACTGTGCCAGTAATGATTAAAGTCATGAATAAAAGTAAAGCAAGGAATTAAAGAATTCTCAAAAATTCTCAGCAAATCAGAAAGTATCTTTATTTCTTAGAGTCAAGACACCAAGAAATCAAATATCTTGTCCAGTATTAATCAGAGCTTGTAAATGACCAATAAGATTGAATTCTTTTTTTCTTTTTTTAGATTTTATTTTATTATTTTTAAGTTTATTTTTAATTGGAAGATAATTACTTTAGAATATTGTGTTGGTATCTGCAATACACAGCATGAATAAGCAATAAGCATACATAGGTCTCCTCCTTCTTGAACCTCTGTCACACCTCCCTCCCCATCCCACCCCTCCAGGTAGGTAGATTAGATTCTTTGACTACCTATTTCCAGAATCTCTGACCTTTGCACTATTATGCTCATTCTATATTTCCCATCTTATACCTCTCTGATTCCTTTGTGTTTCTTCAGTCCTCTTCAAAATTTCCACTCCTACAAAGATTTGTCCCTTTTCTTCCCTGCCAAGAGTGCTTGAAGGCAAAGTATTTCCCTTGGGAGAGTACAAAAAAGAGCTTGCAAAAGAAGGATAGCTCAGAACTAAACCCAGGATGAAGAATAATTCAGTAGTATGGCAAGCTTGTTTCAAAATGTCTACCATCCACTGCCAATATTTTCCTTTTCCTTGAGTTCTCATGATGTCCATGACTGCTTAGGGAACTACCTATTCATCTCTTGGTGTTTCTCTTTTCTTATCCTGTGCAGGCTACAGCCCATGGGGTCACAAAGAATTGGGCATGATGTAGTGACTAAACAGCAATAGCAACAGCTCCTTTCTAAGCTGTTTCAGAAAACAACAAAATTATTAAATTTATAGTATTATAATGTGAAAGGGCTTAATTCCATAAGACTTCAAGATAGACTAAATTTTTAGAGTTGACTTCAGGATTCATCATCTGAGTCAATACCTAGAAAGATTCCTTCAGGCATATAAGGAAGCCACAATTTTGTCAGGAAATAATTATTTATCTCATGAGATCACAATATAAGTATCATTGGCTTATGTGGGATTACTGAGTGAAAAATATTTTAACCAATAATATCAATACGTTCTTTCATATGTTAATTTGGTTTTACCTGTTCTTTTCTTCCCTGAATGTCCTATTCTCCACATAGTAAATTCATCTAATCCTTCCAGATTGAATACAGATTAAGTAATCCTTCTCTATACATCTAAAGGCTTTTGAACTTAGTTCTGTCACAGAACTATAGAATGTATCACACTGCATTGTAATGACTGTTTTAGTTATGAGTTCCTTTTTAAGTGTACACACATACAATGACTAACCTAAACTTATCTTCAATAGTAGAATAGAGTTTTGAAAAAATTGTGTAAGATCTTTCTTTCTCTATACCCATAGGAGATTTATTTTTAATTTATTTCTGCTTTTAAACTTAGTTTTAACTTTTATTTTTTTATTTAACAATAGTAGCAATTGTATTCTTTTCTCTACATGATGCTAAATTTTCTCATATTGGTAGGCACCTTAGAAATTTAGTCAAATTTTTAACATTTATGAAACACTATTTGCATTTAAAACATTGTTTATAAAGAAGATGTATACATGGCTTCCAACTTTTAATATCTCAATAATGAAATCAGAAAACTGAAAATACTCGTTTCCCTAAAAAAAAATACTTATTTCTCTGAAGGACTTTCACCAACAATTTACTGTTATCAATGATGCCATCTGTTTTCAGACTCATTCTTTGAAGGAAGAATTATGTTTTAATTGAAGCCATTATTAACCATGTGCAAATGAAAAAGCTACACATTTCAGAATAGATTGATTACTTACACTCCTTTTACTGATTATTAGGATCAATCAGATTTGATACCAAGTGATGTTACAAAATCATTTATGTCTGTTTCAGAAACTGAATGGAAATTATAGACCCATGTATTGATTAATTTTTTACTAATTCCTTCTGGAAGATATGACACTTTACAGGTGTATACATATGGTTCTTTCAAATTTCTCGAGCTTTTTCAATATGTTCGTGATCAAGTTGACAATACATTCTTTTGGGAGATTTATGAATTCCTCTGAAATAATGATACTGCTCCAAAAATATCAATGAATAATGTTATTATAGAATATAATAACTTTAATCAAATTAATATTTTAGGTTGGGTGAAGATCAGTGACTGATTTAACTTCTCGTCAGACTCAGGGTTTTCAGGATTGTTGTTCAGTCCCTAAGTCATGACTGACTCTGAGATGACATGGACTGTAGCATTCCAGACTCTGTCTTTCACTATTTCCTGTAGTTTGCTCTAATTCATTGCCATTGAGTCAGTGATACTGTCTAACCATCTCATCCTCTATTGCCCTCTTCTCCATTTGTCTTCAGTTTTTCCGAGGATCAGGGTCTTTTCCAATGAGTTGGCTGTTTGCATCAGGTGGCCAAAGTATTGGAGTGTCAGTTTCAGCATCAGTCCTTTTAATAAATATTCAGAGTTGATTTCCTTTAGGATTGACTGGTTTGATCTCCTTGAAGTCCAAGGGACTCTCAAGAGTCTTCTCCAGCACCACAATTCAAAAGCATCAAATCTTTGTCACTCAGCCTTCTTTATGGTCCAACGCTCACATCCGTAAAAGACTACTTGAAAAATCATAGCTTTGACTAGATGGATTGGTTGCAACATGGTATCTCTGCTTTTTAATACATTGTCTAGGTTTGTCACAGCTTTCCTTCCAAGGAACCAGCACCTTTTAATTTGATGGATGCAATCACCATCCCCAGTGATTTTGGAGCCCAAGAAAATAAAATCTCTCACTGCTTCTGCTTTTCCATTTCTGTTTGTTGTGAAGTGATGGGACCAGATGCCATGATCTTAGTTTTTTTTTTTAATATTGAGTTTCAAGCAAGTTTTTTTCACCCTTCCCTTTCATTTTCATTAAGAGGCTCTTTAGTTCCTTTTCACTGTCTGCCATTAGATGGTGTCATGTGCATATCTGAGGTTGTTGATATTTCTCACGACAGTCTTGATTCTAGCTTGTGCTTCATCCAGCCAGGCATCTCACATGATGTACTCTGCATATAAGTTAAATAAGCAGGGTGACGATATACAGCCTTGACGTAATCTTTTCCCAATTTTAAACTAGTTCATTGATCCATGTATGGTTCCAGCTGTTGCTTATTGACCAGCTTATAGGTTTCTCAAGAGACAGGTAAGGTGGTCTGGTCCTCCCATCTAAGAATTGTTCACAGTTTGTTGTGATCCACACAGTCTACGGCTTTAGCATAGTCAGTGAAACAGAAATAGATGTTTTTACGGAACTCCCTTGCTTTATTCATGATCCAGGGAATCTTGGAAATTGATCTCTTGTTTGTCTGTCCCTTCAAAGCCCAGCTTGTACATCTGGAAGCTCTTAATTCACATGCTGCTGAAGCCTTCTTGAAGGATTTTGAGCATCACCTTGCTAGCATGTGAAATCAGTGCAATTGTGTGGTAGTATGAACATTCTTTGGCATTGCCTTTTTTTGGGATTGGAATCAAATCTGACCTTTTCCAGTCCTGTGGCTACTGCTGATTTACCAAATTTGCTGACATATTGAGTGTAGCACTTTCACAACATCATCTTTTACGATTTGAAATAGCTCAGCTGAAAATCTGTCACCTCCACTAGCTTTGTTTGTAGTAATGCTTCTTAAGGCCCACTTGACTTCACACTCCAGGATATCTGGCTCTAGGTGAGTGATCACACCATTGTGGTTATCTGGTCATTAGGACACTTTTTGCATAGTTCTCCTGTGTCCTCTCACCATCTCTTCTTAATCTCTTCTGATTCCGTTATGTTCTTACTATTTCTGTCCATTATTGTGCCCATTGTTGCATGACATGTTCCCTTGATATCTCTAATTTTCTTGAAGAGATCTCTAGTCTTTCCGCTTCTATTGTTTTCCTTTATTTATTTGCATTGTTCATTTATTAGGACCTTCTTACCTCTCCTTGCTATTATCAGGAATTCTACTTACAGCTGGGTATATCTTTCTCTTTTTCTCTTGCCTTTTGCTTCTCTTCTTTCCTCAGCTATTTGTAAAGTCTTCTCAGGCAATCACTTTGCCTTCTTACATTTCTTTTTCTTTGGGATGATTTTGGTCACTGCCTCTGTACAGTGTTATGAACTTCTGTACATAGTTCTTCAGGCACTCTGTCTCCCAGATCTAATCCCTTGAATCTATTCATCATCCCCACTGTATAATCATAAGGGATTTCATTTAGGTCACACCTGAATGGCCTAGGGTTTTTTCCCTACTTTCTTCAATTTAAGCCTGAATTTTGTGATAAGGAGTTCATGATCTGAGCCACAGTTAGCTCCAGGTCTTGATTTTTCTGACTGTATAGAGCTTCTCCATCTTGGCGGCAAAGAATATAATCAATCTGATTTTGGTATTGACCATCTGGTGATATCCATGTGTGGAGTCTTATGTTCTTATGTTCTTGGAAAAGGGTGTTTGCTGTGACCAGCATGATCTCTTGACAAAACTCTGTTAGCCTTTGCCTGTTATTCTGGGTATCCCTTGACTTCCTATTTTTTGCATTCCAATTCCCTATGATGAAAAAGACATCTTTTTTTGGTGTTAGATCTAGAAAGCATTGTTGGTCTATATAGAACCATTTAACTTCAGCCTCTTCAGCATCAGTGATTGGAGCACAGACTCAAATTACTGTGATTTTGAATGTTTTGCCTTGGAAGCAAACTGAGATCATTCTGTCATTCTTGAGATCGCATCCAGGTACGGCGTTTCAGACTCTTTGTTGACTATGAGGGCTACTCCTTTTCTTTGAAGGGATTCTTGCCAATAGTAATAGATACAATGGTCATTTGAATTAAATTCACCCATTCCTGTCCATTTTAGTTCACTGATTCCTAAGATGACAGTATTTAATCTTTCCATCTCCTGGTTGACCAAGTCCAATTTACCTTGATTCATGGACATAATATTTCATGTTCCTATGCAGTATTGTTCTTAACAACATCAGATTGTACTTTCACCACAAGACACATCCACAATCAGTTCAGTCGTTGAGTCATGTCCAACTATTTGCAACCCCATGGACTTCAGCCACCAGGCTTCCCTATCCATCACCAACTTTCAGAGCCTACTCAAACTCACATCCATTGAGTCATGGATGCCATCCAACAATCTCATCCTCTGTCATCCCCTTCTCCTTCCACCTTCAATCTTTCACAACATCAGGGTCTTTTCAAATGAGTCAGTTCTTCACATCAGGTGACCAAAGTATTAGAGTTTCAGCTTCAACATCAATCCTTCCAATGAATATTCAGGACTAATTTCCTTTGGGATGGACAGGTTGGATCTCCTTGCGTCCAAGGGACTCTCAATAGTATTTTCCAATGCCACAGTTCAAAAGCATCAGTTCTTCAGTGCTCAGCTTTTTTATAGTCCAACTCTCACATCCATATATGACTACTGGAAAAACAATAGCCTTGACTAGATAGATCTTTGTCCACAAAGTAATGTCTCCATTTTTTAATATGCTGTCTAGGTTGGTCATAGCTTTTCTTCCAAGGAGCAAGCGTCTTTTAATTTCGTGACTGCAGTCACCATCTGCAGTGATTTTGGAGCCACTCAAAACAGTCTGTCACTCTTTCCATTCTTTCCCCATTTATTTGCCATTAAGTGATGGGCTCCACAATCACTGTTGATGGTGATTGCAGCCATGAAATTAAAAGACACTTACTACTTGGAAGGAAGGTTCTGACCAACCTAGATAGCATATTTAAAAGCAGAGATATTCAGTTCAGTTCAGTCGCTCAGTCGTATCCGACTCTTTGCAACCCCATGAATCTCAGCACGCCAGGCCTCCCTGTCGATCACCAACTCCCAGAGTTGACCGAAACCCACGTCCATCGAGTCGGTGATGCCATCCAACCATCTCATCCTCTGTCGTCCCCTACTCCTCCTGCCCCCAATCCTTCCCAGCATTAGGGTCTTTTCCAATGAGTCAACCCTTCGAAGGAGGTGGCCAAAGTATTGGAGTTTCAGCTTCAACATCAGTCCTTCCAATGAACACTCAGGACTTTCTCCTTTAGGATGGACTGGTTGGATCTTCTTGCAGTCCAAGGGGCTCTCAAGAGTCTTCTCCAGCACCACAGTTCAAAAGCATCAATTCTTCAGCACTAAGCTTTCTTCACCATCCAACTCTCACATCCATACATGACCACTGGAAAAACCATAGCCTTGACTAGATGGACTATTGTTGGCAGAGTAATGTCTCTGTTTTTAAATATGCTACCTAGGTTGGTCATAACCTTCCTTCCAAGGAGTAAGCATCTTTTAATTTCATGGCTGCAATCACCATCAGCGGTGATTTTGGAGCCCGCCAAAATTAAGTCTGACACTATTTCCACTGTTTCCCCATCTATTTTCCATGAAGTGATGGGACCAGATGCCATGATCTTAGTTTTCTGAACGTTGAGCTTTAAGCCAACTTTTCACTCTCCTCTTTCACCTGTGTTAGATGAGTGCAATTGTGTGGTAGTTTGAACATTCTTTGGCATTGCCTTTCTTTGGTATTGGGATGAAAACTGAACTTTTCCAGTCCTGTGGCCACTGCTGAGTTTTCCAGACTTGCTGGCATATCGAGTGCAGCACTTCCACAGCATCATCTTTGAGGATTTGAAATAGCTCAACTGGAATTCCATCACTTCCACTAGCTTTGTTCGTAGTGATGCTTTCTAAGGCCTACTTGACTTCTCACTCCAGGATGTCTGGCTCTAGGTGAGTGATCACACCATCGTGATTATTTGGGTCGTGAAGATTTTTTTGTATAGTTCTTCTGTGTTTTCTTGCCATCTCTTCTTAATATCTTCTGCTTCTGTTAGGTCCATACCATTTCTGTCCTTTATTGAGCCCATCTTTGCATGAAATGTTCCCTTGGTATCTCTAATTTTCTTGAAGAGATCTCTAGTCTTTCTCTTTCTGTTGTTTTCCTCTATTTCTTTGTATTGATTGCTGAGGAAGGCTTTCTTATCTCTCCTTGCTATTCTTTGGAGCTCTGCATTCAGATGGGAATATCTTTCCTTTTCTCCTTTGCTTTTTGCTTCTCTTCTTTTCCCAGCTATTTGTAAGGCCTCCTCAGACAGTCATTTTGTTTCCTTGCTTTTCTTTTCCATGGGGATGGTCTTGATCCCTGTCTCCTGTACAATGTCATGAACCTCTGTCCATAGTTCATCAGGCACTCTGTCTATCAGATCTAGTCCCTTAAATCTATTTGTCACTTCCACTGTATAATCATAAGGGATTTGATTTAAGTCATACCTGAATGGTCTAGTGGTTTTCCCTACTTTCTTCAATTTAAGTCTGAATTTGGCAACATGGAGTTCATGATCTGAGCAACAGTCAGATCCCAGTCTTGTTTTTGCTGAGTGTATAGAGCTTCTCCATCTTTGGCTGCAAAGAATATAATCAATCTGATTTCGGTGATGACCATCTGGTGATGTCCCTGAGTAGAGTCTTCTCTTGTGTTGTTGGAAGAGGGTGTTTGCTATGACCAGTTCGTTCTCTTGGCAAAACTCTATTAGTCTTTGCCCTGCTTCATTCTGTATTCCAAGGCCAAATTTGCCTGTTATGCCAGGTGTTTCTTGACTTCCCACTTTTGCATTCCAGTCCCCTATAATGAAAAGGACTTCTTTTTTGGGTGTTAGTTCTAAAAGGTCTTGTAGGTCTTCATAGAACCGTTCAAGTTCAGCTTTTTCAGCATTACTGGTCGAAGCATAGACTTGGATTACCATGATATTGAATGGTTTGCCTTGGAAATGAACAGAGATCATTCTGTCTTTTTTGAGATTGCATCCAAGTACTTCATTCTGGGCTCTTTTGTTGATCATGATGGCTACTCCATTTCTTCTAAGGGATTCCTGCCCACAGTAGTAGATATAATGGTCATCTGAGTTAAATTCCCCCATTCCAGTCCATCTTAGTTCACTGATTCCTAGAATGTCGACGTTCACTCTTGCCATCTCCCATTTGACCACTTCCAATTTGCCTTGATTCATGGACCTAACATTCCAGGTTCCTATGCAATATTGCTCTTTATAACATTGGACTTTGCTTCTCTCACCAGTCACATCCACAGCTGGGTATTACTTTGCCAACAAAGTTCCGTCTAGTCAAGACTATGGTTTTTCCAGTGGTTATGTATGGATGTGAGACTTGGACTGTGAAGAAAGCTGAGCGCCGAAGAATTGATGCTTTTGAACTGTGGTGTTGGAGAAGACTCTTGAGAGTCCCTTGGACTGCAAGGAGATCCAACTAGTCCATCCTAAAGGAGATGAGTCCTGGGTGTTCATTGGAAGGACTGATGTTGAAGCTGAAACTCCAATACTTTGGTCACCTCCTGCGAAGAGTTGATTCATTGGAAAAGACCCTAATGCTGGGAAGGATTGGGGGCAGGAGGAGAAGGGGACGACAGAGAATGAGAGGGTTGGATGACATCACCGACTCGATGGACATGGGTTTCGGTCAACTCCGGGAGTTGGTGATGGACAGGGAGGCCTGGCGTGCTGCGATTCATGGGGTTGCAAAGAGTCAGACACGACTGAGCCACTGAACTGAACTGATGGGATCAGATGCCATGATCTTAGTTTTCTGAATACTGAGTTTTAAGCCAACTTTTTCACTCTCCTCCTTCACTTTTATCAAGAGGCTCTTTAGTTCTTCACTTTCTGCCATAAGTGTGGTGTCATCTGCATATCTGAGATTATTGATATTTGTCCTGGCAATCTTGAATTCAGCTTGTGCTTCACCCAGTCCAGCATTTCTCATGATGTACTCTGCATATAAGTTAAATAAGCAGGGTGACACCTCCACAAGTGAGTGCCATTTCTTAGACTGGTGTAAATGGCAACTTAATTCCAAGCCGAACTTCTTTAGCTTAGCTTCTAGCTCTGCTGGTACTAACTGTGTAAACCTGAGTAAACCTCTTAACACATCTTTGAATTTCAGTTTCATTATTTGTAAAAGAGATGCAATACTGTTAATCTGAGGGGTACTCTGAAAATTAAAATGATAATATATATTAAAGTGTTTTTTCGATTATAAAACTCCATTATAGGGTGGGATAAAAAGCACACACCCTCTTTAATTACCTCAGTTAAGTTAAACAGGTTGTGATTAATTCACTGTCCACTGTAAAGGGACATGATACACAGCGTAGATGAATTATGTTATTTTTCTCTCATTCTCCTGGAATGAATAATGCTACATCCATGCAACTATTCAAAATCTACTTGACAGATTTTTATCTAAAAGTAGTTGTTAAGATTCTTTTTCCTGTTTAAATTTATACTTTTATCACTTCAGAAATGTCATCCTAGGAACACATGATGACAAATGATTGAGGGTTCTACTCTGAAGAATGTAGAAAGCAAATGTATTCTTGATGGAAAAGCAAATTAGAAATATTGGATTCATTAAAAGGCACATAGCTTTTGTGATCTGTCTGTTAGCAACACCTGTCCTACTTAGATGTGATTTATCAGAGCTATCACATCAATGAATTCAGCAGCAGGAAATATTAAAATGTACATTAAAATGGGAAAAACACTCTGATACAGAGGATATAAAGTCACTAACATGGTCTTGATGAATAAAAAGAATGCAAAGAGTTTGGAAAACAATGAATACTAGAATACTAGTACACTAGAATACTTTTCAAGTGAAAAGTATTAATTTTAAGATGAATATGAAATAGAATATATTTCTTATCCCACTTTACGGAGGAAAAATCAACAAATCTAACGTAAAACATACTACACAGACACAAAGACACACACACCAGCAAAACAAATGCTAAACAATCCTATCACTCTCTGATTTATGTTGTTTCATAATGTATTAAAATAAAGATGAGAGCATGACATCTGGAGCATAAATCTAGAGCTGGCGACATTTGGTCACTTTTGCTGTGGGGATCACCAAAACTGAAAATTCCTCTCAGGAAGAGAGTAATCTCTTTAAATGTCCTCAGTTAATCAACTGATTTAAAAAAAATTTTGTCAAAAAAATAAATAAATAAATAAAAAATAAAAAAAATTTTGTCATCTGTTCAGAAGACCTATAGAACTGGATGGAACCACAGGCTTATCTTAGTATTTTTTTGTCTTGGCAGTGTCACAATTTAAAGAGGAAAAGTAATATTTAACGTATATAACTCATTGATTATGATATTCACAGTCATGCACAAAATTAACTAGTACACCTACAGTCTGTCTTCAACTTTATGGTGAGGAGGAAAAGCTCATGATAAAATTAAACAATTATATTGTCGGGTTAAAGTTCATATTATAGTTTATAAACAAGTTTTGACACTGCCTGCCTCAAAAGTGATTTGGAAAAGTCCAAGGAAAGTGAATAAATACTGCCAGTGTAACACAACTTGGGATCTTTATAAAACATCTTGTCATTTGGATAGTTTTGACTTTAAGAAGTAACATGATGTGCCCACACCATGTGGGCAAAACATCAAGTAAGCACCATCTATGTTCAATAGGTTCAGAGGTAACAGAAGTTACCGAGTCTCTTTCACAGTAAAATATGGTAATAGTATAGGGAACATTACAAACTTTAATTAGTTACGGAACGGCCTGATTACAGGGTTGGTCAATTTTTTTTTTAAGAGACTACCATGCAGAACACTGGGTAAAGTAAACAGGAATAAAATTAAGCTATAGTTTGTAAGTGGATAGCTTACTGGAAAACAGTTCTTCTTTGTCGGCATGATTATACTTATTTGAAAGTTTCTAAAGTTCTCTATAGCCAGTGCTTCTCACACTTACTCTGATAAGGTCAGATAAATTAATAAATCATGTAGTGATCTATCTACACTGCTTCACTAATTTTACTCAGCTGTTGCAATTACTGCATTGAAGAAAATGTTGTGCTGAGCAAGTGGAGATTGATTCTCTCTACTCCCTGAGTGATTCTTTAGAGTGATAAGGAAGACAAAAAGGAAGATAGAACCTTGAAACAACACTTTACAACCATATTTTTAAATATAGTGCCCAGAAAGGAGTTGTGTGACCTGTGCTCTGTCACTCAGTCATGTCCAACTCTTTGCAACCCCATGGACTGTAGCCTGCCAGGCTCCTCTGTCTATGGAATTTTCCAGGCAAGGGGACTAGAATGGTTGCCTTTTCCTACTCCAGGGGATCTTCCCGACCCAGGGATCAAACCTGCATCTCTTGTGTCTTCTGAAATGGGCAGGCAGATTTTTTTACCACTGCACAATATCCAAAAGAGAGTTGGTTCTCAGTAAATGTTTATTTTAATAAAAGTCTGAACAAATGAAGTTTTCACTTAACATGTCATATCAGAAAAAATGAACTATAGGTGTGACAAAGTAAATATGGAGCATTGAAAATGATTTATGCAGATTTTACTACAAAGTGTTATTACTGGGCTTCCTTAGTGATGATGATAGAGACATAAAATTGCACTGTAGCTATTCTATTTCCTCCAAACAGGTATTAAATATGCATTATAATTTATCTAAGTCTGGTTTTAGTTTTAGAAATTTTATAGATAATTTTCTAGAATTAGTAATAATTACATCTAGATAAACCAAAGCTGTTAGCTATGAGATAAAAAAATGAGAAGCATTCAAAAGCTTTACAGACAAGCAAGAGCTGAGGGAATTCAGCACCACCAAACCAGCTCTCCAACAAATGCTAAAGGATCTTCTCTAAACAGGAAACACAGAAAGGATGTTTCAACACGAACTCAAAACAACAAAGTAAATGGCAACGGGATCATACTTATCAATAATTACCTTAAATGTAAATGGGTTGAATGCCCCAACCAAAAAACAAAGGCTTGCTGAATGGATACAAAAACAAGACCCCTATATATGCTGTCTACAAGAGACCCACCTCAAAACTAGGGACACACACAGGCTGAAAGTGAAGGGATGGAAAAACATATTTCATGCAAACGGAGACCAAAAGAAAGCAGGAGTCGCAATACTCATTTCAGATAAAATAGACTTTAAAATAAAGGATGTGGAAAGGGACAAAGAAGGACACTACATAAAGATCAAAGGTTCAATCCAAGAAGAAGACGTAACAATCGTCAATACATATGCACCCAACATAGGAGCACCACAATATATAAGGCAAATACTAACAAGTATGAAAGGGGAAATTAACAATAACACAATAATAGTGGGAGACTTTAATACTCCACTCACGCATATGGATAGATCAACTAAACAGAAAATTAATAAGGAAACACAAACTTTAAATGATACAATAGACAAATTAGATTTAATTGATATTTACAGGACTTTCCACCCCAAAACAATCAATTTTACCTTTTTCTCAAGTGCACATGGAACTTTCTCCAGGATAGATCACATCCTGGGCCATAAATCTAGCCTTGGTAAATTCAAAAATATTGAAATAATCCCAGCCATCTTCTCTGACCACAATGCAGTAAGATTAGACCTCAATTACAGGAAAAAAACTATTAAAAATTCCAACATATGGAGGCTAAACAACACGCTTCTGAATAACCAACAAATCACAGAAGAAATCAAAAAAGAAATCAAATTATGCATAGAAACGAATGAAAATGAAAACACAGCAACCCAAAACCTATGGGACACTGTAAAAGCAATACTAAGGGGAAGGTTCATAGCAATACAGGCGTACCTCAAGAAACAAGAAAAAAATCAAATAAATCAACTAACTCTACACCTAAAGCAACTAGAGAAGGAAGAAATGAAAAACCCCAGGGTCAGTAGAAGGAAAGAAATCTTAAAAATTAGGTCAGAAATAAATGCAAAAGAAACAAAAGAGACCATAGCAAAAATCAACAAAACTAAAAGCTGGTTTTTCGAGAAGATAAACAAAATTGATAAGCCATTAACCAGACTCATCAAGAAACAAAGGGAGAAGAATCAGATCAACAAAATTAGAAATGAAAATGGAGAGATCACAACAGACTCCACAGAAATACAAAGGATCATAAGAGACTACTACCAACAGCTATATGCCAATAAAATGGACAACTTGGAAGAAATGGACAAATTCTTAGAAAAGTATAACTTTCCAAAACTGAACCAGGAAGAAATAGAAGATCTTAACAGACCCATCACAAGCATGGAAATCGAAACTGTAATCAGAAATCTTCCAGCAAACAAAAGCCCAGGACCAGACGGCTTCACAGCGGAATTCTACCAAAAATTTAGAGAAGAGCTAACACCTATCCTACTCAAACTCTTCCAGAAAATTGCAGAAGATGGTAAACTTCCAAACTCATTCTATGAGGCCACCATCACCCTAATTCCAAAACCAGACAAAGATGTCACAAAAAAGGAAAACTACAGGCCAATATCACTGATGAACATAGATGCAAAAATCCTTAATAAAATTCTAGCAAACAGAATCCAACATCATATTAAAAAGATCATACATCATGACCAAGTGGGTTTTATCCCAGGAATGCAAGGTTTTTTTAACATCCGCAAATCAATCAATGTAATACACCACATTAACAAATTGAAAGAAAAAAACCATATGGTTATCTCAATAGATGCAGAAAAAGCCTTTGACAAAATTCAGCATCCATTTATGATAAAAACCCTCCAGAAAGCAGGAATAGAAGGAACATATCTCAACATAATAAAAGCTATATATGACAAACCCACAGCAAACATTATCCTCAATGGTGAAAAATTGAAAGCATTTCCCCTAAAGTCAGGAACAAGGCAAGGATGCCCACTCTCACCACTACTATTCAACATAGTTTTGGAAGTTTTGGCCACAGCAATCAGAGCTGAAAAAGAAATAAAAGGAATACAGATAGGAAAAGAAGAAGTAAAACTCTCACTGTTTGCAGATGACATGATCCTCTACATAGAAAACCCTAAAGACTCTACTAGAAAATTACTAGAGTTGATCAATGAATATAGTAAAGTTGCAGGATATAAAATTAACACACAGAAATCCCTTGCATTCCTATACTCCAAGAATGAGAAAACAGAAAGAGAAATTAAGGAAACAATACCATTCACCATTGCAACAAAAAGAATAAAATACTTAGGAATATATCTACCTAAAGAAACAAAAGACTTATATATAGAAAACTATAAAACACTGATGAAAGAAATCAAAGAGGACACAAACAGATGGAGAAATATACCGTGTTCATGGATTGGAAGAATTAATATAGTGAAAATGAGTATACTACCCAAAGCAATCTATAGATTCAATGCAATCCCTATCAAGCTACCAATGGTATTTTTCACAGAACTAGAACAAATCATCTCACAATTTGTATGGAAATATAAGAAACCTCGAATAGCCAAAGCAATCTTGAGGAAGAAGAATGGAACTGGAGGAATCAACCTGCCTGACTTCAGGCTCTACTACAAAGCCACAGTCATCAAGACAGTATGGTACTGGCACAAAGATAGAAATATAGATCAATGGAACAAAATAGAAAGCCCAGAGATAAACCCACGCACATATGGACACCTTATCTTCGACAAAGGAGGCAAGAATATACAATGGAGAAAAGACAATCTCTTTAACAAGTGGTGCTGGGAAAACTGGTCAACCACTTGTAAAAGAATGAAACTAGAACACTTCCTAACACCGTACACAAAAATAAACTCAAAATGGATTAAAGATCTAAACGTAAGACCAGAAACTATAAAACTCCTAGAGGAAAACATAGGCAAAACACTCTCCGACATAAATCACAGCAGGATCCTCCATGACCCACCTCCCAGAATATTGGAAATAAAAGCAAAAATAAACAAATGGGACCTAATTAAAATTAAAAGCTTTTGCACAACAAAGGAAACTATAAGCAAGGTGAAAAGACAGCCTTCAGAATGGGAGAAAATAATAGCAAACGAAGCAACAGACAAACAATTAATCTCAAAAATATACAAGCAACTTCTGCAGCTGAATTCCAGAAAAATAAACGACCCAATCAAAAAATGGGCCAAAGAACTAAACAGACATTTCTCCAAAGAAGACATACAGATGGCTAACAAACACATGAAAAGATGCTCAACATCACTCATTATTAGAGAAATGCAAATCAAAACCACAATGAGGTATCATTTCACACCAGTCAGAATGGCTGCTATCCAAAAGTCTACAAGCAATAAATGCTGGAGAGGGTGTGGAGAAAAGGGAACCCTCTTACACTGTTGGTGGGAATGCAAACTAGTACAGCCACTATGGAGAACAGTGTGGAGATTCCTTAAAAAACTGGGAATAGAACTGCCATATGACCCAGCAATCCCACTGCTGGGCATATACACCGAGGAAACCAAAATTGAAAGAGACACGTGTACCCCAATGTTCATCGCAGCACTGTTTACAATAGCCAGGACATGGAAGCAACCTAGATGTCCATCAGCAGACGAATGGATAAGGAAGCTGTGGTACATATACACAATGGAATATTACTCAGCCATTAAAAAAATACATTTTAATCGGTTCTACTGAGATGGATGAAACTGGAGCCCATTATACAGAGTGAAGTAAGCCAGAAAGAAAAACAACAATACAGTATACTAATGCATATATATGGAATTTGAAAGATGGTAACGATAACCCTATATGCGAGACAGAATAAGAGACACAGATGCATGGAACAATTTTATGGACTCTGAGGGAGAAGGTGAGGGTGGGACGTTCTGGGAGAATAGCATTGAAACATGTATATTATCATATGTGAAACAGAACACCATTCCATGTTCGATGCATGAGACAAGGGCTCAGGGCCGGGGCAATGGGATGACCCAGAGGGATGGGATGGGGAGGGAGGTGGGTGGGGGGTCCAGGAAGGGGAACACATGTAAACCCATGGCTGATTCATGTCAATGTATGGCAAAAACTATTACAATATTGTAAAGTAATTAGCCCCCAACTAAAATAAATAAATTTATAAAAAAAAAAAAATGAGAAGCTGTTTGAGATCACATAGATGGAAAGATTGCTGAGCCATTTCAGACTGGAAGTGTCGGTCATTAGCATACCCCTACAAACTCAAGAGTCTGCATATATTCATATTTTGCAAAGCCTTGACTACTATTCAGATATTTAGTTATCAAATGACTTTCTTTAACTGGCTTAAGGAAGAGTGCCTTACTGGAGAATAATATAACATTTCAGATCAAAATATTTTAGGTTGTCTTCTTTTTGGACATAGGATAGAGAACCTGAAGAATATGCACTGGCCTGTGAATTGGACTAAGAATAGGGACTAGATTTTTGTTCTTTGACTGTTTTCATTGCTGCAGTTCTTTTCTTCAGGAGCACATGGTCTATTTTCTTCATATATTAAACTTAAAAGCAGATGGCTTCTGAGAGATGTCTTCTGTAAAATTTTCATCTGTCAGCATACTTGTGGAAATTGTTTTTCCTTTCTGCTATATGGCAGCACTTTAATGTGCACATATATAGCATTTTCATACCCTGGCATCTAAGTCCCAATTTGCATGATAACTACATCATAATAGCATAAAGAGATATTAAGAAAAAATAACTTGAACTGCTTATAACTCCAAAATTGAAGAGATGATGTAAAAGCACTGTTGACTGGAAAACAGCTCTATTATCCCCTTCAGGCAGAGTTGTGATGAAGGCTTAATGGCTTATAAATACTAGAGCTTTCTTTATCCAATAAGATTAGGGTATATTTCTTTTCTTCTTACCAAGATCCCCTGTGACTGGTTGCACAGCCTTTAGAAGGTGTCAGGAAATTTCCAGTCCTGAAGGCAGGCTTAGAAATCCTGTTAGGTGTGGAGCATACATCCTACTAGGAGGAGGAAGTTCTGGAGAGGTCTGTTCCATCAATTTTTGACACTATTCTGTCAATTTCCTATTAGTATATTGTGCATACTTTCAGAGCACATTTTGTGTGCATGAATTTCTTTCCTAACACCTAGATGCTGAGCCATGGAATTGTCTTGCTCATGGGAATTCTCTTTTAGGTTGAATTTTCAACCAGTGCCTCTGGTCCTCCTTGTTTAAGTCCAGTACTTTTTCTCACGAGAGAATATTGCTTCATGTATCAGGAGAAATGAAGGAAGCTGTTTTTCCTTCTGGTGATCATTTAGACTTGCAGTTGAGGTCTCTGTTGATAAGAACAGAAGCAGAGTTAAGCTCGCATTATCCTCTGCCCCTAATACAACTAAATGCTTGGGTAGTTTGGAGCCCTCAAAGACATTCCTTGACATCCTAATAGTGACAAAAGAAGACAGGAAGACTTAGAGGTCTGATAAACGTCACCCATAATTTCTCTAAGAAGCCTTCTGGATTCCCCATCTAACTGAGCTGGGGTGTTTGTAAACACAGATTTCTGTACCCTCTTCATGAATTGCTAAATCAGAATCCCTGTTGCTGAGGCTGTGATATGGGGCATCCTAGGCAATTTGTTAAGCACACTAAAGTTTGAGGAGAACTTCTTTCAGACTCCTGTTAGATTCTAGTAGTTGTCAGTGTCTTGTCAGTGTCTTAAAGTTATGGAAATCTAAGCATCTGCATAGAACATCAGAGCAGCTAGATAGGTTTTAATTCCTATTTCTTTTCCAGCAGCTGATCTAGGTATGCTAGGTTAGCCTGCTAGAAAGCAATCTTGACTTCTGTCAATCACAAGATTTGTGTATTATTTATCATAAAGCCCAATAAATGATTTCATGATTTGATGCTTGTCAGCATAATTTTGTTTTATTTCGTGTCAGTCCATGCCTGTGTTCACAAATGCTCAGGCTTAATAGTTTATTTTTCTTTGTCTAGTAGCATGGTTACTTCCATAGAAGAACAATATTAAACAGTCACAAGTTCAAAAATTAAACTATTCTATATCTTTTTCATCTTTAATCTATGAGTGAAGAAGATCGTGGCAATGAAAAAATCAAATTTTCTAGTTATATATGGAATAAAATATTTTATGTACTTGTACCCCAAAATTCTTGTTCCTCAGGATTTCCAGTTAATGTTAGTTTCTTGTGATTATTACTGCTCCAGAGAGATAATGATATTCTTTCACTATCTTTTCAAAATATGCTGTTGATCATCAGGTAATATGTGTTATACTAAGTTACATACTAAATTGTCTTTTTTAAATTTTAATTATTTTAATTGGAACACAATTGCTTTACAATATTGTGTTAGTTTCAGCTGTACAACAAAGTGAATCAGCTATATATATACATATATCCCCTCTCTCTTGAGCCTGCCTCCCACATGCCCCATCCCACCCCTCCAGGCCATCACAGAGCATGGAACTGAGCTCCCTGTAATATACAGAAGATTCCCACCAGCTATCTATTTTACACATGGTAGTGTATACATGTCAATTCTACTGTCTCAATTCATCCTACCATCCTTTCTCCCATGCTGTATCCACATATCTTTTCTCTACGTTTGTATCTCTTAATTTGTCTTCATCATGTAGCTAAACAGTGACTTTTGTACTATGTCCCCTTTGTCATCTTTTATGATGTGTATTTCCTTTTTTCATTGCAGGTAGCATTGAACACTGTTTAATAAACAGTGATTATTTAAATGCTCCCATATGCTCCTAGGCCACATGTAGTACATTTTATATGAACTGTTAAATATTTATAAGATATAGCTTTTATGTAGATGAATAAATTCTCTATACTTACATAGTATTTGTTTAAAGTCTTCCCTGTCAACTTTACTTTTTTTCATAATTGTGTATTCTATGAATTTTTAATTTAGAAGCTTTATTTTCAGAGGCCAGTGTTGGATGATCTTGCACGATGCAAAATAATGGTCATTTTCTTAACTGTGCCTATCTTTTGAATGTATACAATCAAACCACAGTAATATTAATATACTCTTTCAACACATATGACTATTACAGCAAACTATTTATTTATGAAAATTTTTCTTTGAGATTGTGGTGAATTATTTCATCTCTTATCAGTAGTTTCTTTCATACTAAATGAGGGCATGCATCTATGAATTCATTCATTCGAAAAATACACTGAGAAGTTACTTTTTCTGAGCATCATGCTGGGTAGTGAAGACTGAAAGAAAAAGAGAGGGTGTTTTTTTTTTTTGCCATATATGTGTCTTTGTTTCTTTATATTTATTTCTTCTTATGCACAGTCATGCTTTACATTGTGTATGAATCTAGATCTAGAACTTACAAAATTTTAGAAAGTCTTAAGCTCAAAACACATTAAATTTTATACCGTTTGAATTATGTATTTCACTTCTGTGAGTCTTTCCTAAGGAAACAGATTTTTACGACTCCAATCAAGAAAAGGGAAATTAATGTGTTTGAAATGGAGATAATTTAATATAGTGTAATATTAATAGTTACAAAAGTGTTAGTAAGGATAAAGTGCAGAAAAGAACACAGAGGGAGATGAATGAGCAAAAGAAGAAAGGGATGAGATCTAGAAACAGGCAGTTAAGCAAGTCCCTGGATATGAGTCTGGCAGCTGCTACTATGCTGTTGGAGGTACTGTCACAGTTGGGTCTGCATTTACTAGAGAGATGCTTCTTTGTCCAAGGCCATAACCACCAAAAAAACTGTTACTCTTCTTACCGCTAGGACAATTTTCAGCAATAGTCAGCAACTGCCACACTGGAGGAGATAGAATTATGAAGTTTCTCTTTTTCTTTATCTTAAGATTTCCCACCAGCCTTTTCTATTGGCAGAATATAACAGGAAATCATCAGCTAAAGGCTTCCCTACTGGCTCGGTGGTAAAGAACACGCCTGTCAATGTGGGAGACCTGAAAGGCACAGGTTCCATCCCTGGGTTGGGAAGATCCCCTGGAGGAAGGCATGGCACCCACTCCAGTATTCTTGCCTGGAGATCCATGGACAGAGGAGCCTGGCAGGTTGCAGTCCATAGGGTCACAAAGATTCAGACAAGACTGAAGTGACTTAACATCATCAGCTAAAGGATTCTGGTAACTGTAGTTTCAGACCTGTGGACTTAGCAATACAGGGCAACATGTGTAGGACTGAGAGACAATAGCTAAACAAACAAACAAAAAGGCACATAGATGTGGAAATTATATAACAAGAATTACTTATTAGGCCAATTAATTGAAATAAGAACATGTACTTTTAACATGAGGAAAACAGTTAAAGTGTATGAGTGCCTCACAGCCAAATATTATTTAAATACAAAAAGTCATATATTAAAACAAACTGTATTGACAAAGGCAAATATAATTACAGGATCTAATTAGCAGAGGAAAAAACAGTTCTAAGATGTATGTGCAAAATCTAGTTATCTAACTTCATAATCTGGAATGTACATTTCAAAGTTAATAATTGTTAGCTTCACATAGAAGGAGAATGAATAAACTGTGTTTTACTCTTTACATTTTCCTTAGTTTACCAAATCTTTCTATAATGAGTATGTATTATATTCAGAGCTCCAAAAGTCATTTCACAACTTGCATGTAGCCAATCCCCTCTTAGATGTTACGCTAAGTATTGCATAATGAACTTATTTGCATTTCCTTCTGTAGAACCCAAATGAGTTACTCTAATTTTTATATTAATTATGCTTGTCTTTTCTCTCTGTTGGAAACTGTCACTTTAGAATGAACACATATGAAAGTATTGTATATAGCAGCCCAAGAATATAAAATAATTATGGGAGACTTACCTTACATTGAGAAAAGGGTAATTATTTATTATTATTTTTTCCAAAGAGAAAGAGGACAGGAAAGTTAAATGTGAGGTTTGAGACAATCTCTCTAAAATTCAAAAAAGTGATTAAACTATTGATAATAATTGAAAAGTGGAAATAAGAATTGACCAACCTTCTGTAGTAAAAAAAAAAAAAAAAAAATTAAAAAGAAGAAGAAAAGGAATCAGAAACTTCAGAGTAAAAATGTTTAATTAGGAATATAGGAACATGGGTAAATATTACTGTGCTCAACAGGTATCATAATCCCATTCCTAACAGTGAAAGTATTTAGTTGTTAAACAGAGAATAATAAAAAAAATACACTCTTTGGAATAGCCTAATCACATTATGAGAAGCTCAGGAATAAAACTCTTTTGGGTCAGAGAAATCAGATCAAGTTCTCTGTTGTTATTGCTCAGTCACTAAATCATGTCTGACTCTTTTGCAGCCCATGGACTGCAGCACACCATGCTTCCCTGTCCTCCTCTATCTGCTAGTTTGCTCATATTCATGTCCACTGAGTTGGTGATGCTGTCTAACCGTTTCATACTCTGCCACTCCCTTCTCTTCTTGCCCTCAATCTTTCCCAGCATCAGAGTCTTTTCCAATGAGTTAGCTCTTCGCATCAGATGTCCAAAGTATTGGAACTTCAGCTTCAGCATCAGTCCTTCCAACGAATATTCAGAGTTGATTTTCTTTAGGATTGACTGGTTTGATCTTGCAGCCCAAGGGACTCCCAGGAGTCTTTATGAGCACCACAATTCAAGTATGAATTGTTTGATGCTCAGCCTTCTTTATGGTCCAACTCTCACATCTGCACGTGACTATATCTTTGACTACACATACCTTAGTTGGCAAAGTAATGTCTCTGCTTTTTAATAAGGTATCTAGGTTGGTCAATGCTTTCCTTCCAAGGAGCAAGCATCTTTTAATTTCAAGGCTTCAGTCACCATCAGCAGTGATTTTGGAGCCCAAGAAAATAAAATTTGTCACTGTTTCTGCTTTTTTCCCCTTCTATTTGCCATGAAGTGATGGGACTGATGCCATGATCTTAGTTTTTTGAATGTTGAGTTTTAAGTCTGTTTTTTCACTTTCCTCTTTCATACTCATTGAGAGGCTCTTCGTTCCTCTTCACTTTCTGCCATTTCTTCATGGATCGCAGCTTTGCTGTGGCGAAGAGGCTTGAGTAACTCAGGGAAGCTATGAGCCATGTCTTGCAGGGCAACCCAAGACAGACGGTTCATAGAGAAGAGTTCTGACCAAACAGCATCCACTGGTGAAGGAAATGGCAAACCACTCCAGTATTCTTGCTGCGAGAACCCCATGAACAGTATGAAAAGGTAAAAAGCTCTCTGGTAAGAGGTAGCAACTACATGACAGGGTGGATTTAGACAGTTTTAATTATTATAGTAATTAAAAGTAGCTTATTAAATTACATACAGTTTAGCATATAATAGCAATGCCTGATTAGTATGTGCCTATTATGCCATGTGCTGTTATAAGCACTTTAGTTATCACTTCATCCTTATAAGGTATATTTTTATTGCTTCCATTACATTAGCAAGGACATTGAGGTGAAGAGTGAAGAAAAAACTTGACCCAGGTCACATAGCTAGTAAGCAGTAGATCCAGGATTAAAATTTAGACACATAGATTGTGGAGGTTTGCAGTCACTGCCCCACTGTCCTGCAGCTAGATTAGTAGGTGTGCAGGAGATGGGAACACATTGCCTAATGCAGAGCATACAACATTAACTTAGGTATTAACTCATACATGTTTTACTAACGGTACCATTTTGTTACTTGTTATCAATTTAGAAAAGATAAATTATATTATGACTGGCAAACTGATCAAACTCAATCAACTAAGCTTTCCTTAGTGATAAACTAAGCTTTTCTCATGACTAAAACACTTTTACTTTCTGTGACATGTTGGCCATTTCTTACAGACACTATTGAAGAGGAAACACATTTGCTTATATTCTACTGTGTCAAAAATTCTGTGATTTTCTATTCAAATACACTTTGTCTATGACTTCTACTTATCTCCTGGGGGAGACAAAGAATGTAAAAGTCTATTTTAACTACAAGAACACATGGTATTATGGCTCTAAGTGTCATAAGTATGCACACACTCATACCTTAAAATCAAAACTTTCTGTTATTTACTAAACTATGTAAGTCAATGTGCTAAAATAGTTTTCATTTAATTTATATTTATATGGTGCTTTAAATTTCCTTTTTCTGGAAATCAAAGATAGTTATTAAAATTCTGAGACTTATTTTAACCAAGAAGAAATTCTACCCATATTTTAAAAACATTTGATTAGAGTTTGCCTTTTCATGGAGGTAAATTTGATATTCCCTGGGAGAAAATATTCTGAGAATTCATCTCACTCTTTATGGAGATACAGCTAATGGTGGATATAGTGCTATGTGCTAAGCTGTTGGTCTCCACAATTTTGCTTATTTATTTGGCATGATAAAAATGTTCCCATTTTGCACAGTGCTAATTTTTCAACCCTAATTTTCCCAAAAGTGTTGCACCACAACTAATATCATCATCATTAAATGTTTATTGAGTCTCCTCCTTGTGCGAGGTTTTGAGAATTCAAGCAGATATAAATCAGATTCTCCTTCTGTAAGGAACCAAAGCACACAAAAAAACTGTCAGAAAGATATTTTGTTTGTAATGTGCAGGTTAGATTCCATTGCCAAAAACTTCAAGGAATATTCCAAATCCTTTGGCTTAAATATTGTTGAAGTGAAAGAAGTAGATCAAAATCTAAGAGATGTTTACTTCTTATTATGTGCTAATGTTTTTGCTAGATAATTAATATATAGTAATTTCCCTGTGTAATCTTTACAAAATGCATAGAATGTGGTTTTCTGCTTTGCAAGTGAGGGTAAAGGCAGGTCTTACAGAGATGAAATGGCTGGACAAAATCACACATCAACTGAATGGCATGGTGAGATTTGATCAAAGATGATTTAACTCCAAAGTCTATTTTCTTGTCACTACATGGTTTAAAAAATAAGACACACTGAAGACACTGAAATTCCTTTGGTTGTATAGGGAAAAGAGTTTCTTAATAACTAATGAAAATGAAAATCTGAACCACAACAAAAGTCAGTTAACTAACTGAAAGCTCTTGATAGATTGGGAGCAGCATAGATCCAGAAAGTTCAGTTCAGTTCTGTCACTCAGTCGTGTCCAACTATTTGTGATGCCATGAACCTCAACACGTCAGGCCTCCCTGTCAATCACCAACTCCTGGAGTGTACCCAAACTCAAGTCCATTGAGTAGGTGATGCCATATAGCCATCTCATCCTCTGTCATCCCCTTCTCCTCCTGCCTTCAATCTTTCCCAGCATCAGGGTCTTTTCCATTGAGTCAGCTCTTCACATCAGGTGGCCAAGGTATTGGAGTTTCAGCTTCAACATCAGTCCTTCCAAGGAACACCCAGGACTGATCTCCTTTAGGATGGATTGGATGGATCTCCTTGCAGTCCAAGGGACTCTCAAGAATCTTCTCCAACACCACACTTCAAAAGCATCAATTCTTCAGAACTCAGCTTTCTTTTTAGTCCAACTCTCACATCCATACATGACTACTGAAAAAAACATAGCCTTGACTAGATGGACCTTTGTTGCAAAGTAATATCTCTGCTTTTTAATATTCTATCTAGGTTGGTCATAACTTTCCTTCCAAGGAGTAAGTGTCTTTTAATTTCATGGCTGCAATAACCATCTGCAATGATTTTGGGGCCCCCAAAAATAAAGTCAGCCACTGTTTCCCCATCTATTTCCCATGAAGTGATGGGACCAGATGCCATGATCTTAGTTTTCTGAATGTTGAGCTTTAAGCCAACTTTTTCACTCTCTTCTTTCAGTTTCATCAAGAAGCTCTTTAGCTCTTCTTCACTTTCTGCCATAAGGGTGGTGTCATCTGCATATCTGAGGTTATTGATAATTCTCTCGGCAATCTTGATTCCAGCTTGTACTTCTTCCAGCCCAGCGTTTCTCATGATGTACTCTGCATATAAGTTAAATAAGCAGGGTGACAATATACAGCCTTGACGTACTCCTTTTCCTATTTGGAACCAGTCTGTTGTTCCATGTCCAGTTCTAACTGTTGCTTCCTGACCTGCATACAGGTTTCTCAAGAGGCAGGTCTGGTGATCTGCTTTTCCCATCTCTTTCAGAATTTTCCACAGTTTATTGTGATCCACACAGTCAAAGGCTTTGGCACAGTCAATAAAGCAGAAATAGACGTTTTTCTGGAATTCTCTTGCTTTTTTGATGATCCAGCCGATGTTGGAGATTTGATCTGTGGTTCCTCTACCTTTTCTAAAACCAGTTTGAACATCTGGAAGTTCACGGCTCATGTATTGCTGAAGCCTGGCTTGGAGAATTTTGAGCATTACTTTACTAGTGTGTGAGATGAGAGCAATTGTGTGGTAGTTTGAGCATTCTTTGGCATTGCCTTTCTTTGGGATTGGAATGAAAACTGACCTTTTCCAGTCCTGTGGCCACTGCTGAGTTTTCCAAATTTGCTGGTATATTGAGTGCAACACTTTCACAGAATCATCTTTGAGGATTTAAAATAGCTCAACTGGAATTCCATCACCTCCACTAGCTTTGTTCGTAGTGATGCTTTCTAAGGCCCACTTGACTTCACATTCCAGGATGTCTGACTCTAGGTGAGTGAACACACCATCATGATTATCTGGGTCATGAAGATCTTTTTTGTACAGTTCTTCTGTGTATTCTTCCCACCTCTTCTTAATATCTTCTGCTTCTGTTAGGTCCATACCATTTCTGTCCTTTATTGAACCCAACTTTGCATGAAATGTTCCCTTGGTATCTCTAATTTTCTTGAAGAGATTTCTAGTCTTTCCCATTCTGTTGTTTTCCTCTATTTCTTTGCATTGATCACTGAGAAACGCTTTCGTATCTCTCCTTACTTTTCTTTGGCACTCTCCATTCAAATGGGCATATCTTTCCTTTTCTCCTTTGCTTATTTTTCCTTTTCTCTTCTTTTGACAGCTATTTGTAAGGCCTCCTCAGACAGCCATTTTGCTTTTTTCCATTTCTTTTTCTTGGGGATGTTCTTGATTCTTGTCTCCTGTACAAAGTCATGAACCTCCGTCCATAGTTCATTAGGCACTCTCTCTATCACATCTAGTCCCTTACATCTATTTCTCACTTCCAGTGTATAATTGTAAGGGATTTGATTTAGGTCACACCTGAATGGTCTAGTGGTTTTCCCCACTTTCTTCAATTTAAGTCTGAATTTGCCAATAAGGAGTTCATGATCTGGGCCACAGTCAGCTCCCGGTCTTGTTTTTGCTGACGGTATAGAGATTCTCCATCTTTGGCTGCAAAGAATATAATCAATCTGATTTCAGTGTTGACCATCTAGTGGTGTCTATGTGTCGAGTCTTCTCTTGTGTTGTTGGAAGAGGGTGTTTGCTATGACCAGTGCGTTTTCTTGGCAAAACTCTATTAGCCTTTACTCTGCTTCATTCTGTACTCCAAAGCTACATTTGCCTGTTACTCCAGATATTACTTGACTTCCTACTTTTGCATTCCAGTCCCTTATCATGAAAAGACATCTTTTTTGGGTGTTAGTTCTAAAAGATCTTGTAGGTCTTTGTAGAACCATTCAACCTCAGCTTCTTCAGAGTTAGTGGTCAGGCCATCGACTTGGATTACCATGATATTGAATGGTTTGCCTTGGAAATGAACAGAGATCATTCTGTCTTTTTTGAGAGTGCATCCAAGTACTGCATTTCAGACTCTTTTGTTTACTATGATGGCTACTCCGTTTCTTCTAAGGGATTCCTGCCCACAGTAGTATATATAATGATCATCTGAGTTTAAAACCAGATCCAGAAAAGCGAGTGTTTAAATGAGAGACACTATTACTGATAGAAAGTTGATTAAATGTTTCTACTTCATGGATAAATGAACTGAAATATATATATAATCAATGATAAATTATTACATGTTAGTTAACACTTGATAACTAATACCTTAGAATGCAAGATGAGTTGAATATGCATTTGTGTATATAAGAGACTATTTACAGGGGAAAAGACCGGTGCTCAAAGAGTTGACACATTTATTTCTGAAGGAACTGGGGGAGCCAAATATAGACAGCTCCTATCCAGGGATTAGAACCTACATGCCTTGTTTTTATTTTGATATAAAAGACAAAAATATATTTAGGTTTCGCTGACAAAATGTATACTTAGGTTTCAACCTTACCACAATTGCTGGTACCTCTTCTTGATTTTTTAAATAGCCATTATTTTTCAATGACTTCATTTGTTTTTGGAGTATGATTGCTTCTCTCTTTGAACATTTCATCTAGCTCTGACCATGTCTGATGTGTTTGTTTCTACTGTACAACAAAGTGAATCAGCTGTGTGTATACACATATTTCCTTCCTCTTGAGCCTCTCTCCCACCCCCACCCCTATCTCACACATCTAGGTCATCACAGAGCAACAAGCTGAGCTCCCTGTGCTATACAGCATGTTACCATTAGCTATCTATTTTATTCATGGTAGTCTATATATGTGAATCCTAATCTCCCAATTCATCTCACCCTCCTCTTCTGCCCTTCATATCCACATGTCTATTCTCTATGTCTGTATCTCTATTCCTGCCCTTAAAATTGATTCATTTGTACGATTTTTCTAGATTTCACATGTATGCATTAATATGCAACATTTGGTTTCCTCTTTCTCACTTCACTCTGTGTGACAGATTCTAGGTCCATCCACATCTCTACAAGTTACTTAATTTCATTCCTTTTATGACTGAGTAATATTCCATTGTATATATGTACCACATCTTTATCCATTCACCTGTTGATGTACATTTAAGTTGATTCCCTATCCTGGCTATTGTAGAGAGTGCTGCAATGAACATTGGGGTACACATGCCCTTTTGCATTATGGTTTTCTCAGGGTATATGACCAGTAGGGGGAGTGTTGGGTCATATGGTACTAGCTCCATACTCCCTGAATCCTGCTGCTTCTTTCCTTGGACACTTAATAGAGCTCTGACCATCTCTGATTCCCTCACCACAGAACCAATGGAACTCTCTACATTCTTGACCATAGTGTCACAGAATTTTGGCTATGATTATTGTCCATTAAAAGTTGTGCCACTCACCTATCCATAATACTCTGCAAATGGCTTTGCCCCCCTTAAGTGTTGCTAAATTCAGTGTGGACCCTGATCTTAACTTCCTTTCTCCTGTCCTGGGCCCGTTTCACATCTCTGTTTTGTTACTATTCACAATTAGAATGATTCATTTTAGTTTATCATCTAAAATCTTAACAGGAAGATACTTATGTGGTATTTGCAATGCATGAGTACATTTTGAAATTACAACTCATTTGTAGGTCACTTGTATATTTCTTGTTTTAAAATGAATTGATAAATATATGTAGTCTTCCAAACTGGATCATATATATATACACACACACATATGTGAATATGGATATATAAATGATATTTCTAATATAAGTGATTATACACTTGAGTTGAAGCTTTAGAACCAATACAGAAAATTAAATTTGTAAAAAAAAATTGTAGTATCAAATATTATTGTTTCAAATTTATTGTAGTGATGTTTGAAAGAAAAGATGTTAAATAAAAGATGTACATAAGTTTGTCAGAGAGATTTGGGAGAATTTGGATATTTTCAAGGACTGCATCGATAGGAGACACAGATAGGCTCTTTTTTCCCCCTAGAATTTTATATGAAATTTATGGTGTTTGTTTTCCTACATTTGTGAGACCTGATCACTACCTTAAGAATATTTGTTGAGTTTTGAGGCATCTAGTATAATAAATAGAATGAGGGAGGGAAAAAACAGTATCAAGGACAAAAAATGTTTCTGAGAAAATTAAATAATAAGAACACTTTCAAGTAAATTTGTAAGCAAGTTTGAAATCCATTGTTTGAGGTAGAATAAACTACATGCAGGTTAGCACGGGTGAAAGAAAAGGTGGAACCCATGTTATCCACAATACAATTAGAAAAAAGGAAATCAGGTCAGAGACATCTTTGAATTACCCACTGTTAAATTAATTAAGAAAGTAGCTCATTAGTTTGAGACTCTAATGCCATGGTGGTACATGTAAACAAACCAATACCTAAGCCTGTAGAGGCCTCATGGTTAGGAAGCCAAAATGCTGAGACAACAAATCACAACCAACCAACTAAACTTTAAGCTATAATCAACCAGTAATTTCCTTTCTTTGCTTCCTCCCTTCCCCTATAACTGTTGGGGCAGTGGACAAGGTAGGCGGCACTTTGAACCACTTTCAGTTTGGAGCTACCCAATTAGAATAGATTTTTGCTCAAATAAACTCTTAAATGTTTTAATATGCCTCAGTTTACCTCTTAACACCATCAACTGCTATAACTATTGGCCAAAGATTTTACCAAGTTTGTGAGAAATAAGAGACAGATTTGTTTCTAGTGAATAGAAAGGGTTAGAGATAATTAGGGCTTATAAGCTGGAAATTTGTGTCAAGGAAGAATCTATAAGAAAATTCTGTGAGGACCATTAACAAGAGGGGATCCTTCTATGTGGCTGTGCATGACTCCAACTTACAGTCAAATCCTCTTTACAATTGCAGTGTTTCAGTATGTGATTAAAGATATGGTAATTTGTAGTTTTATTATCGGTAAGATTTTACTGATAAGTTATTTACCTTAGTTTTGCCCTCATGATTAGGCAATCTGTGAACGTCCTCACTATAAAGGCATGCGTGTGTGTGTGCTAAGTCCCTTCAGTCATGTCTGACTCTGTGCGTCCCCAAAGAGTGTAGTCCTCCAGCTTCCTCTGTCCATGAGCAAGAATACTGGAGTGGGTTGCCATTTCCTCCTTAGGAGATCTTCCCAGGGATCTATACCACGTCTCTTATGTCCCCTGCATTGGCAGGTGAGTTCTTTACCACTAGCACCACCTGGGAAGTACTATTAAGGTATTTGAAGGCAAATAAGCAGATTTTCAGTAAGTAAAATCCGGAGAGGAAAGGCTGACAGGATACCTATATGTTTTCGTATGTATGTACACAGATGAACTCAGTGGAAAAAAACTAAATTATGCAAACCAAAAAGCTTATGTAAAGGGAGATGAAAATGTATTTTAAAGTCTTAATGAGCTATTATTTATTTAAAATAAAATATAAACAATAAGCTCAAATTTATTAAAATACTTCAGTCAATATTAATAGCAATAAAAACTTGCTGCTAAGAAAATAGTAATGCTTTTATAAATGAAAAATACATACTGAAATATCTTTTGTAAGGAAATTAATTCTGCATTTCAAATAGTACAGGGTACCTAGAGACATGTTATAAAAAACAAGATAATTAGGATGATGATATGACTAAGATCGGGCTTCCCTGGTAGCCCAGCGTGTAAAGAATCCACCTGCAATGCAGGAGACCCTGGTTCAATCAATGGGTGGGGAAGATTCCCTGGAGAAGGAATATACTACTGACTCCAGTATTCTTGCCTGGAAAATTCCATGGAGAGGAGCTTGGTGAGCTATAGTCTGTGGGGTCACAAAAAGTTGGACACGACCAAGTGACTTTCACTTTTCGTGACTAAAATGTTGGCATCTGGTCCCATCATTTATTGCAAATAGAAAGGGAAAATGTAGTGACAGATTTTATTTTCTTAGGCTCCAAAATTACTGCTGATGGTGACTGCAACCATGAAATTAAAAATGCTTGCTCCTTCAAAGGAAAACTATGACAAAGTTAGACAGTGTATTAAAAAGCAGAGACATTACTTTGCCACCAAAAGTCTGTATAGTCAAAGCTATGGTTTTTCCAGAAGTCATGTATGGGTGTGAGAGTTGGACCATAAAGAAGGTTGAGTGCCAAAGAATGGATCCTTTGAAATGTGGTCCTGGAGAAGATTTTTAAGAGTCCCTTGAACATCAAGGAGATCAAACCAGTCAATCCTAAAGGAAATCAACCCTGAATCTTCATTGGAAGGACTGATGCTGAAGCTGAAGCTCCAGTACGTTGGCCACCTGATGCGAAGAGCTGACTCACTGGAAAAGATCCTGATGCTGGGAAAGATTGAGGGGAGGAAGAGGTGGGGGCAACAGCAGATGAGATAGTTTGATAGCATCAACTGACTCAATGGACATGAATTTGAGCAACTCCAGGAGACAGTAGATGGAGGACAGGGATACCTGGTGTGCTGCAGTCCATGGAGTTGAGAAGAATCAGATATGACTTAGCAACTGAACAACACCAACAATGACTATGTCATTAACTTTTAAGTCTTTTATATAATTCCTGCTGCTGCTGCTGCTAAGTTGCTTCAGTCATGTCCAACTCTGTGCGACCCCATAGACTGCAGCCCACCAGGCTCCGCCGTCCCTGGGATTCTCCAGGCAGGAACACTGGAGTGGGTTGCCATTTCCTTCTCCAGTGCATGAAAAGGAAAAGTGAAAGCGAAGTTGCTCAGTCGTGTCTGACTCCCAGCGACCCCATGGACTGCAGCCCACCAGGGCCCTCCATCCATGGGATTTTCCAGGCAAGAGTACTGGAGTGGGGTGCCATTGCCTTCTCTGATATAATTCCTAGTCTTCTATTAATATTCTTATTCTGTTTTTACCCCTGGACATAACTTTGAATTTGTATTTTCCAATAATTTTAATTATGTATGCTTATGAAAATCACCAAATCCTTTTAAAAACAGCTTCCCACGTGGCTCAGTGGTAAAGAATCCACCTGCCAATGCAGGAGATGTGTGTTCAATTCCTGGGTTGGGAAGATCCACTTGAGTAGGAATTGGCAACCTACTCCAGTATTCTTGCCTGGAGAATTCTATGGATATCGGAAACTGGTGGGCTACAACCTAAAGGGTCACAAAGAGTTGGACATGACTGAACATGCATGTGTAAACATCCATACACCTTTACTAATTTTTTATACAACTAATTATCAAAGAAAGAAGGACGTATATTTGGTGCATCAACATGAAATGATTTTTGAGAAAGTGTTAACTGAAAAAAATTTTAAAAGTCAACCAATAAGTATGTACAATATAATCCTATTTAAAGGGGAAATTTGCACATGACCAATATTGAGTTCTCTGTGTGTTGTTCACATATCCTGAGGCTACAGAAAGCAAGGGAGGGGGACAAAAACACGGTTCTCAAACTACAGCCTATAGATGGAAGGGAGAGGAGACCAGGTCTCAAGCTGTGAATGAGGTAAATAAGAGTCCATCCACTATCTAGAGAGCACATAGATGATCTTGACAGATCATTCTACTTGGAACATGAGGAAAATAAAAAAAAAAAAGCATGGCAACTATGTGAACACACCACCATGGGAACTGGAGGGAGGGAAGAAACCTAAAACATGAACAATAGATAAAGTATCTAATCTGGAAAAAAGTTTAAGGAAAAAAAAAATTTCTAAAGAGAGCTCCTTACTAGGGAAGAATTGAATAAGTATATTAACTCAAGATAAAGGAGCTCATATATAAAATAGTAGACACAGACTGAAATTAATGAAACTTTCAAGTGCAATAGAAAAAACTGAGCATCAAAACAGCAAAATTAAGGCCATATATGATAAACATACAGCAAATATTATTCTCAACGGTGAAAAAATGAAGTCATTCCCCCTAAGATCAGGAACAAGACAAGGGTGTCCACTTTCACCACTATCATTGAACATAGTTTTGGAAGTCTTAGCTACAGCAATCAGAGAAGAAAAAGAAATAAATGGAATCCAGATCAGAAAAGAAGTAAAGCACTCACTGTTTGCAGATGGCATGATACTGTACATAGGCAACTCTAAAGATACTATCAAAAAATTACTAGAGCTAATTAGTGGATTTAGCAAAGTTGCAGGATATTAAATCAATACACAGAAATTACTTGCATTTCTATATACAAACAATAAAAAATCAGAGAGAGAAATTAAAGAATCGCTCCCATTCACCATTGCAACAAAAGAATAAACTATCTAGGAATAAACTTACCTGAGGAGACAAAAGAACTGTACACAGAAAATTACAAGACATTGGTGAAAGAAATCAAAGATGACACAAACAGGTGGAAAGATATTCCATGTTTCTGGGTCAGAAGAATCAATATTGTGAAAATGACTATACTACCTAACACAATCTACAGATTCAATGAGATCCCTATCAAATTACCAATCGCATTTTTCACAGAACTAGAACAAAAAGTTTCACAATTTGTATTGAAACACAAAAGACCCTGAATAGCCACAGCAGTCTTGAGAAAGAAGAATGGAGCTGGAGGAATCAACCTTCCTGACTTCACATTATACTACAAATCTACAGTCATCAAAACAGTATGGTACTGGCACAAAAACAGAAATATAGACCAATGGAACAATATACAAAGCCTAGAATTATAAACCCATGCAGTTCAGTTAAGTTCAGTCGCTCAGTCGTGTCCAACTCTTTGCTATCCCATGGACTGCAGCATGCCAGGCCTCTCTATCCATCACCAACTCCCAGAGCTTACTCAAACTCATGTCCACTGAGTTGATGTTGCTCATCCTCTGTCGTCCCCTTCTCCTCCCACCTTCAATCTTTCTCAGCATCAGGATCTTTTCAAATGAGTCAGTTCTTCACATCAGGTGGCCAAAGTATTGGAGTTTCAGCTTCAGTATCAGTCTTTCCAATGAATATTTAGGGCTGATTTCCTTTAGGATGGACTGGTTGGATCCCCTTGCAGTCCAAGGGACTCTCAAGAGTCTTCTCCAACACCACAGTTCAAAAACATCAATTCTTCAATGCTCAGCTTTCCTTATAGTCTAACTCTCACATTCATACATGACCACTGGAAAAACCATAGCTTTGACTAGACGGAACATTGTTGGCAAAGTAATGTCTCTGTTTTTTAATATGCTGTCTAGGTTGGTCATAACTTTTCTTCCAAGGAGCAAGCGTCTTTTAATTTCATGACTGTAGTCACCATCTGAAGTGATTTTGGAGCCCCCCAAAATAAAGTCTCTCACTGTTTCCACTGTTTTCTGATCTATTTGCCATGAAGTGATGGGACCAGATGCTATGATTTTAGTTTTCTGAATATTGAGCCAACTTTTTCACTCTCCTCTTTCAGTTTCATCAAGAGGCTCTTTAGTTCTTTTTCACTTTCTGCCATAAGGGTGGTGTCATCTGTGTATCTGAGGTTATTGATATTTCTCCTGGCAATCTTGATTCCAGCTTGTTCTTCATCTAGCCCAGCGTTTCTCGTGATGTACTCTGCATATAAGTTAAATAAGCAGAGTGACAATATACAGCGTTGATGTACTCCTTTTCCTATTTGGAACCATGTACCTATGGGTACCTTATTTTTCACAAAGGAGGCAAGAATATACAATGGGGCAAAGACAGCCTCTTCAATAAATGACGCTGGGGAAACTGAACAGCTACATGTAAAAGAATGAAATTAGAACACTTCCTAACACCATACACAAAGATAAACTCAAAATGGATTAAAGACCTAAGTGTAAGACCAGAAACTATAAAACTCTTATAGGAAAACATAAGCAGAACATTCAATGACATAAATCAAAACAAAATCCTCTATGACCCACCTTCCAGAGTAAAGGAAATATAAACAAAAGTAACCAAGTGGGACTTGATTAAACTTAAAAGCTTTTGCACAGCAAATGAAACTATAAGCAAGGTGAAAAGGCAACCCTAAGAATGGGAGAAAATAACAGCAAATGAAACAACTGACAAAGGATTAATTTCCAAAATATATAAGCATCTCATACAACTCAATGCCAGAAAAACAAACAACCCAATCGAAAAGTCGGGAAAGACCTAAACAGACATTTCTCCAAAGAAGACACACAGATGGCTCACAAACACATGAAAAATGCTCAACATCACTCATTATTAGAGAAATGCAAATCAAAACTACCAAGATATATCACCTCACACCTGTTGGAATGGCCATCATCAAAAGTCTAAAAACAATAAATTCTGTAGACGGTATGGAGAAAAGGGAAAGCTCTTGCATGGTTGCTGGGAATGTAAATTGATACAGCCACTATGGAAAACAGAATGGAGATTCCTTAAAAAACTAAGAATAAAACCACCATATGACCTAGCAATCTCACTTCTAGGCATATACCCTAAGGAAACTAAAATTGAAAAAGATACATATATCCCATTGTTCATTGCAGCACTATTTACAATAGCTAGAACATGGAAGCAACCTAGATGTCCATCAATAGATGAATGGATAAAGAAGTTGTAAATATACACAGTGGAATATTACTCGGTCATAAAAAGGATTTGATACATTTGAATCGGTTCTACTGAGATGGATGAAACTGGATCCCATTATACAGAGTGAAGTAAGCCAGAAAGAAAAACAACAATACAATATACTAATGCATATATATGGAATTTGAAAGATGGTAACGATAACCCTATATGCGAGACAGAATAAGAGACACAGATGCATAGAACAATTTTATGGACTCTGAGGGAGAAGGTGAGGATGGGACGTTCTGGGAGAATAGCATTGAAACATGTATATTATCATATGTGAAACAGAACACCATTCCATGTTCGATGCATGAGACAAGGGCTCAGGGCCAGGGCAATGGGATGACCCAGAGGGATGGGATGGGGAGGGAGGTGGGTGGGGGGTCCAGGAAGGGGAACACATGTAAACCCATGGCTGATTCATGTCAATGTATGGCAAAAACTATTACAATATTGTAAAGTAATTAGCCCCCAACTAAAATAAATAAATTTATAAAAAATAAAATAAAATAAAATAAAAGGATTTGAGTCAGTTATATTGAGGTGGATGAACCTATTATACAGAGAGAAGTAAGTCATAAATTGAAAGATAAATATCATGTACCAATGCATATATATGGAATCTAAAAAAAAAATACTGACAAATTTATTTGTAGGGCAACAGTGGAGAAACAGACATAGAGAACAGTCATGGGGAGAGGGGAGGAGAGGTGAGATATATGGAGAGAGTAACATGGAAACTCATATTACCATATGTAAAATAGATAGCCAATGGAATTTTGCTCTATGTCTCAGGAAACTCAAACAGGGGCTCTGTATCAACCTAGAGTGGTGGGATGGGGAGGAAGATGGGAGGGAGGTTCAAAAGGGAGATGATATATGTATACTTATGGCTGATTCATGTTGAGGTTTGACAGAAAATAACAAAATTTTGTAAAGCAATTAGCCTTCAATTAAAAATAAATAAATTTTTAAAAAAAGAAAAGGAAAAACAAACAAAAAACCCCAGCAAAATTAGAAAGTTAACTGATACATTTAAAAGGTCAAAGAACAAGCCAGATATAGTTAATTTAAAAATTACTTAATGACACAGAAGAAAAGCAGCTTGTTCTAATTGAGGTAAGCACAGAGGAAAAGGACAGAAAAAAACATACATAGATAATATATGTATGGAGCAGTAATAATCTGCTATAAATATCCCAGAAGTAGAAAATCAAACAAATGGAAAAGGGAAAAACATTGAGATACAATAGAATAAATATTACTTAATGGAATATGCTCATCAAAAGTAAAAGTTTCGTTCTTGTTATAGTAGATACAGAACTATTAATGCAGAGATATAGACTGTTTGTTACCAAAATTTAAGAGAAGAAAGTGAACTTTTAGAAGAAAACATTTTTTCAATGAAGAAGAAAGAAAATCAAGCTGGTCTCGAATTTCTCCACACATTTAATGACAAAAGATACTGAAGCAATACCTACACAATCCTGAGACAAAACAAAGTGTAGTAGTAGAGGATAGACTCATACAGCATGACATACACATGTAAAAGCTACAGACAGACATTCTGAAATACAGTATCATTTAGGGAATAAAATATTCCTGAGTCCTTACTGAAAAAGAAAGATACACACACACACACACAAAACAACTACTCAACAACTATCCCCAAGCAATTAAGAGCTACAATCAATGTGGAATACTTAAGAAAGAGAAAACTGCATTAAAACAACCAGTGGAATACATGAAATCATTTAAATATTAAAAAAACTAAGCATCCATGATTATACATCATAATTAGGAAAAGAAGAGTGGATGGCTCCAAATCAGACCTTATACTGACACAGGTTCAGGCACTACAGGGCTCGGTTAACCTTTTCCTACCATGAATGTCACTCGTGCAGGTCTGGGTTCTGACCTTCAGAGAGATAACAGTGCTTCTGTTCAAAACCTAGTGATTTTCCAAAAAAATTTATAAAATGGATGGCTAATACAAAGATGGACTGAGGAAACATTTTTAAAATATATTTAATAGGAGAGTATAATTAATATTTAAGAATACACAGAAGAACTGTACAAAAAAGATCTTCACGACCCAGATAATCACAATGGTGTGATCACTCACCTAGAGCCAGGCATCCTGGAATATGAAGTCAAGTGGGCCTTAGAAAGCATCACTACAAACAAAGCTAGTGGAGGTGATGGAATTCCAGTTGAGCTATTTCAAATCCTCAAAGATGATGCTGTGAAAGTGCTGCACTCGATATGCCAGCAAATCTGGAAAATGCAGCAGTGGCCACAGGACTGGAAAAGGTCAGTTTTCATTCCAATCCCAAAGAAAGGCAATGCCAAAGAATGCTCAAACTACCGCACAATTGCACTCATCTCACATGCTAGTAAGGTAATGCTCAAAATTCTCCAAGCCAGGCTTCAGCAATACATGAACCGTGAACTTCCAAATGTTCAAGCTGGTTTTAGAAAAGGCAGAGAAACCAGAGATCAAATTGCCAACATCTGCTGGACCATCGAAAAAGCAAGAGAGTTCCAGAAAAATATCAATTTCTGCTTTATTGACTGTGCCAAAGCCTTTGACTGTGTGGATCACAATATACTGTGGAAAATTCTGAAAGAGATGGGAATACCATACCATCTGATCTGTCTCTTGAAAAACCTGTATGCAGGTCAGGAAGCAACAGTTAGAACTGGATATGGAACAACAGACTGGTTCCAAATAGGAAAAGGAGTACATCAAGGCTGTATATTGTCACCCTGCTTATTTAACTTATATGCAGAGTACATCATGAGAAACACTGGGCTGGAAGAAGCACAAGCTGGAATAAATATTGCTGGGAGAAATATCAATAACCTCAGATATGCGGATGACACCACTCTTATGGCAGGAAGTGAAGAAGAACTGAAGAGCCTCTTGATGAAAGTGAAAGAGGAGAGTGAAAAAGTTGGCTTAAAGCTCAACGTTCAGAAAACTAAGATCATGGCATCTGGTCCAATCACTTCATGGGAAATAGATGGGGAAACAGTGGAAACAGTGTCAGACTTTATTTTTTGGGGCTCCAAAATCACTGCTGATGGTGATTGCAGCCATGAAATTAAAAGATGTCTACTCCTTGGAAGGAAGGTTATGACCAACCTAGATAGCATATTTAAAAGCAGAGACATTACTCTGCCAACAAAGTCCGTCTAGTCAAAGCTATGTTTTTTCCAGTGGTCATGTATGGATGTGAGAGTTGGACAGTGAAGAAAGCTGAGCACCGAAGAATTGATGCTTTTGAACTGTGGTGTTGGAGAAGACTCTTGAGAGTACCTTGGACTGCAAGAAGATCCAACCAGTCCATCCTAAAGGAGATCAGTCTTGATTGTTCATTGGAAGGACTGATGTTGAAGCTGAAGCTCCAATACTTTGGCCACCTCATGTGAATAGTTGACTCACTGGAAAAGACCCTAATGCTGGGAAGGATTGGGGGCAGGAGAAGATGGGGCCGACAGAGGATGAGATAGCTGGATGGATCACCGATTCGAAGGACTTGGTTTTGTGTAGGCTCCGGGAGTTGGTGATGGTCAGGGAGGCCTGGCGTGCTGCGATTCATGGGGTCTCAAAGAGTTGGACACGACTGAGTGACTGAACTGAACTGAACTGAACTGAAGTAATGTCAATTTTAGCTATCTGAAATTAAACCAGACTTAGTCTATCGGAAGTGGTATGACCAGATGATTTCTTTAGGAATCACTCTATGACTTCCATCATAAAAAGGATAATAATTTAATATTCTCTGAAAAATCATAGTCAAAAATATATTCAGCTCAGTCATTGTATTCATTGAGGAGAGGAAATATACTTCCTCTATATTTTAGATAACTCAAAAGCAGAAAAATATGAAGAGCCAACTGACTCATTAGAAAATTCCTGAAGCTGGGAAAGATTGAAGGCCAAAGGAAAAAGTGGCGCAGAGGATGAGATGGTTGGATAGCATCACTGAGTCAATGGACATGAATTTGAACAAACTCCGGCAGATAGAGAAGGATAGGGAAGCCTGGTGTGCTGCAGTCCATGTCGCTGCAAAGAGTCAAACACAACTTAGCGACTGAATAACAATCACAAATCAGATGAAAGGGATAGATGTTAAGAAATTAATCAAATAAAATGTAAATATGAAGCAACAAATTTACCTCTTTTAAACAGGTAAATAGATTTATAAATTGGTGATTTTTTATATAAATTTTTACTTTATTTTAATTTTTCTGTGGAGTGATTTTTCTTAAACACAAGTAGACTGATTAAAAAATCATTTGCTTACACAATTCAAAAGCTGAATAGGGAAAAGCAAAGAAACAGTTCCTAAAAATGCAGTTTTTGGATGCAGTTCCAAAAGATGCAGTCTCTTCTTTCAGCTAAGAATATGCAAACTTTAAGAATTATCTGCCTGTTGATTGCTATCCTAGTCACTAGCTAGCTTTTGGTTGTGAAGGTCAAGGTGATGTTAAAATATTCCTTTGTAACACTTTTTTTTTCTGAGAGAGAAGTTTGCAGCGGAGTGTTTTGACAAACATTTTTGATGAATATCTTCTTCCTTTCTGCCACTGAATAAGATTATATAAATCAAGGAAAATAACCATTTGTTCTATTCTTTGAGCACTAGATCCTTTTACAAGTTTCCTGGGATGATCAGACAACGCTAGGATTTTTAAGATAACATTTCAATCTAGCCAGATAACTGCCAAGTTGTCTCCTGCTGTGTTTTCTTACTCTCTCATTCATTCATCACGTATTTATTAGGTGCCTACTGTGTGCCAGACAATGTTCTAAACAATGATCAATGTAGACAAATTCCCTGCCTGTAAGAAGTTTTCATTCTGGTAGAGTAGACAAACACAATAGCAATGTTCAGAAGCATTCTTTCCCCATTGTGATAACAATGCTTTTGGGCAAGACCAGGCTTTCTCAACTTCAGCAGTAATCCTATTTTGAGAAGGATAATTCTTTGTTGTGAACTGTTTTGTGCTCTGTAGAATGTTTATCAGTCTCTCTAGCTTCTACTCACTGAACTGCAGTAATGTGCCAAAGCTACGACAACCAAAAATGTTGCTAGACGTTGTCAGATGTTCATTGAGAGGAAAAAAATCATCCAGAGTTCAGAATCACTGGCCTAGACAAATCAGTGGGGCTTCTTTTCAAAATGTTCCCATTGTTATGCTGCTCCAGTGCTGTGTCAGCATCTACATTTGGCTGATGCTTCTTTTTATATTTGTCCTAGACATGTTCATCCACCTTTCAGGTCTATGGTTTTGCACACTTGGGAGTAGCTGCTGACCTAGCAGAACTAGTGTAAGATGTTTCTGGCAAAGGAGCTTCTTGTTTCAATAATACATATATTTCACTTGTATTCTGAGTACAGATGCTGCATATTGATAATCCATGGTTTCCAACTGATTTATGGTATGATTCCTGATATTTTGTGTTTGTGTATTTCACAATGTGAAAAGGGAAAGTGAAGTTGCTCAGTCATGTCCAACTCTTTGCGACCCCATGGATCGTAACCTGCCAGGCTCCTCTGTCCATGGGATTTTCCAGGCAAGAATACTGGAGTGGGTTCCCATTTCAGCTTTTGCTAAATTCATGACTTTCCATAAGCCTATTTCTTGCTGTATACCTAAACATGCTGATAACTACCTCATCCCACACTACAAATTGTTTCTGTATGCAGGCTTATTGGTCTTTGCTTTGTCATAACACCTTCTTCTCTTAACTGGCTTAAAAAGGATCAAATCAGTGAGAAAATTAACTGTAACATTCTTCAGAACCTAGAGTCTACGTCTCTCTTTGTGGCTTATTGAGCTGGTCTGGAATGGGAATTTACATAATCAGATTTTTCTCTAATTCTGTGGCAAATTTTGGAGACCTGCCTCTGCACACATACATAAATTAAATAATTTTGTTTTTAATTGCAGCCTTTTGCACCTTCTTTCTGTTGTACTTGGGAGAATAGTTATTGTCAATGCTTATTTTTCCATTACCAATAGGAAAAAAGAAATGTAAGTGTATTCTTCCATTACAAGCAACAGCCAAGGATATATTTATAGTCTTTCAAAAACAATATGAGCTCCTCTTCAAGGCTGCTCAATTTAAAGCCAGCACTAGATGATATTTACACGTGCATCAGCTCCAGTTGTCTCTCCCCTGGCTTTGTGATGTCAACTGTGCATGCTTTTCATTTGTGGGCATGTTGTGGCACAGGTTCCAATGGCTCCGATACCTGTAACTGAGTTTATTCCAGGTTTCCTTGTACTTCCTTTCTTATTAAAGACAATTGCTGAATGTGAGTGTTCTCAGTGAGCCGGACTGGATGGAAGGATTTTTTGAGTAGCCAGAACAATGGTGGTAGAAGCAAAGTGATCCGATAGTGTCTTACACTCACACATGCACACACACACTTCCATCTCCCAACATGGTTGATTCAAGAATTGTAGGACTCTGCATCACAACAAACTGTGGAAAATTCTTAAAGAGATGGGAATACCAGACCACCTGACATGCCTCCTGAGAAATCTGTATGCAGATCAAGAAGAAACAGTTAGAACTGGACATGGAAGAACAGACTGGTTCCAAATCGGGAAAGGAGTACATCAAGGCTGTATATTGTCACCCTATTTATTTAACTTATATGCAGAGTACATCATGAGAAACGCTGGGGTGGAAGAAACACAAGCTGGAATAAATATTGCTGGGAGAAATATCAATAACCTCAGATATGCAGATGACATCACCCTTATGGCAGAAAGTGAAGAAGAACTAAAGAGCCTCTTGATGAAAGTGAAAGAGGAGAGTGAAGAAGTTGGCTTAAAACTCAATATTCAGAAAACTAAGATCATGGCATCTGGTCCCATCACTTCATGGCAAATAGATGGGGAAACAGTGAGAGGCTTTATTTTTTTCGGCTCCAAAATCACTGCAAATGGTGACAGCAGTCATGAAATTAAAAGATGCTTGCTCCTTGGAAGAAAAGCTATGACCAACCTAGACAGCATATTAAAAAGCAGAGACATTACTTTGCGGACAAAAGTCCATGCAGTCAAAGCTATGGTTTTTCCAGTAGTCATATATGGATGTGATATTTGGACTATAAAGAAAGCTGAGCGCCGAAGAATTGATGCTTTTAAACTGTGGCATTGGAGAAGACTCTTGAGAGTCCCTTCGACTGCAAAGAGATCCAATCAGTCCATCCTAAAGGAAATCAGTCCTGAATATTCATTGGAAGGACTGATGCTGAAGCTGAAACTCCAATACTTTGGCCACCTGATGCGAAGAACTGACTCATTTGAAAAGACCCTGATGCTGGGAAAGGTTGAAGACAGGAGGAGAAGGGAACGGCAGAAGATGAGATGGTTGGATGGCATCACCAACTCCATGGACATGAGATGAGTCAGCTCTGGGACTTGGTGATGGACAGGGAGGCCTGGAGTGCTGCATCCAGTACCTGGGGTTGCAAAGACTCAGACACAACTGAGTGAACTGAACTGAACTGAAGACTCTGCAGGTGGCGCTAGTGGTGAAGATTCACAGGATTCACAGCATCAGCATCACCTGGGAACTTGAGTGAACCAGTGATGTTGCTCAGTCGTGTCCGACTCTTTGCGATCCATGGACTGTAGCCTACCAGGCTACTCCATCCATGGAATTTTTCATGCAAGAGTACTGGAGTGGGTTGCCATTTCCTTCTCCAGGAGATCTTCCCGACCTGGGGATCGAACCAAGGTCTCCAGCATTGCAGGCAGACGCTTTACCATCTGAGCTACCAGGGAAGCCCCAAGTGGTAAAGAATTCACCTGCTAATGCAGGAGAGGTAAAAGACGGGAGAGGTTCGATCCGTGAATCAGGAAGATCCCCTGGAGGAGGACATGACAACCCACTCCTGTATTCTTGCCTGGAGAATCCCATGGACAGAAGAGTGACAGGCTACATACAGTCCATGGGGTCATGAAGAGTCGGAGACGACTGAAGAGACAGTACACAAGCAGAATTACATGGGCTTATATTAACTTCTCCTGTTGAATCAGGTACTTGGTTTATTTTCTCCCTTGACAACTATTATTAGAGAATCTCATACCTATTAGGAAAGTCTTCCCTTTGGGAATTGTACCTTTATTTTGCAAAACATAACAAAGATGAGAATTTTTTTAATAAAAGAATTTTTAAGGAAAAGGTTAAAAATACCATTCAGCTCAGTGCATTCTGACTGAGATATACTTTAACCTAAGCTGAATGCTCCCTTCTAAATGCTCCAGAATGTGTTAGTTTTGACAAAGTTTCAAGGAAAAGATGTGGAACTCCCAGTAGTACTCTGATCAGTGGTCCCTGAATAATGATTATGAAATTTTCTTCCTGTTTCTCTTCTTATCTGCCGTATGTAACTTCTAACAGCTCTTTTAGCTGTAGCAAAAACAGGCTTGTAGCCTAAAGAAAAATTACTACCAGGAAACATGATATTTTAATGGTTGTCTAGTCCAAAATATGGACTTTTAAAATTACAAAATATGTAATTTTAAAATTACAACCATGAATACCCTTTGAATTCCTCAAGGTTTTTCTGACTTTGCCAGCCCCTTTATTTTGAAATACGTGAAGATAACAAAAGAATGACAAATCTAAACTGCAGATGGTTATTCCCTCTCATTTCATTCATTTTTAATGCAGATGATGTGATCTTTGGGACTTAGAGCCATATTTGACAGTTTTTTCATGTTTATTTGGATGGTGAGTTATGCTTCAATTTGGATTTGAGGCAGTCTTTCTAAGAATAAGTCTTTTGCAATCCATGTATTTTTTAGTGGCTAAGATGTGAAAATGCAGGTTTTAGTCTTTCTTATGATTTACACTATTCTACATGCAGAGCTTTTTTTTAACAAAAGACTCAGTTTTCTTTTGATTTTAGTCAAAAATAGTTGGTTATATTTCTGGTTTTGGTGCAGCATGGCTGAAGAGTGTCAAGACAAAGAAACTATCAAAATAAAATCCTATTGTTTATTTTAGGACATAAAATTTCTTAAAGTACATAAGTAACATCTCATGTATTTATGATACTAACTCCTTCTTTTACATGTATTTCAGAACCAGTCCCCAACATTCTGCACAGTCTTGAAGCACAGTACATGCCTAGTGTTTTACTAAAGGAAAAAATGACCACTTCCATGAACTCTTCCTGAAAGCTAAGATGATCTTTGCCACCAAAGAAAGCTGCTCTGCAGTATTATAGACCTTTAGGCTATTTCTTCTCTTCCAAAATAAATTTTATTGCAGTTATTTTGCTTGTAAACAAACAAACAACTTTAGGTGATACTCAGTTTACTTTATTGTATCAGATATTTAAAAATTGTCTGTATCCCTTATTCCTACATTATTGCTACCACCTCCTGTTTTCCCAAACAATTTCTCTTCTTATTTTGTGTTGAGATTCAGGATGGAAATAGACATTGAAAGTCCAAAATATGGTCAGAAGGTTGATATATTTTTCATTTCTTTCCTTATAGCGAAGTACATAGAGTATGGTATTCCCTCTAAAGTAGTAGCAAGCTTAAAAGTTTGCTTTAAAATCTTTATGAAACATTTTTTCAAGTCTAGAGAACCTAGGACATATTTATTTTTCTCAACCTTTATGATTACTTTCTATGCAATGGGCACAGTGCTAAGTATTGAGATAGTGAAGGCATCTTGTTGATATTTGAAATTCATTCCCTCTGTCTTCTGACATTTAAGGCCTTCAAAATTTTAAAAATCTGTTACTTTACTGACAGTCCAACTTGATCAATTTTTTCTCTGAAATTTTATAAGTCCTCATGTATCTTTTGGTTAAACCATTCATTTGGCACTTGACTGACTAAATGGACTGTTCCCAGAGAGCAAGACCTATACCTTTCACTCTTATGGTATTTTTGGTATTTAATTAAAAGTGAAATATCGCTTGTAGACTTTTGGATAGCAGCCATTCTGACTGGTGTGAAATGAATGCAAACTAGTACAGCCACTATGGAGAACAGTGTGGAGATTCCTTAAAAAACTGGGAATAGAACTGCCATATGACCCAGCAATCCCAATGCTGGGCATATACACCGAGGAGACCAGAATTGAAAGAGACGCGTGTACCCCAATGTTCATCGCAGCACTGTTTACAATAGCCAGGACATGGAAGCAACCTAGATGTCCATCAGCAGACGAATGGATAAGGAAGCTGTGGTACATATACACAATGGAATATTACTCAGCCATTAAAAAAATACATTTGAATCGGTTCTACTGAGATGGATGAAACTGGAGCCCATTATACAGAGTGAAGTAAGCCAGAAAGAAAAACAACAATACAGTATACTAATGCATATATATGGAATTTGAAAGATGGTAACGATAACCCTATATGCGAGACAGAATAAGAGACACAGACGCATGGAACAATTTTATGGACTCTGAGGGAGAAGGTGAGGGTGGGACGTTCTGGGAGAATGGCATTGAGACATGTGTATTGTCATATGTGAAACAGAGCACCATTCCATGTTCGATGCATGTGACAAGGGCTCAGGGCCGGGGCAGTGGGATGGTCCGGAGGGATGGGATGGGGAGGGAGGTGGGTGGGGGGTCCGGGAAGGGGAACACATGTAAACCCATGGCTGATTCATGTCAATGTATGGCAAAAACTATTACAATATTGTAAAGTAATTAGCCCCCAACTAAAATAAATAAATTTATTAAAAAATAAATAAATAAATAAATAAATAAAAGTGAAATATCACAAAGATGCATGAAAAATTCTAATCCCATATATGGTAACAGTCAGCTATGTAACTTTAAATTTATCTTGATACCATTTTCTACAAAAATAAAAAGTAAGAATATAAATAAATTGAATATTCACATTTTTGCTATACTATAACAAAGAAGTCATCAAGTTATTTCTACTCTGGGCTGTAAGATCTGGGCTTATTAGCATCCATTAATTACATCAAACAAAGAAAATTCTGCTTCCTAGAAAAGAATAGATGGATAGAATTTTTTCATTTAATGTTTTTCTTCTTTTTATTTGGACACTAAAATAAAACATTTGCTATTATTTATCCTCTAGTGATTGCTAGTAGCTTCCCCTGTGAATGAGAAAGTAGCAAATCAATGTTAATTAACAAGATTTTTTTTGAGATTGCATCCAAGTACTGCCTTTCGGACTCTTTTGTTGACCATGATGGCTACTCCATTTCTTCTAAGGGATTCTTGCCCACAGTAGTAGATATAATGGTCATCTGAGTTAAATTCACCCATTCCAGTCCATCTTAGTTCACTGATTGCTAGAATGTCGACGTTCACTCTTTCCATCTCCTGTTTGACCACTTCCAATTTGCCTTGATTCATGGACCTAACATTCCAAGTTCCTATGCAATATTGCTCTTTACAGCATTGGACTTTGCGTCTATCACCAGTCACATCCACAGCTGGGTATCATTTTTGCTTTGGCTCCATCCCATCATTCTTTCTGGCGTTATTTCTCCACTGATCTCTAGTAGCATATTGGGCACTTACTGACCTGGGGAGTTCATCTTTCGGTGTCCTATCTTTTTGCCCTTTCATACTGTTCATGGGGTTCTCAAGGCAAGAATACTGAAGTGGTTTGCCATGCCCTTCTCCAGTGGACCACATTCTGTCAGACCTCTCCATCATGACCCATCCATCTTGGGTGGCCCCACACGGCATGGCTTAGTTTCATTGAGTTAGACAAGGCTGTGGTCCTTGTGATCAGATTAGCTAGTTTTCTGTAATTTTAGTTTCAGTGTGTCTGCCTTCTGATGCCCTCTCGCAACACTTACCATCTTACTTGGGTTTCTCTTACCTGGACGTGGGGTATTTCTTCACAGCTGCTCCAGCAAAGTGCAGCCGTTGCTCCTTACCTTGGACAAGGGGTATATACTCACGATAGCCCCTCCTGACCTTGAATGTGGAGTAACTCCTCTTGGCCCTCCTGTGCCATGCAGCCCCTGCTCCTTGGGCCTGGGGTAACTTCTCTTGCCGCCACCCCGGGACCCTGGCCCGGCCTGGCCACTCTCGGCCGCCACCCCCGGGCCCCGGCCTGGCCTAGCCCCTCTCAGCTGCCGCCCCCGGACCCCGGTCCAGCCTAGCTCTTCTCGGCCACGATAGAATGATCTCTGTTCATTTCCAAGGCAAACCATTCAATATCACAGTAATCCAAGTCTATGCCCCGACCAGTAATGCCAAAGAAGCTGAAGTTGAACGGTACTATGAAGACCTACAAGACCTACTAGAACTAATACCCAAAAAAGATGTCCTTTTCATTATAGGGGACTGGAATGCAAAAGTAGGAAGTCAAGAAACACCTGGCGCAACAGGCAAATTTGGCTTTGGAGTACAGAATGAAGCAGGAAAAAGGCTAATAGAGTTCTGCCAAGAGAACGCACTGGTAATAGCAAACACCCTCTTCCAACAACACAAGAGAAGACTCTACACATGGACATCACCAGATGGTCAACACTGAAATCAAATTGATTATATTCTTTGTAGCCAAAGATGGAGAAGCTCTATACACTCAGCAAAAACAAGACCGGGAGCAGACTGTGGCTCAGATCATGAACTCCATGTTGCCAAATTCAGACTTAAATTGAAGAAAGTAGGGAAAACCACTAGTCTATTCAGGTATGACCTAGATCAAATCCCTTATGAGTATATAGTAGAAGTGACAAATAGATTTCAGTGACTAGATCTGATAGACAGAGTGCCTGATGAACTATGGACAGAGGTTCGTGACATTGTACAGGAGACAGGAATCAAGACCATTCCCATGGAAAAGAAATGCAAAAAAGCAAAATGGCTGTCTGAGGAGGCCTTACAGATAGCTGGGAAGAGAAGAGAAGCAAAAAGCAAAGGAGAAAAGGAAAGATAGACCCATCTGAATGCAGAGTTCCAAAGAGTAGCAAGGAGAAATAAGAAAGCCTTCCTCAGCGATCAGTGCAAAGAAATAGAGGAAAACAACAGATTGGGAAAGACTAGAGATCTCTTCAAGAAAATTAGGGATACCAAAGAAACATTTCATGCAAAGATGGGCTCAATAAGGGACGGAAATGGAATAGACCTAAACAGAAGTAGAAGATATTAAGAAGAGGTGGCAAGAATACACAGAAGAACTGTACAAAAAAGATCTTCATGACCCAGATAATCACGATGGTGTGATCACTCACCTAGAGCCAGACATCCTGGAATGTGAAGTCAAGTGGGCCTTAGGAAGCATCACTACGAACAAAGCTAGTGGAGGTGATGGAATTCCAGTTGAGCTATTTCAAATCCTCAAAGATGATGCTGTGAAAGTGCTGCATTCGATACGCCCGCAAATTTGGAGAACTCAGCAGTGGCCAAAGGACTGGAAAAGGTCAGTTTTTGTTCCAATCCCAAAGAAAGGCAATGCCAAAGAATGTTCAAACTATTGCACAATTGCACTCATCTCACATGCTAGTAAAGTCATGCTCAAAATTCTCCAAGCCAGGCTTCAGCAATACGTGAACCGTGAACTTCCAGATGTTCAAGCTGATTTTAGAAGAGACAGAGGAACCAGAGATAAAATTGCCAACATCCGCAAGCTCATCGAAAAAACAAGAGAGTTCCAGAAAAACATCTATTTCTGCTTTATTGACTATGCCAAAACCTTTGACTGTGTGAATTGCAATAAACTGTGGAAAATTCTGAAAGAGATGGGAATACCAGACCATCTGACCTGTCTCTTGAGAAACCTGTATGCAGGTCAGGAAGCAACAGTTAGAACTGGATATGGAACAACAGACTGGTTCCAAATAGGAAAAGGAGTACATCAAGGCTGTATATTGTCACCCTACTTATTTAACTTATATGCAGAGTACATCATGAGAAACACTGGGCTGGAAGAAACACAAGCTGGAATCAAGATTGCCGGGAAAAATATCAATAACCTCAGATATGCAGATGATACCACCCTTATGGCAGAAAGTGAAGAAGAACTAAAGAGCCTCTTGAAGAAAGTGAAAGAGGAGAGTCAAAAAGTTGGCTTAAAGCTCAACGTTCAGAAAACTAAGATCATGGCATCTGGTCCCATCACTTCATGGCAAATAGATGGGGAAACAGTGGGAACAGTGTCAGACTTTATTTTTTTTGGCTCCAAAATCACTGCTGATGGTGATTGCAGCCATGAAATTAAAAGACGGTTACTCCTTGGAAGGAAGGTTATGACCAATCTAGACAGCATATTTAAAAGCAGAGACATTACTTTGCCAACAAAAGTCCACCTAGTCAAGGCTATGGTTTTTCCAGTGGTCATGTATGGATGTGAGAGTTGGACGATGAAGAAAGCTGAGCGCCGCAGAATTGATGCTTTTGAACTGTGGTGTTGGAGAAGACTCTTGAGAGTCCCTTGGACTGCAAGGAGATCCAACCAGTCCATCCTAAAGGAGATCAGCCCTGGGTGTTCATTGGAAGGACTGATGTTGAAGCTGAAACTCCAATACTTTGGCTACCTCTTGCGAAGGGTTGACTCATTGGAAAAGACCCTAATGCTGGGGAGGATTGGGGGCAGGAGGAGAAGGGGATGACAGAGGATGAGATGGTTGGATGGCATCACTGACTCGATGGACATGGGTTTGGGTAGACTCCGGGAGTTGGTGATGGACAGAGAGGCCTGGCATGCTGCAATTAATGGGGTTGCAAAGAGTCAGACACGACTGAGCGACTGAACTGAACTGAACAAGATTTTTGTTGTTGTTTGTTCCCTCAGTCATGTCCCACTCTTTGCGACCCCATGGACTGCAGCACACGGACTGCAGCACACCAGGCTTCCCTGTCCATCACCATCTCCCGGAGTTACACAAACTCATGGCCATTGAGTTGGTGATGTTATCCAACCACGTCATCCTCCATCGTCCCCTTCTCCTCCAGCCTTCTATCTTTCCCAGCATCAGGATCTTTTCTAATGAGTCGACTCTTCACATTAGGTGGCCGAAATATTAGAGTTTTTCAGCTTTAGCATCAGTCCTTCCAATGAATATTCAGGACTGATTTCCTTTAGGACTGACTGATTCCATCTCCTTGCAGTCCAAGGAAGATTAAATACAGGCAATAATTTATGATTCAACTGCTTGATTTTGAGGGACAATCATGAGTATTTGCCAGTTTATTGTACTAGTAAGACTTGGTGTCAGAAATTATTTTCTTACTCTAAATTCTGCCACTTACTATGTAAAAGAGGTAACATACTGAGAAGTCCTGAAACTCTTTAAAAAAAATGATGCTACCACTTCCATTTTGTACTGGAACTGGCATATAGTAATTTATGTGTTCATAGAAATGCATTAGAATAAATATGATGAGCTAGAGTATTTGGACCAATTCACTGGCTTCCCTGGTGGCTTAGGTAGTAAAGAATCTGCCTGCAGTGGAGGGGATCCAAGTTGGGAAGATCTCCTGGAGAAGGGTACCACAACCCACTCCAGTATCCTTGCCTGGAGAATCCCATGAACAGAGGAGCCTGGTGGGCTACATGGGGTCGCAAAGAGTCAGACAAGACTGAGCAACTTTTACTTTCACTCACTGGCTAAAGACAGTCTCAGTAGCTACAAAAAATAATAAAAATTTTCTCAAGAGCCTAGAAGTGGACTTTGATTGAATAGTCTATAGTAGACCAAATTTTCCACTAAAAACAATAAGAAAAGCCTGGTAAAATAAACTTTAAGATATTTTTGAAGTCATTAAGACTATAACTATTGAAGTAATGACACCAAGAGTCCAAGATCCTGGAGAAATAGAAGCCATAAGAGTAGAGCCCAACTCTCTGTCATACTTTATCCTGTAAAGAATATACTAAATCTTAGTGCTGGGTGAGAAGCTGAAAAATCAGACAGAGAGTGGTTAGCTGCCAGGAACCAGATAAGTGAGCAGGCCCCTGGCAATCTGACAGGGCTGGAGTAAAAACATCCCAGTGCAGGGAGGATTTGAGAGGCCAACATCCAGGAAAGAATGGAGGTTCTAAGAAGTGAGCCAAATGCTGTCTTTTTTTTCCCCCATGTAGCACTTACTGAATTCTTAAGGTGCTTAGAGAAAGAGACTAAAACATCATTTGAAAATCTATGCAGTTATAAGGGGTCTGTTGGTGAACAGGAGACAGGAATGGGATTTCTTGATTAGCAAGGAAAGAGAGCATTTTGTGAACACTCAAAGGCTCTAGGTTGAGATCTCTAAGAGCTAACTTGAAGAACTGTGGACAAAGAGAGGTACACAATGCTTCACCAAAAGTGCACAACATCCTTGAATTGGCTCATTCCCTGATTGAATACAGTGATCTGCTCCCTCAGAGGTTGCCTAAGAAAGGTCAAGATTGATTCTGTCTGAAAAAAGAGAATATTCTTCAATGGCATCAAATGTTTCATGGACAATAGCCAGCATTCAATTAAAAAATTAATGACAAATAAAAAATAAAGGAACATAAAAAACAACAATAGCAACAAAACATAGATGATCCAGGTGTGTTAGCTTGAGATTAGAACATAGGTAACAAGAAGAATTTCATCAGAGAACTGTTGTCTAATGGAAAAGAAGCAGATGGAAATTCTTGAGTTAAAAAAGTAATAATGGAAATTGATTGACTCAGCACATGGGGTTAAGCTACAGGTTGGACAAAATTGAATAGGTGATTAAAGTAATGGTAAGTAAAATAATTAGGTGAGCAAAAATAATCTGGGCTGAAGGAGAAAAACATATGCGAAAAGTACAGAAGAAAATGCAAGAGACATATGGAACACAGTGAAGACAAATAAAACACATGTTCTTGGAGCCATAGAAGGAAAGAGAAGAGGGAGGCAGAAGCAGTATTTTAAGAGATAGTGGTTGAAAATTCCAACTTACAGAAACTCAAGTTACATGAATAAAAAGTACTGTGTATCCAAAACAAGTTAAATAAGAGGAAATCCAAGCATATCTCAGTGAAACTCAGAAACAGTAGACAAAGGAAAAGGTCTTGGAAGCAGAGACATAGAAGGACATTGGAACTGAGAACTAGCTTTTAGACAGAAACAAAGAAATGATTTTACAATGGAATAGCATCTTCAAAGGAATAAAAGAAAATAGCTACCCAACTAGAATTCTATAAAAAGTGAAAATATCCTTTAAAAATGAAGATTACTAAAAAGTATTTACCTTCAAACAAAAACCAAAAAAAAAAAAAAAAAAATCCAGCAAATCCACACACACAATTTCTTAGACAGAAATGTAATCAATCAGTTGGAAGCAAAGAAATACATGAAGAAATTAAAACTCTAGAAAAACTAATTATATGAACAGATATTGGTTGTATAAAACAAAAATATTAATGTATTGGGTTGCATAAAATAGATGAAGAGTTAACATAAAGGCAAAATAACATGATAAGATGAAGGGGAATAAATAGAGTAAATGTATTTTTAGGTGAGAGGTAAAGAAATAATTTATTTCTGACTATAATGAGTCAAAGTTCCATATTGTAGTCATTGAAATTATTGTAAAGAATGTATGTCTTAAATCTAATTACAATAAAGCTAATTAAAAGAAAATTGATATATGATAAAATAATTCACAAGGAAGAGAGAAAAACATAAAACAAGTGGGACAAATAGAAATAATAAAAGCTAAATATGAAGCAGAATACGTCAGACAATACATTTAGTATAAGTGGACACAAAGCTCCGATTAAAAGACTGGGTTTAAAAAAAAACACATATTTACTGACAAAGACCCTTTAAAGACAGAGACAGAAAGGTTACAAGAAAAAAGACTGAGAAAAGGTCTATCAGGCAAAAGTAAAACTGGTACAGCAATGGTAGAAAAAACATAGGCGCAATGACAAGAAGTACAACAAGAGACAATTAGCCGAACTTCATAATGATATAAAGATCAGTGTACTAGAAAGATATAACAGTGTTACATTTGTATGAACCTAACAGCAAAGATGCAAAATATACAAGATAAAAATTAAAAGAATTGCATGAGAAATGACAAGTCAAAAATTATACTGAGAGATTTTAACAGACCTCTCTGAATAACTGATAGTATTAACAGACAAAAAAAGTCAATAAGTATACAGAGAGTGTAAACATTGTGATAAAATTGCCCAGTTGACAAGAATAGATCATTGTTTCCAACAATGACAGAACACACAATTTCAAGTGCTTGTAGAAGATATGTCTGTGTGTTCTCAGCTGCTCTGTTGTATCTGACCCTTTGCAACCCCGTGGACTGTACCATGCCAGGCTCCTCTGTCTTCCCTGGGCAAGAATACTGGAGTGGGTTACCATTTCCTTCTCCAGGGGATCTTCCCAACTCAAGGATCAAACCCTCATCTCTTGTGTCTCCCGCATTGGCAGGTGGAATCTTTACCAACTGAGCCACTTGGGAAGCCCACATGTAGAATATATATGCACCCAATTTTGGAAAATGTTTCATATGCATTTGAGATATTTGTGCATTCAATTATTATTTGGAAACAAAAAAATTTAGTTAAAAAAAAAATTCAGTTCAGTTCAGTCGCTCAGTCGTGTCAGACTCTTTGCGACCCCATGAATTGCAGCACGCCAGGCCTCCCTGTCCATCACCAACTCCCAGAGTTTACCCAAACTCATGTCCATTGAGTCGGTGATGCCATCCAGCCATCTCATCCTCTGTCGTCCCCTTCTCCTCCTGCCCTCAATACTTCCCAGCATCAGGGTCTTTTCCAATGAGTCAACTCTTCACATATTAATGGGTGTGAGAAAAATACTTTAATTAATAACAGATACATGACATATCACACTTAAATGTGACTAAATCTGTGCTTAAGTAAAAATTGTACTGTTAAATTAATATATTAATAGCATGTTTATAAGTATGTATTATATTTAGGTATTCACATAGCATGTTAAGGATCGAAGGTCAAATTAAATTCAACAAAACTAGAAGAAAGAAAAAATATAAGGACAAAATTGTGAAATAGAAAATACATGTATAATTAAACACTGACTAATAAAAAAGTTTATCTTTTGAAGTATATAAAATTGATATACTCATGCTGCTGCTACTGCTGCTGCTGCTAATTCGCTTCAGTCGTGTCTGACTCTGTGCGACCCCGTAGGGGTCTAGCTCATCCCACGAGGCTCCACCGTCCCTGGGAGTCTCCAGGTAAGAATACTGGAGTGGGTTGCCATTTCCTCCTCCAGTGCATGAAAGTGAAAAGTGAAAGTGAAGTCACTCAGTCGTGTTCAACTCTTCGCGACCCTATGGACTGCAGCCTACCAGGCTCCTCCGTCCATGGGATTTTGCAAGCAAGAGTACTGGAGTGGGGTGCCATCGCCTTCTCCGGATATACTCATGGTAAGACTCTAATTCATCACCAGAGGATGAGAGAGAGAGAGAGAGAGAGAAGGCACAAATTAGCTTTACTAGCAGCAGTAAAAAGAATGAATAAAGATCCTACAGAGATTGAAAATAAAAGTATATGATGAATGATGTTTTGACAGTAAAGTGGAAACTATATAAAATGGATAACCTCCTAGAAAAATAAAATATTTGAAACCTGCAACAAGAAATTTAAAAAATCATGTAGTTTCACTATATTAAATTAATGAAATCTCAGTTCATATAGCTTTATGATGATTTCCCAAACATTTCAGATAGATATAACACTAATTGTATGGGAAAGTTTCCAGAGCAAAGAACAATAAGAATAATTTACAAATCATTTTAATTGCTATCATAATTAGCAATTATGTTAGTAAATATTACCAAAATATGGTAAGATTTTGCTATTGTTACCAAAATATGACAAGGGTATTATAAGAAAGAAAAACCTATAGGTCAGTTTCACATATATCTCTGTGAAAATGGAAAAAATCTAAAGCAATGTCAACGTATCAAATTTAGCAATATTAAAAAGGATGATATGTCATGACAAAGTAGAACTTATCCAGTAAAGAGATTGGCATAAAGTTTTAAAATTATTTACTATTAGTCATCAGACAGAATAACAGAGGAAAATATAAAATTAGCTTTATGAATTCAGAAAAGACATTCGACAAGATTAAAAATTCAGTACTCACTAATGATAAAACTTTAAGCAAAGTAGGAATTTTAAAAAAGCCTTTTTGCTCTAATAATGGTTACCTATAAAAATCTATATTAGGTATCATATTTAACAGTAAAATAATAACTATTAGGTCAAAATTAGGAGAACAAAAGATGCCTACATCAATTGCTTCTCTTAAGTATTTTACAAGATATCTCAGTCTAGGAAATAAGGCAAGTAAAAAAACAGTGTTAATGATTTAATTTTTTAAAAAAATATGGCTTTTATTATTTGCAGTTTTACCCAAACATACTTATAATCTATGTTGCAATATACAGATGCAATTCCAGAACAATTTTATTGTGAAAATTAACAAGTTGGTTCAAGTTAATTCTAGAATTTGTATAGAAATACAGGGGGCCAAAAATAGCCAAGAAAATACTGAAAAAGAAAAGCTTATAAAGAGGATAAGAGTTGACAGTTTCCCACACTATGTACCAAGATATATTATATAGGCCAATTTTGTTTTTTTAGCACAGACATAAATAAATAGACCAATGAAAGAGAATAGAAAATCCAGAAATAATTCAGAACTTTCATAGTCAAGAGACTTATGACAGAGGTAACACAATGCTGCGCTGCTAAAAGGATGTCCTCTTTAATAAATGTTCCTAAATTGATTGGGTATCTATGGGGGGGGCAGTGGGCAAAGAACTTTACTTCACTTTACCCAGTAAAAGAACAAAAAAATCAATTCCAGATGAATCACAGACATGAATATGAAAGGTAAAATAACGAAGTTTTAAAGTAAACATAGGAGAACATCTTTATGCCCTTCAGTTCAGTTCAGTTGAGTCATACAGTTGTGTCCGACTCTTTGAGACCCCATGGACTGCAGCATGCCAGGCCTCCCTGTCCATCACCAGCTCCCGGAGCTTGCACAAACTCATGTCCATCAAGTCGGTGATGTCATCCAACCATCTCGTCCTCTGTCCTCCCCTTCTCCTCCTGCCTTTAATCTTTCCCAACCTCAGGGTCTTTTCCAGTGAGTCAATTCTTCACATCAGGTGGCCGAAGTATTGGAGTTTCAACTTCAGCATCAGTCCTTCCAATGAACACCCAGGATTGATCTCCTTTAGGATGGATTGATTGGATCTCCTTGCAGTCCAAGGGACTCTCAAGAGTCTTCTCCAACACCACAGTTCAAAAGCATCAATTCTTCGGTGCTCAGCTTTCTTTATAGTCCAACTCTCACATCCATACATGACTACTGGAAAAACCATAGCTTTGACTACACGGACTTTTCTTGGCAAAGTATTGTCTCTGCTTTTTTAATATGCTGTCTAGGTTGGTCATAGCTTTTCTTCCAAGGAGCAAGTGTCTTTTAATTTCGTGGCTGCATCCACCATCTGCAGTGATTTTGGAGCCCAAGAGTAGTCTATAATTTTTCATAAAGGACACTAAAAGCATTAACCATAAAGGCAAACTTGATAAAATGGACTTCACTAAAAATAAGACCTATGTTCATCAAAGACATTATTAGTATAAAAAATACCTTAGTCTCTTCAGGATACTGTAACAAAATACCACCCAGTGACTTATAAACAGTAGACATTTGTTTCTTATAATTCTGGAGGCTGGAAGTCCAAGATCAGGGTTCTAGCACAATCAGGTTCTGGTGAAAGACCTGTTTCAGGCTGTGGACTGCCAACTTCACACTGCATCCTGAAAGTGTGGAAGTGGCAAGGCAGCACTTTCAGGCCTCTTTTATAAGAGCACTAATCCCATTCATGAGGGTTTCTCCCCCAAGACCTAATCACCTCCCAAAAGTCCCACTTCCCAGTATCATCACTGTGGGGATTCAACATATGAATCTGAGGCAGACACAGATACTCAGGGGCTCCCCAGGTGGTGCTAGTGATAAAGAATCTGCCTGCCAATGCAGGAGACATAAAGATGCAGGTTTGATCCTTGGGTTGGGAAGATCCCCTGGAGGGGGGTACAACAACTAGCTCCAGATTTCTTGCCTGGAGAATCCCATAGACAGAGGAGCCTGGCAGCCTACAGTCCACGGGGTCTCAAAATGTTGAACATGACTGAAGCAACTTGGCATGAACGCATACACAGATTCTCAGAACATAGCACTCAGTCTAATCCTAAGAAGAACATCAGAGGGATGTCAATCGAGGGACATTTTACAAAAGATCTGACTAATATTTGTCAAAACTTGTCAATATGATTAAGAACAAAGACTGGGCAATTGTCATAACCAAGAAGTGGCTAAGGAAGTGTGATGAATAAATGTAATGTGGAATGCTGAATGAAATCCTAGGAGAGAAAAATTATTATAAACAAAAGCAAGGAAATTCAAATAAAATATGGAATTTAGTTTATAATAATGTGAGAATATAAATGGTTTGAATAATGTCATTACCAAACTTCACCTGATATACATGTATAAAATATTTTTTCAGCATACATAGACTGTTTTCTCAAAATCATCTTTTACTTGCTACACAGAAAGTCTCAAGAAATTCCAAAAGAAAGAGATAATATAAATTAATTTTCTGACCACAGTGCATTTAAGCTAAAAATCCATACATAAGAGATAATTAGAAAATTATGATATGCTAGGAAATGACAACTGGAGAAGGCAATGGCACCCCACTCCAGTACTCTTGCCTGGAAAATCCCATGGACGGAGGAGCCTGGTAGGCTGCAGTCCATGGGGTCGCTAAGAGTTGGACATGACTGAGCAACTTCACTTTCACTTTTCACTTTCATGCATTGGAGAAAGAAATGGCAACCCACTCCAGTGTTGCCTGGAGAATCCCAGGGATGGGGGAGCCTCGTGGGCTGCCGTCTATGGGGTCGCACAGAGTCGGACACGATTGAAGCGACTTAGCAGCAGCAGCAGCAGGAAATGACAACATTTAGTACTCAAAACAGGTGAGCCAAAGTTAGATTCATAACAGAAATTGAAGTTTTTGAAGTAATTGAAAAGAAAAACGTCACATTTCAAAAGTTTTGATATGCAGTTAAAATAATACTTAGAGGAAAAACATATAACCTTAAATGAGTATATTAGAAAAAGTGGAGGTGGTTAAATTAACCAGCACAGTACAAAGAAAAGCTTTATATTTAATGGAGTTAACTTATTATTGTCATATTGCATGCCCACATACATGATAAATCCAAAGAAAGTACATAGAGGGGAATAAAAAAGATAGTAATACACAGCAATAAACTAAAAATCTAATAATCAATTGAAAGAAAACTTAATCATTTGAGAAGAATAAAATTGACTGATTTTCAGTGACATTAATCAAGTAAGAGATAAATTCCAAGTTAATAGTGTTAGGAATAAACTAAAGGAAAATTAGAGTAGATGTTGCAGAGTAAAAAGATCGTAATGGTATTTAAGAATGATTTTATGCATAATAAAACTACAAATGCAGAGTACTAGATATCTGAGTCAGAAAATTAACATCAAAACTGATTGAAGAAAGAATACAAATTTGAATAACATTAGGAAAATCTAATCAATGATCAAAGATATTCTCACCATTTTGGATAGCTTCACTAACAAATGGTATCAATAATTTGAGAAACCTAATTTAGATGTATATCATCTCTTGTAGGAAACAAACAAACAAAAAAGGTAGGCATAGAGAGATTACTCCAATTTCATTAATAACAGATACAAATTTTATACAATAAAGGGAAACTTCAAGTTAATTCCATTCAAGCATAGTGATGTAAAACAAAATATTTTCAAATCAAAATCCACAATAATATGTAAAAAGAGTTTTATCATGACCAGTTGGGTTTATTTTATAAATGAAAAGATGTTTTAACTTTAAAAAGTTCAGTAATATCATCCACCAAATTAATAAACTAAAGGAGAAAATCGTATGATCATTCCAATGGCTGAACAAAATTTTTTGAACAATGCTCACGTTTAAAAAATCTTACCAAACTTGGAAGTAAAAGAAACTGTCAATTTAAAAATCACATGATTTCATAAAATAAAACATATTAAATTATCGTTTCATACTATTTTTCAAAGTACATCATGACATCTAGGCATTTTGCTACTTGAAATTATATAAAAACTAGCAATCTGGTACTATCTTATTTTTATAGACAGCATTGTCTTTCAAGAAACTCCAGTGAATTCTTGCTTGCTCTGTCAGTTTTTTGTTTCTATTTCTTAAGAATAAAAGGTATAAATACCAAAAAAGGAAAAAAGAAAAAAAACCTCTTTCATTTAATTTTTTCAAATAATGGCCAAATTTATTTCCCATTTTTTTTTCCCTTTTGCATTAAATAAACAAGTTCCATTCTTTAGGGAAAAATAAATGACATTTGACTACTGTATCATTAGAAACACAAATCCTCAGTTTATTCTCATCTCATGTATTATTCCTATTAGAGCATATAGGTGGTTGCAGAGGATCACTGCTCGCTTTCCATGCTCATATCTTAGTATCCAGAGTCATTAAAACCTGAAAGATGGTACCTTTTGAAAGAGAAATTATTGTACATATAAAGAGTTCCCATCAAACTGCATATTTGATAAAATAGGACACATATGTGTCCCTGTCCCAAGAATATATGAAGATAAAAAAAGCAGATGGAAGAATGGTAGGTGACGTAGCAGAGAATAGCGAATCTTCATGCCTAAACTAGAGAGTATCACATGTTGAAGGAAGTCTGTTTGCACAGAAGAATCCTAAAATTGCTCAGTAATTAGGCCAGCATGTAACATGAAAAGAAGGTGAAAACAGAAAGGACATTTGGAAATACACATAGTTAGAACACTGGGTCTTCACCTCCAACTTGTATAACCAGGGGACTATTCATTCTTTTTACTTTCAGGGCCTGAGAAGTCTATTTTCAGGAAAATGGAATGAAAGAGCTTTCTGATTCTAAGACTCCTGGCCCAAAAGAGGGTGGGAAAGATGGTTTTATGAACATCTCTTTGCAGGAGAGTTTCCAGTCTACTCCTCAAAATAGCTCTCCAGCAACAACAGACTTCTGTCCCCAACACTCCTACCCCACCTCTAAAGAGAAGATTGTCATATCCTTGTTTGGTAAACTGCATGCACCAGAGAAAAGTTCCACAAATGCTGCCCTGTGGACAACTTGGGATGAAAAACCTTGCTAGTGTACTCCTATCACTATAATAAAGCTTAATGATTTACACACAGCTCCATGAATGAAGAAGATTTTAGTGACATATTCTCAAATGTAAATGAAGAAAGATCACCAGATATTTGAAGAAAATCTCTACCAGGATGGTGGAAAGAAAAAAGAGAAAGATATACAAAGGAAATGAAGAAAATGCCTGGGGAGATGTCCAAAAAATAAAATTAATGTTCTAAGAGATAGGGTGGAAAATATGGCATTCATAAAAGAAGAGTGAAATGGGAAAAAGAAAGAGAAAATCATCTATGAAATATTCAAGAAAAATACTCATAACTGACACACATGTCTCTCCAAAAAGAAAAGACATTCATACATTCATCTAAAGTTCAGCAAAATGAAATAAAAATATTGGATTCATACTAGAGCACATAATCATAAAATTTTAGAACACCAGAGATGTAGAGAATCTAAAAGTTTCTAGAGAAAAAAAGAAGATTAATATATTTTGGACAATCATAGGCCAAAGTATGTGGAATAGGAAGGTCAGTGGATCCTCCAGAGTGAAATTGGAAGCAATGCCAAAATTCTGATTTAAAATGAATTTCAACCAAGGACTCAAGTGATAGGTTCGTAAAAATTCATCTCTCTTTTTGTTATTTTTCTAGGATGCAGTATAGGTTTTGGTTTGCTAAAATGAGAAACTAAACCAAAAAAAAATGGAAAAGAGGGGACTCAACCCAGCGGAGGGGTGACGAAGATTCCTTTCCTATCACAGGAAAGGGGAAGCCAATAGTGGTATCCATGCTAAAATCTAGGAGAAAATAGTGAATCCAGACTGGAGAAAGAGAGTTGGAGCACACTTAATGGAATATATCTAGGGAAAAAAGAGAAACAGAACTGATACGTTATCAACACATTTTTTATGGAACTGTTAGAGGAGGCTGGACTATTTTATTCTGGCTGTGCTATACAGCATGGGGCATCTTAGTTCCCTAACCAGGGATTGAACCCAGAGGCCTCAGCAGTGAGAGCATGGAGTCCTAGTCACTGGACATTTTATTTAGTTGTGCAAAGAAAACAAAACTAATGTAAAAAAAAAATGAAATAGTAATTACCTTGAAGGAAAAAAATAACTGCAGAACAAAATATATTCTATGAGATATTCTGCAGTGAACACTATTAACAGAGATGTAATAGTAGACACTGAATACATATTGATCAAAAGCAGATGTACAGGGGATGGAAAGAGGGGCAGAACAGAAGTCAGCAAAATTGGATCCTCACCCATCATGTTATGTAGTCAGTCTATAATGAAGAATGATAAACAGTAAATAGATAACTGCAAAAATAGTATTTAGAAATTCTAATACTTTGCCAAATATAAGCCAATCAAAAAAATTTTTTAAAAGAGCTAATGATTTGTAAATAGAGAATAAATGTGGTAGATTTTACTTACTGAAGAGCAATTTTTCATAGGATAGGTTTTTTGATATACTTAAAACTGTTTCAAAGCAGTCTTCCAGTTCTTACTGTCTTTGCTTATCATTTGCATTGAAGAGCATATTATCACAGAATAAGAAATGTTTCAAATACCCCACATTCAAAAAGCCTGATGGACATTTATATAGGTGAAAAAGTGTACTCATAATTATCTGAGACTATAATCTAGCTCTGTTTCATGCATAAAAATAAATTGTTATTTACTTGATTTTGAGTATGTTTTCCAAATCAGTTACACAATGTTAAAAAAAAAGTATCTATTTTAAAGCAGGTGCCTTTATAAAGATTACAAAATAATAATTTAATAATGAAAATATTCTTATGGAGTACTGTTTAAAAACAACCAAGTGATTTATTTCCCTTCATACTTACATATCTAATTCACTTCACTTTTTAAAAATCTAACTTATTCATTCCTGGCTTAATCCTTTGGCCTGACTGAAGGAATTTATGACACACCCATAGCCTTATCTTGAAGTCAAATAACATGAGAATGGCTTATCCAGGTATTCTGGATGACCCAAAGTATTTCCTTTAAAATTCTAAAAAAAATTAAAGAGATGAACTCAGAAAAATTAATTTTGCCTTCCCTTCTGACTCTCATTTCTTCATAGTTGCAACATAGAAAGAATATGCATATTTAATAGGATTTAAAGCAAGAAAACAAGTCACTTAAATCAACTGTATTTTCTACTTCTTAAAAGTGTACTTTTTAATCTTCCTTTACAGAAAAGAGAAACTCACTCTTTCCCAAAATATATAACAAGGTATCATTTGATATCCAAATATAAGCCTTTGATTAATCTGAAGTTGTACTTATTCAAGACCATCCCCAAGAAAAAGAAATGAAAAAAAGCAAAATGGCTGTTTGAGGAGGGCTTACAAATAGCTGTGAAAAGACGGGAAGCGAAAAGCAAAGGAGAAAAGGAAAGATATACCCATTTGAATGCAGAGTTCCAAAGACTACCAAGGAGATAAGAAAGCCTTCCTCAGCGATCAATGCAAAGAAATAGAGGAAAACAAAAGAATAGGAAAAACTAGAGATCTCTTCAAGAAAATTAGAGATACAAAGGGAACATAAAGGACAGAAATGGTATGGACCTAACAGAAGCAGAAGATATTAAGAAGAGGTGGCAAGAATACACAGAAGCACTATGCAAAAAAGATCTTCATGACCCAGATAATCATGATGGTGTGATCACTCACCTAGAGCCAGATATCCTGGAATGTGAAGTCAAGTGGTCCTTAGGAATTATCACTATGAACAAAGCTAGTGGAGGTGATGGAATTCCAGTTGAGCTATTTCAAATCCTAAACGATGATGCTGTGAAAGTGCTGCACTCAATATGTCAGCAAATTTGGAAAACTCAGCAGTGGCCACAACTGGAAAAGGTCAGTTTTCATTCCAATCCCAAAGAAAGGCAATGCCAAAGAATGTTCAAACTACTGCACAGTTGCACTCATCTCACACGCTAGTAAAGTAATGCTCAAAATTCTCAAAGCCAGCTTCAGCAATAATTGAACTGTGAACTTCCAGATGTTCAAGCTGGTTTTAGAAAAGGCAGAAGAACCAGAGATCAAATTGCCAACATCTGCTGGATCATTGAAAAAGCAAGAGAGTTCCAGAAAAACATCTATTTCTGCTTTATTGATTATGCCAAAGCCCTTTGACTGTGTGGATCACAACAAACTGTGGAAAATTCTGAAAGAGATGGAATACCAGACCACCTGACCTGCCTCTTGAGAAACCTGTATGCAGGTCAGGAAACAACAGTTAGAACTGGACATGGAACAATAGACTTTTTCCAAATAGGAAAAGAAGTACGTCAAGGCCGTATTGTCACCCTGCTTATTTAACGTATATGCAGAGTACATCATGGAAACGCTGGGCTGGATGAAGTACAGGATGGAATCAAGATTACTGGGAGAAATATCAATAACCTCAGATATGCAGATGACACCAACCTTATGGCAGAAAGTGAAGAAGAACTAAAGAGCCTCTTGATGAAAGTGAAAGAGAAGAGTGAGAAAGTTGGCTTAAAGTTCAACATTCAGAAAACTAAGATCATGGCATCTGGTCCCACCACTTCATGGGAAATAGATGGCGAAACAGTGGAAACAGTGGCTGACTTTATTTTTCTGGGTTTTAAAATCACTGCAGATGGTGGCTGCAGCTATGAAATTAAAAGACGCTTGCTCCTTGGAAGGAAAGTTATGACCAACCTAGACAGCATATTGAAAAGCAGAGACATTACTCTGCCAACAAAGGTCCGTCTAGTCAAGGCTATGGTTTTTCCAGTAGTCATGTATGGATGTGAGAGTTGGACTATAAAGAAAGCTGAGCACCAAAGAACTGATGCTTTTGAACTGTGGTGTTGGAGAAGACTCTTGAGAGTCCCTTGGACTTCAAGGAGATCCAACCAGTCCATCCTAAAGGAGATCAGCCCTGGGTGTTCCTTGGAAGGACTGATGTTGAAGCTGAAACTCCAATATTTTGGCCACCTGATGTGAAGAGCTGACTCATTTGAAGAGACCCTGATGTTGGGAAAGATTGAAGGCAGGAGGAGAAGGGGAGGACAGAGGATGAGATGGTTAGATGGCATCACTGACTCAATGGACATGAATTTGGGTAAACTGCGGGAGTTGGTGATGGACAGGGAGCCTGGCATGCTGCACTTCAGGGGATTGCAAATAGTTGAACACGACTGAGCGATTGAACTGAACTGTACTTATTCAAGTCCTGATGTGCAAGTCAGTTCTATTTAACATTCTTATAAACTGTATTAACTATATTAACTATAGTTAGTAACTTAAGTTTTAGTAATAGTAATTAAATTTTTTATTCATATTGCTATTTCAAATATATGTACTGAAAATGAAGAAGTATGTAGAGTTACTGTCTTTCAAACCTTGTCCTTACAATGTATAGAAGGACATTTAGTGTGATTTACTTAATATTTATCTTCACAGGAAACTCAGTAGATTATAATGACAGGTATTTTGGTTTTCAGTACATCAAAGAAGTGACTCCTTTTAAATTTCAATATCTCTATCTTACTAGGGAAAAATTTCTCAGATGAATTTTTTATTTCACAGATGAAGAAAAGTAAACTGTGTGATTTTTATTACAGTTTCACAGGAAATTAGAATGTAGTTTAGAACTGGCAACTTAATTCAAGACAGCCTTTACTTATTTTCACATACAGACATTTTTACTGTGCATTGGCAAATTGCCAAAATATAGCACACAAAGCCTCTAAATGAGGTATGGATTCATGGTAAGAACTTGTGGGTTAAAAATAGGGCACAGAGGCCCCAATTAGCATCTTTAGATGAATGATTTCCAGCCCTCAAAGTTGTTTGAGGGAGGAATCCGCAAATCCTCTATATGAGAAATCCTGATCCAAGCAGAATTGGGAGTGAATCAAAGAAGCATTTGCAATGGTGATGGTTCAAAATTGTATGCAAAGGTTTGCTGGTGTCCAGTTGAGCTAAGGAGGAGGGAAAAGAGAGTGCTAATGAATTTTTAGTGCTAAAAACATGAAATTTACCTTCCAAATGAGAGAGCAAATACATTTACCATTTAGATTATTTGCACCTACAACTTTTTTGCCCTTAAAATGCCTCTGCCAGAAATGATTTCTTTCAGTAGCTGTACATGAAATTTTCTTGGAAAATGAACTCAATTTTACCTTGATTACTCTTTTAAAATGCACACATATTGCTTCAGTCAGTCTTGTGAAATTGGTTCCTTACATACGCATTTCATAATAACATAATACCCTAAAGTAGCAACGTAGGAAATGAAGCACTGTGTATTTTACTTTGGAATTGGCCAGACTGACTTCACACTATCAGGAACAAATGGGGACAGTGAAGAATAAAACTCCAAGAGGTTTCATAATCCCTAAAGAGAAACATGAGATACATGTACATTAGTCACACTCAGTCTATCAGTTAATTTTTCATTTTTCCCTTTTTTCTTCCTCCTTATATGAAATACTGTGAGCACAGTGCTTATTTTTAAGAAATTTACTGTGAGTTTGGGAGTAGGAAATGCAAGTGCATGGTTCCATGGATATACTAGTTAAAAAGCAAACCCTAACTTTCAGGGACTTAAATGCAGTCAGGTGAAAACCTGAACTGTGTATACTTTGGGCAACTGTCTCACGTGACACAGCTCAGTATTGCAATTTCTTATCAAAATGTGCTACCACTATGGCCTCAGCAAAGAAAGAAAAATAGAGTTAGGCACTGGTAATTAAATGCTTCACATAGCTTTCTCCCTCACATAATTTTTTTGTCCAAATCATATGACCATACCTAGCTTCAAAGTGATGGGGAAGTACATTACAACCATGGGTTCAAAAAGAGAGTCTGTGATACAGCTGTTCACTAGAAATGTCCGTCACATTAATAATTACAAACAGGGCTTCCCTGACTACTCAGTTGTGAGGAATCTGCCTGCCAATGCAGGAGATATGGATTTGATGATCTTTGATCCAGTTGGATTCCAGTTGGATGCCGCGGAGCAACTAGGTCCATGCGCCACAGTTATTGAGCCTGTGCTCTGGAGCCCAGGAGCCACATTGGAGCTTGCATGCCCTAGTGTCCATGTTTGTCAAAAAAGAGAAGCCACTGCAATGAGAATCCAGTGCACCACAACTAAAGAGTAGCCCCTGCTTGCTGCAACTAGAGAAAAACCCCTGTGCAGCAATGAATACCCAGCACAGCCAAATAAATAAATTAAATTATTTTTTAAAATTACAAGCAAGGTGACAAAAGGGGTGCAAACTCATTTTTTATAATATTGTAAGCACCAGTGGAGGTGTTGTTTTAGAGGAGAGTTTAGAGAATTATCTTGAAACATAATTAGGCATTTGTCAAGTGGAAATGGATATCCAGGTAGGATAAATGATGACTGAAATGGCACAACAAGAAGGGGAAAGAAGAGACAGGATTTAATGTTATAGAGTTGACTTGGGAATTTTAAAATCTCATTCTAAGGAACATGTAATATTTTTCTCTTAGGAAAGGGGGGTTCTTTTAGGGTGTTAAGTCTTAATAAAAGAGTAAAAAGATAACAGTTGTCTTGGAAAAATCACTCTTGTTGGGAGAAAGAGAATGGATTTGAGAGGAGTGAGATGCAGGATATTGTAGTCTAGGCAGGAGGTGATGTGATTGTAAAGTGCATCACCAAACGCTGACACTGGAGTTGGAGTTGAGAGACACTAGGAGGTAGAAACCACCCTGGTCACTGATGGGGGCTGCTTTCTGCTGGGAACTGTACTGTGAAGACAAATATATACATGGAAGATCTCTACCTGTAAGTAGTTTATAACCTAACAGGAAATTAGACATATGAAGAAATAACAACTGTGAAAGTTCAAGTGCTCTGATAAGCAACACTATTAAGACAATGCCACAGAGAACATTGCAACCTTAGATTGTGGAGTAATGCCAACTTCTGAATTTTTAATTGATATACCCTAGAACCCTCAGTTTTCTTCTGTTTCTATATATTAACATTGAACTACTTCACATGTCTAGTTAAAAAAAGGAAAAGTTCTTACCGCCAATGACCTGCTTGCCAGTTCATTGCAAATCACTCATTTTCAAAAACCCATCCTGAATATTATTTCATCCAGAATTACCATACTTTTGGAATAATGAATTTAATAAATCTCATCTCTGACCATACATTTGGATGATGATATCTAAAATCTGTACACTTGATGGTGGAAGGTCAGTTGCGGTGCAGTTAAAATAGACAGAAACATTCTTCTAGTCTTAGCCTTTTATGCTGAAACACCAGCTTAATTTGCACCGTATGTTATTAGTGTTCCTATCAGACACGAAGACAAACACAACACTGAAGATATTGCACTGTTATTCCTGGTCTTCATTCTTCCTATTTCTCTTTTCTTTGCCATCATCTCTAATAATTTCTTCTGTTACCCACTGCAAATAACTTCATATTACTATGTCCTTTTCATACATCCGTATCTGAGGAGATTCTGAAATTTCTGTGCTGTTTTCTTCCCTGCCATTTCCAACTTCTGCTCCCTAGGTGGGAACATTAGGAATGGCAGCAATTAACTCTAGCAAAATATGACCCCCTTGCTTCTTAAGCAAATAGAACTTTATTATTAAGTCCTAGGGCTAATTAAAATAAACAAATTTCCCTTTATGACATAGAAATATGTCTTTCAGGGATTCTTTATAGGAAAGTTATTTAATGTAATGGGAATTGACTTAATTATGTCCCGCTTTCTTCAGGTCATTTACTTATGGTCATGTCAGTTTTTATATGACCATTAAATTTTAAACTTTCAGCAGGCAAGACTTCCATTTGCATCACTCTATACAACATTTAGCAGAGCTTCGTCTGTTAGTTCCTGATGCATTGATGTTTTCAGTTTATTTGAAATTCTGGATCAGTAGAACTATTTTATCACCAAAATGGGCCTGCCATTGAAAACAATTCTTGTTAGATAACTATATTGTTGTTTATTAGATACCTATATTGTTTATTAGATACCTATATTGTATTAGATACCTATGGTGGCTCAGATGATAAAGAATCTGCCTGTAATGCAGGAGACCTAGGTTTGATCCCTGATTTGGGAAGATCCCCTGGAGAACAGAATGGCTACCAAGTCCAGTATTCTTGCCTGGAGAATCCCATAGACAGAGGAGCCTGGAGGGCTACCATCCTTGGGGAAGCAAAGAGTTAGACACAACTGAGTGACTGAAACTTTCACTTTCATTGTTGATAAACACTAATAAAGTAGTCATATGATGAGATGCTGAAATTCCATCTAAGGGTCTCAATAAAAACAAATTGAGTAAATTTATTTGCATCTTAATCTTTTATTTTGCAAAAATATTTTGAACTAAATATGCAATTAGTCCTCTGTAGTACGTTTTTTAAAAGCCAATAATTCATTTGTTCACAGAATCAATCTCTCTATATATTTGGAAATTTAAAAAAAAGGTGAGTGGAGTTGATACAGTAATGAATCACAAAGATCTGATTCAAGAGAAATTTTAGAAGGTATTTATATTATAAAGATGAAAAACTAAGGCCACAAGAGGTCAAGTGTCTTCCACCAGGTATTCTGACAGGGAAGAGCAAGATTTAGTGGCAAGATCACTGACTTGGAAATTAGAAAGTTCTAGTTTTATTTCTAGCTATGCCAAACATTTTTTATACCTCAATTTCTAATCTCTTGAACAAAAGAGATGTGTTGTATAATCTTGAAGTTCCTTTCCAATTTAAGTCAAATATTTGAAGTTAATATCACACTAGAATTCAAAAGAGTAGTTAATGACTGCATTTCTGAGAGCTAAAAGGATCAGTGTAAAATGGAGAGCAATATCAGAATTAAACTTGGGCATTGGCAGGGCTAGGCAAGCCAAGAGCAGCCAACATTAGGAAGGCAATTAGATAAGATGCATATGGATGATACAAGAATAATGCATATGAGAGAGAGATGAAGTCAAATCCTGGCCACCCAGGCAGGTTAGCATATATAGGGTCCAATGGATAAGAAGTTCAGAGGCCAGTGAAACAAGAGAGCACAGAATAGGAATCTGGGTTTCAAGAAGTCTGAATAGCTTCAATGGGTATATTTCAGCAACTAAGCCTGCTAAGTTGATGCTAAGCAGAGCTTTGAGCCCAAAGTCAGGAGTTCTCAAAGGGTGAACACCCCTAAAACTGCAGAGGGCATGTCTTCTTAGAGACCAGAAGGAAGTGGGTTGGGAAACAAGAAAGATTCTGACGTGACCCCACTCTTCTGTATAAAATGTACTATAAGTATACTTAATATTCATATTTAATATAGTTAATATTTTAAATGTATATAATATATGCATTATAATGTACCTTACCTTGACATCTCATTGGAAAAGTTCTGAATTACTGAATAATAAGTGGGGATGAAAAATAGATGAAGCAGAGAGACAACTAAACTGCTCTGAATATAAAGGGCATACAAGATGGTGTTGATAGAGTTCTATAGTTACAGGGGATCTGAAAAATAGGGCAAAAGGAGCCAGTACTCCCAGAAGGCGTGTTTGAAGAGGGTTTTTCTGAGAGGAACTTAACACAGCTGGAAAATACAACTCTTATAAAAAGATTTAGTAAAATATCCATTTCTGATTAATGGAGTATTCGTGTCTGGGGAACTGGGCAAAAATAAATGTTGTCTTTATGTGTCGAGTCCCACTTAGTCTCTGAAAATACTCCCATCTCCTAGAAGAGTGGTTCTCAAGTGGTGTTTATAAACAGTAGAGTCTTTGGGGAAACTTACACATTACAAATATCTCCCACCAAACTGCACACGCCCACATACAGACATGTACAGACACACCCCATATACTGACAGAGGTAAAATGCAAAGATCCTGGTATCCCCGTTATTCTTAAAAAAAAAAAAAAAAAAACTACTCTAAGAGCTGCTTGCATGCTTGTCTCTGCTTCATAGCAATAAACATGTTTTAATATGTTCATCATAAGTTTCTTTTATTTACTCATTGCATAAAGCAAAGTTAAACAAGCAGGATAATATATAGCCTTATCATGCTCCTGTCCCAATTTTGAAACAGTCCATTGTTCCATGTCCCATTTCAACTGTTGCTTCTTGACCTGCATACAGGTTTCTCAGGAGACACATACACTGTTCTGGTACTCTCCTCTCCTTAAAAATTTTCCACAGTATGCTGTGATCCACACAGCCAAAGGCTTTGGTGTAGTCAATGAAGCACAAGTAGATATTTTCCTGGAACTCCCTTGCTTTCTCCATATTCCAATGAATGTTGGCAATTGATTTCTGGTTCCTCTGGCTTTTATAAATCCAGTTTGTATACCTTCAAGTTCTCAGTTCACCTACTACTGAAGCCTAGCTTGAAGGATTTTGAGCATTTCCTTGCTAGCATGTGAAATTAGCACACACTATATGGTAGTTTGAACATTCTTTGACATTGCCTTTCTTTGGGATTGAAATGAAAACTGACCTTTTCCAGTCCTGTGGCCACTGCTGTTTTCCAAATTTAATGTCCTATTGCATGCAGCACTTTAACAATATCATCTTTTAGGATTTGAAATAGCTCAGCTGGAATTCCATCACCTCTACCAGCTTTGTTTTTCAGTAATGTTTCCTAAGGCCTATCTGACTTGACGCTCCAGGATGTCTGGTTCTATCTACATGAATGACCATACTATCGTGGTTATCTGGGTGATTGAGATCTTTTTTTTGTATAGTTCTGTGTATTCTTGCCCTCTTCTTAATCTCTTCTACTTCTGTTAAGTCCTTAACATTTCTGTCCTTTATGTCCATCTTTGCATGAAATGTCCCCTTGATATCTTACATTTTCTTGAAGAGATCTCTAGTCTTTCTCATTCTATTGTTTTCCTCTATTTCTTTGTCTTGTTCATTTAAGAAGGCTTTTTTAAAATCTCTCCTTGCTATTCTCTGAAGCTCTGCATTCAGTTGAGTATATCTTCCCCTTTTCCCCTTGCCTTTCACTTCTGTTCTTTCCTCACAAGCTAGAATCAAGATTGCCAGGAGAAATAGCAACCTCAGATATCCAGATGATACCACTTTAATGGCAGAAATTGAAGAGAAACTAAAGAGCCTCTTGATGAGGGTGAAAGAAGAGAGTGAAAAAGCTGGTTTGAAATTCAGCATTAAAAAAAAAATGAAGATCATGGCATCTGGTCCTATCACTTCATGGCAAATAAATGGAAAAAAAGTGGAAACAGTGACAGATTTTATTTTCTTGGGCTCCAAAATCACTGTAGACAGTGACTGCAACTATGAAATTAAACGATGCTTGCTCCTTGGAAGGAAAGCTATGCCAAACCTAGACAGCAGACAGCATATTAAAAAGCAAAGACATCACTTTGCTGAAAAAGGTTTGTATAGTCAAAGCTGTGGTTTTTCCAGTAATCTTGTATGGAAATGAGAGTTGGGCTGTAAAGAAGGCTGCGTGCTGAAGAATTGATGCTTTTGAATTGTGGTGCTGTTTAGAGTCCCTTGAACTATAAGGAGATCAAATCAGTCAATCTTAAAGGAAATCAATCCTGATGGAAGGACTGATGCTGAAAGTGAAACTCCAACACTCTGGTCACCTGATGCAAAGAACTGACCCATTGGAAAAGACTCTGATTCTGGGAAAGATTGAAGGCAAAAGAGAAAGGGGTGGCAGAGAATGAGATGGTTAGATAGCATCACTGCCTCAATGGATATGAATTTGAGCAAACTCCAGGAGATAGTGGAGGACAGAGGAGCCTGGCGTGCTGCAGCCATGGGGTTGCAAAGACTCTGAGATGACTTAGCAACTAAACAACAATAAAGGAAGGTATTTTTTACATTCTGGAATGGAGTTCAGTTCTGGTAGCAGGTGAAAGGAGGCTGGTAATTAAATCTTTCAGGTTTGTAAAGGACAGGATCCACCCATGCCCTTCCTGCATGGACATAGTAGATCTGTGTGCACCTCAGAATTCTCTGGCTCTTGTCCATAGTTATGTTCCACCTGGGAGAGATATAGCTCCCCTTAGCAGCAAGCAAATATTTTCACTTTTCAAAAGGTATTATCTATTTTGCCATAGATAAGACCAGAAGATGTAAACCTGACTCACCAGTTGCTCATCAGGAGGAATTTATCTGAAAATGCCCCCTGTGGAGACACAACACTGCTGAAAACAACAGCTGAAACCAACACCTGAAAAGAAAGGGGAAAAACTGGGTAAGCTAGTTCGGACTGTGAAATCATTAACAACTAGAAACATCATCCTCTTCAGCTGGTCCTCTTCACTCTTCCTCCTGCTTCTTCATCACTGAAGGATGAATGCTAGTCTAAGGAATGTCCTCTCAAGATTGGACATAGAACCCTTAGCAATCCTCCTCTCATCTTAGGGACAATTTCATGGTTTGCTTTCTTCCATCCATACACCCCCATCCCATGGTTTCCCAACGTACAGTCTTCCATTCTGGTAGTTTATTAAAAAGTGAAAGTTAGTCACACTGTCATGTCCAGCTCTTTGCAATCCCGTAGACTGTAGCCTGCCTGGCTCCTCTGTCCAGGGAATTCTCCAGGCAAGAGTACTGGTTGTCATTTCCTTCTCCAGGGTATCTTCCTGACCCAGGGATTGAACCCAGGTCTCCTGAATTGCAGGCAGATTCTTTTCCAACTGAGCCATTAGGGAAGCCATAAATAAGGCAAGAGGTAGTTTATATCTTTTCCCAATTCATACTGTCTTTTTCCTTCCTTGTGTTGTGTCCCCACTGCCACTCTCAATAAATTATAACCTTCCTCTCTTCTGTTGACACGTTTCCCTAAAAAATTCTCTCAAATTGAAGACATCCTTCCTGTTACTCTTTTCATTTCCTGGTAAAAAATAGAAAGTGTTTTCCACTTGGCAGATGCTCTTTTTAGATTTTAGTATTTCCAGTATCACTCATCTGCCTCTTCCCCTTTGAAATATGTCTTCATATGTGCCACTTTTTATGTCATACTTTCTTAACTTGTTTTTAGTTTCCTCTTACCCAAAATGCTGTGATTGATACACTGCACTGTTGTTGTTTAGTCGCTAAGTCATGGCTGACTCTTTTTTGACCCCATGGACTGTTTCCACCATGCTTCTCTGTCCATGGGGTTTCCCAGGCAAGAATCGTGGAGTGGGTTGCCATTTTCTTCTCCAGAATATACTGCATACATACTTATAATAAATAAAGCAGAAATACAGATACAGTATGATGGAATATAAGAGGAGGTCAACATTTCTTCTTGTTATGATAATCAAAGAGATTCCTGGGAAGAAAAGATAGTGAGATGGAAATTGGATTTGTAAAATAGAAGGGAAGAAGGATGCAAAGAGCAAAGAGACAACAGTTTAAAGGCTTAGTTGTGTGCTCCGGGACACAAAGGCCATCCAGTTTGATGTCAGAAAGTGTTGTGTTTTGAGATATGTAGGTGCAGGTTGGAAAGGTTGCTCAGTACAAAAGGTAGAAGAACAGGATGATGACAATGAAATTGTCCTCACTGACAACATGAGAGATTGAAGGGGAGACATGAAGGTTGTGATTGGAGAGTCTGAAGACAATTGGAGATTAAAACTTCTTGGAGCATAGGAGTCCTTATTAATCCCTTTCATATCTATCATGTAGAAGTAGAAGCAAGAAGATTTTAGAGTATAAACTTTACAGTGAACTGTAAGCAAGGAGAGACTAATGGTAGTTGGCAATTCACCATTAATAACCTGTAAGTGCTTGTTTATAAGTTTTCTTAATTTATCATATAAATTCCCACATTTTATTCTCTATGAGGTTTAGAAACAGGGTATTGCAATAGGACAAATACTATAAGGAAATCAAGCTTATGGAGGTGAGAAAAGGGGAGGAGGAGTTGACACCTGATTTTGAATTTTATATCTGTGGCTAGATCTCCAGATGCTTTAAGAAGGACAAAAAAAGGCCTGTAGGCAAACAGATTAAATAAGGACTTTATTGTGGATAGAGGTTCATTGCATTGACATAATCTAAACATGAATCACTTAAACTATGGAAGTTCCTGGAAGCAACATATTCCAGTCCATAAATATTCCTCAGGTACATTAGTTTTTTAAATTAAATTATAGTTGATATGCAATATTATATCAGTTTCAAGTGAATGACAGTGATTCAATTTTTTGTAGAATATACTCCATTTAAAATTATTATAAAATAATGGCAATATTTCCCTGTGGTGTACAATATATTCTTGCAGCTTATTTATTTTATATATAGTAGTTTGTACTTATTAACCCTCTACCCTGGTCTTGCCCCTTCCCCCTTTCCTCTCCTCATGGGCAACCACTAGTTTATTCCATATGCCTATGAGTCTGCTTCTCCTTTGTTATATTCATTTGTTCGTTTTACTTTTTAGATTCTAAATGTAAATGGTAACATAGAGTATTTGTCTTTCCCTGCCTCACTTATTTCACCAAACATAATATCCTCTAGGTCCAAATGCATTGCAAATGGCAAAATTTCATCCTTTATTGTGGCTGAGTAATATTCCATTATACCTACCTTCATTATCTGTTCATCTGTTGAAGGTCACAGGTCGTTTCCATATCTTACTATTGTAAATAATGTTGTCATGAACATTGGGGTGCATCTTTTTGAATTAGTGTTTTTTTTTCTTCAAATATATACCCAGGAATGAAATTGCTGGATTTTATAATAATTCCATTTTCAGTGTTTAGAAGAATTTCCATATTGTTTTCCACAGTGGCTACACCAATTTATATATCCACCAAAAATGTACTAGGGTTACCTTTCTTTCACGTCTTCACCATCATTTTTTATTTGTAGATATTTTGATAATAGCCTTTCTGACAGGTGTGAAGTGACATCTCATTGTGGTTTTGATTTGCATTTCTCTAATTATTAGTGATGCTGACATCATTTCACATGTCTCAAAGGTATATTATTGACCAGATATATTGGGTATTATATATCTTTTGAATTTTCTAGTGCTGAAAAGTTGAGATTTATGGATTACCACCTAATGCACCAGTAGTAAAATTCTCCTTGTGAGATGACTACATCTTCACACACATCTTTATATTTTCTTCACAGAGTCTAGCACAAAATACTGGGAACTCAATAACCTTAATAAATAATTGTTGTTGCTGTTGTTTAGTTGCTAAATCATGTCTGACTCTTTTGTGATCCCATGAACTGTAGCCCACCAAGCTCCTCTGTCCCTGGGACTTATCAGGCAAGAATCCTGGAGTGGGTTGTCATTTCCTTCTTCAGGGGATCTTCCCAACCCAAGAATTGAACCCGTGTCTCCTGCATCTCTTGCATTGGCAGGCAGATTCTTAACCACTGAGCCACCAGGGAAGCCCTTAATAAATAATAATTGGCTCAATGAAACTCTGTCACTTTCCCATGTCTTATGTGCTTTGAAGTTCATGGTTTTATAATTTTATTTTTATTTTCATCATCACCTTATTTTTAAGTTTCAAATGCTTATTAATCAGGTAATCATGTTTTCTACTAAATATACATAACTCAGACTTTTAAGAGCCTTGTAACCTTGCTCAGGAGGCCATCATTCTGATATCATCAGCTGATAGGCCATTACTCTGGCTTTACATTCTTGTCAAACACTTACTTCAGGCATTTGTAGCAAATTCCAGTCTTTTGGGAGGTTGTGGAAGAGTGGTAGTACTACTAGTACTGCTATAATTAATAGTAATAATTTTGAGCCCATTCTGTATAAGACAGGTATAATTGTTACTATTTCACCCATGATAACATGATTTAGTTTCCCAACCCTATGAGAAAAGTAATATTATTGCTACCATTTAATAAATGAACTCAAGGTATGTTCAGGTTGTTTCTTTTACTTTCTGTCTTTCCTACTTGCAAAGTGATGGTGAAGAATAGACAGCCATATCATCATTTTTTAAAATTAACTTAATTTTGGAAAAAATTAAATTTACAGAAAAGGTATGAGGATAGTACAGAAAGCTCCTGTTTATCCCACATCCAGTTCCCCTTATTGTTCACATTTATGTTAGCATAGTACAACTGTCACATCTAATGAATCAATATTGGTACATTAGTTCAAAGTCTACTCAAATTTTCTTAATTGTAGCTAATGTTCTAGGATCCCATTCAAGATTCCACATTACATTTAGTCATCATGTTTCCTAAGACTTCTTAAAGTTTGACAGTTTCTCAGCTTCTTCTTATATTTTATGACAGTTTTGAGAAGTTATTGGTCAGATATTTCATAGACTATAGAATGTCTTATGAGTTTCTGATTTTTTTTCATTATTTTACTGGGGTGATGGAGTTTGGAAAGAATATCACAGAAGGAACATGCTATTCTCACCACATCATATCAAGGGTGTACACTATCAGCATAAACTTTTGTTTTTGATGTGGATCTTGATCACTTGGCAAAGAAAATATCTGTCAGGATTCTCCTCTCTAAAGCTACTCTGCTCCTCACCTTTCCCTATCATAAATTTTGGAGTAAAGTCACTAGTTGCACTCTCACTTAAGGGACTGAGGTTATGCTCCACCTCCTCAACAGGGAGTATCTATACAAATTTTTGCAAATCTGCATAGAAGATTTATCTGTTCTTATGTATGTATATGCTCACTCATTCAATCATTTATTTATATAAGTGGGGACTCATGGGAGTGTATTTTCTGCTTTGGTTTATAATACAATACTATATTATTTATTTTGTTCTTCAAATCATTCCAGCTTTGGCCTTGGGAAACTCTTTCATTCAGCTTTTGTGTGCATATGCCATACTTCCATTATGTGTTTTCATGTCTGCCTTTTTTTTTTTTTTATAAATTTATTTATTTTAGTTGGGGGCTAATTACTTTACAATATTGTAATAGTTTTTGCCATACATTGACATGAATCAGCCATGGGTTTACATGTGTTCCCCTTCCTGGACCCCCCACCCACCTCCCTCCCCATCCCATCCTTCTGGATCATCATGTCTGCCTTTTGAAGAGAGAGGATACATTAGGTGTTCTTTCAATTCTTAAATTCCTATTCAGAGGAAAATTTTAGATTTTCTGTGTTTTTCTTCAGTAAATAGCAATGCACAAAGGAGCACTTAGGTTGAATATTACCTTCATTCAATGCCTACTATAAGTATTTGACTGGAGTAGGAAATGGCACCCACTCCAGTATTTGTATTCTTCCCTGGGAAATCCCATGAACAGAGGAGCTTAGTGGGTATAGTCCAAAGTGTCACAAAGAGATGGACACAACTGAGTGACTAAGCACAGCATATAAGCATTTGAATGCTGCATTGTGCTATTTTTTCATTTAGACCTCACAGTGCATGTGTTCTATAAGCACATATATACTTAATGTTTAAACCTGCAAGTCTTTGCCTGCTGTGCTAAAAATAAAAGATGTGAATCTAATAGAAAATGAACCTTAATTATACTACCTTACATAATGAAGAAATTTGGCATTGTCTACTATTCAGTTAAGTCCTTCTATAATAATCTTTACAATGCATCATTTAGAAAAGAATTTTGAATTATTCATAATTTAGGTATAAATTATTTTATTATAATAGATCTGCCATTTGAGAATCTTATTCCAGACTATCTATATTGTGATCTAAGTATTATATTTCACCATTAGAAGTCAAATTATTATTTTTGCACCCATTTTTAATGTATCAGTTCTAGTTTTTAGATTTCTGACATGTTTTTAGTCATCTCAAATTTGAGTATATTTTTATTTTCTCAGTTCAGTTCAGTTTGGTCACTCAGTCCGGTCTGACTCTTTACCACCCCATGGACTGCAGCATGCCTGGCCTCCCTGTCAATCACCAATTCCCAGAGTTTACTCAAACTCATGTCCTTTGAGTCGGTGGTGCCATCCAACCATCTCATCCTCTGTCGTCCCCTTCTCTTTCCATCTTCAATCTTTTCCAGCTTCAGGGTCTTTTCAAATAAGTCAGCTCTTCGCATTAGGTGGCCAAAATATTGGAGTTTCGGCTTCAACATCAGTCCTCCCAGTGAATCTTCAGGAGTGATTTCCTTTAGGATTGACTGTTTGGATCTCCTTACAGTCCAAGGGACTCTCAAGAGTCTTTTCCAACACCACAGTTCAAAAGCATCAATTCTTTGGCACTCAGCTTTCTTTATAGTCCAAATCTCACATCCATATATGACTACTGGAAAAACCATAGCTTTGACTACACGGACTTTGTTGGCAAAGTAATGTCTCTGCTTTTTAATATGCTGTCTAGGTTGGTCATAACTTTCCTTCCAAGGAGTAAGTGTCTTTTAATTTCATGGCTGCAGTCACCATCTGCAGTGATTTTAGAGCCCCCCCAAATAAACTTTGCCACTGTTTCCACTGTTTCTCCGTCTATTTGCAATGAAGTGATGGGACCGGATGCCATGATCTTAGTTTTCTGAATGTTGAGCTTTAAGCCAACTTTTTCACTCTCCTCCTTCACCTTCATCAAGAGGCTCTTTAGTTCTTCTTCACTTTCTGCCATAAGAGTGGTGTCATCTGCATATCTGAGGTTATTGATATTTCTCCCGGCAATCTTGATTCCAGCTTGTGCTTCATCCAGCCCAGTGTTTCTCATGATACACTTTGCATATAAGTTAAATAAGCAGGGTGACAATATACAGCCTTGACGTACTCCTTTTCCTATTTGGAACCAGTCTGTTGTTTCATGTCCAGTTCTAACTGTTGCTTCCTGACCTGCATACAGGTTTCTCAAGAGGCAGGTCAGGTGGTCTGATATCCCCATCTCTTTAAGAACTTTCCACAGTTTATTGTGATCCACATAGTCAAAGACTTTGGCATAGTCAATAAAGCAGAAATATATGTTTTTTTCTGGAACTCTCTTGCTTTTTCGATGATCCATCAGATGTTGGCAATTTGATCTCTGGCTCCTCTGCCTTTTCTAAATCCAGCTTGAACATCTGGAAGTTCACGGTTCACATATTGTTGACCATGTATTGTTTTATTTACTACTTTAAGCATAATTTAACAATGAGACAAAGTATTTTTTGTTAAACCAATCACAGTATTGAAACACAAAATATTCTGATTATACTTTTTGAGCAAACAGTTGTCCTGTGTCAGAGAATTTTGACCTGAAGGAGGTTTGTACATATGAAAATTTGACGTATGATAGTCTGATCAGAGACATTTTCATTGTGAAGTATTTTCTAGAATAATATCCACTAGATAAAATTTTTACCCGAGTCCTCTGCAGTATATTTACAATCTTTTCAAGGTCAAATATTGGATTGAGACCAAACAGCTTGACCATTCTGATTCATTCAGCAACTGTTTAATATATTCTGTGTACCAGGCATACTTATATTCTCAGCAATGAACAAATCAGGGAAAGTGCCTAACCGACAATGCTCACATGTTCTGTATATCAGCGCTGCCCAACAGAGAAATAATGCAGAGGCTGCCCTGCTGGCAGAGTGGACAAGAGTCTACTTGCCAATGCAGGGAAAATAGATTCGATTACTGGTCAGGGAGGATTCCACATGCCACAGAGTGGCTGAGCCTGTGTGTCACCACTACTGAGCTCATGCTCTAGAGCTTGCAGGCTGCAACTACTGAAGCCCACGTGCCTAGAGCCTGTGCTCTGCAACAAGAGAAGCCACCACAATGAGAAGCCCTCACACCAGATGAAGAGTAGCCCCCGCTTGCTGCAACTAGAGGAATTCTGAACAAAGTAATGAAGACCCAGTGCAACCAAAACTAAAGACATAAATAAAAAGTTTTACAAAAAAGAAGAAGAAATAAATAATGCGGGCCATAAATGTGAACCACACATATACTTTTGCCACATTAAAAAACAAGGAACAATTGAAAATAATTTTAATAATATATTTAATTTAACACAATATATGTAAATATTATTTCAACATAGAGATTTATTAAAGAGATATTTTACATCCTGCCTTTTTTATACTACACTTTGAAGATTGTATGTGTATCTTAAACTTACAGCATGTCTCAATTTAAACTAGGCACTGGTAAAATTCTCCATAGCCACATGCGTATTGCTCAACAGTATTGGTCAACATAGATCTATAGACACCACAATCACAGAAAATTTTAGGGAAACATAATTTATTCTTCGAAGACTTTAATCCAGTTTTCTTCTTTTTCTGTTAAATGAATCATAATAGAATTTAAAGAACAAATGTAAATTTTTGATATTCTAACAGAAAGTTTTGAAATGTTTAGTCATTAAATATTGTTACCAAGAGAGTGGGAGAAAATCTCTATTACAAATGTTTATAAGACCTGGGCACCAATGGCACCTTTCCCAACAAACTGCAGAAATTGAGGAGATCTGAATTTACTTGAAAATGTTGACAGACATCATGCAGAAATGCATCTAATTTTGAAGGTTCAAATGTGTGAATATTACTAATAGTTGATTAATTGGTCTAGAAACCCATAAGCAGGTTGTTCATCCTAATAGTTCTCCCCTCCCATTTAATTCACTGTTTTCATTCCAGCAAGTTGTTATCCCTCCTCTGTTGCTGTCTGAATTTATCCTATACTCTAGATCTTCAATTGCGTCCTTTATTTAATTCTTAGACAATTTACTGTCTTAGACAAAACTGGTGGTTTAATGATTACTAAAATTCTTTCAAATCTTTAAATGTTCTGTACAATAAGTGGCGCTAGTGGTAAAAACCCACCTGCCAATGCAGAACACATAAGAGACACATGTTTGATCCCTGGGTTGGGAAGATCCTGGAGAAGGAAATGGCAACCCACTCCAGTGTTCTTGCCTGGAGAATGCCTTGGACAGAGGAGCCTGGCAGGCTACAATCCATAGAGTCGCAAAGAGTCAGATACAACTGAAGTGACTTGGCACACAACACCCAATAATTAATGTTTTTCATGCAACTTCTATCATCATATCAGGGGGAGGAATTAATGAGAGGTTAACAGATGGTGAAAAATTCAGAGCAAGTGGGAGAGGTGAGGCAAGGATCCATAAAGTGAAAACCTGCCCAAAGTGTTTTGGTCATAATTCTTATTTTCAAAGTTTAATCTATCTTCATTTACATACTTCTTCAATTTATGCCAGGGATACTTTTGATTTGTTCCCAAACATCCACATATTGTCAGAGATCACTAGTAAAAATAGATCTCCCCCCAAATGCTTGTTAAATTTGTATATGTTCAGTAAATAGATACAAAAATGAATGAGTTTGTTGACCAACAAATATTGAATTAGTACACAATATTTAGAATTCAATTTGTTTGAAGCGAATGTGGTGATATTATTTGTAATGGGTGTAAACAAAATTAATTGTTTTGCCAACAACATTAATTGTTTTGCCAGCACTTCTCCCACCCACATCTGCTACCCACTGTGTGCAAAATTTCTTCTCTTTACCTTCCTGAATAACCTGATCATGGGGTCATGTGGGGGTGGAATGGTGGTTGGGTGGAGGTTGCTGGGTAAGGTCCCTGAGAGTCTATTTCTAAGTGGATACAGTCCTCCCACATTTCTTTGTGATTTTTTCCCCCCTTCTTATACTATTTGGAAATCAGCCCAAGATTTTCCTTCTTCCTCTGATTACATTTTCTAATGCTGTATTTTATCTCTAGGCCATAAATTTAATGTCTTCATGGAAAAATATTCATCTCCAGAATTCCTTCTCTTTTTGCTCTAAGCATGTCAAGTTTACCTGAATTTCATAACAGAAGATAATTGTTTTTATTTTGGTCTGACTTTACCTTAATATATAGCTAAGTTTTTCTTGCTTACTCAATTTTACCTCTTGAGCAATCATAAGTGTTTCATTTATGAAGAAAGTATACACCCAAATTTTACTTTGGTTAAAAGTAAGGAAGAAAAAACTTAAGAAATCAAGCAGTATGAGTATAATAGTAAACACTAAGAAAATAGCACAAAGGATAGAATATGTTATTCTCAGCCCACTCTTATGTATATCCTTGAATATTATAGAAATCAATCCTGGTCACTAGGCGAGCAGTGAAGGAGGTTTGAGATGCCCACCAGCAAGGTTTGGCATTGATAGTGTTAGTAAAACAAATGCAAATTCTGTAGCCTGAATGGTATTTTGTCAGATCAGATGAGTAACACATATCTGCCGGCATGACGTAGTTTACCTGTAGGAGTGCTACACAGAGGTTTGAAAGCAATGAGTACCTTTAAAATCAGGTGGGTTTTTTTTTTTACAGTTGAAAAGTTGCTTTTAATGATTTAATTGGATGCGCTACTCTTGGAAGTGGAAATCCATAAACTAGAATTCACCCACAGGAGAACAACCTGGATGATGGGAAAGGTTGACAGACTGGAAAAATTAAAGACACGCAGTATTATATTTACACGTGGTGCCAAAAGGCTAAGCTTTCTCCATATCAGAGCAAAGCATGCTTGTGTCATTTTACTAGTTGTTGTTCAGTTTCCAAGTCTTGTTCAGCTCTGCCACCCCACAGACTGATGCTCGCCAGGCTTCCCCGTCCCTCACCATCTCCCGGCGTTTGCCCAAGTTCATGTCCACTGTATCGGTGGTGCCATTTTAAGCAGGTACTTTTGAAGTGGCAGAGGTGTGTAGTAACGCAACCAGAGCTTTTACGAAGTAGTGAATTCCCTACCACGGAAGTGTCCAAGCAGAGTCTGGATGATCTTCTAAGGTGGCTTTTATAGGAAGGATGCTCATATTGGGCAAGATTTTAATTTACATTTAAGATTCCTTTCAACTCTAAAATTATTCTAAAATTCTAAAATCTACATGAATATCAGGTATACAGGTTCAAAAAATAAAGGCGGTTCTAATCATCAGCATCTGAAACTTCTTTCATCTTGAAAAGAAAGCATATTTTCCTGCTTCCTTTCCTTCACGGCTATTAATAAATTACTTACAAGAATTGACCACATTTGCTACTACTCCCACCATTTTACCTCTCCACTCATCACATCTCAATCTGCTGAAATCCAGCTTTTGTCTCCTAGGTTCTGTCTGCAGTGTGTCTTGTTAAGGTCACTTGCATGTACTTGAAAATTAAATGCTCTTGAAAATTCTCAGTCATTATAACACTATCTGGAGCATTTACCTCCTGGGCCACTCCCATCTTCTTTATACTTGTGCCTATGGGTTTCTGCAGCCTATGCTTGTGTGTTTGTTCTCCTATTTCTTTGGCTACTCCTTTGTCACCTTGAGGCTTCCTCTTCCTTTATCTCTATAATGTAGTATTCCTGAGAATTCCATACCTGTTTACCATCATGTCACTGGCTACACATATATTATCCTGATGTAACTTAAAGGTACAACCTTAATATCTTTATTTTTCCTCCTGGCAAACCAAAATCCTCTATCTCTTACATTCCCTGCCCTACCCTGATTATAAAGGTATATATATGTATATTTTTATAATATTATACTTGTATATAAAAGTATTATTTTATACTTTTATAATATTAAAATATACAAAATATTATATGTGTAACCATATGTGTATATAGACACATATATTGTTTACTTTTGTTACTTTCTCTCAGACTAATTTTCCCAAACACCACTGTTTAGAGTTATTTAAAAGCAACTCTGTGTCTTCAAGATAGAATGCTAAGGGATAAGTTTAGGTTGCTGCATAAATTTAGGTCCCCTTTAGTGTGTGTGCTATTTTATCTATTGAAATATCTGTTCCTTCTCATTTTAAAAAAGGAAGGAATTAGTTTGAACTATAATTGATGCTACAATGCAAGTACTTTTTACTAAATAGGATTACTTTTGCATATAGAATATGTTTTCTGAAATTTGTACTTTGGCTTTTAACAACTAAAATATAAGAAAGGTACTTATATATAAACTTTTCTCTATATCTTGATATTCTGAGCTATATTTTAACTAACACTACATTTTCAACCATCTACCAATCTACCCATCTATCTATACATCTTTTCATAAAACTTTTCTTGAAGAGTTCATAATTGCTATAATATCTGACTCATGGCTACAGATGCTATAAAATCTATGTAGCATTCCTGTACTGATGCAATTCACTGTAATAAAATCTGCTTGTTCAGTAAAGTTTTGCAACTAGAGTTACTGAGATCTTAATGTCATACCATGAAAGAGATCTGGAAGGAAGGAAGTGCTGGACCTTTAATCTAATTTCTAAAGTGCTTCCATGGTTCCCTGGGGATTGTATTCTAGACTGTTTTTATTATTGACTCTTGATCCCACATCTGTAACATGGAAATGTTTCTCTACTATGAAGTTTCTCCAAAGCTTCCTGTTCTTCCCTTATGTAAGTGATGTCCAAGCACTTAATCATAGAAGCTGTGATTAAGGAGAAAGAGTAAAGATATTCCTCCATCATGATTTTCTAAAACATTCTAGTAGCCAGTATATATAGTATATTATATAAATACTAGATGTATATATGATATATATATAACATATTATATATATAGTAACCAATATATGACCATTCACTGGAGTAAAATGTTTCTCAATTAAAAAACAGAGTATAAAATTTTCAAAGGTGCATATAATTAAAATAATCATTGACTGAATGTCAGTGTATATACCTCTAGCTGAAGACACAAAATACTACATAAGCAGTTAAAGATTACTATGAATTCTTGATATCATTCTCTCTCCATTCCTAGAGGCAACCATTTATTGAAATTTGTGTGTAACATTTATATCTATTTTTTTACATATATTATTGATCCATAGAGTCCTGAACTGTGTATATATACATTTGTGTATATGTATTGTTGTTGTTTAGTTGCTAAGTCATGTCTGACTCCTTTGTGACCCCATGAACTGTAGCTCACCAGGCTCCTCTGTCCATGGGATTTCCCAGGCAAGAATACTGGAATGGGTTGCCATTTCCTTCTCAAAAGAATCTTCCTGACCATGGGATTAAACCTGTGTTTCCTGCATTGACAGCCGATTCTTTACTGCTGAGACACCCGTGAAGCCTGTGTATGTGTATTACTTTGAACTTTATGTAAATGTTATATATGTTATTTTACAACTTGCATTTTTTTCCTTAAAGATAATTGTTCATTTCTACTGACATGAATGGGTTTAGTTCATTTGTTCCTGATGCACTATAGTATTAATATTTCACTGTCTGAGAATACAGCAATTTATTCATCTATTTTTCTATTGATGAGCATTTATGTAAATATCAATTTTTTTTTTACCATAAGAACATTATTATATACTTTCTTGTACATATCTTTAAAAAAATATATGTAAGGTTTCTCTGAGATTTAAGCAAACAATGGGGTAATGCATCCTCATTTTTACTAGGTATTGCTCATTGGTCTCCAAATTAGTCATGCCAATATATTCATGCACTTGCAGGATAAGAGAGTTTACCCGGTGCATATATCACTGAGGGTACTTTTTGGCCAAGGAAAAGGCCCCACATGTGCAGTGCCTGTTGACACCAAACAGTCTCTTATTCTCAGTTGATCACTCCTCCAGAAGTCAAACCAATGACACTATTTCTCTCCCTCCACTCTTAAGGATTTATAGCTTTTCATCTACTTAGAGGCTGGGCTTCCCAGGTGGCACAGTGGTAAAGAGTTCATCTGCTAATGCAGGAGATGCAAGAGACATGGGTTCGATTCCAAGACAGGCAAGATGCCCTAGAGTAGAAAATGGCAACGTGCTCCAGTATTCTTGCCTAGAAAATTCCACGGACAGAGGAGTCTGGTGGGCTACAGTCCGTGGGGTTGCAAAGAGTCTGACACGACTGAGCCATTGAGTTCACTACATAGAAGCAAGCATGTCTGGTGAAGGGTAGATGCTTACTGCAGATTTAACTTGTAGAGAAGAAACAGCAGTCTCCAGCAATACTTACAGTTTTTACCTCTGAAGGCAACTGATAGTAGCTGGGCACCTGCTCATAATCTCTACATGGTACATGATGTCTAAACATAAATGGTATTATTCTAGCTTCCCTGATGGCTCAGATGGTAAAGAGTCTACTTGCTATGCAGGAGACCCAAATTCAATCCCTGGGTCAGGAAGATCCCATGGAGAACGCAATGGCAACCCATTCCAGTATTCTTGTCTGGAGAATCCTGTGGACAGAGGAGCCTATCCATGGCAAAGAGTCAAATGCAACTGAGTGACTTAGCACACACAGCACATGTTGAAGTATAGTTGATTTACAATGTTGCGTTAGTTTCTGAGCGACTTTCACTTTCACTCTTCATTCTATTTCTTAAATGAATATCAGCCCTTTCGTAATTCTTGATATTGAATTACAAGAGCCAACAAACAAACAGTAAACAATATCCCATTTCCCCAGGATATGGATATGTATGCATTTGTGTATAGTTAGTGTCTCTCAGCTCAAACTTTGCCCTTTATTTCCCTACTTGTGATACTTAAGATAGACCTTTTAAACATTTCTCCTTAGTTTAATTTAAATGTTTAAATTAGTTAAATTTTAAATTAACTTAGTTAAATTTTCATGGTGACACAGCACAGGTTGAGGGGCTTCTCCTCTGTCCGAGTGTATCTTCTTTTCGGCTTTCTATGCAACATTTGGCTACAACATAAAGACTGATGAAAAAGATAGACAAAGGCAGACATTTAGTGGTACTCACTCCCAAAGAACTAAAACATTTTCCCCAATGAGCAGCTTCCTGGGGAGTTCCATGGGCATGCAGGCAGTTCCTGATGAATAATGCAGATGTCCAAGACAGTACACTGGTAATTTCAGTAGCTCCTCCCCAAGTAGCTTCTAGGTGAATTTTTTTGTTGTGGTTGTTTTTTCCCAGCTCTCCATTGGGTAGCTTCATGTGTGCAGATATTAGCTTGTGGCATCTTAATGAACTACTCTATGAATAAGTGGGCTACAGTCCTATCTACTTCAGCAAGATCTGAAACTCAGCCTTGGGGTGGAATCCTCCTCTAAAACTGCCTCTCCCTCCCAAATTGGTATTCTACTTCAATCTTACGGGTAGAAGAGTAGTTGATCCCTGTATCTGCTGATTCTGTATTCTTCGGTTTCATTTTATCCCCTTGGTAGCTAATCCCTTGTTACTAGTTAATAATCTTTTATATTAAGCATTTATTATTCAAATTACTCTGCAGTTCCTGTCTCCTGATTTGACCGTGAACACTATGGTATTTAAGCAAGTTTACACTCCATAACATCTCACACAGTTCAATTATCTTAATAGAAAATACAATTAATAGTTAGGGTTCTACAAATATATAAGATGTTTTAACTTTATTTTTTATTATAGAATGACTCTATTAATATCCCTAAGGACCAAAAGAAATCAAATTCAATTAGCATTGATTTTTAAAAGATTCCTATTTTCTTGTCATGGCATTGAGCACTTTATATTAGTTAATACATTATATAATACAAATACATAAATAATGTACATCTGTAACTACTGAGGTATAGGGCATTACTGTAAGCTTTCAGTTTTACATGAAACAGAGGTAACTAAAAATCAAACTCAGCTATTCTGAATAGTAATATTATACTCCGGCCATACTATGCTTGTGTAACTTTCCCACACATCTAACCACATTTCCATGAGGTCAGACTGGATACCAAAATGGGAGAGTAACCAGTTTTCTCAATGACTTTTATTTTTATTTTATCTTCTCACTCATGCTTGTTTCATGCCCAGTCTTTCTTTCTTTCCCTACTCATACTTTTTTCTTGGAAGAATAATAGACAGGAAGTTGATGTTCTTTCCAAACCTATATGATCTGGAATAAGTGCCATTTTAAGGCAATACATTGAATGATTGACTTTGCTTCCTTGATTGGGTTGTCAAAATATTATTACGTTGTAATCTTCTGTATGCAATTCTCCCCAGTGTTGTCCCTGACCCTGGTCATTACTGTTCGTCTATTTTCATTAACTCAGGAACATAAAATTTGTGATGAGAATTCATTATATGTAACCCCAGGAAATCAATGGACTTTCATATCGGCTGTGTGCACTTATATAAGCTTTTTTCTGCTTTGTGGTTTAAGTGATGTTAACTATGCTATTGGATTTGCATGAAAAATGTTTTAATAGATGGTGGCAATGGATAAAAATACTGGCAGTTTGATGCACATTCATTCATGCAGTGGTTAACCTATGGATATGTAAGACTGATGCCAAGAGTAGGAGTGGAGAGTTTCTGATGATTTAGAAGGAGCAATGTTGAGTTGCTAGCAACCTTTTTTGAAAAGAAAAAAATTTGTGATCAAGAATTAGGATTAGTGCAGTTTGTTTAAGATTTGGGCTACGGTTAGAGTTTTGACCTGATTTATTGTAATTTTTGTGCCTGATGAGATAGGAAGCTAGTCCCTCTCAGTCAGAGGCAGCAGGATGGAAGAGTTCAAAGCACTCATTCTAGAGCTCAGGCTGTCTGGATTCAAATTTAGACCTTACTACTTTCTAGATGAGTGATTTTGATCAAGTTGCTTAAGTTTTCTGTACTTCAAGTTCCTCATCAATAAATTGGGCAAAATAATATTTCATACACTGCATATTCAGAAATAAAAATGATATTTCACTCATATGTTTTTTGATGATTACCCAAAATTGCTAAGCATAAAAACTACTTAGTATATGTAATAAGCAATATAAGTATATTATTATCATCATCATTATGAGTGATGTAGAATGTATTAGAAATCAGTACATCTATAGTAGATATCCTCTGATAAACAATTTCAGTCTTGTTTTATTTGAGTATATGTTGGAATCTGTGGGGAAAAAAATCATTGTATTATTAAACTGATAGAAAAACAAAAACAACTTCACCTCTGAATGAAAATAATTTAGAAATATTCTGTGAAAGAGGAAAAAGTTTATTCTCTGAATTGGCAGGTATTCAACATCAGGAAACACACTGTAGATGAAACAAGAGAAGGGAAATAACAGAACAGTAACCTGGCCTGGGTACATAGAGCACATGCCAGACTGCCCTTTAGATCTAGCTATAGAATTTGAGTCTGCTTTTCTATTTTGGACTCTTTTCTCCGGTCTTTTCATAACAAATTCAAAGAGACTACCTCAACCAATTTAAGATCATTCAGCTGAACACTGTTCTAAGCTCTAGCAGTGACTGTCAGTAGTGTTGTTTTCAATGATTCTACATCCCCTGAAAAGACATAAACCTCAGGATTCCTTGTGTTTTTTGGCTTGTTATTGGTTCATAATGGCAGTTAGTACAATAGTGAACTGGATGTCAGAATATCTTAACTGTTTCCTTTTTTTGCTATACTAAACTTATTTTATAGATGTTACATATCTATACATACATCAGTTCAGCCACACAGTCATGTCCAATTTTTTGCCATCCCATGGACTGCTATATTTATATATGATCATTTTCTTTGCCACCTAAGAGCTGTGAAAAAGAGCATGTGTAAAGAGGCTAAATGCCACGTCAGAAGGGAGTTTTTTCCTAAAAACTCTATAAAAAGAGTTTTATTTTGTTTTCAAAACCTCCAGCTGGGGGAACATGATAATCAGACACTGTGTATATCCAGGAAGATACAAATCTAGGAAACCTTGAGGAGATTATTTCAGTAACCCAGGCAAGAAAAGTTAATGACTTGAATTAAAGAAGTAGTAACCACGGACAAAGAAAGGGGACTCCAAGAGAGATTTTGGAGTTACATTTGAAAGGCTTTGAACTTAAAAGTATCTAAAATGTGGTACGAGAAAGAAACAAGTAATAACAATGACTTCCAAGATTTTGGCTTGAGAAATAGAGAAATATGCCGAAGTATTATATCAAAAAAACCCCAGTGTGAACAGAGGAAAAATTATATTAAACTACTATAATAAGTATACAGTCCAGTTTCATATAATTTCTAGAACCACAATACAAGTGAATTCCAAATTGTAATCCAGGGCAGTTTACAATATCAGGGGGCCTGGTCAATGATTCCTAACCTAAACATTGTATGAATGCTGTAACAGTCACTCATTATCTAATGAGTTTCAGTATCGTTAAGTCTTGAGCTTCTCAGGTGGCACTAGTGGTAAAGAACCCGGTTGTCAGTACAGGAGACGTGAGATGTGGGTTTGATCTCTGGATCGGGAAGATCCCCTGGAGGAGGGCATGGAAACCCTCTCCAGTATTCTTGCTTGGAGAATCCCATGGATAGAGGAGCCTGGCAAGCTATGGTCCATAAGGTTGCAAAGAATTGGACATGACTGAAGCGACTTAACATGCATGAATGCATAGTTATGTTTGGCAAAATAGCCTTTTGACTTTCGTGGCCTGAAGGGTCTTCCTGGTTACAGAGCGCCTCATAAAATTAGCTGAAACCCTTACTGTGACTGCATTGTATATCAGTTTCACCCTCTGCCCAATCCAGTTTCTTTCACTCTCCCCACAGTTGTTAATTCGGAAAGCTCCCCAATGGACTTCTTTTGGCAAATCTCCATCTCAAAGTCTGCTTCCTAGGAAACTAATCTGTACATCATTTCAAGAAGTCCTCATTTTCTGTCCTTTCAATTTGAGATACAACAGTATTTCTCAAGCATATGTCTATGATTTTGCAACCTATGTCCTGATATCTAAAAATACCGGACTTTAGAGATTAGTTGAATATGTTGATCTTTCCTCATAAGTTAATAACGGCCCTGTGAAATTGATACTAAGGATTAATATGCTTTTCTATAGTTAATTCCTTTGTAATTGTATTTAACTGTTGAATCTTGTAATTGGTCTTTGGGAAGTTTTGATAATGTTATAATCTTATTGGTGAAGTCAAATATGATTGAAAAACAAGAATAAGTATTTCAGATCTTCAGATGTTTTCAGTTATGATAAAAATTATATTTCATCTTGTCTAATTCTGGTACTATTTGTGAATTAAGGTTTTATAATTTAAGTCCCTCTTAATATTAAAAAAAAAATCTCAAAACAAGGATTATTGATAGCAATACAGTAATGGAAGAAAGGCTAATTACAGGTGAAAGGCTGTTTTTTAAAAATCCTTGTTTCAGACCTATATAATATCTGCTTTAGCTTTAATTCCTCTTTCCCTAAGACATAACCAAGGACTTCAGCTGTGTATTTCTATTTGATATGAGGAAAGCTATTGCGAACTGACAAGAGGAAAACTTTATCTCCAAAAAAAAGAGACATCCACACCTCACAGTGCTGTTTATGGATGAAATTGTGATTTAAGTGATTAGCATGTTTAATATCACTTCTACGTGGAATCTTAAAAAGGGTATAAATAAACTTAGTTACAAAACAGGAAGTAGAGTAACATATAGAAAACAGCTATGGTTACCATGGGGTAAGAGGGGGAGGGACAAATTGGAAGATTGTTATTGATATACACATGCTCTGTGACTTCAGTCATGTCCGACTCTTTGCAACCCCATGGACTGTAGCCCACCAGGTTCCTCTGTCCATGGGATTTTCCAGGTAAGAATACTGGAGTGTGTTGCCATGCCCTCCTTCAGGGCATCTTCCCAACCCAGGGATCAAACTCGCATCTCCTGTGGCTCCTGCATTGCAGGCATATACCTTAACACTGAGTCTCTGGGAAAACTTTGGTATTGATGTATACACATTACTATATATAAAAAGATAATTAATAAGAGCCTGCTCTGTAGCACAGGGAACTCTACTCAATACTCAGTAATGGCCTATGTAAGAAAAGAATCTAAAAAAAGAGTGGATATATGTATATGAATAACTGATTCACTTTGCTGTACACCTGAAAGTAACATGACACTGTAAATCAACTATACCCCAATAAGATTTTTAAAATGAAATTAACATATATTTTCAGTATATAAAAGTATAACATATTTTGAATCTTTGCCCTTAAGATGTAAATGCTTTTGAAGAAAAATAAAATAGGTTTTGTTAAAAATGAATAGATTGGGTAATGTGAAAGAAGATTTCGTTTTATTAAACTTTCAGAATGAAACACAGAGCTAAGCCCAGTGGAGATGTGATATTGGCTGCTGTTAGAATCCCACTGTTCTCTAGCACTGCAGTGAGTGAACGGTAGATTTTGTTTTATGTCTTCTGCAGAATATCTATTACATTGACATGAACAGATGTGCACTAGATGATTACAATTTGATGAGCTGAATTAGATCTCTGCAATAAGGCTTCCAGGGATCTCTTTAACATGTCCAGGAGGTCAAAAGATGTCAGTAAATTTGTATATACACATTGTATGTGTGTTGGGGTGGGGCGAGACAGACTGCTGTTTCAGACAGAAAGCATTTTTAAAAAGCGTGGAGAGATTCAGCATACAATGTAAAAACTTCACTAAAAATGAAACGGCTTTCAGTGGGTTTCTGGAAATTTTTATTTTCACTTTAAAATATTTTAATAGTTCTGCATACATAGTAGGCTACATCCTTTCTACCAACTGCCTAGAAATTGGGACAGAGAAATTTAATCCAGCAAAGTACAAACTTCAAAATATTTATATTGTGAAAAGCAAACAAGAACATTAAGCACAATGAAACCAAACAAAATATGAAAGAGGTACCTGGAACATCATCCAAACTAATACATGTTTCAAATGTGTATGACTTGAGCTAGCATTTGACATTGAATAGATGCAAAATGTTTATAATTCATTGAAAAAAAACTTGCTTTCTTTCCAGGACAGTTGAAATTGAGGAACAGCCCTGCCTGTCCAAGATTAATTTTTACACTGAGCCATAAAGCTGACAAAACCTCCTGGTGTATATAAATTCATTTTCAGATCTAAAACAGATATCTGAAACATTTTACAATTTCATGATCAAAGCTAAGTACCTTTTTTTCTCCCCTACTTCACGCTTATATGGTTTAAAATTCTGATGCTATTGTTATTCAATATCTGTGATTCTTTTAATGGTTCTTAATTGTTTTTCATTTTCTTTTTTAGGGTTTTAATTGTTATTAAGTTCTTGACTAAATTCCTATAAAACAGGTTATCACTGTAAGAGATAAAGACCCTGAGTCCCATGCATATTATGATTTCTACGAGTCTCCTACAGACTAAAAATGAATGTTTATAGGCTTTATCATCATCACCTGCTGAGTTTATCCTTTTCCTATCTGCATAAAGAACACTTGATGGCATTACCATATAATTTATGATTTTGAGAGAGTTTGTTTTTCACTTATCCTTTCAAATATTTTGTCTCTTTTACTTGCAGTACGTGGTATTGTTCATCATTTATATTCCTTGAGAAGCCTAGTACAGGGAATGAATTGCAGAAAAAGAAACTCAAACAAAGGTAACTAACATAGTCTGGGCATTCTGGGAGGACAGTTGCCTCAACAGACACTATCTTATGTGAAGGCTCCAATAGAACAGAGTGATTTACCAAATGCAATGGGATTATGATCTTCATCCCTAGAACCTATGACTGAATTTTTTTTCTTCTTGATGAATTAAAAAGAGCAACTGATATCTATATTAGTCGGTGCATTAGATGCTTTACATATATATTAATTTATTCACACACTTACTGGGTCGATGTTTGTTGAGTATCTAGTGTCAGAAATGGTTCTTACTTTTGAAAGTTTCACACTCTATGGGAAAGAAAGACCATACAGAAAAATTATAAAACAAGTACAATATTAATGCATAATATCCTTTAGGAGATTATAAAAGCAGCATGTAACCTGGACTCTGACTTTAACAAAGGGAAGAAATAAAACCAGGTGAAGAAACTGAAAAAGAGTTACCTCATCAAATGTCAAGTTCAGATGCTTTCATGAACATATTTCAGATGTGTTGGTAACAAGTAAATTTTGGTAATAGTTGAACCATTTTAGGGCATAATGAAAGAAAGAAAATTAACCCAATGAGCTTGTAAAACCTGTTAAACAGATGAGAAGGTGAATTAAAGGTTTAGACAGTAGTTTCATTTCAATTTATAAAATAAACACAAAGATACAAAGTAAGATACTTCCCTCTGGATTCCAAAAATATATTAAAATGTCAATATACCAGAGAGCTTTCATTCTAGAAATGAATGACAGTTCAACATAAAAAAGTCAATAAAACCCATCATATAATAGATCAAATGACAAGTGAATATAATCAGTTGAATTATTATTTGCTTTTTTAACCTAAGAGACATTGTCACTATTTTTTCATATTCCAGATGAGGAAATTGTAGTTTGTAAAGTTTAATTGATCTGCCCTGGAACTACAGTTAATTTCTGAGCTGTGAACAGTCTTGTAATTATGTTTAAAACAATGAGTCCTTATCTTTCAGTGAAGCTTACTGAAATATTGGCACAGTTTCTGAAATTTGCTTCAAAATAAAATTGGTAATTTGGACCTGGATGAAAGCATAGATGAAGTGAGCATAGCCACTGGTTGATAATTGTTGATCCAGGTAATAGATAAACAGATGTTTATTATACTGTTCTCTCTACATTCAATTATGCTTGCAATTTCACTAAGAAAAAGTTTAAAAGATAAAACTGCCTGTTTTAGTAATAAATAGATAGTTCCTTTATGGGAACCATTTGAGAATAAGTTTAAAATTTCAGTAATGGACACACTAACAATCTGAGTAAACTGAACAACAAACTATTGCTTGGATAGGAATGTTAACATTTTAAAAAGTCCAAAATTAATATAAAAAATTTAACAGTCATAACCTTAGCATATCTTTTTATCTTTATCGAATGATGTTTAGTCTCCCACATTGCAGGCAGTTTCTTTACTGTCTTAGCCACCAAGGAAGCCCTTTAAAGTATAAGGGAAAACAATAAATGTGAAAGAAAAATCCACAAATAATAAAAGCAATAAAGAAGTATTTATTCTAATAGCTATTGTGCTTTGCTATAAACTCAATTAAAACATTAAAAACTGAAACCTGAGATATAAACTATTGACATAACAGAATCAGAAAAATGACCAAGAAATCACAATAATTTATTCCATGATAAAAGGGGCATTTCAAATCTTCAATGAAAGAATGGATTATTCATTAATGATCCGGGAAAATTGTGTAAATGCTGAAGCAAAAATTAAATGAGATTTTTACGCAATCATTTCTTTAGAATAAACTCCAGGTAAGTTAAAGGCAAATATATTAATAGAATAGGGCTTCCCTTGTGGCTCAGCTGGTGAAGAATCTGCCTGCAATGCCAGAGACCTGGGTTCGATCCCTGGGTAGAGAAAATCCCCTGGAGAAGGGAAAGGCTACCCACTCCAGTATTCTAGCCTGGAGAATTCTGTGGACTGTATAGTCCATAAGGTCCCAAAGAGTCGGACACTACTGGGTGACTTTCACTTTTCACTTTATTAATGGAAAAACCATAAATATGCTAGGAAAATATTGATAGATACATGTGGAATCTTGTGTTGAAGAAAATACTTATGAAGAAGAACACAGAAAACATCAAGTTATAGTGAGTAGCTTAGGCCACGTGTACATTTAAAACATTTGCAAAGCAAACAAATGAAAAATTTCACTCTAAAAAATAAATCAAAAGACAATTTGCAAAACAATTGTTGCACAAATGTACAGACAGACCATATCTTGCAGAAATTTTAGGAAATGTAAAAAATAGTGGAAGTAAAAGTGTTCTTAAAAATGCAAATAAAGTTAGTTTACTCCTTGAAAAATATCTAGATACTGAAAGAAATTCCTGCTACAAACCTAGTGGATTCTAAATAAAACATACTTTTAATGTAGTACAGACTGGGTTTGCTGAGATAAGGGAAATTTCAAACACATGATACCCCACTTCCCATAACCAATAAATCTCCTAAAAAGTTAAAGTCAAAATGGAGGACTGAAATTGATGCTGAATGCTTTGGACTGAGGCAAAAGCACAAGCAGGGTGGTTCTGTAAAAATTCTGAAACAGTTTCAGGATAACTCCGCTATCATAGTGTAATATTTTAACACTTCTCTCTCAATTATTAATAGATCAAGCAGACAAAATATCCAAAAATACATGTGAGAGGGACAATATAATCAACAAGCATGATTGAACAGACATATGTAAATCTCAGTGCCCAGTAACTGGAAAATGTACATTCTTTCAAGCACAAGCATCACAGGAGTGAGTGCTTCATGAAGAGCTCTGGTATGAGGCATTTCTAGTACTGTTTTAGATTTTGTAGTTAAAAGAAGGGCCAAAGCACATATAGATAACTATGGGTTCGATAATACATGGTGAAACTCTACAGCTGTGCTTTCTAATACAATAACCACTAGTCCCATATGGCTGCTGAGCCCTTGAAGTGATGTCTATCCTAATTAAGATATGTTTTAAGTATAAAATATACACCATATTTTAAAGACAAGGTGTGAAAAAAATTTAAATACCTCAATAATTTTTTATTTCTTCCATGTCAAAATTATAATATATATTTGGTGAAACAAATATTATATTAAAATAAGTTAATTCACCTTTCAACTCTTTCTATTTACTCTTTTCTTAATTGTGACTAACAGAAAATTTTAAATTATACTTGTGGCTGGCATTATGAAAGTATTGGAGAGTATAGTGCTGGTCTAGAGCATTACTCAATTCAGACCAACTGAGCCACTACTCTGCTAAGTTACAAAGTTGATAAAGAAGATGAGTCTCTGTGTCCAAACAATTCGTTCCTGAAAGACCTAAGTAAAAGGAGAGCTATACTGTTCTTACAGATATGAAAGCTCAAAATCATACAAGCATCAATTGTCCTCTAATTTATCTGGACTTCAGTTCAATTTCAATCAAAATTCTGGCAGAAATTTTCATAAATCTCAACAAGCTAACTCTAAAATTTATCTGGAAGAACAAAAGAACAAGAGTGGTTAAACACTCTGAGGAAGAAGAGTAAAGGATATGCATTTCCAGACATTAAAGTATATTATGAGGCTGTATTAATAAAGTCAATATGGAATCAGCACAGGGATTGAGAAATATTGATGGATAGAACAAAATAAAGATCTGGGAAATAGACTGTGTTTTACAACTTGATATATCACAAAGGTGGATTGAAGATCATTGTGGAACTAAGAGACTATTCAATAGGGTGTTTGAACAATTAATTGCCCACATAAATTGGATCTTTAAAATGGATTCTTGCTTTCCACCATACACACAAAGAAATTCTAGATGAGGGCTTAAAAATTCAAGCAGAATCTCTGAAACCTTTGACAAAAATAAGGAATAACATTTATTTTTGTTTCAAATTTGAGATAGGGAAAGATAAAATATATGCTAAGCATTAAGATATGGATAAATTCAACTACTTGCTAATTAAAAACTTCTGTTCAACAAAAGACAGCCTAGAGGTGGTGAAAAGACAAGACACAAATTGACAAATGTTTGTAATACGTGTAATTTACAAAGGATTAGTAACACGAATCAATTAGGAAAGGACAAACTTAATGCAAAATTAGAAGAAAGACTAAACAGCATCTCACAGAAGTGGAAACATGATAAGAGAACAAACACATTAATCTCATTAGTAATAAGGAAAATACAAATTAACATTTTGAATATATTTATATGATTTTATTCCCATTGATGATAATTTCCATAACAATTAAGAAGTCAGACAAATTTGGATATTACAGAGATGAATTAATCAATTTCTGGTGAAAGTATAAGTGTGAAGAGAAATAAACTAGCATTATTTTGTGAGGTTGAACATTTGCATTACCTGTGATCCAGCAATTTCACTTCCACGTAAATATATTAGATGCTTTCTTTTTGTCAAGTGTCAAGTGAGAGATATGAAAATATTTGTGTTGAGGTGGGGATGGCAGGGAGGGATGACTTGGCAGAGCACAGAAAATACTCTATGTGATATGATAATGATGAGTTCAAGTCACTATAGCTTTTGTCCAAATCCATAGATAGTACACCACCAAGAGTGAACTCTAATGTAAACTAGGGACCTAGGGTGTTTATGATGTGTCAATATAGTTCACTTGTAACAAACAAATCTCTTTGGTGGAGAATGTTGATAATGGAGGAGGTTATACTTAAAATTCAACATTCAAAATATGAAGATCATGGCATCCGGTCCCATTACTTCATGGCAAATAGATGGGGAAACAATGAAAACAGTGACAGATTTTATTTTCTTGAGATTCAAAATCACTACAGATGGTGACTGCAGCCATGAAATTGAAAGATGCTTGTGCCGTGGAAGAAAAATTATGACAAATCAAGACAGTGTATTAAAAAGCAGAGACGTTACTTTGCTGAAAAAAGTCTGTCTAGTCAAAGCTGTGGTTTTTCCAGTAGTCGTGTATGGATGTGAGAGTTGGACTGTAAAGAAAGGTGAGGGCCAACGAATTGATGCTTTTGAACTATGGTGTTGGAGAAGACTCTTGAGAATCCCTTGGACAACAAAGAGATCAAATCAGTCAATCCTAAAGGAAATCAGTCCTGAATATTCATTGGAAGGACTGATGCTGAGCTGAAACTCCAATACTTTGGCCACCTGATGCAAAGAATTGACTTATTGGAAAAGACCCTGATGCTGGAAAAGATTGAAGGCAGGAGAAGGGGATGACAGAGGATGAGATGGCTGAATGGATTCGCTGACTCAATGGACATGAGTTTGAGTAAGCTCTGGGAGTTGGTGATGAACAGGGAAGCCTGGTGTGCTGCATTCCATGGGGTTGCAAAGAGTCAGATACAACTTAGGGACTGAAAAATAACAACATACATATGTGAAAGGTGGGAGTCTATAGGGAATTTCTGTCCTTCCTTCTCAGTCATGCTTCAAATATAAAACTGCTTTAAAAAAGAAAATCTTTTTAAAAAATCTGTGGCAAAACTATGTAATAGATGGAAACTTACATTACCATATGTAAAATTGATAGCCAATGGGAATTTGATGTATGTCCCAGGGAACTCAAACAGGGGCTCTGTGTCAAGTTCGAGCGGTGGGATTGGGAGGGAGATGGGAGGGAGGTTCAAGAGTGAGGGGACATATGTACACTTATGGCTGATTCATGTTGATGTTTGACAGAAAACAACAAAATGCTGTAAAGCAATTGTCCTTCAATTAAAAAATAAATAAATTTAAGAAAGAAAGAAGGAAGGGAGGAAAGAAGGGGGAAGGAAGGAGAGAAAACAAAGATGAGAAAGAGGAAGAAAATGATGAAAGGCTGAGCGATGAGAGGAGGGAGAGAGAGGTAGCAAAGAAAGAGATGGCAAGAAAAGAGGGAGGGAACAAAAGAGCAAGACAGAAAGACCTCATATATATCAATAAAGGGATAAACAGAATGATTTATTCACCCACTTGAGTTTTTTGCACATGAAAATCAATGAAATAAAGCTATGTGCCACAATATGCATGAGTAAGCAATCTAAGAAATCTACTTATAGTTCAATGCTGTGTTTTCAGAGCTCAAAAAGAAGGGAAACTGACAGTCAAATGTTTATGAGTGAATACATATGCTGTAAAAATGTAAAGTTGGACAGTTGTCTGGTAGTCCAGTGGTTAGGACTCTACACTGTCCCTGCCAAAAGAGTGGGTTCAATCCCTGATCAGAGAACAAAGATCCCTTAAAAATAAAATAAAATAAAAGTGAAGCTAAATATAGAAAAATATAACATTCATGATGTAGTTACTTTTGTGTGGGATTCAATGAATAGGGAAGAAGATAAGATTGACAGAATGGTACTGTAAAATGTTAGTTTTAAATTTAAAATAAACTTAAAATTTACTTTTTAAATTGGATAGTAGGTTCACAGATATTAGTTTTATGATTGTGCTTTTGTTTGTATATACAAATAGGCTATATTTATTCTTTTCCATATATCACATACTATTACATTAAAAATAAATAATTAAGCACACAAACAAATTGCTAGTTGAGGAGAAAGGTGACAGTTGCTTTTTCTTTGGCACCTTCCCCTTACTCCTTGACCATCTTCTCTTTCCTTCTTCATCCACAATTCCATTCTAGAGCCATTTTATTTCCTTAAGACTTCCTCTTTGGTCCACTGAGATATTTAGTACAGAAAAATTTGTGAGGTAATTCAAATCTATGCTCAGCGTGGGGTCTGGCTCCTCATTACTGGATGTACATCAGATTAAAAACAATCAATGAATTCCTGTTCCAGACTGTGGAAATATTGCAAATGATAATTCTATGAGAATCTGTCAAGCTGAACACCCACCTATTTGGTTCCAAATTGCATAAGTCATCTGGAAAGCAGATTTTGTTCCAGCTTACAAGAAATCGCATGGTCCGACATATCTGCAGGGAAATTGGATTTTTCATAATATGTTCTTAAGAGAAAGCAGTAAAAAGAGCTCCATAAAACAGGAGAAGCAAATGCATATGTGCCTTTCTGAAAACGCTGTAAAAGCTGCCGATAATATTTCTCCTCTGGGCATTAGATCAATCTCATGCATAAACACTGAAATAGAAAGAGACTTACTAAAGAAATAGATCATTGAATGTCTGAAAGTATTTGTGGTATGGGACTAGTAGAAAAATGGAGAATATATTCTGTCTTTGCAATACAACAGAATCATTTTAGATGTCAAATATATATTGCTCATTGTCAAGATTCTTGGAAATACAAACTCAGATACATAAGAACAAAAAATTAATTAAAGAATAACAAAGGCTTCCAACCTTGCTAACATAAGAATAAGAAATGACAACCCCAGATAGTGTTCTGAGGGGAACACTTTTGACCCAGTTATTCTTTCTGATTCTTTCTGACTGTAGATGACTTGTTTCACCTTCAGAAATGCTCAAGGTATGCCAAGTAAGATCCTATGTATGTCTTCAGTATTTGCAAATTATCTGGGGGATGGCACCACATTTGCTGGTCTGATCACAGAAATATGGTGTTTTGTGAACTGATCTGAATCATGACCTGTGTTTCCTAAATCCTTGCTTCTTGGCTATCGGCTATTTCTGCCTCTTCTAATGTTCACTCAGCTTTCTTGTTCTCTGTTATGTCCTAAAAAATGTGACTTTCCTTACACTCTTTGAGAAAAATAAGAGCAAATATAGAAACAGACTATAATAGACAGAAGTTGTCTTTCAGTGTTAGAGATTACCATTTATGATACATTTGATTTATCAATTTAAAAAAAATAAAGCAATTTGATTTTTCTTTGTTTTTTATTTCAGATCTTTTAATCATAAGAAAGTGACAGTTTATCTTTAGTAATGATATCTCACTGGGAAGGAGTTTGGCATGTTGGTTAAAAGTGCAAACTGGAATCAAATACCAAATATTTTTAACGAAATATTTATATTAGAATAATATTTTTCATAAAACCATAAACTCAAATAAAATATATCTTTATGTTTATTCCACATCTATACCCACACAGATGAAGGTGTTTGGAGACAAATGCATACCCATGCTAAGTAGTATCACTTTGAAGTTGTGACTTCATATTTCAAGGGGCCCTAAGATGGTGTCTGACAGTCACACTACATTTTCTTGACTCATTGATTCTGGCATTCTCTAAGATGACTCATATCTCCTATTTTCTTTTCAAAATCTCAACCCTTATTGAGGTTGTCAGTCTTACCAAATGAAAATAAAAGATTCCCAGGTAAATTTGAGTTATTTCTAAGTGCTGTGCATATGTACTTTAAGATAAAATATTGCACTGGGCATAGTTATACTAAGAATTATTCATTGTTTATCGGAAATATACCTCTGTTTTTGAAAATTATTTTCCCTGATGATTTGACACTTCTGACAGTTCCTTATTTTACAGAATTTTTTATAAATTCGTTATAGTTTCTGTTCCATTTACATTGTAACATAGCTTCTACAGTGGTCATATCCAACTTGTTCTTTTGTTCACTGAAAAATTACTAAGGAAAAAACACACTTGGCATTGGCATTATAAGCCAGTATGTAATTATGTATGGCAAAAAGTTAAGTCTGAGAATTGGTCTTCTAATCTGATTTGTTGAAACACATAATGCCTTCTTGCCTGGCAAAGTTTGCTTTCCTGTTCTTCAGGATTACATGGCAGCCCTTAATAGATGACTTTTCAAATGTTGTGCCTTGAATAGAAAAAGCATTGTCTTCAATTTTTGTTCCTTTGTTTTTCAAACTACACATGATGATTCCAGTCGTTCCCATGTAACATTTCATATAAAAGAATCAAATCCTTCAAGATATGATATACATTTCAGTAGGTAGTCATGGCAAGTGCCACAATAATTATATATTTAAAAGAAGAATTCCCATCCATTCACAGTAATGTCCCTTTGAAAAAAGGTCTTGAGATCGAAATGGATAATTGAAAAGGATAATGCTTTTTATCAATTGTTTCTTTAATACATTCTATAGGTGTCTTTAAAAAATATATGTTTATTTATATTTTTGGCAGCTCTAGGTCTTCCTTAATGCACACAGCCTTTTTCTAGTTATGGTGAGTGGCGGCTACTCTCTAGTTGTTGTACACAGGCTTCTCATTGCCATGGCTTGTCTTGTTGCAGAGCGCTGGCTCTAGGTGCACAGGCTTCAGTATTTGTGGCACATGGGCTCAGTAATTGTGGTTTGTGAGCTTAGCTGCTCCTCAGCTTGTGGGAATCTTCCCAAAACAGGTACCAAACCTGTGTCCCCTGCAATGGCAGGTGGACTCCCAACCACTTGCCTACCAGGGAAGCCCCACAGGTGTCTTTAAGCAATGAATCACTTAAACAATACTGTTTGCTCTTCTCTCAATTTGCATAATCTTAATGCTAAAGAGATGATTTAACCAGTCAATCCTAAAGGAAATTAGTCCTGAATATCCACTGGAAGGACTGATGCTGAAGTTGAAACTCCAATATTTTGGCCACCTGATGCAAAAAACTGACTCATTTGAAGAGACTTTGATGCTGGGAAAGGTTGAAAGTGGGAGGAGAAGGGGACAACAGAGAATGAGATGGTTGGATGGCATCACCGACTCAATGGACATGAGTTTGAGTAAGTTCTGGGAGTTGGTGATAGACAGGGAAGCCTGCTGTTCTGCAGTCCATGGGGTGGCAAAAAGTTGGACACGACTGAGTGACTAAACTAACAAACTAATGCTTAAGAGATGATAAAAACTATAAACAAAAAGAAAGGTAGAAATAAGTCAATGGCTTATTTAAAAAGTCAACAAATTTTTGGGGGGGATCCTCTTGTTTAGAACCGAAGTTTAACTTCAATGCTTCCAATAAAGCTTCAAATACAGTTGGAAATTCCCTCGACTGTATTCGTTAGAGAGAGCCAATGGATTTTTTGAATGGGAGAGAACTGAAGAAAACTGAATCCCAACAAAAATCACAAAAATCTTTCAATCATTCAGTTTGACAGTGTAAATGTTGAAATTAGAGAACAATCTCATATAACCATTTCATTGTTAATAGAAAGAATAAAGGATGCTCTTTGAGCAGCATCTTGCAGAATATGGGCAGAACAGCTAACATCTTTCACAGAATCATTCATGCTTTGCTTCAAGTTTTAATAAATCTTGTTTGTACTTTTACATAGACATTTACCAATATTTGTACTTTTATTCTGCCAAAAGCAGTACGATTTTTTCTTTTTATTACTTCCTAGCTTATAAAGAGAGTTTCTGCAAAAGGTTGCTATTGTTTCTGAGGTCTCAGCTAAAAGGAATTCTATTCTCCATAGTCTTCTAAAGAAGCTTTGTCCGTGAGAAAAATGCTGCACAAGTAAATAGAAAGTTTTTTTCTGCACTGTGATTATTTGCACCATGGCTATTTTGAAAAATTAAGGAATTTAGATCCTCAATAATCTGTGTAACAGCAAATGTAACACTTTGTTATTGTTGTTATTATTGGAGTAGATTTAATTCTGGAACTTGAAATTTGCTTGCAATTTTAGAATCAGAAAATTCTTTTGGTAGGTGAATAGTGAAAAGGCATTTGATCTGAAAGACTGATGTTAATATACAATGTTGAAGGCCATTTCAACTTCCTTTGCAATTATTTTTTTCTTCATCTGAATTTCACTCAATCAAAATTTCTGTTATTCTAGTGCTATCTTGGTACCAGTTGAGGAAATCATAGGTGTCTTAGGCCAATATGATAGTTTACATATGGCTTCCCACCATTTTAAATATTGAATGAATAATTGCATTTTGCACAAAGAGCTCCAACAGGAATTTTTTCCATATTTAGTAATGTCCACTGTTTAGAAAATTCATCACAAAATTTACACCTGTGTTTTTGTATTTGGGGGCTTAAATTTTTAAACAGTAAACACTAGAAACCAGTACAAGAATTGAAAAGTTTGAATATGATAATTCAAGTCCAAATTCACAAGTCCAGACTCATAGTAACCATAAACAGGGGTTGAACTGTTGAAACGTTTGTGAACTTCCAAACACTATATAGAGCCCATCTGAGCAAAAATGTGAACTTTTGCTTGCCTGCAAGTGAGAGTGTACTTGTAATGCACTGTCTCTGTGAACAAACCAGAGATAATGGTAGGTAAGGTTCTGGGAAGGTTGACTTTCAGAGATTGACAAACTTTCAGAAGAGAGAGTCTTCTGGGAATATGGAATTTCCAACTGCGTTAGCACTGTCACTGTAGTAAGGCTGTCACTGACTGGGTGCCTCCCAGAGACACAGAAGGTGACTGAGGCACTTGCCAGTTGGCTACTGTTTAGCTTAGTGCTTTTCCTGACTGGCTGACTTTCAAGTACTGGGATTTTATTGTCATTGATTGGCTGACTTTCAGAAGTCATAGTGATTTGAGTAAGGCTCTTGTTGATTGGCTGATTTCAAAAGAAGTGTACTAATCTTCTGTGTACATGCTCAGTCCCTTCAGTCCTGTTGTGCTTTCATGATCCTGTGTGCTGTAGCCTGCCAGGCTCTTCTGTCTATGGAATTTTCCTGGCAAGAATACTGGAGTGGGTTGCCATTTCCTCTTCCAGGGGTCTTCCCAACAAAGGGATTGAACCCAGGTCTCCTATCTCTACTGCACTGCTGGCAGATTCTTTACCACTGATCCAGTGGGGAAACCCATACTAATCTCAAGTTATCCCAAATAATGGTTGCTTTTTCACAACTTGCAACTTTCTCTAAAGAAAGATCTTTTGCTTTTCTGAATATGAAAAATACGTACTTTTAATTTTAAGTTCTCTCATTTGGCTTTCTTTCAGACAAACCTTCAGGATGGGCCATAAAGTGCTATCCAATTTTTGTTTGTGGAGGAACAACTTTTAGTTAGGTTGCCATCTAAGTGATTCAGCATGCCAATTAGCATGGTAAAAAAATGGCTCTGATAGTGGAATTTTTTTTTATTTATTGAAAAAAGCTCAGTATAGGATATGTAGCATATCCTAACAAACTCAAAGTGTCCAAAAAAGATAGGACACTGAAAGAAACTCCCCAGGTTGGTAGGTGGCCAATATGCTACTGGAGATCAGTGGAGAAATAATTCCAAAAAGAATGAAGAGACAGAACCAAAGCAAAAACAACACCCAGTTGTGGATATGACTGATGATGAAAGTAAAGAACAATGCTGTAAAGAGCAATATTGCATAGGAACCTGGAATGTTAGGTCCATGAATCAAAGCAAATTGGAAGTGGTCAAACAGGATATGACAAGAGTAAATGTTGACATTTTAGGAATCAGTGACCTAAAATGGATTGGAAAGGGTGAATTTAACTCATATGACCATTATATATATACTACTAATATCTACTACTGTGGGCAAGAATCCTTTAGAAGAAATAGAGGAGCCATAATAGTCAACAAAAGAGTACAAAATGTAGTTCTTGGATGCAATCTCAAAAATGACAGTATGATCTCTGTTCGTTAACAAGGCAAACCAATCAATATCACAGTAATCCAAGTCTATGCCCCAACCAATAATGCAGAAGAAGCTGAAGCTGAACGGTTCTATGAAGACCTACAAGACCTTTTAGAACTATCGTCCGAAAAAGATGCCGTTTTCATCATAGGGGACTGGAATGCAAAAGTAGGAAGTCAAGAAATACATGGAGTAACAGCCAAATTTGACCTTGGAGTATAGAATGAAGCAGGGCAAAGGCTTATAGAATTTTGCCAAGAGAACCCACTGGTCATAGCAAACACCCACTTCAAACAACACAAGAGAAGACTCTACACATGGACATCACCAGATGGTCAATATCAAAATCAGATTGATTATATTCTTTGCAGCCAAAGATGGAGAAGCTCTATACAGTCAGCAAAAACAAGACCAGGAGTGGACTGTGGCTCAGATCATGAACTCCTTATTGCCAAATTCAGAATTAAATTAAAGAAAGTAGGGGAAACCACTAGACCATTCAGGTATGACCTAAATAAATTCCTTACAATTATACACTGGAAGTGAGAACTAGATTCAAGGGACTAGATCTGATAGAGTGCCTGATGAACTATGGACAGAGGTTTGTGACATTGTACAGGAGACAGGGATCAAGACCATCCCCATGGAAAAGAAAGGCAAAAAAGCAAAATGGCTGTCTGAGGAAGCCTTACAAATAGCTGTGAAAATAAGGGAAGCTAAAAGCAAAGGAGAAAAGGAAAGATATACCCATTTGAATGCAGAGTTCCAAAGAATAGCAAGGAGAGATAAGAAAGCCTTCCTCAGTGATCCATGCAAAGAAACAGAGGAAAACAATAGAATGGGAAAGGCTAAAGATCTCTTCAAGAAAGTTAGAGATATCAAGGGAACATTTTATGCAAAGATGAGCTCAATAAAGGACAGAAATGGTAGGGACCTAACAGAAGGAGAAGATATTAAGAAGAGGTGGGAAGAATACACAGAAGAACTGTACAAAAAAGATCTTCACGACTCAGATAATCACAGTGGTGTGATCACTCACCTAGAGCCAGACATCTTGGAATGTGAAGGCAAGTGGGCCTTAGGAAGTATCACTATGAATAAAGCTAGTGGAGGTGATGGAATTCCAGTTGAGCTATTTCAAATTCTGAAAGATGATGTGTGGAAGTGCTGCATTCAATATGCCAGCAAATTTGGAAACCTCAGCAGTGGCCACAGGACTGGAAAAGGTCAGTTTTCATTCCAATCCAAAAGAAAGGCAATGCCAAAGAATGCTCAAACTACCGTACAATTGCACTCATCTCACACACTAGTAAAGTAATGCTTAAAATTCTCCAAGCCAGGCTTCAGCAATACGTGAACCGTGAACTTCCAGATGTTCAAGCTGGTTTTAGAAAAGGCAGAGGAACCAGAGATCAAATTGCCAACATCCGCTGGCTCATTGAAAAAGCAAGAGAATTCCAGAAAAACATCTATTTCTGCTTTATTGACTATGCCAAAGCCTTTGACTGTGTAGAGCACAATAAATTGTGGAAAAATCTAAAAGAGATGGGAATACCAGATCACCTGACCTGCCTCTTGAGAAACCTGTATGCAGGTCAGGAAGCAACAGTTAGAACTGGTCATGGAACAACATACTGGTTCCAAATAGGAAAAGGAGTATGTCAAGCCTGTATATTGTCACCCTGCTTACTTAACTTATATGCAGAGTACATCATGAAAAATGCTGGGCTGGGGGAAACACAATCTGGAATCAAGACTGCCAGGAGAAATATCAATAACCTCAGATATGCAGATGACACCACCCTTATGGCAGTAAGTGAAGAAGAACTAAAGAGCCCCTTGATGAAAGTGAAAGAGGAGAGTGAGAAAGTTGGCTTAAAGCTCAACATTCAGAAAACTAAGATCATGGCATGTGGTGCCATCACTTCATGGCAAATAGGTGGGGAAACAGTTGCTGACTTTATTTTTCTGGGCTCCAAAATCACTACAGATGGTGATTGCAGCCATGAAATTAAAAGATGCTTACTTTTTGGAAGGAAAGTTATGACCAACATAGACAGCATGTTAAAAAGCAGAGATATTATTTTGCCAACAATGGTCTGTCTAGTCAAGGCTATGATTTTTCCAGTAGTCATGTATGGATATGAGAGTTGGACTATAAAGAAAGCTGAGTGCCAAAGAATTGATGCTTTTGAACTGTGGTGTTGGAGAAGACTCTTGAGAGTCCCTTGGACTGCAAGGAGATCCAACCAGTCCATCCTAAAGGAGATCAATCCTGGGTGTTCATTGATAGGACTGATGTTGAAGCTGACACTCCAGTACCTTGACCACCTGATGCAAAGAGCTGACTCATTTGAAAAGACCCTGATGCTGGGAAAGATTGATGTCAAGAGGAGAAGGGGACAACAGAGAATGAGATGGTTGGGTGTCATCACCGACTCAATGGACATGGGTTTGGGTGGACCCCAGGAGTTGGTGATGGACAGGGAGGCCTGGCGTGCTGTGGTTCATGGGGTCGCAAAGAGTCGGACATGACTGAGTGACTGAAGTGAACTGAACTGAGCTCTCCTGTTATTTCTCCTTTTGCCCACTCAATTCTAGCCATACTGCCCTCCATGCTTGTCAAATACTAGGTACAGTCCATTTCAGAACTCATGTTCCTTTTGTCTAGATAGTCTCATAGTTCCCTCCCTCACTGAATGCAGGGTGCTGTTCAAATGCTACCATCTCACCTGAGTATGTTGTCACGATAAAGACTGCAACACCTCAGTGTTCCCTATTCCCTATTCCTTTTTCTCTATAGCACTTTTCATCATCTAACTCTGTATATTTGGTTGCTTATTTTCTGACTCCCCTGACTAGAAGGTAAAGTCAATGAAGGCAGAGGTTCTTGTCTGTTTCCTTTATTTTTATATTCCTGTTCCTTAGAATTTTACTTGATTATTTAATTAATGTTTGTTATTATTGTTGATTATTTTTGCTGTCATTGTTGTTGCTGCCATTGTTATGAAGTACTATAACCTCAAAACAAAATCCATTACCTATCCTGCTAGAATAGCTTTGCCCTATCTCCAAATGGGTCACTTCACAATATATATTTGATTGAATTAAAGGAATATTGTTTAAATATCTATTATCTGCTTAATGTTGACTTACTTTTTCAGTGGGAAGAGAAATAATATGAGTACTATGTTTTGTTCTAGAGAAGCTTAAATATTTTGGGGGGGAAGATAGACTATGAATGTAAATAAATGTTTTAAATACCTGAATGATAAAATAAATATTAAATCTTATTCTTTCAAACATTTGACAAGATATTTTTCTAGGCAGTTACTGTCACTCACAGCCCAATCTAGATGTCATGCATGTAAATAAACAGAGAGGACAATGACCCTTAGGAGGTCATATTTTAATCAAATGCACTAAATCCATTGAATAGAAAAGAGTGGCCAGCACTAATGAGAGTGATACTAAAGACGAAATTCAAGAAGTAGGTGTATAGGAA